>NC_060122.1:569444498-570694498 GCF_021461395.2 Schistocerca americana | reverse complement strand
ACTGCCCCTCTTCAGGAACCACACGTTTGTCTGGCCTCTCAACAGATATCCCTCCGTTGTGGTTGCACCTACGGTACAGCTATCTGTATCGTTGAGGCACGCAAGCCTCCCCACCAACGGCAAGGTTCATGGTTCATTGGGGGGGTGGGGGGGGGGGGGGCTGAAATAAAGTAAACAGAGTCAATTCATCTGCAGTTAAAGCTCCAAACCAGACGTCGACGTGCCTCCGTGACCGGAGGCTGCAGTCTGATGACGTCATGATCTCCTGAAGGTTGTGGGATTACGTATACACAGCTGACTTTGTAGAGCTTATTTAAGAAGAAATCCTCACCAACCCAGAAAACTAGAGGACCCTGATCAATTGGCATTGATTGCCGGAAGTCCCCATGTGGGACAGAACGGCCGCTGAGTTGCAAGTCTTTTCAGTGGACACCACATTGGTTTACTTGCGTGTCGATGATGATGAAATGATGATGAGGACAATACTCAGACCCTGAGCGGAGAAAATCCCCGACATGGCAGGGAATTGAACTCAGGTCAATTGCATAGCACTCCTATAGGAATAAATCGCCTAAAGCGATAATTCCCCAGACACCGCAACACGGTAAAACATACACACACACAATTGTTTAAATCTGAAACTGTTGAGGTTTACAGCCTCTGATTAGAAAATGAAACGGCTGGAGGAGTAAAGTCTGTCAACCTGAAAGGCGAACAACGTTTACGCCAACCTAATCACGATCTCATTATATTTGATTATTTGTGGCTGGTTTTATAGTTTTACACCGAGATTGGATCAGATTTCCACTTGAAGTCTTCCGGAAAGAATGCATTCCACGTCTTATGTTTCAGTCTCTGTTTTTACATTTTAGATAGGTCTAACGCTATGTTCGCTGATGACTCCAAACAAGGAGACTCCATTGGCTGTTCAGTTGTGTTCTCCGACTGTGTCTTCGGGATTCGCCTTCCATGTGAATATACTATACAGGGTGGAGAAACATTGCGTCATGAAATTTAAACCCTGGATAGCTGAAGCCAGTAGGAATCAAAATTACTAATGTTGTATAGGTCGACAACACACAATATTTAGACTACGGAAACTTGGGACCACGCGCTCCGATTGGCCGCGGGATGGTCCTGCTGCCGGATACTCTGAACAAAGTATGACCGCGGATGCTTTGCCTGCTGGAGATCGCGATGTATCAAGGCGGACAGCCCTCTCGGTGATAGTGCGCCAGCCTTCCACTCTGGGGGCGAATCAGCCGGGGTGCCGTTCTAGTTTCATGATAAGATGTGCCGGAAGTAAACCCGTTAGTTCGCGTACTGAACGTCTTTTACAAATTGCGTTTTTTGTAACTAGGATATTGTTTACTTAAAGCAGGTGCTCGAACTGGCGACCCTCTGACGCGACACAAGTTGGTAACGTCGAAGGATGTTTTGCCAAACTATTTCAAAGATACCTGGCATTGCCCTGATGTGATTGGCGACATATAGATTGATATCGATTCATTCGTCTTCGTTTCTAGGTGGTTCGCGTCCGGGTGGGTGAACTAGAACCTTGAAGAATCCCCACAGGAAAAAATCCGGTGACGTGAGGTCTGGTGATCGCGGCGGCCATGTCCTACGAGCACCTCTGCCAATTACCCGGCCGCCCAAGATTTCATTTAAATATCCACGAACGGCACGACCGTTATGTGCGGAAGCCCCATCGTGATGCAACCATATGCGTAGCCGTATGTCCAGGAGAACATCTTCCAGCAGGCTGGGTAGAGTTTCTTGCAAAAATTGAAGATAATTTGCCCCGGTAAGTGGAGGAGATAGACGGACACCATCCCAATCAGATGGTCACCCACAATACCTACCCAAATGATGAGGGAAAATCGTTCCTGGTGTTCGTGGGCGTACGTGGCGTGAGGATTTCCCCTTGCCTAGTAATGAACGTTTCCAGTGTTGTAAAGTCCATCCCGATGGAAGGTGCACTCATCGGTAAACAACAAAATGGCGGGGAAGTCGGAATATTCATTGTCTGCCACAGGATTAGGTCATGGAAAGTGTGGAAACTAAATGGATGCTGACCTTCATACTTCAAAACCTCCCACTCTAGGCGATGAGTGACCCTCATCTCGTCTCCAACCACTCGAGTGCTTGTCGTAGGTACTTCCTCGAAGCACTAGAGAACAGAATCTTCAAACGCAGCATCCCATGTGTTCGAGGTCTTCCAGCATCACACGATATCCCGCTAACGAGCCTGTTTCGCCAAGTCGCCGGTGAATTGCTGTAAACGTTTGCGAGTGTGGGTGGCGTCTTCCTGCGTACCGTTCCACATAAAACCGTTGAGCTTCATGCGCACTACCGTCGAATATTCCATAAACAAAAACCATATCTCGTTGTTCATGAAACGAATACTGTGCCACCATGCTTGCTGTATGACTAAATCGCAGGTGACGTGTGTACTCCGAAGCGTGTGAATGCCTCTGACGTGAGTTGTAGACAAACAGCAAGACCCATTCGACACCTGTGTATATCACGTTGGGGCAATGAAAATGGGAATGAGCGTTAGGCGTCACTGGCCGTGAGGCCCCTTACGGGGCAGGTCCGGCCACCTTGGTGCAGGTCTCATTACATTCGACGCCACATTGGGCGACCTGCGCGCCGGATGGGGATGAAATGATTATGAAGATAGCACAACACCAAGTACCTGAGCGGAGAAAATCCCCGACCCAGCCGTGAGTCGAACCCGGGACCGTAGGACGGCAATCTGTCACGCTGAACACTCAGCGTATGGGCAATGGCGGGGCGAGGGACGTTTGTATGTATGAACCGACAGCTATAGCGCTGCCCGTCAACTGACGAATGGCAACAGGGCAAGCCCATCGGAAATCTGAGCGCGTGCCGCCAAGTTTCTGTAGTTTAAAAATGGTGCATTGTCGACATACACAAAATTACTAATTTTGGTTCCTACTGGCATCAGCCATCCAGGACTAAAAATTTCGTGACACAATTTTTCTCCACCCTGTATTTTCCACAGAGCTCCATGCTGTCGCGCAGATGAGGCGTCTTCAGGGCAAACAGTTTCTCATCTACTCTTATTCCTTCGGTGCCTTAAAATGTAAGCTATTATGACATGAATGGCTGGAACACACGGAAGGATAGTTTTAGCTGCCTAATTAGAAAGGTTTTACCTACCCCTTGGACTAGTAGGCACCCTTCCTTCGTGAAATATGAGAGTTGTTACTTTAGACGACTGTGATAAGTGTGTGTGTAGTGCAGTATGAAGTTCGTATTGGAGATGATGAGAGAAAGGAGAGTATGAAGCCACGTGCAGCACACAGCTTGATCGTCTCGAAGAGCACCAAGGCGTCCGCCAAGCCAAACGTCCCCATCCAACGGACAGATCACCGTCAATAGTGTTGCATGCCTTCACTTCAGGGCACACTGCGGAGCGGTTTGGAATTGAATCTAGGACATTTGGCGCAAAGCCTGGCGATCAAGGGCTTCACGCCACCACTCTCCTGTCCCCACCACCGTAAAGGCAAAGGGGAAGATGGCAAATGGCAACAGCGTGCAGCGTATCTGGACGGCAACCCAGCCAAATACTGGTGGTCTGAGGGGAACTGCTGTATCCATCTCCTCACGGCCTTTGACAGTGGCACAAAATCATAAAGCACACATACCCAGCAGATTTGGTGACCCAACTGATACATGACCAAGCGTACTTCTTTCAGTGGCGGAGAAAGTAGGTAACATTGTTGTGGACAACAGGGCACATGGGAAATTGTGGTAATGAACATACAGATAGAGCCGTTAAGGAGGCCTGCAGAGAACATGACCTGACACAATGAGCGATTGCCCTGCAGGCTGCCGTTTCACCGTTGCATCAGAGATACATGACATTGTGGGGGGTGGGAGCGGAGTGGCTGATATTTTTCAAGCAAACTATATTGCCGTGGCGTACCTCATGTCGGTCACTCAGGCGGGATGAAGCGATCTGGACCGCTCCGAATTGGAAACTGGTCCCCTAAGACGTGGCTTTCTTCTCCATTGAGAAGATTTCACAGTCGGTGATGCTTGTGATGTGATAATTATTGTTCACCATTGTCTTCATCATCATCTTCTCACCCCTATCGACGCGCAAGTCGCCGAAGTGGAGTCAACTAGAAGACTTGCATCAGGCGACCGGTCTATCCGACGGGAGGCCCTAGCCACACGACATTTCATTTCAGAAGGCAGAAACGAATTTAGGTGGGGACCTGCTCTGAATTTTGTCTGGACTCCACGCTCAGCTTTTAGGCTGAAGGTTTTAGTGTGTTGTAGTGTCTGGCTCATCCTTTTCTTCAGCGATCAGTCAGCCGCAGCTGTAAGCTGTAGTCTTTTATTTCTTTACACTGCTTTTTCCATTTTGCTGTGTTTCCAACCGAACAACATAAGCGATTTTCGTCATTTTGTCTGTTGTGTGTGTGTGTGTGTGTGAGTGTATACACATTCTTAACACGTTATCTCTGTTTCTTGTCGTGGATGACGTTTAATCATTCTGATTATCATTTCAATATACCAAATGTCTCCGGAGTGTTGTGCTATATATTTTCCGTTCTGGTGATAGTCTATGAACTTTATCCTCTATCCGTCTACAATTACGAAATGCAGACTCTTTCTGCTCGTGTTAACAGCATTCTACTGAATTCTTTTATCAACTAGGACCTTAGCGCCTGCTGCTTCACTCGAGTACACTGTGCAGTCTGATTAAGGCAACAGAACCACAGTCTTTTCAGATTCAGAATGTAATACTGACCAAAAAGCGATTCTGGTACCTGGAGTCGGAGGTTTCTGTTAATCCTGTCTGTTGAGTTCTTGTGGCGATATTTGCATAGAAATTTCCATCCACTGACACATATTTTCTTATTTCTGTCCAAGGCACCTTATTTCACACCCTTAGGGATTGAATTTCCAAAAACACTGAAACAGTAATTTTATAATTATAACTGGGAAGCAAAGTACAAATTCTCATTCTTCAAAAATACTTCCATAGTGAAATATTTTCGCAAAAACTTTCATTCCCTATTTTAACCCCTTAGCAGTTTAACATTCAATGAAAACCATGTATTTTTTTATTTATAACTGAGTTGTCAAATATCAATACTCATAGAAGTAGTTTAAAAATGCTTTGATTTATCTTAAAAAAAAAATCGCGCACTGTTTCACTGCCTTACAGGTTGAATTTCCAAAAGTACTGAGAGAATTATTTTTTTATTTCCTGCCGAGAAACCAAACACCAATTTTCGTAGTTCTATCTTCAAAACTGCCTTAGTAGCGACATATTTTCCAAAACATTTGAGCCTCTTTTTCACCATTCTAGGGATGGAATTTCGAAAAATCCCTTCTTCAACGATTTCGATAGCATAAGATCAACACGGTTTCAAAAGATCAGATTTCTATTATTAACGGTTTGGGCTGAGTAATGATGAGCTAGTGAATCACTCAGAACGTTTCATGTTATTTATAGAGTCTAATAACTTCAGTTTGGCTGACATTTTTAGTTGCTAAAACCCAAAAAATTGCGAACGGAAAATTTTAAACGAGCTAAGTTTCCTACAATATGCAAGAGAATTTACTGGCTATATCGTTTTTGAAATCATTGTTTTGAACTGATAACTAAACTTATATGTGAAGATGACCTTGCAGCTCTCGAAGAATGAAATTACAATTCACAGATACCATCTTCATATAGCTAAGGCTTACCGGCGAATGATCTTCAGTGCTGATGCACTCACATTGCTCGAACTCTTACGCGATTCGGTGGAATGACTGCCGCGAGTAATGAGTATAGCGGGCAGGGGCACTACAAATGTAGTGTGTGGACAGTAGGTTGAAAGTGTGGGTCTCACGAGGCCAGAGATCAGTCCCTGCAGTCGCACTGTCCTCGGTGGTTCAACAGTCTGCCTTCGGGGGTGCTGCGACACGGACGTCTCTTTACGTCCATGCCGTGTAAGTTCGGGAGCACGCGGTTGTTTACCTACTCGGCGTACTCGCACGTTTCGAGACTCGATATAGAACGGCACATGCACACCGAAAGTCGACTATCAAAATTAGATTTCCAATGAATACACCTCTCCACAGCGAGCAGTGTCGTTTACGTCAAACTGATTAACGATGCAGTGTGTGACAGAATCATTCGACGTACTAAACATGGATTCAAATTTCGTTACTCTGATGGAGATGTTGGAGACGTAACTATTGATCACAAAGGACGGGGCTTACGAAGCATTCATATTTTCAGGCTTCCCTTCGAGGTTCCATCTGACTTGGTGATTGGCGCCTTACACCCATATGGAACAATGCTTAGCCACGTAGAGGAAAAATGGTCCAACGTCACGACCTACCCCGCTCTCAGTGCGGTGCATCAAATCAGAATAGAACTGACGCAACATGTACCCTCATACTTGTTCGTCGGCGGATGCAGAGCAATAGTCATCTACGATGGACAACCAAAAATATGCTCTGAATGCGGGAAAGAGGGCCACGTCCGTTCCGAATGTATGCAGCTGAGGATTCTGCAAGTTCCAATTGGCGAACCCATGCCTACGTCCACGTTGACACCGCTGACACTAAAGTACGCGGACGCGTTTCGAACAGATCCCATCCAGAAGAATGACCAGCTCCAACACCCGGACAGTTTACGGCAACCGACTGCAACAGAGACCGCCACCTGTGACGAAACGACGTACACTTCTGCCGCTGCGGCGCAAGACGACGCCGTTAGCCGACCGGAAAGGATCGGTAGGAGGTATGGAAACTGATCCTATGGTTATGCCGAAAGCTGCATTCGTCCCTGAGCACCGAGAGTCACTTCCGCAGTAGGACACGGCGGCGCACATGCGCAAACAACGATCGCCGAAGCGCCACAACAAACGACGGCTAGCGCCGTCGGACACCTGGTTAATGCATTCCACGTCAGACGGACTTGCGTGTAACGACGACGCAGTGTATCCAGATGCGCAACGGGAAGTTCTACGTTCCACACAGCAGTACGACGTGAACCACACGAGACAACGGTTGAATAGCCGGCCGCGGTGACCGTGCGGTTCTAGGTGCTTCAATCCGGAACCGCGAGACTGTTAAGGTCGCAGGTTCGAATCCTGCCTCGGCCATGGATGTGTGTGATGTCCTTAGGTTGGTTAGGTTTAAGTAGTTCTAAGTTCTAGGGGACTGGTGACCTCACATGTTAAGTCCCATAGTGCTCAGAGGCATTTGAACCAGCGGTTGAATATAGACGCACCGGACGGAGAGCCGCCGGAAGGATTCCCTCCACGCACCGCAGCAACATCTCCACCTTCGTTCAGCCTGGCCGGAAATTAGTGTTAATGTCTTATTGATTGGACCAAACTGCTGAGGTCATTGGTCCCTAAGCCTGCACACTACTTAATCTAACTTAAACTAACTTACGCTATGGACAGCAGACACACCCATGCCCGAGGGAGGACCCGAACCTCCGACGGGGGGAGCCGCAAGGACCGTGACAAGGCGCCCTAGACCGCGCGGCCACCCCACGAGAGATGGACCTCCAGCACAGGAACTGGGCTGATGAGTCCGATACTGATCCACAGACCGACGACGCAGCCGCAATGGCGAGTGCGGAGTCCACCGGAAGTTAACCACGCAGAAGACACAGACTGTCGCACAGGCAGCATGTCGCCGACCAACAGCATACAAGTTCACATAAGCGTTCATGTGCGCTCTACGCACTAAGGAACAGCAGCAGGTATAACGAACAGCCTCATTTAATATTGATACAATTAGAACGCCGGTCGAATTGCAATTATTACGAGACATGCTGCATGCGTCAGCCGTCGACATCCTCATTGTGCACGAAGTATGTGTCGAGAGCTTCCCCAGCCTCTATGAGTACGATATATACATTACACCCACTACAGACGGCGCCTGAGGAACAGCGATACTTCTACGTTGCGGCACAGTAGCCGAGGATGTGGTGTACTTGCCATCAGCGCGAGGACTGGTGCTCACAGTGCTAGAAGTACGGATAATTAACATCTACGCACAGTTGGGACCCGACAGACGGCGCGACCGATCCCGATTTTACGCAGAGGAGATTGCACCGCTATTCTTAGGCCGGTATGAACATGTCTTATTTGGAGACGACTTAATCTGCGTGCTCGCACGAAGGATCAACACCCGCACTGAAATTCATGGCCGGAGCTGCGGCAACTGATACAGGACATGAATCTCATCGATACATGGGAGATGATACATGGCGACAGACGCAGATATACCTACGTCACAAGTCACACTGAAAGTCACCTCATTCCAATTTACGTAACACGTCATCTCAAATCTGCGACCTCCATGCGGAATTGTGACCCTTCACCTTTTCAGATCACATAGCATATATATTCACGGTCTCCCCAAGTCGTCAATGAGTGTGGAGGAGTCGCAGTGTTTGGAAACTGAATACAGCACACCTCAGGGAACCTGAGTGCAGACGTTTAATCGAAGACGCTTGGCACATGTGTGAACGACGCCTCCCGACATAACCTACGACGTTGCAGCGGTGGCTGGAATGCGTTAAGCCTGCATTGCGCCGAACGTTAATCGCATATGGAAGAGAGCAGATGATGTGGAAGCGCCACACGACGGAATTTTATTTCACGGTGCTCCACGAACTTTCTGTAGAAGCGCCTTCACAGGATCGGAGTGCTGCTACAAAACGAGTGGAGGTCCAAATAATTTCCATAACGCGCCGCCGTCTGGAGGGAGTCGCTGCCCGCGCAAGGGCCCTTGAGCGAGTCCGTGGAAAATCACTGTCGATTCATCACATTATCAGAGAAAAACAACGTAGCCGCAAAACCTTAATACAGACGGTCGTACTGCGAGATGGTCGTCGTATGACAATGAAAATGACATTGCCAACGCATTTGTGGAACAATACGGTCATCTCTATGAAGAAGCAGAACACGATGAGGCAGCCTTTCATGAGGTTCGATGAACGCTATCCGCGCGCCTCGACCAGGCAGCCGACCGAAAGTTAACAGGGGAAGTCACAGTTCACGACGTAATGGAAGCGCTTGATAAGGGAGCGTCGCACAAACCGTTGGGGCCCGACGGGTTACCGTTAGAGTTTTCTCGTACATTTAAAGATCTCATGACTCCGCAATGGGCTGCCATGTACCGCGAATTGATGTCTCCCATTGTGCCTCTTCCACCCTCCTTTGCGGTAGGAATGATCGTCCCTATTCACAAACCATAATTAATTGTGACAACAAGATCTACACAAGGATACTTGCAGCACTCTTTAAATGCGTACTACGCCAATTGATATCACTCAACCAAACCCAACTAGTAGGGGATAGCAATATACAAACGGCACTCAGCGACAAACGCGATGTTATCTCACTGGCAACAACATGTCGTCTCCGGTGCGCACTGGTATCGATTAACTTCTGTCGCGCTTTTACAGGATGAGCCACGCCTATCTCATGGAAGTGATGACGCAAATGAAGTTTCCAGAAATTTTTGTCACTGTCGTTATGAGACTACTCCACGGCGCCTCATCCAGAGTGCTCATCAATGGACGCATGGTGGGGCTCATCAACATCTCACGATCGGTCAGACAAGGGTGGCCGCTGTCGACGATATTGTGTGCCATCGGTGTCGAGCCACTGCTCTGCGGGTTCCGGAATCGACTCCAAGGAATGACGATAAGGCACAACAAGTTCATATGCAGAGCATAGGCCGATGACCTATTGTTTTTAGCACAGTCGAGCGACGAGGCAAAAGCGGCCTTGCATTGGATTAATTTGTATCGGGTGGCTACGGGAAGTCGTACGAACATGGCAAAGTCGGGAGCGATGAGCATCGGGAGAGGACTCCCGACGGGAAATGTGGCACCATTACAGCCGATGAAAGAGATGAATTGCCTAGGAATCTACGCTACAGACATTCGACGGCCGGTGGTAGTGAGCTACAGACTTTTTCTGCAAACAATTAGTGCGGATGTACGAAGTCACAGGTTAAGGGCTCTTGACATGATACAGCGGGTCATATTTGCAAATACTTTCGTAGCTTCTCGCATCCCCCACTTTGCACAACTTCTTCCTATGCCGGTGGTGTTGGCGTGCCGAATCCTGGTGGCATTAGGATATTTTGTGAGCTCAGGTTTGCTTTTCAAGGTCGGATATGAAACCCTCACCCTTCCTAGTAGTCGTGGAGGTCTTGGACTAGTCCACCTATGCGACCGGGCAGTGGATATTTACGTAAGCACGATGATAAAGATGTAGACATGACACCGGACAAGTCCGACGGGCGCGTAGATAGACGAACTAGCTCCACCTTCTCGTTTGGCACCGGTAGCTCACCATCGCTTGCTCACATGCGAACCTTTTTTGTGGATCACAGTTATGCACACATGAACTACCGAGTACCAGGACGGCAACGGCACGTATTGTATATTGCATCTGGACTCGAAGACGGTCAAATAATGCCGCAGAGCGCCGACAATCATCAGTTACATGGTCAGTGGTATGGCGTACAGTGCGCCACCCACACCTTGATAGGGGGACGCGCGCACTGTGGAATCGGGTGGTAAACGGGAAATACGTGACTCGTTCCAGGTTGCATAAAATTCAAACGGCGGATGAGCCGCTGTGTCCGCAGTGCAGTGTTATAGACACAGAGGAACATCGCCTGATATGCGGGCCTTCGGCGGACGTGTGGTGTTCAGTCCAAAAAACTATCGCCTTCCTTCTTCGGGTGGTGCCGCAAGCAATAGAACCACGGATACTACTTCTCCCAGATATGACCTATTATCCCCGAACGCAGACAAACGCAGTGACTTGGATTCGGGAACTGACTGCGCTTTACCTTTTCCGAAACGAGAGTAACAATATACTCGAGTTCGAGATATCGATCATATTATACTAATTTCTCATGGAGTGCCTTGCTTGATCCCCCATCAAGTTGGGGTGTCCTGGTTAGGAGAATGTAATTATTGCATATAAGTATTTAGAACAAGAAAGGACCAGGACAGTGGAGAGGATCCGCTACCATAAGTGAAGACGTACCCGGCACCAACGCGAGGTACAAAGCGTTTAGCGAGGAAGCCGCCCTAAAAGAGGGACGTGGTCCGGTGTTGTTTTGTGCTAATAGAAGCAGCTTAGGTTTTTTTATTGTTACACCATTATGAAAAAAATTCCAAGTGTTAAAAAGAAAAGTGGTCAGCGCAACGGAATGCCATGCAAAGGGGCCCGGTTTCGATTCCAGGCTGCGACGCAGATTTTTTTCCCAAAGGAAACAGTAATAAAGGCAGGGATCATTGGATCTAATCCCACTAATAATGTCGGATAGAGCGTCTGCCATGTAAGCAGGGCATCCTTGGTTCGAGTCCCGGTCGGGGCCCACATTTTCAACTGCCCCCTTGATATTTATCAACGCCTGTAAGCAGCTAAAGGTCTTGATTTCACTGTAATTTGATAATGAAACGTGTCGTTTCACAGAAAAACTATCCAAATAAGTGGTTATTTATTATTTTATATACGGCTGCTAAAAGACAGGCACGTTAAAGTGGTCATTTGTTACATTGTATACCGGGAGGATTATTAAACTTGTAAAATGGTATAAATAATAACACTTTGGAAACGATATGGCACGCACTTTTAATTTTGTCTCTGTATGCTACGAATTTTGGTACAGACTGCTCTGCATTAACTAGAATTTGAGAAATTGTGTAATTTCCAAACATATTCACAGATGTTGGAAGCTAAAATATACATCTCAGAATTGTCCTGCGAATTCGAGGATTACATTTATGCAAATCTCTAACCGTCGTTCATTTTCTGTTTTTCAGTTTATCCGCAACAGATACGGGTGGAGACAAGAGTTTATTTCTGAAAGGATCTCGTATACACATCCCATAGCAGTACTGGCGTTCTATATCTACGGACCCCACTCGTCGGAGAACTTTAATTTTCAGCGACATAACGAGGCATCGCTTTTTTCTCTGGAGACTACTGATTTAAGCGTCGGCTAAAAATTGTACGACGTAGGGAGAATAGAAGATTAAATATCGATAACCGCAATTACGAATTTTATTCGCAATAAATTCGTCGTAATGCTTAAAACGCTGAATTTTTTTCTCTGTGTGGCTAATCTATCGACGAGTGCTTTCGAAGCACGTATTTTAACGTTATTTCAATATCGTTCGTTGAGGACTCAAAGTTATGAAAGACATTTACATTACACTCCATACAAAACGGGTCCCACAACCACGTAAGGCTGTGCATTTCAATTGGAAAGTAACTTATCAGGACAGCCAACGCGCTTTGAACGATGTTTCTCATACGAACTTCCTAGTCTGTAGGACATAATAAAATACGTATCACATTTTTCTTTTTGAGTCCAGTTGTCCTATGTGATATGAACATGTGTGAAAACAGATCCAGACAGAAATTCTAGTTTTAGACAAAGCGATTTATTTTAGTCGGTTTTCTCTAAATGTAATGATAGGCTCAGCATCAAATATTTAAAGAATAGAACGTAAGGTGCTTTTGAAACAAAGCATTATTATTGTTCTAAAATGCATACTAAATTATGTTTGCTTGGAGAAAGTATTTAATTAATTTTCACTGATTTTGTGATTTTTATTTTTGTGTCATCAGTCTTCTGCCGCGCGGGGTAGCCGCGTGATATTAGGCGCCTTGCCAAGGGTCGCGTGGCTATCCGCACCCCCCCCCCCCCCCCCCGGCCCAACCGGTTTGAGATTCGAGCATAGGTATGTGTTTTGTCCTTAGCGTAAGTTAGTTTAAAGATGAGATTTCCTGAAACCATCTTAACAGGTGTCCCATCATACTGTCTCTTCTTCTTGTTATTGTTTTCCATATGTTACTTTCCTCGCTGATTCTCCGGAGACCCTACACGTTCCATATCTTATCAGTCCACCTAATTTTCAACATTCTTCTGTAGCACCACATCTCAAAGGCCTCGATTCTCTTCTCTTTCCAGTCTACCCACAGTCCATGTTTCACTATCATACAATGCTCTACTCAAAAAGTATGTTCTCAGAAATTGCTTCCTCAAATTAAGGACTACGTTTGATATTAGTAGACTTCTATTGGCCAGGAACTACCTTGTTCACTCTGATATCCTCCTTTTTATGTTCTTCCCCCTCCGTGCGTCATGAATTACTTTGCTTTCTATGTAGCAGAAATCCTGAATTTCATCTGCTTAGTGACCACCTGTCCTGATGTTAGGTATATCGGTATCCTCATTTCTGCTTCTTCTCATTACTTTCGTCTTGGATTTCCAGTTAATCCATATTCTGTACTTATTAGACTGTTTATTCTGTTCGGTAAATCCAGTAATTTTTCTTCACTTTCACTCAGGATAGCAATTTCATCAGCAACTCTTAACAATAATATCTTTTCACTTTGAATTTTAACCCCACTCCTGAACCTTTATTTCATTTCCGTCATTGCTTCTTCGACGTATAGATTGAACAACAGTGGCGAAAGACTCAATCCCTGTCTCACACACTTTTTAATCCGAGCGCTGCGCTCTTTTCCTTCCTCTCTTATTGTTCCTTCTTTTATCTTGTACGTATTGCATATTATCCATCTTTCCCATAGGTTTATCCCTATTTTTCGCCGGATTTCGAATATGTTGCACTATTTTATATTGCTGAACTCGTTTCCCAGGTCGGCAAATCCTATAAACGTGTCTGGTTTTTTCTCAGTGTTTCTTCCGTTATCAACTAAAAAAGTATGTTGTTACATATTTAATGTCTCACTTCAAGCAGCTGCAGGTAATTCCAGGGCTGACAACCATAAAGCAACGAAGCCAAATAGACTTACTTTCAATTTCCTGGCATTCGGTTACGAGGTCTCATTTGCGACTGAAATTGAAATTGAAAATAATAGTTTTTCGTAAAATGGACGTGTAACAATTATGAAAACCCCTTCTTCTCTCACACTTATTTGAAACAGACGGCTATAATTGGCTTACATACAACTTTTTAAAAACTGAGTTGTTAAAACACGACAGTATGTAACGTTGTTTTGTTAACTGAACAACCTATTGATAGCGACTACTGCTATATAAAATATGTAATAGGTTGATGTTAATATATGAATGACAAAAAACTTTAATTATATGAGAGTTTATGAGAGATTCCTTTTTTAAGGAAATATTCATTTTCTACAGTTCAATTCATGTGCATAAAAACGATTTCGGCTTGAAAGCAGTTTTGTAATTTGTCGCAAAATATTCACTCTCCACCCATGAATTATTTATATCGCTGACACACATTCGTTCAACAATGAATTATTTATGTCGCTAACACACATTCGTTCGTATGGTCAGTTTCAATTAACCCGACTTTCATTAGTATTCCCTGACCACTTACTTTAGAAGCAACAGGAATCAACACTGATTGCGAACATGGGTGGCACTTTAAGGATATACTCTCACGCACTGTATTTGTGCTTTGAATCTTCATTATGAACAAGCAACCAAGATTGTGAGGGCTGCCACAGAAAGATAACGTCAAACAAACTACATAAGCACAGCAATATACACTGAAGATCCAAAAGAAAATGGCACTCCTGCATAATATCGTGTAAGGCCCTCGCGAGCATGCTGAAGTGCCTCAACACGACGTGGCATGACTCGACTAATGTCTGAATTAGTGCTTGAGGGATCTGACACTGTGAATCCTGCAGGTCTGTCAATAAATCTGTAAAAGTACGAGGGGGTGGAGATCTCTTCTGAACAGCACGCTGAAAGGCATCCTGGATATGTTCAACAATGTTCAAGTCTGGGGAGTTTGGTGGCCAGCGGAAGTGTTTAAACTTGGACGAGTGTTCCTAGAGAAACTCTGTAGCAATTTCGGATGTTTGGGGTGTTGCATTGTCCTGCAGGAATTGCCCAAGTCAGTCTGCATCCACAATGAGCATGAATGAATGCAGGTGATCAGACAGAATGCTTACGTTCGTGTCACCTGTTAGAGTCGTATTTAGACGTATCAGGAGTCCCATATCACTCCAATTACACACGCTCCACACCATTACAGAGCCTCCTCCAGCTTTAACAGTCCCCTGCTGACAAGCAGGGTCCATGGATTCATGAGGTTTTCTCCATACCCGTACAACTCCATCCGCTCGATACAATTTGAGACGAGAGTCATCCGAGGGCAACATGTTTTCAATCATCAACAGTCCATTGTCGGTGTTAGCTGACGCGGAGAGGCTTAAAGCTTTGTATCGTGCAGTCATCAAGGTAGACGAGTGGGCCTACGGCTCCGAAAGCCCATTTCGATGATGTTTCGTTGAATGGTTGGCACGTTGACACCTGTTGATGGCCCAGCATTGAAATCTACAACGATTAACGTTGAACTATTCTCTTCAATCGTTGTTGGTCCCGTTCTCGCAGGTTCTTTACCAGCCGCAGCGATGTCGGAGATTTGATATTTTCACGGTACACTCATGAAATAGTCGTACGGGAAAATCCACACTTCATCGCTATCTCGGAGATGCTGTGTCCCATCGCTCGTGCACCGATTATAACACCACGTTCAACCTTACCTAAATTTTGATAACCTAACATTGTAGCAGCAGTAACCGATCTAATACCTGCGCCAATCTTATTTAGGCGTTGCCGACCTCAGTGCCGTATTCGGCCTGATTACATATTTCTGTATTTGAATACGCATACCAATACCAGTTTCCTTGGCACTTCTGTGTATATTACAATCAGTTATAAAAGTCACCTATATTTCCACTGGATGAAGTATCGTCTTGACTTACATGTAAAGGAAGGCAATGTACCACTCATCATCTCGTGCTTTCAGGTCACAGGCTGCATTTCAACGCAAGCGTGGCATCAGAGCACTGGCGATGTCTTACAAACCGACGAAAAGAAACGACAACAGCAAGAAGGAGTTGCGCGATTTAAACGGAAGTTGGTGGGCACATCCGAAAGTTTAAGTGTATTCTAATTTCGGACCAATCACATATGAGTGGCGCTCGAAGTGCTACTCTCAGGATTCAAGTCAGGTTGCTTTATATGAACGCTGCCATCGTGAGTGTTAATTACCTGTGAGACCGGACGTGGTGAGTTGTTGCTAGTCAAGAATGCCTGTAAGGTACAAGGACGCCATTATCGACAACTCGCTTAGTATGAAGGAGGCTATGTAACAGGGCTACGAGCAGCTGGATGTTCATTCTGCGATATTGCAGAAAGGTCTGGCAGGAATGTAGGAACTGCAGATTACTGATGGCAGTGGTGGTCACAGGAATGTACGGTCGCAAGAAGGCCGGGTTCTGGACGGCCAAGTGGCACTGTCGGGAGAGAAGACCATCGTGCTCGCCGTGTTACTCTGGCGCTTCGCACTGCATCTGCAGCAGCAGTTTGAGCACCAGTTGGCACCACAGTGACACAACGAAAAAAAAAGTTTTCAATGATGCTGACCGGCAGCCGTACAGTATTTTTTCAACGAATGTACGGCCACTTGATTTTATATTTCTATATATTTCTTCTGTGCAATCTACACTCCTGGAAATAGAAATAATAACACCGTGAATTCATTGTCCCAGGAAGGGGAAACTTTATTGACACATTCCTGGGGTCAGATACATCACATGATCACACTGACAGAACCACAGGCACATAGACACAGGCAACAGAGCATGCACAATGTCGGCACTAGTACAGTGTATATCGACCTTTCGCAGCAATGCAGGCTTCTATTCTCCCATGGAGACGATCGTAGAGATGCTGGATGTAGTCCTGTGGAACGGCTTGCCATGCCATTTCCACCTGGCGCCTCAGTTGGACCAGCGTTCGTGCTGGACGTGCAGACCGCGTGAGACGACGCTTCATCCAGTCCCAAACATGCTCAATGGGGGACAGATCCGGAGATCTTGCTGGCCAGGGTAGTTGACTTACACCTTCTAGAGCACGTTGGGTGGCACGGGATACATGCGGACGTGCACTGTCCTGTTGGAACAGCAAGTTCCCTTGCCGGTCTAGGAATGGTAGAACGATGGGTTCGATGACGGTTTGGATGTACCGTGCACTATTCAGTGTCCCCTCGACGATCACCAGTGGTATACGGCCAGTGTAGGAGATCGCTCCCCACACCATGATGCCGGGTGTTGGCCCTGTGTGCCTCGGTCGTATGCAGTCCTGATTGTGGCGCTCACCTGCACGGCGCCAAACACGCATACGACCATCATTGGCACCAAGGCAGAAGCGACTCTCATCGCTGAAGACGACACGTCTCCATTCGTCCCTCCATTCACGCCTGTCGCGACACCACTGGAGGCGGGCTGCACGATGTTGGGGAGTGAGCGGAAGACGGCCTAACGGTGTGCGGGACCGTAGCCCAGCTTCATGGAGACGGTTGCGAATGGTCCTCGCCGATACCCCAGGAGCAACAGTGTCCCTAATTTGCTGGGAAGTGGCGGTGCGGTCCGCTACGGCACTGCGTAGGATCCTACGGTCTTGGCGTGCATCCGTGCGTCGCTGCGGTCCGGTCCCAGGTCGACGGGCACGTGCACCTTCCGCCGACCACTGGCGACAACATCGATGTACTGTGGAGACCTCACGCCCCACGTGTTGAGCAATTCGGCGGTACGTCCACCCGGCCTCCCGCATGCCCACTATACGCCCTCGCTCAAAGTCCGTCAACTGCACATACGGTTCACGTCCACGCTGTCGCGGCATGCTACCAGTGTTAAAGACTGCGATGGAGTTCCGTATGCCACGGCAAACTGGCTGGCACTGACGGCGGCGGTGCACAAATGCTGCGCAGCTAGCGCCATTCGACGGCCAACACCGCGG
Organism: Schistocerca americana; assembly: GCF_021461395.2. NCBI lineage: Eukaryota > Metazoa > Arthropoda > Insecta > Orthoptera > Acrididae > Schistocerca > Schistocerca americana. The sequence continues at coordinate 570,676,654 of NC_060122.1, read as the reverse complement.
TTCCTGGTGTGTCCGCTGTGCCGTGCGTGTGATCATTGCTTGTACAGTCCTCTCGCAGTGTCCGGAGCAAGTATGGTGGGTCTGACACACCGGTGTCAATGTGTTCTTTTTTCCATTTCCAGGAGTGTATATTTCTGCTTCTGCGCCACTATACTCCATACCGGCGTGAAGGCCGAAATCTAGATTGTACTGAAGAAAAATGCATTAATATACAGCCAATTGGCGGTGTAGTGTTAAAAATACGTTTCAAACTAGTTATTTCGAGGATATCTCCGAGCATCGTGCATGCCAGTGATCCCAAACCACAGCCAATTGCAACTTCGGCTGTGTCAAGTGAGAGATCATTGGAAGGCAGTGTGGAGGTCGGCTGTGTTTTCTGATGAAAGCTGAATCCGTCTCAGTGTCAGTGAAAGCCGTACGTTGGTGATAAGGAGGCCAATTGAAGGCCTGCAACCAACCTGTCTACGTGGCATCTACAGTCATGGGCTGTGCGGCTGGTCCCGCCGGAGGTTCGAGTCTTCCCTCGAGCATGGGTGTGTGTGTTTGTCCTTAGGATAATTTAGGTTAAGTAGTGTGTAAGCTTAGGGAGTGATGACCTTAGCAATTAAGTCACATAAGATTTCACACACATTTGAACATTTTTTTTTTTTTTTAGTTATGGTCGGGGGAGCGATTTCGTATGAAAGCAGGAGCACTCTCGTGGTAATGGCATGAACTCTTCAAATTTATATTTCGATCTGGTGATTCGATCATCTGTCATTCACGAACAGAATTCCAGGTGGGATCATAAGGCAGGATAACGCTCGCCCACATAGCGCCGTTGTAACCCAACATGATCTACAGAGTGTCGACATGTTGCTTTGGCGTGCTCGATCACCAGATGTGTCTCCAATCGTGCAGGTACGGGTCATCATCGGACGACAACCCCAGCTTCATCGACAAACAGCATTAACCGTATCTGTATTGACCGTCCACGTGCAAGAACCATGAAACTTGATCCCAAAAACTGATATCCGGCAATGCACAACACAATGCATGCACGTTTGCATGCTTGCCTTCAACGTTCTGGTGCTTACACCTCTTACTAATGTACCAGTATTTCAGATTTGCAATGGCTTATCTCGTGCTTACATTAAGTTGTGATCTTGCAGTGTTAATCACTTAAATATGTTAAGCAGAGAATTGAATTCCCAAAATTTAATTACTCTTCATTACTTATTTTTTTGGTGTTGGGATTTTTTTTTCCGTCAGTGTATCATTCATGTGTGACAGTATTGGCCATTCTGCGATTAGAGCTAGACTGTCATTGTCACTAGAAAACTAGTTTCTCTATCTCTAGACGAGGAGTTATCAAGACAGATTCAAGTTTTTATTTGAATATCGTATTAAATCTGGATTAGCTGGAACTTCTTTCCCTCGTAGCTCCAGCACCACTCGAACACTAAAATAAGTTTTGGCTGCACAATTTTTCGCGCAGGCCATATATAATTACTCCTTCCTAGAAGCTCCGAAGGCTCAGTTCAGTAAACCAAAATTATACCTCTCCTCTCTTGTTTATCAAAGCAGCGAACAATAATGCAAACTATTTAACGTCAACTTATAGCAGTGAATTCATCTATATATATTGGTCTACTAACATTCTTTTGTGACTGTTACCATTTGCATTCGTGGCAATAGCTGTTTCTGTTAGTTTCATTTGCACAGACTATGCTATTTTTCTAATACGGAAAGCTGCTCTTGACTGATTTTCATATGTTACCCATTACTTAATATAGTACATGAAGAATTGAGAATGCTGCACCTAATTCTATGTCGCTTTCTTTATTTGCTTGTCCGTTAACGTTGTACAGTCTTTCTTAGAAACATTATAGATATTGTCTACTATTGTAAACTAAGTGCTTGCAAGTTTTTATATGAAACATTCTTCATGACAGTAAATGAATGTCTGCACTGGTTTTTCGATCATAAGTCTTACACTTCACATTGCAATAATATTTAAGGTCTGGCGCTAAACATATGGGTAATTCCTTTCCTTATTCCTACTCTTTTATTCCTTGTTGTAACAGTAATTTATTGTGTGTATGGATATACCTCTTGCCTCACATGATTTTGCACTACATCGAAAATATATAGATATTTTGTGGGTTAATCGGTTAAAATTACTGGTACTTGCATGATTCTACGATATGTCTAAATCGCGAACTGCAGAATCGTACTGGCGAACTTCCCTACGAAATCTTGTATCGTTAATTTCTGTGTAAAAGATCCCCCAAAAGATTCCAGTTTTAGATACAAGCTAATTACTACAAAGCTATGCTTGCTGATTTTTCTAGTCGAATTATTCACTTTTATAAATGCACTATAATTTTATCAGATACTATTTATCTGCTAAAACTTTCTAAATTAAATAATTTCATAGACTACATTGTAAATACTTCTGAACAAGCTCTGAAATGTAACTCTTTTACAGTAACGTTCCAACTATTTTGCCACCCGAATCTCAAAACTGATGGAATGGATTGAACGAAACTCAGTGATAAGCCTTCTGTCGGACGGAATAGAGAATGACAATTGGAATTATTAACTAAAAGTTAAAACGTGTATTTATTTTTTTCGGTTCTCAATTTCATTATTTTCCTGCAAATAGCTCAAATCTTAAATTCTTATACCGAAAGATAATCTTTACACGTTGCATTGGAGACTGGGCTGCATGTTTCGTATTGCTGAAAGGGTCAACAAAATTTTAAGCGACTTAGGCATGACAGTGTTGCTTATAGAATTCAGCGCCAAAGTTTACCAACAGGGTACCCTTTCTACCGAATAAGTTGCTTCGTCATGGTTATTGCACCATGTGCCATTAGTTCTCCTTTGTTTGGAACTAGTGAAGTTTGTTTTGCTCATTCTGTTCTCATATTATGACTGCATGATATTGGAACGATTATTCATTGCCATTTCAAGAGTTTCATTTTTGAAGTCGTCAGCTGCGAACAAAATGTGAAGGTTCACGTCGTAACATCACTTCACACATTCCACAAGGTGCATATTCAATTCTCAGCATTCAAGGTTCGGTGGGCACTACACTTAGTTGTTAATATACTAACGTTGAGGAGATGGGCACCGGATATAGATGTTCAACCAAGCTGATTTTAAAACGCAGCAATATTTTCCTCCATGAGGTTGAAATAAAATCAGGAAACGGAAATTTACGCCAGGAAATCGTAGTCTTATCAACAAAAAGAATCAGCTTAAAGCAAGCTTCAATGGCCTCTCTCTCTATCTCTATCTCTCACTGTTGTTTTATCTCTTTCTTAATTTGGCTGGAGGTTTAGTGTCTCATTAATTTATTCAGTTTATCGTTAAATAACTTACCCTGAATTAAACTTACAACAATATTCACTTCATCACTGTGTGTTTGTCTTAGAGTAATTAGCGGAATCTTAATATTCGAGTAAGTTCACCTTCAAAGTAAACCAATATTTTCCTTGGAGACCCAGAAGAGGTTACCAAGGGGGAATTGCAAAGAACGGCTTGATTTGCATATACTGAATGAACCAGAATTCCACCGAAAAACTTTCAGAGTACCGGGTGATCAAAATGTCGGTATAAATTTGAAACCTTAATAAACCACGTAATGATGTAGACAGAGAGGTAAAAATTGACACACGTGCTTGGAATACATGGAGTTTTATTAGAACAAAAAAAATTGCTAGACCCGTGAAAGATCTATTGCGCGCGTCGTTTGGTGATGATTGTGTGCTCAGCTGCGACTTCCGTCATGCTTGGCCTCCCAGGTCCCCAGACCTCAGATCGTGCGATTATTGGCTTTGGGGTTACGCCAATGCCTCACCATAACTCCGGACATGCTTTACAGTGCTGTTCACAACATTATTTCTCGACTACAGCTATTGTTGAGGAATGATGGCGGACATATTGAGCATTTCCTGTGAGAACATCATCTTTGCTTTGTCTTCCTTTGTTATGCTAATTATTGCTATTCTGATCAGATGAAGCGCCATCTGACGGACATTTTGTGAACTTTTGTATTTTTTTTTTGGTCCTAATAAAACCCCATGTCATTCAAAGCATGTGTGTCAATTTGTACCTCTCTATCTATATTATTCCGTGATTTACTCAGTTTTAAAATTTATACTGACTTTTTGATCACCCGGTATATTCAGGGGTACCTCCCGAGTAATTTGATGTAAGGGACACACAGTCTCCGTGGCTTCCTACAGAGTTATATTATTTCGTTTGGTTTTTTTCCTCAGGTACCTTTATACATGCATTGCACAGAAAATGGTACACGACGGTGCAGACGTCTTCTGGGGGCATGTGGAGAACCTAATTTACGAGACTCCACTGGAAGCTCCCACTTACCTGGTTGCTAATATTATCACAGCGACGGATGTATTTGGGGGACTTGCCTAACACATCCGGTGCTCTGATAATCTCAGTTTGTCTGTAAATATGGATATTTTTTTGCGATGTATCACCTGACTGTATGCTTCAAAGTCGTGCCGAAGTTATTTTAAGGTTAGACTGACTTGTTTACTCGTAAACAGGAGGGCGTGCTGAAATGTGATGCCACTGAACTTTTTATGCGAAAGCTCTTGAACCTTTTTTACTTAAAAAATGTTATAAACTTCTGCATCTTTACGCTTTGTATTTACTTCGCAACATAGTCATCTTGACGACGAACACTTGTCTCACCCGAGAGACCTGACTGTTGATACCGTTAGTGTAGAACGTTTGATACTGTTGACAAAGCCACAACCTAACCTCTGCATGCACCGCTTCTCATTATCAAACTCAAGTCCTCGAAGATGTTCTTTAAGTTATGGAAACGGATGATAATCGCCTGAGGCCAAGTGGGGACCATAAGGAGAACGATCGGTGACAGTGAACCCGAGGAGTCTGATGGTTCAAATGGCTCTGAGCACTATGGAACTGAACTGCTGAGGTCATTAGTCCCCTAGAACTTAGAACTAATTGAACCTAACTAACCTAAGGACATCACACTCATCCACGCCCGAGCCAGGATTCCAACCTCGGGGCCGGCCGAAGTGGCTGTGCGGTTAAAGGCGCTACAGCCTGGAACCGCAAGACCGCTACGGTCGCAGGTTCGAATCCTGCCTCGGGCATGGATGTTTGTGATGTCCTTAGGTTAGTTAGGTTTAACTAGTTCTAAGTTCTAGGGGACTAATGACCTCAGCAGTTCAGTTCCATAGTGCTCAGAGCCATTTGAACCGAGGAGTTGACCTGTGGCAAATGTCGCAGCACTCGTATGACGTCTGCCACTGCCTTTCTGAAGGAGAGCGTGCTCCATGTGTGGACGAGCTATTCGACACTTTGCTATTTCTCATGCACTGACAAAGTGTTTCTACACACCGCCAAGTTACTCGTTGCAGTTCCTAGCCCTCTAGCGGCATAATGCTGCAGATATGTAGACATTAAGAATAAAGATGTAGAAGGACAATAACTTCCTTTTATTGAAAAAGCTTTAAGAGTTTTGCATAAAAAATTCTGAAGCTTTACTTTTCAACGAGCCCTCGTAATTATTTTACTTTAGTTTTAAATTTACGGTCAAGTGGCCAGCCAAATACCAGCAAAAGTAAATATCCGGCATTGTATGCTTTTTGAGTTTTACAAGGGTAGTAACGCAACAGTTCCCACGAAAAATATTTGAGATGTCTATCCAAGTGCCTTAGACGTAAGTAAATTCCAGTGATGGTTTTCTGCAAATATGGTAATTTTGATCATTCCGATCCCTATAGTTCAGGACGACCAACGAATTTAGACAATGAATTAAGGTCGGCAATGGCAGCAAATCCATGTCAGACAATGAAGGAACTGTCAAAATCCTCTCATAATCAACTTTGGTCTTCCATCCAAGAACATTTTCAGCAGATTGGTAAAGACTAACAAACCTAACCGATCCACTACATACAACGTATTGCTTCAGCGCACAGTACAGAAGAATTTTTTGATAGCTTGATCACGAGGGATTCACTGGAGATGAAAGACGGATCCTCTACGATAAATTCACAACGTAAAATTCAGTGGATTTGTCCGAATGCATAGAAACGAATTACAGTTAAGCCAGATTTATACCTCTAAAAGTCGCTTTTGTTTTTTTGGTGGAATACCCGTGGGGTCGTTCATCTTGAAGAACTGAAACCTGGCCAGAGTGCGAATGTAGACCTTTACTGTGAACAACTGGATCGGTCTTTACTTGAAAAGAGTTTAGCGATTGTCAGCAGAGAACACGTTATTCTGCAAAACGATAACGCATGACCGCAGAGCCCGAGATGAAACATGGAACATAATTAATGAACGGTGGTGGGGGGGAAATGCTGTGTTGTGTGTAGTGCATTTTGGTTACTGCGCATTACGGGTTTCGTCCCTGTTGTGAATGTATTTCCACGTGAAAAAGGGTGCCTGGAGTAAGAAACCAAATAAATCTTAATTGTATTACTACTTTTTAACGAGCCGATGGAGACCGTTGGTCCTCTATACCAAAATACTCAGAAAGTATCCCTGAATAACTTCTGAATGTTTATCGGTGGTATTCTGGTTAATCCTGTATTTACTTTCTTGAGTCATCTCTTAATTCCTTTAACAGAAATGTTTCTTACAGTATAGGGAAACTTGCTTCTCAATCAGTTGCCAAGTTCTACTTTACAGTTCAAAGTGGCGCTGGACGCTTATTGGCGGGGCTGAGGCTTCATATCTTGGACCGGTATCGCAGCTTTACGTGATTTTCCTATATCAATGGAAACAAAAGTACGAATTGTCCCAACAGCTATGATTTTCATTTCAAGTTGCTAGTCTCTCTCATGAATTCTTCAACCTTCTTGTCTTCCATGAAATCAAATTTTGCTCGTATTGAAATACATGTGTACTTTTCGCTTATCTGAACGGACTCCGAATTTTACCCAGCGCAGCAATGTATATGGTAGAATCTGCCAGTCTAGCGTCAAATGGTGCATGATTATGCGCTCGGCTGAATTTTTCTGCAGAGGAAATTAGCAGCAAGTAAGCTCGAAAGCTAAACTTCAGGCACTGTAAATATCTCGATTTTCCGGTGTGTACACAGAAATGTGATAACACTGTCGCAACAACTCAGTGCCGTTACTGTGATACATTCATATTTCCTTGTCTCAACCTTCTTTCCATTGTCTGGAAGTTTCCTCCATTTTCTCCTACTTCTCTTCAGCAGTGTGTTATTGTAACACTAAAAATCTGTCCAATCATGGTCTTTCGCAAAACGTGTTGAATCTGCTCTTTCTTCAGTTGGTAAAGTGGCTAGGCTTCGTTAATGTACGTGGCAACTGTTTTTCATATACATTGTTAATTGGTATTTTTATTTTCTTAAATATTTTTAGTTGTACTTCATCAGTAGCATTTTTTACATGGTATGTCTTACGCTTTTCCTTATTTACGCGAGTCCGCGATTTACTTCCTACAAACTCATTTTTCACTCCATACAATGAGCAAAAAGCCTCTGCGACAAACAGCTTAACGGCTCACACATCAAAGTTGTTGACCAGATTAAAATAATAGAAAAGAAAATTAGAGAGGTATTAAATGACGAATGACGAGCAGTTTGACTTTAGCAAACATAATGTATCAGAGAGATGACTCTCACGGTACACTTGATAATGGAAGCAAGACTTACGGAAAAAAATTACACAGTATTTATCTACCCGTAAAGACCATTACATCTGGGAAATTCCGAGGAAAATAGGGGTAAGCTATAGGGAAAGACGGGCAATATCGGATATAACAAGAAGTAAAAGGGCGCAATAAGAGTGGAAGACCATGGAATGTGGTCGGTTAAATAAGAGAGAGATGTAGCCTGTCACCCCTCCTGTTCAATCTATACACTGAAGAAGTTGTGACGGAAATAAAAGAGAGACTCAAGAGTAGGATCAAAACTCAGGGTGAAAGGATATCTGCGATAGTATTCGCTGACGACATTGCTGCTCTCAGCGAAAGTAAAGAAGAATTAGAAGACCTGTTGAACAGAACAGATTATAATGAGTACAGAATATGGACTGAGGGTAAACTGAAAAAGACAAAAGTAACAAGAAGTAGCATGAGCCGTGCGCTGTTCGTGTTCGTGCCGTATCTCATTTGGCATCCTGTTTTTACTGTACCACCACCTAGTTATGTTAATTTCAATTACTGGTGTCACCGAGTTGCCGCCTTGCCCGCCTGTGAGGGGCAGCTGTGGCGCTTATTGATATAAGCCCTGACGTATTATCTTTGCTGACTGCTGCTACTTCCCGGTTGTCGTGTGTTCGGCGTTAGTTCGGATCTGCCAGTGAGTTGGGAGGCGCCAGCAGTGCAGTTCGGACCTGGCAGTGTTTGACTTAGGACAGTGCAGAATCTCAGTCGAGGGGCGGCTGCAGTGAGGTCCGGACAGCTATGACTCCCAACAGTTGCTGATACATATCACTTGAGTGCGAACCACCGTGGTTGGCCGTCAGGCTGTCGTCTTGTCGGACGGCGTGTATGTGGCCGGCGATCGCCTATCGGTTGCCTGCGTGTGCCGACTTGTGATTTGTCCTTGTTATTGCACAGTCGCTGCTGTTAGTATTGTCTAGTCCTTCGCGGAAGTGTTCGTGAAACTGTGTGTAGCTTGTGATGTCGACCACTGACCTATTTTAGTGCAGTATCCCTGTTGATGTGTGGCAGTCGGACGGTTGGTGTGGATCAGCCAGGAAGTCTCTGCGTGGCGCAGTGGGCCGGGCTCGCTGGCGGTCTCTACGCAGTGTCGGAGTGTGTGGGAGCTGTTCCGATTGCTACGGGGTTCGTGGCTCACCGACCCAGGACATCAAAGTTGAGTGGTGATTTAATTACCGAAGCCAGTCTGTTCACATTGTGCAGTTGGTTTTCATGATTGGCTGTTGGGGGTACTCCTGTGAGCGACAGTGAGTGTTCGAGTTGGCGAAAGTTTGGTCATCATCCGGTGCAGTTTAACTGTATTTTGGTTATTTGAAGTCCAAGTGCACCAGCGAAATTTTCTGCCTTGTGGCTGTTAGCGTTCCAGTTACCTGTCCTGGCCGCTGACGTAAAATTCAAGCTGTGTCCTTTCCTCACCGTGTTGTCACTGTCCAACACGTGTGTGTGGTTTTGACAGCTTATGCATAGTTGGTTGTGGGCGGCTACTGGCTTTACTGCCTCTTCTTATTGGTGTTTGGTTGTGTATTTTAATGACTCATAGCCGATGGTTTGAATTTGTTTGCTTTTAGTTGGGTTTTAAGTAATGGGCGTTTAGCCGCTTTAAAACTGAAAGTTCCTTACTTGTCAAGTCTTGAATTGTTTGGGCCAGCCTCATTTAAAATATTTTCCACAAAGCTTTGGGCCTTCTGCCTTCTGAAAATTTATTGTAGCTTTGTTTGTCAATCATGGGCCTTCAGCCGTCTTAAAATTAAAATTCCTTACTTGTTAGATCTTAGATTGTTTGGGCCTTCAGCCTCGTTTACAAAAAAATTATTTAAGGATAATAAGTATAATGCCTTGGGCTTTCTGCCTTTAAAAATCTATTGTAGTTGTGTTTGAAACATGGACCTTCAGCTGCTTTAAAGTTAAATTCTTTATTGTTATGTCTTAGGTTGTTTGGGCCTTCAGGCTTTTTTTTAAATTATTTAAGGATAAAGCTTTGGGCATTTTGTCTTTTAAAATTTATTGTAGTTGTGTTTTTAAATCATGAACCTTCCGCCGTTTTAAAATTAAAATTCCTTACTTGTCAAGTCTTAGATTGTTTGGGGCCTTTAGCATCATTTGAAATATTATTTAAGAATAAAACCTTTCGCTTTCTGCCTTTTGAAATTTTATTGTAGTTGTGTTTTAAATCCTAGGCCTTCTGCCGTTTTAAAAATTAAAGAGGTTTTGCCCTTAAGCCATAAGATTGTGTGACATATTCAGTCGATAGTTAAGCTAGGATATTTTCGCTGTAGTGCTTGGGCAACTAAGTAAAGTTATGTGTGTTTGAGTGTAGCTGACAGCCGCTCATTTTTCGGCCCCTTCCACAATTCCAACTACCTGTTCTGTCCTGCGGATTTAACGAGGCATTTCATAACAGAAATGAGAATATCGAGAAACTTAATATGAAAATTGGTGATCATAATACAGCTGAAGTTAAAGAATTTTCTTATCTTTGACACATAATAACCGATGACGGACGAGGCAAGCAGGGCATAAAAAGTAGAGTAGCACAGGCAAAACGGCGTTCTTGGCCAAGAGGGTCTACTTGCATCAAATATTGGCCTGACTTGGAGGAGGAAATTTCTGAGAATGTATGTTTGGAGGGCAGCATTGCATGGTAGTCAATCATCGACAGTGGAGAAACCAAGACAGTGGCGAATCTGTGCATGTGAGAAGTGGCGCTGCAGAAGGACGTTGAAACAAGGTAAAAGTAAAAATGAAGACCAGAAGACATATTCTTATTCATAATGCATATGGAAGAAGGAATTAATAATACAGAAGAAAGTTATAGAAGTGATATTGAATTTCAGGGTAACAAGATATCAACAATTAGATATCCTAAGGACATTATCATCTGTGAGGCTGAAAAATTACGGGACCTCTTAAGCCGAACGAGCAGTGTACTAAGCTCTGAATACAGTATGAGGGAATGAGTTGAGATTCAATAACACTAATTTGAGGAGCGGCAACATTGAGAGCAGTGACAAGCATAACATCAACATTGAAGATTAGGTAGATAAGGAGTCCTGCAACCTTGAGAGAAAATAATGCCTGACGGACGAAGCAAGGTGGACGTTACGAGAATCCTGCACAAGAAAAGAGATTACCCTTCACAGGAAGTCTACCAGTAACGAACATAACCTTTCAGATAGAAATTTCTGAGAAGCGCAATATTGATTGAATTGAGTTAGACAGCATGAACGAGACATAAAGTGTCTGCAATGTGATGTTATGGAAGAGTGCTGAAAATTAAGTGGACTGATAAAAAAGGCATTAAGATTTTCACTACAAATCCGGCGCGAAGAGAAATATGTGGAAAACACAAGACAGAAGGAGCAACGGAATGATAGGATGCGTGTAAGACACCAAATTAAACTTCGACGATACGAAAGGACGAAACGTAAATTCGTCCGTACATGCCTCGAATGGCCCAACGGTGCTGACTGACCGCCATGTCATCCTCAGACAATTACGGTCACTATTCAAGTGCTAGGCAAGCCCGACAGGGCTTAATTTCGGTGACCTGTCGAGACTCAGTGTTGCCACTGCTGCAAAGCTGTTGACTCCATGGTACTACAGGGAGTACGAATAGCATGGACACACAAAAGTTGAAAATATACTGACTATATATGTAAATACTACCCCAAAATACAGAGTCTACATCAAACTAATAAGGAAAGAAAAATGGAGAAGGTTAACGCTAAACTACTCTCATATTGAAACAAAGAACTTTGATATTGGCGAAAATAGCTTTTATGAAGCTAGGATTTCTGTTAAAAATTCATTATTACAGATCATAGTTATCGAGACGCTAACACTTAAAAGGAAACTAACTTCGCTTACAGAAGCGCGACAACCTGTAGTTACTCCGGAAGCTATAATTGACTTCTACACTGCAGATACTGTTGAAAGAATGCTTTATTTATACGTCAGAGTTGGCATGAGGTCGGCCGAAGCGACAAAGAGGGGTCGTCACTGTCTTCTTACCAAATGGCGGCGCCAAATTTGACTTGCAGCAACCAGCTGGCTGCTGCAAATCTGAAAAATTACGGGACCTCTTAAGCCGAACGAGCAGTGTACTAAGCTCTGAATACAGTATGAGGGAATGAGTTGAGATTCAATAACACTAATTTGAGGAGCGGCAACATTGAGAGCAGTGACAAGCATAACATCAACATTGAAGATTAGGTAGATAAGGAGTCCTGCTCGAAAAACTTGCTCACGTCACGTTAAAGCGGTGGTGCTTTACCCCAGGCGTCATTACGCTTCCCTTTGGTCGAGTTTTCTCGGTTTTAACCAAAGTGGTTTCTATTAATCTCATATGGAGGCGCTGATAAACTCGTCTTTTAGCACATCTAACCTACAAACACAAACACACACACGCACGCGCGTACGTATAATGAAAAGCGAGACTGTGACGAGACTCTAGGTGACAACTGCTTGGAGAAGTTTCAAAGTAATTATGACAATCTAGATCGCAAGGCATATTTATTAAAAGGTGAGCGGTTTCGATCATCACAAAATCATCTTCAGATCTACAGACATATTGATGGACAAGGGCTTTTTATGGAGCAGAAACAGCTGAATGACGATAAGTTAACTGCCTACAACTGAATTCAAAAGCCATTGGGTTCTTCCGGACGTACTAACTGCTACTGCTGATGTCCAAACAAGGCGAGACTACTGCGTCCCTGAGCATATATGAGCTCGAAGGGCCCGATGCTCTGTGAGGATCTGAAGAGAAAAAATTGGCCTTCTCCCACTTGCTGGGAAGCAGCAGCCGAGATTTACGTTCTGGGGCACAGAAAGCAGATAATGCCTTCGTTCCTCATATATTTCCCAGTTCTGCCTAGAAACCAACCGACGGAAGGAGGTCGTTTTCTCTACCAAGGCGATCGTTTTAAGTAGAAGCAATTGTTCAAATATTCGTTGGATGCCAATTCTAGTCGTCTTTTCGGAGTATGAGGTACATATCACAGATGACATTCTCGCATACTACTTGGTAGTACGAAGGAATTCCTGATAGCCATTTTAAATTTTTTAAATTTTATTTTTAATTTTTTTTGTTTTTATTTTTTTGCAGGGAAATCTGCAAGTAAATTTATTCCCACATCGAAATAAAATTAACTTCAACGAAGTAAATGCACAAGAGTACAGATTTTGATGAAAGCATTACTGTTAGGTAGCATTATAAATCTAAATTTAACTAATTGGAGCCTCTTTCTTTGTTGTTCTGTCTGAGTAAACAAATGAATCATTACATCGTGCAAGTAAAAGGCTATGATGAACATCCCAAGAAGAAAAAAGAGAAAAAAAAGAAAAGACATTCCATGAAAGAATTATCCAAATGGACGGAAATCGGTGTGATGTATATGTACATGTACAGGGAAACAAACGATTACAATTTCAGAAAAATTGGATGATTTACTCAAGAGAGAAATTTCACATATTGAGCAAGTCAATTGCCCTTTTGGGAGTATATTCGGCTTGGTATTTATCGGGAGAGTTATTGAGAAATCGTGTCAAACTCTGTCCAACTGACGCATTACATAGTCCAAATCTCGAACTGGTTTTGAGGTCCTGCCCATTATGCTCCAAACGATCTCATTTAGGAAAAGATCCGGCGTCCTTGCTGGCCAAGGTGAGGTTTGGCAATCACGTAGACAAGCACTTTGTCTGGGCGGGCATTATCTTGCTCATATGTGAGTCCAGGATGGTTTCCAATGAAGAGCAACAAAACGGAGCGCAGAATATCGTCAGTGTACCGTTGTGATGTGAGGGTTCCGCGAATGACAACCAAAGGGATCCTACTATGAAATAAAATGTAATCGCCGACCATCACTCCTGGTTGTAGAGCCGTATGGTGGGCAACAGTTTGATATCCTACCACTGAGATCACTTCAAAGCGTGAGTCATCACTGAAGAATATTTTACTCCAGCAAATGATTTTCCATGCCCAACGTGCCCGACAACACTGCAGACGGGCTTCTCGGTGTACAAAGGTCAATGGCAGTCGGAGCAAGGAGCGCCGTGATCCCAGCCCCCTTTCCGTAAGTCGCCTGTTAAAGGTTCTTACGGTCACTGAAGTACCAGTGTTCTGTCAGACCGACATAATAATATAATAATGAGAGGCTTTAAGTGCCACTCTGACGATTGCCGGTCCTCACATTCTATCACCTCTGTAGGTCGACGTCTATCTGCTTGAGGTTGTGATTCGTGCACTCCAGCTAACATCGTCGCCTAGTGGCATCACTCCTATTCAAAGGTCGAGCGATCTGCCGATTACTTTGAGCCCTACTACACTTTCTATTTATTTATATTTTATTTATTTATTAACTTTTTTTGAGTGTGAATGATCATTAGAGTTGCTATTCACAGTGGTATGTAAACGACCACCTGGGCATTAGTGTTATTCATAGTGTTGTTGCCAAGGCTGGTAGGCTATATAAGGGTCGTGAACACCTTCTTATATTGAGTGATCACCGTCAATATATTTTAATGATCACTGTGAAGTACATCGCACTTATGTAAGACGCCATTAACAGTAACTACCAGCGTTTGAAAGTGGGGATCATTGTTTGTCTCCGTTTGTGCAGATGGTTAAATCGTGCAATATTCAGCTATGTGGCGCATACAGGTGTAACAGTGGATCGAAGTTGAAGTGCTTGAGACGATGAGGATAGGCATTTGTCGTCGAGATTCCGGCAGAATACCATCGCAAGGGAGGATCGCTGTACTGTGCACCAGAAAGTCGTAACCCTTTCGCATCTGCCCCAGCCGCCCTACAGCAAGTAAAGCACTGGCTGCAGGAGCCTGTATCATAGCACTCTGTCGGTCGGAGATTAGCTGCAACTGTACTACAGGTTAACAGTCTCACTCGTTGGCTGCTGTTAGCGTCACAACACATACGGCTCCATTTGGAGCTTTTTCATGTCGAGGAAGCATGTCACTGTCTTTATTTTATGTTCAGCGATGCATCGCTGTTCTCCATTACCCTGGATTATCACCGTAGGCAAGTATGAAGACATTCTAGGGAGAAGTCCCATTCTTTAAATATTTTGGAGAGGCACACTAGTGCTGCTCGTGCAGTCACGGCACAGGGCCATCGTGTATCAGTTCACGTCAAGGCAGTTAGTGTTTCAGATGTCAGAATGATATCCTGTGCCCTACGTGTTACCTCGCATGTGACAATATCGTGGCGCAATTTTCCAATAGGACAATGCTTGCACACAGATGGCACGTAGATCTCCACATATGTCTCCTCTGAAACACGTTTTGGACCCACTCGTACGATAGTTCCGTTCCAGCACCAGCATGTATTCCATCAAGGACCAGTTCCAGTTGCTGAGCCGTCTTGCCTCAGGCCAGTGAGTGTGGAATGTCTTTCTTGTAAGCGGGCTGATACTGCCAAGTTTTACGGAAATATGAGTCCGTTATGTCAGTCACTAGCGTAGCATCATATATCTCTCAGCCTGTGAAGTTTCATTTCGCTTGCACCTCCACTTCTGGGAGCCTAACTTTTTGTCAGACAGTGTGTTTGACACGGCGTACACCGGGACTTCGGCTACAAGCCTCTGACACAGAACATAAGGCCACCCGTGCCAACGGCGAGTGAAACTGGGACCCCACTCCTCGCTCTTCCCCACAGCCAACTTCACTGTCCCACCGCAAAACCCAAGAGAGCGAGCCCCCATCCGAGGCGGCGTATCAGGCCGCCAGCCACGCCAAAGATGAATGCATTTGATAGCGTGACGCTATATATCGATTCGCGGCACGGCGCAGTTGTGTCTAGTTGGATCGAACCACTCTTCGGGTTGAAGAAGCAGACAAAAAAGACCGGTTCTTTGAAAAAGGGCACCCAAGAGTGTCACAGCAAACTAAAAATTCACGATAAACGGAGGCCTTAAACCATGCTGGGATCCTTACGGGGAAGGCGGCGTAAACCCAGCAGGAGAGACACGACACTGTGTCTCGCAGTGCGCCGTGACGTGCAGGGATGAAGCAGCGTCAGTGCCGGCGGCGTCAGCTCGCTGCAGCGGCGGGTCACGACCACCGTTGCGGAACGGCGAGATCTTTTACGAGCGGCACTACGACCCGCCGCCGATATTATTGGTTTATGCGCCGCGCGTTCCGGCCGCGCAACGCCGCCTGCAGCAGCGTCGCTACGTCGAAATTCTGCGGCGCGTCGATCTGCGACGCCGGAAATCACTCGTCGTTTTGTTCGGATACGGCGACAAAATGTTTCAGCGCCGGCAGCAGTTAGCAGGCACTTCCAGAGAGCGTGCGCAGCATTTCGAAGCGTGCATTTCTAATCCCAAATGTAGGGCAGCGCCAGAAACTGCAGATTTTCTCGTCAAGGAGGTACTAACTCAGGAGCGAAGAAGAAATAACAAAAACATTTTACTGTAAGTTTTGGTTTCTTCTGCAGCAAACACTCTTTATCGGTAACTACAGCGTAGTTCTCATACAAGCTCTAAGTAGTCTTAACTCCCAGGAAAGATGATAGGTGCTCTAATAATCGAGGAAGTTCC
Organism: Schistocerca americana; assembly: GCF_021461395.2. Lineage (NCBI taxonomy): Eukaryota > Metazoa > Arthropoda > Insecta > Orthoptera > Acrididae > Schistocerca > Schistocerca americana. The sequence goes on along the minus strand of NC_060122.1, from coordinate 570,660,410 downwards.
AATCACGTTCACCATGAAATACAGTTGTTTCTTTCATTTATTTACAACACTTTACAACAGAAAACTTGTGCCCACGTGGAGCGTGTGTACAGTGGTCATCGTATCCACGGATTCCTTGGTGCCTATAATCCTAGTATGCTTTTACCTAAACAACAGAAAACGCTGTCTTTATGGTACCATGTATACTGTACTCCAACAGAACAAATAGTCCTGTCACGGGAAGAGCCACGTATAGCCCTCTTACTAATATTTTGTTTAGTTTCCTACAAAAGTAAACTGTTGGAGGACAGTCATGTTAATAGGAAAGCCAATCAATAGAGTTGCGCTTTTTACAGGATTTAACGGTGTGTTGTGTCTAATGGATAAGTAAATCAGACTATTCAATTCTTTTCCTAAGATTTTACCCAGCGGTAAAATAGAAACGCACTATGAATAATTTCATACTGTAGCCAGAACAACTCAATTCCAAGTTCATTAAGTAGTTTAAAACATGTTCTAATAGTCGCCAGCCTATCCAGGCAATGAGACAGTGAAGTATTGGAAAAGCAGAAGTATGAGTTCTTGCCTACTTTCTTCCTACTCTTTAATTTGATTACTCAAATTAATATTACTCCACATAAACAATCTTAGTTCAGACACTGAAATTTCTTAATGACTACTACACCTTTAGACATCACGCCATAAGAAGACAAAAAGCCCAGAAGATAATTTCAAAGATGCTAAAAAATTTCGGCCAAGGGACACTTTAAGAATTATTTTTTGTAATAAACAAACTTAAATACTAAAATACTTAGATACTAAATCACACACTCTTTATACTGAACATTTTACGTCAAGAAAACCTCTTTCTTGCTGGAATTTACAATAAAAAACTATTATTCTTTGAACTAACTCTGTGTAGTCATTTACCAGATTCTAGTAACTTGGCTACTTTCTTTCTTTCGCTTATGCCATAGTCCCTCAGCGATCCCAGGGTCGGCGCGGTTAAAACGGATTTGGCATTGTTAGTGTTAAGGATGGCCGGATGCCCCTCCTGCCGCCACCCCGTACCCCTCAGTACGGAATCAGTGTACCCCAACTGTATGCATCTAGCGTAAATTGGGAAATAGTGCGGACATGTTTCGAATGTCCGCTACGCGTGTAACTGAGGTGGAACGTAGGGACCAGCCCAGTATTCACCTAGCAGGATGTGGAAAACCGCCTAAAAACCTCATCCAGGCTGGCCGGCGCGCCTACCCGAGTCCAGGAAGCAGCGCGTTAGCGCCCTCGGCTATCATTGCAGGTCAGTAACTTGGCTACACTCTGATTGAATTTTACATAAGCTAACTTTTACCATAACACTTTGCAATAATTAAGAAAACACAAAAACATTTTAAATGGTGACTCTTTGTATTAACTTAGCACTTCCTAAGTCTGCAAAACAAGATTCATCAAACACCAGGAAGGAACCCTATATAGGTGCATGATTAGAATGAAATAATATGATGCACCAGTTTCTTCACAGTTCAAGAATTATTATTAAAACACAGTTTAAATTAATGGTTCACGGTGTAGAAAAGTGAATTTAGTATGAAAAACTCTTATCTGTTGGCTGTAAGCTTGGGTGTGGCCAACAATTATGTTGGCTACACTACTCACAGTACGGCATGCAAGTCTCTTGCTGTATGGGCTTAATATCTCAATTCTACATACAGTAACCCAACAACTCACAACTATGCCTTAAGCCGTTTGGAGTCTCCACAAAGGTGTTGCCTCAATCATCGTTGCCTACAGAGTATGTGACTTTCTTCTTGCGTTTGCTTTAGGTAGCGCGCAAATTCCCCCTTGCCCCCTTTTCCACTCCCCAGAGCCACTTTCGTTTTAAACAAAAGCACACTGTCTGTTAGATAACACTTATTTCTTATATTGTTGCTAAGCGTGACCATTTCTTAAATCGTCAAATTTACATTAACTCAAACAAGCTATACACACAAATATTTTTAAGTGCAGAAGGTGATCAGAACGTTATTGAACACAATAAACACTTTACAGAGTATTTTACATACATTACTCATATACAATGCAAAGAACTTAAATATCTAGTATAGCACACTTTACTGTACAATTACAGAAAATTTAGTCCCAATATACGAAAATTTTAAACCAAAAAGTTATGAAAATTTAAACGAACCATAAACAAATATTGTTATAAGTGGCCCTACGTGAATCATGTGCCCCTACAGGTAAGCATGATTGAAATATCCAAAAATAACACGTTTCATTGGTTCATTTACATTAAAACATTGTCCTCCTGAAGAAACACTATACACTTAAGTCTGTCACAAGCTACATCATAAAAACGGACTTTACAGATAAACATTTTAACATTAATAATACAAAATTACTACACTTTAATAGAACAATTTGCTGCCCCCATTATGGGTATTATGGCATTTCTTCTTGGTTCCTGTGAACCAATAGCAAAGACTTTTCTTTTGGCTGCATCTTTATGAGATCAAAACCAGTCCATTTCACATTTTCTTTAAGAACGTTTTGTGCGTTATTCGTTGTAGGCTGCCCCTTTTTGTTTTGACATTGTTTTTGGCAGTCCTTTTTCGTCAGAAACCATGAGTTTGTAATTCCCCCTAAGCTGCAGAATTTCACTTAACTCTCCTCTAAGTGACATTTATTTTTATTTTCCATCATTGCATATTTATGCAAAAGTATATCAAAACCTGAAACTTGACAGATTGTAATATAGTTATAATAAAATTTATACATAATACAGATATGGGATACTAACAAGAGTTACAAATATTTACACATTTCTGGCTATATACTTCTTTAGGTCAACAATGTTTCTATTTCCTTGTAATTTTCGGGACTTAGGATAAACCAGAAAGTATGCATGAGGGTGTGCTGTTTCTCGAATTTCCAAAGGTTCATGATAAACGTATTTAAATTTTTAAATCTCGTGATTTACCTCACTAGATTTTTCGTGAGCTTTAACAAGCACCATTTCACCAATGTAAAATTTTGAAAATTTTACCTTTTCATCAAGCCTTTTGGCTCTTGGTTTTGCTTTCGTCAACTTAGTTCTCTCACCATTTCCCATTCCTTTGCCAAATCCATTTCTTTACTAGGTGGGTATTCTAACACGTCTTCTATCAAGCTTTTAGTTTTATGGCCTAACGTAATTTCTTCAAATGTGAAACCAGTGGTTTCATGTTGCAATGAATTCTTGATTACTTCAAATTTTGGAATAATTTTTCCCCAAGTTGTATTATTTTGGTAACAGTATGTCCTGGAAAGTCTTCCTAATTCTCGCATATAGCGTCCTACTGGATTACTACATAGACGGTAGGCTGAAATGTGTGTTGTAAGTATGTATGTTAACTAGGGACCTAGACACGACGGAGAGGCTCCATCCTCACAGCAGCCGCAGTTGTCCGCAACCCCATGATGACGACAGTAGTCCACTTCACCCCTCCGCCGCCCCACACCGAACCCAGGGTTAGCGCGCGGTTCGGCCCCCGGTGGACCCCCCACAGGGAACGTCTCACACCAGACGAGTGTAACCCCTATGTTTTCGTGGTAGTATGATGTTGGTGTACGCGTATGTGGAGAACTTGTTTGCGCAGCAATCGCCGGCATAGTGTAGCTGAGGCGGAATAAGGGGAACCAGCCCGCATTCGCCGAGGCAGATGGAAAACTGCCTTTCGCAATCCACAGACTGGCCGGCTCAGCGGACATCGATACAAGTCCGCCGGGCGGATTCGTGCCAGGGACCAGGCGCTCCTGCCCACTCCGGAATGCCGTGCGTTAGACCGATCGGCTAACCGGGCGGGTTGAATGTGTGTTACTTGTATTCCCTTTGGTTCATTCCTTCTAACCATAATTTTGAAATAAATTGAGGACTATTGTCAGATAGTACTCTCCGTGGTATTCCTAACTCACTAAGGTATTCCAACATCTTATAGAAAACTGCTTTAGTTGTGGCTATCCTGATTGGCTATAGTGTAATAAATTTTGAAAATAGATCTAAAATAACTAGAATGTATCTGAAATTCCCAGCGGTTTTCGGTAGGTGCCCACATAGGTCCACAGACAGTAGCTCTAAGGTATGTAATGGTTTGAGACTCAGCATAGCCCCTCTGTTGATATTGTTGACCTCTTTAGACCTTTGACAAACATCGGATGACTTAAGACATTCTGTAATCTTTTTCAAAGCATTACTCCCAATTCTGATAATACTTGGAATTTTCTCATAGCACTTTTTCGACCAACAATGTCCATATGCCAAATGAAATTTATCAATTAATTCTATTTCAAACTATGATGGCCAACAGACTAGTCATTCTTCACTATTTTTACCTTTTATAATGAACAGTGGTCTAGCGGTAGCGTCTTTGATTCATAATCAAAACGTCTTCGGTCCCGGGTTCGATCCCCGCCACTGCCTAAATTTTGATAAATAATCAGCATTGGCGGCCGAAGGCTTCCGGCATAAGAAGTCAGCCGCATTCTGCCAACGGCCTTGTCAAAGAGGGCGGAGGAGCGGATAGAGATTCAGGGCACTCTGTTGTCCTAGGGGTGGGAAATTGCCCCTAAAGGCTGAAGAATCAGCAATGATCAACGACATGAGGATGCAGAAGGCAATGGAAACCACTGCATTAAAGACACGTTACGTGTATCCACAGGACATTTAGCCTGTAATTGAACAAGTGTCATGATGATCCCTCCATTGGCAAAAGATTCCGGAATAGTCCCACATTCGGATCTCCGGGAGGGGACTGCCAAGGGGGAGGTTACCATGAGAAAAAAATTGAATAATCTACGAAACGATAACGTTCTACGAGTCGGGGCGTGGAATGTCAGAAGCTTGAACGTGGTAGGGAAACTAGAAAATCTGAAAAGGGAAATGCAAAGGCTCAATCTAGATACAGTAGGGGTCAGTGAAGTGAAGTGGAAGGAAGACAAGGATTTCTACATCCACATCTACATTGATACTCCGCAAGCCACCCAACGGTGTGTGGCGGAGGGCACTTTACGTGCCACTGTCATTACCTCCCTTTCCTGTTCCAGTCGCGTATGGTCCGCGGGAAGAACGACTGTCTGAAAGCCTCCGTGCGCGCTCTAATCCCTCTAATTTTACATTCGTGATCTCCTCGGGAGGTATAAGTAGGGGGAAGCAATATATTCGATACCTCATCCAGAAACGCACCCTCTCGAAACCTGGCGAGCAAGCTACACCGCGATGCAGAGCGCCTCTCTTAGTCTGCCACTTGAGTTTATTAAACATCTCCGTAACGCTATCACGGTTACCAAATAACCCTGTGACGAAACGCGCCGCTCTTCTTTGGATCTTCTCTATCTCCTCCGTCAGACCGATCTGGTACGGATCCCACACTGATGAGCAATACTCAAGTATAGGTCGAACGAGTGTTTTGTAAGCCACCTCCTTTGTTGATGGACTACATTTTCTAAGCACTCTCCCAATGAATCTCAACCTGGTACCCGCCTTACCAACAATTAATTTTATATGATCATTCCACTTCAAATCGTTCCGCACGCATACTCCCAGATATTTTACAGAAGTAACTGCTACTAGTGTTTGTTCCGCTATCATATAATCATACAATAAAGGATCCTTCTTTCTATGTATTCGCAATACATTACATTTGTCTATGTTAAGGGTCAGTTGCCACTCCCTGCACCAAGTGCCTATCCGCTGCAGATCTTCCTGCATTTCGCTACAATTTTCTAATGCTGCAACTTCTCTGTATACTACAGCATCATCCGCGAAAAGCCGCATGGAACTTCCGACACTATCTACTAAGTCATTTACATATATTGTGAAAAGCAATGGTCCCATAACACTCCCCTGTGGCACGCCAGAGGTTACTTTAACGTCTGTAGACGTCTCTCCATTGATAACAACATGCTGTGTTCTGTTTGCTAAAAACTCTTCAATCCAGCCACACAGCTGGTCTGATATTCCGTAGGCTCTTACTTTGCTTATCAGGCGACAGTGCGGAACTGTATCGAACGCCTTCCGGAAGTCAAGAAAAATAGCATCTACCTGGGAGCCTGTATCTAATATTTTCTGGGTCTCATGAACAAATAAGGCGAGTTGGGTCTCACACGATCGCTGTTTCCGGAATCCATGTTGATTCCTACATAGTAGATTCTGGGTTTCCAGAAATGACATGATACGCGAGCAAAAAACATGTTCTAAAATTCTACAAGAGATCGACGTAAGAGACATAGGTCTATAGTTTTGCGCATCTGCTCGACGACCCTTCTTGAAGACTGGGACTATCTGTGCTCTTTTCCAGTCATTTGGAACCCTCCGTTCCTCTAGAGACTTGCGGTACACGGCTGTTAGAAGGGGGGCAAGTTCTTTCGCGTACTCTGTGTAGAATCGAATTGGTATCCCGTCAGGTCCAGTGGACTTTCCTCTATTGAGTGATTCCAGTTGCTTTTCTATTTCTTGGACACTTATTTCGATGTCAGCCATTTTTTCGTTTGTGCGAGGATTTAGAGAAGGAACTGCAGTGCGGTCGTCCTCTGTGAAACAGCTTTGGAAAAAGGTGTTTAGTATTTCAGCTTTACGCGTGTCATCCTCTGTTTCAATGCCATCATCATCCCGTAGTGTCTGGATATGCTGTTTCGAGCCACTTACTGATTTAACGTAAGACCAGAACTTCCTAGGATTTTCTGTCAAGTCGGTACATAGAATTTCACTTTCGAATTCAATGAACGCTTCACGCATAGCCCTCGTTACGCTAACTTTGACATCGTTTAGCTTCTGTTGGTCTGAGAGGTTTTGGCTGCCTTTAAACTTGGAGTGGAGCTCTCTTTGCTTTCGCAGTAGTTTCCTAACTTTGTTGTTGTACCACGGTGGGTTTTTCCCGTCCCTCACAGTTTTACTCGGCACGTACCTGTCTAAAACGCATTTTACGATTGCCTTGAACTTTTTCCATAAACACTCAACATTGTCAGTGTCGGAACAGAAATTTTCGTTTTGATCTGTTAGGTAGTCTGAAATCTGCCTTCTATTACTCTTGCTAAACAGATAAACCTTCCTCCCTTTTTTTATATTCCTATTAACTTCCATATTCAGGGATGCTGCAACGGCCTTATGATCACTGATTCCCTGTTCTGTACATACAGAGTCGAAAAGTTCGGGTCTGTTTGTTATCAGTAGGTCCAAGATGTTATCTCCACGAGTCGGTTCTCTGTTTAATTGCTCGAGGTAATTTTCGGATAGTGCACTCAGTATAATGTCACTCGATGCTCTGTCCCTACCACCCGTCCTAAACATCTGAGTGTCCCAGTCTATATCAGGTAAATTGAAATCTCCACCTAAGACTATAACATGTTGAGAAAATTTATGTGAAATGTATTCCAAATTTTCTCTCAGTTGTTCTGCCACTAATGCTGCTGAGTCGGGAGGTCGGTAAAAGGAGCCAATTATTAACCTAGTTCGGTTGTTTAGTGTAACCACCACCCATAATAATTCACAGGAACTATCCACTTCTACTTCACTACAGGATAAACTACTACTAACAGCGACGAACACTCCACCACCGGTTGCATGCAATCTATCCTTTCTAAACACCGTCTGTACCTTTGTAAAAATTTCGGCAGAATTTATCTCTGGCTTAAGCCAGCTTTCTGTACCTATAACGATTTCAGCTTCGGTGCTTTCTATCAGCGCTTGAAGTTCCGGTACTTTACCAACGCAGCTTCGACAGTTGACAATTACAATACCGATTGCTGCTTGGTCCCCGCATGTCCTGACTTTGCCCCGCACCCGTTGAGGCTGTTGCCCTTTCTGTACTTGCCCAAGGCCATCTAACGTAAAAAAACCGCCCAGCCCACGCCACACAACCCCTGCTACCCGTGTAGCCGCATGTTGCGTGTAGTGGACTCCTGACCTATCCAGCGGAACCGGAAACCTCACCACCCTATGGCGCAAGTCGAGGAATCTGCAGCCCACACGGTCGCAGAACCGTCTCAGCCTCTGATTCAGACCCTCCACTCGGCTCTGTACCAAAGGTCCGCAGTCAGTCTTGTCGACGATGCTGCAGATGGTGAGCTCTGCTTTCATCCCGCTAGCGAGACTGGCAGTCTTCACCAAATCAGATAGCCGCCGGAAGCCAGAGAGGATTTCCTCCGATCCATAGCGACACACATCATTGGTGCCGACATGAGCGACCACCTGCAGATGGGTGCACCCTGTACCCTTCATGGGTAATGTCAACAGCAGCAGAAAATGGTATAACAGGTGTAGGATTCGTTATGAATAGGAAGGTAGGGCAGAGGGTGTGTTACTGCGAACAGTTCAGTGACCGGGTTGTTCTAATCAGAATCGACAGCAGACCAACACCGACAACGATAGTTCAGGTATACATGCCGACGTCGCAAGCTGAAGATGAACAGATAGAGAAAGTGTATGAGGATACTGAAAGGGTAATGCAGTATGTAAAGGGTGACGAAAATCTAATAGTCGTGGGCGACTGGAATGCAGTTGTAGGGGAAGGAGTAGCAGAAAAGGTTACAGGAGAATATGGGCATGGGACAAGGAATGAAAGAGGAGAAAGACTAATTGAGTTCTGTAACAAGTTTCAGCTAGTAATAGCGGATACCCTGTTCAAGAATCACAAGAGGAGGAGGAATGCTTGGAAAAGGCTGGAAGATACGGGAAGATTTCAATTTGATTACATCATGGTCAGCCAGAGATCCCGAAATCAGATACTGGATTGTAAGGCGTACCCAGGAGCAGATATAAACTCGGATCACAATATAGTAGTGGTGAAGAGTAGGCTGAAGTTCAAGACATTAGTCAGAAGAATCAATACGCAAAGAAGTGGGATACGGAAGTACTAAGGAATGACGAGATACGTTTGAAGTTCTCTAACGCTATAGATACAGCATTAAGGAATAGCGCAGTAGGCAGTGCAGTTGAAGAGGAATGGACATCTCTAAAAAGGGCCATCACAGAAGTTGGGAAGGAAAACATAGGTACAAAGAAGGTAGCTGCGAAGAAACCATGGGTAACAAAAGAAATACTTAAGTTGATTGATGAAAGGAGGACGTACAAACATGTTCCGGGAAAATCAGGAATACAGAAATACCAGTCGCTGAGGAAAGAAATAAATAGGAAGTGCAGGGAAGCTAAGACGAAATGCCTGGAGGAAAAATGTGAAGACATCGAAAAAGATATGATTGTCGGAGAGACAGACTGGCCATACAGGAAAGTCAAAACAACCTTTGGTGACATTAAAAGCAACGGTGGTAACATTAAGAGTGCAACGGGAATTACACTGTTAAATGCAGAGGAGGGAGCAGATAGGTGGAAAGAGTACATTGAAAGCCTCTATGAGGGTGAAGATTTGTCTGATGTGATAAAAGAAGAAAAAGGAGTCGATTTAGAAGAGATAGGGGATCCAGTATTAGAATCGGAATTTAAAAGAGCTTTGGAGGACTTACGGTCAGATAAGGCAGAAGGGATAGATAACATTCCATCAGAATTTCTAAAATTATTAGGGGGAGTGGCAACAAAACGACTATTCACGTTGGTGTGTAGAATATATGAGTCTGGCGATATTCCATCTGACTTTCGGAAAAGCATCATCCACACAATTCCGAAGACGGCAAGAGCTGACAAGTGCGAGAATTATCACACAATCAGCTTAACAGCTCATGCATCGAAGCTGCTTACAAGAATAATATACAGAAGAATGGAAAAGAAAATTGAGAATACGCTAGGTGATGATCAGTTTGGCTTTAGGAAAAGTAAAGGGACGAGAGAGGCAATTCTGACGTTCGGCTAATAATGGAAGCAAGGCTGAAGAAAAATCACTACACTTTCGTAGGATTTGTCGACCTGGAAAAAGCGTTCGACAATATAAAATGGTGCAAGCTGTTCGAGATTCTGAAAAAAAGTAGGGGTAAGCTATAGGGAGAGACGGGTCATATACAATATGTACAACAACCAAGAGGGAATAATAAGAGTGGACGATCAAGAACGAAGTGCTCGTATTAAGAAGGGTGTAAGACAAGGCTGTAGCCTTTCGCCCCTACTCTTCAATCTGTACATCGAGGAAGCAATGATGGAAATAAAAGAAAGGTTTAGGAGTGGAATTAAAATACAAGATGAAAGGATATCAATGATACGATTCGCTGATGACATTGCTATCCTGAGTGAAAGTGAAGAAGAATTAAATGATCTGCTGAACGGAATGAACAGTCTAATGAGTACACAGTATGGTTTGAGAGTAAATCGGATAAAGACGAAGGTAATGAGAAGTAGTAGAAATGAGAACAGCGAGAAACTTAACATCAGGATTGATGGTCACAAAGTCAACGAAGTTAAGGAATTCTGCTTCCTAGGCAGTAAAATAACCAATGACGGACGGAGCAAGGAGGACATCAAAAGCAGACTCGCTATGGCAAAAAAGGCATTTCTGGCCAAGAGAAATCTACTAATTTCAAATACCGGCCTTAATTTGAGGAAGAAATTTCTTAGGATGTACGTCTGGAGTACAGCATTGTATGGTAGTGAAACATGGACTGTGGGAAAAGTGGAACAGAAGAGAATCGAAGCATTTGAGATGCGGTGCTATAGAAGAATGTTGAAAATTAGGTGGACTGATAAGGTAAGGAATGAGGAGGTTCTATGCAGAATCGGAGAGGAAAGGAATATGTGGAAAACACTGACAAGGAGAAGGGATAGGATGATAGGACATCTGCTAAGACATGAGGGAATGACTTCCATGGTAGTAGAGGAAGCTGTAGAGGGCAAAAACTGTAGAGGAATACAGAGATTGGAATACGTCAAGCAAATAATTGAGAACGTAGGTTGCAAGTGCTACTCTGAGATGAAGAGGTTAGCTCAGGAAAGGAATTCGTTGCGGTCCGCATCAAACCAGTCAGTAGACTGATGAGCAAAAAAAATAAAAAATAAACAGTACCCCTTTAAATATTATGGTACCTTTGGACAATCTTTACTGTCAAATTTGACCTTCACTGATTTCCACATGTCACCTTCGTTTTGGAATCACCTGATATTTTTACATACTTTGGCTAATCTTTTACTACCAGCTACCTCTTTTAAGTATAAAGTTTTAAAAGTTCCATCGTCATTGTTTTGTTTCTCCCACTATAGGCCTTGGTGTACCGTTACATATTCCCATGTTATTTTCTAAGTCGAGTGGTTGTTTTCTCTTTCTGATCGCAAAATCCTTTACGAACTTTAGTTGTTGCTATTGACTAATCATTTGTCCGGTGGTTCCTTTTTCTTAGGATCCATTATGTCTTCCGAATCCTGTATTGACATTGCTGCTCCTTTATATGGTTCTGAGCACTATGGGACTTAACTGCTGAGGTCATCAATCCCCTAGAACTTAGAACTACTTAAACCTAACTAACCTAAGGACATCACACACATCCGTGCCCGAGGCAGGATTCGAACCTGCGACCGTAGCTGTCGCGCGGTTCCAGACTGTAGCGTCTAGAACCGCTCGGCCACGCTCCTTTATGGGTCTCGTCATTTACAAATATTATTTCCTCTTCACTAGCTTCTTTTTCCTGTTTACTGTTCAGTTTCGGTATTTTTCACTGGGAATATTCTCATTCTCTGGTATTCTCATTTCTATCAGACAGAGTTTTCCAGTAAGTTTCATTTCCTCCGATTCTGAATCACTAGACTGATTGATTTCTTCGTTTTCATTAAAGTTGGCGTTTTCTCTATCACTGTCAGTTTCTAACATGAAAGCCGTTTATTAATTTCTTTGAAAACTCTAGATCGTCACTAGTCTCGTAATTCATGCATTTCTGCATTCGTTCTGTAGTAACGAGTTGCTCTTGCTTATCTTTTGTAGCAGGTAGATTGTTTTCCTCTGTTGGTACTTCGCCATCATCAGAACTGCCTTCCTTATTTTCCCTGACATCCTCAACCTGCACTTGATAAACATTATAATCTTTGCGGACTTCTATCAATCGCAGAAATTTGTTTTCCTTCAAATCAGGCGTATAAATGACAAACGTTATCCTCATATTCGTTGTCACGGAATGATTCTTTAGCAAAGTGTAAATCTGCATCTTCTACTTCGTGTCTACTTACAAGCTCTTCATTTTCCCTAACATTAGCGACACGCGTTCTCTGCGCGGTGCTTTTTTACTCAAATGTACTGGCAGCTTGCATACTCTGCCTGGCTGCAGACAATAAACCTTCCTCCTTTACCTCCTTTCCCGTCGTAGTAACGCTATCTTCCTTTTCAGTACATTGCTTTGTACCGTCACACAGTTTACTCATCTGTATACGCTAATTATCAGTTCCGTACCAACTATCTTTCATCTCAGTTACAGCACGTTGTCTGACCATAGCCTCTGAATGGGTTCCAGTGGGCAATGACCCGTCTACTGGCTCGCTCACACAGCTTCAGCTGATTGCCCTGTGACGTCACTCTCCGCCTGCACTGCCGTAGAATTAATTCTCGCTACAGTCGTCCGCTGCAGTGGCGTATTAGTGCACGAAATACGTTCGTTGGTAGCCGACTGTGATTCACATGCAGTACCATCTTTCACGGCAGGCCTAATGTCTGTTCGTCTCATCTGCACCGTACTGCAGCGTATCGAAGCTTTCCTGTCTATGTCGAGAATATTTCTTGCGTTTGGGCCTCCAGTATCTTGTTCCCGCGTCCGTCCGACCCTCAACGTTCGCGTTATATAGTTTAACTCCTCCTTATGGGAATTAATTTGCGGTCTATGTCCTCTTCCGCAGTGGCTAGAGGAAAATGTTTCTCTGCCTCTTCCTCTTTGAACAGTATTAACGTGATACAAATTATCATTTTGCTCATGATTGCTGTTATTCCGATTGTTACTTTCATTCCAGCGGTTATTAACCTGACGGAAATTTTTTTCTCGCCAGTGGTCTTCATCAATCACTTTTTCTAAAAATGGATAAAAAGTACGGTGGTTATGCCAACATATCTTTTGGAATCTCCCATATGATATCAGAATCACTCCTTCGATTCCTTAAGTGAGCCAATCTCCTATACTATGACTCACAACATTCTTTCATTTTCATTCGGCCTTCACCTACAAACATTCTCGCCTTTATAAACTCGCACCAGTAGCTGTTTTGTATCTGCTAGGACGAATACTCGTCCAAGAACTTCTGTCTAAATTCACTAAAGGTCATTTCATCAGTACTTAAGTCCCCATCATTTAGCATCTCCTGCTAAACCACTAATTACGATATTTACTTTTCTTAATCTCTGATATTTTCAGGAAATACCCTTTCGCAGTTGTTAATAAAATCCACAGGGGATAATCCACTGTCTTTTCCGTAAGGTTCGAATTTTTCTTCGCCCTCTAGCATCTTGTAAATTTGGTTTCTGTCTACCACATAAGGGCCATTACACGTAATCTTTCTTTCTAGGTGACTATTTTTTTCTTGTATTCTGGATGTGTTATTGCAACACTTTTCTTCACAATGCTCTATTTTCCTTTCTAGGTTTTTCTCAGTCTCTTGAACAGTCATTATTAGTTGAGAAACCTGTTCTTCGTTTGCTTCGTTATTACTTTCTTAACTTGGAAATCTTTTCCTCAGCCTTTGCTTCTACCAGAGCTTCGACCTGTTCCTGTATTTTCCCCATCTCGGCTTCAAACCTGTCATTAATGTCCACAATTTCTGCTTGTATATTACAAACAGATTCTTCTAAATCTTTCACATCTCTCTTCGTGTTAATAAGTTCCTCAGTCAGAAAACATATTTTATTATTGACTCTTTCTGATTTATGGTTATTCCTTTCCATCTGTTTACTCTGTTTCTTAAGTTTTTCGTTTATACTGGCAGTGTTATTAGCCTGTGTTTCCATTTTTTCAGATAGATTTTTTGTAACCTTGGCCCGTTCCTGACTAATCTTTCATTTTGAGCCTGCATTTTGCGGACTTTAAAATATAAATATGAAATGAAATGATGTTGGTGGCCGTCAGCTACATACTCTCCGACACAACGTTGAAATATTAAAAGTTTTGGCTGGTTTCGTTGTGTAGGGAATCGGATACGTATTGCCGCATAAGAGGCCAAATACTGCTGCGTCTACAGTATACGATAAGAATACACACATGAATCGAATGGTCGAACGTTTCTATCACTCGGAAATTGCGAATTATGAAAGGAATATATAAAATTATAACGAAAGACTCCAATTAAATAAATTCTTCAGGTACTATCTCAATGACTTTAAATGATGAGTACCATAGTAGAAGTACTTTTGAGAATGCGGTACATTTCTCCAAAACACTTATTGGTGTCGATGGTCCAGGAATTATATAAAATATAAGTTGAATAACACTTCCCGTGTCCTGTCCCTTACGGTCTAGAACTGCCGCATTCCCAGAACTGCCTCTCGTGTTCTCTCTCGAAACGATCCTCCTCCCCAACCTCCATATGTCTCACTTAGTAACGAGCGCTGTGATTGGCTAGGGCGCTTCCTCCATCTCTCCAAGCACTCATACACATATTGAAACGTATTCGAAATGTTGGATTTACATTTAAATACATGAAATTAAATAAATATTCCTACGGCTGGACCATAATCACGCTCTAATACACATTATTAGATACATAAATTAAATAAACATATATCAATGGAATAGAACGAAAGGTAGGTGATGAGCCTAATGTGCCTGTGATTTCTAATTTTTAACCTATTTCTTCATGTATAGTGTATATCGGATATAAACAAGAACATAGACGAATAAATCTATTTACAAGCAAGCTGCTACCGTTTATTCGTGTAACTGTGGTGTACTTATGGCCTAACGCAGTCGATAGTAATCGGCCACTTCGACCTCCAATCGTCGTCGTCGTCGGCTGATACTCGTATCCGAGTTTTCATTTCTCTCCTGAGATTTCCTTTGTCACAGTTCAGGCGTGGAAGTGTCGTTGATGGCTTAGCAATCCAATCCTAGCGTGGAACAGGCGGCCACAGACATTACAGCTGATGGAAGGTGGAGGACGTGGCTGAGCCTGGAGGAGTTTACGTCTCTGGCGTTTGTCATTCTCCATTCTTCGACGTTCCAGCTCAAAGTTTTGAAGAGCATTTGAGGTAACTGAACGCCAGCGACTTCGGTCTTCTGCTATTGTGGACCAGTTACTCGGATCGATGTTCAAGTTTTTCAGATTTTTCTTGTACTGATCCTTATAACGTTTGAGAGGGGCACCTCGTGGCCTTTTACCTGTGCTCACTTCGCTGTACAGCATTTGGCGTGGAAGTCTGTCATTTTTCATCCGCTGGACATGTCCGACCCATCTGAGTTGATGCCCAATGATAAGAGCTTCCATGCTATGCATTTTTGCTCTCTCTAGAACAGCCGTGTTGGATATGAAGTCATCCCATTTTAGGTTCATGATATATCTTAGCTTCTGTTGGTTGAAGCGTTCTAGTTTCTTCAGATCGCAGCGATACAACGTCCAGGTTTCGCAACCATATAGCAGGGTGGAAATGACTACAGCTTTGTACACCATCAGTTTGGTGTACAGTGTTAGGTCTTTATTCAGGAAGACACGCTTTGTAAGACGACCAAATGCTACATGTGCAGCACGTATTCTATTCTCCACTTCTTTTCCAGATGAGCAGTTGGATGACAGTATGCTTCCCAGGTAGAGGAAATGGTCCACTTGTTCCAGGAGTGTATCATAGATGGATATGCTGAAGTCAGGAACGGAGGAGCCAGGAGTTGGCTGCGCCATCACCTTTGTCTTTGAAATATTGATGGAGAGACCAAATCGTTCGTACGCCCTGCTGAAGGAATCAACTGACAGCTGCAACTCTGCAGGTGAATGAGCTGGAGAGGCATTGTCATCAGCATACTGCAGCTCTGTCACACGAGTGGTACTGGTGAACCTTTTTGAATGGAGTCTGGACTGGTTGAATAATCCTCCATCAAACCTGTACTTTAGTTCTATTCCTGCATTGTTTACGGTTGTCTCGTAAAGCATAGCTGCCAGATACAATGCAAATAATGTAGGTGCAAGAACGCATCCTTGTTTAAGCCCACTTGTTATTGGGAATTCACCAGTCATTTCATTCTGGCAGAGGACCT
The DNA here is from genome assembly GCF_021461395.2 of Schistocerca americana. Taxonomy (NCBI): domain Eukaryota; kingdom Metazoa; phylum Arthropoda; class Insecta; order Orthoptera; family Acrididae; genus Schistocerca; species Schistocerca americana. The sequence goes on along the minus strand of NC_060122.1, from coordinate 570,644,306 downwards.
GTCCAGTCATATCAACGTGGAGAGCTTCAATCAGGTCAACAAAATGTTCAGGGCAGCCGAAGCGTTTTAAGACCATCCACATGGCTTCTCTGAGAACTGTATCAAAGGCCTTTTCTAGATCGTAGAAAACAAGTAGTAAAGGCTTTTGCTGTTCTCTGCACTTCTCCTGTAGTTGTCGTGCACAGAAGATCATGTCAATTGTCCCTCTTGAAGGTCGAAACCCGTATTGAGACTCAGGTAGTATAGTCTCTGAAAGTGTCTGGAGGCGATTTAAAAGGATTCTTGCAAAAATTTTTCCAGTGACAGAGAGTAGAGATATTCCCCGGTAGTTACCACAGACGCTTTTGTCGCCCTTTTTGAAGATGGTGACAATTGTGGAGTTCTTCAAGTCAGCTGGTACCTTGCGGGTTTCCCACATTAATATAATAAGTGAGAAGAGTCTAGTTTTTAGAGGCAAGCCGCCACCCTCAATAAGCTCCATCGGGATGCTGTCAGGTCCAGGAGCCTTCCCAGGTTTCACACTCTTGAGTGCCTTGCAAAATTCTTGAAAAGTTGGAGGATCAGCCAGACAGGGTTTTGGAGGGTGCTGTGGGACATTTTTGAGAAAATCTCCAGCGGCAGTAGAAGGGCTGTTTAACAGTGAGCTGAAGTGCTCTTTCCAACGATTTAAGATGTCCTGACTTTCAGTAAGAATGGTGGAGTTGTCAGCAGCTTTAAGTGCTCCTGATGATGAGCGGATAGGTCCATACAGCTCTTTAATACCAGCATAAAAGCCACGCAGGTTCCTTGCATCAGAAAGATTTTGGAGTTCTGTGGCTTTCTGTTGCCACCATTTGTTCTTGATTACTCGTATTTCACTTTGACATTTCTGCTTGAGTTCTAGAAAGTGTGCTTTCTTTTCCGCGCAGGATGGATCTTGAGCAAGGGATAGGTAAGCATCCCGCTTTGCATTGATGATGGCTTGGATTTCTCCGTGGTTGTCATCAAACCAATCACTTCTTTTCCGTGCACTACAACCAACAACATTCTCAGCAGTTTCTTTGATGATGTTCTTTAATGTGGTCCATTCTTGTTCGACGTCATCTGTGGTTGCTGGAGCTTTGTTAAGTTGTTCGGACAGTATGTCTTGGAAGTGTGAGCGAACATTTTTGTTGTTCAGGTTGCTTATGTTGAATTTTCTGCGTGGTGGGTTTGAAAAGTGGGATCGTGGCTTGCGATACTTTGGTACTCTCAAACGGCTGACTAAAAGTCTATGGTCCGTCCAGCACTCATCGATGTTTAGTGCTGCTTTTGTGATGAGAATGTCTTTCTTGTCACGCTGTCGCGTAATAACGTAGTCTATAAGATGCCAATGTTTGGAGCGTGGGTGCATCCATGTGGTCTTATAGCGGTTACGCAAACGGAATTGGGTATTGGAGATGAAAAGCTCGTGCTCAGCACACAGACCAAGAAGTAGCAACCCATTTGCATTGCAGTTTCCCACCCCTTGTTTACCCATGACATCTCTCCAAAAACGGTTGTCCCTTCCCACTCTGGCATTGAAATCACCAAGTAAAATTAATTTATCTTGAATGGGTATTTTAGAGAGAGTACTGTTCAGTTGGTGGTAGAACTGATTCTTTGTGTCTTCATCACTGTCTAAAGTAGGAGCATATGCAGAGACGAAGGTGATGAATCTGTCTGAACCAATGGGTACTCTAAGAGTCATCAGTCTTTCATTAATTGAGACAGGTGTAAGTCGAAGATCTTTCACTATTTTCGTTTTTACGGCAAATCCTGCACCATGGATGCGTGGTTCTCCTGCATCCTTTCCCTTCCAGAAGATGGTGTACCCTGAACGTACCTCACTAATGTGTCCCTCACCTGAGAGTCTTGTCTCACTCAAGGCAGCAATGTCTATATCTAGACGGGCTAGTTCTTGGGTGATAAGAGCAGTTCTTCTCTCTGGTCTGTAATTGTTCGCGTCTAGGAGGGTCCTGACATTCCATGTCCCTATTGTCATAATCATTTCATTCTTCTTTTGTTTACGTCCGCAGTATAAGGAGTGACCTACTGGGTGCGGATTCCCAGCCCGGTTCAAGTGTGACTTCCGATGTTTAGCCCACATTTTCTAGGGCCTTCCCCATTCAGGGTGGGCAGCGGTCATCCTAAATAGGCCTGCCCAGTCGCAGGTGCAGGACCGGATTCCCGAGTAGTCACACGGGTTCTCAGGAAGGCGACCATCACACACCTGCCGCCAGTGTGCAGGTCCAGACTAGTAGCTTCCAGCCTCACTCGGAGCCTGCTACCATCGTCCTTATCCCGTCGCCATTGGTCTTTAGAGAAAATGACAGGAGAAATTGCCATTTGCGTGAATTTGTTTAAGGTGGATTACAGCTTGCGAGGAAGTGACCCACACACTATGATTCTGGAACAATTCATCACGGCACATATGTATGTGACATGTGACTTCCGGTACCAGAACTGCAACGAACTGCCGCGAGCTCAATGATGGCTGAGCGGCGCCTTTACAGCCAGTTCGTCTGGCATGACCTCTTCCGCCTCCACGATCTTTGAGAACCTGGGATATAAGATTCTTCTTCCGCTCGCTTCGCCGTTGGGTCGGAGGGTAGATAATAGATACTAGAGAGGAAAGTGAAAGACACCCTTGGGCCTCGGAAACCTAATACCGTTGGGGTCGAAGAAACCAAGAGTTGGCCGAGGGGGGCCGGATAGGAAAGGAAACAGGAGAAGCCTGACACAAGTAAGTGGAAGTAATGCCAGGCTTAGCTAAGGGCCCGTGTGGATGCCACCCACATACTCCCAAGCCCCCTCCAATAACTCATGTACTATTCAAGTTAAAAGCCTGTAATTCATACCAATTTAGGTTTACATTAATAGCTTTCTAAAGACATGGCGAACGACAAAAAGCGTTTATATTTTGGAAATTCGTTGCTGCGTGTTACTTGTATAATTCACAGACAGATACTAAACTTTAAACTAATAAAGATATTGAAAATCTAATTACACCATCAGAATAGACGTGCAAGTAATGGTAATGTACATGTTTCTTTTTGAGGTCTCATGATTCATCTGGCTACTATTAATTTCTATATGAACTGTGAAATGTCTGCCATTAAGGTTTCACAAAGTCTGCCATCTTTGGCCCTCCCGGCCCACAGCGTCACCAAGGAATTCCCAGCCACGTGCTCGATGGACCACGCGCTGGTGCTCCCCTCATGCTCAGCTAACGTTTGCCACCACGTGTTTGCTGCCGGGTCCCGTCTAGGACGAGCGTCCTGTGCGGCCGCCCCAACTCCGAACGTATAATATTTCCAGGGCGCCACAACTCGCCCGTTATCTCACAATTTATTCGCTCAAAATTTCAGTGTTCTCGTTTTGTGCTATCAGCAGTGTGTGCGGACTGTGTAGTAATACATACAAATCAATCGGTTGTTGTGCATTTTGTTGATAATTGTCTACCCCCTAGTCTTCCTTCCCTGAATCTACTTCTTTCTTAATGCGAGATGGGCTTAACAGCATAGAAGTTTCACTCCACAAATCAATACTTTCTACCTGCTTTTCCACCAATAACATCGATTTCTCTCTGTCCTGCTCCTGATCACTGTTTACCGAAGTGTCGTCACTCTTATTCTCCTGCTTTACTTCTCTATACTGCATGTACTTATCTTTATATATTTTTAATAATTGCTTAAACCACATATACAATAATTTACTGTACCTCTCTCTTAACTGCTTTAACAAATTCGTGCCCCTGAGATCTTTATACTTCTTCGAAAAGACTCCTACCTATCTGTAAAACGTACAACTGTGCTTAACTACTTGTGGACTCTTAACTGCTGTAGAAGATACTGTCACCAGGGGCACGTATTTTTAAATCAGATGGTCATCAGAAAATAATTTAACATAATAAACAATTCACATAGTATGTTACACACATTGCTCATATACAATGCAAAGAACATGAATCTCAAGTATAGACAGTTCACTTTACATATGCAGAAAATTTACTACAAATATGCGAAAATTTTAAAGAAAAAAAATTATGAAAATTTAAATGAACCATAAACAAATATTGTTATATGCTTAATGAATAGTCGCATAAACCATATACCCAATGCGACTCAGGAGCGGAGCGATCTCGCATTATATGCTTTCCATGTCGGGCAGCAGGCTGTGTTCACACTCAGCCACGCCTGTTAGGCACTAATCAGCTGCTAACAAGTGGGTCGGAGGCCTGCCAAGCTGTGTTGAGTGACAAAAGAGTAAACATTCGGGGTGTGGAAACAGTCCCTTGATGCTCGAATAGAGGCAACTGGTGTCGGGGGACGCCTTGATCTCTGATAGATGTAATTTATCCGGTATGTCAGGTTAAAATATTTAGTGACGGTAGTTTGTTAAATTCCCCACTGACTCGATACATCACAAGACGGGCAGAGGGAAAGAAATGATATCGAATATTTTTAAAATTGGATTTGATAGTATAAAATTCCCCACTGTAGTCCATCTGCTTGTGTTACAGTTTCTTTCGTCGTTGTGTTGAAGAGGCAAGCGCACTATTTGCTGCCGGTTAGCAATAAACTGGATTATAATCGAGCATGTAGAATTGCAGTATTATGTTATGGAATACAGTGAGGAGACAAATGTCGTGGTATACATCCTATATGATATCTAACCCCTTCTTGCCCGACAAAATTCAGCAATTGAACAGACAGGGACTCAACTAGTCTTTGTAAGTCCCCTGCATAGATACTGCATCATGCTGCCTCTATAGCCGTCCATAATTTCGGAAATATTGCAGGTGCAGAATTTCGTGCACGAACTGACCCCTCTACTATGTCCCATAAACGATGGGATTCATGTCGGCCAAACTGGGTGGCCAGCTCATTCGCTCAGATTGACCAGAATGTTTTTCAAAGCAATCGAAAATGACTGTAGCCTGGTGAATGGCACAATGTTATCCATAAAAATTGTTGTTTAGCAACATGGAGTCCATGAATGGCAGTGAATCATATCCAAGTAGACGAACATTACCATTTACAGCCAGTAATCAGGTTCACATAGACCAGAGAATCCACTCCATTCGAAGTAAACCTAGTGCACACCATTATGGAACCACCGCTAGCTCGCATAGTGCCTCGTTGACAACATGCGTCCATGGTTCCGTGGGGTCTGCGTCGCACTCCAACCCAGCCATCAGCTCTAACCAAGTGAAACTGGAACTTATCAGGCTACGGATTTCCAGTCGTCTAGGGTCCAGCCGATATGTTCACGATCCCAGGAGAAGGGCCGCAGTAGACGACTTGATGTTAACATCGGCCCTCGCGTCGGTCTTCTGCTCCACAGCCCATTAACGCCACATTTCGCCTGACTGTCGTAACGGATACGTTCGTCGTATATCCCACATTTATTTCTGCGGTTGTCTCACGCAGTTGCTTGTGTATTAGAACTGACAACTCCCCGCTGTTATGGCCGTTTGCTACTCGAAACGACTTATGCAGTACTTGTTAGCAGCAGGCGCAGTGGCTGCGCCAAAGACTGAGACGGCGTGGAATTTTAAATTATTTATTGAACTTTCTTTACAATTTCCCCCTCGTCGTCGGTGCCCAGCCCTGCGGATCCCTCCGCCTAGCTACTGCTGTGTAGATTCTCCGACAATGCGCGCCGCCGATCGCACTCGGAGCTTAAGGCCACCAGTGCTCTGCTGAAGTCAGGATGACCTGTGGTTGAGATGAACTCGTCGCCGCTCGGCAGCCGCGTCGCCGTGACGTCAGCTGCCGACGCCTGCTGCACCGGCGGCTGGGAAGCCGTCAGTCACGACGTCCGCGAGGTCCCGTCATGGACGGACCACTCTGCGTGGCCGGGTTGCCGTGAAGTCCGGGCGTCAATCCCCGGCGGCGCCTGTGACCAAAACCGCGCTGCGCCCGGGCTTGCTGGAAGTTCTCGCTGTAGTTAGTCAGCCGTGGTGCCGACCGAACTCGAGCCGACCCCCAGAGCTGAAGTTGACATCTGGCTGCGAACGGATGACTCCTGCGAGCTGGAACAGACTTCCGGAATCGTCACCTACGAAGACTGAACATTTGGACACGGACCACATCCGTCCTCATATCCGAACTGCTTCCTAATGGCTTCTGTCCGTTGCTGTCTGTGCTCCACTATTTATATCCGGCAGGAGGACGTTTTTTACCCTCGGTGGCAGCTTCTTGTTATTACTCCCGCAGTATACTGCAGAGTAACTTAGCGTGCTGGCCTCACTTCCCTTACTGAGCACTCTCCAGGCTTCGCTTGGTGCTCGGTCTGTGAGCGTCCTTGCGTCAGCTTGTTGGTAGACTGCAACTGTCAGCAAGGCTATCTGTGCCGCGCTTTCTTCGCAATTCCGTGATCGCCGGCTGCCTCTGTTTTGTCATTCTCCACTGCGTGAAGCAACGCTTACTACATGTGGCCGCAACAACGCAAACGCAGCTACTCCCGGTCGTTAGTGAGGGCCACAGCGTTGTTCATGGTGAGAGGAAATGTGGTATTCTCGGCACACTCTTGACACTGCGGATCTCGGGATATTGGATTCTCTAACGATTTCCGAAATGGAATGTCCCAAGCTCTAACTACTGTTCCGCAGTCAAGGTCTGTTAACACCAGTTGTGCGGCCGTAATCCCGTCAGAAATCTTTTCACATGAATCACTTGAACACAAATTACAGCTCGATCAGTGCATTGTCCTTTTATGCCTCGTGCATGCATTGCTATAGCCATCTGGATGTGTCGATATCGCCACCCGATGACTTTTGTCACCTCACTGTACGCTGTGGTGCACAAAAATTCAAATCAGGTATCGAAGTTTATGGAGATCAAAGTGCAGAATCTAAAATGAAATAAGTGAATCATGTAGTAATAGCGTACTATGCCGCGGAGTCATCACACAACCGAAGTTATGCTTCACACCGGAAGAGTAAAGGTGTAACATAGATGGTAATCGCAAACAAACAAACAAACAATCGTGGATACAGGACAGGTAAATGAAATGAATGTAAGGTCATAATCTACCAAGTTCATGGTAATTATTAGCATTTAACTAAAGAGTACCGGTATAGATGTCTTACATTTATGACAGCCAGAAGGTCGAGTCTAAAGGCCTCTAATGTATGTTCATTTGTCTTTCAAGAAAAAAGGCGACTAAAAATCTAACAAAGATACATCGATGATTCTCTAATAAGCGATCGGTAAAAAATTAGCATTTTGCTCAGAACAGGCCTCATTCGACTCTTGGCCATTCAGTGCTGCAGGTGGGCCCCCATGCAGGCGGTCCTGTAGGATGAAATAGAGTGGAAACTACTCCAGCAGATGGAGGATAGACGGTTACAGCCTCATGGTCACATTCGACAGATGGACAGTCTGTATTTATACGCGTGAGGCAAGGGTTCCCACACCCATGGGCAAGAGGGGGACGCGGCCTCCCTTCTAGCTCTCAGAGAAAGGAAGGAATAGAGTATAGTCAGGTGTTTTTCTTTCAAAAATATGATTTGAAAGTCAGTATTACGAGTGTTTTTAACGGGGTTGGAACTGGAACTTTATTATGGCTACTTACAAGTCGTCTTTTATTCTTTCAGTACATTAAAAATAATTTGGTTCCCAGAATTAAAGCAAGAAACCGTTATTTTCCTGTATTATCTCTGTTTCATGATATAATAACACAAACCGTCAACAGATGTCCGTACGACCATGTTCTACACGGACGATGCTATTCCGGTTAACGGACAACCATACCAACGATGATGTCAGGTCACCTATCAAACGGGATACTGTTTGCCGTATAGTCCTCCACCCATAATCGGTGTACACAGAGTCACAGACGCTTCAGAATGGCACAGAGAAGACACCTACCAGCCTCTGTGTGGTGGAGGGTCATAGGAAGAATGGAAGCAGAACAGGCTGAGGTGGCCGGATGGCTTAATGTGAACTGTTCTGTTGTTTCTCGGACATGGCAACAGTTTATAGAGAGAGCTTTCTGGGAAACGGAGGATACTACACACACGAGTGCCATACTTTCTCTCCCGATTTGAATCCCATAAAGCATGCCTGAGGTGCACCAGGGAGACTCGTTGCATCCCGCCAGCATCCACCAACCACTCTCCAAGACTTGCGAGGAAGTCTGCAGGGAGAATGGACGTTATTGCCTCAACTTGGGACTGATGACATCATTTTATTTATTTATTTATTTATTTATTGTTCCGTGGGACCACATTTAGGAGAAGTCTCCATGGTCATGGAACGAGTCAATACATGAAATTATAACACGATTGTAGAAACAGATAAAATGAAATATAAGAAACATATTCAGGCGACAAGTCGTTAGTTTAAATAAAGAAAATCAAGAATGTAACACTGGAATTTGCTTAATTTTTTATCTCTTCCAGGAGCTCCTCGACAGAATAGAAGGAGTGAGCCATGAGGAAACTCTTCAGTTTAGACTTAAAAGTGTTTGCGCTACTGCTAAGATTTTTGAGTTCTTGTGGTAGCTTATTGAAAATGGATGCAGCAGAATACTGCACTCCTTTCTGCACAAGAGTCAAGGAAGTGCATTCCACATGCAGATTTGATTTCTGCCTAGTATTAACTGAGTGAAAGCTGCTAACTCTTGGGAATAAGCTAATATTGCTAACAACAAACGACATTAAAGAAAATACATACTGTGAGGGCAATGTCAAAATTCCCAGACTATTGAAAATGGGTCGACAAGAGGTTTTCGAACTTACACCATACATAGCTCGAACCGCCCGTTTTTGAGCCAAAAATACCCTTTTTGAATCAGAAGAATTACCCCAAAAAATAATACCATATGACATAAGCGTATGAAAATATGCGAAGTATACTACTTTTCGTGTTGAAATGTCACTTATTTCAGATACTGTTCTAATGGTAAATAAAGCGGCATTTAGTTTCTGAACAAGATCCTGAACATGGGCTTTCCACAACAGCTTACTATCTATCCGTACGCGTAGGAACTTGAACTGTTCCGTCTCGCTTATAACATGCCCATTCTGTCTGATTAAAATGTCAGTTCTTGTTGAATTGTGGGTTAGAAACTGTAAAAACTGAGTCTTACTGTGATTTAGCATCAAATTATTTTCCACAAGCCACGAACTTATATCATGAACTACATTATTTGATAATGTTTCAATATTACACACAAGATCCTTCACTACCAAGGTGGTGTCATCAGCAAACAGAAATATTTTTGAATCACCTGTAATACTAGAAGGCATATCATTTACATAACTAAGGAACAGCAGTAGCCCCAGCACCGACCCTTGGGGAATGCCCCATTTAACAGTGCCCCATTGGGACTGAACATCATTACCACTCTCAATATTGCAGAGGATTACCTTCTGCTTTCTGTTCTTAAAGTAGGAGGCGAACCAATTGTAAGCTACTCCCCTTACTCCATAATGTTCCAACTTCTGCAGTAATATTTTGTGGTCAACACAGTCAAAAGCCTTCGTTAAATCAAAGAAAACACCTAACGTTCGCACCCTTTTGTTTAATCCGTCCAAAACCTCACAGAGAAAAGAGACTATAGCATTTTCAGTTGTTAAGCCATTTCTAAAACCAAACTGTACATTTGACAGCAAATTATGTGAATTTAAATGCTGCAGTAACCTTGTATATACAACCCTCTCGATAACTTTAGCAAACACCGATGGCATAGAAATAGGTCTATAATTGTCAACATTATCCCTGTCTCCCTTTTTATAAAGTGGCTTCACTACCGAGGACTTTAATCGGTCAGGAAACCGACCACTCCTAAAGGAAAAGTTACAGATATGGCTAAGTACTGAGCTAACATACGTGGAACAATACTTCAATATTCTGCTAGATACCCCGTCATATCCATGAGAGTTCTTGGTCTTTAGTGATTTAATTATTAACTCACTCTCCCTCTTGTCAGTATCATGGAGGAGCATTTCAGGTAACAGTCTCGGAACACTTTTTTCTAAGAGCGCTATATGATTCCCTGTTGGGACTAGGTTTCTATTTAGTTCACCTGCTATATTCAGAAAGTGATTATTAAGTACTGTACATATATGCGACTTATCAGTAACACGGACATCCCCACTACGCACTGATTCTATATTCTCGACCTGTCTCTGCAGACCAGCCACTTCCTTTACGACTGACCATATGGTTTTAATTTTATCCTGAGACTTAGCTATTCTATCTGCATACCACATACTTTTTGCCTTCCTAATAACTTTTTTAAGCACCTTACAATACTGTTTGTAATGAGCTGCTGCATTTAGATTTTGACTGTTTCTAACGTTTTGATATAACTGCCTCTTTGTTCTACAAGATATTCTTATCCCTTTAGTCAGCCACCCAGGCTGCCTGTTTGTGCTAGTACCCTGTTTTGAACGTTCTAACGGAAAGCAACTTTCAAAGAGCACGAGAAAAGTCTTGAGGAAAGCATTATATTTATCGTCTACTGTATCAGCACTATAAACATCTTGCCACTCTTGTTCCTTGATAAGGTTTACAAAAGTCTGTACAGAAACTGGATCAGCTTTCCTAAAAAGTTGGTAACTATATTTAACATGTGTTGCAGCACAAAAATCTTTTAGACTTAAAATTTGTGCATCATGATCTGAAAGGCCATTCACCTTTTTGCTAACAGAATGCCCTTCTAATAATGACGAATGAACAAAAATATTGTCTATGGTTGTTCTACTGTTCCCTTGCACTCTCGTTGGAAAGAATACGGTTTGCATAAGATTATATGAATTAAGGAGGTCTACCAGCATCCTTTTCATTGCACAATCACTTATACAATTAATATTGAAGTCACCGCATGTAACTAACTTTTTGTATTTCCTATAAAGTGAATAAAGAACCTCCTCTAGCTTTAGTAAAAATGTTGTGAAATCGGAGTCTGGGGATCTATAAATAACAACAGTAAGAAGTCTAGCTCCACTAAATTTAACCACACCTGCACAACATTCAAACACCTTTTCAGTTCAGTACTTTGAAACATCAATTGACTCAAATGGGATACCGTTTTTCACATACATGGCTACTCCCCCACACCGCAAAGAGCTCCTAGAAAAGCTGCCAGCCAACCTGTATCCTGGTAAAGGAAGCCTCTGAATTATCTCCTTATTTAAGAAGTGTTCAGATATACCAATAATTTCAGAGTCAACATCTATAAGCAGTTCACTAACTTTATCTCTAATACCTTGTATATTTTGATGAAATATACTAATTCCCTCATTAATCGGATACCCAAGCTTTGTAGAAAGTGGTTTCTTTGTTAGAGAGACTTCCCTAAGCAGGAATACCTATCAGCTGACTTCAATCTAAAAAAGGTACAGCTCTAACACCCACAACTACCGGAATTTTCCCATGAGTGATCTCACCACCCCCACCTATGCTGTCACCTATAAGTTTTGCCAACCTCCCCTTCCCATACCTGTTGAGGTGCAGGCCATGTCTAGTGAAACCCGTCCTACTGATAGACTCCACCGACACCACTGAAATGTGACTCATGCCTTCCGTCATCAGCGCACCCCCAAGTCTCATGTTATTACGCCTGACCGCTGTATTAAGATGAGGCCGATCGTGACGCTGAATCAGTTCCACGAAATGCACATTCGTGTTGCCAGTCTGAGTGGCTATCTTTTCCAGGTCACCATCTATGTCATACTCCCCATCCCTATCATTACTATTACCAGCCCCACCCACAATCACTACCTGATCCTCTTTAGTAAAATCCCCACATAACCCCCCTATGTTAAAAGTCACCTGAGCCAATCCTGCATTTGGCTTCACAATGCTGGTGACCTGGTACTCACTCCCCAAAACTTCCTGCAACTGCTGGCCTACGCCTCTACCATGAGAACTACCTAACAGCAGAACCTTCTTCTTTCTCTTAGACTTTGCAACTGTCCTAGCCACCGTAACTGCTGAGGTCTGCTGCATACTTCCTACATCTACAGCTACTAGAGATTCCTCTCCACTAGACTCTGACAGTTGGTCATATCTATTACAAACACCAATAGTAAAACTATCTTAAAATCTCCTTCTCCTAGCAGATCTCTTGCCAACAGCCAGCTCCCATTCCCCAACCCCCTTCTCCCTCCTCATCCTATCTAGCTCCTCCTGTGCGTTTTTCAACTGCACCTGAAGGGCACAGATCTTACGCTCCTGCTCCTCTATCAACTTACTCTTGCTACATAACCTGCAGTTCCAGGAGAGGATCTCACCAGAATGCCCACTGGCTTCCCCACTGCATTCCCCCCAGTGAAAATACTTCGAACAAGTCTCACACCGCAATCCACTACTCACGAACCTACGGCAAAGCCCACACTTCTCACTCATGGTAAAATTTTACAATTATTGAAACAAGAAAACAACTTTATCTAAGTTTCGCTACTACAATAAGATGATGTTAAAAACTGACTACAATTATCACAAACTTGCTCTACAAGGGAAGTAACTACTATTATAGACAGTATTAATCAACAACAAATGAGAATATAACAAAATACTAACACAGAAAGAAAATCAAACGTCTAATGACAGTAACGAAACTGAAAGCAGTTCGCAAAAATTTCTTCTGAAGTTATTTCACCGGAAAACACCAAGAACACCGGTTGAAGATTACTAAAGTTCCTAAATAAACTTCTATACACAAAAAATTAATTAGTACTTAGCTTTCGATGCGCCGCTACAGCTGCAACTGGTCAGCGCGGAATGTAAACACGGGTAAGAGGTTAAGTTGCACGATACGAAACACTCACAAATATCAGGCCACAACACAAGAAATGCAGAGGTGAATGAAGAAACCACTAATAAGTCACTTACATAGTAAAGATTATCACAAAAACAGTTAAAATATTTATCTGAAACCTAAAAATAGATGAAAACTCAGAGAGCGATCTCACACGCAGTCACGCCCATATGACGTCACACCAGTATACCCCGTCGTTGTCACGTCTGTATTGCTGCCAGAGGTGGCCACACCCCATACCGAACACATTGACCAGTTATCGGATTGTGTGCAAATCTGGTAAGTTGGGAAAAACGAAGAATCCTTTTTTTCTACCATCGTTTACGTTCTTTACTTTTTTTCTAGTTTAATATCACCTAGTTATACTGTTTTGTGGCAAAATACATGAAACCTTTCAAAATTTCAGCATGTTGCTTTAATTTTGGACCCCAGTGTATTTCATACGCTCACCCCTTTTGTAATCCCCCCCCCTTCTACCCACCCTTCAAGCCATCGCATGAGCTCTCTTGGGGTGAGGCTGGGCTCTTTGATGATCAGATGCCCCAGGTACAGGTACTGCATTGCCACAGTGCTACCGAAGTGTCCTGGGTTTCAATAGTATCATTGGTCATTGACTAACTGTTTGTGCCGTGCATCGAGATGGACATGTTGGTAAAACGGTGTGCTGGCTGATTACTGCAAGGAGAACGATGGGAATGAGAACTTCAACAGGCTTGCGCTGTTATACCTCACTGAAACTGATGACAGTGAGAGATTGAGAGATAATAATAATGACGAAGCCTGGCGGGGCGTTATTTGTTAGAATTTTCTCATTTTGGGAATACTGAAGGAACAATCTCTTTTAATTACTAAAAACATTCTTCAGCGTCATAGGCACCATCCACGAGGAGAAATATTGTGTAACCCGCATGCGTGCCTCAGAGCAAGATTCTGGTGTCAACATCCCTGGGCGCAGACGCGAAAGCCCACTTGCTGTTAGCTACACGCCATCGCTCACTTCCGATATCCTCATCATGTGCAGAAGAGGCGTGGCTGTCGCACATGCATGTGCCGCTTGTGTAGAAATTTTTAACATCTATCTAACAAAAACTTATGCCCTATCTGATAAGGCCTTTACCTTTCTATAAACATTTAACAAAGTAGATCGCATGAAGTATTTTTTTATTTAATACAAACGGTTTCGACAGCCTTTGCTGTCATTTTCAGATCTTAAAAATTACTTTGTCATGCAGGTCAAGGCCAAGCTTTCACATGGTTGAAAATCAGTAGGTTCTAAAAGGTTTGTTTTAGTTATGACAAACCTTTTATAATGTGCTGATTTTTATCTATATATGATATTGCTGTTATATCCAACGTAAACCGATCTCGTTTCACAACAAAGACCTGAAGATGACAGTGTTTTTAGAAAGGTAAAGGCCTTATCAGCAATAGAACGTAAAGTTTTTTGTGAGATAAATTTTACAAATTTCCACACAAGGTGCACATGCATGTGCGGTAGTCGCATCTCTTCTCAGCACGTGGTGAAGATATCCGAAGTGCGCGGTGGAGGCTAGCTAACAGCCAGTGGGTTTTTACGTCTGCGCCCAGGAATGCTGACGCCAGAATATTGCTCAGTATCAATCATCCGAATTAGGCACAGCAGTTCCGTTCGTGGACGGTGCCGACGACGCAAAAGACTGCCAGAATACTTGAAGTGGATGACTGGCTACGGAGACTGATTTCAGCCCTGCGATGTTGGCGCGCGGTGTCCTGATCGCTGCAAAACAACGTATGGCTGATGGCTGTCTCCCCACCCCCACCCCCAGTCTCGCTCCACAGCAGGAGTCTGGAGGTGGAACCAAGTCCAGGAAGGACGACTCGGTGCTACAAGGTGATACTGCGCTGGAGGACGAATCGTTAGCCTGCTTGCCAACTCACGACTCTCTCGCACTTAGCGTACCCTCTTGCCGTGGGAGGCGATACCGGGTTGCTGATGCCTCTGCTAAAATTGACGGTGATTTTGCCGGGCTAGCATTACATTTATCGTGCCAATGCACTGCTTCCAATCGTGCTCTGAGCGGGAAATCCGCGGCATGTTGCGGAAAACCTGCTTGAGTCTTCCTACAAAAGCCCTGCCTTACCGCTGCGCTAGCAGGCCTGCGGTGCTTGACCTAGTACATCTCCCGATGTATAAACAGCGCTGTTGCTGCAGCCGGCATGCTGACACGTTAGCACCCGACGGCTGCATGTGGCTCCTTACACTGCTGTAGCTGAGCTGCTAGTTTCAGCAGTAACAACCGGAAACAATAGCGGCTCTAAATTATTAGGTTGGTGCATACATTCGTTGCGTTTTTCTTGTACATGTCAGTATTCTGATTGCTACGGGTTTATTTATCGATCATTATTTTTAATTAGTAGTTCACTATTGCCATTTCAGTTAAAATATTGTCACTTTGTTATCTGAAGACAGAGGGTGGAGCTGTGGATGCTAGAAAATGGAGCATAAAGTGGAGAAATTGGAAGATTTCCAACATATTCTTCTATTCTAGTTCAGTAGAGGGGTCACAGCAGTGGAGGCAGCCACAAACATTTGCACCATTTATGGAGGTAATAACATTGGTCAGAGAACGACAAGAAAACGGTTTTCTCGTCTTAAGGAGGGTCGTTTTGACATTAGTGACTCCCCACGTTCAGGAAGACTTCCGGGATTGGATGAAGATCGTTTAATGGCATTTATCTTTAATGATCCACGTCAGCCTACGCGAGAACTGTCAAATGTGATGCAATGTGCTGATTCCGCCACCGTGAGACATATCCATGCATTGTGGAAGGTTCAAAACTCGGGTTTATGAGCACCGTCTGTTCTAAGCCAAAATCACAAATATCAGCCGGTGGCGATATGTGCGTCTCCGCTTGCTCGTCATCAATTGGCTCGTGAACAACACTGACCATTCCTCTCCTGTATCTTTACTGGTGCCTTAAGCTGGCGTGCTTGTGCTAATATCAGGAAAAGAAAGAAATTGTTGAACCCAAGCAAAGCAGGTACTCCCTGTACAAACATATGCGCAGTTCCACAAAATAAAATTTTATGCATCTGGTGGAACAACGACGGTGTGGCGTACTACGAATTGCTTTCCCAAAGTGTAACCATCACTGCTGACATTTACTGTCAACAACTGAGACGCCTTGAAGATGCAGTCCCAGGACAACAAGAAAGACTGTGTGAAGTGATGCAACTCCACGATAACGCCCACCTGCATTCTATACAGGAGTCGGATTGAAAAGTCATTTCGCTCCCACCTCACTCATGTCATCTCCCGCCATCAGATTTTCACCTTTTCGCTCTCTATCTGGAACCTCTCAAAGAACTTCCTTTGTGAATGCAAATGGGCTACGAAGATGGCTGGACGAGTTCTTCGCCTCAAAACCTTGTGATTTCTCCAGTCGTGCAATTGAAAAGTTACCCTAGCGTTGGCAGACTGTTGTAAATACTAAAGGAAAATAAGTTATTGATGAATGAAGTCTCTGTTATGTCTATCTGTTTTGTTTATTAAACTTACGGAAAAACCTGCGAACTTAAGCACCAACCTAGTATTATTAAGCCAGACTAGTTCTGGCTACCACTGTTCTTCATAGAATAAATAACATGTACATCATCTTCAAAACTGTTACCATCAGCAATTTGCTATTCACTGGGTGCAAAAAGACTCTTCTACAATTTTTGCTCATTACCGTTTCAGCTACAGGTCTCCATGTAGCTTCTGCGTGTTGAAGCCATTTACTCACATTTCAATATGGCATCTTTTTGGTCTTTTCTCATAAAGGCAAGAACTTCTTACACGTACAACGAATTCGTCTGGGTAGATACGCCATTCATTTTCATTTAGGCTTCACTGTGTTCATGATTACGTCCTCGACTTCACACTGTTCTATGATCCATTAAGTCTCTTTGGTTGTTTACTTTCCCTGTCAATTATACAATAGACCTATCAGAGCTAACCCCACTTTCGTGAATGAAAAACTGTGTCTCGCAGATGAATGTCGCTACGCATATTACACATTGACTGCAATAAGAAATCTACATGAAATGAAAGCTTTTTATAATATTTTGCTTGTAGTTGGTGCGAAATTCAAAGTCTGCAGTAGAGTTGCTTTGCTAATACGGATGAATCGAGCGAGATCCTTGTCCTGTGCTATCGCTTATTTCCGATCTATAGCTGTATTTGAAAAACGATATAAGACCACTGGTTAGCGTACAGACAAATGATCTACAATGGAGCATTCCCTCGAGGTGGTGTATTCTTTTCCGGTGGATATCGTAACAGTAATGGTTCTATACTGTCATCATCTGACACAAAAATATGATCCACGCATTATGAATTACAGCCGTTATGTTAACAAGCAAGAACCAAGCCAAATCCAATACCTATCCAGCGGAAATTCTTCAAGTGAGCGATAACTGCCTATGATGAACTGGCAATAGATCTGCCACACAGGTAAAATCCAGATCTTTGCTCCAATACATCAACGTCGCCTGGATTTCAGATCCACAAATACCTTACCTCTCCCTCCAAATCCTTGAATGGAATACAGACCACCTCGCCTACCACCCCACAGGAGGATCCTGTCGCAAGTTATTAATTTACGGTCTCCTGCAATGTGATACCTTCGCATTCCCAACACACATCGAAAACTTAGTACCCACTAAGCTTCTACCAAAACATCCTTCAAATACTATACCTACACACTCTCCACGTTCTATCCTAGCGAAACTAAGCACCTCTCCCCACCTGATTACGAAACCCGCCTAGAGATCTACGTATGCTTCTAGCCTTAAAAGGCATCCACTGCCACCAACACATCCTCCAAACGCTATATGTACACACTTTCCACCTCCTATCTTAACGAAATTAACAGCCTCTCCCTGCCTGATTACGAAATCAGTCTAGAGATCTACCCATGGTTCTATCCTTAACAGCTTCCTGCAAACGTCAGGCAGCCATCCCACCCCTTCCACCCAAGTGACCTCTACGTTTTCCGAATGATTGGTTTGGATTCCTCGCCAAATCATTCGTCACACATCTCTTCCAAAACACTCTCCCCCTGGTCTCCTTCTTCGTCTACTGCTAATTTGCTGCAACTTAAGTAAACTGAAGCGCTCGATTTTTATGAAGGTGTTGCTATAAATCAATGTCCAAGCACCTTCTGTAATGACATTAAGAACAAGTACATATCTTATACAATTAATTGTTTAAGAGCACTGATATTCAGAAAAAGTGGAACACTTTGAGCGATGAGAGACATGACGTTCATATTCACAGGACATGTACATTAATACGTTCTACAAAAATGATAATCATTTGAACCATGTCGTCCCTCGGATGCGAGGTCAACATAGATATCGCAGCCCAGCAGCACCTACGAGTAAAATGGGTCTACGGCTCTCGTTGTCGTTATAAACCAAAGGTCATGGATCAGTGTGCAGGATGCCTTGCAGACGTCTGTGCGACCCATACCGTCTCGTCTAGTCAGCGAGTGATACATGCATCCGGGGAATTGCTACTCGTGTGGAACGAAGTGTTTCGGCAGTGCAACGTGTGTGTCGAATAGTTCACAGAAGGCCGTAGAACACGAAGAGATTGGTCAAGTCGCACCACCCAGACCACCACCCGGCAAGATCGGCACCTCATCCGGATGGCATTGCAGGGCAGATTAGCGTCCTCCTCGGTACTGGCGCAACAGCCGAACAGTGTAACACCGCGTATACTATCAGGTGTGACAGTTCGTCACCACCTATTACGGCATGGGTTACGTGTGTATCGTCCACTTCCCCTTCTACCTTTGAAGAATGTGCAGAAACATGCTAGACAGCAGTGTGTATGGAATGACGTCACTGGGGACATGAATGGCATCAGACAGTGTTTTCTGATGAATCCACACTCTGCTTGTTTGAAAATGATGGATGCATTTTCGCCGCAGACAGGTGGAGCGGCATCACAGAGAGTGGATTCCCACAAGATATACAGCGCCAAATCAAGACCTGACGGTGTGGGCTGCTGTTGGGTACACCATAAATCACAGCTGATGTGTGTCCAGGCCACTGTGACCGGTGTGACCTACATGAGTGATATATCCATAGAGATACCCTTTCTGCACAACACCCCAGGCGCCTTTTTCCAGCAATATAGTGCACGACCATATGTTGCTGCACGAAAAAGTGCCTTCTTGGTTTCACAGGATGTCAGCATTTTGCCCTGGACAACCAGATCACCAGACTTGTCACCAACCGAAAATGTGGGGATAAGGTGAAACGACGGGTGCAGTGTTGTTACCCAATTGCAAGTGCCACAGATGAACTTTGAAAGCAGGTGAATGCAGCATGGATGGCTATACAACAGGACGCCATTCTCGCCTTATACGTGTCGATGCCATCACGCACGGAACATGTTGTCAGGGTCCACGGCGGACCCTGCACCTAGTAATACACACGACCCTTCTTAACTGAGGTGACTGAAATGCTAATTAATGTACATGTCCTGTGAATATGAATCTCCATCTCTGGTCGTTCACGGTGTTCTGCTTATTTCTGAACATAGGTGTATTTTGTTTTCTCTTTTTTTCTTTTTGTATTTTATTAATACACTCCGACGAAGAGCGGCAAAGAGGCGCTGGCAGCCCACATTCCTATTTAATAATATTAAGTTGGTGCATACGTTTTCGTTTTGCGTGTTGGTATTCCGGCTACTACGGGATTGTTCACGGATTCTCATTTTTTATTTGTAGTTCACTGTTGCTATCTGAGCTTACATATTGGCATTTGGAGACAGTGAGTCGACGCTAGAACATGGATTGCCAAATGAGGAAATCGGGACATTTTCGACATAGTCTGCTGTATGAGTTCAGTAGATGGATGACAGCGCCACAGGCAGTCAGAAACATTTGCAATGTGTATGAGGATGGTACTATTGGCCGGACGACGGCAAGAAAATTGTTTCCTTTTTTAAGAAGGATTGTTTTGACATTAGTGACTCTCCACTTTCAGGAAGACCTTCAGGCTTTGATGAAAAAACTCGTTACTTCAGAATGATACACGTCAGTGTACTCGAGAATTGGCAAATGTGATGAACTGTGGTCATTCCACCACCACGCGACATTTTCGTGGAATGGTGAAGTCTCAGAGACTGTGTACACGTGTACGGCATGCTACAAGCAAAAATCACAAAAATTTGCTGGTGGCCACATTTGCATCACTGCTTGCTCGACCGCGTGAGGTGGTGCACTGGTTCTACATCTACATCTACGTGGATACTCTGCAAATCACATTTAAATGCCCGGAAGAGGGCTCATCGAAACACCTTCACAGTAATTCTCTATTATTCCAATCTCGTATAGCGCGCGGAAGAAAACGAAAACCTATACCTTTCCGTTCGAGCTCTGATTTCCCTCATTTAATTACGGTGATGATTTCTCCATATCTAGGTCGGTGCCAACAAAATATTTTCGCATTCGATTGCGAAAGTTGGTGATTGAAATTTCGTGAGAGGATTCTGTGGCAACGTTAATCGTTTTTGTTTCAATGGCGTCCATCCCAGATGATGTATCATCTCAGTGACACTCTCTCCCCTATTTCGTGATAATACAAAACGTGCTGCCCTTCTCTAACCTTTCTCGATGTACTGCGTCAGTCCTATCTCGTAAGCATCCCACACCGCGAGCAGTAGTCTAAGAAGAGGACGGAAAAGCGTAGTAGACCTGTTAATTTCTTAAGCGTCCTGCCAATGAAACGCAGTCTTTGGTTAGCCTTCCCCATTACATATTCTATGTGTTCCTTCCAATTTAAGTTGTTCGTAATTGTAATTCCTAGGTATTTAGCTGAATTTACGACCTTTATATTTGACTGATGTATCGTGTAACCGAAATTTAACGGATTCCTTTTAGCACTCATGTGGATGACCTCACTTTTTTCGTAATTTATGGCAAACTGCCAATTCTCACACCATACTTATATCTTTTCTAAATCGTTGTGCGATTTGTTTCATCTTCTGATGACTTTGTTAGTAGATAAACGACAGATCACCTGCAAACAACCTATGATGACTGCTCAGCTTGTCTCCCAAGTGGTTTGTATAGATTTGACTCAGTAAAGGGCCAATAACGCTATCTTGGTGAACACCAGAATTCACTTGCGTTTTACTTTACGACTTTCCGTCAATTACTACGCACTGTGACTACTCTGACAGGAAATCACGACTCCAGTCGCACAAGGGAGACGATATTCCATAAGCACACAATCCCGCTACAAGCTGCTTGTGTGGTACAGCGTCAAAACCTTCCGGAAATCCAGAAATACGCAATCTATTTCAAATCCCTTGTCAATAGCACTCAACAAATGGTTCAAATGGCTCTGAGCACTGTGGGACTCAACTGCTGAGGTCATTAGTCCCCTAGAACTTAGAACTAGTTAAACCTAACTAACCTAAGGACATCACACACATCCATGCCCGAGGCGGTCTTGCGGTTCCAGACTGCAGCGCCTTTAACCGCACGGCCACTTCGGCCGGCAGCACTCAACACTTCGTGTGAGTAAAACGCTAGTTGTGGATAACAAGAACGATGTTTTCTAAATCCATGTTGACTGTGTGTCAATAGACCGTTTTCTTCGAGGTAATTTATAACGTTCCAACACAATACATGTTCTAAACTCCTGCTGGGTATCGACGTTAATGATATGGGCCTGTAATTTGGGGGATTACTCCTACTACCTTTCTTGAATATTGGTGTGACCTGTGAAGCTTCCCAGTCCTTGGGAACGGATCTTTCGTCGAGCGAACGATTGTATATGGTTGTTAAGTATGGAGCTATTGTATCAGCATACACTGAAAGAAACCTAAGTCTTATACAATCTGGACTGGAAGACTTGCTTTTGTTAAGTGATTTAAGTTGCTTCACTACTAAGAGGGTATCTACTCCTACGTTACTCGTGTTGGCAGCCCTTTTTGATTCGAATATTGAAATATTTACTTCGTCTTCTTTGGTGAAGGAATTTCGAAAGGCTGTGTTTGGTAACTCTGCTTTGGCAGCACCATCTTCGACAGTGTTTCTACTGATATCGCTTAGAGAAAGCCTTGATTTTGTCTCTCCGGAAGCATACTTCACGTACGACCAGAATCTCTTTGGGTTTTCTGCCAATGTTCGAGACAAAGTTTCGTTCTGGAAATTACTGTAAGCATCTCGCATTGAAGTCCGAGCTAAATTTCGAGCTTCTGTAAAGGATGGTCAATCTTGGAGATTTTGTACCAGTTTACATTCGGAATGTTTTTTTTTTTTTTTTTCGTTCTTTCTGCAACACTGTCCTGACCCGTTTTGTGTACAATGAATGATCAGGTCCGTCGTTTCTTTATTTATATGGTACAAATCACTGCCGATCCTATTTCCTTGAATTCAAGCCACATCTGTCCTGCTCCTACATTGTTAATTTGGAAGGAGTGGATGTCGTCTCTTTGGAAGACACCAACAAATTTTTATCTGTTTTTTTCAGTGGGTGTATTTTTCGCTACGACAACCCTGTGTTCACTGATCCTTGTATCCGTTATGCTGCTCGTTATTAGTTCAGGATTATTTGTTGCTAGGAGGTCAAGTGTGTTTTCGAAAGCGTTTACTATTCGCGTGGACTCACGAAATAACTGCCCGAAATAATTTTCAGAGAAAGCGTTTAGCACAGTTTCGGATATTACTTTATACGTACCTCCGGAACGCACACTGAACTCGCAATCTGGAGGTCGACGGTTCAGACCCGTGTCCGGCCATTCTTTTTTAGGATTTCCGTGACTTTCCTAAATTGCCTCGTGTAAACGTTGGAATTGTTCCTGTAAAAGGTCACCGCCGACTTTCTTCCCCTCCTTCCCTAATCCGATGGGACCAATGACCTCGCTGTATGGTCTCCTTCCCCGAATCGGTTAACCAACCACCCAACCAGCCAACCTGCTTGCTTGTCATCAAATGGCTCGTGAATAATACCTACAATTCGCTGGTGAATGACACCGATCATTCCTATTCTGCATCGCTATTGGTGATGGAAGATTGTGTCTTTATGCTAACATAAGGAGAAGAAAGGAATTGTTGACTCCAAACAAAACAGCGACTCGCCGTGCAAGGCCCTGCGCCCACCCACAAAGGATAATGTTATGCCTCCGGTGGAACAGCGATGGTGCGTTGTACAACGAAACGCTTCCCCGTGGGGTAACCATCACTGCTGACACGACAACTGAGACATCTTGCGGACGCAGTCCAAGAACAACGACCAGGCTGTGAAATGATGTCACTCCTCGATAGCGCCCGCCCGCTTTCTGCTAGACTGACAAAAAACGCTATGCAGCAGCTGGATTGGGATATTATTTCGCGTCCGTGTTATTCAAATCGTCTTGCCCCTCCAGATTTCCACATTCTCCGCTCTCTATCGAACAATCTTCCAGTCACTTCCTTTTCGGATGAAAATGTGCTCCACGAGTTCTTTTCCCCAAAACCATCTGATTTCTACAGTCTCTGAATCTAAAAGTTATCCCATCGTCTGCGGACTGTTGTAAATAGTGAAGATTACTGATGACAAAAGTCTCTGTTATGTGTATCTGCTGTGTTTATTAAAAATGCTGTGAACTTACGCACCACCCTGTTAACAGCAGTGTAAGGTGAATAATTCTGGGTACTTTGTTCTATTCCATTCACGTTCTAAGTAGCAGAAAATCACTGTCTGAGCGTCTCTATACGCGTCCTAATTTGTCTTGTAACTCTGATGGTCCTTAAGTGAAACATCCGAGGGTTGTTCAGTAATGATGCATCTCTTACAGCCGTTAATGCAGCAGCAAAATATCCAGTTGAGTGCAACAAAAACGTATCTAGGAACACACTACAAGAGCTTTTACCAGCAGGATATAAATACTTCTACACAACACTGGCCTAAAGTTTTGATGGCGAATGTGTATAAAAATAGTACGTGTAAAAGAAACGTTGAGTGATATGGTCGCCAAGTTCTAACACTTATGAACAGATATATTCCGAGATAAATATTGTGTTGCATTATTTACTGAAGGACGCTGGCACGATAACGATAGTATAACCTTCCTGGCACAATGTAAATTTAATTTCGCGAGAGCTACGTTCGCTTTACACCCTCATAAACTACTAGTGCATCTTTGTTAAGTTATTGGGGCTACACTGAGCTATAACGACCCTAGAATTGAGCCTACCACCTCCATATAAGTCATCATGCATACTGTATGAAGTGTCCGTGAACAGTGGGGCCTAATGTTGTATTTCCTTTATAAATGGTCTACTCCTACCGAGAACCAGTCCATCAAGTCAAAATTTTCCACTACCGCTTTCCTCATAATGGTTTTACGTGTTCGTCCTTCTTCCTGCCTCTTAGTACAAACATCGACATAAGTTTTGCCTCACCCCTTTATCTCAAAATTCATCAAAGAGAAAACTAAAACTAAGTCTGAGGCATGCGTATATCCTCATTTATAACTTGCCCAGATCACCAAATCATAAAAACAAATTCCCGTGAAACTAAAGAATCCTCTGTTTCCCAAGGAGGGTTTTTCACAGCACTCATGAGCAACGTCAATACGAGATGGAACATCCTCTTGCTCCGATGCATCCTTCATGGTATACCATCGATGTGATGGTCTGGATCAAAGAGTCCCACTCTTCAGCAGCGATTCCGAGTAAGTCGCGCAGAGGCGCTGTCTACCTCCAAAAATAGCTCGTTTCGATGGATCTCATTAATGTTAGATTCGGTTTATGTTCAGAGAACATGCGTACCATTCCATTCTGGTGACCCAGGCTTGTTGAAGGCACGTTTTACGTGAACTTCACGATGAAAATGCGTGTTATCATCCATCATTTGTCACTAAAATGTTGATGATATGGTCCCACTATTGGTTGCAGAATCTTGTCCCCATACCGTAAAGCAGTCCTCAACATTAGCTGCCTAATAGAACGGATCCCACGTCCGCATATATTACTCCGACTCCACTGCACACGTCGAGCAACGTTCCTTGTTGATAAGCCCTCCGTGTGTGATGACTGAGATCCGATCGCTGGTCGCCATTGTCCTTCGTGGCATGGTGGATATTCACTCTACTGTTCCACCAACCTCACTAATGCATCGTTACTGATGCTTTACATCAACTAAAACATTGCCCATAGGTAACGCTCATAGGAACTGTGTGTATGTTTACAATGCCGCAGATCACCTTGTAATCAGTACAGGGACAGTCCCAATGCAAACACACTTGCACGTCATGTTGGGGTGATGAAAAATATTTGTTGATTTGTGTATCTACGCCATCGTACATGCTCCAGATCTTCACAACTAATCATATAATGGAATACGTTCTTGTTTTTCTCTTTGTGTGGACGTTAAGTTGCATTTTCCCATTTGTTAAGCCACGGGGGGCACTCAGTTGCTTATCCCAGTACGTGTCGTTACTTGTGGTTGTAAGGGGGTACAATAAATTAAGGTCAATTTTCCACCTTACATAAGAGTTTTATAAATCGTAATGAGATGATGAATATGACACCTAACTTACTTTGGCGGTAATGAGCAGATTTGTCTATAAGTGTGTAATGCAAAAGAGATGACACTCAGTTGACGGTATTAACACACCGTTCCTATATAATGCATGTCAATGAGCAGAAGGTGAAACAAGCAGCGAGAGGAATCGTCTTGTGTGGAAGCCAGCACAGGCAGACGCAGAGGCCGCACCACGGGAGGCACCACAAACAGCTCTTAGGGGGCTACCGTGACGGGAATCAGTGACCCGACAGGTGACGCATAATGCAGAGCAAGTAATGGGCCACCAGAAGTAGGACAGAAAGAAGCTTTAGAAAACTGCGTTTCGGAATTCCAAATGGATATGAAGAAAACCAGTGACGCAGTTGATCACGTGAACAGCGAATGGTAAAAATGTGACAGGGCATGAAACGTCCGATTGGCAGAAACGAACTAGGAAAGAGTAAAGTGCAGAGATTTAGACTCAGTTCAGCCCTTGCGATTGGCAGCGAGAATTTCCACAAAATAAGAGGAACGCTTCTTTGGTCGAAAAAAGCCGTGACGAGGAGAACGAAAGAACCCATGTGGTGAGTGAGTACAACTACGAGAAACAAGAGAGGAAAATTTTCTCTGAACTGGCGTCAAGTGCACAATGGGGTGCATAGCGCTCTGTATGACACAGAGGAGAAATTTGTGTAAATACTGCGTTCACTGCGGCTGACATTCAGCTAAATATTAGCTGAAACGTCGTTGAACACCCACTGTGGAGAAACGAACCAGCCCATTATTTAATTGTCCTTGCGAGGACTGAGAGCGCATTTTAATAAGTATGCACCTCCAGCCATGCTCCTGCATATCGCCATATTCCAATACTAGGGATGAGCGCGTGTTTTCTCGCATAACGAGAAACATTTGGAGAGTTTCTGCTGGAAAAATCAGTAAGGGTTTAATTAGCTATTATAGGAATTTTACAGGACCAGAGCAGCCTTGCAGACGACAGCGCATAGCAGCTAAGGTAAATACCATACGCAGAGGCGTAAACCTGTTGGTTCACCAGCTTGTGTCCACTGTAAACTCGAGCGACCTTGGGTTATCTTTTGCTAAACTTGTCATAAAAGTAACCCACCTCCGTAGACTTGATTGTCGTCCTAAATACTACCGAACTTTGAACCAGAATCGGATAATTTATCGTAGTACTGGCCAATATCATGATGAAGTCATAAGAATAAGTTTGTAAAGAAACTTCCTGTTAAAATTTACCATTTTGGGGTTTAGGATTATTTCACTTTCTGAGGACGAGATGCGTTCGTTTGACAACTATCGTAACATTGTCACATTGTAAACTGTGGAAATTCGTTTATTTCTGTGATAAGATTGCAACATTAAACCGAAGTTATTTGCATATTACACAGTTGTTGTTCTGAACTCCAACCCTTACATGGTTATTGGTTCACAATGACACTGACATTTGAACCATTAGTCGCGCTCACAACACATGGCGTCAAACAAAGGCGCACTCAAATAAGTAGGTATTCCCACAACCTTTGCACTGCTGTAGCCTCAATCAGATGGATGGCATCTCCTAATTAAGCTTTCAAATAAAGCTGCAAAGGAGGATGAATTTATATGTCCACTTGTGAAAAACACCTACCTTAAATAAAAATTCGAGCAATAAGATGAGCATTTACATATCGTCTATCTTTTCATATTAAGAAAAGTTATATGTTTTCTGAGGAAACTAAAGATATTGTAACACCTGCACTAGCGTCATTGGATATTACCAGTTTATATACATGTATCCGCACGAAAGAAACGCTGGAAATAATCAAAAATACTCCCCTCATATAAAAATAAACTAGCTTCAGCAGAAGTGATACAGGTAGTGGAAATGTTGGCATTAGGGCTGTCTTTCAATTACTTCAAATTTTATTGAAAAAATTATCTACAGGAGGATAGCTTGGTAAGGGTTAATAGCTTGGTTTGTACCTTGGGCTATGTTGTATATAAGAAGTGGGAAAAAATTGTATGACGAAAATCTTGACATAAAAGAGAAAATCTTACATTACAAAAGATATCTAGCTAATTTGATTATATTGTGTAAGGGGAATAAAAGCGAGACGGAAAACTCTGCACAAAAAATAAGTTCTCTGCAAATACGGACTAAATTCTGAAATTAATTTTAGGAAGGCTAATGTATAAATTTCTTAGACTGCACCGACAAGCAGAGGTAGACATCATGTATTCAGATGCACAGGTCCAACGCTTCAGTGGCTGTGCCACAGTATAACAGGCAAGGTGGCAGCACTGTTATTAGCTCACAGCCATCCATCTCACACGTGCTCGTAGGGTTCCTTTACAGGAAACAGAGCGAAGTGAGCTATCGACCGGACGTAAATTAGGCGTTAACAAAAAACGAATCTACTATAATGACAGAATCTGAAGAAATTTAATAAAAATGTGTGCATTGCCGGGATTTGAACCTAGGTCTCATATAGCAGCATAGGTAGCACAGCTGCACGGACTACACTTATCCAAAGCCCTCGCCAACACAAACTTCAATTCACTTCTTCAGCTTCTTTTATTCTTCTTAAATCGTCACTATTGCTGACGCTCTACGGTATTGGATTGGACCCCAGCGTTGGATGTAATTGAGAAATCCTACCTGTATAGGGCCTGAAAGGTTATGGGAAAAGCTACAGTTTGGTATATATAATCCTGAATGTATTCTCCACTTTTAGGCAATTTACATTTAGATTGTTATAACATAACGAAATTAGTATCTGAAATTAAAGTTAACGCTGTAAAAACAGAAATACAAAAAAGATATTCGCAATTTCATCCCCCACAATAATTGTAAAAAATACAATTAATTTAAATAATTTTTCCATCACTTGAAGGCCACGAATTTTGAAGGTTTTTCCGCCTTTTAAGCATCTGAATTTATACGTGTGAGTAGAGGAAGAGCACGTTTCAAGATAAAAAGTAGGCATTCTGTGCAACAAATTCATTTCTCTCTGACTGCATTTTTTCAATAGGAAAGAGTAAAATCTTCTCATTGAACAGGAAATAAAATAAATTTATACTAATAGTTCCAAATTTCGCTGCGGGATGAAAAAAGAACCTGCAAAGGAGACGAAATTACGAACATCCCGCTGAAGCAACATAGGCCAAACCGTTGACGATAGCTGTTACACACCATAAACTAAAACAAGCGACAGCAATAAAGTTCCATATTTGAACACAAACCATGCTCACACGAGGAATAGCAGGCTGTTATTTTAACTGCTGCACTAACTCACCTGAGTGTAAGAAGATAAATTCCCTCGTACACGGAAACTAAACGAGTACACAGCAGACTCTCTCAACAAAACTATGAACCCAGTTCACGCGTGAATGCACAGTTAAAAGTTTCTTACCAACTGTGGAAACGGGAATCCTAGGCGGACGAAATTAGGAGTAGGGACAATATTAGAGACCCTTAGCCTTAATTTTAGGAACACTTTTCAAGATTCAGGGGTGTATGGAATCAAGCGCAATGAATGCAGTAAAGATTACATGCAGCTTGTGGCTACAAGATTCCAGAATCCACTCGTAGGGCACACATGCTCTTAAAACAAAACAACATGTGGAACCCAGTGGCAACTCCAACACGAATACCGATCAGACTTTAGATATCTTACACAGTGGTAAAAAGGGACGATTTCTTAGCGTTTTCGAGGACTCGTAAGTAAGATACGAATCTAATTTTTGACAAACAGAGAGAAATCAATCGCTATGATTATTACTTTGGTAACGAATATACTTTATCAGTGTCGCAGGCGATAGGGAAGAGAAAAAATGGAGTGGGGCATCAGGAATACGTGCTTTGCTTGAAATCTGCTGTGTGGCCCTCTGACAACTGCAGCAGTTACCAGAAGGCTATTAGGCTGGCGGCACAATATAGAAGCCATCACGAGGAGCGTCGTTCGTTCGGTTTTCTACGCTTTGTGTTGATTGTCGTTTTCGAGTTGTGGCGAGAAAAGTGATGGGAGAGTGATATGCACTTATACAGATGGCGGTAATACAGCGCACACAAAGTATAAATGCGCAGTGCACTGTCGGAGCTGTCATTTGTACTCAGGCGATCCATGTGGAAAGTTATTCTACATGATGATGGGCGCACGACGGGAATTAACAGACATTGAACGAGGAATGGTAGTTGCAGCTACACACATGCTAAACAGCACATCACCTGCAACACCTGTTCTGGGCTCGTGACCATGTCGGTCGCACCCTAGATAACTGGAAAACCGTGGCCTGGTCAGATGAATCCCGATTTCAGTTGGTATGAGCTGATGGAAGGACAGGCCCCACGAAACCACGGACTCAAGTTGTCAACACGGCACTGTGCAAGCTTTTGCTGGCTCCACAATGGTGTGGGCCGTGTATGCATGAGGTAGCATGGGTCCTCTGGTCCAACTGAACTGGTCACTGACTGCAAATGTTTATGTTCGGCTATTTGGAGACCATTAGCAACCTTTCATAGACTTCATGTTCCCAAACACCGATGGTATTTTTGTGGGTGAGACAGCGCCATCTCACCAAGCCGCAGCTGTTCGCCATTGATTTGAAGAACATTCTGGACAAGTGGAGCGAAGGAATTATCATCCAGATCACCTGATGTGAATCGCATTGAACAGTTACAAGACGTAATCTAGGGGTCAGTTTCTGCACAAAATCCTGCTCCAGCAACCGTTCCGCAATTATGGACGACTATAGAGGCTGCATGGCAGCATGAGAGCATGGCTTCCAACGACTTGTTGAGGCCATGCTACTTGGAGTTGCTGCACTACGCCGGGCAAAGTCCGATACTACACTCCTGGAAATGGAAAAAAGAACACATTGACACCGGTGTGACAGACCCACCATACTTGCTCCGGACACTGCGAGAGGGCTGTACAAGCAATGATCATACGCACGGCACAGCGGACACACCAGGAACCGCGGTGTTGGCCGTCGAATGGCGCTAGCTGCGCAGCATTTGTGCACCGCCGCCGTCAGTGTCAGCCAGTTTGCCGTGGCATACGGAGCTCCATCGCAGTCTTTAACACTGGTAGCATGCCGCGACAGCGTGGACGTGAATCGTATGTGCAGTTGACGGACTTTGAGCGAGGGCGTATAGTGGGCATGCGGGAGGCCGGGTGGACGTACCGCCGAATTGCTCAACACGTGGGGCGTGAGGTCTCCACAGTACATCGATGTTGTCGCCGGTGGTCGGCGGAAGGTGCACGTGCCCGTCGACCTGGGACCGGACCGCAGCGACGCACGGATGCACGCCAAGACCGTAGGATCCTACGCAGTGCCGTAGGGGACCGCACCGCCACTTCCCAGCAAATTAGGGACAAAATGGTTCAAATGGCTCTGAGCACTATGGGACTCAACTGCTGAGGTCATTAGTCCCCTAGAACTTAGAACTAGTTAAACCTAACTAACCTAAGGACATCACAAACATCCATGCCCGAGGCAGAATTCGAACCTGCGACCGTAGAGGTCTTGCGGTTCCAGACTGCAGCGCCTTTAACCGCACGGCCACTACGGCCGGCAAATTAGGGACACTGTTGCTCCTGGGGTATCGGCGAGGACCATTCGCAACCGTCTCCATGAAGCTGGGCTACGGTCCCGCACACCGTTAGGCC
The DNA here is from genome assembly GCF_021461395.2 of Schistocerca americana. Lineage (NCBI taxonomy): Eukaryota > Metazoa > Arthropoda > Insecta > Orthoptera > Acrididae > Schistocerca > Schistocerca americana. The sequence continues at coordinate 570,613,322 of NC_060122.1, read as the reverse complement.
GTCTTCCGCTCACGCCCCAACATCGTGCAGCCCGCCTCCAGCGGTGTCGCGACAGGCGTGAATGGAGGGACGAATGGAGACGTGTCGTCTTCAGCGATGAGAGTCGCTTCTGCCTTGGTGCCAATGATGGTCGTATGCGTGTTTGGCGCCGTGCAGGTGAGCGCCACAATCAGGACTGCATACGACCGAGGCACACAGGGCCAACACCCGGCATCATGGTGTGGGGAGCGATCTCCTACACTGGCCGTACACCACTGGTGATCGTCGAGGGGACACTGAATAGTGCACGGTACATCCAAACCGTCATCGAACCCATCGTTCTACCATTCCTAGACCGGCAAGGGAACTTGCTGTTCCAACAGGACAATGCACGTCCACATGTATCCCGTGCCACCCAACGTGCTCTAGAAGGTGTAAGTCAACTACCCTGGCCAGCAAGATCTCCGGATCTTTCCCCCATTGAGCATGTTTGGGACTGGATGAAGCGTCGTCTCACGCGGTCTGCACGTCCAGCACGAACGCTGGTCCAACTGAGGCGCCAGGTGGAAATGGCATGGCAAGCCGTTCCACAGGACTACATCCAGCATCTCTACGATCGTCTCCATGGGAGAATAGCAGCCTGCATTGCTGCGAAAGGTGGATATACACTGTACTAGTGCCGACATTGTGCATGCTCTGTTGCCTGTGTCTATGTGCCTGTGGTTCTGTCAGTGTGATCATGTGATGTATCTGACCCCAGGAATGTGTCAATAAAGTTTCCCCTTCCTGGGACACTGAATTCACGGTGTTCTTATTTCAATTTCCAGGAGTGTATATGAGGTGGTATCCCACGGCTTATGCCACCTTCTGTCACCTCATTGTACTTAATATGGGCAGTGAAAGCATAGTGAGACACTAATTAAATACCAGTTTTTCGTTACTTTCTTACACTAAAAAGAAACAAGTGACTGATAGTGGCTGACCATGCCCAGCTCTCAAATGTCAAGAAAACAGAAAAAAGGAAGATTGGGTTTAATGTCCCGTCAACTCCGCTGCCACTAGAGACGGAGTATTAGCTCGGCTTGTGCCAAGGATGTGAAACAAAATCGGCCCTGCCCTTTCAAAGCAACCATCCCGGCATTTGCCTGGAAGGATTTAGGGAAAACAAGGAAAACCTAAATCTCGGTGTCCTGACGCGAGTTTGTACATTCGTCCTCCGGAATACGTGTCCATTGTGCTAACAGCTGTGTCACCTCGCTCGGTAAGATGTCAACACGAGTGCAAGTTGCTACAGGAGAGTTAGAAAACCATTTCCGTAGAGAATTGCATGATGTTGTGGTGTGAAATTTAGATTGTGAGGCAGAGAACAAATTTTACTGCAAATTTTACTGTTGGACATGTTTGCGGTTTTCGTACAAAGAAAAGAACTCTATGGAATCACCCAGGAACTGATCAATCGGAATACTGCATCAAAAGAAAGCAGTGAGTCCCAAATTTATTTTTGTAGTTTTTTTTTTTTTTTGTATTTAACAGACTCAATTCGTCTCCTACTACAACTGATAATTTGTTATATTGCCAACGAAGGACTGAAATCGGTCTGCACAGTAAAAAGGGGAGAGAGAACAACATTAAGGAGGGGTTATTGCGGTGTATGCTATTTAGTGAAACAGGAAATGTCACTCAGAGGTCATAATGAAAATAGAGTGTCCTTCAGTAGGGAGAATAATATGGAATTTCTTACTACAAGTGCTGAGTTTGATTCTACACTGAAAGAATATTTATGAGCTTCTAGCGTCCTTCACGTAAGCACGGGAAGTATTCGGAATGAGTTACTAACTTGAGTTGCTGAAGTACAGAGAGACCAGATACGCGATGAAATTCAGAAAACTGATTTTGGGGACATCATACTTGATGAGACATCAGATGTGAGCAACAAGTCTCAACTCTTAATCGTGTTGCTACACTTTTCCCTGTATAAACAAAAGGTCATTGAAACAGTCGTTGGTTTTGTTGACGTAAGTACCAATAGAGCTGCAGAAGTCCTATTTATTCACGTAAACACAATCATGGAGACATATAAATATGACAATAAATTAATTGCCCAGACATGCGATGGTGCGTCACTGATGAGTGGCCAAATTAATGGTCTTCAAACGGAAGTCTTAGAGTAGTATCGTAAAGCCCTCTTCGCTCATGTTGTTACTCTGGTACTGCAATAGTTTCCAGTATCCAACAAAATCTTCTTCAGTGGTCTTAAATCTCTACCATCTTTTTTTCTCTCATTCTCCAAAAAGACTGCATGAACTTTCGCGTTCTTTAGTTCTTTATGTCCAGAAAGCTTCCATGAATAGCTCATACCCGACGACTTTTATTCCGAGACTTGTCCATACAGTACGCAATAATTGAAAAGCAGTGATAATGTTTTTGAACATTTTTGTGATTGGTGAGATTTCGATAATTTGACTAAAATGACAGCTATGGGATTTGCATGCTTTTTGATGGATTTCAAACATATACTTTTAACAGGAGTGTTGTCAAACTTGCTGACATTTTCAATGTGTTCAGCGTACTCCAGCCCAAAAGTGTTGACATTTTATATAGTGGTAACTAAATAGATGAGTCTCAGAAACAGCTGAAAAAGGAAAGAGAGAACCATATTTATTTATGGTCATCTATTTTTGATGAAACTCGGGATGAAGAACTTACGCCAATAAAAGGAGGACAACTGAATTACAAATGACGAGAGAACGATTTTCGAAGACTGTATTTCGAAATCGTACACAATATCAACAATCACAGAGAAGTTGGATTCTCATCTGCAAGACTACACTGGTCATGCGGATTGATTTGAAAGGCTACAGGCGACTGTAAGTTTATGCCCTGATAGCAGCCACTTTAACTAGTCACTTTTCCACTTTCTACCTAGTCATGCATCTGAAAAACTGATTCTACCCTCCGACAGTGGTTGCTTTTGCTAGGCTGCACTGGAGGCTATCACTTTTGTCAGAATTTAAGTGAAACTTAAATGCTGAAACGATTTAAAGAAGTGGTGGCCCGGTCATTATTGTAGTCAACTATTTGTAGACGATTAGTATGTCAACGCAAGATTAATCTTTTATATAAAATTATAGCAAAAGTTTATCGATCATAAAATAAAACAAAGAACACAAATTAAGCGAGATGAAAAATAAATCATGAACTGTTGGTGAAAAAAATAGAAACAAGGGAAAATTAGCACTGCATTGGGTGGCGATTGGTTGGCAAAGACTAAGGTTTGTCCGATTAATCTATTTACTCCGGCCCTAAAACATGGATAACGCAATCTGAAATTATGTAATGCTCGAATAGAATTCCATAATTTATTCTCCACATCACTTATTCGACGTTGGTGCAGCTGAAAACACCTGGCGGGACTGGGATTCTCTTTGCCCTCACAACCAGGAGAGAAATACTATCCCTCTTTCACGATGCGTCGCGTCTCAGGCTATGGTCGTGGTGCAAGCATATGCAGAGTAGTGTGTACAGCGCCTGTATTCGCTGTCGCCGCCACGAAATATGAAAAGTCGCGGTCTGGCTGTCCGTTAGACGGATCTGAATTAGTACTGATGGAGCCATCAAATCTCAGCAGATTCCACCATCACACCGAGGACCAGTTTGACTCACTCATGTCGCAGTGCACACAAATAGATCAAACGTCAAGGTGGCATACTGATATGAATAAGATTACCTTTGGTACAACGGGTTGTCCGAAATGACTGAGACCTGAACTGTCAGTATAGCTGAGACCTCACCACAGGCTCCCCATGAAGATCAATGCCAGTGCAAAGTCATGCTCAGGACGAGAGTCCTAAGAGCAACCCCTAACTGCCAGAGTCAAGACCAGAACCTCCTCTCCAGACCAGAGTATGAATCAGACGACAACGTTTCTCTGCTCCGCCCTGCCTATAAAACCTCGGTAAACACCAAAACAAGTAAGATCTCATGCAACTGCCCCCCACATGGGTTTTGTGCTAATCACAAGACTCAACGAGCTCTGTCTCTCCCCTCTAATTCATCTGCTCTACCCTATGACCAATCCTAACCAAAGTTAATAATATTTATTCTCTGCTGGAGAAGTAGCCAATCCCTAATTCCAAAATTCCCGCGCGGTAGGAGAAGACCTTACGCTCCCGAATTCTTTTTCCTACGGCCACTTAAGGGAGCCTGTTTTGAGTTCCCATTTAGGCCTATAGTGAACAACACGTTTATTTATCACAGCGAAGTGGTTTTGCGACCCCATATAGACCATTTGAGAGCCGCCATAAATGTTGTTTCCATTCTAAAACTCTTCTGAAACCCTGAGGCTTCCCAAAAAACTTGGCAAGTATATGGATGACACCACCTGATTGCTCCCTCGATACTGTCCAAACCTAGATAACATATAAAATCACGAATTTTTATGGCCGCCATCCCTTTACACAATGGGCATTTGCGACACTGTCCAAACGCCTTGGCCGGACGACCAACTTCTCTCCAGTGTTCCTGTCCCTGACATGCTAGAGACGACTAACAGGTAGATCCAGGTAGGCAGTTGTTTTGCCTCTTCAGCCAAAAGCATCGTCTGCACACAAGTGTGAGGAATTCTTCGGACCAGTGTTCTGTCACTGGTTAATACTTCAAGATGTTCCTCTCCCTAATAAATGCACTTGGCTTCCAGACCCAAAGTTTCCACTGTAAAATTTACTGTTAAATGACTAAACTGCCTCCTTGTTGTCAACTCCAGAAAGTACTATTCAGATGAGAGCCTCCATAAAAACCCTGCATGCTCCCATCAGTGCCAGCCCATCTTGATAACTTCCAGTCGGCTCACAAAAATGACGTCTAGTGCGTAATAAAACCATATATACATTAAAGAGTAGCCTTGAATATGAAAACAACTGAACAAGTGACTTGTCCCTCTCTCTGCCCCGACCTACAGTTGATTTCCACATGGGTAGTCTCACATCAGAGTCCTATAATATGAGATGAAACAGAGGAAATCATCAGATAATATTGGGATCTCGCAATAACAATATAAGTGTTGATAGACACTTTACCAACCAAGACTGCACCTGAAAGAATCATCCTAATTTGACCTCATTCGGCACAGGGGTCACACACTCACACAAGGCTGTATGAACGTTGCTGACAAGGGAACCTCCCCATCGCACCCCCCTCAGATTTAGTTATAAGTTGGCACAGTGGATAGGCCTTGAAAAACTGAATGCAGATCGATCAAGAAAACAGGAAGAAGTTGTGTGGAACTATGAAAAAATAAGCAAAATATACAAACTGGGTCGTCCATGTATAATATAGGCAAATTTAAGGGCTCTCTGAGGCGAGGAGCACCGTGGACCCGTGATTAGCATGAACAGCTGTGGAACGAGAGGTCCTTAGTTCAAATCTTCCCTCAACCGAAAATTTTAACTTTTTATTTTCAGTTTATGTGACAAACTCTTATGTTTTCATCACTTTTTTTGGAGTGATTATTACATCCACAAGAATGCCTAAATCGGGCAAGGTAGAAGAATCTTTTTACCCGTTCGCCAAGTGTACTAGTTAGGTGGGTCGACAACATATTCCTGTCATGTGACGCACATGCTGTCACCAGTGTCGTATAGAATATATCAGACGTGTTTTCCTGTGGAGGAATCGGTTGACCTATGACCTTGCGATCAAACGTTTTCGGTTCCCATTGGAGAGGCACGTCCTTTCGTCAACTAATCGCACGGTTTTGCGGTGCGGTCGCAAAACACAGACACTAAACTTATTACAGTGAACAGAGACGTCAATGAACGAACGGACAGATCATAACTTTGCGAAAATAAACAAAGCAAAGTTTTCACTCGAGGGCAGATTTGAACTAAAGACCTCTCGCTCCATAGCTGTTCACGCTAACCACGGGACCACGGCACTCCTCATCTCACACTGCCCTTAATATTGCCTATCTTACACATGGACGACCCAGTTTGTATATTTTGCTTATTTTTTCATAGTTCCACACAATTTCTTCCTGTTTTCTCGATTGATCTGTGTTCAGTTTTCAAGGCCTATCCACTGTGCCAACTTATAACTAAATCTGAGGGGGGTGCGATGGGGATGTTCCCTTGTGAGTGTAGTGTGATTCATGTGGACCCTAATGTCGTTGCTACATCACAGCCTTCAGAAAAGTAATTGATGTGACGTCACATATGCTGGACGGTTCTTCAAATCGATGGCCAATATTTTATAAGGTTTTAGACTTCAGATACCTATTTTAAATATTATTGATGTTAATATTTGCTTTAAAAGCAACTTATTAGCGGATATTCATTCACTTCGATCTTTGTTTTGAGTTACTGATTGCAGTGGTCCTTTAATCGGGAGTGTGCTTCCGTCATTTATCGAAGTCTCAGCAGTTGTTTACATTTCGCAACGTGTGGTTGCAGCTGTAGCACTTCCTAAGCTAAGTACTGACAAAATTGTTTGTACACTGTATTCGAATATTAAATTTAGTAGTTTTCAGTCGTTCAGCCAAATATTAGCCGTGTGTTTACATTTCGCGGCGTGTACTTGCAGCTGTAGTAGTTCTTTAGTTATGTTCTGACGAAGTCGTTTGTGCACTATTATACAGTCATTAAATTTAGTAGTTTTCTACTCCATCTCGTGGTGTTTCTGGCGAAATAACTTTCAGAAATTTTCGCACACTGCGTTTCTTTGTGTTGTTTTTGCATTGAAGTCATTTATTAAATTTAGTACCTTAGTTTTCAGCTGACGTTTCTTGTTGTTTATAGTGAAGTATTTCAGTAAAACATTCGTTTACTGTGTTTAACCTCGTTAGTGATCCAGTTGCCGCTTAAAGTTTTTGTTTCAGATACCAAATTGTGTGACATGTTTTTGATATTTGTGTTATTTGTGATTTAGTAGTATTGACAAAAGTAATTGCTTTCTTAGTAGAGAGTGAAATTCAAGATAGCTGTTGGTAGTTCTTTAAATAAACTGACTTTACGTAACGTAGACATTTAGTTCTTTTCAGTAACAAAATTTTACTGTGAGTGAGAAGATTTGGTTTTGTCGCAGGTTTGTGAGTAGCGAGTTACGGTGTGAGATTTGTTCGAAGTAATTTCATTGGGGGAAATGCAGTGAGGAAGCCAGTGGGCACTCTAGAGAGATCCTCTCCTGGAAATGTAGAATTTGTAGCAGAAATAGGTTGACTGAGGAGTAGGTGCGTAAGATCTGTGCCCATCCTGTGAAGTTACAAGATGCAAAGGAGGAACTAGATAAGTTGAGGAGTGTGAGGGGCGCTGGGGAATGGGAACTGGCAGATTATAAGAAGGCAGATAGGAGGAGGAGATATTGAGACGCTTGTATTTTGCATATAACCAATAGATTTAACCAACTGTCAAGGTTCATTGGAGGGAAGCCTGTTGTAACTGTAGGTGTAGGAAACATGCAGCAGTCCTCAGGAGCTAGGGAGCCTAAGTCAGTTGCAAATTCTAATAGAAGGAAGAAGGTTCTGCTGCTCGGTAGTTCACAAGGCAGAGGTGTGGGCCAGCAGTTGCAGGAAGTGGTGGGGAGTGAGTACCAGGTCACTAGCATTGTGAAGCCTAGTGCAGGGTTGCCTTAGGCGGCTGTTAACGTAGAGGATTTATGTAGGGATTTTACGAAAGAGGATCAGGTGGTGATAGTGGATTGTACTGGGAACAGTCTTGATAGCGACGGGGAGTTTGATGTAGGTGGTGACTTGGTAAAGATAGCTACTCAGATTGGTGGCACTAACATGCACATCCTGCAACCGTTTCAGCACCATGATCGGCCTCATCTTAATGCTGCTGTTAGGCATGATACCATGGGGCTGGAGAATCCACTGATGGCGGAGAGCTTGGCTCACATTGCAGTGGTTCCAGTTGAGTCTATCGATAGATCGGGTTTCACTAGAAATGGCCTGCATGTCAATAGGTGTGAGAAGGGGAGGCTGGTAAAGGAGGCTGGTAAGGCTTGTAGGTGACAGTGTAGTGGGTGGTGGTGGGCTCACTCAGTAAAAAATTACTGTAGTAGTTGGTTTTAAACCAATATCTTTTTTAGATTGAAGTCAGCTGATAGGTACAATTTCTTAAAGGAGGTCACTCCAGCAAAGGAATCACCTTCAGAGGAGGTCGGGTATTCAAGTCCAAAAGGAACTAGCATATTTCATAAAAATATAAGAGGTATTATAGATAAAGTTAGTGAACTGCTTATAGATGTCGACTCTGACATTATTGGTATATCAGAGCCCCAATTAAATAATTTGACAATTCAGAGGCTTCCCTTACTAGGATACAGATTTGCTGGCTGGTTTGCAACGAAGTCTTTCAGGAGTGGAGTACGTGATAAACAGTATTCCATTTGAGTCCATAGATGTATCATGGCATTTCACTGAACAGATTTTTGGAAATTTGTGGTAAGTTCTATGGGACCAAACTGCTGGGGCCATCGGTTCCTAGGCTTACATACTGCTTAACCAAAGTTAAGCTAACTTACGCTAAGGACAACCTATACACCCAAGTCCAAGGGTGGACTCGATCCTCCGACGGGGAGAGCCGCGCGAAGCGTGGCAAGATGCCCAAGACCGCACGGGTAACCCGCGTGGCACTGAACAGATATTTGAAAATTGTGTGAAGGGACAGTTGAATTTAGTTACACTAAACTTCTAATTGTCGTCTTTTATAGGTCCCCTAACTGTGACGTCAGAGCATTTCTGCTGAAGCTAAACAGGGTTCTTGGTTCACTTTATAAGAAGTGCCAAAAATTGTATGTGCTGACTTCAATATTAATTTTGCGTGTGATAGTGCAAGGAAAAGCGTGTTGTAAGATAGCCTACTTTCATATCATCTGAAGCAGTTTATATTTTTCCCAACTAGGTTTTATTCATTCTTCATTATTATATGGGCATTCTGTTAGTAAAAGGGTGAAGGGCCTTTCAGGCCATGATGCACAAATTTTAACAGTAAAAGGTTTTTGTACCCAAAAAATGTTATGTATAATTAGAAACTATGTACAGAAGTTAACCTAATGGCAACAGAGGGTTTTTTAAACCTCGTAAAGGAATAACAGTGGCAGGATGTTGACAGTGCCGATAACATATGTCACAATTATAATGCTTCCCTTAACACATTTCTCATGTTGTTTGAAATTTTCTTTTCATTAGAACGTTCTGAACAGGATACTGGCAGTAAAAGACAGCCTGGATGGATGACTAGTATGAATATCAAAATGATAGAAGTAGTCACAATCAAGCTACAGTGGTCCGTTACAAACAGTATTGTAAGGTGCTTAAAAGTGCTATTACGAAGGCAAAGAGTGTGTGTTACGCAAACACAATAGCTAATTCTGAGAAAAAGTTAAAATTGTACGGCCAGTAGTGAAGGAACTGTCTGATCAACAGCAAAAGGTCTACAATATAAAGTCAGTTCGTAGCAAAAATATTACTGTTTCTGATAAGTCAGACATATGTACAATATTAAACAATCATCTTCTGAGCATTTCTGGTGAATTAAATAAAAACTTAGTTTCCACAGAAAATCATAAAACTTTCTTCGAACATGCCTTTCCGAGATTGATGTCTGAAATACTCCTCTGTGATACTGACAAGGGGGAGACTGAGTCAGTAACTACATCACTGAAGGCTAAGGACTCTCATGGAATGATGGAGTGCCTATCATAATATTAAAGTACTGTGCAGCACATATTAGCCCTGTACTTAGCCGTATTTCTGATTTTTCCTTTAAGAATGGTCAGTTGCCTGAACAACTGAAGTACTCAGTAGTAAAGCTGCTTTATAAAATGGGAGAGAGGGATAATGTAGACAATTTTAGACCTATTTCTGTGCCATCAGTGTTTGCTGAAGTCATGTGTATGTTAGGATAATCCATCATTTTATTTCACATAATTTGCTGTCAAATGTGCAGTTCGGTTTTAGAAGTGGCTTAACAACTGAAAATGCTGTATTCTCTTTTCTCTGTGAGTTACTCCATAGATTAAACAAAAGGTTTAGAACGATAAGCATTTTTTTTATTTAACTAAGGCGTTTGATTGTGTTGATCACAAAATATTGATCCAGGATTTGGACCATTATGTAATACGGCCATTACCTCACAGTTGGTTCACCTCTTACCTTAACAACAGACTGCAAGGAGTCATTATCCACAGTGTTTCGAATAGCTGTAATGTGGGGTCTGAGTGGGGCACTGTCAAATGAGGGGTGCCACAGGGATCAGTGCTGGGGCCACTCCTGTTCATTATTTGTATAAATGATATTCCCCCCTTTCCCCCCTAGTATTACAAGTGATTCTAAATTATTACAGGTTGCTGATGACACTAGTGTGGTAGTAAAGGACGTTGTGTGAAATACTGGCACTGTTTCAAATTGTGCAGTTCATGACATATGTTCATGACTTATAGAAAATAAACTAATGCTAAATTATAGCAAGACTCAGTTTTTACAGTTTCTGACACACAATTCAACAAACCCGACATTTAAACTTCACAGAATGGGCATACGATTAATGAAACTGAATTCAAATTTCTAGGTGGTCAGATAGATAGTAAGCTGTCGAGGAAGGCCCACATTCACGATCTTGTCCGAAGACTTAATGCTGCCACTTTTACTATTCGAATGGTATCTTAAGCAAGCAATAATTCGACAGCAAAAGTAGCATACCTTGCTTATTTTCACTTTGGTATTATATTTTGCGGTAACTCTCCCCATTCTCAAAGGATAATTGTGGCTCAGAAATGGTCAGTTCAGTCAATAAGTGGTGTAAGTTCGCAAACCTCTTGTCAACCCCTGTTGGCTAAATTGGATATTCTGACATTGGCCTCTCAATATACATGTTCTTTACTATCATTTCTTGTTAATAATATAAGCTTGTTCCCAAGAATTCGCACTCAGTTAATACTGAGCAGATATCCAAGCTGCATTTGGATCGCACTTCCTGGACTCTTGTGCGGAAAGGTGTGCAGCATACTGCTGCATCAATTTTCCATAATCTCCCACAAGAATTCAAAACCTTAGCGGTAATCTAAGCGCTTTCAAATTGAAACTGAAAAATTTCCTCATTGGTCACTCCTTCTATTCTGTCGAGGAGTTCCTTGAAAATTTAAGCTGATTCCTGTGTCATATTGTAGACTGCGTTTACATAAACATATGGCTCGTCTTTTTTGGGTTCAAAAACATTTTATTTTATCTGTTATTACGTTTACGTTGTAATTTCATGTACTGACATGTCCCATGACCTTGGACACTTGCTCCTCAAATTGGCCCTATGTAATTATATGTGTAAAATAAAAAAATTATATTAAAAAGATCTTGCAGCAGTATTTTTACGCACTCATACAATTTATGTGGTCAGAGACGATTAATGTCCCTGTTTGTATTACAATTCCATGGATTTCCTACCGTTCTGTGCCTCAGCGATTTACCCCTGCGCAGTCATCCATCAGGTTTGAGTCATCCATATTACTTAAACAAACAATAATTATAATGTAAGAATCACATTCATTCTGAAAATCTTAACAAGCAACTAACATTTATCATCTTTTGTGCTTACTTCCTTGGGCAGTGTAATATTGTTTCTCCGAACTACGAAACATTTGCATATCACACTTTCCAAATAATATTTACATAAATGGTTGAGAGATTATCTTCACTAGAGTAGCTGCATCAAAAGTTGAATCAGTTTCGTAAGAAAATATACAGTTACATGAGAATATATGCCACGAAACATCCTATCGTTCCCTCTGCAAGGGTCCCTGGAAGAGAGAATCTACATTTAGAAAGTCACACAGATAGAACATCGCGCTAAACACACTCACCACACAAAAATAGCCCCTGGACAGGCGGAAGCATCATGATGCAGCGAGGTTGTGGCAGAGTGAGGGTTGCCCTCCACTCAGCACTTGGTATAAAGACCAGCAGCAGATGTGTCTGGTCCCCCATCTTCTCCATGGCAGCATCAGTGCGGCAACTGGGTTGTTGGCATCATCTCGACCTTGCAGTAATTGGCGGTCTGGCATGCTGTCAGGTGTGACAGACAAGACATCTGGTGGGAGGAAATGAGGCACTAGTATTGAGTTACGGTGCCCAACATCTCAAATTCAGGAAGTGACGACTCTGCCTCGACTTTGTCTCTCGACCTGGAATCTGAAAGAGACAGTCTTTGCTTGAATTGTGTGGTGAGACAGCGCTGCATCTGGTGCACAACCCGTCTCCTACTGATGATTTATTGTCTCTCATCGTGCCTGTATGTAACAGGTGATGTCCCAACAGTCGCCAGTGCCCTCGGCATCATAGTGCATGACTGCAGGAGCAACTCATATGGTTCGTGACCATCCGGCTCTGTAGACGAGTGTGTCCACTTGGAGGATTCTTCCAGGACTTGTAGGGCGGTGCCGGCTTGCCTGCAGGTCATTCGCGGGCTGGCGTGATGTCAGGGACGAGCCTCCTGTCCATCAGGTCCCATTTTCTGTCAGGTGCTACTCGGCGTGAGGTCGTTCGACAGGCTGATGAGGGAGTGATGTGATATCAGTAGTGGGCCACCCCTTTCCAGGAAGATACCTCCATTCATACTCATTCAGGGTAGTCTTGTTTATGGCTGCTAGCCACCCGCGCCGATGGCGTTCTTCAAGCTGCCACGTGGTAATAGTCGCCAGCCACAGGGTATTGATACGTGACGTCCACAGGAAGCACCAGTAGTGAGTCTGATAGCTTACAAGATCTACCAAGATCTTACATCGAATTTTAGTTTCTTATGAATAGAACAACAACATAAAGACAAGCTCTTTGAATAAATACAGTGTGAACGCTTATATGTTTTCTTGAGTGATCGTCATAAAAATGAAAGGAAGTAATAAGTGTTATCGTATTCACTGAACATGACATCCTGAATAGTTACCATTGTCTTAAAAATATGGTGTGAAGTGTCTCTGGTCTGTGTGAGAGAGTTGTCGTAGTTCCATTTTCCATCACACCTACCCCTATGATAGGATGGCAGGACATCCACTCATCACTTAGTCTACCCTATTTATTTTACCCAACGCCTGTCAACTTTCTTTCTATGCCCTCTCGACTCTTAGATTATGACTATGCTACATATACTTCTCCTGTTATTACTACTTCTGGTGGCAATGCCAACCGATGCCAAAGTGGTCTGAGACCCGCTCCCATTCGTCTGCACAGATGCTGTGTGTCATGACAACAGCTTCTGCATTTGCACATCTGAAACTCATAAATGTCGTTAGTTCGCGCTTATGTATTGCCTTACATACGCTACTGGCCATTAAAATTGTTACATCAAGAAGGTGACGAGATACAAACGCGAAATTTAACCGACAGGAAGAAGATGCTTTGATATGCGAATGAGTAGCTTTTAAGAGCATTCACACAAGGTTGGCGCCTACAACGTGCTGACATGAGGAAAGTTTCCAGCCGATTTCTCATACACAAACAGCAGTTGACCGGCGTTGCATGGTGAAACGTTGTTGTGATGCCTCATGTAAGGAGGAGAAATGCGTACCATTACTTTTCCGACTTTGATAAAGGTCGGATTGTAGCCTATCGCGATTGCGGTTTATCGTATCACGGCATTGCTGCTAGCGTTGGTCGAGATCCAATGACTGTTAGCAGAATGTGGAATCGGTGGGTTCAGGAAGGTAATACGGAACGCCGTGCTGGATCCCAACGGCCTCGTACCAATAGCAGTTGAGATGACAGGCATCTTATCCGCATGGCTGTAACGGATCGTGCAGCCACGTCTCGATCCCTGAGTCAACAGATGGGGACGTTTTCAAGACAACAACCATCTGCACGAACAGGTCGACGACGTTTGCAGCAGCGTGGCTATCAGCTCGGAGACCATGGCTGCTGTTATCCTTGACGCTGCATCACAGACAGGAACGCCTGCGATGGTGTACTCAACGACGAACCTAGGTGCACGAATGGCAAAACGTCATTTTTTCGGATGAATCCAGGTTCTGGTTATGGTATCATGATGGTCGCATCCGTGTTTGGCGATATCGCGGTGAACGCACATTGGAAGGGTGTATTCGTCACCGCCATACTGGCGTATCGCCCAGCGTGATGGTATGGGGTGCCATTGGTTACACGTCTCGGTCACCTCTTGTTCACATTGATGGCACTTTGAACAGGGGACGTTACATTTCAGATGTGTTACGACCCGTGGCTCTACCCTTCAGTCGATCCCTGCGAAACCCTACATTTCAGCAGGATAATGCACGACCGCATGTTGCAGGTCCTGTACAGCCTTTCTGGATACAGAAAATGTTCGACTGCTGCCCTGGCCAGCACATTCTCCAGATCTCTCACGATCTGAAAACGTCTGGTCAATGGTGGCCGAGCAAGTGGCTCACAATACGCCAGTCCCTACTCTTGATGAATTGTGGTATCGTGTTGAAGCTGGATGGGCAGCTGTACCTGTACGCGCCATCCAAGCTCTGTTTGACTCAATGCCCAGGCGTATCAAGGCCGTTATTGTGGCCAGAGGTGGTTGTTCTGGGTACTGATTTCTCAGGATCTATACACCCAAATTGCGTGAAAATGTAATCACATGTCATATCTAGTATACTATAATTGTGCGATGAATACCTGTTTATCACCTGAATTTCTTCCTGGTGTAGCAATTTTAATGGCCAGTAGTGTAACATTATTACAGACATCAAAGTATTATGGTCTTTTTAAAATTTGTGCGTGCTGTTGATCATCGCCCAAGCAAGACGCGCAAAAATTGTAGCTGGTGTGGTGGGTGGCAGCTACCTCTAAATGTAGGATAAATACAAGGTAATTACTCTGGTACAGCATTAGTTGTGTACTGTTTGATGCAGTCACATCGTTTAAATATCTGAGCGTAATGATGCAAAGCGATAGAAAGTGGAACGAGAAAGTAAGAATTGTGGTAGGGAACGTTTATTGGGAGAATTTTAGGGAAGTATGGTTCATCTGTGAAGGGGACTGCATATTGGCGGCCCATTCTTGAATACTGCTTTAGTTTCTGGTATCAGCACCCGGTCAGATTAAATAAGGACATCGTAGCAATTCGGAGGCGGCCTGCTATTTTTGTTACCGGTAGGTACTATTAGCACGAAAATATACAGTGATCCTTAGCAAGCTCAATAAGCGCCCCTGGGGGGAGGACGATAATCTTTCCGAACAACCTGATTCAGAAAATTTAGAGAACCGACATTTGAATCTGACTGCAGAACGATTCTGTTCTCGCCGACACAGGTTTCGCGTAAGGACCGTGAAGATGAGATACGAGACGTCAGGCGTCGTACGGAGGTGTATAGATAGTCAGTTTTCCTCGCTGTATATGCAGGTGGAACAAGGAAGAAAATGAATGGTAGTGGTATAGGGTAGTCTCCGTCGCGCACCCTACGGTGGCTTTCGAAGTATGTATGTGAATGTTGAGGTATATGTAATGAAGGGGAACTGAAACGAATTCAACGTAAGTTGATCGCACTGTATGCAATACGTTTTCCGCTTAGAGTACCATATCGTTTTACAGCATTTTGAAGGAGTTAACAACTTTTGGAAATGTACAGTCCGAAAAAACTACACGTAGAAGAACTGCAATGGTGAACAGTGATTAGATAGCAGAGTCAGGTACCTATGGTGTAAATCCTCATGTAAATTCAAGAGACGTTGCTAATATCACTGGAATATTGTTGTTTGCTGTGCTCAGGATACTACAGCGTAAAAAATTTCGGCCTTATTTCATTGTATCACAAACTTTATGGTGATGAATTTCATAATCTTCATGGGCTTATTATGAAACAAAAACAGTGTATGTTGTTCTCAGATGACTGATTCTTAACGAGTGATGATGACGTTAATTGAAACACTATGCACTACTGGTGCCGGGGAGACCCGCAAAGCTTGCATGATGGACGCCCGTGTGCCTGGTCACGAAACATCTAACAAACTGTTTTTCAAGTATTGTTTCGGGGTTATTTTGTACGGATAAATGTGTGCAACGTTTTGTGAAGGGGAAAATATTGCTACTTCTTAAAGGCGCAGCACAGCACGCATAATTACGTGGTACCAGCCTAATGGCTGTTCAGTAGTTTACAAAGCGATCCCTCAGTTTGAAAAGCCATGTTAGCTCACGAAGTATTACGATTCGGATCTCTTTCTCTGGAATTTCATACTGTTGGAAGTGCTATAAACAAATGTTAATACGAATAACTGTATTACATATGCTTGCATACTCGGTAACCAAGAAATGCTATTGCGTCGTCACGAATTATTTACGTGATATAAATGTACCAAGCATTAATACTTAATGCTGTGATTCCTTGGAGTTATTCTGAAGTAAATGTAAACATTTGGGAAATGCTTCGTTATAAATATACCTACTTGCAGTACGCAAATATGTAGTTAAAAATAGGGATTCTTTAGCTTCTAAACAATGGTGTTGTGGACTGCAGCATCCTGTCAGTCTCTGTTGCTTATACGAATTTGGTCTTCACAGCTTTCTAGTTGGATACATTATACTCGAGCTATTTTGATGCCTCAACTTAAGCAAATTATCTTGTGTATGGACAACCGAAGTACAGTAGCGAAAGTCATGTAAAAGTCATGTTCTTTTTTGTTGTTGTTGAAATGTTTGCAGATTCACTTCTGCTTCAAACACCTGATGAAACAGATGGTTTAAGTTCTATCAGTCTTAAAGCATTGTGTGGATTATTTTCTGATTCTGTTGCCCCTCCTAAGCTACGTCAGCAACTGTCAACAAAATTTACCATATCTGTATAGCCTGTGATTCACAATGCCATATTTTGATTTCACTGTCATTTTAGCATATGAATAATCAAAGGAACTGAAGGAAAACTACCTAGAAAATTTTGAAGTATACAGAGTTTTATGATGCGGTTTAACTTCTATGATTCAGTGAAATAACTCTGTCATAATATGCTGTTTCTCACTCATTTCGGTCGTTCAGTGAGCTCAAATAATACTTCAATTATTCGTAGGTACAAAGGGGCCCAATTAATCTATAAAACAGATGAATGGGCGGCAGTTATGTTTTTATATTCATTCTCCTGCAATCGTGCGTAACAAAATATAAAGTTTTTAAAATACGTAGGGTAAATATTGCAGTAGGATGGGGAGAAACAACTGAGATATGTTGCTATAACAACTGGTTTCATATTCCACATGGACTTTAACACGATTTAGTTTTTAATTGTATACCATGCCTGAGTGAATATTGCCAGCAGCAATTCCCCGTGGAGTATGGAAGAGGGGTGTCACGCTGGACATCTATCATGCATGTGAACAGAAACTGCATTGCGCAGGGAAGGTATACGTACATGAAATATGAAACACCGATAAATTCGTGTCGATGTTATTACGTGTAGCTCCAAGCGAGAAACTTTCGCAAGGTTATATGACACGCAATCTACGAGACCTGGTATGTACTATACTTGTTACTGGACTTATTTAAGGCTTTCCCAAGCTATGCTTCGTAAATCAAATTCAATAAATAATTTTCCAATGTACACATGATTTCAGTCAAGACATAGTGTCAACACACTGAACATAAGGTAATTTTCATGAATAGTCCAATGAGCTCAGTTCTGCAGCCTCCTTATTACCTGTTCCGGTACATAGCTGCAAGCACCAAAGATACCAGCCGCAAATAACTTTCTTCTCGTTAAGTGAAACTATAGTACCTTTTCAGTCAGACGAATAGTTTGCATTGTTATATGAAACAATAACCTCGCTTTCCATGTCTTTTTTATTTATCGAGAACCTGTTATCAAAATAGGCTTTTTTAAACTTAACAGTAAGATTTATTGGCACCTTTATAGGAGATCTTTATGACACAAATTAAGTGATGGAACATTGTTACAGATCTGAGAAGAAGCTATCCACAAGAAATAAAGTGAATTTTTGGATTTTTGTGCTGTTCTGGCCGTGTGAATGGCATGCCGTCTGTCCAGAACTTTGCGACTCCTTCCATACAAAATATAGGCAAGCAACATTGATGTTTACGTCATTCTCGACCAAGAATGGAGAGTGAAGTCAACTTCCGGATGGCGTGCCACTAAAAACGCCGCAACAATAGTCCAAAATTCACCAGGTTCAGGGCATTTATTCTGTAACTATTTATAGTGCTTCCTACAAAACAGTGAATTTGTGTCGTAAAATTCTGCTACTCCAGTGTCAAAAATTCCACTGCTTCGTTTAAGGAAAACAAAGTTAATACTCATATCTTGCTGATCAATTAAGTTGCAAAAACACGTGTTTAATTACTTGACGTGGCACAGTTTTTCATATAGGTGAATATGCGACAAATATGGAATACATCCTGTGAAAAGCTGAAGGTGTTACACGAACACTGTATCGTGGCTGTTTTAGGAGGGTAGCGTAAGATATCGATAGATTTCCGGCCTGAGCTATCACTGCCAACCGCAGCAAACAGTTGCGCTGTAATCACTACCAAAATTCTGTGTTACTCCAATTAGCCTTGTGTTTGATTGCTTTTTTTATGTTGGAATGAGTAAAAAGACTAATCCTGGTGCATAAAGGGATTCGGAAGCGACTCTCATAACAACAAAAGGAAACAGGGATCCCTATGGCCGTTATGTCAGTTCTGGTTTCGCGAAGCGCATGGCGCTGACGTAGGATGGCAACCCTTGGAGAGGGAGGAGCGGCTTATTACCTGCACCAACCCCACACATTTTATTTCCGATTCCATTCTATCTCTACCCCACACCGCTCCCCTCTCCCGTTGTACCCCCTCCACAATAATAAACATCCGATCACTGTAAGAATTTGCATTTAATATTCACATATAACACTGGTATTTCACAAATGTATTCACAGTCAACGCTGTCTTTCCAGCGATGTTTCAATGTGTTTCGATTTTATGTACCTACGATCTTAGCGTAATATGGAATGTACAACATGGACTCACGGCCAATAACCTCTATATTATCCGGATGTCGAACTCCAGCTGTGTTTTTCATTTCTTGTCTAATTACAACATGGCTTCCACGAGATGTTGCGAGAATACAAAATGAAAATCCTTTCGCTTCTGCTCCCGTATCGTCCTGTTAAACCGCGTATTCATATAAATATTAAGGCCAGAAACAAGTAAAGAGTTCTTTATCACGCATAATCTGGTAGAAATATTTTTACCTAACTGCAACGTGTTAGATTATGCAGATTACAGGAATTTGCAGGTATACTGATGTTTCATGCAGTAAGATCAGAGATTTACAACCAGGCGGTATAGACATCAGTGCTTACAACCTACGCTATTCATCTTTGACCACCAATCAACCAATAACTTCTATAGTACATTTTCAGACCATGTTCACAGCACATGTAACTACTGTACTGATGTTTATTCTGTGCCTCAATGGTTCTATGACAGAAAACATGTTTGCTACCTGGCTGCCATGCATATTTGTGAGTTTGTACTTATCTTCACACTGGGACCGACAGTTTAATAGGTCTTCACGATGACTTCATTTAAAAAAGTACAAGTATACCAACGTGTTAGTAGTATTGATTCTATAATTTTTTATCTGACACTGGAATGGTATAATTATGTTAATTTTGGTATTTCTCACTTTCGGTGCATTGGTATAAATATTTTACCAGTGTTGTACTTGACAATGTCTTAAGGCTAAAATCATAACGTTAACAGGCCTATAAAATAAAAAAGCTTGCACAGAAAAATGGTCAAAATATCATTCAAAAGTTCACAATTTTTTTCTATTTGAAGTAACATTATGTGTAAATGTAAACTGGAAATGCTCTGTAAAATCGTTTTCATGGTGAATATCACTAATTAAATACGTGAACGATAAGGATTTAATGTTCTTTGGACGAGAACAGACAACCCCACAGTATCATATATATTCCTACCTCTCTCCTCCCCTAATATTTCTACCCGCTATAGGTCCCTTTAGACCCATGGAAGCTATTTACTGGTATCTTAGCAAATGTTCTATAATGCTGTCCTCACATTATTTTCCACACGCTACTTTCGTTTCCCTTTCTGTGGAATACCTAATTAGTGCACTTACTTTTAAATATATCTTTAACACAATAATCTCGTTCGCTAACAATATATTCTTCTTTTGGACAAGTACAGAGAAGAATATTGGCTGTCTTCTTGCGGAAAGAACGATCAGGGTTCTTCTTTTTGGTGTAGAGAAACCAAAGGAAACCTAACTGAGGATTGTCGTAAGGGGACAGGAAATTCACTTGTACCGAATGGGAACCGATGCTCTACCTTCCTCAGTGAATTTTGTGGGCGATGGCACTATATCACACAAGAATATGGCGACAGATGAGTTACAGTTAGAGATCGACGTAGATAACAGAAACGTTTCTGCATCCCCACGGCATCTCTTATCTTCGTCCACATCCGTGAATATTACAGTCTTGCAAAAGACTGTATGTAACTCTTTCAATAAACTGGTGCGTTGACAGTAGCCCTACACTTTGCCTCTATTTTCGTCTGCGAAAGTCGAACATGGTAATTTATCTTCAGCGACCAAATATGCGGAGACCAATCAGGACGACATTACCACATTTTGACGAAACACAGTTTACCATATCCTTAATATGTGCCCTAACTGATAGCTTTCTGTCGTAACTACTGAAGCTAGTTGTTTTGGAGCATTTACACAAAATTGCGAAGTCGAATGAGGTCATTACAAGGTGCATATTGCGTATTGTCAAATGTTTCTAATGTAGTTCGCTTTTCCATTGGACGTTATTTCATCTGGCTGACGCCGGTGTTCGGGAATGGCCGCCCTGATTTCAGTGTGTCGTGTGCGGAAGCTATGGGATGGAATCTTCGGTACTACCTCGAAAGCAGAGTCAAGAATGTTTACTCAACAAAAACTTTATTTGTTATTAGCTCCCTTTCATACAGCTCTCCGACGAAAGCGGACGTGCTGGGACAACAGGAAGGGTACCCAGCCACCCCTTATCATTAATACTGCTAAATGAAGATTAACATACCGACCCCTAAAGATACGGAATAAGGCCGGGAAAAAGACGAAGAAGGACGGGAAGAACTCTAATTCCAATGGTCTAGCTATCAGAAGTTTCTCTATTTATCTTACCTGGCTAAAGTAATAATGTTACAATTGTCGCAACAATGCTGTTCTAGTTGTACTGGGTAGTAATACTTGTGCCGAGTTTTACAATAAGGGCTGCATATATTTCAGGACGCTGAAATACCGTAGTTGTGTTTATTAACCTGTGCGCCTACGAGGTAAGCTGATACTTCCACTGTCTGCCACCAGCTGAAAATATGGCGTTGTAGGCACTGAGAATGTGGTGTGGGTACAGCAAAAGTGAAGAAAAGATCGAACACGTGATAACGGTGGTTCCGGTACGTTTATTAGGACATGATCTCGTTACAACATGTGTTCAGTGTGGTCTCGCACCTCAGCGACATGCTGCATCCGTAAACCGGCATGATCGACAGCTGCTCGCAGCACAGCCGGTGTAATCAGAGCAGCACGTCATCGAGTGTTATCCTGAACACGAAGAGTTCCGGCACATCCCGATAGTCGCGATCATTCAGGTGTCTCCATAACCAGAAGTATATGAATTTACGTCCGGTGATCTAGAAGAAAACATTTTTGTGGCTGTTACCGAAGGTTTCTCGAGACGAATCTCTCACCTGGCAAGCGACATTTGGTGTCGCCCAATCTTGCATGAAAATAGCGGTGTGGGCACAGCTGAGTGCCTGCGAAGCTGTAATCAGTATTGCAGAAGAAGGTCCTTACAATGTGCAGATATCATTGCACAGGCCCACCAGGTGTCATCTCATGGAAGAAAAATCGACCGAGAATCACACCACACTGTCACACTAACTGAGAGCGGTGGATTCTACTGCACAACATATAGCTGAATAGTACGCCATACGCGACATTACTGTGCTTTCCCTGCACTTGCAGAGTAAAATTTACCTCGGCTGTACAAAGACTATTTACCCGCCACAAATTATCCATTTCCAAGTGAACCAAGAAACGAAGGGCAAAGCCACGGCGTTGTAGCTAAGTTCAGGCTTTATCTCGTGCACATTATGTATCTTGTAGGAATACCAGTGCAAATTGGGCCACAAAATTGTTTGTACTGTTGACCAGGAAAGAGACAGTTCCAGTGACACAGCTCGAGCACTGGTTGCAGAATACATGGTATATGTGCTGCGTGGTTGGCTGTAGTTACAGCAACTTCACCAACAGACGCCATGACAATGGGCTGCCTCCCTCTGCACTATCCATAAGATGGGCTTTCTTTTAGCACCCAATTCAAGTGTTTCTACAGCTTTCTTGTAATATTACGAAGCCAATTTACTGTAATGGACCTCTTCGCAGCTGTTTCTGTTGGCGAAATCCACGCAATACATAGTTGTTACTGCTGATACTCTGATGCAACAACTCTACCAGCAGCGCACAGACTTTTCTCCTAATAGCCACTAACGATCATGCGGAAAACGTCGACCTTCGTAACCTTTTACACCAATAGTCACCTCCCAAGCGAAATCAACACTTCTTATAAAGCAACAAACAGCATACTAGCTTCAAAAGAGGAAACATTTCACATTCTGACCACTGATAGGGCCATATTTCTACCTGGTGCCAGAAAGTGGAGCTATTATTTTATCAGGATATTTCGCGAGCCCACCGATTTATGTACATATCTACGTTGTATCGGCATCCTGCGATGTATACTGCTCACACTGCAGCACTGGCAAGACCCATCATTTTAATTAAAACAATCCGACAAATGGCGTACTTTCAATTACGTGATCCGATCGTGTTCAATTTCTTTTAGTTCGCATATCACAGGCGTGTAGTTTTTTCCAATTCCCAGAAATGTGATGAATCAAATATTGATACAGCATGCAAATTCATAGGGTGGTCTTTCTTTTACGAAGAATGAAAAAGAGAAGCCAAGTTAAATTTTAGATGCATTCACTGACTGTTCCATCGGTTGTTGGTAGAATATTTTATACATTGTGAACGAAACACACACATCACTCGTGTAACACCCTGAAATATTTATTATTTTTCACGGAACCAGTTTTCGGCAGTGACGCCATCACCAGGTACAAAGAAACATAAGTGGTGCAGTGAAATTTTGTTAGATCAAAGATTTTAAACCATTGGATCTACAGAGTCTCTCCACTTCCAGAGACGAAAAATGTCAATGTTAGAATTAGGAATAAAAGAAGAGGAATTATTTCAATGTAAAAGCGATGTAAGATAATTTAACTAAGATAAAATATGTGACACATTAACGGATGAACTGTTGACAAATTATAACACTTACATGTAGAAGAAAATATTTAAACAATAAACTTTGGTGACATATTCCAAAGATGCAGCTGAACAAAATAATCTTGTCATCAATAGGTCTTAAGTTACAAATACATAACGTATAATAGTTATATCAAGCAGGTGAGTGAAGTACCTGTGATTATACAAAGTAAAATTTTTTAACACAATGGGAAAAATTATGTAACTGAAATAAAGAAAAATGGAGCATGTAAGTGAGAGGGATAGTTTACAACATGGCCTGAATGGGATTTTGAGTAGTACCTGTAGTCAGAAGTGGTGAGTAAGGAAACTATGTCTGGTCATTCTGTACTAAGTTTGGGTTGATCGACATCTCTTTATTAACTTCCATTATTTCAAGATAGTTTATTTTCCTTCCTTTTTTGGTTTGCAACTTCATGTTGCACTTTGTAATTATGGCCTTCTTTATGCAGCTGGTCTGCAAAAGTAGTGTCTCCTTTCCCAAGTTTCCCAATTCTGTGGTGTTTCTTCAAACAGGTGAATATTGCTTGTGTAAAATTTGCTACAATTACAAATAATTTTATATACTCTGCTCTTTTCAATCGTTAATCAAGAAGTGTGCAGCAGTGCTGTGCACATAAAATGATATTTTGAACTACCTGAATTTAACCTTTCTGGCTACATCCAATGAGACTTTTCCTAAATATGGAATTGTGCACCATTTATTGCTTACTTGACATGGTGTGTCGAAAACAGGTTAAAAATAGAGTTGTTTTTCTGCTTTTTCTGCATTATGGAGTCTACCAGGTACGAGAGCATCCACTGTTTGATGCTGTATGTCTGACTGTATTTAATTCCATTTCGAAGTTATCGTCATTCAGGGGATGGATATTAGGAAATGTACTATCGAATGAAGGGTTCAAAAATGATTCAAATGGCTCTGAGCACTATGTGACTTCTGAGGTCATCAGTCGCCTAGAACTTAGAACTAATTAAACCCAACTAACTAAAGGACATCACACACATCCGTGCCCGAGCTAGGATTCGAACCTGCGACCATAGCGGTCGCTCGGCTCCAGACTGTAGCGCCTAGAACCGCACAGCCACTCGGGCCGGCTCGAATGAAGGGAAGCTGGTTCATTGCGTTGCTTGTTGTTAAGAAGCTGCAGGTGTTCTCATATATGTACTGGTAAGATTCCTATACATCTTGAAATTATGGCTATGATTATTGGCGCCTATGGTTGGATCTACATAATTTATGCAGCTACCCTCTTACTCCATGTTCAATTTTGTGCTGATGTGTTCAGAATTTAACTGCTAGAGAAATACTTGTCCATAAGCACAACACATCATCAACATTTAGGAGCCTGTATACAAACACGAAAGGCAGCGTATTATTTACCAAAAGCTGTTTTTCAAGAAATATCTGCTAACAGCCATTGTGTGAGTGAAGAAACCCTCGAACTCGAATTAAATGCAATCAGACAAACAGTATGAAACAATGGCTACCGTCATACCTTTGTGTATTGCATAATGCAAAAACAACAGGTTTACTCTCTTCTATAGCCTGTTTTTGACTCATCTTCTGCAGAACGCAATTAATAGTGCACAATACCACGTTTAGGAAAATTCTCACTGCATGTAGTGAAAAACCTTAAATCCAGGAACTTAAAAACGTCGTGCTATGCACACAACACAGTTGGCCACATTTTCCCAGTGGTTCAGAGAGCACTCTAGCTATGTAAGATAATGGAGTATATAATATTAGTTGTAATTGTGGCAATATCTGTATAGGTCCGTCTGGTAGAACAATATGTACCTTTTTGATGGAACACCACAGAATCTGGAAACTTGAAAAAGGGGACTCTACTTTTGCAGACAACCTGCTTAAAGTAGGTCACAGTTACAAAGGACAACATGAAGTTTCACGTCCCAACCAAAAAGAAAGGAAGACAAACTGTCTTGACAGAACAGAAATTAATAAACATAAGTACATCTAATCAAGCTTACTTCCCTTATTCAAACTTATAACTGCAGATATTACTCATAACCCCATCCAGGCCATGTTGTACATTAAGCCTCTTACTCACTTGCCCCATTTTCCATTATTCACTTAATATAATTTTTCTTGTTGTGGTGAAAAATTTTATCTTGTACAATGTGAGCTACTTAACTCACCTACTTAATAGCACTATCATACCTTTGTGTTTGTAATTTAGTATCTATTAAACGGAAGATTATTCTGTTCACCCACATCTTCGGAACATATCACCAAAGTTTATTTTTCAAATATTTTCTTCTAAGTATAAGAGTTGTAATTTGTCTACAGTTCAAACCACTTCATAAAGTTTAAATGAATATTGGTGTTGTGATACTTTCTGGATCACAAACTCCATCAGGGTAAGTAGTATGGGAATGTAGGTTCTGGCGCAATGCATAATACTGATCATTTTTAGATACAAAATGACTCGTCTTTGAGACATTCTTCATCGACTTTACAAGTTAGCTCATTTTTCAATACAAATTTGGTTAATCAAGAGAGACACTATTGCATTTAAAAAAACGGTGACTTGCAAGTGATAAATAACAAATATGGACAGCAAATTTCTAAATTTTTTGGGTAATAAATGGATAGCAACTCAGACAACATACTAAAGAAATGTACTAAATGCATCATCGTATAGAACATAACTGAATGAAACTAGATAAATCCAGAATGACTTGTAAGGTGTGTATAAATCACGATCGAAAAAGCAGATATAATGCTAATAAAAGAGATACTAAGAATGTCATGGGTCAGATATTAACGAAGTGCCTAAGTGTGAGATGGGGTAAAACATAACAGACTATGGGAAGAAAGTAGGTAACCCATGATCAATCAAATATGTATGAACAAGGAGTGTGGAAATAAATATTAACTGAACAAAAACAGTAACACACAGATAAATATGAACAATGAAGTCCGAACTGTTACACATAAAAAGGACATATTAATTCAACAATTGAAAAGAGGTGAAATCATTGATCTGCCTGATCTACCTGAACATAATCAATGTGAATTTGGTCTAAATTGTAAAATGTTGTGTAGTGATGCTAATTAATGCTATGAATGTGCACCAGAGAGAATTAAAATATACAACAATCACAGATATCGAGAAAATATTTTATTAATAAGCTAAATAAATTAATGACTGCAGCTGGCCAGTTGTATCTACATTAACTGCTCCACAAAAGGATAGAAAATAAATTTTTTTTCAGTGTTTAGCAGGAATTACAAATGAGAACCTGTACCATAAAATTATTTAATAGCAAAAATAGCAGATTATTTGATTATTGATCATAGTATTAAAATTAAAAATATGAAAAACTGTTAACTTATGGAAACACTTTCTAAATATGAAACCATTACACCAGATTCAGGGTTAATTAAATTATATTTTTTGTAAAGATATCAACTGGTGATCAATTAGACGCAAATTTATTAAAACATAAATGGAGAAAAATCATCTTGCAGCTCAGTAGTATCAGTAAATTTATTCTGTTTATGAAGTTAAGTGAGATTAATACAAATCATACACATGAGATTAAACATGTATAAAATGAGGATATAAAATCGGCTTATAAAACATTTTTAGAGCTTGATAAGCAGGTCACAATCATTACACCAAACAAATATGCTGAAGTACTCAGTTGGTAAGATAATCAGGTCAAAATCATTCTACCAACAAGTACACTAAAGTGCATATTTGGACAGACAACAGCTTGACTTTTGGAATGAAAATTAAGTATAATGGTGTGATTAAACTATACAGTTGACATGAAATTTTCTAATGTATAAATGAAACTATTTAGTATCTTGGCTACAGTATAATATATTTGAATTCTATAAATGAGATGAGAGATTTTATGTATAGTAAATGATGACAATAAGATATGCAAGAGATCCAATATTTAAAGAAAACACTGAAGATCATCATCTAAAACCATACACAAGATGGAAGCATA
Organism: Schistocerca americana; assembly: GCF_021461395.2. Taxonomy (NCBI): domain Eukaryota; kingdom Metazoa; phylum Arthropoda; class Insecta; order Orthoptera; family Acrididae; genus Schistocerca; species Schistocerca americana. Next base: position 570,586,010 of record NC_060122.1, on the reverse strand, counting down.
TACTTATGTGTAAATAATGCTACAAAGAATATGATAAAGTATGTCAACCTAAGCATTATATAGCTACTAAATGATACATTACTCGAAAACATACCTTTGCAAATGTGGTTAGAGTTTATGCACAGTATATTTCAAAAATATTTACTGTCATCAACTCACAATAAAATGTTTGAAGATTTCTCAACTGAACTATGTCCTACTTATAATGAGACAAGAGAGATTATTTGATATTTGGACTTCTAAATGAACAAGAGGTAAACATTGGAAAAATGTCAAATATGCCTAAAAATAAAGAAATTTCTCTTTGATAAAAATTGTACATGTAAATTAGCAGTTCTATACTAGAATGCTACTGATTATAATTAATTTATACATTTTTATTGACAAGAAAACACAGACAACATTCTCTAATACCTTTCTACATATATAAATTGAGCTGTGGATGAAGGCAGTCATGGAACACATAGCCACAGCTAAAAGCTTAAGTCCACATTGTTAATCAAGACTTAACAAACCAGAGTTGATTTAAAATCCAGATGTTGCTGAAGCACATATTCCCATTTAAAGAACATATATATATAACAAGTGGGAAAAATGAAGAATATATAGTATTTATCAGCTAGGAAAGGCTTTCACAAGTAGAATACAAACTTAGAATATGTCGAAGTCGTATCTGGACATATCAGTGTCCCATATCACACCAACTGCACACACCCCACAGCATTACAGAGCCTCCACCAGCTTGAACAGTCCCCAGCTGACATGCAGGGTCCATGGATTCATGATGTTGTCTCCACACCCATACACATCCATTCACTTGATACAATTTGGAACGAGACTTGTCCAAGCAGGCAACTGTTTCCAGTCATCAACAGTCCAACATCAGTGTTTATGGGCCCAGATCATGAATAAAGCTTCATGTCATGCAATCATCAAGTGTACACAAGAGGGCCTTTGACTCCAAAAGGCCATATCGTTGCTGTTTCATTGAATGGTTCACACACTGACCCTTGTGGACGACCCAGCACTGATATCTGCAGCAATTTGCATTAGGGTTGCGCTTCTGTGAAGTTGAATGATTACCTACAGTTGTCAGTGGTCCCATTCTTGCAGGATGTTTTTCCAGCAACAGCGATGTCACATATTTCATGTTTTACCAGATTCCTGATATTCATGGTAAACTTGTGAAATGGTCATAGAGGAAAATCTCCAACCCCATCGCTACCTTGGAGATGCTGTGTCCCATTGCTAAGAAGCCAACTATAACACTATGTTCAAACTCGCTTAAATCTTGATAACCTGTGACTGTACCAGGAGTAGCTGATCTGACAACTGCACCAGGCACTTGTTATCTTATATGAGTGTTGTGAACACAGTGAAATATCCTGCCTATTTACATATCTCCGAATTTGAATATACATACCTATATCAGGTTTTTTGCACTTTGTTGTGTACAGATCTGCCTGATAAAAAATCCTGTACTAATGTTGACAATGATGATCAAAAATGTTTTATTTGGGCTGTAGAGTCAGAAATGAATCCTGTAACTAAGGATCAACAACAAGTAATAAAATATAAAAAAACTTGATGTTGAAGCTGATAAAATACTAAATGAAATCAAGTTCCCAATTAGGAACTACACTCCTGGAAATGGAAAAAAGGACACATTGACACCGGTGTGTCAGACCCACCATACTTGCTCCGGACACTGCGAGAGGGCTGTACAAGCAATGATCACACGCACGGCACAGCGGACACACCAGGAACCGTGGTGTTGGCCGTCGAATGGCGCTAGCTGCGCAGCATTTGTGCACCGCCGCCGTCAGTGTCAGCCAGTTTGCCGTGGCATACGGAGCTCCATCGCAGTCTTTCACACTGGTAGCATGCCGCGACAGCGTGGACGTGAACCGTATGTGCAGTTGACGGACTTTGAGCGAGGGCGTATAGTGGGAATGCGGGAGGCCGGGTGGACGTACCGCCGAATTGCTCAACACGTGGGGCGTGAGGTCTCCACAGTACATCGATGTTGTCGCCAGTGGTCGGCGGAAGGTGCACGTGCCCGTCGACCTGGGACCGGACCGCAGCGACGCACGGATGCACGCCAAGACCGTAGGATCCTACGCAGTGCCGTAGGGGACCGCACCGCCACTTCCCAGCAAATTAGGGACACTGTTGCTCCTGGGGTATCGGCGAGGACAATTCGCAACCGTCTCCATGAAGCTGGGCTACGGTCCCGCACACCGATAGGCCGTCTTCCACTCACGCCCCAACATCGTGCAGCCCGCCTCCAGTGGTGTCGCGACAGGCGTGAATGGAGGGACGAATGGAGACGTGTCGTCTTCAGCAATGAGAGTCGCTTCTGCCTTGGTGCCAATGATGGTTGTATGCGTGTTTGGCGCCGTGCAGGTGAGCGCCACAATCAGGACTGCATACGACCGAGGCACACAGGGCCAACACCCGGCATCATGGTGTGGGGAGCGATCTCCTACACTGGCCGTACACCACTGGTGATCGTCGAGGGGACACTGAATAGTGCACGGTACATCCAAACCGTCATCGAACCCATCGTTCTACCATTCCTAGACTGGCAAGGGAACTTTCTGTTCCAACAGGACAATGCACGTCCGCATGTATCCCGTGCCACCCAACGTGCTCTAGAGGAAGTCAACTACCCTGGCCAGCAAGATCTCCGGATCTGTCCCCCATTGAGCATGTTTGGGACTGGATGAAGCGTCGTCTCACGCGGTCTGCACGTCCAGCACGAACGCTGGTCCAACTGAGGCGCCAGGTGGAAATGGCATGGCAAGCCGTTCCACAGGACTACATCCAGCATCTCTACGATCGTCTCCATGGGAGAATAGCAGCCTGCATTGCTGCGAAAGGTGGATGTACACTGTACTAGTGCCGACATTGTGCATGCTCTGTTGCCTGTGTCTATGTGCCTGTGGTTCTGTCAGTGTGATCATGTGATGTATCTGACCCCAGGAATGTGTCAATAAAGTTTCCCCTTCCTGGGACAATGAATTCACGGTGTTCTTATTTCAATTTCCAGGAGTGTATGTTATGAATGAAACTGAAAATAAGCTTAAAATCTCGGTAAATGTTTATGTATATGATGAAAAATATGGGGTTTACCTCTACATACAACCAGAGATATGAAAGAAAAACATGTAAAGTTATTGAATATTAGAAATGAAAATGAGCCACACTCTTACTCATTAAGAGATTTAGGCAGATTTATTGTTAGCTCAAAAACTAAATATGAACTGGAAATTTATGTGTGTGAAATGTGCATACAACATTATTCTTGAGAAAATGCATTGAAAATTCGAGAAAATCATTGTTCCAACTATGAGCCGGTTAAAATAGTTTTATCAGAGAAAGGAGAACAGATAAAAAAATTTCAAAATACAATGAAAGTTTAATTTGTGATCAAGGGTGATTTTTGAAATTTAACATTGAAAATGAATACATTTCAACCTAATCCAGATGAATCACATACAGCGAAATATCAAAAACATGAACTGCCTTGTTTCTATATTTACATTAAGTATATAAATGGTCATTATAAAAATCCTGTTAAATATACAGGTTTGGATACAAGTGAAAATTTTATTGAAGCAGTTGAGCAAAAAGTGTAACAGATTATTGTAACAAATTCATAAATAGAACTGATGAAAAATTAACACCAGAAGGTCAATCAAGACATGCAAGATCAAAAACTTGCACACTGTGTAGACATCATTGCGCAAAATAAAACGTAAAAGTGGGTCACCTTACTGAAAGTTCATTGCACGACTCTGTAATAAATGTAATCTCCAACTGCAAATGACAACATTTGTAACCAGTATACTTATATTGTTGAGTGGTTTTGATCTACATCTACTTCTAAAAGAAATTGGATATGATGATAAAGTGATAGATTTAATACCATGACTCACAGATACATAGTACATGCTTAAATTTTTAATAATTTTCGACATCTTACTCTAAGTGTGCTAAACACTGCTACGAAAAACCCAGTGAAGGAAACTATATCTTGATTTTCATGTATGAAGAGAATGATCAAAGATGTATCACATGCTAAAATTATTGATTACTTGAATCAGGAAGTAAGGCATATATACGTACATACAATAATGTTATTTGAATTCAAGTTTTTCAATAATTTAAAAATATAGAATGACACCTGCTCCATATTTACAATGCAAGTGCAATATAATTCTCTTTCAATGTTTTTATACAACTTATCAGCACAATGCTGTACAATATTTTAATACATGTTCTTTTTGACTATGTTCAAATTAAATTCTCACCTGAAAACTACTCCCACACAAACAGCAGTATGGTTTTAACCATGAATGTTACATATATGCTCTGTAAACCGAACTGTGAAAGAACAGCTTCTATCAAACGAAGAACTTTTTGTGAAATTTAATTTGGAATGAATATAATATCAAGAATTTTCACAGATATTATGATTTATAGCTTGAGGGGGCATGCTCGTGAAAATGACCAAAATTTTACAAGCAATTTCTTAGTCTATAGAAAATAGCATTTCGTCCTAAATTTAAAAATGTATAGTTTATAGGCATTATGGTTTACTGTTTGTTCTAAAATTGATGTGGAATGCAATGTTGCACAGGATCCATGCCTATCTGTCAGTTCAAAGTGTGTCAGAATACATGTTGTATTATTTTGTTCTCCCGTTTTTTCCCTCGTTAGTTATGCATCATTAACACAGGTGTATATATATATATATATATATATATATATATATATATATATATATATATATATGGATGATTGGATGAGAACTGTGAAAGAACAGCTTCTATCAAACGAATAACTTTTTGCGAAATTTAATTTGGAATGAATATAATATCAAGAATTTTCACAGATATTATGATTTATAGCTTGAGGGGGCATGCTCGTGAAAATGACCAAAATTTTACAAGCAATTTCTTAGTCTATAGAAAATAGCATTTCGTCCTAAATTTAAAAATGTATAGTTTATAGGCATTATGGTTTTCGGTTTGTTCTAAAATTGATGTGGAATGCAGTGTTGCACAGGATCCATGCCTATCTGTCAGTTCGAAGTGTGTCAGAATACATGATGTATTATTTTGTTCTCCCGTTTTTTCCCTCGTTAGTTATGCATCATTAACACAGGTGTATTCTAGAAGGCACTGATTCCTGGAACAAAAGTACAGGCATGTCTAGCAGGCTATGGTCTGCATGTAAACAAAGATCTGTGAATACATGATTTCAGAACTTCATGTGCATGTGGTTTTGTAGATATTGTGTTTCATTTTGTTTCTTTGTGTGTGCTTCCTGTGCTACAAATACCAAGAGTAAAGAAATTTAGCCCCAAACGAAATTTTCGCGGCAACCAGTTCCAAACACAACCGAATAATACTCGTCAGTTGCTTCAAAAGTACTCAACCGAAGCAGTGTCTACAGGCAGAGCTTCTAGACGTAACTTGCGCATTCTGAATGGAATAAGAACAAGTCTAGTAGTATTGTGAGCAGCAATAAACGACGGAAATGTTATTGTGGACTTAAATATGCTGTCAAGAGTTTTCCAGAGTGCTGTGAAATGTAAGCACTGCAATTGTGAAGATAGTATTGACGTTTATGAGGACATTTCAGCAAGGAAGGGTTAGTGATTGCCTGTAACTCGTGTAAGATGCACAATGATTCTCAGTCGAGATTACAGTGTAAATATTCAGCTTCCTTATGCAATGCAATGTATAGGAATGGAAAGGAGAGCTGCCCAGACTTTTTGTGAAGTGATGGATTTGCCTCCATCTCCACTGAGGTTTGAGAGATGCAATAAATTAATGCATAATGCTTTATGTGATGTAAGTGGACATTCAATGAAAACAGCAGAAGAGAAAGGAGTAGCCATGCCTGAGAATACGTACATTGTAGCCGAATTTGATGGATCTTGGCAGAAGAGAGGTCATACTTCTCTGAATGTGGTTATTACTGCCACATTTATAGAAACTGATAAGATACTAGACTGTGAATGTCTAACAGAGAAATGCCACGGTTGTTCAAGTATTTTTATTGCCACCCATGTTCGTGTAAAGAACTTTGATAATCCAAGTAGAAACATGGAAACGAAAGGAGTTCTAAACACTTTTAGAAGATCAGAGGTCAGTCATGGTGTCAGATATGTAGGGTACCTTGGGGATGGAGACTGTAAAGGACACACTACTGTTGTTAATAACAGACCATATGGGGACACTCTGATAGCGTGAATGTGTTGGGCATTGTACAAAACAGAATGGGAGCTCGGCTGAGAAAATTATGTAAATACTTCAGTGGAATAAAACTGCCAGATGGAAAACATGTAGGTGGTTCAGGTCGTCTTACAAAAAATTAAACTGATTCTTTGACTCAATATTATGGACTAGCGATAAGGAGAGATGTAGGAGATTTAGAGAACATGAGAATAGATGTTTGTGAACATAGTTTCACAGAGTGTCAACAGATGTGGTTTGTGTCCAAAAGGGGAGATTTATGGTGCAAATACTGTTTGAGCAATGCTACAGGAATACAATTTACCCACAAGCACTCCTTACCAATTGCTTGCAATGGAGGCAATTAGGCCTATAAGTAGGGATCTGGCAAATAAAAATCTACATAGTAAATGTATGCATGGTCTTTCTCAAAATGTAAATGGAAGCTTTAACAGCTGTATATGGGAGAGAATACCCAAAACTGCGTTTGTTAGGCTGACAGTGCTGAAGATTAGTATAATGGACACAATACTAACATTCAATGACGGTGCAATTTCAAGGATAAATGTTATGAAGAAGTTAAACATCCAGACAGCAAGGAATATCGCTTCAGCTATAATGGCTATTAATAAGAGGTGGGTAACTGAAGCAGAGACAGCTACAGAAGGTGCTACCAAGGAGTCAAAGATAAATAAAAGAATGAAGAGAAAGAGTATGGAGGATAAGGAAACAAGAGGACAACAGGGGTATGCAGGTGGAATGTCCTAACGAGAATAATGGTAACTTAATAACTCTGTAAATCTTCTTTTGCAATTTACCAAAAACTTGAATTTTTATCATTCAGGTACACTTTTCTCCCAAATGAGGAAAAATTGATACAGATATTTAGAATGACCTGCTCTACCTACCTTGCCTACTATTTTCTGAAACATTTATATCATGATGTCGATGATGTCAGTGATATTTAAGCTACATTTTTAAATACTTTTGTTGTGGTAAACTAAATTACCTGCATTCATAGACCAGTTCTGCAGTCAGTGGTTCCAAAGAAAATGGTAGCACAGTCAAATACTGTTCTGTTTTTTATACTATTATAAAGATAGTTTTGAGTAATGGAATATAATAAATACCTCAATGACTTTTTGGGAAATGCTTTGAGTAGAGACCCTAATTGTTTGCAAGAATTTTGAGCTATTTATAGATCAGTTTACTATGAGGGTGAAGATAATGCTAAAAATGCAGGCGATTGAGGAGTGTGGACCTTAAATCTGATGTATTGTTAGATGATGTCTTTGAAAATTTTGAAAAAATTGTGTAAAAGCACATTAATAAGCCTCCACTTGGTATTGTACTGCATACGTTTTAGTGTTTGATACAATGATTAAAATGACTACAAAGAAATCGAATTACTACATGATTATGAGATGATTTTAATGGTAAAAGAGGAATAAGATGTGGTACAACACAATGTTGTCAAAGAAATGTGAAAGAAAATAATACTTACATGAAAAAACATGGTATTAAGAAATAACGAATTATGTAGTATTCTTAGAGCCAACAATTTATATAGATGGGCTGTGTGTCAATATTTACTGTACAGTGGGTTTGAATTGGATGAGTCAGAATCTTCCGATTCTAAACAGATAAGCGACATATACTGCTAAAGCCAGATATATTTTCGAAGTAGATTTAGTGTATGCAAAAGAACTGCATCATTCACATTACCCCCCAAAAATAAAATTGTACCTGGAACTACAGAGAGTAAGTTGATGACTAGTCTGAACAACAAAAATAATTATGTAGTGCATTATACAAAATTCGACAGTATCTGTCTCTAGGAATGAAATCAACAAAAGTACATAGATTTTTAATTTGAGCCACCTGATTGGTTGACAAAATACATAGATCTGAACAGAGAAATGAGAATGAAAGCAATTAATGATTTTGTAAAAGATTTCTACAAGCTGATGAATAATCCCATATTTGGTAAGTCAATGGAAAATATTAGCAACAGAGTGGATATAAAATTATTAGCTGATGGAAAGAAATGTGATAAATTAATTGCTAAGCCGAATTTAAAAGGTCAAACAATATTCAACAAAATTCATATTCAATAAGCCAATTTATAGCGGAAAACATCTAAAGAGTTGATGTATGATTTCGATTGTAATATTATGAAACCAAAATATGGTGATTATGTTTAACTGTTGAAGTAGGTACCAACAGTCACATATAACGTGTAGAATTTTATGAACATATGAAATCGATTAGTGATAACTTTGATACATGTGACCATCCAACAGACAATACATACAATATGCCACACATAAACAAGAAAGTTTTAGGAAAAATGAATCTCAAATGCAATGGAAACACAACAGAAGAATTTGTGGATTGAGGCCCAAAGTTTATGCAAACAAAATTGATGAAAAGAAGGAGAAGAAATGTAAAGCAGTGAAGGAATATATACTAAAGACCAGAATGTCATTGAACGATTGTAAAAAATATTTGTTTGACAGCAAAGAAGAATACAGAACGATCAGTTTAATTAAAGATAAAACCAGTTGCAGTCAACAAGGAAGTACTAAACTCAAATCATGATAAACAATAAATTATGAAAGATGGTACAGATACTTTACCATGTGGGCATTTCATTATGAATAGGTCCTTAGATTTATCTATTATTATGTTTAAAACAAATGGTATAAAAATGTAATATAGATGATGTTAATGTATTAGAAATGATAGCTATATCGATGACGAAGTAAAATATTAAGATACTTTCAGACCTGTTTACAACACAGTCCTATCTTATACTGATAAGACGAACATGAGATATATTTTTCAAGTTGTTGAATAGATTGTAGTCTTCACTGGATTCTCCTCACTGACAACCAAATCAATAATATGATTATCTAACAACGAAACAAATTTCCAACCATCATACTCATCAGGTAGTTAACTGTTTCTTTAAAATACAGAAATATCTTTTCAGTGTAGGTAAAAATAATGATTTTGAAAATTATACGCAACATTTTTTCAGGTTTTACATAACCAACTCTGCGGTTATTCTGTTAATAAAAATGTATGTTAAACTCATGATGTTGGGATATCATATTTATCAACCTCATTTATTAATAACAAAAATATATGACCATATTTCATTGGCAAATGGAAGGTTTTCGTTGACTAAGAGTATAGACCAATCTCCTTCTGAAGAACTCCTTATTTCATAAGCTCTTATTGCTTTTGTATAAGTGATTCAGACTATTCTTGATATTTAAAAATGTTATCCCATTTAAACTGATCTTTCATTTCTATAATTAAAGTGTCAGACAGTTTGTGGTTTTGTGATATAATATCCCAACTAAATCCCAAAATTCGCGTATAAAATCTACAGACAAATATTGATCCCATGTTATAGTATCCTGGTCTAATTTGTGATGAAACTCGCTCTTCAGACAATCCTTGATCAACTGATATATAAGCCCAATTTAATCTATCTTGGAATTTTCATATATAAATTCAGATCATTCTTGACTATGTAATATATCCTCCAACTGACTTTATCTTGAAACTGTCTTATGAAAGCATGAAATGTGTGACTTCTTGATATTTTAATCCAAGATATTTTTTCCTTGAAACTCTCTTGTAAAAGGTTCAGATAATATTTGATTTATTCATATATCATCCTAACATGTTTTATCTTGAAATTCTCTTCTGAAATTTTTGTCAGTTCGTGTTATGATATAACATTTAATTATATTTCGAAATTCTCTCGTTTGCACTCTAGTTACATTTTGTTGTATTATAAAATACGTCTACTTGCTTTATCTCTAATTTATCTTGAAATTCTCTCATGAAATCTATAGAGACTGCATAATGTCCTTATATATATTTCCATCGTAACTCACAATAGGGATATTGTTATAATATAATCAACGTATTTATTTGTATATGTTTCAGTTGCTGTAGAATACAAATTATATAATTCTTTAAGATGTAAATTCTCAAATTACAGTTAATCAAAGACAAAAGTCATTCCTTTACCAACTTACAATATCATTTAACTGGTCATTTTCTTACTTTGTTTTTTAGATCTTTTACAGTACATTTCTGCCATTCATTTTTTTTATCACTACTATTTTGGATGAGATCAACAAGTTGTTGTTTCCTCAGATGAGAATAACCTTTTGCTCGTAGTTGTTTTGCTCTTACTTTTAGACTCTCCGTTCATGCATACAAAAATTGTTCAGGATTGTTTGTTGTCTACGAAAAGCACAAAATTTGTTCAACACGTCTTCTTTTGGTGACTATCCTCCAAATTTTTTTCATATATAAATGGAACCGTTCTCAAGTGCCCCAGATATTGCAACAATTCAGGAGTATCTATGATGAATATATCAAAATTTATTCAGAATAACAACTATCAACTAAATTTAGGGAATTTGTTGAATGATATTTGGGCTCCATTGACTGAAGAAAAACGTCTTTATGAAAAATGATATTATGTCCTTCTTATATGATATTATAATTGGCAAGGATTTGTCGCCTGGAATTATAAGGAAAAAAAGACATTAATTTGAATTTCTTGAAACTAATGATATATCTTACACAGAAAATAAGATGATGATCCTCTTGCTCTAGATCATGAATAAATTCAAAATGAAATGAAAAGCTTGACAACAAATAATCTTGTTCATTAGAAAGGGTTTTACTAACAGTAGATGATTTCATAGAATCAGTGATGACGTTAACACAAAGCAAAGCAAACAGGTAAGAAAATATTATTTACTTGTACACAAAAAATTTGATTGACAATCTGTATTGAAGAACATAAATCTCAACAATCTGCTATACAACTATAAGGCTGTACATTTAAAATATAAAGTGTATAATGTCTTAGAACTGAAGGAAGAACAAATTATTTCTATTGCTACATCTGAACATTGCCAACTTTACTGTTTTAATTAGATGGTGTTCAATCTAAGTTACATTTAAGGTAGATGTTCTTTATGTAGTTGTCACAGAGTAGATAGTGGCCAATTATATTATATTTTATTTGAAGAATGTTACAAATATATGTTTGCAGAAAGTATAGATGAAAAACATTTTGTTGCAAATAAAGACAATAAAAAAGAAAAATTGTATGAAATACACTTTAATGATTCATCACACTGTATCAGACATTTCTGTGAAGATACCCACAAATATGTTCTCATCAAAGTAGAAAACATTTTAATTCACCAATAGAGTTTGATCCAATTGTTGTCAAATAGAAAGTTGTGACTCAGTTGAGTATTGGAAACGAAGACAAAAATTAAAACCGATTGTGTTAAGTTACTTGCCTAGACAAGAACTAACTGACATTGTAATTGATATATATAAAGAAGATCCTGATACACTAAAAGTGGTTGGACAAGCTCTAGAAGAACTTCTTGAATCTGAAGAATAAAAAATTAGAGGAAAGACAAATATGCTGATTGTACTAAAGAATACATTAAGATAAAGTAACCTAGAGAAACTTCGAGTATGTTGATATTTTTCTTTAAATATTCATTAACAATGCATACTTCATCACCATTCATTACATAAACATAATTCACTGACTCATCAGTCAATTGATTTACAAGTAGAGATACATTATCATCAGGCTATCAAACAGATAGAAAAAACTGAAGTGTAAATTTATAAATACAGAAAATGATAGCATTCTGTGTTATCATCTAAAAATATTGACATTTCACTAATCTAATTCATCTTGAAATTCTGCTGTTAAATTCTCAGATATTTCTTCATAATTTGACATACTTCTCCAATCTACTTTATCTTGAAATTCTCCAATAAAATCTTCAGGAAATTTTTCATTGAATGAAATATTTACCCAGTTAACTTTATCCTTAAATTCTCTAATAAAGTCTTCAAGTAGTTCTTGTTCCGCAGATATGTTATTCCAGTCTAATTTGTCCTGAAATTCTCTCATAAACTCCTCAGATAATTCTTCATACCGTTATGTACCTTCCCAATGAAATATGTTGTTAAATTATGTTACAAAGTCTTCTGACAGTTCTTGATATATTGATATATTTCTCCACAGTTCTTCATTAAATTGATTTAATTTTTTTAATATAATCAACAATGGCAATAACGACTTTTAAACACAATTCATTCAATTGTTCTAAATTTAGGATTTAGAAGAATACTCAGGAACATAAATTCCCTATTACTACTAGTAAGATCAATAAGTTTTTTAACAAGTTTATAATATCCTTTGTTTCCTAGTTGTCTTGCCATTGCATTTAGAGATTCCAGTTACACAGTAAAATGTATTAATTATTATGTGCTTATGTTATTAATCTACACTATTTTTCTAAGCCAAGTATTATGAGAATTATCAAATGCTAATCATTTAATGTATACTTCATCATCATTTTTCTTAATACCTTTTCAATAACGTGTGCATCTGGATATTTTGTTTCCTGTAGTTTGTGCCATAAAAATTTCCTTCAATTTCTTTCAGTTTGTATGTGATAGCACCTGAAAATATTACATCTCAATTTCAAATAATTCTGTAGAGAAATTTGCAATATATCCTTCTCCAAATACCCCTTTCAATTTGCTTTTCTCACTTGATCACCAATATAATATTTGTCGTTACAGGAGCAATATTTTGAAGATAACTATTTTTTAAAACATGGTTTACTGAGCGAGGAAGTGCAGTGGCTAGCACACTGGACTCGCATTTGGGAGGACGACGGTTCAATCCCCCGTCCAGCCTTTCTGATTTAGGTTTCCCGTGATTTTCCTAAATCACTCCAGGCAAATGCTGGGATGTTTCCTTTCAAAGAGCATGGGCAACTTCCTTCCCCTTCCTGCCCATATCCGATGAGACTGATGACCTTGCTGTCTGGCCTCCTCCCCCCCCCAAAACAACCAACAAACAAAACATGGTTTTCATTCACTTTATTTATATCATTTCAATTCATTTCTGTGGTTTGACACGATGTGTTATAGTATTCGTCAACTAATTTTGAAATATCCATCCAGCTGGCGTGAATATAAAATTCTATAAATATTTTTGTCTTTTAATGTTCTGTTACATCATTCAACAGCAGAAAACGATTAATACTATTAGTGTCATTATTTTGAAATATAGATATTAATATATCTTCATAGCTGTTCTTAGCTTCTTCATCATGTCCTCCAGGATGAAAATTGTCTTTAGACAAGAGTTGCGTTAAATCATTGGTTGCTTTATAATGTTTTTCATTATTGAGATGTTGCCATCGTTAAATTTAACTTCAGGATCCCCAACATGTATTTACAGCTTTCGAAACGTAAGCCAAAATATTTATCGTTGAGAGCATCAATATACTTTCTTATTGTTCGACCAAGATAGATAGTTAGAGGTACAACTGTTTTTTTAACTTATTTTTTCGTTTTTCCTCTTCTACCTTTTGCAGCATTCCTTCAAGTTGTGTTCGTCTTTCAGATGAAGGACTTTCAATACCATCTTCTTTATGAAATAAACTTCTCTCAATTGACGATTCTGTTGGTGTTGATGGAATAGGAAACATGTCATCATAATTTTCTTTACAATATGGTACCACCTTTTTTCAACATCTCCGTTTTCTTTAGTGGCTTTCAGTACATCATCACCTAATCCTTCGATTCCTTCTTTTACTAGTTCTTTTGTGTCAATAATGGACTGACTTTCTTTTTTATATTTTGCATATTCTGTTCTTGGTTGCTTTTACCAATTTCTAAATCCTTTCTGTAATTCTTCAATTTTTCTTCTATTTCGTTTAGCTTCCTAAACAAGTTGTGGATTGTATTTTGTAAACATTTATACAACATAAAAACATTTATATTTGGCATTCAAGTTTACATATACATTACAGAAGTTTTGATTTGGGCTCTGTATTTACCATCATTTGATTTACAGGTCCTGTCTACAATTTTCAATACAAAATCAACATTGCAGAAATTATGGAACACATTCCTGAATTCATCATACCTTAAATCACCACCAGCAAATTCAAAATGAAAATGATGCACATTTGTATCATCTATCTTAATCTTTTTAAAAAGTTGAGATTATTTCTGACTAATTGTTTTGTTATCTTTTATTACATTTGAGCTAAATAAAAACAATCAGTTCCTTTATGTTGGCTGCCAGTAAAAATTCCCTTACAATATTTTGATGTTCAATTATGCAGTCATCAAACACTAAAACTGAATTATCTGTACAATCTACTAATTGTATAATTTCATCATTAATACTAATAAATGTAGCTATTTCAGTATCTAAATTATATTGAACCTCTCCACATTTCTAATAAATTATCGATATTTCAAATGATTAATTTTATCTCATTTTAACCATCTTGCTGCTAAAACTCAATTATCGACCATTAATGTTGTTTTATTGCATCCATTTAATCCAATAATCGCAAATATAACAGAGTTAGGTAATAATTTACTGTGTTTACTTTTTTCTTATTTTCTGGAATTTTTAATTTTTTGCAGCCCAACCTGTGTTCATTAAATTACTAATAAATGGGAAAATAATATAACTGAGTGGTAATTCATCAGTGATCAAAAAATTAACGGTTCCAATAAGAGACAGTTTTACAAGCGTAGCATTGATTTGCTTTTATACCACATTTTAATTCCAAATATCACATCAAGAAACAATAAGCAGTACTGTGGCAATCAAACAATAATAATTCCTACTGGCCAAAATACCTAAACAAGTTTGGAGAAATTTATTCACACAAAAAAGGCCTAATATTCAAATTACAGCAGATGACTATTTAAATAGAGTTATATTTGAGAGTGATATTATGCTGTATATATTTATAAAGATAGTACTAGAAGTGTGTTAGTATGTAATCTAACTATTGAAGCTAATGAAAACGCTGTTGTTAATGATTTTCCTAAAATGATTCCATTTGAATTAATGAATGTAAATTTTACTTGAGTGGATCAATGTTGATAAACTATAATGATTATTTTCACTGTGAAAATAACATTATTGCATCATTTAAACCTAATGCTGAGTTAGAGTGTAAAAGCTTTGTGATCCAGATCATCGTATATTTACTCCAATTGATGATAGAATTCAGGATTTAGTGATAATAAACAGGTGAAAAAGATAATACAATCGATATCAGTCGTGTTAATGTAACAGTTACTTCAGAAATGATATGCTGATTTTATTCTTTATAAATGAATAAGATTGAAAGCTATCAGTTTTACTTATTGCCTATGAATGAGAAAAAAATAATCATGGCTGGCATGAGAAAGTATCATACATATTGGTGATGGATGGATACATTCAAATCAATCCCATCTTTACATGAACTTTAGAACTGTAGAAGATGATGCTACATATTCACCAAAGTATGACGGAAAATTTAATAAAAAACCGATTGATAACTTGTAAGCAAAGGAATTTGGCTTTAGAGCTATAAAAAGGTGAAATAATGTTTTATTGGGAATTGAACATTATTTTGTTTCATAATCAGTTTTATTGAATTTAACAATATCTCTTACTGATAAAATATGTGTATGTAGGGATATATACTAAATAATGGTAAGACAAGAAAGAAGAATAATGAAGTTCTGTATGCACTGGAAATATTAGGTGGATTTTACAAACATTATAAGGAGGTAATTTGGGAAAGTGAAATTACTGCAATTTTTGTGTGAAGTTCCAGCGCTGGAGATGATATACTAAGATGGGCTGATGGCAATGATACTATATTTGAAGTAAAAGATACATTACGAAGTAAAGGTAAAATTTTTGTAGTAAATATGAAATTTTGTGTACCAGTTATTAAATATGAAAATAATTATGGACTATAGCAAAGACAAAACATACTGAAAACTCAAAAAATTCTGACATCTTTTTATAAATTACCAACTACAGAGGAAGCTGGACTGAGTGTTAAGAAACATTTTGAGCTAGGTATCATGAACTATTATTATTTAATAGAGTTTGGTATGCCTTATTTTATATTTGTTGTGTTTGAGACTAACCAAAAAATAATTAGTTGACTGATTCATCTTTGGATAATCATGTAATGCTCTGTACATTATATCTGAAAAATGGATCAAATGAAACATTTATTCAACTGAATGTGGAATTTAGGTCCACTGTACGGTTCTTTGAAAGCTTATGGTGCATTTCGTGAATGTAGATGTTTTACACAGTTGAAAGAAGGTGTTTTATAAATCCCTTTCATTTTATAACAAATTATCCTACATATGTGATTTATATGACATATCAAAATATAGTAGCTATGCAAAAAAGAACAAATAAATTATCTGCTACTTTTTATGAGAAAACACTGGATGATGCATTTGGCTGCGTACTTATGTATGGAAAGCAAACTCTATCTTATGATGCACAACATAGAATAGAAGCTGAAAATTTTTAATAGATGCATCCAGGTCATCATAATTTACAGGTATTGTATGAGGTCTAAACTGAGTTTCCATGTATGCATCAAATTCCTTTCGCTTTTTAATTATATTGAAGGGATTCATGCCTAAAATTGTTGCCATAAATTAATATTACACTTTATATTGTATACCTTTATTTGAGGACAAATATTTAACAACTCTGCTATCTTTACAATAAAATATTTGTATGGTAAAGCTCTGCCTTTGTAACATATGTTAAATATCTCAAACAACTCTTCAGTATGCTCCATTACATCACGCTTAAACATAAATGTATGCACTCATTCACTAACAGTTGTACACAAATTCAGTATATGATTATGAAAATATTTAGATATTTGGTTGTTACTTGGAGGTTGTTTATAAGGATAACAATTGTAATCTGTTTTTCATCACTGTACCACTGTGTACAATTTTGACAAAAGGCAGGTTGACTGGATTCAAGTAGATCAGGTAGAGCCATCAAAACTGCTTTTTGAAACTGCATGATTTATTGTATAATATTTTATTCAAGGTTTATCAGTAAATAAATAAATGAAAAATAAGAAAAGTTTATTAGTACGTTAACAGCATGTTTATATTTGCTTCTGAAGTGCTTTAAGAGGGAATAAAGTAATAGAAAATGAAGTGAATGAAACGAATCCGTAAAATTACGTTGTGTTCTGTATGGCACATAACTGAACAAAAAAGTAGCTCTTGCTTCTACAAGCCCTGTAACTCTGACTGAAGGAGCAAGTGTGCACTGATATAGTGCCTCTGCACGCTGCCTCTAGCTATCAAAACCTCAACATCTTGTTTTTTCTATGTCTCGTTTCACTGTCTGTCTCTGTCTGTACAGTTTGTGCACAGGAGGAAGCAGTTGTTAATTTCCTTCAGACATGGCGTTGAGGTTGTCCTCATTCTCAACATTACAGTAATATACTTCGTTTTCCACATGTAATATTCTTGTTTGTTCTTCCTTTGAGCCTTCATATTGATATTGACAAGTTGTTCACATTTCGTCTCTTCAAGTAAACGAAATAATGCAAAGGAAATAAAGTATTTGCATTCAAAATAAACTGTTGAAAATGACTAGATTTGATCAAATCCTTTTGAATACCAACTACATATACAAGCTGAGGGCCACTTACTCCGATTAACTCTGTACAAATAGTTGACTAGAGTCTTGAATCCGTTATGTGCAGAAAGAACTAGCCATTATCTCTTGGAGTCTTATATGAGTTATGTGTGGAGAGAGCTAGCTATGTGGCAAAACATTACCTGTCATCGCTTCTGAACGACTGATTGCCAACATCTGGATTGATTTTAAGACGAGTTTCAACCTGAATTAAAAGATAATGATGATGACATCCCATACTCCGAGGAGTGTAGGGGATGATGAGGAGACCCTCACCACTGTACTTGGCAAGGTCCTGGTGAGCACTATGTTAACTCAGAGGCAGGTCTCCGTGATCCGCTGACATTCAGGAGGACAGGAGACTGAAGCTTAGTGAAGGAGTAGGTGGTCACTGAGTGGAAGGCGTTTTCTAGGTGATGTTTTGCACTTTTTGTCTTGATTTTACAAATGAATTTTTCATGAAGTAGTAAGTGAATTCGTAATTTTTAATCTGTATTACAAAAACGAATGCGATCGTTATCAATATAAGAGTGTCTCTTTTGATTAGCCAATTTTGTACTGAAAACTTGTAAAATCGATGATGAGTGTCTCAAAACTGAGTTATTTTATACCTGTGCTAGTCGTTATTAGGCACTGCTCCAGAAGCTATATTCTTATACTACTACAGCAGGAATCGTGACTCAAAGAGCCTTTCCAGTGCCAGCCTCGTTTGTTTTCAGAAATCTGCAAAAGGTATAAATCAGTTTGCCAAGACAATAATTTGAACATTACATTTCACGAATAAGATGAATATGAGTCGCTGTATGTCCATCTATTCCAAGATGGTGTGGGTCTTTGCTGTCCATTTTTTTTTATATTGGTCATCCTCAGTCTTCTGACTTGATTCATGCTGCCCACCACGAATGCCGCTACTGTGCTAACCTCTTCATCTCAGAGTAACACTTGCAACCTACATCGTCAATTATTTTCTGGATGTATTCCAATCTCTTTCTTCCTCTACAGTTTTGCCCTCTACAGCTTCCTCTAGTACCATGGAAGTCATTCCCTCATCTCCTAACAGATGTCCTATTATCCTGTCCCTTCTCCTTTTCACTGTTTTCCACATACTCCTTTCCTCTCCGATTCTACACAGAACCTCCTCATTCCTTACCTTATCAGTCCATCTAATTTTCAACATTTGTCTGTAGCCCCCACCTCAAATACTTCGATTATCCTCTGTTCCAGTTTTCCCTCAGTCCACGTTTCGCTTTCATACAATACTGTGCTCCAAACACCAGATATTCTTCCTCAAATTATTGTCTACGAATGATATGAGTTGAGTTGTCTTGGCCAGGAATGCCGTTTTTTTGCCAGTGCCAGTCTTCTTTTGACGTCCTCTTTGCCCCGTCTGTCATTGATTACTTTGCTGTGCAGATGGTAGAATTCCTTAACTCCATCTACTTCGTGACCATCATCGTGAAGTTAAGTTTCTCGTTGTTCTCATTTCTGTTATTTCTCGCTACTTTCGTCTCTCTTCGATTTACTTGCAGTCAATATTTTGTACTCATTATACTCTTCATTGCATTCAGCAGATCATATAATTCTTCTTTACTTCCACTCAGGACAGCAATGTCATCAGCGAAACGTGTCATAATACCCATTGACATGAATTTTAGTTCCACACCTGAACCCTTCTTTTATTTCTTCCATGTACAAGTTGAACAGTAGTGGCGAAAGGCTACATCCCTGTCTTACACCCGCTTCCGAGCACTTCCTTCTTGCTCTTCCTCTCTTATATTCTTCCTCAAATTAAGGACGATGTTTGATATTATTAGGCTCCTCTTGGACAGGAATGCCTTTTTTTGTCATACATAGACTACTGTTGATGTCCTCCTGGCTCTGTCGTTGGTTATTTTACTGCCTAGGTAGCAAAATCTCTTAATTCCATCCACTTCGCGACCATCAGTCCTGAAGTTAAATTTCTCGCTGTTCTCATTTCTACTACTTCTCATTACTTTCATCTTTCTTCGATTTACTCTTAGTTCATAGTGTGTACTCATTAGATGTTCATTTCTTTCAGCAGATCATGTACTTCTTCTTCACTTCCACAAAGGTTAGCAATGTTATCAGCGAATTGTATCATTTGTATCCTTTAACTCTGAATTTTAATTCCATACCTGAACCTTTCTTTTATTTCCATCACTGCTTCCTCGATGTACAGATTGAACAGTAGGGGCGAAAGGCAACATCCTTGTCTTACACCCTTTTTAATTGGAGCACTTCGTTCTTTGTCGTCCACTCTTATTATTCCCTCTTGGGAGTTGTACATATTGTACATAACCAGTCACTCCCTATAGCTTACCCGTACGTTTTTCAGAATTTCGAACATCTTGCACCATTTTACATAGTCGAACGCTTTTTCCCGGTCGACAAATCCCATGGACGTGTCTTGATTTTTCTTTAGTCTTGCTTCCATTATTAACCGCAGCGTCAGATTTCCCCTCTCGTGCCTTTATGTTTCGTAAAGCCAAACTCATCGTCATCTAGAGCATTCTCAATTTTCTTACCCATTCTTCTGTATATTATTCTTGAAAGCAACTTCAATGCACGAGCTGTTAAGCAGACTGTGCGATAATTCTCGCATTTGTCGACTCTTGCCGTCTTCGAAATTGTGTGGATGATACTTTTCCGCAAGTCAGATGGTATGTTTCTAGACTCATTCATTCTAAATACCAACGTGAATAGTCGTTTTGTTGCCACTTCCCACACTGATTTTAGGAATTCTGATGGAATGTTATCTATCCCTTCTGCCGTAATTGACCTTAAGACCTCCAACGCTTTTTTAAATTCTGATTCTCATACTGGATCCCCTATGTCTTTTAATCGGCACCTGTTTCTTCTTATATCACATCAGACAAATCGCTCCCCTCGTAGAGGCTTTCAATGTATTCTTTCAAATCTATCCGCTCTCTCCTCTGCGTTTAACAGTGGAATTCCTGTTGCACTGTTATTGTCACCAAAGGTTGTTTTGACTTTCCTGTGTGCTGAGTCTCTCCTTCCGACATTCATTTCTTTTTCGTTGTCTTCACATTTTTCCTGCAGTCATTTCGTCTTAGTTTCTCTGCGCTCCCTATTTATTTCATTCCTCAGCGACTTGTATTTTTGTATTCCTGAGTTTCCCAGAAGATTTTTGTACTTCCTCCTTTCACCAAACGACTGAAGCATTTCTTGTTACCCATGGTTACCTTCTTTCTATCTATGTTTTCCTTCCCAATTCTGTGATGGCCCTTTTTAGAGATATCAATTCCTCTTCAACTATACTGCTCACTAAGTTATTCGTTATAGCTGTGGCTATTGCCTTAGAGAACTTACACCGTATCTCGTCGTTCCTTAGTACTTCCGTATCCCACTTCTTTGCGTATTGATTCTTCCTGACTTACGTCCTAAGCTTCAACGTACTCTGTATTGTGATATTAGTCTATATTTGCTTCTGGGCACGCCTTACAATCCAGTATCTGATATCGGGATCTCTGTCTGACCATGATGCAATCTAACAGAAATCTTTCCGTATCACCTGGCCTTTTCCAAGTACACCTCCTCCTCTTGTGATTCTTCAACAGGGTATTCGCTATTACTAACTGAAACTTGTTACAGAACACAATTAGTCTTTCCCCTCCCTCATTCCTTGTCCCAAGCCCAAATTTTCCTGTAACATTTTCTTACACTCCTTCCCCTACAACTGCATTCCAGTCCCCCATGACCATTAGATTTTCATCCCCCATTACATAATGTATTACCCTTTCAATATCCTCATACACTTTCCCCATCTCTTCATCTACAGATCACGAAGTCGACACGTATACCTGAACTATCGTTGTCGGTGTTGGTTTGCTGTCGATTCTGATAAGAACGACCCTGTCACTAAACTGTTCACACAAACAAGCTCTCTGCCCTGCCTTCCTGTTCTTTTGCTGTCGATTCTGATAAGAACGACCCTGTCACTAAACTGTTCACACAAACAAGCTCTCTGCCCTGCCTTCCTGTTCTTAACAAATCCTACTCCTGTTGCACCATTTTCTGCTGCTGTTGATATTACCTTCTACTCATCTGACCAGAAATCCTTGTCTTCTTTTCACTTCACTTCACCGACTCCTACTACATCTAGATTGAGCCTTTGCATTTCCCTTTTCAGGTTTTCTAGTTTCCCTACCACGTTCAAGCTTCTAACATTCCAGGCTCCGATTAGTAAAACATTATCCTTCCCTTGATTATTCAGTTTTTTTCTCATGGCTTTGGCAGTCCTCTCCTAGAGATCTGAATGTGGGAATATTCCTTAATCTTTTGCCAATGTAGAGATCATCATATCACTTCTTAAATTACAGGCCACATGTTCTGTAGGTACACGTTACGTATATTTAATGCAGTGGTTTCCATTGCCTTCTGCATCCTCATGCCCTTCATCATTGTTGATTCTTCCGCCTTTTAGGGGAATTTTCCCACGCCTAGGACAAGAATGTGTCCTGAACCTGTGTCCGCTAATCCGCCCTCTTCGACAAAGCCGTTGACTTATTATGACGTCAGTCTTCGGCCGCCAATGCTGATTATTAAAACAAAATTTATGCAGTGGCGGGATTCGAACCCGGGACCTAATACGTTTTGATTATGAAACAAAGACGCTATTTTTTTTGTTATCTCGTTTTGTTCGTTAAAGTTCGTTGCAATTGTTCGTGGCGGACATTCCCTGACCCCCGTTGAAGTTCGTTATTGATCCATTCACTCAGCTTTTTTTTTTTTTTTAATTATTACAGAAGGCAGCTAACCCTCTGATCGAACGCGCTGAGCTACCGTGCAGGCAACCTTTAGAACACAAGCCCTGTTCGTTTGCAGGATGTCAAATGAAACCCGTTTCAGCCGTTAAGCTTCCAAACTTCTTTTGTTTGGCTACCAGTTTCGGCGGTTTACTACGCTACCTTCAGGCCGCTGACCGACGTGCAGGAAGATTTTACCTCGGTTCTGGTAGGTAGATAATGGTTGAAGAGATTTCTGTAGCAAGCAGAAATCTACTAATACCAGTCATTCTAGATCCTGTTTTCACCAGAACCGTGGTGGAATCTTCCAACACGCCGGTCAGGGGCCTGAAGATGGAGTAGCAAATCGCCGAAACCGGCAGCCAAATAAACAAGTTTGGAAACTAGACAGCTGAAAGGTGTTTTGATTGACATCTTGAGTACTAGTACAGTGTCTGTTCCTGTTACCACATCACTCGCATTTAAGAGAAACATGATGATTATTGCTGCCGCACCTCGCTCGTGTTCGGGAGGATGGAGGCTCAAATCCCCAACCAGCCACACATATTTAATTTTCCGTTATTTCCATAATTCACTTAAGGTGAATGCGGAGATGGATACTGTGCCAGGGCACATCTCATTTCCTTCCCCATCCTCCCCAGTTTATACATATAGTCTGGTACTGATGTCATTGTCGATGAGTCATTAAAACCAGACTTCATTCCTTCTTTTACCAGTGCAGCGATGGATTATGAAATGCCAAGTGAGGGACGTAGTCCCATTTGGTGCGCACTTTCAGCTAACTGTTCAAAAAAATCCTTAAACATCTTTAACCTTAAGATTACGAGTGTCTGTAAGTCCATCTTTACAAAAAATGGCTCTGACCACTATGGGACTTAACTTCTGAGGTCATCAGTCCCCTCGAACTTAAAACTACTTAAACCTAACTAACCTAAGGACATCACACACATCCATGCCCGAGGCAGGATTCGGACCTGCGACCGCAGCGGTCACGTGGTTCTAGACTGCAGCGCCTAGAACCACTCGGCCACCCCGGCCGGCCCATCTTTACACAAGAAGGTTGCGAGACCTCGGCTGTTCACTGTAAATGTCGAATTAAAACAACCTCCGCCGTCTGAACTTCCAGTACTGTTTTATTTGTGAACCAGTTTCAACGTTACATTATGCCATCTTCAGGGCCCCTGACCAATGAGTAGGAAGAAACCCACCTCCTAAACTGTGAAAATAGGGGCCACCATTCATTTCCTTATCTTCGTAGACTTCTTCTTAACACAGCGATCCTTCGATCATCATTTGGCGAAGGTGGCGTAATGTAACTCTGAAAGTAGTTTTACAAACAAAATAAAACTCAAAATTTAGATGGCAGAAGCTGTTCTGATTTAACGTTAACGTAACGAGGATATGGACGTGAACTGATGCAGTGGAGGAGCGAGGTTCGTACACCAGACTTATTCTCAGACGAGACGTTAAACTCTAGTCTTCGTTCCGAGTATGCGCTGCTTTAAGTCCTCCTCGTCGACCCCCACCCCCAACCTTGGTGTATTTGTAAATAACGAGCGGCTTAGCGAGGCGAGTTTCGACGATATGGATCGACAGAGCACTCCGCGGGGCAATCCACGCGACTCGCTGTAACTGGAGGGCTATCGCGTCACTGGCGGGGCAGCGACTGGCGATCGGGTGGTGGCATGTCAGGTGTGGGGTGAGAGGTTAACGGCGTAGTCCACTGAGGGAGGCGGCGGATTGCGTCCTCATCGCCGTGCAGCCACATGCCGGAGGCTCTGGTGCGGGCTGATGTGTTGCCTCGGCTTTGGCCAGTTAGTGTTAGTCGTACAAGTTGTGTTTTAGACCCTCCAGATGTGTAAGCGGGATTTTCTGTGTAGACTAGTCTAAAACAGGGATGGCAACAAGTGACCGGTTGAAACCGATACTGGTATTTTAGTGTTGAATAACGTGTATTTTTCGGTGCTTTTTTAATTTTTTCCTAACAACCGAGTAAAAAACCGAAATATCAATTAGCCATAGCATAAATGTTAAAATTGTTCGTATTTATATACACTTTTTTCAAAGGTAGTAATTTTATTCGAAAAATTTGCATTGGTTTTACATGTAAAAATAGGAAGATGTGTATCACTAAAGATGCCAACAGAAACGAGCAACAAACACAATGTATAAGAACTGGTACAGTATTACAGAAACAATGTCCCTGTTATGTTTCGTTGCGTGTGTTACGCTTGTACGTGCAGTGTGCAAGACTTAGTTACACCTGATCCATACGGTCATTTTTCGCTAGCGCTTCGACATCTGTTCTATTGTATAACGGTACCAACCCTAGTGTGGAAGTACTTTTATGAAGTGATGGGGGAATAAAGTACAATGTTTCGGTTGCTTTAGAAGGTTAATGATTTATCTTCCAATTCTGTGAAATAATAAAAAAAGAGAAAGGAAATCATGGTAACAGTAATCAATTTAACAATTGATTCATAGAGTATACGAAGTAGTTGCTGATCTGCTTCCTCTCTACATAATATGTCTATCTGCCTATAGTCATTGAAAACATACAAAGTAACACGAGTTTCAATCTCAGTTTTCATCCTTCAGCATTGACCATTATTAATGCCCTGATAGTGATATGACCGCCGATTAATTCATGATTTTGAGCAGAGTTTCAAAAAAATTACAATCAATGCTAGAATAATCGTGACTTTTGGTAGTATTCAGCCACTTAATACTTTTCGAGAAAAGCAACAAAAGGTGGTCAGACTAACTTCTCCTTCATTTCCCTATTTAATTTGATATTTTGAATCTATGTATTTTGAAACAGAGATAGTCAAATTTTTTTCAGTGTTTCTTCGATTCGTACGTCTATTACCAGAAATTATAGGAATAAAATACCTAAAACCGAATATTTCAAGAACTAGTTGTTTTCAGCGGTTTCAACATTCAGGTTTAACCGCGGTAATAAAGAAAAAGAGATATAACCGATAATCGGTTCTTTCGGCGACAATCAAAAATGGTTCAAATGGCTCTGAGCACTATGGGACATAACGTCTTAGGTCATCAGTCCCCTAGAACTTAGAACTACTTAAAGCTAACTAACCTAAGGACATCACACACATCTATGCCCGAGGCAGGATTCGAACCTGCGACCGTAGCGATATCGCGGTTCCAGCCTGTAGTGCCAAGAACCTCTCGGCCACCCCGGCCATCTCGGCGACAATCGCCAGGGAGCGGAGAAACTAAAATACAACGAGTATAATAGTTATATCGGTACGCCTAGCTAGCGTAAGGGTCAGCGTGGCGGGTTGTTAACCAAAGCTGAGCGGTTTCGATTCCCAGTCGGGTCGGGTACTGGGTGTTGTGTTGTCATCACGTTCCACTATTAAGATGTAAATTTAAAGAAAATGCTAATAATACAGCTTACGACTTGTAGTAAATTAAGAAAACGAGTGAAAACATAAAAGTGAGAGTAATAGAATAAGACTGATGAACTTTTGTGCAGAACGTTCACAGCATTCAGTACCAATCGTCCACAGTTTTGGTTTGGCTTATTTTATTGAAAGAAAAAAATCCCTATAACAGGATTCCAATTTACACACTCAATGTAAGATATCGTATCTGCCTTTATGAGATATGGTACGTTGGTTTGCAGATTGGATGCCTTGAAATCACCAACCGGAGCGTTTGTTTTCTCACTCTTTCTCCATCGAATAACGTTCATGTAGTCCTAAAATACGTCGACATATGGATCAATAACTATATCAAATTTTGTTAATTCTTTGTTTTGATTTCTCAATTACACTGACAGAAGTGGTAAATGGTGATTATTTTCGAAAGTTTCCGTTCGTTTTAGATCATTACCAACGTTAAAAATTGGGGATGCCGGGACTAGTAGGCATAGTTTTTACTTTACGATTTTTCTGTTTTCTGCTGTAGTACTTTCTGCTTATATGATCGATGCTGCAGATCTTGGTATCCCTTTGTTATTAATTAATGATGAAAATATAACTTAGAATTACATGCGGAATTCGTAAAAATAGTGTACTAAAACACTACATCTGTCCCATTTTACCCCACATGTGGGTTAAGTTGGCACACATGTTGGGGTAAGTTGGCGTGGTTAAGAGGTTGTGAGGGATAAACACAAGTTAGTATCTGAGGCACTTTTATTTCATCCGAGCATCACAAGCAGTACTGATATATTTTTTAAGTGGCCGAAACACACTCTGGTCCAGGTCCTGCAATTTATGATTGTAGTGTGGGGGAAATGATAGGATAACCACCCCACCTCCGTTCAATAAATCAAGTGCTTCAACAGACAAATGAGAATCGAGGTTAGCAAGCATTTGAGGTGTTGGGCGATCATTCAGACTTATAGTATAGCGAAGAAAGTGTTTGGAGAACATAATAAAATTTGTTTCTATCATCCAACATGAGTTGTTCGCATCACCGTCAGAGCCAGCCGGAACGTCTAGTACAAAATGTGGTTCGTATTTTGCTCTAGGGAATATGAAGGAAAGAGGGATAGCATTACCTCCAGCTGATACACATGTTGTTAGGGTCAAGAGTCTACCTCTTTAAGCAGAGATTATCCATCCAATTTGTTTCAAATCTTTCCATACTATCACTATGTCTGGTTTCTGTACAGTTGTGATCCCCGTTTCATTCATATTCCATATATCTTGAGCTTGCAACTTTAATCTATCAAAAACGTTTTTAAGGAAACTGCAGAAATTGTTCATATTTACGTTATTAAAACTGGTGACCCCAGCTAGGTATTTGGGCTTCAAGTGTTCGGATGGATAAACTCTGATATCTCTTCAGAAAATACGTGTACCAGTCAGATCCCGCCAATTTTTTTCATCCCAAAACAGTGGTATGTTAACTTCAGTTCTGGTCGCGTATTGAAAAGCCAGTTTTCTAACTTCCTTCGGGCTTAAACCGAAATAAATATCTGAGGCTTTCTTCAGGTATTCACTTAACAGATACTCATGTTGCTGAGAGAAAACCTGTAACACGAAATACGAAGTATGCCATCAGTTACGAACCTGATGTTATGACAGGCATGTGTATTAGTTAGATATATGGCCTTGGAGTTCAGAAGGCCCACAAGGAAATGATTACACAACTACTCTTTTTTTTTTAAACAAAAGTTATGTCACTTGACTGATAAATACCTTCCTAGGAGTTTTATCTCCACTTAGAACATCAGAGTCCTCATCAGTGGAAGCATCACATTTTTTCGTTTTCAGGTAATAGCTATCTAGCTAAGCTAGCTAAGCTCCGTACAGGGATGTTGAATTCTATCGCTGTGTCGGCTAGGCTTCTTTTGTCGATAGTGTGAGCATGTACGACGTTCTTTACGTTCTGTTCAGTATGCTTTGCTCGTTCCGTCCTCCTCTTGTAATTCCTCATGGCAAACCTGCAACGAAATGTATCAGAAAGTAGTTAAAAAATGTCAGCATATACCTATGTTTTAAGAAAAAAGTCACTGAGGAGTAAGTTGGAATACGCCACGTGGTCTATGCCGACATGCCCCTAAGCCAAGATGCCAACTTGCCCAACAACACATTTTAGACAATGGAAGGAACAATGTCGTTTGTGAGTTTGACTGTTGCACTCCTAGCGCTCTTTTCTTATATCGGTAGAAAAAAGGAAGCAGTGTGCCAACATATCCCATATGCCAGCTATCCCCGGTCACCCCTACATAATGTAAGAAAATGTAATATGCAAATATTAAAGCATTATCGCTGTATATTCATTGTAGAGTATATGTTTTTTTCATTTGTATGAGATAAGAACAAATGCAGATTAATTTTAAAATCATGCAAGACTTTTGACGACGAAAATGTGGATTAGAAACCGATAGCGACGCTTTTTAGGTAAGGTAAACCGAAACCAAATTGCGGCCGATTGCTGCGGTACGTTGTAAACATTCTGCATCACCCACAAGAGCCACTTTTTTAATAGTAATGTCATTATCTGATAAAACAGCATTAAGAATATTTTACTAGGGAAGAAAATTCTCTCTATCGATGGCTATCGAGAACAGCAATTTCGCTAAAGAACGAGGATTTTCTGAAATGAGTGCATGTTACGGAAGTATTTACTGAAAAGAAAAGATGAAAGTTCTTGGGCCCACTGTAAAAGAAGGAGTACGTGCGGAAGGTCAAAACTGCAAACTCTTTTTCCGGATAGAAAAACTCTACGATTGCGCCAGGTAACGTCGTTTTTTAACGTAATTTGACAACATTACCTTCCCAGTAAACTCTCAACCATATGGACACCTAATGGTAAAACAAGAAGTCTGTAGCACTTCGATCAAGAGACATAGAAGGACTCTAAAAACTTGGAGGGCGACTAAGAAAAACCTTAGTAACGTCTACAGTTTTCAGGAACAGCTTATGGAGAGAGGGTTATTTTCATATCGAAAGGAATTCGCTGACAGCAAATAGCATGGTGTGAGCTATGTTAGATGCAGATGTTCACTCGGTGGTGACAAATGAAAATTTGTGCCGGACCGGCCATCACCTATTGCGTGAAATCATTGTTCATGTCCCTACCCGGCACAAATATTCACATGTCACAAACAGGTAGAACATTTGCACCTAATACAGTTCACGCCAAGTTATTCGTCTAATTTCGAGTAGCTGTCAGTCATCTTCAGTGTAAAAAAAAAAAAAAAAAATGGTTCAAATGGCTCTGAGCACTATGCGACTCAACTTCTGAGGTCATCAGTCGCATAGAACTTAGAACTAATTAAACCTAACTAACCTAAGGGCATCACACACATCCATGCCCGAGACAGGATTCGAACCTGCGACCGTAGCGGTCACGTGGTTCCAGACTGAAGCGCCTTTAACCGCACGGCCACACCGGCCGGCCTTCAGTGTAAAAATGTAATTTTTAGTTAAAACAGAACCAGAAGAAAATACACTACTAGCCATGAGCTGAACGTCTGCAGCCTAAGCAAGTCTGCGCGAAATCATAACAAGAACGTTAATCGGCCAGGATAAGAAATAATGGTATAGCCGATCACATGATATAAATGGATACTATTTAATTTGTGACTGACAGTCCTTCATGTAGGTTTCCTATCGAGTTCAATCGGCCGAAAATGACAAGTGTGACATTCGTCTCCGGCCCCTTCCGGCTAGGAAACTTAGGAAACTTTCCTTTTTTTTTATACCGCAGTCAGTCTTCTGGCTGGTTTGACGCGGCCCACCAACAATTAGTCTCCTCTGCCGACCTCTTCATCTCAGGGTAGCACTTACAACCTACGTTCTCAATGAAACTTCCTGACAGTTTATAACTGTGTGCCGAACCAGCACTCGAACGCGGGACCTTTGCCTTTCGCGCGCAATTGCTCTACCAACCTTGCTACCCAAGCACGGCTGACGTCCCATACTCACAGCTTCAGTTCTGCCAGTTCCTATCTCCTAGCTTCCAAACTTCACAGAAGCTCTTCTGCGAAGGTGAAGTTTGGAAGGTAGGGGACGAGGTACTGGCAGAATTGAAGCTCTGGTGACGGGTCGTGAGTCATGCTTGGGTAGCTCAGTTGGCCGACGGCTCAGTAGCTCAGCGTGTTCCGTCAGAGAGTTAGTTACTGTCTGTAATAAAGAAGTAAGTGAACGGACCGACGAAGAACCTAAACGGGTGTCATCAGACGCCCACTCCAAACAAATTCAATGAATAAAATTAGATCAACAAAAAAAAAAAAGAAAGAAGAAGAGTTGGTAGAGCACTTGCCCAAGAAAGGCAAAGGTCACAAGTTGGAGTCCAGATCCGGCATACCAGTTTTAAATGTTCAAATGTGTGTGAAATCTGATGGGACTTAACTGCTAAGGTCATCAGTCCCTAAGCATACACACTACTTAATCTAAATTACCCTAAGGACAAACACACACACCCATGCCTGAAAGAGGACTCGAAACTTCCCCGGGACAAGCCACACGGTCCATGACTGCAGCGCCTTAGACCACTCGGCTTACCCGCGCGGCCGGCACACAGTTTCAACGTGGCAGGAAATTTCATGTCAGCGAACACTCCGCTACCGAGTGAAAATCTCATTCTGGATACGTCCTCAATAATCTTCTGGATATATTTCAATCTCTGTCTTCCTCTACAGGTTTTGCTCTCTACAACTCCCTAGAGTGCCACGGAAGTCTTTTGCTGATGTCTTAACAGATGTCCTACCATCCTGTAATTTCTCGCTGGCCGGTGTGGCCGTGCGGTTCTGGCGCTTCAGTCTGGAACCGCGTGACCGCTACGGTCGCAGGTTCGAATCCTGCCTCGGGCATGGATGTGTGTGATGTCCTTAGGTTAGTTAGGTTTAAGTAGTTCTAAGTTCTATGGGACTGATAACCATAGATGTTACGTCCCATAGTGCTCAGAGCCATTTGAACCATTTGTAATTTCTCCTTGTCAGTGTTGTCCACATATCCCTGTCCTCCCCGATTCTGCGCAGAATTCCTTTCCTCTCCGATTCTGTGCAGAACCTCCTCTTTCCTTAGCTTCTCAGTCCACCTAATTTTCAACATTCGTCTGTAGCACCACATTTGAACTGCTTATACTCTCTTCTGTTCCGGCTGCCGCACAGTGCATCTTTCACTATCATACAATACTGTGCTCCAAACACCAGAAATTCTTCCTCAAATTGATGTCTATTTTTTATACAAGTAGAGTTGCTTTAGCCAGGAATGCCATTTTTGCCAGTGCCAGTCTCCTTTTGATGTCCTCTTTGCTCCGTCTGTCATCGATTATTTTGCTGCGTAGGTGGTAGAATTCCTTAATTCCATCCACTTCGCGACCATCAGTCCTGAAGTTAAATTTCTCGCTGTTCTCATTCCTGCCATTTCTCGTTACTTTCGTCTTTCTTCGATTTACTTGCAGTCCATATTCTGTACTCATTATATTGCTCATTTCAATCAGCAGATCATATAATTCTTCTTTACTTTCACTCAGGACAGAATTGTCATCAGTGAAACCAGTCATGATACCCGTTCACGATGAATTTCAGTTCCACAACTGAACCTTTTATTTCTTCGATGTACAGATTGCTTCTCCGTTGTACAATTTGAACAGTAAAGGCGCAAGGCTACGTCCATGTCTTGCACCCACTATGATCCGAGCACTTCCTTCTTGGTCGTCCTCTCTTATTATTCCCTCTTGGCACTTGTACGCATTGTTCTTGTATACTACCCGTCTCTCCCTGTGGCTCACCCCTATTGTTGTCATAATTTCGAACATCTTGCACCATTTTACATTGTCGAGTCTTGATGTTTCTTTAGTCTTGCTTCCATTATCAACTGTAACGTCAGAATTGCCTCTCTAGTGCCTTTATCTTTTCTAAATACGAACTGATCATCATCTAACACATCCTAAATTTTCTTTTCTACTCTTCTGCGAATTATTCTCGTCAGAAACGTGAATGAATGAGCTGTTAAGCTGCGACTGCAGTAATTCTCGCACTTGTCAGGTCTTGCAGGCTTCGGAATTGCGTGGATGATATTTTTCCGAATGTCAGATGGTATGTCGTTAGATCAATACATTCTACACACCAAGGTGAATAGCCTTTTTGTTTCCACGTCGACAATGAATTTTAGAAATTCTGGTGGAATGCTATCTATCCCTTCTGCTTTATTTTATCTTAAGTCCTCCATAGCTCTCGTAACGACACATTGTACTAGCTCTTTAAAATTGACTGCTGTTTCTTCTTCCATCACATTAGACAAATCTTCCCACTCAGAGAGGATTTTTATGTACTATTTCCTCCTATCCGCTCGCTCTTCTTCATTTAAATTAGAATTCCCGTTGCACTCTTAATATTACCAGCCCTGCTTTTAATTTCACCGAAGGCAGTTTTGACTTTCCTGTATGCTGAGTCAGTCCTTCCGGCAATTATTTATTCTTGTAGCATGCGTGTTGCGATCAAGACTGAATTTAAAAAAAAAATATTTTTAATTTTTTTTATAGCCGTTCCAAAATGGTTTGTTAAAATTATTTCTTTTTCGATTCCTTCACATTTTTCATGTAGCCATTTCGTCTTGGCTTCACTGCACTTCCTATATGCTTCATTCCTCCGCGACTTGTATTTCTGTATTCCCTTGACCATTTTTGTATTCGTTTCTTTCATCGATCAAATGAAGTATTTCTTCTGTTATCCACGGTTTCTTCGCAGTTACCATCTTTGTACCTAGGTTTTTCTTTCAACCTCTGTGATCGCTCTTTTTAGAGATTGTCCACTCCTCTTCTACTGTACTGGCTACTGAGCTATTCCTTATTATTGTATCTATAGCATTAGAGAATTTGAAATGTACGTCATCATTCATTAGTACTTTCTTATTCCACTTCTTTGCCTATTGATTTTTGCTGAGTAATCTCTTAAACTTCATCCTACTCTTCATTAGTAATAGATTATCATCTGAGTCTACATCTGCTCATGGATACACCTTACAGTCCAGTCCAGTACCTGGTTTCGGAATCACTGTCTGACCATAATGTAATCTAACTAAAATCTTCCCGTATCACCCACCCTTTTACAAATATACCTCCTGCTCTTGTGATTTTTGAACAGAGTATTCCCTATTACTCGCTGATATTTATCACTGAACTCAATTAGTCTTCTCTCTTTCCTTGTCCCAAGCCCATATTCTCCTGTAACTGTTTCTTCTCCTCCTTCCCCTACAACTGCAATCCAATCTCCCATGACTATTAGATTTTCATCTCCCTTTATGTACCGTTTTACGCTCTCAGTATCCTCATATGCTTTCTCTGTCTCTTCATCGCCAGCTTGTGACGTTGGCATATATATATATATATATATATATATATATATATATATATATATATATATATCGTAGTTGGTTTGCTGCCAATTCCGATAAGAACAATCTCATCACTGAACTGTTCACGGTAACACATTCTCTGTCCTATCTTCCTATTCATAACGAATCCTTCACCCATTATATCATTTTCTGCTGCTGTTGATATTACCGTGTACTCATCTGACCGGAGCCCTTATCTGCTTCCCCTATCACTTCACTTACCCCTACTACATCTAGACTGAGCCTTTGATTTCCGTTTTCGGACTTACTAGCTTCCCTATCGCGTTCAAGCTTCTGACATTCCACGTCCAGACTCGTAGATTGTTATCGTTTCGTTCATTGTTCAATCTTTTTCCTATGGTCACCTCCCCCTTGGCAGCCCCTTGCGTAGATTTGAATGGGAGACTTTTCCGGAATCATTTGCCAATGGAGAGATCGCATCACAGTTTTTCGATTACAGACCACATGTCCTGTGGATAGGCGTCATGTGTCTTTAATGCAGTTGTTTTCATTGCCTCCTGCAGCTTCATGCCGTTGATCATTGATGATGTTTCCGCCGTTACGGAAAATTACCACCCCTAAGACAAGACCGTTGGGAGAATGAGGATGACTTCTTACGCCGGAAGTCTTCGGCTGCCATTGCTGGTTATTACTCAATATTTAAGCGGTGGAGCGTTTCGAACGTTTTGATTACTAATGAAAGGCTATACCCCTAGACCACTTTTGCGAGCCTGATTAAATGCATTCTAGTGCTGGACTACTACTTGTAGACAAGTTGAACAGCCCGCGCTGATCCAACAACTCGCTCTACTACTTTCAGGGTGTGTTCATTTGAACGCCCAATTTCATTACTGCCACACTGTCAGGGTTTTCAGGTTGACACCTCTTACTCATACTAAGCTGATATCGTAGAACCGACTGGAATTGTCACGCCATACGTCTCTGGTGGGGTGCCAGACGACCGCTTGTTACCAGCTTTGTATCACATACAGGACGTCCAAAGAGACCGCCAGTCTGCTCTTTTGAGGAGTGACTATTTTTTTATATGGCGAGCTTCTTCGATTTCATAAGGTATTGAGTTCACAAATTTGAAGCTACTTGAAGATCAGGAATATAAGCTGAGAGAAAAACCACTCTTCTAGGAACTTAAGAAAGTTTCGAAATCACTTGCAGAACGTCCGAAGTTTACATCGTTTAAGGTGTGGTGCCAGCTCTCCAACTGCTACGAAAGAGGAATAGCTTCCTTTGGGAATATTAAATAACCTCGCTCACGTAGCTCGCAGCAAAGCCTTAACTAGAAGATTGGCGCCGGAATGAACTAACAGTTCCTCGAGTAACAAAAATTAAACAGGCGAACAAAGGGAGTCGCAAAGGTCGAACTCAATTAGCTTCCATTTTTCCCTCCATTTCTTCACGGTTCAAAGAGGGGCGACAAATTGCCGGGGTGCACAAAACAAGCCTCGGTCGGCCTTCATTAATATTCAGAAGCCAGGGAGCCGGGTGGTCGCCGTGACGGCACGGGACGGGAGGCTGCGCCGGTTGGTTCGCCGAGGTGCGCCCGCGTCCGACAAAGGCTGCCGCGCCGGCGAGGACTGCCTCTTCGTTGCGAGCGCGCTTCCAGCTAATAGCCCCGCCGCATATCCGTCCCTATTTGCTTGTTAATCCACCAACCACGGCAGCGCGCAGCTAGTTGCAGTGCGCCAAAGCCGGCTACCAGCTGATTACACCGCTCGAAAGCGCGCTTTCTGCTGCCGTCATGACATTCAGTTTCTCTCCTCTTTTGAAATTGGAGACGGAAAATTAAAATTAAAATTATTCCAGTATAAGCGACTCAAAGGTTTTTGGCACTTCCAACAAACCATTCTGGGCATCTTACATAGCATAAATACATTACGTATTAATTAACTCACTGTTTTGAGGAACCGTAACAAAACCGAATGCCATTTATCACTGTAATCTCATATGATTTCATTACTAAATGCTGATTTAGAACTGAACATAAATATGTGATTTTATGTATTAGCTTTTCTCAAAGGTGCTTTCCAACACGTTGAACATGATGGCTCAAGATGTTGGCAACTATGCCGATTAATTGTAAAGAAATTTCAGCACCAATTGAAATTTGATTTCTAACAGCACGTCTGCTTTCGGTCACCAAGGCCATTTTGAACTGTTTGTAAGATTAGAGGTACATAAAAATGCAAAATAAAGGTGTAAAAAGCTGCAATCCATTTAGCACACCCTTTTTCATTTAATATGAGAACCACACTCTTCTTAAATAATTGGGGGGGGGGGGAGAATAAGATGATAACGTTTTATAAAAGCAAACTGGACTGCAGTGACTGTTCATATTGACTTGTAACTAACTTCATATCTGAACTACATTTAACACGGTGCAAGTCTTTTTTTTTCTTTGTAATTTCTGAGAGTGCGTGGGGACAGGGCACCAACTGGATCTGGGACAGGGAAGGCAGTGACCAACGTAACCAAAACAGCAAGACCGAGCCAACCAGGCAGGTAGCAAAAGGTTTTTCTCCGTGGAGGTAGCCTTTCCGGGGGCTGATGCAACTGTGCATTTATGACTCGCCTCCATCCTACTGGGCGAGCAGTGGCGAGGATGAGGAACTTTATCAGCGGGTGGCCAGCGTCCTTATATGTTCTGCAGGGTGCCTTCAGCAGATAACAATTCAAGCTGCTATTGGCCGCCTGGATGTTGCTATTCAGTGATTGGTGTTCATGTCTCGTTTGGCGGAAAGAAAAGAGGAGGCTGTATAATTCAGCTAAAAGAATTTAGAGTTCATCTGGAGACAGATATGAGGGCGGTTCTAGGGCTTCGTTCAGAGATGAAGACAGGGGCAGACCTGTGCATTTAGTGGGAGATGGAGGCGGAGGCGTGTCGAAGAGTTCATCTAGAGATGGAGATGAGGGTGGATCAAGGAATTCGACTGGTGATTGAGACGAGGGCGGATAGAGAAGTTCATTCTGAGACAGACAGTTGTGCACATCTGGTGCACATATTAGCAGCTGACTGAGGTCCAGTGTTCGTATCGCCAGAGGCACGATCCTCGCCCTGTGCTTCAGAGACACATGCATTCCGGCAGAATTCTGCATATCTGTTCCTGATTATTAACGGTGAGTATTATTAACAGCGCCAACATCATAGGACAGTCAGTGGTCTGTATTTAGTCAAATAATTGCTGTGATCTGTCTCAGATACAGGGTATGCTATAGTAGATGCATGCATTTCTCCATCTGTCAGCCAACAGCCAATACATTTGTTTTATTAGAAGCTTGCGACTTATTTTTTGAACGTCAGTTGTGTCTAAAGTGTACGTTTGCTTTTATCTTCGACTAACTCTGAGAACCAGCAGGATTACTTGATGTATTTCATGGAGGACAGATTTGTAATTACAACTGAAGTTCTTTCATATCCAGATGCGTTTAATGTTTGTGTTTTTAATTGAATAAATTAATGTGTTCGATTAAAATTTGTTTATGTAAAGACCTCAAGCTCCAGTTAATGTCATATTTAACGTCATCAAATATCAGCTTTATGATCCGCAGCTAAGCTCTCAAACCATTTGTATCAGTCATATTATTGCAAGCAGTAATTTAAGCGTGGGTCTTAAACGTGTGTCCGGCTCTTAATTTTCTGAGTCAGGGTAACCTTTTCAAACACTCTTGGGGTTTTGCAAAGGTAAAAATGGAGTAAAATGGATAAAAAATGATCGCATAGCAAAATAAATGTTGCGCAACAATGTCGAAATTTTAACGGGGCTAGATAAATAACTTTCAAACTCAAAAGCACAGCGTCGTGGAGATAGACACATGCAGCCGACACAGATCAAAATCTGGTTCTTTAATCACTGTCTTACCATTATCCACCTTCCAGTGTCTCAAGGCCTCTTCCACGAATACAGCATTCTTTCGTCATTCTTAAAGCAAGTATTAATTATGATTAAATTATGCTCTGCACAAAATTCTACAGGCGGCTTTCTCTTTCATTCCTTAACCCCAGTCCATATTCATTTACTACTTTTCCTTCTCTTCCTTTTCCTACTATCGAATTCCAGTCCCCAATGACTATTAAATTTTCGTCTCCCTTGACTATCTGAATAATTTCTTTTACCTCATCATACATTTCTTCAATCCCTTCGTCATCCGTGGAGCTAATTGACATATAACCTTGTACTATTTTTGTAGGTGTGGGCTTCGTGTCTGTCTTGGCTACAATAATGCTGTTCGTAGTAGCTTACCAGCGCTCCACTTTTTTTGTTCATTATTAAACCTACTCTTGCATTACCCCTTTTTGATTTTGTAT
Source organism: Schistocerca americana (assembly GCF_021461395.2). Lineage (NCBI taxonomy): Eukaryota > Metazoa > Arthropoda > Insecta > Orthoptera > Acrididae > Schistocerca > Schistocerca americana. Next base: position 570,548,244 of record NC_060122.1, on the reverse strand, counting down.
TTATAACCCTGTATTCACCTGACCAAAAGTCTTGTTCCTCCCGCCGCCGAACTTCACTAATTCCCTCTATATCTAACTTTAACCTACCCATTTCCCTTTTTAAATTTTCTAACCTACCTGCCTGATTAAGGGATCTGTCATTCCACACACTGATCCGTAGAACGCCAGTTTTCTTTCTCCTGATTACGACGTCCTCTTGAGTAGTCCCCGCCCGGAGAAACGAATGGGGGACTATTTTACCTCCGGAATATTTCACCCAAGAGGACGCCATCATCATTTAACCATACGGTAAAACTGCATGCCCTCGGGAAAAATTACGGCTGTAGTTTCCCCTTGCTTTCAGCCCTTCGCAGTATCAGCACAGCAGGGGTGTTTTGGGTAGTGTTACAAGACCAGATCAGTCAATCATCCAGACTGTTGCCCCTGGAACTACTGGAAAGGCTCCTGCCCCTCTTCAGGAATCACACGTTTGCCTGGCCTCTCAACAGATACCCCTCCGTTGTGGCTGCACCTACGGTACAGCTGTCGGAATCGCTGAGGCACGCAAGCCTCCCCGCCAACGGTAAGGTGCACAGTTCATGTGGAGAGGGGCTATATTTTTCTTGTGTGGACAATCATAGCTTCAAGCAAAAGGTAAAACATTGTAGAACACTAGAATAAGTGACCATTACATCACCATTTCTTACTGTGTACCACAAGGTTCTGTTCTGAGTCCTCATCAGGTTCTGACGTGTTAATCCACTGTCAGAAGATGCAAGGTTTGTCCTATGCCGCATTTAATAAAAAATTATTGGAACAAGAAGTAATATGAACCCTATTTTTGAAAACACGACTAATAAGATACCTGAAAACATCAGCAGTGGCGTCTAGACGTCTCACTATCATTACATTTTGCTAAGATTAAGTGCATAGAATTCAGTACCTCTATTTGTAGCCTCCAAAACAACAAAAATAGTCAATTGAAACAATTAAATACAATGATTCGATAGTATTACTTTTTGGGACTATATATACATCACAATTTTCACCGAAAAACGTACACACAGCAGTATTAAAAAGGGAAGAAATTAACGTATTCTACATTTTACATTCAATAATGAGTTGCAGAAACAGTTTTTGGGGGAATGGAACTGTAAGAAATAGTATTTCCAGAACACACAAGCATGTTATAAGAACGATCTCAGGTATATTTTTATTTTCTTAAAAGGTGGTGTACACAATGGATACAAAATTTATGCAAGTAGAAATGTGTATGTAGTCGTCATGGAGTGACCATTAGTAGGTAAGGGAGAGATACATGGGTACATTTTCATTCAATATCCTAGCAGATCATATGAAATATATTTTAAGTAATGGAACGGAATTTACGATTGAATTAAAGGACGTTGTGTTTGGTGATTCCTTCTATTCCATTGAAGAACATCATCACATAAATTCTTAAAATCTGGTTTAAAGTTATTTTATAATCAAAATTAACACTGTAATGCTCTAATATTTCATATTGTCGAATACTTTTATTGTATTGCACTTAAATTAAATATATATATTTCACGTCTTTTCATATCCCAGAGACACCTGTCCTGGGGTCAGTCGGAATGACTGATGGAATTTAATGTCACGGTAGACTCAAAGCTGATAACTGTAAAATATGTTATATCTTTAAATAAGACTACCAGTAAAAAATAGCACTGATCAAAAGCAGATGTAGAAACTGTTTTTGAGTATCTAACTATATGACAGCTTGATAACAATGGTCTTCGCTGATATTATCGTCTGTGTTTGTTTCTTGAATATGATACAGATAAATAGAAATAAGCAGAAATGAAAATGCCATGTTTACAGTATATGTTTTCTCGTGTGAGTCTAGAATCGCACGCTGACGACTTCTATGCCCCTCAAATATCCCAGTAATCCCACCGCGGATACGTGACGTATAGTTTAACGTGAAATCCGAACGACGTTTGATTCCTGGTGAATCTAAACATCACCGTGAGGTGACGGTAGTGTTAAAGGCAGACTGAAATATTCTGTCGTTCGACTAGGGGAGAAATGCCTGGGAAAACGCTCAGAAGAATACTGCCTGTATCTGTCTGCCCCGACATCGCTCGGCAGTTGTCTCAAGGCAAAAAACGCTGCTGACATTAGATTAAATGTCAGCTAGTAGCTCTCCGTTAATGGGAAACGAAACATGTTCGTTTATGACATTTCCGGATACTCGCTGTAATAACGACCCCCACATTCATTATGATTCTAAAATCAATACGGTGAGTCTATCTGCTCCATGTTCCAGTAGTCGAACGGAATGATAACTGAATTGCTTCACTGTGAAAAGAAGTACTTGCAGCGCTGCACACCAATGACAAGTCATTAACCGTCCTATGGAAAACTTCGCGGCTTGGTTGGCATGTTGCACAGGAGCTGCACCAAGAATGTAGTTTTATCTACAATTATGTGCCGTCGTGAAATACGTAAATTAGCAAATATCTAAGAATTCCAACTATCACTAATAGGATCAAACTACACTATGAGCGCACTGACGGAAATTCGTAGGTATAGAATCATAGTGTGGGTTCGTGTCCAGCAACTGGTGAAAGCATCACAAGTTCTGCTATATGCGTGAGAAGAGTAGTTCTGCATGTTAATTGTAAAGTACCGTCTTGGATCTGCCTAGTTTTCAGTATATTTTGACTCTGATGATCATTGAATACTGACAATGAAAAACTTTTTCACTTCATAGAGTGGGCTTACAGCCCTTTACATCTTTAGTAAAGCCACCTTTATCTCGGTCAGCCTGTATCTCTCCTTCCTATTCGTTTATATTTGATTACATTTTTAACTATTCTGCCCTCCCCATTCTATTTGTATGTCGTTTCAATTTTATGCTCGGTTCATAAAGTGAACGTTAATTACTTTATGCGCATTTTATCTCTGAATGAATAGTTTCATGTCTTTACTCTCATTAAGTGAAAAGTGGTCATTAATTTTGACATAGCTCATTTGATCTCTGAATACACAATTCTTATTTCGGATCTCATTACGTGTACTTCACTTTAGCGGATAATTTTATTTTCTACTTGTCATTATTGGTCAATGTGCAGGAGGCATTTCCATTTTTGGAGTAGCCTTGGCTTTACAAAATTTTATTCTTGTTTTCCTTCGAATGCCATGCTTGGTTCAGGTTATTGAGCCACATTACTTGACGCTTACTTTATTAGTATTGACTTTTTTATGTACACATATATCTCAGATTAATGTATGATACCTGTTTTATCGACGTTCAGAAAATTGCGGCTCACTGATTACTACCTCAGCTTTCTGCTGAAATTTTGAGAGGATAGCTCTTACTCCTTCGTATTTCATTTCAGGGACTGAAGGTAGTTATCCGTCTTTTGAGCAATTATTTAGCTGTCTGCAAAGAGTAGTATTAATGAGTTTCATCTTCGTAATACAATAATATAAATACAATTCTAAGAAAGGCTACATCCTTGTCACATTTCTCTGTTGTTCTTTATCGTCTCCGTTCTCAATTTTTATTTATTGCCAGCCCCTTACACGATAAAAATTAGATCTAGTGCTTTGTGGACAAATCCAGGTGATGGTCTTGATGCTAATTAAATTAGCAATGGCACAAATTTAATTTATTGCATACAGTCAGGTCTGTCAAACATGTTTCTCCTTCTTTTCAGGGCATTCGTGCGGATACTGTGCGTTTGCTGTCCCAGGCGGATGCGCCGGAAGTATCAGCCGGCGCTTCGGTCCAAACCTAGCCAGGTACAGCTCTTCGTATCTCAGTGTTGCTATCACTAGACGCAAGAAACGAGGTACAAAGTTATCGTAGGCTTTAAGATATTAATGTATACGACGATGCACTTATGCAGGAAATTATTACGGCTGCACTTTCTCCGAAGACTACTTTCCTTAAATGACTTTGAAAAAAAAATGGAAAGTGGCAGTAATCAATACACCGATAACATGGAAACCCAATCGCTATCCATTTTACTTTGAATAGTTTCCAGATTATTAAAGTATTAACACCTGCTATCATTCTTCTTTTTTAAAAAAATTTCGTTTCAGACCAACTGAGAACACCATCAAAATAATCATTTAGGTCTCTTTTCTTTCGTCCTCACCCAACAATAATTTCCTCATGGTGAGTTCTTTTCCCTTCCATTTGACTCCAGTTCTTTCTCTGTTTGTTTTATCTTCCTTTAAATCTTTGAATTGCTTGACTTCTAATGCCAAGTTGTCTTTGTTAAGAAATGACCCCTGTTCAATCTCCATTTCTTCTATGTCTTCTTTTGTCTTGCTGTCTGACCCACTTTATTTGTCTGCTTTTCTGTTTTGGAAGAATGTGTGGTTCTTTGTTAACTTGTTCTCCTTTATTCCTTCTTAGATCTCCGTGGATTGTTACACACCTTTTCCTGATCTGGTACGTTATTTTAGGACGGAATGAATAATTTACTCATTTGGTTACAAAATCAAATTGCCATATCTGTTCTTCACTGGACCAAATATTTTTTGCAAAACTCATTTGTATTTTCCTAATGTTACAATACCATTTTGCATTCAGATAAAAGCTATGTTTGTAATCCATATTTTTACAATGTGTTACACCGCCTAAATTTAACACTTTAGAGAAATAGTTTATATTGTACAGATTTCTTACTCTTGTGTATGCTCGTCACTTTTCCATTTCAGATTTTAATTGCTTGTTTTCCACTTTTATGTTTGTATTTCCACCCAGACATTTAAGTCTGTCTATTTTTATGATGTTGCTATATTTGATTTCTTTAAATTCTTGATGATCCACTTTCGTTGGTCACTTTCTCTGTGCTTAAAATGATATTTCTACGCCTGTCTCCCCAGATATTTCGTTCAGTAGTTCTAATCTTTTCTTTTCGTTGTCTAAGCCAGGTGTCCCCTAACTTTTCCTCTGAAGGAAGACTTTGGGAACCCTGGTACTTTTATGGAACACCTTATTTATTTTGAAGGTTAATAAATTTTTTAAATATAAGAAAAACTTGTTTTATCCAGTAATTATTTAAATTGTAAATTACACGTAGTAACATAGAAATCAGTAGAGCTGAGAACTAAGGTTCGCTGGTCTGGAATGCCAGACGACAAGATGGCTGTTTTTCGGTGGTTCTTGACGTACTCTACCGCTGGTTCACAATCTCTGCCTTAGCAAAAATGATACACAAACACCTAACGTAGGATAAACCAAAGAATAAAGCTTGCACGTTTCATAGATAAATAGAGCAAAGGATTTCCCTTCCTTATGTTCACTGACGTGAAGGGTATCCGATCGCAAAGCTATCCGGACGCAAGGATAAAAATTACTTTAATCTGAGAGATCATAAACACAGCGAGACGGTACAACGAGATAGACGCTAGGCGAAACAGGGCTACACGAAGCTGAGAGTCGAAGCGTTATACAGCTTCGGGTAGAAAAATAGTTGTACAACGCATGCGTAGTGGGCATCATGTTCTTGTCTTGGAGAGACACACAGTCTTAATTTTATTTAAAAGCACAGTATTTAACATCACTAGTCGAAATAATTTCATTTCTACAATTAAGTTAGTAAGGTTAGACATACACGTAATGAATGTTAAGTACACTAGTGCCCAAATGTCAGAGACGGAAATAAATTTCGCATGATATATCACTGCCAAGTAACATAGCTCGATGAAAGCTGGACCACTCGTAGAAGAAAGTATGGTAGCGCTAGGACACAGACAGTGCCTTCTCTGCGAGATAGCAATGGAAATACTATCGACGATAGTACTGCGAAAACAGAGTTACTAACCACAGCCTTTAGAAATTCCTTCACCAAAGAGAGACGAAGCCAATATTCCGTAGCTCAAACCAAGAATAGCTGCCAACAAGAGTAACTATGAAGTAGATATCCACGGAGTAGTGAACCAACTGAAATCACTTAATAAAAGCAAGTCTTCTGGTCCTTCCTGTTTACCAATTAGGTTCCTTTCAGAGTATGCTGATGCAGTAGCTCCATATTTAACAATCTTATCGAACCTCTCGTTCGCCGAAAGATCCTTATCCACAGACCGAAAAGTTGCACAGGTCACACCAATGTTCAAGAACGGTATAATTCACTAAATTACAGGCCCATAAGATTAACTTCGTTATGCAGAATGATTTTGAAACATAAGTTTTGTTCGAACAATATGAATGACCTCGAAGAGAGCGGTTTATTGACACAGGCAACGCGGATTTAGGAAACATCGTTCTGGTGAAACACAACTAGCTCTTTACTCACACTAAGTGTTGAGTACACCTGATAAGGCATTTCAAACTGATCCCGTATTTCTAGATTTCCAAAAGGTCTTTGATACTGTACCACACGAGGGGCTTGAAGTGAAATTGCGTGCTAATGGAGTATCGTCTCAGTTATGTGACTGGATTCGATATTTCCTATCAGAGAGGTCACAGTTTGTAGTAACCGACGTGGAGTCATGGAGTGAAACAGATGTGATTTCTGGCGTTCCCCAAAATAGTGTTACAGGCCCTCTGCTGTTCCTTATCTATATAAACGATTTAGGAGACAATCTGAGCATCTGCCTTAGTTTTTTTGCAGATGATGCTGTCGTTTATCGTCTGGTAAGGTCATTAGAAGGACAAAACAAATTGAAAAATGATTTAGAAAAGATATCTAAATGGTGGGAAAATTGGCAGTTGACCCTAAATAATGAGAAGAGTGAGGTCATTCACATGAGTGCTTAAGGGAAACTGATGAATTTCGGTTACACGATAAATCAGTCAAATCTGAAGGCCGTAAATTCAACTAAATATCCAGGAATTACAATTACCAAGGATTTAAATTGGAAAGAACACACGTAAAATGTTGTGGGTAAGGCAAACCTAAAACTGCGTTTTATTGACAGAACACTTAGAAAATGTAGCATACCTGCTAAAGAGAGTGCGTACACTTGTTCGTCGTCTTTTGGAGTACTGCTCTGCGAACTGGGATCCTTACCAGGTAGGATTAAAGGAGAACATCGAGAAAGTCTAAAGAAGAGCAGCGCGTTTTGTATTATCGCGGAACAGAGGAGAGCATGTCACGGACATGATACAGGATTTGGGATGGACACAAATAAAACAAAGGCGTTCTTCGTGGCGGCGGATCCTTCTCACGAAATTTGAATCACCAACTTTCTCCTCCAAATGTGAAACAATCTTATCGACGGTAACCTACATAGGAGAAATGATCATCATAATAAAATAAGGGAAATCAGAGCTCGCACTGAAAGACGTAGGTGTTCGTTTTTCCTGCGCGTTGTTCAAGAGTGGAATAATAGAGAATTATTTTAAAGGTGGTTCGATGAACCCTCTGCCAGGCATGTAAGTGTGATCCAAGTAGATGTAGAAACAGGTAGATTATCTGTACTACGCAAGGCAAGTGAAAGAAACACAAAATGTAACGAACGGAAAGACAATTATCACACTGAAATCACGTCCTATGACGGTCTCCTTGGCATTACAAAAGACTGCGAATGATACTTATCAAGTTGTGTGATCTCTACTAACAATGATGCCTGCTCTGCAGCGTGCTCTAGTGCTGGACAACAGGTTTGTAAGGACTTCTAGTGGAAGGGCGTTACTTCACCACCTGCGTGGTTCACAACTGCTGGTTGGACGTTGGTGCTTTCAGGCGTCTGCCCAAAGCACCCCACATGTACCAGATGTAATTTAATTTGGCGAAACAGCCATGACAGTCCATTCGATGAAAATCCTCTCGTTTCGAGAGCTCTTCCACGAGCGCTATTCGATGCGGTCGCACGTTGTCATCCGTAAAATTGAAGGTATGGCCAAATGCAACCCTGGAAAGTCGCAAATGGGAAAGAAGTAAAGTGTCACAATAACGCTGACAGGTGAGTACACATTATTCAAAGATTTGTAAGGTCAGTACGCTCAGGCAACATAATGCCTCCCCACAGCACCTGGACCACAGAAACGTTCGAGTTAGACCGTGCCGGAAGTGCACCTGTAGCGGTGCAAACACGTATTGTCCAGTGACATTATCGAACATGATTATTTTAATGGTCAAGTCCTATCGTGTGAGGAGGCATAATGCTGCGTGGGCGTACTGATCTCCAGATGTTTGAACGCGTTACGCTCACCGACAACATTACTGTGACACCGTGCTCCTTCCCCATATACATCTATCAAGTGTGCGATCGCCCTTGACTTCATTTTTACAGATCACAATGAGTGATGGCTTCGAGAAACGCGGATGGAGGAGCTCTTGGAACGAGAGGATATTCGGCGAATCGACTGGCCTGCCCATTCTGTCGACATACATCCCACCGAGTACTTGTGGAATCGGTTTGGGAGACGTATTTTAACGCGTCCACATGCACCAGAATCTATCCAGGAATTGTGAACTGCGTTGATAAGCACTCCCAAGTATCTCTTACGATTCTTGTGGTCAGCTCACGATCACGTTGCAGATCATTCACTGCTGTTTGTGGTGATCCCACACCCCATTAAGAGGCATTTCCTACCTTTTCCAACGTCCAGGGGACCATCATAAATCGCCGTGACTCACTTTACTTGTTGGCTTTCAATAAAAGCGTCATTTCTGCACGTCTCATTACATATTTCCTTCACTTACCTACAGTGTAACAGAGCCTTCTGTGTGTGGTCCAAGTTTCATCGGAGCTGTGTTACTTGGCAGTGACACATAATGTGAAAGTTACTTTGCTTCATACGTTTGGCACTCCAGTGTATTTCTAGGTATGTACTGAGTAAAAATTGTTATTATTCACGACATCTAAACATAGATAACTCAGCATCTTCGTAATTTACAGCCAATAGTTAAACAACGAAGTAAGGAGGCTAGACAAATGACGTGGGCGCCATATTGAGAATCTTATGGTTATACGATACTTTTAATCTAAGAGTAATTTGTAATGATGACTTTACATCATCCATATTACCATATGGTTAAGTTACACACGAGTGTTATCAACGGAGTGGCTGTAATTGTTGTATTGATGTGTTTCCTTTTGGTGCATTTTTTATGTTTGCAGAAGATGGGAGCTGGAAAGTATTATTCATTCCGTCAGCACAATCACCACCATCACCACCACCATCACCATCGGCCGAGCAGGGAGGACTCCTGCGAGCAAACTTATATCTAACGCCAGTCCGCTTGGCTCTAGTGTAAGCTCGCCCCAAGGTACGCCACGGAGCCTGTCTGTGTCCACTTTGTGGTGTGCCCACGTGGCCTGCACGTGTTGTGCATGTTTTCTCAACAAGTGGATGCCAACCTGGATTCATCTGCAGCCCTGCGTTCACTGTTTGCCTGACATTATGTGTTCTACTTCTGTTTTCCCTCTACACACCGCGTCGCTGTACTCAAATACTAAGTCAAAGCAGTGTTCAGTTGCTGTAAATGTTTATACATACACACACACACACACACACACACACACACACACACACACACACACACACACACACACACTGCGTCGCTGTATTCAAATACTAAGTCAAAGACAGTGTTCAGTTGCTGTAAATGTTTATACACACACACACACACACACATACACATACATACACCACTGATAAAAAACGTGACGACAAAACCTTCAAATACATCTAACAGAGTACAATATTTAGTTACTGATTATGCCACGAATGTCACATTCTGACACCATCACATGATTCTATAAGCGCATACAAATAAATACCGAAGTAAAGACAAGAAATATTTTGATACTCCTGGTGGAGCAAACATAATATGCACTTTTCATTGCCATGAACAAGTGAATTATCAAATGATAATTATCATGGCGCAAATGCTCGATTCATATAAAATATCACAAAATTAATAGTGCTGATAGTTGTGAAAGAAACACGGAACTTACTGTAACTACACGCACACACTGCTCATCCGCCATTTTTTTCTGTTGTCTGTCTTCTCAACTAACCTACGTTCAGGAACACCCACCACCATCGCCAAGAACTTCTTACACCAGAGCACATCGCTAGCACCACAAAAATCACACCGACCTCTGAAATGAAAAAAATTATTGAAATCGGCAGAATAGAAACAAACGTAAGCTTATTTCCAGAAACACGAAAGAAATGGAATATTGGTCAGTATCTTTATTCGAGTTACAGACCAAGATGTTTGTACCAGGGAATTAATTTCTGTCAAGATATTTAAATAGCGTCGAACCAATATTTATATATGTGGCACACTCAGAAAGTAAGAAAAAAAAAGCTTCGTAGCTCTATGTAAAAGTAGAAGCACCACATATAAGCTGGAAAAACAGGCATATTGACTGTCGACTCCAAACCACTTCTTAGCAGATTCAATATGTTGGCTGGATGTGACTGAAAAATTGGTTGTACTCATATACTGAAATTAATTACTTGGTGTAAAGCATTGTAGTCCATTACAGGATTGAATACCTTAAGTTCATTTCGCTGAGACTACCTCACATCTTGTTGATGATCTGTAATACAATAAATAAAAGGCCACATGAGTATTGATAGTGAGTAAATTCTCATAATAGAGGTATAGGCTTGTTGGCATTTGTACTAATGTGGACAATTGTGTCTACCACTGACGACCTTCACGCATGTTTACAAGCCAAATGAAATGCTGTAAACATAAAATTGTAACACAGGAGTTTAGTATATTGCCTAAAATGTAACGAGAAATGAGCATCATCGAAATATATGAATTTCAGTTGTGCAGCACAGAATAACATAAAAGCAAATTCAAGATTACATGCCATAAACACTCATAAAGATCACATAGAAAATATATACTCCAATTCTTTAGCAAAAACGCGATATGTGTTCCAGGTTCATGCTACAACGCTACAAATCCCTTGCTTCACTTTCGTTCCATTACTGGTATTTGTTTTTAAGTGTCGCACGTATCCTGCATGTACTTGTTACCCAAACGTTTTTGTGTACAGGTGGAGGAATGTGAATGTCTGTGTACCCAACCCCTTGTCCTCTTCGCTCTCCAGATGCTTATGGGCAACATTTCCTAATCTCTGTTCCGTCGCAGTGTCGAACTTGCTGTTAAACGTAATATTACAATCAAGAAACAATGATTTCGGTTAGGCAAATAAAAAATATGTAGAAGGAAACTTTTCAACTACTTCACAAGCGCTTTGTAATGATTCCATCGTATAATTATCACTCAAGAGTGATCAGTAAGAAGCAAGATACAATACGAATTTGTCGCGCGTGAGTGCATCATATTTATTTTTCGCATACGATGATGTTTGGGAAACGTTGCCTGTGCATGATCCTTCTATTCACGGCCCTCCTCTCATCGAAACTCACTGCATGACCTCTGTCACGAACGGAAGCCCTCTGAAGTTATTTTTTCGTTTTCAGTTATATGGTTTATGAATGAAATGCTGTGCACATCTCTCACAGCGCTTCCTGGAAAATGAAAGGAACTCACGCCTGTTTAACATATGTGTTGGCAACGCACGAAGGTGTTACTGCAAAAGGGACTGCTACTGTATCGATGTATAAATGTGAATGTTGCATGTCGCACACGATGAGTATGTCCACTCTTCTCTAGGAATACTTAACTTTACATGAATAACTGACGCTTTCCAGATGCAGATCCTCTAGAGAAAAGCGTAAAAGTTCAACAATCATATTTCGGTTTCCAGAAATACCAGATTTTTGAAGTAACTTTAAGAACCTCACGTATTACGAAGGAGGTTGTTTTTTTCTGAATGTCATTGTTGCAGTGCTTCCGTCCAGCGAGATTTTCATTGTTGTACATTATTCTATCGTTCTACATATATAAATGAATGCACACACTCCCAGAAATTTAGTAACATGTTACCCTAACTCTCTACTACCAATCTCTCACCTCCTCTGCTACGATATTGCTACATGCATATGCTATTTGTTGTGTCTGTTACAGGTTTCTGCAGAGGAGAAATCTAATCCCGGTAGCCTAAAACAAATGTGTTCATTAACTAGTGTGTACTGAAAGAAATGAAGTGGAAATTTATCAAATACATATCAGTTAATGGACTGTTTGCACACCACAGGCAAAGCCCGGTAGTACGATAAATGTTTGAATTATGTTCACCCACTTTAATCTCTTGAACTGTTTTTCTAGTTTCACTTCTGCGCATCACGAATTAGGAGTATTTGAAGAATGATGGCGTCAACAAAGACGTTTGCTCTACGAATCGTTTTATGTAGCCCCTGACATGTGAAACATAATTACAGCTAAAAGGAAGAAATAGATGTGTATCTCACGAACGACATAACAGTAGAATAACGCCTGAAACCCCGTGCTAGTTAGATCATATCCCAGTGGTAAGCATAATTAAACTCATTAAGAAGAGAACATGTGGCAGAGTGAAAGTACACCACACTCTCGTTAATACACCACTTCATAAAGGTGTCTTGTCTTAGGAACATTGGCCCTTGTGTTATCATAAATAAACCAACACAGTCTGCACAACAACTTCTTACTTACCTACAACCGGTTTCTGCCTGCGGTGCAGATCAACTTCAGGTCTAGCTTGAAACAAAAAGGTATCAACAGTGACGATTTTAAAGAAGTTTGTTGTTAGAAACACTTGTCTGATGGATAGTAAGTACTATGAACTTGCACATACATACATGGCGCCGCAATATGTCAATGTCTCGTGAAAATAACATAAAAAACAAGCAGGTTGTGGAAAGAAAAATTTTCGTGTAGTCACTGACATGTGCGAAAGTCATAGATGATTACAGTGAAACAGTCTAAGGCCACCTCTCCGTACATAATTAAAAAAAAATTTCATGAGGAATCAGACAAAAACGACACCTTTCAGCTTGAATAGTCCGTTACACAATAGTAGGCAAAAAACAAAAGCACGGTCCTGTGTCTGGTCAGTTCGTTTACATCTGTCTTTACCTACTATTGTGTAACGCATTATTCACGCTGAAATATCTACATTAACGTGTCCTTTAAGTCTCAATTTTTATTCAATTCTTATTTAATTACGTACCGAGATGTAGTTTGACGCTGTTTTAATGTACTCATCTGTGACTTACGCAGATGTCATGTGACGATACGACAATTTTTCTCTCCACCATGTCCTTGTTTCTTGCGTTATCTTCAACAACGTTGACAAACTGCATTTTGCGGCGCCATGTTCAGTTTGTGTTCATAATATATTGTTGTTATTTCTACTGTGCACGAGACAGGTGTTCGTAATACTACAGTTCTATTAAATCATTATTGTTTTTGCCAGTTACAACCTAGACCTGATGATGATGTCCATCACAGACTGACACCGATTCACTGTAAAATAAAAGTTGTGATGCAGACAATGTTTGTTTCGTTAACATATTAAATTATAATTCCAAATACTAAGTGAGCGAAGTGACCCAGTGGTTAGAACTGTAGATTGTCAATCTAAGATGAACTACAATACTTCATATTTAGATTTTTTGTGGTTTTTCTATACCACTTAGGGCAAAGCGTAGGATACTTTGAAAAGAACATAGCAGAATTCCTCCCATAGTCTTCCTTCCCTATTCGAACTTATACTCTGTTTCCAATCATCCTTCTGTCGATCCTGTCCTAATACAGTATTCCGTGAGATATTAACTCTTGGGAGCACCCGCTTGTATGCCTTTGGAAAAACAACAACAAAATCATTTCTAATTCTACTCGTCCCTGTCGTTCAAAATGTAACAGTCACACATTACCTGAGATGTCTCCCTATGTTAAATAAACCTTCGCAAGTATGGCATACAACACGACAGGTACATCATCCATTGCATACGACTACGCATTTATTGAAATAATGTAACATACACAAGTTAAATGACATCCGAAAATTAAGAGAATTGGGAGTAAATAGGAAAATAAAAACTTGCAAAAGATGCACTGAACTGTTAGCTAAATATGAATAAGATGTTAATCAAATAATTCGGTATGAAAGGCTATTAAATTAGTGCTTGAGCACGTGGGCAATTTTGTTAGGAAATACAAATTTACCGCCAAATATATTTCTGTATAGAAACAGATTGATTTTTCAGTATACTCCGCGTTTTTATTATTGCCTGAGTTCCGTGTAAAGCGGATTTACCTATCACTTTTCAGGTTCCTGAACGTGCAAGCCGCAAGAGTTAGGCTGTTGCTCATGGCAACATTGCTAACTTGCAGCATGCATAAATTTTACTAAATCGGAGACCTTTGAAATTTATGGTACTATGACTGCACTCCTGTCATTCTTCTTTCATTCCTACAATGTACTGTGATATCAACCTGGAGAATTAACTTGATGGTAATACAGGACCGCCTTTTACCAAAATATTTTGCTATTTGCTATAAACCCATTGTGAAATTTCTTATTTTACAGTAACTGAAGGATCACAGTTCCTTTCATCTTTTCTAGTTTGTTGAGGGAATTTTTACTAGTGGATTCTTGATTACTCAAAAATCGCTTAAAGGTATCAGCAGATGAACCGCTTTAAGGTGCTTAATGAAGTGTCGGTCTGCCTCTAAAATTTTTATCTCCCACACTTCATTACCAGATCGACGATTATTTAATGGCTCAAGATATATCCTGTCAACAGATTGTTGATTTTAGTCAAGTTCCAATTCGTTCAGTACCTCCACACTAGTTATCCGATTTACCCATGTAATATTCTGCACCCTTCCATAACATGACATTTCAAAAGCTCCTGTTCTGATCTTTTTTGAACCGCTTGTTTTTTATTTTCACTACCTTACAAGGCTCCACTCCATACGAATACTTACAGAAAAGTCTTCCTAAGGCTTACATTTTTATTCAGTGTTAACAAAGTTACGTTTCTCAGAAGTGATTTTCTTGCTATTGCGGTTACATCCTCTCTACTTCGATCATCATTAGTTATTTTGCTGTCTAAGCAACAAAAGTCATCTACTTTTCATGACTCAAAGTCGTCTGATTTAGTTCGACTACATTCCATTATTGATTATCTTCTTTCCAAATCACTAACCATTCCATTAATGTGCTCATATTTGCCGTCTTTGACAGATTGTCAGAGTTATCGTCAAGTCTATAAGTTTCCATTTGTTCTCCCTGGACTTCGTTCTTTTGTTTTCCAAATTTTTATTTTGTATCCGCCTCAGATTCCTTAGCGTGTAGACAGAACAACATCGGGCGTAAGATACAGCTTAATGTCATTCCTCTTTTGCCCCCTGTAATTTGTCCTCACTCCCTTTAGAATTTCAGTAGTTATAACACTGTTAATAATGTCAAAACATCTCTCTAACTCCACAGATCCTACAGACATAGGATAGAATTTCTTCAACTTTTCGAAGATAAGTCATAGCGTCAGTATTGCCTCGCATGAATTGTACAGACAAAAAATGTTGCAAGTCGGGTAGAAAAGTTAGGCAACCAATGGTCGCCTAGCATACCTCTGATTTGGTGGTGACAGTAGTACGAGCTTTTGGCGTGGACGCGGCGCACTCTGTAGCTAGGGATGTGTGGCACACAGGCGGGCACTCGGTCGGTGGGTTTCGTTTTCCCCGACCGCCATTTCGTCACGGAGCCTTCCCCGCGGCTCTCTCCGGCGCGTAGCTGCTCCGAGCAAAGCCAGACTACGGCCCCCTCGACGGCAGTCGATAACTCAAATCCCACGTAAGGACCAAGTTCGCCGGGTATCTCGGCCAAGCACGCGCACCTTGCAGCCGCGCCGTAACAAATGGTGGCTGGCCGCGCTACGTGCAGCTGCTCTCTCCAGTATTAAACCCCCCAGACGCCCTCGTGGGAGCGGCACGCCCGTCCCCCACTGGATGCTCTAACGTCTCCAAGGAATTCATCTTCAAAGGAAATATGAAAGGGTTTCTCGTAGAATATTTTATGGAATAACTATTATGGACCGTGAAGAGTGTATTAAAGAAATGATGGGAACCGACGTAGCTGGATGAGAATTGGAACCAAGACCAAGGGAATCATGGCAGTCTGTCTACCTTTTGCCAATGACATGACCATTCTCTCCAACGACGGAGAAACTGATAGGACTCCAATTGTGCTCTTACAGGAAACCGATGAAGAAACTGGCTTGCAGATATCATACGAATGACATCAACCAAAAGAGACCGAACGATGAAGTCTATGGTTAAACATAGTAAATGTCAGATGCATACGCAAAAGACTTGTACGATTTTAAGATCACCCTAAAAGAAAAGACGGAATCAGGTTGTCCAATGAGATCTTCGACGTGGTTTCTTGGCTGGTCGGTGATCTAGAACGAGACGAATTTTCAGCTATAGTGCTGATCATTCGTATCGAATGAAGGAGACTTTCAACAAATATTAAACTGATGTGACGTAGTATGCTTGGTTATGCAAGTTGGGTTGGGTTGTTTCGATGGAGGAGACCAGGCAGGGAGGTCATCGGTCTCTTCGGATTAGGGAAGGACAGGGAAGGAAGTCGGTGGTGCCCTTTCAAAGGAACCATCCCGGTATTTGCCTGGAGCGATTTAGGGAAATCACGGAAAACCTAAATTAGGATGGCCGGAAGTGTAATTGAACCGTCGTCCTCCCGAATGCGAGTCCAGTGTGCTAACCACTGCGCCACCTCGCTCAGTGTTAAGCAGGTAACTAATGTTTCAGTACAACCATGTAAAGCAGGCAGAATTATGACATGAATACTATGTATGTTATAAATGATTACTCAGTCGGTCCGTCATCTATAAATGTTTGTGTGAGGATGGTGTTACGGCTCTTGTAAGAAGAAAATGTGTGTGAAATCTTATGGGACTTAACTGCTAAGGTCATCATTCCATAAGTTCACACACTACTTAACCTAAATTATCCTAAGGACAAACACACACCCATGTCCGAGGGAGGACTCGAACCGTCTAAGAAGAAGAAATTCGACAGTTGCGGAACGGTGACCTGACGAGACTGCGACTTATTGTTTTGCCGTATTGTTGTTGACGTAGTTAGGAATCCCATATCTGGAAATATGGAATCAATGAGTTCAGCATGGCCATTTCATTGCCATTCATTGTCCATGTGACTAGAGCCCGAGAAGAAAGCGTATTGTTTCCTCGGGCGCGCAGCATCGTACAACTGCGTCACGCACCTTGAGTCAGGAAATGGACTTGTACACAGCAAGATGGCGTCTGGAGCACTACAGACTGTGAGCACGACGACCCCTGTTGCTGCCCCCTTAACGCGGCAGCAGGAAGGGATGCACCGACAGAGGAGCGCGCAGTGACACAGACGACTCCCCTACCCGCATACAGCAGCTAAATGAGAGGTTCTATGCAAGAAAAAATGTTGCCATCGTCATATGGGCCAAAAACATGGCGCAATGTGAAGCATGTACTGGTTACACTGTCAGTAATTGGAACAAAAGGCTTTACTTTTATGACCTGTGAAGGCCTGTAGCTATGTCGCACCTTACAAGTCTCGGTAATGTTCTGTTTCAACAAGATAACGCAAGCCCGATTGTTTTCCGTAGGTCTTGATTTATAGGGTCTTTCACAAAGGTCTGATGATTTCAAATTTGAATAAAACATAAAAGAATCGTGAAACAAAGTTGAACGTTTTACGACGCAAGGTACAACATTAATTCCAGTTTAATTGTGAAATACTACTTGTACAATCAACGACTATTCGCAGCTACACAACACTCGATGCGTTCCACCCAGTTTTGAACACATCTATCGTATCTTCTGGAGGAATTCTTGAAATTTCATAGTGAATTCGACCTATCAACAGTTGTAAGATTCTCGACTGCTCGGAGTACACTTACACTTTCAAATATCCCCATAGGTAAAACTCTGGCAAGGTTAAATCAGAGGAGCGAGGCGGCCATTCGACGCAACCGCTTTTGGAAACTAATGGATGAGTGGCATATTGCGACGTCTTGCTGGAACCAAGTTCTCGTAACGAACAACTGTCTGCCTGTAAACTACTACCCCGCTATGTTTGTTAGGAATGTTTACTCAGTGGGTCCGTCATCTATAAATGTTTGTGTGAGGATGGTGTCATGGCTCGTGCAAGAAGAAGAAATTCGACACTGGCGAAACCGTGACCTCATGTTCTCGGACGGTTTTCCGAGGGCCAGTTGACTTTCGATTCGATGCAGTGTCAGTCGTACGGAAGAATCTTACCAAGTTCAATATTTTTCCATGAGAAGATATTGTATATAGCGGCTGAATCTTGAAATGCTTAAAAAGGGCCCGTTTCACGTGCACTACACGTTCGCCGTGGCGAAAACAGCCCTCCGCCGCGAACGACCACGATGTTGCTTTGACCAGTACGGCATGACTACTGACCTGTAATTGAGACGAAACTTGACACGCCATACTACTAGTATACGACGCTACCGTTGCAGTATTTTGTTTTTTGCGTTCTTTACTCCAATTTGAAATCGTCAAAATATTGTGAAACACTCTGTATTGTTGACGAACACGTATAGAAGCTTATGCTTTCAAATGATAGAGCACAGCAATCAGTCGTCCTTTTCTTTCAGGCAAATCTAGATTTCGCCTTGTGGTCAGCCATTATCAATGCACAGCGTCATAGTATCAATGCATCTCCTAGTGCGTCAGTCCCCCTTCGTTCGTGCTTCTGTCCACAGTGTTGACGATTTTTGAAACTATGGGGGTGGTGAAACTATTATGATTGTTTATAAACAGTTATAGGGCTGCCATAGCAGTCTTGAACGAACTGTGGCAGAAGCCCGAACAACGTAATAGAACATGCATTAATACTATGAAATAGTGCGTTGATAATTGCTAGGCACTAGCCGAAATCTAGATTTCCCTAATAAAACCCGAAAGAAAAGGACGATTGCTTGCTATGCTCTGTCACTTGAAAGCCATATCACACTCGTTGAGTGCACTCTAATGAAGGTAACTTAGGTGTTTCTATACCGTTGGATGCTAATAATGTTTGGAGGCTGCTTGGGAACGGATGATCAAGAGCCGGAAGATTACCTGCAAGAACGTTTAGTGATATTTGTACAGAGGACATTGTAGAATATATGGTCTGGGTCTTCTTCCTCTCTGTACACACATAGAGGGGTGGCGGTTAGTTGAGCCGACAGATGTGTTTATTGAACATACAATAATAAAATTTCAACCTTGCTATGATCGTCGTATATCTCCTTGATCTTTGTACCTCACTATAGCACAGTACTCTTGGAATTGAGGGCTGAACCAGTTCGCAGTGACTGTCTTTAATTTTACCATTCATCTCGCCAGTCCGAGGACAACCGCTCTCCGACCACGTGTGTCAAGTCTGCGAGAGAGAGTTCATCATATTTAATAGCTCCTGCAAAGATGCCTGCTTTACCAAAACATCTACTTGTTCATTTCCAGGTCTCCCAGAGTCACCCTTCATCCATAACGTCACGTAGTTGGGGCAGTACCTCCACACCCGAAACACAGCGTTGACAATTTTTGCAACTATGGGGGTGGTGAAACTATTATGATTGTTTTAAAACAGTTATAGGGCTGCCGTAATGTCAGAGACGGTGACTATTGTGTCTACTGTAGACGTCTGAGCGAAAAACAGGGCTTCCAAAATGGCAATCAACTCGGCTGCCATAGTAGTGGAGTGCGGATTTAGCTTGTGTAGGCCTTGTTTGCTTCGTGACACCCGATAAGCACTACCAGAGCCTTCACTAGACTTCAGCATCTGTATATACCACGCACGCATCGTGAGCTCTACAAAGTTGGCACAGCAGCCGACAATTCATCGCTCTACTTACAACCAAGAAATTAAAGAAGTTTCAATCATGTTTTCTACTAAAGTCACTGAATATAATTTTCTCAAAATATTATCAGCGTGTTACGTAATCCGTTTGTTATAAGAGTAAATTAAGTTCGTCTTATGGTAACGAACAGGCTAGCTGTGACTAGCTGCAAGGTGAAAAATGTCTAGAGCAAAGCATCAACATGTCGCCGTCCTCTCATGTCGGAAGATTTGGATGCAGGCGAGCTGATGCGGTAGTGAGGGTTGTGGCGGCGGCTTATGCACTTCAGGCTTCTATGCCTGGGATACACTGCTGCACTTCAGTCACCTTCTGATCCCAAAAAATGTGCTAGTCGACAACCACGAGGCAAATACCACGTATTTTGACACAAACCGCTGACAACGTCTTTTGTAGAATGCGTTTCACATCCTGAAACTGTTACAACCATCGCAAATCAGTTCTCATTGCCTCTGTAAACCTTCACGAGGAAGAAGTAGAAACTGGTCAAAATTTTACCTACTTTCTAACAGCTGCCGTCACTGTGAGCAAATTATCAACTTTTCTATGAATGACAGTCTGAAATCTGATTTCGGATTTCATTTCGCAAGTACTTCAGGTACCTGTTTGTTCTGGTTTCCTCAGAATTTTGATTCAGGGTCAGTCTGCAATTGAAATAAGAAGCAACTCGAAACAGAGTTAATAACTTCAAAACGAAAGCACCCATGGGTTGGTCGGTGAGAAAGGGTGCCGATTCTGTAATTAGATGGACGGATTATCTATTATTAAATGTCTAGCATTTGATCCAGCTTCGGCAACTGTAGTTCTATAGATCGAAATAATCTTAAGCAGTTGCAGAAGGGAGTTTTATTTCATTAACCAATTTCAGGCACTTATTGACGTTCTACAGAAGATTGTAAGTATCGTATTATTTGCTATTGTCAACAATAAAACGCATTTTACTGTGGTCCTCATTGGTGATACGTTCCTTATTAAAATGAATGTGGTTGGATATCTTCGGAGTCTCCAGTTTGTTTTCCTTGGGTAGGTACATGATTCTTTGTGTCTGGCTTGTCGTTAAGTTTAGTTTTTTATCCATGTTCAAAGCTGAAGCTGTATTTATCGGGATAATCAGCTTCCAGTAGCGTAAAAGGAATTTCATTTCCTTAACCTCAAGAAGGGTACTAAATGCCTGAAACCTCGCAGATTTTTTCAGTATATTAATTGTCTGTCTTGTTGTTGGAAGACTCGCACGGGTGAACGTATACGTGTCTGACACATGGTGACTGAGGGGTCTGTAGATGTGCTACACAGTGCGTTCTCGATGGATTTGTTTGAAAAATTTTCTCTACTACAGTCGTTTTAGTAAGTTTTCAAATCATTACCATTGAGTATAATTTTGTCAAAATACTGTCAGTAGCATTTCTTCAGTTTATTTTTCATCGCTGTCTGCAAAACATGGCGTTATTTAACGCCACATGGCCCCACAATTGGATAAACACTTACTTTCACAGCAGACATAATTTTCTCAAATTTCTGAAAAAATAAAATACATTTTTCGTACGAAATTGATAGTTTTATTATGTTTCATATCCTTTGTGAGTGATTGATTGGTTTGTCGAGTTTTAAACAAACCAACTTCCCCAAATATTAATTACGAAAATAGCTAAAATAATCTCATACTTTTGAGTAAATTAAGCAGACCAATCACATTTAGGTTATTAACTGAACACCATTTTTTAAAAGAAGTTTACATTTATCTTTCGTAAGTAATAGTTTTTAAATAAATGCAACTAGAGAATAAATAATGTATTCGCATCTACAATATGATCTTCAAGTTTAATACAATTTGAAATAAAAATTACTTGAGGCACGGCAGGAACTGCACATACCAGCATTTAAAATTACGTCACTCACAGTAAAATTCCCTTATAGTCTCGCTCTTCCTAACAAAAATGAAGTGTAAAATTTTTCAAGAATAATGTTACTGTCATCCAAGTAACATAACTCTCTACTAAAAGATACACAGTATTCTTTCTTACGTGATCTCTGGCCATTTTCATAAAAACAAGTGAGGAATGAGTTACCTTTCGTACAGTAATATTTATAATAATAGCCTTAAGCACAGTTTTTCATTATCATTGAGATTAATGTCATTCATTCCACTGCGAATATTTTTAAGCTTTAATCTTCTCGTCGAAAGCATGTGACTAATTCATCAATTTTAACGACCTGAAGTCTCAGTTATTATATTTGAACCATATTAACAGCCAGCATACAACCATTTTCTGTCCTACGTATAGTTAAACAACGGTCGGCCAGAGTGGCCGAGCGGTTCTAGGCGCTACAGTCTGGAACCGCGCGACTGCTGCGGTCGCAGGTTCGAATCCTGCCTCTGGCATGGATATGTGTGATGTCCTTAGGTTAGTTAGGTTTAAGTAGTTCTAAGTTCTAGGGGACTGATGACCACAGCAGTTAAGTCCCATAGTGCTCAGAGCCATTTGAACAGTTCAACAACGCTTATCTAGAGGGAATGCTCTCATCACAGTGTTGCGCAACTTACCTCTTGAGGTTAAAATATTGATAAGTCTACAAACACAACTGCGGCGTTCATCAAATTAAATAGAATTAAAAGATTTCGTACTATGGGGCTTCGTCTTACATTGAAAGGTATGATGTGTAGTGACAGCTATGGAGGTGGAGGAGACGTTCTTCTAGCCGTTAAGATGGCGGTGGCTCTCTCAGCCTGGTCGTTGTGTATCCTATCAGTTGGCAAGGGCAAAGAGAGGCTGGCGTGGTTAGAACGTGGCTGAAGCAAGACAGACGACGAGCATGTAAACTCTTTATTATTAGTGGCTTTCAGCAAGCAACGCGACCCATTTCTTTTTCGGATAGTTTCGGTTCAGAAAATGCAGAATTTGTTGTGGGGCATCGCAGAAAATTCCGATTTCAGCCCCTATACTTTCATGAAATTGTGACAGGTGGAGTCGCTATATGTCAAAATGGTGTCTGTAAAGGAGGTGTGTTACACGCAGAGAGCTATCATTGAGTCTCTTTCGGCGGAAAACCACAGCATCACATTTGTTTATAGGCGCTTGCAGAGTGCATCCCGAGACCTGGGAGTGAACCCATGGTCACTCACTGGGCGAGGCACCTGTCACCATCGCAGCAAGGCTGCGCACATCTGTCCCATCTGCGTGCCGGCCGGCCGCACCCAACTGCGACTCCTGAAAGCTTGGAACGTGCGGACTCCCTCATTTGAGGTGATCGACGGGTCACAATGAAACGCCTCGCTGCAGAGCTGGACGGCTCTGTTGCTAGTGCTGACACTCTCGCCGCCTAAGAGAATACCATAAAGAGCAAAATGTAGGATCATTTTTGCGTAATTGCTTGCGCGTT
This sequence comes from Schistocerca americana, assembly GCF_021461395.2. Taxonomy (NCBI): domain Eukaryota; kingdom Metazoa; phylum Arthropoda; class Insecta; order Orthoptera; family Acrididae; genus Schistocerca; species Schistocerca americana. The sequence goes on along the minus strand of NC_060122.1, from coordinate 570,525,123 downwards.
ACGGGGCTGATAGTGACAATTTCTTGTCGAACAGGCGATGAAATATGGGTTCGTCGGTTCGAACTGGAAACAAAGTGGCAAACCACGCAGTGGCACTACACAGACTCTCCTTCTAAGAAAAAGTTCAAAGCCGCACATTCAGCCGATAAAGTCGTGGCGATGGTCTTCTAGGACTCTGAAGGGGTTATTCTGTTTGATGTCCTCAGTGATGGTGCAGACGGTCAACTCTGAAATGAATTACGCTATCCTAAAGAAATGGAAGAAGAAACATCTGCGTATTTGTTGCCAAAAATTGCAAACAAACTTCTCCCTCTCCTTGGCAATGCAAGGCCTCACACAAGCCTCCTCGCCGGAGAGTAGCTAACAAAACTTCACTGGACTGCTCTTCCTCATCCACCCTGCAGCCCCGATCTCGCACATTGCGACTTCCGTCTGTTTGGTCCAGTAAAGCATAAGATAATAAGATGGAAGACTTGAAGAAAACGGCTATCTAAACCTAATTATAACAGAAAGGGAAAACAAGCCACGGACAACGCTACTCACCAACGGCTCCAAGTGCCTCCAATCAGTCAATTCAACTGCCTCCCCAAACCACCCAGCAGACAGACATAAATCCGAACCCACCCGTCCACTGTTCCGCCACCTCGCGGGACGAGTTGGTCTCGTTCCTAGGCAACGCCAAAAGACATGGACAGAGGGCCGCAGCTATCTATATTCTATATGTACAACAGGAAACATTCGTGCTCACGGCTCAAGTCCCTTTACCCTATTCCCTAAACAAAACGTCTCTATTACGTTCATTTGTAGGCCTCTCGGATATATGCATCACAGAAACAGACATACCTATAATTTACAGACTAACTAAATTCACTCTACAGGCTTTCAAGAGCTGTAATGGGAACCAAGACGGTTAAGTATAGCGTAGGATCTCATGGCCAGAAACGTACCATTTCGCCATTACACGTGAGGTACCACAACACACGTGTATGTGTATTGGGTCTTATGGGCGCTCGACATCGAGGTCATCAGCGTCACCACACACCACACACGTTGGTCTATGTACTCCTGCTGCTTGCCGTCTGGGTCCAGTTACAAGTACGGCTCCATGTGATGACCACCGGCATCAATACAGATACAGCACCTCGCAAAATCTCCCGGTACACACTATCACCACCCCTAGTGTTTCAGCACCCCCTGCAGCAACAACGCACGCCGCAGGGGTCTCCTAAATCAAGCTTTTCATGCGACGATACAGACTGCAGTCTGTCGGGTGCAAGCCGGGAGAATATACGCGATGCACTAGTCAGTGGTTTCGAAAACCCGGTAAATTTGAACATGTGTTTTGTTATTTTGCATATAGCGGGAAAATGGTACGTTTCCCATGAGTTTCTATTCTAAACTTGCTAAGCTTAATCGTGCAGGTCCCCACTGCAAATCCTCAACATCTTTAGAGGAATTTAGTTACACCCTATACATGCACAGCTGATTCCAGTAACTAAAAGACAAAACACGGGAAAAAACATATAAATGTTAAACTCCACTTGGTACAGAGATACCATATACACTAAATTATTATTTCTTTATTTACTATAAACTGTGTCTACAATTGCCTACGACCTACACTGACAAACTTCCCTGCCACCCATGGCCTTCCTCGTCCCAAGCATGTACTTTTCCTGCATTGCCTGAAGAAACGCCGTTTGCTCCCGCACACCCAACATACCACAATGTGACACAGTGCAGGGGCCACATGATCAAGTAGATTTTATGTTATGTGTAAGCAACTGGTGTCACTGGCTCATCTCTTGGGTTCCTCCCACATACCAGAACAGTGAGAAACAGAATAGTGCGAGGAGCACGAATCCGGGAAAAATATTTGTCAAGGCCGCACTAGTGGTTGTAAAACGCACTTTCTGCCACTCTGTTACGTTGCAGATGACTATATCCGCCGTATTCTTATATCCGGAGAAAATAGAAGTCCGCAAGGAAACATACGACGTAGAACGAAATGACACTTGAAACTATTCCATTAATTAGACGTCTGTCAAAAGATGAAATCAGAGACATTTAACAGAATGTGAGCATATTCAGAGTGTTTCACAAGACGTAGACCACGGTAACCCAGATATTCATTGGAGACGCTTCAGTGTCTATCACTTGCAGTCGAGCGCTGCTTTCAGAGAAAGAATCCCGTGGCAGTATAGCAGGGCGAAATGACGTAATCGGCAGGGTATATCGGAGCGAAACGACCCAGAACAAAGGCGATGACACAGCAGTGGTTTAGCGTAATTTGTGATGATCAGTTTGAGTGGTTATCAAAAGTGAAATGACTTCGACTTGTCCTGCAGCAGGCTACATTGCGTTTTTCGAAGTTTCGCAAGTCGCCAACCATGCAAGCAGTGGTTATGTTGGTGTAGTGGCGGAACCGCTTAACCTGTGATGATGGTCTCTGGCGTTTCCACCGATGACAAGTATACACGGTCCACTAACATCAATGTGACCACTGCCTCCCTTCGACGTCAACGTGTAACGACCGCTCATAGCAGGCAGGTGACAGCAGTAATAGTGGAGGGTATATACAGCGTTGTCATGGGGACGCGGAAAAAAGTGCAGTCATTGTCGTAATGCGGAAACGGAGCAATTTATCTGACATTCGAAAGAGAATGACCATTGTCATTGGTATTTCCGAAAGGGCTAAATTTGTAAACAGTTCGCGTTGACGTCATTGTTAAAGCAGATCGTGCGTGGAAAAATGGCTCTATCTAAAACCGGCACTGAGGCAACGAGGCAACTGTGGTTAAGCACGGGACTTATATAGCGAGGATGAACGACGGTTGCGGAAAGTACACGGGCGTATAGACGGGCAACTGATGAGCAACTGACACCCAGATGAACCTAGGAGCTACCAACAGCATCTTCCTAACAACCGTTCAGCTAACGTTGGCTTGTAAGGGCTCAACAGCCGGAGCCACGTTCATGCACTCATGCTGACTGCTGTCCATTGGCAACGTAAGCTGGAATTTGCATACCAGTACCACGGCTGGACGTCCACTGAGTGGCGACAGGTGACCTTTTCAGGAAAATCACCTCTCATGCCCCATCGGGTATGTGGCCGTTGGCATGTACAGCGTGAAACGTCTGAAATCAAGTACCTAGTTGCCTTGTGGTGTGGAGAATGTTTCAGTGGTATTCCCTGCGTAGTTTTTCTGTAAGGTACAGTGGATCAACACAACTGCGCGTCTATTTTTGGGGACTATGCCAACATGCAGTTAGTTTTTCCTCGCCACGATGGTATCTACCAACAAGAGAACGCAGTATGTTACAGTGTATATACGTGATTCGAAGAAGAGTTTACCCTTCTTCTTTGACCACCAGATTCCAAGGATTTAAACTCAGTCGACAATCTCTTGTGCCAAGGATCCTCAAACGAGAGACCTAGCAAACTGGCCCAGGCCCTGTAATCGTTATGGTACCACATCCCTTTCTGCACCTTCCAGAGCCAAACTGAATCCTTTTGAACGTCTCGCAGAAGTCCCCGCAGCAAAAAGTGATTACACAGTCTTTTGATTTGTGGCCACATTAATTTGTCTGAACAGTGTATAAGACCGCTGTTTCCCAAAGACGACAGATACGATCGGTACACTCATCGCCCTCCTGCATGTGATTTACGTGGCCTGAGGCAGGTACTGATACTGGTGTCACTGGTGGGATTGCTGCGGACTCCTGATTTCCACTAATGGAAGTACTGTACCAGCTTGTAGAAGGGATGGTGATGGACCTCACTACGTTTGTCACTTCTGTGAATAACTGGTACAGTTCTGATGCTGACGTCCTGCCTTTTGTGCCTGTTCGTGCTGGTGGTGGTTGCCGTACTGTTGCTAGCAGTGATGAGTCATCAAACGTGACAACTCTTCCGTGGTGCATAGTTGGTATGTCGCTGCGCCATTGCCGCGGGCCTCCGTTGATACAGCGAATATTCCTGTGTTTTGGAGCTTGTTGATAAAACGTGATGATATGGTTGACTTCCATAACTCTAAGCATGGACTGGATCTAATTCTTTGACGTGATGGTTGGTTCCCGTCCGACTGTAGAAGGAGCAGCCCTGTCCCTGGTTGTCTACCATGAGGCAGTTTTGCAGGAATCTATGGACCTTGGGTAAGGAATGAAAAAAGGCACCTGGTAGAATTTTGCACATACCATAATTTAATCATCGCTAGTACTGGGTTTAAGAATAATGGAAGACGGTTGTACTCGTAGAAGTGAGCTGGAGACACCAGAGGGTTTCAGACGATTGTATAATCAAATAAAACACATCAAATGAATTTCCAGTCGCAAACAAGGACTACCATCAGCTGTAGGATGGAATGACGGCAATGACATTTTGCGCCGGAACGGGTGTGGTGGCCGCAGTGAGCATACATGTACAAAGGAACTTTGTATCGTTATCGGAATAACACAGACACTGCAATATCGTGATTGTATGATGGTATGACACGGATTTTGGTATCAGATACGAAGGACAGGTAACTATTTGTTGATTATGAACTGTAGATCAAAAACGAAGAAATTGCGAAAAAGTATAATTGTAAGGAGGTGCGCCCAAGATAAGTTGAGAATAGCAGAGGTTGATGAAAATTTCGGAGGGACCATTAGGCAACCATTGACTACAACAAGTGAACGGAATACAGTGGAAGACGCATGGGTAGTTTTGAGAGATGATACACTGAAGGCAGCAGAGACTGAAATTATAACTGATGAAAGGAGAAAATACGAGAAATGCAGCGAATGAAGCAGGCAAAAAAGGATACAAACGCCTAAAAGATGAGACTGACAGGAACTGTAAGATGGTTAAGCAGGAAAGCTAGAGGACAAATGTAAGGATATAGAAGAAAACATCACAAGAGGTAAGATAGATACCACCTACAGGAAAATTAAATAGGCCTTTGGAGAAAAAGATAAGAAATTGTACGAATGTTAAGAGCTCAAATGGAAACCCTGCGCTAAGTAAAGAAGGGAAAGTTGAAAGGTGGAAGTAGTAGACGTAGGAGCTACACAAGAGAAATAAAAGCAATATTATCGAAAAGGGCGTATATGAAGATAAGATGGTGGCTAAGATACTACGAGAAGAAGTTGAAAGAGTGCTGAAAGAGCTAAGCAGAGACAAGGCCAATAAGGCACACGATATTCCGTTTGAGGTATTGATATCATTGGGAGAACTTTCCATAACAGAACTATTCCACGTGGTATGCAAGATGTCAGAGACAGGCTAAATGTCTTCAGATTTGAAGAAGAATGTAATAGTTTCAATTCCAAAGAAAGCAGGCCCTGAAAGGTACGAATATTAGCGAAGCATGAGTTTAATAAGTCGTGGTTGTTAGTTTCATAAGTTGTGATTGCAAAATAGTAGCACGAATTATTTAGAGGTAAACGGAAAATTTTTTTAAATCCGACTTCGAGTAAGGCCAGTTTGGATTCTGGAGAAATGGAGGAACACACGAGGCAGTAGTGACCCTACGACTTCGCTTATAAAATGGATTAAGGAAAGCTTAACCCAGGTTTGTAGCATTTGTAGATTTAGAGAAAGTTTTTCACTATGTTGACTGGAATACACTCTCTGAAACTCTGACGGCAGTAGGGGCAAAACGCAGGAAGCGGAAGGTTATCTACAGCTTTTTTAGAAAGTAGATGGCATTTTTAAGAGCCGAAGGGCATGAAAGGAAAGTAGTGAGACAGGGTTGTGTAGCCTACCCCTGATTTTATTTAGTCTGCATATTGAGCAAGCTGTAAACGACATGAAAGAAAAATTTGAAAAAGGAATAAAACTTCAGGGAGAAGAAATCAAAACTTTGATGTGTGCCGATCATATCATAATTCTGTCAGAAACAGCCAAGGACATGAATGAGCAATTAAATTGAATGGCCAGTCTCTTAAAAGCAAGATATAAGATGAACATCACCAAAAATAAAACAAGGATAATGGAATGCAGTCGAATTAAATCAGCCAGTGCTGAGGGAATTAGACTAGGAGCGAGACATTGAAACTAGTTGATGAGCTGGGTTATTTGGCCATTAAAATAACTGATGGCAGAAACAGAGGATATAAAATATACAGTGGTAATGGTAAGAAAAGCATTTCTATAGGAGAGAAATTTATTAACACGAATATAGATTTAAGTGTTACGAAGTCTTTTCTGGATGTGTTTGTCTGAAGTGTAGCTGTGTATGGAAGTGAAATGTGAACGATTAAGAGCTGAGACTAGAAGATACTAGAAGCTTTTGAAAAATGGGGATATTGAATCATGCTGGAGATTGAAAGGGTACATCACGTAACCAAGGAAGAGGTACTGAACAGAACTAGGGAGAAAAGAAATTCAAGGTACAACGTGACTAGAGGAAGGGATCGTAGGTAGGACACATTCTGAAACGCCAGAGGATCACCAGTTTAGTAGGGGAGGAAAGTGAAGGTGGTAAAAATTGTAGAGGGAGACCAGGAGATCAATGCAGTAAGCATGTTCGAAAGTATGTATTTTGCAGAATTATTCAGAGTTGAAGAGGTTTGCACATGATGGAAAAGAGTGGAGAGTGGCAATGAAAACAGTCTTCAATCTCCAAATCACAACAGAGAAAACATTTCGTCATGTCAACAAAGCTAACAACACGACAGTTCATACTTCGGTACTAGTATTATAAAAGTGAAATTGTGTTTGCCTGTTCTCTTTTCAAAAGTAAACAGCTGAACCGACTCTGTTGAACTTTGGTGTGGAGATTGCATGGATACTGAGGAAGAACTCGGGCCACTTTACAAAGTCTGTTCTTTCTGACATTTATTGATTTGAATAAGATAAACTAATTAGGGAACATATTTACCCTTTGACAAAAGCTATATATTCTCTGACTGTTACTTACATCTTTTACGTAAATGCTTTTATTAGCTGATAAATTGTACATAATACTAGTCAACGTAATGAATGCAGTCTTGTAGAATCTTCAGAGTACGTAATCCACGCTTTATATTATATTATATTATAAATGCGAAAGTAACTCTGTAACGTTTTCATGAATAAACTACTGAAATTTGTTACGGAGATAGTTTGAACCCAGAGGAAGAACATAGGCTACTTCAGAAAGTAAGAAAAAGAATTCGACCCCTAACAAGATAAAGCTTGGAATGGAACATTTTTTAACGTGGCTTATTTTCACTAGTGTAAAATTGTTGCTTAATATACACGTTTCATAATGTATAGCTGCTTCAGTAAAGTGATGTATAGATGCGAGATCCTGCTCACTATCCTCCATAAGTGCCGCTCGGTACCGACACTGTATATTCCACGTTATGTGTTTGGGCAGGTGACTGAGGAGAGGATACACATAGCAAGCTCCCCCCCCCCCCTCCTCACCCCCCCCTCCTACACCCCCGTACAGCAGACTCTACGAAAACTACTGGCATGCAAACGCAGCTGCAGATAACAGCTAGTATACCATAAATACTCAGCTCAGGAACTGAATACTTGCACTTAAGGTACCTTACACGTAAGCTGTCGAAATGGTGTCAGCTGAAAGGGGTAATACATTGTCATCAGTCACATGCCAAAGAAAGCATTTTGTACCACAGAAAACATGTACAATGCTCTGTCTCTAATCATCTTGTCATCGAAACACCGTGCGGTCAGGAGTGTCTTCGTATATATGTACGAGTGGTGCTTTACATTATCTTGAGGGGTTGCTGATATGGCTGAAATGCGCAGTGATGGAGCCTCGTTGAATGTGCTTCCTCGCAGGGCCGACACGTGTGGACCCCTCTGTTGCAGTTCCTGGGCAACACGGCGGTCATGCTGGCGCACTCAAGCGTCGGCTATTCTTCCGTGGGCCGCCACCAGCACCAGCTCTACCGGATATGACGTCACGACGCGGCCGGCGGCGAACTGCGGCGCAGGCCCAGCCTCTCGTAGCGCGATCGCCGTCGGGCCACCCCGCGCCTTGCTGCGTCACTTCCTGTCTCCACCTGTCTGCCCGCCTCGACGCTCCGAGAGCGGCTGCCGTGGATTCGCACCTGGTTACAACTAAGCTCTTTATGTGATGTTGTATATTTTGTGTTGTTGTTGAGGGGAAAGTATACGCTCAGAAACGTAGTTCTTTTTCCTAATTACGCTCTCTGACTAAGAGCAGAGAATTCGCATTCATAAATTCGTCAGGTTTGGACTCAAAGAAAAAAAACTCATAAACACGCTTTTTTTCTACGTGTTGAAATCACTCATTCGTTACAGACTTTCTTACCGCGTAAATTCGTTTTTTATTGAGAGATGTGGTAGCAAATTAAAACGTGCGCTTCTAAAGAAACTACTCTTTTATTTTACGAAATCAACGCGATCATAAAATTTAGAAAAATGGATGTATCGAGTTCGGAAAACGATTTTCCAGATATAAAATTTGCTTCTCATTGCCTGTTGTATTACCGGTGTCTGACAAGTAAAAGACCTTTGTTTTTACTATCAGCTAAACAATGTAGTTTATTTTGAGTGGATCCCATTAGTAATAGAAAGTTCATATACTTGAATTTACTCTCCCTCTGATCATCGTTGTGTTGATGATATGTGTCTTGGAATGAAAGGGGTAATTTGAAACACGACGTCCTCGTTCGTCAGGTAACCCACCATCAACTGTTGCCAAATACCATCGTAAATTCTGCCGAGACCTAATGCATCCCATTCTGGGGTACATCAATTCTTCTTCGCTAGAAGAATATTGCATTAACCTTCATTTTCTTAGTTTCCTGTCTATCTTTTTAACTTTTCAGTAAGTTCGTTCTCCGCTCAAAACTGTCGCCTCATTTTCGCATTGCATTTATTGCCCGTCCAAAATCCCAAACATTAAATTTTCAAAGAAGTGTAATACGAAAAAACAACAAAAGAGAACTGAGTATCTCAGATAAAAGGAAATTTACTTGGCGTCTATCAAAGAAACATTTTGTGTCTATACTTCAGAAAACATTTCATTACCTAAAGAGCAGCTTATTATGAGGATCTCTGACGTAATTCGTGAAATAATGTTGTTTCTGGGAAGAAAAGCATTCATAATATTTCTGTGTATGTACTACAACAATTTAAATGTCATTTACGTTAAAAACGTTGGAGAAGTTTAAAGACATTGAGTGAGAAGATATTGTAACAGAGATTACCAATATTATCGATGCGCACAAAAAATAAATTGGAAATAATGGGATGTGGAGTAACTGTGGAAAGTCTACAGTTTATCTGTCGGCCTTTGGAAATGCATGTAAATTTATAGACCTTACCTTGCCATACAATTCTTTGTAGTTATAATACGTTAAATAATGGAATTCGCTGGAGCATTTTTTGTAAACATGCAATGTTCTACTAATTTTATGTTACAACTGAAACGGCTCTATAACCACTTGTTCATAAATACTGCAGTTTTTGTATTTTGAAATGTTTTATATCACGTTTCAAGAGTTACCAGAGTTATTGATGTTCGACATTTTGTTGAATAAAAGTCTGTTGCTGGATATAATTTAATTCTTCTTTTGCATATTATCACTCTTATGACAATAATGTTTTCCTGTACCATGAAATTAAGTATTTTTACTACCCTCGATGAATTTATCTTTAAACTAGTTCTCACTAGCAAATGAGACCACGGGGACAGTAAAGAACAACACTGCAGCGGATGAGATAGAAAAGTCAAGAATTTGGAACACAAAAATAGGAACACTAAAAGGTAAAAGTAATGTCATATTCATCGAACGTAAATGTGCCAACGTATGACATGTGTGTGGAATAATGTTATTTAAGGCAGCAGGAAAGATGGTTACTCGAATAGGTGATAGCTGACTAACAGTGTGATCATATCAATTTGAAAGAAAGAGGGGTTCCATTCCCATGTCAGAGTCTGGTGGAACAACTTTTAAAATAAAAATTAGTGGATGGTATGGGAAGTAGCAAATTTTCAACACATATGAAACGGAAATGTGCAACAGGTAACTTGCTCAGCTTTAGCGCCAAATTACCGAAGACTGTGCGACCACACAAACGTGCGAACTCTGGAACAACCATTCTGACATGTCGAGCTTCTAAACTGATTGAAAGGATAAGATTTCAGTGATACAGGAGGCATATCAGATACGCTGATGAGATGCAACATTATGACCAGCTGCGTAACAGGGTTTCGCTCTGCCTTGGGATCGCAATATGGCAGCGATTCTGCGGGCTATGGTTTCGACAAGTACTTATAAAGGTTCACGTAGGTATAAGCTACGACATATGTACGCTCAGGCAATTCCACTAAATCACGGACCAGTGATTTATGGGAGCAGAGCTGGCGCACGGTAACGCAATGTATGTGTTGCAGCGGGTTCATATCAGGCTAACTTTATAGTCAAGGGATCAACAAGGCTTCACTATCGTTCTCCTCAAACCACTGTAAGGACAGCTGCAACACTGTGACACGGACAATTATCCTGCCGGGGAAGACATAAAGCATTAAGAGATGCAAGTCGTTCGCATAATGCTCCCGTAGTTCACAGCTGTAATTACTACCACAGGTCACAGGTTACATGGCTGCCAGACAAATGCCTCTTATAGCATAACACTACCTCCGCCGGCCCGTGTTGGTGGCATGGTGAACGTTTCTAGCACCCGTTCTTCTGGCTGATGGCGTATCCGGGCATACCCAATCTACTTATTTATCTACTTATTTATCCGTCCATAAACGAGTGGGTAGAATAGTATCGGACATGTCAGAAACAAGTAGAATGGACATATGTATATAAAACACTACAAAACAGAACAGGATAAGGTGAGGATAGGGTAGGACATTGGCCTTGGCCTAAACAAACGAACCATCTCAGCATTAGCTTTTGCGACAAGGGGAAATCATGGAGAATGCAAGTCAGGATGGTTGGACGGGGAACAAATCGCAGTCCTCTCGAATGCGAGTCCAGTACATCAAGGCTAGAGCAGCCACCTCACTCGGTACATGACTGGAAGGGGAATTACAAAATACATCGTTTACATTGTGAGAACAACATTCATATAAGTAAACAAACCAAATGAAGAGCAAAAACACACGAAAAAATTACATGACAGTGCATTCAAGCACAAAATGCACGGTAAGACAATGAATGACGTATAAAAAACATGAAACTCTGATTTCAAATATCCCTAACAAATAGAAGACAAGATCACAATATACAGTGCTATTAAAAGGTTGTCACAAGAACACCAAAACCTGCCGATACTAGAATCATCACAATTAGGTTAGCATCAAATCCCTCTTCAGCAAAGGTGTGACACATTGTATCCGGAACACAGGTAACAGAAGACCAACAACAGAAGCATTCCTTGCAGAGATAAACACGTCATTGATGGTACATCAGTTAACATAATGAAAAGAATCCAACGACAATTTAAAAAATGTTCAAATGTGTGTGAAATCTTATGGGACTTAATTGCTAAGGTCATCAGTCCCTAAGCTTACACACTGCTTAACCTAGATTATCCTAAGGACAAACACACACACCCATGCCAGGGGAGGACTCGAACCTCCGCCGGGATTAGCCGCACAGTCCATAACTGCAGTGCCCTAGACCGCTCGGCTAATCCCGCGCGGCGATAATTCAAGGCCTATTAATCCCATGAGCTAACATAATCACTTACTCTGTAGAAACACTTCCCAAAAAGAAATGATTTTAATTCTGATCTGAAAGCTGTTTCCATCTCCAACCTCTTTTTTTATGTTAGGAGCACATTATAAAGAATGGCACCAAAATGGCTCACTTGTCTCTGAGTGCGAATTGTTCTAACTTTTGCTGTGTTGAGTAATCCATGGTTCTGAGTACTGTAGCTGTGGTGATCAGAGTTGGTTACCAGCTCACAAATCTAGCTCTTGTCATCAACACACATTTTTGTACGTACAAATAGGGAATAGAAAGCAAAAAGAATTTTTCAGATAGGGACTTGCAATGATCCACAGTCGAGCTATACAACAAGATTCGAACAGCCCTTTTCTGTACTGTAAAAATGTCGTGTAATCGACTACTAATCTTATTCCAGAAAACTATTTCAGAAGCTACAAGGGACGAGAGATAACCAAAATAAGTCACTCTACCAACATCTGGAGAGAAAACTTCCCAAATAATTCTCAGAGCAAAACATCCAGTACTGAGTTTCTGGAAGAAATTATTTTAATGGTCCAGTTTAAATTTTGGTCAGAGTAAAACACACAACAGAGTTTCTGCGAGAGATTAGTTGCATGGTCTTTCCAGTTTAATTCTTGGTCAATCTTCTGTAAAAAGAAAGGTGAATTTTACATTTTGGTGGCGCGTTTCCAGTGATCCACAGCCTGTCTTAGTGATTCGGTGCCCACTGAAACCGTAATTGACAACGTTGTTGCGCCAACGTGGGAAGACGTACGCGTAGTCTGCTACGGAGTCAAATTCAAAAATACGTGTTGAACGGTGTGCTCCAAAATACTAATATCGGCACCAGCGTTGTACTCTGAGCTCAAATATCGTCTCCTATCCTCCTTCAGAGAGACAGCAAGCCTCCATCGTTCACTTTGATGAGGCTTGGACTTCCAGTAACTTATCGCCTACTCTTGGTTAACACCTTCAACATTCTCTATAGATGCTCACGACCAGTCCCGCCGTTTCAGAGATACTCGTTCCCAGACGACCACCATAACCCATTATTTCTCAGTGCCGCTCATGTCAGTGTATTTCTCTGTTTGGTGCGCCAATCGTTGCAACCAAGTTTTCCCATTAGGTTCTGCACCACGTGTGTACCTTCCTTCACGAGTGTGGGGGTGTAACGTAGCAAGCGGCACTCAGACTCGCGATGGGTGGTGGTAAAAACATTTTGGCCCTTCGGTGTGCACTGGAGTGCAAAACTTTAGGACAGAAGTAACTTTCGCATGATGTGACACTGTCAAGTAACATAGCTGGACGGAACTTGGATCCTACATAGCAAGAACTGCTACAATGTAGTACAGTACAGTGCAGAAGGTAATCGAAAGAAAGACAGAATAAAACAAACAGAAATGATACTTCTGTTGACAGACAATTATGACACTGAAGTTTCAGTGATCGATAATGGTTCCAAGAACGCTACAAAAGGCAGTAGATGGTCCTTAATAGGGTTTGTTGGTTTGTGTGCTTTAGGGAGAAAGAAAACTGGTGTCATACGCGCCCAAGTCAAAACTACAGAACACGAAGACAGAGAGGAGGGAAAAAACGACTATACTTCAGTCCCTATTAACATGATAGAATACAGCTAAAAACAGGCCCGTGCGTCCTTTGCTAAAACGGCCGGTACCTCAGACGGCAAACCCAAGCGGGAACGTAAACGGTTAAAAAATGGACATTCCATAATGAAGTGGCGGACAGTTAAAACTTGAGCGTAATGTGTACAAACTGGTGGGGCAGCGCCACTTATCAAATGACGATTGCTAAAAAGACAGTGCCCAATACGCAGCCCAGTTAAAATGACCTCCTCCCAGCGGGAGAGCCGAGAGGAGGTCGTCCAAGCCGCTGGGAGAGGGTTAGTATTTCTGAGCTTATTCCCGTGAAGGGAGGATGATTGGCGATGCCAAAAGGACACCACTTCCGGACAGACGGCAACACAGACATCATCGGAGGGAACATTCAAACTCACGGGCTGAGGTACGAGGGCTGCAGCCTAGGCAGCAGCGTCAGCAGCCTCGTTTCGTGGCAGAACGACATCACAAGGAACCCACAGAAGCATCACACTGGCTCCACCAAGAGTGAGTAAGTGATAGTTTTCCTGGACCAGCTACACTAAGGGATGGGTGGTATACAGCGTACTTAGACTTTGAAGGGCACTGAGTGAGTCTGAGCAGAGGACCGGACTGAATAGAGTGTGTCGCCGGATGTACTCCGTGGCCTGAAAAAGGGCGAAGAGCTCGGCCGTAAATACTGAGCAGTTTGTCGAAATCCGATATAGAAAGACAAAGGTGCCAATGACGAAGGCACACCCGACTCCACGGTCAGTCCGATAGCCATCAGCGTATGCAAAGGTAGTATCGCGAATTTCCATGCGTAGGTCGTGAAACTGAAGGCAATAAACCGAGGCTGGAGTAGTGTCCTTAGGAAGCGAATGAAGGCCAAAGTTAACACTGGCCGCTTCAGAAGCCAAGGTGGTGAAGGGTTGACACCCACTGAGGAAGTTGCAGGTAGTGTGAAGTTAAGCAGCCGTAGCAAAAGCCGAAAGCAGACTCCAGGAGGTAACAGAAAAGAGGGACGCGCCCCGTATTGACGATCAAAGGAATCATCGAAGAAGGAGGCATAGGATGGGTGGCCACGCATGACAGATAAACGGCAAACATACCTGCTCAGGAGAGAGCCACAGCAGTAGGACAGTGGTAGTTCAGCAGCTTCAGCATAAAGACTCTCAACTGGGCTACTGTAAAAGTGCCCATGGCCACACAGATGCGACGATGGTGGATTGTATTGAGACGACGTGAGAGGGATTGACGTGCAGACGCATAAACAAAGCACCCATAATTGAGTTTCGAACAGACAAGGAACCGGTGCAGACGGAGGAGGGTGGTTCGATTAGCACCCCAGTAAGTACCATTGAGGACACGTAGGACACTCTGCAGTAAAGCGGGCTCCCAGGAAAGACACATGGGAGGACCAAGAGAGTTCCCTACCGAGTATGAGTCCCAGAAATTTCGTAGTTTCAATGAACGAAAGGCCAAGAGGTCCAAGATGTAAAGATGACAGGAGAAACCATTTGCGCTGCCAGTAATTCATAGAGACGGTTTTGTCAGTGAAAAAACGAAAGCCATTGTCGATGCTCCAGGAGTAATGACTATCAAGACATCGCTGAAGACGCCGCTCAGAGAGACAGGTCCATGGAGGGCTGCAACAGATGACAAAATCGTCCACAAAAAGGGAGCAGGAGATGCCTGGCAGGAGACAGGCCATTATATGGTTAATGGGTATTGCAAAGACGACGACGCTCAGGACGGAACTCTGAGGCACATCGTTTTCCTGGATAAAGGTGTCCGACAAGGCAGAACTCACACGAACTTTGAAAACTCCATCTTTTAAAAATGCGTGAAGGAAACAAGGCAGGCGGCCACGGAAGCCCCACGTGTAAAGAGTACGGACGATACCAGTTCTCCAGCAAGCGTCGAGGCCTTCTCCAAATCGAAAACACGGCCACAGTCTGTGATTTTCGCAGAAAACCATTCATCACATGAATGGACAAAGTAATTAGATGGTCAACTGCAGAACGCGGCGCTCGAAATCCTCACTGTGCATTCGCCAGTAAATTGCGAGACTCGAGCCACCATACCAGACGGGCATGATCCATACATTCCATCACCTTGCAAACGCAGGTGGTAAGAGTGATGAGGCGGTAGCTAGAAGGAAGTTTTCCGTCCTTACCGGGCTTACGTAAGGGTATGACAGTGACTTCACGCCAACGTCCGGGAAAAGTGCTCTCAGCCTAGATGCTGCTGTACGTTTTAAGCAGAAAGTGCTTGCCCGCAAGAGACAGGTGCTGGAACATCCGAATGTGGACGCCGTCTGGTCCTGGGGGCGGACAATCGCGATGAACGGAGAGCATGATCTAGCTCCCTCGTGGTAAAGGCGCCATTGTAGTACTCACGATTCAAAGAAGAGAAGGGTATCGCCCGAACCTCCTCTGGTCGTTTCCGATGGAGGAAGGCAGGGTGATAGCGGGAAGAGCTCGAAACTTCCGCAAAATAGCGGCCCAGGGTATTGGAGAGAGCAACAGGGTCCACGATGACATCGTCAGCTGCTATCAGGCCGGAAAATGGGGAATGGATCTTGGTCCCAGAGAGCAGTCGGAGGTTGGCCCATACGACAGAGGAATGGGTGGAACTGTTAAAAGAACTGCTGAATGAAATCCAGCTAGCTCTTTTGCTATCCCGAAGAACGCGACGACATTTTGCCATTATGTGTTTATAATGAATGCAGTTTTCCATCGTAGAATGGCGGTTAAAAACGCGGAGAGCACGTCTCCGTGAGCGAATTGCGTCGCGGCATACCTCAGTCCACCACAACGCGGTAAAGAGGAAGTGTGGGGAATGGATCGTTCTGCAGCAGTAAGGATAACTTTTGTGAAATATTCCACCTGGTCACTACAACTGGGGAAATCTTGGTCTCCAGAGGTCGCTAGGGAGGAGTAAAGCTGCCAATCAGCCTTAGGAAGTTGCCATTTGGGCGTGCACGCAGATTGGGTAGGAGTCAGCAAACGGATAGCACACGGGAAAGGTCGTTCGATTAGGTGTCAGAAAGAACGGTCGACTCAACACGAGGGGCAAGCTGCGTAGTGCGCAGGGATAGGTCCGCCGCGCGGAGTGGATAATTATGTAGGTACAAATTTCATGTGTTGACAAAAATAAGTTAGATGGCACTTTGTAATGGTGGAGCAACTATTGTCTGACGACAACTGTGGCGTCTTTATTTAAATTTTCCACTCAACTTTTTCAAATAGATGTAACTGAGATGAAGAATTCTCTTGCAACTCCTCTAACGGACGACGAGTTCGAAATTCGTCTCCAACAGACTGTAATTTTAATCATGTTAAGCACCATAGCTAATTCACACTAATATTAATGATTTATAAGCCACCACTGCTTTGTTAACACACATTTGTTGTGTCATGACGGGTTTCGCACTACGGGTACATCATCAGGTTGCCGAGATGTGTCAGTATCGTGGTAAAGAATATCTGCTTGTCATATATAACGTTAGAGACAAGATGGGCGTCATCGTTTCCAGATTTTGTCTCTAAGATTACGTACAAAAACCAGATCTTTTCTATCACGGTATTGAGACAACTCAGATGCCTGATGATGTTTTATAAGACACAATAAATGAATGGTACTTCAGATATTGTGGTTTACATTAATCATTACTATTAGCAACTGATGATAGTAGTAGGGACGCTGCTACTGATGATCACCCTTCAAGCGACTTAACCATACCTAACACTGTACGACCTACTGCACCATATCCATAAGCTTGCTTCAAAAGCTCTAAAGTATCTGTACATGTTTCCCCTAGATTCATGAGGAATTATCACTTCATGTTGTTGCTTCTATTAATCAATTGCAGCTACATCCAAGATCACTGTACCACCTTACACACAAATAATGATAGCTCTGGATTTAAGCGAGATATCACCAACGTGAATCATGGGGCTACCCTCAATAGAGTGTTGGCAACAGAACGTCGATAAAACACTTGCTTACAGCGATAATAAAGGATACATGCAGTTTCTTTTAATATAACTTCCATATAATAACGATGTGCAGTAACACACAGAACTTTTTGCCAGAACATACACCAAAAAACGTTAGAACTTACACACAAATTAACACATCAAAGTTTAGTTCCCAGAAGGATTTCTTGACTGCAAATGATTTTTATTGACTTACTTACCAAATATTATAAGCATTTAATAAAACAATATCACCAACAGATTTATTTCTGATCTTTTCGAGGTTCGAGTCATTTGACTGTATAGATGAAGTTGCTCTCTTATGAAAACTTATTTTTTAATTGATAGCTTTACAAACAATTAGTTTGAATCAAACTTAATAAATAGAATGCAAAAAGTTGAGCTAAATAAGTGAAACAACTTCGGAAGGAGAGAAAATTTTAGTGACTTTCGAGAAATCACGAATGGAATCCCATAGGGTTCAATTATGGGACCATTCTTATTCTTTGTACATGTGAGTAATGGATGATAGCTGGCTATTAGTGTGAGAGATGTAGGGATTGAGGACAGTTTGCAAGAGATAAGGGTTCCTTTTTTGTATCAGGATAAACACCATATAATACAAGAAAGAGTAGAAAATACAGGAAGTAGAAGCTTCTGAACATCTACAAAACAAGAATGACCAACAGATAACTTGCTCAACATTAGTGCCATATCAACAAATATGGAATGAAAATCGTGATTACCTGATTTGAAAAGGATTGTTCTGTCTGTTTTCCACTTTAAACAGCTGACTGTCCATCATTCATTCCAGTAACCATAGCAATAACACTCCTGATTCTGCTTTGTTGGTTGTAGTGTCTCTCAGGCCTAGCTTTCGTGTACCCACCCTCTATTTTCCTAACTTTTCTCTCATATGCTTACAAAATAAAAGAACAGATCACGTTATGTGGTATCCATAACCACACAAATTCCTCTGCGAAATAACCCCAAAAATATAGCTCTTAATGAAGTCACAGTGGATGAACACATCATTCACCTCTGAACATCACTACCAGCAACAATATTCATTATCACTACACTCTGGAGCAACTCAGAATCATAATACATAAGAAATCAAACCACAAGATCTTACTCTCAAATTCAGAAACGAATTTCTATTTAACAGTACCGAAAACTGAAAAACGTGAAAATTTAATGTCAGAGCTGGAGTCCTTGAGCATGCACGCTCATGATACATGAAGCACTATGTGTTAAAAAGCTGGTATCCTTACTTCATATCAAGTGCAAAAGTTCTTTCTCACATTTTAATATTAGTGGATCATTAATGGTGGATCAGGCAAAATTATTTTCACATAAAGTAGTCAGGTCACACAAACAAATAGACAGTCGGTTGAGGGATTCAGAATGAAATTCACAGGATCCAGAGAATAGAATAAAAATCTCATGCAATAACTGAGCGTAAATCCAACCAGAGCAGAAAATCTAACAAAAACTAAATATGCACTGTATGAATTACTTCACTCAATCCACTAATAAGATCATACCTAGCTGCACGTGTTAAAAACTATTGGTTCCCATAGTAATCTCAGCAAATGTCATCAACATAGAGAAACACAGTACAAAAGAAAGCGGCTAATCACATGTGACATAAAACTTGCTTATAATTCACTCTCGTTCTGCATATCAGCCCATAGAAAAATATCCACTCAATATTTCTTATCAAAATTTGTGACTCACAAGGAAGAGATGACCATGCTACATCAGCCCATTAGATTACACAATTTTCAAATAAACCCAGTATCTTTACAGTAAAGACAAGAATAAAAAGAGCCCAAGAAGAAGCATCTATGACATTTTGTACTTACACAAACCACTATATGAAAAATCACTACATGCTTTTCGTACTTAGACAGGTAAAATTGAATAAAACATTATATATAGCGTTACTAATATAGAAATATAAATATGAGACAAAAAGTACAAGAGAGCATAGAGGAAACCAATCATTCAATTTGCTAACACCTTGTTTATCATATGGAAAACCACTATGCACATTTTTCATGAACTATTACATGGATGAGCTCTGTACAGATACTCATCAATCATATCAGAAGAGGAAAAAACACTGTAAATATTCTTCACTTTATATATCCAAAATTCACATGGAGAAGGAACACACAAAAATGAAAATTGCTTCAACATAAAAAGTTATTAATATATAAGTAAACAATTCTCATCTAACATGTACCGTTCACAAAGAGGAAAACTGTTTAAAACACATGACACATGACTTATCAACAATCCAAAAGAAGATATACAAACGAGAACACATGAGCGCTGCCTGGCCCACATGAAAAACTGTCAGCTATTACACTAACATAAACACTGAACACTCCACACACGATAAAGTCGTACCAGAAAATGAGGTGATACCGCACTCTCACAATGAAATTTTCACTTACCTTACTGCAAAAGGCATGAAATTTATGCCTAAAATTTTTCCAGTTGGGCTCTGCACCCAGCAATTATGACATCATATTAAGTAAATGAAGCAGTAGTAACTGTGGAAAATCATCTACACTGTTGTCCAAAATAAAAGCAACAAACTGCTATTTCTCCGTCCTGTGTCTGATTCACGATATAATCATACAAACTGTTAACAGATGGCAGTACGATCGTGTTCTGCACTGGGATGGCATTCCGATCAACAGGTAACCACGCCATCAATGACGTCGGGGCACCTATCAAGAGCGGTAGTGTTTGCGGGGTAGTCCCACATCCACAAATGCTGTGTACACATTCACTGGTGGTGTGGTATGGCACAGAGAAGACGCCTACAGACTCTCTGCTGTGGAGTGCCATAGGAGGAATGGAAGCAGGAGAGTCGTAAATTGACGTGACCCACTGGCTTAATGTGAAACGTTTTGTTGTTTCTCTGATGAGGCGACAGTTTATAGAGACCAAAATTGTATCCTGGAGACCAAGACGGGTCTGACCAAATGTGTATCAGTAAGAGTGGACCGTTATTTGACTGTTAAGGGCACGATAGTACCACCTTTGTACTGCACTGCAACTGGCATCCGACCTCGGAGCATTAGATTAGGTTAGATTAGACTAGATTAGTTTTTCGTTACATAGATCCGTGTAAAAGAGATCCTTGTGGATGTGGAACATGTCCTGGACGTGTTGTATTGAGTCAAACGGTGTACAGAGGACTTCAACAGAGTGAGTGGCCTTTATAGTTGGAGACTTGCTTTGTTTTTAACTCTGGCGTGTCTTCACGTCTAGAGTGGAGGCATCAACATGCCACCGCGACAGCCGGCTGGTGGGTTCAAATGGCTCTAACCACTATGGGACTTAACATCTGAGGTCACCAGTCCCCTAGACTTAGAACTACTTAAACCTAACTAACCTAAGGACATCACACACATCCATGCCCGAGGCAGGATTCGAACCTGCGACCGTAGCAGCAGCGTGGTTCTGGACTGAAGCGCCTAGAAGCGCTCGGCCACCGCAGCCGGCCGGATGATCGGCCAGTGTTCTTTTCACAGATGAGTCCCGATTTTGACTAGAGAGTTATTCTCGACGGATTCACATCTGGAGACCACGTGGACCACGTTTTTGGGACCCAAAAATTGTAGACAGAGACGCATATCGAGGAGGATTCCTTACGGCATGGGCAGGGATTATGTTGACATCTCGAACACCTCTTCATGACGCTGTACAGGTGAATCAGCAAGATTTAATTGCTGTCAGCAACCGTGAGGAGATCTTGGGATCTTATGAATGGTTGTTGGGAGGTGCTGTGTGCCAAGACTTCATACTGATGGACGATAACGCTCGACCTCCTAGAGCAAGGGTGGTTGATGTTTTTTTGGAAATGGAATATGTTGTACGCATGGCGCTGTCGGCTCGCTTTCCCGATTTGAACCCCATATGGCATGCATATGGGATACACTAGAGAGACGACTTATCACGTCAGCATCCACCAACCACTGTCCAAGACTTGTGAGCAGCTCTACAGGGAGAATGGGCGTTATTGCCTCAACATGAGATTAGTGACATCATTCGCAGGATGTCCCGTCGATGTCAGAATTGCATCTGTTCCACAGATGATCACACCCCATACTGAGCACATTAATAAGTTGTCAGACAGTGGGTGCAAACCCGTTAAGTGGGAAAAAACGAAGAACATTTTTGTCTACCTTTATGCATGTTGCAGTTGATTATTCCTATATTCTTCACTGTCTCTGCTTTACTGTCACCTGTTTACACTGTTTTGTCGCAAAATAAAAGCAATCTTGCAAAATTTCCGTTTGTTGATTTAATTTGGAGACTAGTGTACCTTTGACTTCAAACATCCAAATGATTTACACCCTCATTCAGAATCATTTTTTACGTTACTCATTGAGGAGAACTTCTGGAAAATCAGTCGCCTTCAAGTCATAAAGTTGCACAAGTACCACACTACCACATTTGTCGACATTATCAGACGAAGAAGAATAAATTATTGTTTTGCATTGATTTGTGATCGGAGATACGTTTTCCATAACCATCATTAATGACCGACGTCCTTTCACGTTCCATGCTTGGCAGCTGCTGCACATTTCGAGTTACCTTTCTTACTTTCAGACAAATTAAGTACAATAGCTCCAAATCTATCTACCATTTTATTCACCTCTTTCTTACTTCTTATTAACCCAGTTTCTCTCACTGACAAATTCTGTTCCTCTCCAGTTACTTTAATTTGTTCATTTATTGTAGAGAAACCTGACTCACACTGTGCTTTTAACTTTCTTGTTTTACTTGTGCTGTGAACTCTGCAGGTTCAGTCACATGACCTTGAACAACTGTGATCTTATCTTCTATCTCGTTTCTGTTCTTTTCAGTCAAGTTTTATTCTTTGTTTGCTTGCCTATGCCTTCTATCGATTCCTTAAGAAGAGTGCCCATTTACTTACATTTTTATCCTTACATTCCGTAGTTAGCCTTCATCTGTTTAGTAGTAGTCCTCATTTGGTCTTTTAATTGTTTCTACGAGCCTTCATCAGCTCTATTACTTCACTAGTATCAGCTTTCATTTACTATTTTGTATCAGAGATGCTAACTTCCTGTGTTGCCATAAACAACCTCAGTAACATGCATAAATCGTTATCCAGTGCTGTTAAAATTGAACTTCGTTCCTTATGAAGTTGCTAATCATCTTCACACCTTAATCCCTGTTCGTACAGCAACAATTATCATTTCTGACATGAAGTATGCTCAGGTATCAATATCCATTCCTATTGTAAATAAATGGTATGCTCTTACAATAAATCCTGCATTAAACTTCATAAAATAACGTAATCAATATAAATTAACCATGCTATAAGATACTAAGAAATATTATTCACTACTGCCTTACTGTTTCACACGAAATGTAATAATTATGAGTGAAATCAGAGACAATGATGAAATAAAGCTCATCGTCTTACATTAATATCTGTATACTATCACAAAAGAATGTAACAGAAACTCAACCAAGAATTTGGTTAATATACACTCCACAATGGTTTAATATATCACACAATCTTCCAATACTGAAATAAATTGCCACATGTAATCACAGTAAATCTGTCCGAGAATCCAAGTAACTTAGTTACTGTGAAAGTATTAATAAATCCACTAAGCCATTCAACATTAATATTATTTCACCTGCACAGAAAGCATTCGGAATACACCATGAAACCTTTGTGAAATTGCAAGCTGACCTTCATAAAAATAATATTAATGCTTCAGATTGCATCTGACCCACCTGTAACCGCAAGATGCAGGTTGACATAGGAAAAGAATCGCATGTAAGGGTGATCCACAATTCTTGCATTATTTGTCCTTTAAATAACCACATTTATATATTTTGCACACGATAGCAGAAACATAAAACATAATAACAACCAAATATCTCTGATCATAAGAGATTGTTAAATGAAAATAAGTCATTTTAAATTTTAACCACAGATTGACATAACTTAACTCTCAATTGTTGTTACCTCAAGGAATCAGTGCCAGCAACAAATAAAAAAGTAACTCATAATAAAACCTCTTTTAAACAAAAAGTAAGTAAAACACAATTCCTGCACGGTCTTTTTAAACAGTCGCAGTTATTAAGAACCATCAATTTAGAATAAACATCCAAACGTGTCAGATCTCACAAATTTTCTTACATCCATAAACGGACACAATGACAACTTAAGCTCAAGCAGAGAATAGTGAGTTATAATTAAAATCAAAATCTAAGAAGTGGCAATCAGATTGAAAATTACATTAAAAGTTTCCTCAGCACTCCAAGTATATTCGCAAATATCTCAGAGTCAAAGGAACTACCTCAAAATTCAATTACAAAATCGCTCATGTTGAGGCCTTTGGGCAGAATATTTACAAGTTAAAGCAAGTACATCAGGGCCTTGAGAAGGGAATGGTGAAACTTATAGCAATAGTGGAGTGGGCACGCTCCAAACACAGCCAGATGGCACGTGCAGGGGCGCAACAGCAACAGGCCCTCGCTACCGGCATCCGCTGAGATGTCGGGCTAGCGCTTCACAAGGCTAAGAGGCGCTGCTAATGAATACCACATAGGTGAGAGATAGGCTATAGAAATACAAATTACGTGAACCACAATCGCCACCATCTTACGAGATCACGGCTATAAGCATAAAAAAGGTAGTAAATATTACTCCCAAAAAAACTGCCCAAAGGAAACTGATCTTAAATCACTGGCAAGGGATTATAAAAATATAATAATTAACGTCTCCCTAAACAATGCAGGTAAGCTTTATACCAAAATTGCATGGCCACGTGCCTATTTGAATCAAACATATACGCCGCCCGGAGTGGCCGTGCGGTTAGAGGCGCCATGTCACTGATTGCGCGATCACTCCTGCCGGAGGTTAGAGTCCTCCCTGGGGCATGGGTGTGTGTGTGTGTGTTAGTGTTGTTCTTAGCATGAGTTAGTTTAAGTAGAGTGTAAGTCTAGGGACCGATGACCTCAGCAGTTTGGTCCCTTAGGAATTCACACACATTTGAACATTCAAACATATACAACAAATAAATGATTAAGCTTAACCCTCCAAAGGAATATTTAGCGACAACGTGGTACAAACAGTGTTTCCTTGAATCAGTCCTCAGGCTTGACGACCATCTAGAACTTAGCTTCAAAACACACGTATTAATATGGGGTATTCCCCTAAAGGCGAAGTTACAAATTTCACTTCAATAGGAAACCACTGAATTTCGAAGTGTTGCACGGCTTATGGCGTTGGTTATCCAAAGAAAAGAAAGGTTATAAAGGCACATTTGCATGCCGAGCGTGAGTTTCCTCGGAAACGCGAGATATTAATTAAATAAATAATCAGTGACAAATAAATAAAGCCTATGGCACACAACTGCAGCGCTGTGTCGCTGATAAAACAAAAGTACATTTTCGTTAGTCGTATGTTTGATTAAAAAAAAAAAGAAAGAGCTCTCGTTGAAGTGGTGCGAGAAGCACGTATTTTAGTTTATTGTCTGGCACACCGCCATATTTCATGTTATAGAAAATTACTGCGAGTTGCAACCATACTAGGCACTCGATTCTGTAAAGAATTTATATTTATAAAAGTAAGTAGGATTATGAACTGTAGGCTTATTCATTGAATATATCTGATTTAACTAACTGTGTAATTTTTTGTTTAGTAGACAATCACCTCTGTACGACGTTTTGGCATGGCTGGCAAATTATTGTAATATTGAGATTTAGTTTATGAGTCCGCACCTACCGCAGCAGTCTTTGGAAACGATTTAATTACGAAGTCCGATTATTTCAGTTTTATTTCACGGTCAACTACGAGTAACATTGCCTTTACGAAAAAGCCATTGTCAAGCGTCTGATACCGAATAATCAAAACCTGACGACTCATAGGAGAGCCAATCAGACAGATAAAAATAATTAATATTTTATTTTATTTTATTTTATTTTATTTATTTTATATTGGCGACTGCGTGTCGGACTTGTTATTTTGTCATTTGTTACATTGTTCTCTTTGTTTCATGTGAAAAATCAACTTTCTGACCTGGACGTGAATGTATGAGAAATAACAAAGATCTGAAGATATTTTCCAATTCTAAAAATTTGCGGGTAGACGCAATGAAGCTTCCAGCAAAATAAGGTAAGACGCAGCATCTTTGCATTAGCAGGCTTGACCAGACGTATAATTCAGTGTATTAGCTTTTCAGTAAAATTCTGTAGTGTTTCTTTTCCGCATAACAGTTTCAGTGATAAATTCCATTCTCAGTATTTTTCCTTAAACAATAACGTATGCAACAATACCAATACACGAGTGTACAATATGGCCGACTTCTGTACGATATCATGTAACATGGCCAGCAGCCATTACCAATAATCTCAAATTCAGTTTATATTTTTAAATTAACAGACAGCCATTGTTGCTACGACCGATTCATGCTCAACTGCATTTTATTTTAAAACCAGTGTCAAACATTTATTTCTTGAAATATATAGCACGTGTGGCATGGTAATAACTAGAAAACAATACGCAAAAATGGAACAGCAAAGACGTACTATTCAGACGCAATCCGACTCGGACGAGAGACAAATGTTAGAAAATGACTTTACGACAGCAACCGGTAGTGACGATACATCAAATATTGACGCAAGTGTCAACGGAAATTTTGACAATAGGCCGTCCACCACAAAAATTTCAAAGTCTCAGTCAGAGCCCATGTTAATACATGACGTCACGTCTAATGACGCGGCGGGGGCAGAGACCTTGCAAACAGTAAACATTGCCAACATGTTACAAATGCTAATGAAACAAAACGCAGAAAATATGGCAACCTTAAGGATGCAGAACGCGGAAAACATGGCAACCTTAAAGACACAAAATGAACAGTTAAAGACACAAAATGACGAAATTAAATCTGATCTCATAGCAATCAAGGCATGTAATGACACTTTGTGTAAACGTGTGGAACTTATAGACGCCACACTGACCGAACAGATGACTGAACTCAGTACGAAATTTTCCAAGCTTAATACGAGACAAGAAAAGACTACAAATGACGTAGCACTTTTACAGAAACAATTAAAAAACCTTAATGTCACGTGTGAAGCTCTTACTGAACAAATTCAAACATATCCTTCAGTACACGACAACCTTGAAAAACGAATTACTGACGTGCAGAATAAATTTGACGATGTTGAACAACACCTGACTGACATCTTACAATCTGATGCCACAGCTCATTTTCAAAATATTAATAAAGAATTTCATGATTGGGTAGAGAACAAAGACAAACATTTTGATAGATGCATACGTGAAAATTTACCAACAATTGTGCACGACTCCGTAGCGGAATACATCACTAATAACAAACAGCTGATTAGTGACGCAGTACAATCCGTCACTGCACCCATGAGACAATTCACCGATCAACCACAGTCTGAATGTAACGAAAATATCAGTCAAAATGTACAGTTCAGAAACCAATATACATTCGAGTATGACGCACACATACCGCACACCACAAACACACAAGAACAAAACACACCACGACTACAACACATACCACAACGTGCAAACACAAACACCAGGTATTATCATGGTAAACCACAGCAACATTATCGTAATTACTCGCCAGCTGAGCATTGCAGTAATTACAGTGGTACAAATCCATATCATAATGCAAAGGAAGAAGAAAGCTTAATGAAACACAGGCAATTTCAGATTTTTATCCCAGAGAAACGAACCATTCATCCGGTGATTTTTCTTAAATCTTTTAGTAACGCATTTCCACGCACTTGGAGTGACCGGAAAAAGATTTCATATATTGTCGGTTACATCCAAGGCGATGCAGCTGTCTGGGCATACAGTCAAGCTGACGTATGTACCACGTACAGTGAGTTTGAGCGTGCCTTTCTGAACAAATTCTGGTCGCAATCCGTCCAGGAGCGACTCAGGAGACAAATTTTAGAACCTGAAACTTTTAACAGTAAAAATGGTAACTTACGTAGATATTTTGAAAAATACTTGAACATGGGACATTTTTTAGACGAACCAGTCGCAACACGTGATATACTCCGAGCGTTGAAGGCCAAATTGCCTTTCAACATTAAGGAAAAACTTCTACATATCCCGGATGACGATTCAGATTATTTTTTAACAGCTTTGGATTCGGTTGACATGTTACTTGAAGATCAGCGCTTCGCGCGGCAAAACAGCAGCCACAATGTTTACACTAGTGGTATGCAAAACATGCAGGCTTGCCAACACAATTCTGGCGCGCCCACAGTTGGATACGCGGTACAACAAAAACAGCAAACTCACATGCCGTCTCAGTACGGAAATCAAAATCAACACGCGTATTCCAATACGAACAATAGTTACAACAGTAATAACATTTCATGCGGCAATCCATACAAAAGGCACCGCGGTAATAACTGCAACGGTAACAACGGATACAAAGGTAATAACAAAAACACAAACAGAAATAGAAATAATAATAACTACGAGCCAAGACAGCATCAAGGTTGGACTCGTAACGATCAGTACTTTCATTCAAACTCTGCTTTACCACAGCAGCCACCAGGTCAAAATTGGAGCATACCTTACGACCGACAGGTAAGTTATAATGCGCAACAGCAACAACAACCGCAAAAGTTTGGAGATCATAATAGGCAATATCCGAATGTGAATATAATAGAAATGACACCTGATGCACAACCTCAATCTGTGTCAGTACCTAGTACAAATGATAATCCAACAAACTAGAAACAGTCACTACTTTGCCCCAGGTCGTGGCTGAAGAATCCTTGGGGGGCGGCTTCAATGTTAATCAGTTATTTGACACCACACTTGAACAACAGAATAATGATATGTCGAGTAATTGTAAACAAAAACTACCTGTTTTATTTATAAGATACAACCACAATAACAATATATCAGATGAACTTTTACAAGACAGTACACAATGTCGTTTAAACACAAATGAAATTGTTTTAGCATCCACTACTGGTGTAGTAGGTGGGATTCCAACTACTATTATCCTAGATACAGGTGCAGCTGTGAGCGTTTTATCTTTTAATTTTTATAAAAAGATGTGTGAATTGGAACCTGTGCCTGAGTTTCCTGCCCAAAACTGTAAAATAACTACTGCACTAGGTAATAAGTCATGTAGGGTTACGAAGCAAGTTTTTGTAAACGTTAAAATAGGTAATGGAACCGTACAATGGCCATTCCTGGTTGTACAAAACCTTGTGACAAATTGCATATTAGGAATAGATATTATGAGCGAGAAGGACTGCATTATAGACTTCTCCAAAGGTAAATGTATTTTAAATGATAAAGGCAGTGTAATTATTATTGATTTGGACAGGAGAACTCTAAAGCATGACAAACACTGTACAGGGTACAAGGTACAGTTAGTACTTGACAAAGACATTCAAGACATGCAAACACACTCATCTGACAGAGAGCTAATGGACTTGAAAACATTGCTTGATCATAAGATAAGTGAAGCTACAGCTCTCAGTGTACATGAACGTATAAAACTACAGGAAGTGTTATCCAAATATTTACAAGTTTTTACCAAACGATTAGGTGTTATCAACACGTATGTGTACAAGATTGAAGTTAAGCCTCACAAGATCTTCTACCATAAGACATATAACGTACCGTTATCTCAACGACCTGCTGTGTGGCAAGAATTAAAACAAATGTTAGACTGGAAGGTCATTGAACCATCCACCTCACCTTATTGTAGTCCTCTACTTGTTGTCAAAAAATCAAATGGAGGCATTAGGTTAGTGTTAGACGCACGAGCTATTAATGAAATAATTTTACCGGTTCACACAAAACCTGAAAATTTAGAAGAGCAATTACAGAAATTTCTAGATGCAAAATATTTTTCCACAATAGATCTCGCTAATTCGTTTTGGCAGGTGGGTATCACTCCTGATTCTCAGAAATATACTGCATTTATGTTCGGGGGGCGAACCTATCAGTTTTGTGTTCTACCCTTCGGACTGAATGTCAGCTCTGGGGTATTCATTACAGCCCTGGATACCGTGCTTGGCGACGATTTAGTTGAGACAGTCACACACTATGTAGATGATATACTGATAGCTACACAATCCTGGAATGAACACGTTGACACACTTCAAAGAATTTTAGAAAAATTTGCACAAGCTGGAGTCACAGCCAACCTAAGAAAATCAAAATTTGGTTGCAGTGAGATAAAGTATTTAGGACATATCATTAATTCACAGGGCATACGTCCGGATCCCAGTAAATTAGATGCTATCAGAAACTTTCCTAGCCCTCGAACTAAAAAGCAGTTAAAATCATTCCTTGGGCTATGTTCATTTTTCAGACGTTTTTTGCCACAACCACTTTTGAACAGTAAACATCTGCTAAATCTACTCAGAAGGAATCAAGTTTGGATCTGGTCGGAACAGTGCCAGAATGACTTTAATACAATTAAACATGCTTTAGTGAATGCTAACATTTTGAGCCATCCAGATTTCAATTTAGATTTTTGTATGACTTGTGACGCTTCACGTACTGGCTTGGGCTGTTGCTTATTTCAAGTTGTAAAGAATAAAGAGGAGGAACAGATAAGAATTATTGGGTTTGCGAGTCGCACTCTAACTGAATGTGAGCGTACATACTCCACTACTGAGTTAGAAACACTTTCCATAGTATGGGCATTCAAGAAATTCAATTATTATTTATTTGGAAAACATACGGTAATTTACACCGATCACCAGGCCCTGACATTTTTGTTAACTTGTAAACTTGTACATCCTAGACTATCACGATGGGCAGTTACACTTCAGAACTACTCTTTTGAAATTAAGTACATAAGAGGTAAGGACAACACCATTGCAGACACTTTGTCTAGACTTCCACAAGGTATGAATGATACCAACAGTGACTTAGAAAATATAAATGACTACAGGATTCTCTTAATGCAAGACAAGCAGTATCACCAATATTATATTGATATGTGCAGAAACATGGCTGAATTACAAAAATCTGATCCTCACTGGTATAAGATAATAACATTACTGGTAGAAAAACACAACCATCCTTTGACTCAGTATTACAAGTTACACAATGATGTGTTATTTTACCGCCGACATCCAAATGCTACTAACTGGTGTGTATGCATTCCCAAAGAGTCTGAACGTAGTCTAATTTGGCACACACACTTAGTTTGGGGTCATTATGGGACGAAAAAGTGTTTGGCAAAGCTCAGTACATACTGTTATTTTAGCAATATGAGAAGAAAAATTTACAGGGAACTAAAAACATGTGTCATATGTCAAAAATCAAAACCTCAGAATTTATCCACAAAAACAGATTTACATTCTATTTTACCTGGTAGACCCCTGGAAATTCTGTGTACTGACATTAGTGGACCGCATCCAGCAAGCTCTGGAGGCGTCAAATATATCTTAGCTTTTTACGATATATTTTCTAAACACGTAAAACTTTATGCTTTAAAATCCGCCACTGCAAATGCTATAATACGAAGATTCTCAAGTGATTACCTGACGCACGTGGGAAAACCTAAAGCAATTCTGTCAGATAATGCAGCATACTACTCTGGGTACAAATGGAGAAATTTCTTGAAGGACAATAACATTAAAAGTATATTTATTTCGAGGTTTAGTCCACAATGTAACGCGACTGAGAGACTTTTCCGAGAATTAAATCGATTCATGAGGACCTATATTTCATCAAAACATACTAATTGGGTGTCCTACCTAAGTCTTTTCGAAGACGTACACAATAACTTAAATATTTACGATACAAATTACACACCTAACGAGATCATGTTCAATTGCAAACAGAACGATCAGTGGATAGAACCATTACCTAAGTTGTCGGACAAGGAAATCACACCTGAACAGAAAATAAAAGAAGTATTGACTACGCTGACACATCACGCACAGATACGAAACAAACATCACAGAAACATAATAAAAAGAAAACAAAAATTCGAGGTAGGAATGCTTGTACTACTTCGTACTCATCATAAATCTGTTGCACTCAAACGACGCAACGCTAAGTGGCGTCTGCTATATGAAGGACCTTATATAATTGTTAACATACAGCACCCTGGTGCGTATCTGTTACAACATCGTAGAACTAACAAAATTATTGGGCTATACGCACACCGAGATCTTAGAGCATTTCATGCTGAATAATGTAAAAGTCATACCCATCAAAATATTGCTAAGCAACTCGAAAAACTCTGTTGCTACAACACAGATAATAAGTAGTATAGAAATTTTCATTTCAGCGTTCCAGAGTCGCAGTTGAAGACAGAAGAACTTTTCTTTCAACGCCGCGGTTCCACCGAGAAGACTGAATATTAAAGTAAAATTTATGATTACGTAGCAGTGAATGATATATAAATTTTTCACGGAACATTTGTGACTGTAGGTACCACTGACTTGCTATGACACCTGACGAACCGACAGACGTCATCTGTGAAGCGATCTTTTACTTCGAGAAATAGATTAGACGCACATCTCTCAGCAAGAAAAGCATCTACCAGTAGTCAAGGCCACACAGACACACTACACACACGCACAAAACGCGAGGAATCGAACATTTTCTCTCTCTTACTATTTTGAATATTTATTGAGTAGCGAAAACGCCTGGTCTTGCCTACTGATGTAATGAATGTTGTGTCTAACCTATCTTAATTTCAGATGACATCACAAAAAACATCGATAATATCCCAGCAAAACCGCTAAAGAGGATGTAAATATCTGCAATTCATGTAATCAAATATGACACAATGTAATAACCTATAGCTATGTAATGATGATGTAAACATGTTTATGTGCAACTGTATTATGTTTATGCTAAGAAAATATGTGACGTGTGTATGTATTATTACTTATGTTTTTTTTAAACTGATGTATAATGTAACTGTTACTGTGTGAAAATTTGAACGATAACGAGTGCCAAAATGTGAAAAACTTTTTTAAAAAAAAAAAAAAAAAATTGCGTAGTGAACCACTATTCACGGACATTAACGTACATTACTAAGTCTGCAACTACGCAGAAACCTATGTGAAAGAAACTGTTAATGACATTCATGATGCATCGTACCTTTGTTAACGCGATGAACGATTTCTTCGATGAGTAACCACGAACATTTAGGTGAGCTATATATAAAAAAAAAAAAAAAAACTGAATATGTGAAGTGCATAATTCGTGCATCGTCTAGCGACATTACTACAGTACCCAACTTCAAGATGTTAACTGGATTAAATGGACACAAAGTGCCTGTCCAGAAAACAACACGACGGGTGGAAGAATTTTGGTTGGAACTTCAGGGAATGAAATGTTCTCGAAATGTGACGGACACGCTTACCTGGACTGTCCAAGGATCGACGCCAGCTATGTGCCGTCCGAGGTTCTGCAACCAAGCTTCCACGGAATATCGAAAACGAACTGCATATGGACTAATTACTCGACGGGTCACGTCTGATCTGTAATAAACAATGCTTTTTGTCACAACGAACTGCATCACAACGACTATAATGGAAATAGGAAATGGACATGCTTATGTATCAATAACGTTGTTATACAACGATGTTACTGTGATCAAAAAAACTTTACCACGACGATACTAACCTGTAAAAAATTATTGTGCAGCAGATGAATATGAACTGTGATAACGACACCATGTGTATAGGTCAACGCACCTGAAAAATACGGACATTTTTCTTTGAAGCATTTCATTGCAATGCTATGTAACTAAGAACATTCAACAATCTAAAGTTGTATTGTATTATAACAAATATTGTAATTTTAAAACTAAGTTACCTGTCATAGAATGTAGTCTTCATATGTAATCTTGGTGGAATATTTTCTTTGTGCAACGACTAAGAAATGCGCGCGCACACGAACAATATGAACTGCAATACTGTGCCGCGTGATCTAAATTTACGAAATAACGGCAGTGCCGTAGTTACACAGACGCTTCTGCGCATGCGCGCACTCTGTTTTGCCAACATAAGAACTTTTTCGGCGCACGCGCGTCATTCAAATTTTGTGTATAATATACAGTATAATGTAAGTCATGTAAATAGTTGTAGATAACTTAGATTTTCTTGTGCCTTTAGGTGAATTGCTCGCCTGCAGGTGTGTCCTTTCGCCTCGCAATTCAGGGGGCAATATAAAGGCACATTTGCATGCCGAGCGTGAGTTTCCTCGGAAACGCGAGATATTAATTAAATAAATAATCAGTGACAAATAAATAAAGCCTATGGCACACAACTGCAGCGCTGTGTCGCTGATAAAACAAAAGTACATTTTCGTTAGTCGTATGTTTGATTAAAAAAAAAAAGAAAGAGCTCTCGTTGAAGTGGTGCGAGAAGCACGTATTTTAGTTTATTGTCTGGCACACCGCCATATTTCATGTTATAGAAAATTACTGCGAGTTGCAACCATACTAGGCACTCGATTCTGTAAAGAATTTATATTTATAAAAGTAAGTAGGATTATGAACTGTAGGCTTATTCATTGAATATATCTGATTTAACTAACTGTGTAATTTTTTGTTTAGTAGACAATCACCTCTGTACGACGTTTTGGCATGGCTGGCAAATTATTGTAATATTGAGATTTAGTTTATGAGTCCGCACCTACCGCAGCAGTCTTTGGAAACGATTTAATTACGAAGTCCGATTATTTCAGTTTTATTTCACGGTCAACTACGAGTAACATTGCCTTTACGAAAAAGCCATTGTCAAGCGTCTGATACCGAATAATCAAAACCTGACGACTCATAGGAGAGCCAATCAGACAGATAAAAATAATTAATATTTTATTTTATTTTATTTTATTTTATTTATTTTATAAGGTCTGTGGTACATATTATTCCCAACGCAGGGACAGTCATCAATTTACACCCAAAATTTCCACTAATAAAATAAATGCGAAGGCTTAATGTGATTGAGGCCATGATTAATCACTATAAATTAAAATGTTCCAGTGATCAATAAGGCACAAACAGCAAAGCCACAGATATCAGGCGCGAGCAATATCGGCCACAATATTTCCCAGAAATGATCCTTGGATACTCGAAAACGCTGAGGTGAAAACTATAAGCGTTCACCTCCACACTGCATGGATAAACAGGCAAGTGCAAATACACTGAAGGCCGTAGGAGGACACAGTCGAAACAACAGTGTGATTGCCACTATCCAAAAAGTGACATCTCGACCATAAAAGAATAACGGCCGAAAGAAAGTTTGCGCACGATAACAGACACGTGATACCATTACGCTGCGCCCTTTCTGCCCGCTCGCACCTCACAACTCACTGCCAGCCTGATTCCAACTCTCTGAGCCGTTGACCATCTACGAAAGCTCTAAGTTAAATTCATGCCGCCTATCGGGGCACCAGTGAAAGAAGGTACTGGAAAGACAGAGATAAAGTTAACTGGTGCCGCCACGGCTCACCACCCCGTAAGACACTACCGGTCTATACTCACACTGTAGCAGCCACACTTAAAAAAGGAAAGTTAGCGCATGCAGTGTCTCAGAACATGACAATAGTTTCTACGATGTCTATTACTGTTTTCAGTAAACATTCTATTCTAAATTTAACCCTTAAACATATATGTGCTCCCCTTCAGAACTGCCGTGTACGCTGCTAATTAATAGAACGTATTACATTTTGGCACTTACAGGACTCTAGAATGCCCTTAAGTCAGAAATTTGTCAATCGAGCTAAATTAAATAAAGTAAATGAGTGTAAAACAGCCGAGGTGAAACCATTACAGTGTTCTACTTGGAGGAGATATTCGTATCGATTTATCATTTACACATGGTTCAGTTTCAGTTAACTTCCGTCTCAACACTCAGTCGTCACGTCAACCTTCATCATTCGTCACTGAAGAGAATAAAGTTTCAGTAAGATAACCAGCAGAGTGCCTTAGCTGTAGACAGAAGAATCTTTGGGCCTGTTTACTCCAGCTGTTTTTTTTTTTTTTTTTTCCTTAGAGTCCATATTGAAGCGAAATTGCATTGTTGATTACTTCAGTACAATTACTAAACCCAGTGAAACTTCGCTTCCTTCTATTGAATTTTTGAAACCAGAGAATTAGCAACGCTGACCAAAAGTCTTTATACAAGTATACCCGTTCTGGAATCGAAACTCCATTTCATTGTGAGCAAGTAGTGCTGAATCCTCTGGTCCTCGTGAGACTCGAATGGCCCCTGTAGGATGACTACCTGATCCGATCGCTGCCAACTGCGAGACTATTTGACAATAGGATCCGTTTATTGTATACATAACGGGCGTAATAGCTCTCGGAACAATTACTATCACAAATACATTTTACGGGTAAGTACCAACGTCCGTTTTAGCTCATTACACATTCCTGTGATCTTTGTTGTGTATTCACGTTTCAGTTTATCACAGTAAATGTAAATGACCAATCACCCAGATGAAAGATGAGTCTTAATCTCTCACTGCACTTTTCAAACTCTTCAAATACACACGATTTCACACTAAAAATGACAGTTTTGAGGCTTCTGTGAATGTTTAGTTCATACATAGATTTCATACATATATTAAATTCAACAAGTCCATCTCAGTAGGTTTGCCAAAGATCAATTACAAGGCATCATTGAATATTGCAATGAAAGAAGGAGTGGTAAGTAATTTTCTGATGCACTTTTTCTCGAGAGCTAATGGCATGTAACTAATCCAAGGCAGTACGTTGAGTTCTTGGAGAAAATTTCCATATAGGTTACCATTTTCGTATGGTTCGGCGTCAGTAAATTTCAGTTTCAACACTCATGATAGCATCCATCATCTGCCACTAGACAGAGCACAGTTTCAGTATGGTAAGTAGTATTATATGAGAGTTTCATACGTACTTCTATTGCTTGCTGGATTCTTCAAGTCCATATCAAAGTGAGAAAATTACGCTTTACCGTTGGAAAGTAGCTAAAGCCGTGAAATTTGTCTTTAATACATCAAATAATAAATAAATGCTGAAGACAAGATATTGATACTGGAGACTAAAAATGTTTACACAATTATTACCTATTCTGACGTCGAAAACCACGTCACTTAGACCGAATATTACTAAATCCTTTCAGTCCTCGTGAGCATTGGTCTCTATGTGACGACTAACAAACCAGCTCGCTACCCACTTTGCAGCTGTTTGGCGATATGTCCCGCCTATAAAATAGCAAAAAATGTATCTTAGCGTATACATAACAGGAATAACGCCTGGAAACACAATTACAAACTGAAATTAGTTTTAAATTGACGTACCAGATGGTGTTCTAAGTGCTTACACATTCCTGTCCCTTTTATTCTGTATTTATGTTTTCATTTCTCACAATATAAAGGAATAACTCTTAATCCATCACTGGCATTATGAAAATCTTCAACACTCAGTGATGGTCGAGCAGGAACAGAGCTAAGGCTTTAGTCAGCCAGTACATCAGTACATCCAAGCTTCACAGAGGACCATCTATGTCTCTTACTAAAGTACTAAGTGTTCTGAATCCTTACACGTTAAACAGAAATTACCAATCGTCAGTCACTGTGTGACACACAGTGTTTATACGCCAAAGGCTCATAGGCTCAAATCCCGCAGCTAAACCAGTCTCCCATAAATTTTCATCCAAAGAGTGTTAGCAAGGTAATCTGGAGACATAACATGAAATTTCGGGAAGTAGGAACACTGAACAAAAAAATTTGTCTACCCTGAGAGATATAGTCCTTATGGAAAAGTATCTCCAAGTTTCTTCAGGTTTGCCACATTTGAAATATGGCAGTGTACTGTCATAACACTGGGAAAATTCAAGCTGATGATTAAAAACTTGTGCAATGAAGCACAAGAATTCAAAAACGTAAATAAGTACTTTTAAATGATGCAGGATTTCGTTATAAGAATAATGGTAAAAACACCATACTGATCAAGTACATAGAGTGAAGATATCAATTAATTAAGAGAAGCCTATCTGAACTGATACACAGGTAGCTGGGAAGCGAAGATGCCAGTTAGCACAGTAGGGCAGACACGGATAGTGGCCTCCGATTGTCGCCTGTCAGCGTGGCCGACAGGGCCATTGGGGGCTGAAAGGGGTAAAAGCAGGTGTTGGGATACAGAGAAGGGATACGACGTAAAAGTTAAGGCGCAGTTCTCGGGGGCGGACACCCCTTCCATTTGGTTCAAGAGGACGGTCCATAAGCGGACGCAGCTGGAAGCAAAGAAGTCCACCGTACATCTTATGAAAATGTCATGTAGCGGAGTCACAAAATTGAATTACGCAATGTTCAGAGTAATCGCGGAGAGACAGATAATTACAAGCATCGTTAAACGATGAAGCCTAACGTCAGTGCCACCAAGAATGGTGAGTGGTGGGGAGAGGCCATTGTTGGGGAGACGCCGCTCCGAGGTTGGACAGGACGAACGTGCGCCAAGTGCCACTCCATCTTAGTGTCACAAAAAGATTTGTTTGAGCACATATCGTGCTAACAACGTCACAGAAGTAAAGTCGGGAAAGTAGTGCACTTTAATTATGTGTTTTAATACTTATTCTGCTAGTGACAAATGGCAGAGACTTAGACGTGAATAGTTCAAGGACAAAGCATATGGCTTGTGTGAATTATTAGTCCCCTGTGTGAAGATAGGAAACTGCGGCCTACTAGAGAGCTGTGGCTACTCAGTTGTTTTTGTATTATAGTCACCGATGACCCTTTCGTCGCGACTCGCCGTTTGTAAGATGTGTGGACTTGTAGACTAGCAGATAGGGTATTTATGGCCTCCCTGACTATCCTGGCGAGGTGTGATGGATCCTGCGTGGAAAAAATAAACTTAAATGGCATCTTCTCAGCACAGATTACCTGTGTTGTGAGGTTTATGGCTCATAAAACCTTAAGTGAATACATTTTCGTGCATGGCCTTTGTACCACTGGTAACTGCACAATCGCTTTTGAACAAGTTCTGTCAGTTCTAAAGGACGTCATCTTTGGATTTGTTACGGTGTGATGAGGACTATACAACCACTTATTTTGAGGACACTGGGCCTGCATAATTCAATGTGGTGGCAAACATCATGTGATAGCGATATGGCAAATATATAGATGACGATATTATAACGTACCCAAAGTATAAAAATGGTTCAAATGGCTCTGAGAACTATGGGACTTAACATCTGTGGACATCAGTCCCCTAGATCTAAGAACTACTTAAACCTAGCTAACCTAAGGACATCACACACATCCATGCCCGAGGCAGGATTCGAACCTGCGACCGTAGCGGTCACGCTTTCCAGACTGAAGCGCCTAGAACCGCACGGCCACACTGGCCGGCACAAAGTATAAAAAGGCAGTGCATTGTCAAACTGTCATTTGTACTCAGATGAATCATGTGAAAACGTGTCCGACGTGCTTATGGCCACACGATGGAAATTAACAGGTTTTGAACATGAGACACTGCATTTAGGAAAGTGTTTAGGAATTTAATAGTCCAAGATTCACAGTGTCAAGAGTGTGACGAGGATACCAGATTTCAGGAAATATTTCTCACCACGGGCAACGCAGCGGCCGACGCCCTTCACTTGATGACTGAGTAGTGGCGTTTGCATAGTGGTGTAAGTGCTACCAGACAATCAACACTGCATGAAATAAACACAGAAATCAATGTGATATGTACGACTAACGTATCCGTTTGCCAAAAGCAAAATATCGCCTTCAGTGCCACTCCTGGGTTTGTGACCCTGTAAGTTGGATCCTAGACGTCTGGAGAATCGTGGCCTCATGGTAAGACCTGATGGTAGTGCTCGAGTGTCGCGCAGACCCCATGAAGACGTGGACCCAGGTTGTTAACAAACAAGGCACTGTGTAAGCTGGTGGTGGCTCCATAATGGTGTGGGCTCTGTTGACTGGATCCTCTCGTCAAACTCAATCGGTGATTGACTGGAAGTTGCTGTATTCGGCTGCTTGCAGACGATTTGCAGCCATTAATATATCTAACGTTCCTAAACAGCGATGGAATTTTTATGGATGACAATACATCACGTCATCCGGTCACAACTCTTCGCAACTGGTTTGAAGAACATTCTGGACAGTTCGAGCGAATGGTTCGGCCACTCAGATCGCCCGACGTCGGACATAATCAAGATGTCATTACGTGAACAAAATCCTGCACATGTAATGATGTCGCGAGTATGGATGGCTATAGAGACAGCGTGGATCAGTGTTTCCGTAGGGGACTGCAAGTGGCTTGGGGAATCCATGCCAGGTGGCGCTGCTGTAGTACGGAAGGGAAAAGGAGGTCCGACAGGGTATTAGGAGGTATCCTGTGACTTTCGTCGCCTCTGTGTGTAGTTCACTTATACCAGAAATAGTTTCTCTTTACTGGTAGTGCCGTATGAATTTTCCAGGTGTGGTTGTGTGTAAAGAGATGGCAGACACAACTGATCTGTTGAAGTGCAGCGCGACGTTCACTGCAGTAGAGGTATGTGCAGGTGAGTATTCACAGGTGGAGGCAGTGCGGTTGGACTTCGAAGACGCAGTACTAACCGGTAGTTCATTATTCTTTACCCTTGCAGAATCGGCAGATGTAAAATGATGATATTGGGCATCAAAATACTTGTTCAAATTCACAGTACAATGTTACACATTGATGATCTGTGTGAGTACCAAACTGGTAGGATGTTTACTGCTGAATTTCGCCCATTGTTTCAAATAGTCACAGAATTTTCTATGGGATTAGTATCAGATCATTTATCTGGCTGAGAGAGGTGTGGTAATGTCCTTGTGCGTCCGTCAAATCAGAAACATTTACTTGGAGGTATGTTAACACAGCGGTTGTCTTATAGGAAAACAAGAGTCCTTGCACCATATTCCTCATGAACGTATAAAAGCAGGTGTAGCGCGCTTTCTTAAGCGGGTGACTAATGTTGTGGCTGGTGAGCCTGTGAAAGAGGTTATCAGGAACTTGTAAGGGGCTTATGATCGGTATTTGCTGCTCTTTCCCAGTGGCAGCAGTATCACAGATGTTCTAGAAGGGACTGGAAGTTGCGTTTATGTGCCAATGGTTGAGGGTAAACTTTGAGCACTTTCGAGACGTTGGAGTGAGTGAGTCGGTGGCTAGGGGTCAAGGATGACAGCAGGGCTGCGACCAAGAAGTGCGGAATAAGCTGTAATCTAATAAGTTTGACAGTGACAGGAGAATCATCGATTAGTGTTCGTGATCGAATATTTATGTTAAGTAACTTTGTGAAACAAAAGTGTATAGAATCCTGAGTTTGAGTAGTTCGAAGCATGTGAATTAATAGGTGCATGACAAATTCTTGGGTGATCGTGTGTAAAAGTTGAACATGGGAACTTAATAATATCCGTACCGTGAAATAGTTGAAGAAATCGACTTTTTTGGCTGAGCCAGCCGACCGAAGTCGGATCGAGATAGACTCCTGAGGGGCCATAAACCTTGAACAAGTTAGTAGATAAACTGTAGTTAATTTTATGCGTAGTTCTCTGTAGATATATGATGCAGAGCACACAATTCAATTTAATAGCCTCCTCCACATCTGATGATACGAATACGCACCACTTTCCCCATTGCCGTAAGTTTCACGGAACAATTGGCTCTGAGAACTATGGGACTTAACATCTGAGGTCATCAGTCCCCTAGAACTTAGAACTACTTAAACATAACTAACCTAAGGACACCACACACATCCATGCCCGAGGCAGCATTCGAACCTGGGACCGTAGCGGTCGCACGATTCCAGACTCTAGAGCCGAGAACTGCTTGTCCACCCCGGGTGGCTGGATACAGTTGCCTCTACAGGAAATGCAAGATGTATTCATACGCAAGACTGAGTGGCACGTAAGCGTTAGGTCTCCGGGCTTTGTACAGGGGTGAACCGGGGACCAGGGAGGACTGAGGGCGTTAAACCCATTCCCCCTAAGAACACGTTTTAGATGCTGCGTCCCACTGAAACTGAAACTGTCCTTATGAGAAACACATCACATGCTAGAAAGCCTGTTTCGTCCCGTGTCAGGGGAAAGGATTAATAGAAGCGTTGGGGATCTATTAATAATTGGCAGCCAGAAAAGGGGAACAAATTTGTAAAATGACAGCAAGGAATGGGAAGAACCAATTTCTGCACCTATCGTGTGCCTGGCTGCCTAATTACAATCCTTGAAGGGCCTGTTTGGGGCAACAGGATGCAACCATCTGGAAGGTGTCGCGCATGTTGGAACGAATGATACCCAAGCTCGTACTGGAATTCTTCCAGCGACTACGAGAAAACCGGCCTCTCTCATAAGATTTAAACGAAACTTGCAATAAGCAGCATTGTCGGCAGAACCATTCGTGGTCTCCTGATTCTGAGACGAATGGAAGGTCTGCAAAAGAGAATTCGAAGATACTATGACAAGGTAGGCTTCAACTTACACATTAGGATTGAGAACTGTAAGGTCCACATAAACGGTCAGGCGTACACTACACGCAACAAACTGTTACCCAGGTGGCTGACTCCGTGTGAAGTGCAATAAATGGTTTTTCCACCAAGGAAATGAAAGTTGTACGAGATGCTGAAATATTAGTGCAAGATCCTCAGAAATGTGTTCTCATAGATGAGACAATCAGCTGCCGAAATAACTGCAATATATCGCCAGATCTGGGAACGTTCCTAAAATACAGTGGAACTCACATAATGCCAAATACAAAAAAATTCCTAAAACCCGAAATCGACAACAGTGAGATTTTTGGGGTGAATCTAAGTGTATATAGAAATAGCAGGCGGATAGGAAATGGAGGTGACGTATTCATCGTAATGGAAAAT
The DNA here is from genome assembly GCF_021461395.2 of Schistocerca americana. Classification (NCBI taxonomy): domain Eukaryota; kingdom Metazoa; phylum Arthropoda; class Insecta; order Orthoptera; family Acrididae; genus Schistocerca; species Schistocerca americana. The sequence continues at coordinate 570,483,005 of NC_060122.1, read as the reverse complement.
CAACCCAAACACAGGGAGACTGAAATTGAAGCAGCAATGCGAAATAGTTTGGGCAAGACTCTATATCGAAAGTGGACATTAAATTACAATTTGATCTTTTTGTTGAGGACCAGAGTGACCTTAAAAATAACCATTGTGGGAGCAGACCTTAATCATAAAACTGTTACCTGGGAAAGTGTCTGTTTTGAAATTGTTGATAGTGTTAAGACCACAAAAACAACATTTTTCCTGAAAACTATCTATAACAGATAGATCGGAAGCCTACTCTTGTTGGAAATAAGTTTGATTTAAGGACAGTAAATAGACTTGACTTCTTCGAGGCTAACTATGATCATACTGGTATCATTGGCCATGAAGCAGTGTCTCACGAAATGATCACCAAATGATAATGGACAGATAAACAAGTAGAAGGGCTTTCACGTTCATCAAACGAGATAAAAGCCACAGCAATGTCATATCTCAATAATGGACTTCACACATTTAGTGCTGAGCAAAAATATGTATAGGAACGGCAGCAGAAATTCAGTAGAATAGCTGAATATCCGCTTGTGATATGTAGAGCCTGTCAGTGGCACTAGAATTTCCCCTATGGCTCTCGCAAGAACTGAAATTGACAGTCGAAAAAGCAAGACTGCCACAAGCAATGAAATTTTCACACAGCTGAAAATTTGAGTGGCACAGATATTAGTGTCAGTGACATTGAAAAACAGGTTAAATCACTGTCACAGGACAAGCCTCAAGAGCCGAAGTAAATGGTTTTTAGATTTCAGTAAGCATCTGTGTCTGAATTGACATATCTTTTAATCGTAACATAGCATAGAGCCCTAGAACAAACAACCCTACCTAGTAGATGGCAGGAAGCAAATCGCACAGCCATCTGCAAATAGGCTAACGGAATTGTTCCACGAAACTACCGTCCAATCCAGAGAACCTGCCTTTATGGAACATTAGAACATGACCTGAGCTCAAACGTAATGCGGCATCTCGAACAGAATGACCTCAAGCATAGCAACCAGCACGAATTCGGAAAACATGGATCTTGTGAAACCATACTGGTAGTTTTCTCATATGGTATTTTGAGAACCATGATCATGGAAGTATTTCGAGACTTTGACACATAACCACTCTAAAGCTTATTAAGGAAAAGTCAATCATACGAAACATCAAATGAAGTTGGTGCCTGGATCGAAAATTTTTTCGGAGAGGCGACAAACATGTTATCTTGGATTGAGAGTCTAAAACATATGCAGAAGTGATTTTAGGTATAACAGGAAAATGCGTTGCGACCCTTGCCGTTTATATTGTACGTAAATGATATGGAATAGAATATTAGTAGTTACTTCAGACTTGCAGATGACGTAGTTTTCTGTAACGGCGCACTGTCTGAAAAGGATTGCACCAGTATTCCGTCACAACTTTCAACATCGCATAGAGATTAGCCGCAATTTTTAAATGTTCACAAATGTAGAGATGTGCGCTTCAAAAAGCAAGTCATTGGCAATTCTAACATTATTATTGAGAATTAACTTACAGCTACAAAACTGGCGATCTTACGTTTATAGAGGCAGAAGAAAAAGTGGTTAGGAAGAAGGATTCTAGAAGAGTCTCCTTTGCTTTATACAGAAGAACAAAGTAATAATTCCGAAGACTCTATAATATTGAGTCCCTGGACAGGACAAAATTTTATTTGTTGTAGCTTGACCTCTGAGTGTAGAGGCAAACAAGCCAGAAGGGGATTTGGCGTCCTATCGCGTACAAGAAGACGGCTACTGTAGTGAAGACACAAACAGTGGTTCCAGATTACAAGGGAAGCACTGTGATTCAGCGACCGCAAGTACTATACCGGTCGGCTGAGTGATGCAAGGTAGTGAAGGACACAGCAAGTGTAACGAGATGTCAGTCATACTTCACACGGAAAGACAGTATGTACAACGTCGTGTGTTGAGGCTACTGTCTTTATTGGCACAGGCAGCGTGCGGTTGTTTCTTCACCACGTTGTTATCATTAGGCTGGGAGCCAAGTGAAATTGTACGCTCCATTACACAAGGATTTCTAATTGCTACGTTGGCGTATGTAGTATTTTAGTGGGTTGATTGTTGTGTTTGTAAAAACGAGTAGCTGGTGAAGGGAGTGGTTAGTAGATCTAGATTTAGTTTTAATGTAAATATATAAAACCCCGGCTATGTCGGAGGGGAGCCCGCCCAGCTAGCCGTGCGGTCTAAAGCACTGTTTCCCGAGCGGGAAGGAGTGCCGGTTCCCCACACAAATCCGCCCGGAGGATTAGCGTCGAGGTCCGGTGTGCCGGCCAGCTTGTGGATGGTTTTTAAGCGGTTTTCCATCTGCCTCGGCGAATGCGGGCTGGTTCCCCTTATTCCGCCTCAGTTACACTATGTCGGCGATTGCTGCGCTAGTACTGTCTGGGGATCGAACGGCACAATAACCCTAGGTTGGGTGTGGACGGCGGTGGGGTGAGTGGACTGCTGTAGCCTGTTGTGGAGTTGTGAACTACTGAGGGCTACGGCGGGGACGAAGCCTCTCCGTCGTTCCTAGGTCCCCAGATACATACATACGTAGAAGTCGGAGGGGTGATTTTCAGTTTTAGTACTTTTATGAATTGGCTTGTGTAGCGTGCTTTTCTCATTTGTGTTTATTACATTTATGGCCTAAAGGCGGTATATGGTGATATATTATGTTGTTGTTATTGGTCACATTCTAGTGTTACTATGGCTGTGTTTCTTTTACATTCTGCCATCACTGTGCTGAAAAAATATTAATTCTTCTTTCATTCTGATTATGTTTTCATTATACAGAAGGACCTTTGATTTTTTGGTTGTTTTATTCTTCTGCCTGGCTTCATGCACTACAACTGGTGTATATAGTAATTTCTGTTGTTATATTACTGCACTACTGGCCATTAAAATTGCTACACCACGAAAATGACGTGCTACAGACGCGAGATTTAACCGACGGGAAGAAGATGCTGTGATATGGAAATGATTAGCTTTTCAGAGCACTCACACATGGTTGGCGACGGTGGTGACACCTACAACGTGCTGACATGAGCAAAGTTTCCAACCGATTTCTCATACACAAACAGCAATTGACCGGCGTTGCCTGGTGAAACGTTGTTGTGATGCGTCGTGTAAGGAGGAGAAATGCATACCATCAAGTTTCCGACTCGGATTGTAGCCTATCGCGATTGCGGTTTATCGTATAACGACATTGCTGCTCGCGTTGGTCGAGATCCAATGACTGATAGCAGAATATGGAATCGGTGGATTCAGGAGGGTAATACGGAACGCCGTGCTGGATCCCAGCGGCTCCGTATCACTAGCATTCGAGATGGCAGGCATCTTATTCGCATGGCTGTAACGGATCGTCCAGCCACATCTTGTTCCCTGAGTCAACAGATGGGGACGTTTGCAAGACAACAACCATCTGCACGAACAGTTCGACGACGTTTGCAGCAAGATGGACAATCAGGTCGGAGACCATGGTTGCGGTTACTCTTGACGCTGCATCATAGACGGGAGCGCCTGCAATGGTGGTACAGCATTATGATGGTCACATCCGTGTTTGGCGACATAGCGGTCAACGCACATTGGAAGCGTGTATTTGTAATCGCCATACTGGCGTATCACTCGGCGTGATGGTATGGGGTGCCATTGGTTACACATCTCGGTCACCTCGTGTTCGCATTGACGGCACTATGAACAGTGGACGGTACATTTCAGATGTGTTACGACCAGCCCTACCCTTCATTCGATCCCTGCGAAACACTACATTTCAGCAGGATAAAGTACGACCGCATGTTGCAGGTCCTGTACGGGCCTTTCTGGATACAGAAAATGTTCGGCTGCTGCCCTGGCCAGCACATTCTCCAGATTTCTCACCAAATGAAAACGTCTGGTCAATGGTGGCCGAGCAACTGTCTCGTCACAATGCGCCAGTCACTACTCTTGATGAACTGTGGTATCGTGTTGAAGCTAAATGGGCAGCTGTACCTGTACACGTCATCCAAGCTCTGTTTGACGCAATGCCAGGCGTATCAGGGCCGTTATTACAGCCACAGGTAATTGTTCTGGGTACTGATATCTCAGGATCTATGCACCCAAATTGCGTGAAAATGTAATCACGTGTCAGTTCTAGTATAATACAGGGTGATTCAAAAAGAATATCACAACTTTAGGAATTTAAAACTCTGCAACAACAAAAGGCGGAGCTAAGCACTATCTGTCGGCGAATTAAGGGAGCTATAAAGTTTCATTTAGTTGTACATTTGTTCGCCATTTCAGCCAATAAAGTTTTTGGTCCCTTTTTCTTCGAAGGTGCTACTGTAACTGGACTACAGTATCTGGAGATGTTAGAGAATTGGCTGTTCCCTTAGCTCGAACAAGAAGCACAACAATTCATATTTCAGCAAGATGGAGCGCCACCACATTGGCACTTATCTGTCCGTAACTACCTGAACGTAAACTACCCGAGGCGATTGATCGGCCGCCAGGCAGCCCGTGACAAAGCACTTCATCACTGGCCTCCAAGAAGCCCTGATCTTACCCCCTGCGATTTTTTCTTATGGGGGTATGTTAAGGATATGGTGTTTCTGCCACCTCTCCCAGCCACCATTGATTATTTGAAACGAGTAATAACAGCAGCTATCCAAACTGTTACGCCTGATAAGCTACAGAGAGTGTGGAACGAGTTGGAGTATCGGGTTGATATTGCTCGTGTGTCTGGAGGGGGCCATATTGAACATCTCTGAACTTGTTTTGAGTGAAAAAAAACCTTTTTAAATACTCTTTGTAATGATGTATAACAGAAGGTTATATTATGTTTCTTTTATTAAATACACATTTTTAAAGTTGTGGTATTCTTTTTGAATCACCCTGTATATTTGTCCAATGAATACCTGTTTATCATGTGCATTAATTCTTGGTGTAGCAATTTTAATGACCAGTAGTGTATTTTGTTAATTGCCAGAAAAGATACCTTTATGCTTAATAAAACTGTTTCTCAAATTAAGTGCACTCGTGCACAGCCTCTACTCCAGATAAAGTTCCACCGAAAATCTACGCTCAAACCTGTTACTAGTATTTTAAGACAGGTTGTATATTTTACAGTTTTCATTATGTAGTAACATTAATTTTTCTATTATACTAGGATATGTTGTCTTCAACAAATAAATCAAAATAATAATAACGAGCTACAAAGAAAGATAGATATAATAGGAACTGGAAATTACTTAAAGGTAACGGAAGGTGTTAATAAATTTGTTAGTAATTTAGAAAACGATAAAAGAAGGATAAGTAGGCATGTATCGTTCTCCGCCGCCGTCAGTGATCAAAAGGGAATGCTTCGGAACGGCATCGAGCCTCTTGAGATTACAAGTTTTATATATTATATGACTTTGTATTAAGGATTAATTTCCAAAATTACTTTTTGTAAGTCACCCATAGGCAATAGTAGTCGGTCAGTCTTTACAGACTATTGTTAAACGCACTTCAAAGACAGTTACTAGAGTGTTTCTTACTGCTATTTCTTTACAGGGCTTGTGAGGAAGGCATATCTCGGAATGAGATCATGCGTTATGCATTCCTTACTAACATTCTCTTTATTTACGCAGTTCTGTGTAGATGTATTTACAAGGTATTCCTATTTGTAATACTATTCTATGTATATACTTACTTTTGTGGCTAAGTTCGTGTTACATGTTACCTTGTCTGAGTGTGTATCTGCCTCATCTTCTGTTCCTGTATCAATTAATCATATTTCATTTTCTCAGTCATGACTGCTGTCATTTAGTGTAACGATTATGTTTGGCCTGGGTGCGTATCTACAGAGGGGTCCAAAAAAATGTATCCACTGTTTAAAAGTTCATAACTTGCAAACTAACTGACGGAGTTGTCTCATTTTTGGTGAAAGTGTAGCTCTAAGTCCAACTTAAAGATATCACTGTAGGTGTTCGAAATGATCACCATTAACGCCCACACACAAACGATTCCTCCGAACTGCAGCACGAACAACTAACTGCAACGTGTTCAGTTGCATATTTGCACATGAATGTACGATGGATTCTCGAAGTTCATCCAATGTGCGTGGCTTTTGTCGATAAACGACGTCCTTTAGTGTTCGCCACAGATAAAAGTCCAAAGGGGTTAGGTCTGGGGAACGTGGTGGATACTCCACAGCACCTCTATGGCCTATCCATCTCCCTGGTAGGTTTTCGTCGAGATACGCCATAACACGATTTTGGTAGTGGGGTGTGGCACCATCTTGTTGCAAGTGAACTCTTCCGTCTCCCTATGAGTCTCGTATGGCAGGTAAAATGGATGTCTGAAGCTTGTGAAGGTACACCTCACCGGTAACTGTGCCGTCAAAGAAGAATGGCCCAATCAAGCCCCGGTAAGACAACCTACACCACACATTCACTTCTGGCAAATTCACGGCTTTGTCTACACGGACGTTCGGACTTTCGGAGGCCAGTTTCACGGGCACACTGTCTCGCAGACTTCTGTGGTGAGCGAGTGAATTGTTGTAACACACGACGGGACTTAACTGGACTTGTTACTGTTACAGGTCGTCCAGATCGTTGTTTGTATACATTTTTAACACAGCCTTCGGCTTCAAATTTGTCTCCAATATGACGAATCGTTAAACGTGTCGGTGGCGCTGTTTGAAACTCATATCGCCATTGCCGTTGAACCTCATTAATTTTTTCGTACTTAAAATACCACTTCAAAAGTGACTTCCTTTCATCGAATGTAAGCCTTGGGCCAGTCATATTTACTCGAGTAACTAAGTGCAACTAAGAACAATACACTGACTATCTGGCGACTGTCATCTGACAAAACAAAACAACGCAGTACAGTGTTTGTGAGGCGATTGCCGGAACTACAAACTACTACACTACATTTTTTTGGACCCCTCTGTATAGGCCGTTCCCTAACCCGTTCTCCTAACATCCTTAAATAATGTCGGGTGTTCTGTCTAGGTCTGCAATTTGGTCTGGCTTCCTGGGAGAGTTGTATACGTTGTCGTCAGCCATTCTTTCTCGTCTGGCCTCTGTACTGACGTGCAGTATTGTGTTACGTGCTCGGGATTGCCAGTTTCCCAACATGCGCAATCATGGCTCAGACGGATGTTCATCCGTTGTAAGGGTGTTCGATGCAGGCCACATACAGTTACGAAATGAATTATTGCACAGCTTGGGCTGCTGTGTTTTATTCTTAGTCTTTCGCTTACGTTCTGGAAGAACTCAGACTTTCCAGCCCTTGTCGCATGCGTCTCATTCCTTTTACCACGTATTCAGCCGACTCTTTAAGTTATGGGTGACGTCTTCGTCTGCGATTGTTCCTGTTTTGTGCTGGAAGCTCATCTTCATATGGTACAATGCAGCACGGTATCTAATGCTCACGTCTTTTGGTAAGGCTTTAAACAGTCATTCTTTCGGCGTTTCATATGCTAATGAAATTTTAAGAAATCCTTATACTCTATCTGTTAGAATGGGAAGCACTCTCTGCCAAGCAATTTACAGTGGTTTGCTGAGTATAGGTTTTGATGTAGATGTAGAAGCATCCTGGAGTCTGATAACTAATTATTCAATTTCCTTGTGATTATGTCCACAGGAATACTGTTTCCTCTTAGGATACATGAATAGCCGACAGCTGTTGTATCTTCTTGTGGTACTGCACTTTATCCACAACAAATGGTGGCTACGATGTGTTTGTTCCTCTTGAGATTATTACGAACTTTCCTTTCCTTCGCTGATATATAGTTTTTGGGCGATTCAGATTTTTGAAGAAAACTTTATACATCTTCCCTTACTTCCTCAATTCTTTATAAACAGCTTTCACCGTGGTATTACTGTTGTCTGCAACATTCCTGTAAGTATGCAGGTGGTGAGAACTTGTACTTAGGGAATGAGCTGCGTCCACAGTGGTTAGCATGTGATGCTTTATTGTTTGTATTGACAATCTCTAGATATTATAAATGTTAAACTTCTATTAGCGGACCGAGATCTGATAAGCTGTTTTGGAAGTTCAGAATTTTATGATGCTGGAAGGAGTTGTAGAGTTGTAGGACAATCGTCACACAAAATTTTCCGCGTCTTTTTGTGATGTGCATAAGCAAGAAGTCAATGGCTCCGATTCCAGAGCAGTAGGGAAAAAAGCGTCCCGCGGGAGGAGAAAGTTACACAGAGAAGTCAGGGGTTGTTACCGTAGCCCTCTGACACACGAAGCTGCTAGCCAAGTCCGAGGACCGAAAAAGACTCGCTTAACCCTATTCTGCCAGAGCGCAGGAGGGCGGGGGAGAGAGAGGGAGAGAGAGAGAAAGAGAGAGAGCAGAAAGCGAAACTCTGGACTAGCAAGTCTCCACACAGTACGTCCATGTAAGCGTGCTACTGCAGCCACCTCGTGCATGCAAGGATGAAAAACGAGGAGGGTGGCAGAAGGATTCGGTTGCCCGCGAATAGAAAACTCAAGAGAGCAGGAGAATTCCGAGAAATGTCAGGGTAAGCAAAAGCTAAATTTCCCTGGACTGGGGAGTTCTTGCGTCTGCCGAAAAGCACTCTGGCGTTGAGAATTTTTATTTTCACTAACTACCACCCTCGAATTCAGTGGTATGTCGAGCCTATCATTTCCGTATTCCATGATTTCGATGGTACCATTGCTTTTTGAAGACAGACATACACTGCAAAAGTGAGCCGTATTTGAGAATTGGATATTTACCTTACATCTACATCGATACTCTGTAAATCACATTTAAGTGCCTAGCAGATGGTCCATCGAACCACCTTCACAATTCTCTATTATTCCAATCTGATATAGCGCGCGGAAAGAACGAACATCTATTTCTTTTCGTAAAAGCTCAGATTTCCCTAATTTTATCATAGTGATTGTTTCTCCCAATGTAGTTCGGCGTCAACAAAATATTTTCGCATTCGGAGGAGAAAGTTGGTGATTGAAATTTCGTGAGAAGATGCCTCCGCAGCGAAAAACGCCTTTGTTTCAATGATGTCCGCCCCAAATTCTATATCATATTGGTGACACTCTCTCTCCTATTTCGTGATTATACAAAATGTACTACCCTTCTTTGAACTTTTTCACTACACTCCGTCAATCCTATCTGCTAAGGATCCCACACCGCACAGCAGCATTCTAAAAGAGAACGGACAAGCGTAGTGTAGGCGGTATCCTTAGTAAATCTTTTACATTTCCTAAGTGTCTTGCTAATAAAACGCATTCTTTGGTTTGCCCTCCCACAACATTTTCTGTGTGTTTCTTGCAATTTAAGACGTTCGGAATTGTAATTCCTACGTATTTAGTTGAATTTATGACGTTTCGATTTGACTGATTTATAGCGTAACCGAAGTTTAACGACTCCTTTCAGCACTCATGTGGATGACCTCACACTTTTCATTATTTAGGGGCAACTGCCAATTTTCGCACCATAATTATATCGTTCCTGAACCGTTTTGCAATTTATTTTGATCTTCTGATGTCTTTACTAGTCGGTAAACGACAGCGTCATCCGCAAACAGCCTAAGGCGGCTGTTCAGATTGTCTCCCAAATAGTTTATATAGGTAATCAACAGCAAGAAGCCTAAACACTACCTTGTGGAACGCCAGAAATGACTTCTGTTTTACTCGATCGCTTGTCGATAGCACTCAACACTTCGTGCGAGTAAAGAGCTGGTTGTGTTTCACAAGAATGCAGTTTTCTAAATCCGTGTTGGCTGTGTGTCAATGACCGTTTTCTTCGAGGTAATTCATAATGTTCGAACACAATATATGTTCCAAAATCCTGCTGCATAACGATGTTAATGATATGGGACTATAATTTAGTGGATTACTCCTACTACATTTCTTGAATATTGGTGTTACCTGTCTTTGCGTAATGATCTTTCGTCCAGCGAACGGTTGTATATGATTATTAAGTATAAAGCTATTGCATCAGCATACTCTAAAAGGAAACTAATTGGTGTGCAGTCTGGGCCAGAAGACTTGCTTTTATTAAGTGATTTAAGTTGCTCCACTGACCCGAGCTATCTACTTCGTTACTCATGTTGGCAGCTGTTCTTGATTTGAATTCTGGAATATTTACTTCGTCTTCTTTTGTGAAGGCATTTCGTAATGCTGTGTTTAGTAAATTTGCTTTGGAAGCTCTGTCTTCGATATTATCTCAATTGCTATCACGCAGAGAACGCATTTATGTCTTACCGCTAGCATACTTCACATACGACCAGAGTCTCTTTGGATTTTCTGCCAGGTTTCGAGACAAAGTTTCGTTATGCAAACTGTGATGACCATCTCACATTCAAGTCAGCGCTATATTTCTAGCTTCTCTAAAGTACCGCCAATCTTGGAGATTTTGCCTCTTTTTAAATTTGGCATGTTGTTTTCGTTGTTCTGCAACAGTGTTTTGACCCGTTTTGTGTAGCAAGGAAGATCTGCTCCATTTGTTTGTATGATAATCCATTTCCAAACAGGCTGCGGTCACGTAATAAATAAACTGTTACTGCGACCGGCATTTAAGAGACTTCGGGAACCCGGCAAGGAATGTTTTACACAAATGCTATTTCAACGACACTGGGGGTATTGACCAATGCCTATGATGTCAATCTGATCCCAGAAACATGACCAGCTCACTTCCCTTGTTACGATTTATTGCGCACTGTGCGATCTCAATGCTCTTCTCTTTTACTTCATATTACCGATGCGAACAATTATTTCAAACTTAAAGCTTCTTACTGTACTTCTCTTTTCTTTGAACAAGCTTTAATAATGTTTAAAGTGGACTCTGAAGCTGGAGAAACTCCTTAATTTTTCACATTAATATTTGTCATAGGCGAAAGAAATATTGAATGAAACAACTAAATCTCAAGTCCTACTGAATAATACGACCGTGACCTTCGGTTTTGTACTTTGGCAATTACCCATTAGAGATCAGTACTACCTTAACCTGTCTTAAAATTCACGTCTACAAGCTGTCTCCTCCATTTTCTTGAGATGCTGGTCTTGTTTTAGTTACTTATTTTGGAACAAATACAAGAACTATCTTTCTTTCTCTATTCTCATCACACATTAATACCACTATAGTTGCCACGATTCTAATTTTCCAGGAATGTTATCTTTTAGTTGTTTAAGATTCGCTGTTTCATCACTCAATTTCTTTGCAATCTTTCGACAAACATTATATATCTGTCTCATTAAAATACATTCAGAATCTTATAGAGCATTCTTGGATTGTATTTCTTGTTCCTGTTCAAGTTACAAATGTCGTAACTTCTTGCTACATAGTTTCCGAACAATAAACAGCTTTCCTACCGGTGAAGCACCAGGGAGTGGTTGGATCTTGCGGTTGAAAAGAAAAAAAATTAAGACTTACGACCGCATAAAGCATGCAGCAAACATTTTTCATCTGACTAGTTTGACATTTAATACAGAAAGGAAACTGAAGTCAATATTCTACGGATTTACCACATAATGATAAAAAGAGATAACTACCAATTCGAAAAAATACACAATAAATGTCATCTGCACCTAAATGTTAAGTATAAATGCACTTCATTTGCTCTTTTGCGATAATACTCTAAAGTAATTAGTTACTTGCAATTTCAATCACGTAAACACCATGTTTCATTCCATTTGGCACATCATTTAACTGATGTTACGTCAGTTTACATAAAAATGTGTTCAAAACATAATAAATAATGTTGTTGAAAAATGTTTGGTGTCAACATGCGTTAATTATCAATGTACTGACTGGAAATCGTCAGTGTGTTACTTTCAGATGTTAGTTGTTCATGTTAACTTATGTCTAGAATCGGTGCAGAAAATTTGACCAACATTACATAGCACATCCTTCCTTGCGTCACAGACACTAATAAAGCTACTGCTTTTATTATCACCATCACAGTTCTCTTTCTTTCTGTAAGTTTTTTTTCCCATTGCTGATAACCTGTGGAATTTGCTAAACGTTGTAGCACCTGGGCTAGAAGTAAAATTCGCTTCTCAGTCACACTTTACAAGGTAATAGCGATACTCTTCTTCTCTGTTACCGAGTACATAGCTTATTGTTAACGTTTTGTGACTCGCAGCAACAGTTTTCTTAATAGTCAACTTTTTCATAACTTCATAGTGTTTCACAGTACTGGATTAACTTAACAACATAAAACGCAAATGATTATTTGGTGAAAAAACCGAACATGATCCATTAAACATTAGTTCACTTCTTATAACAGTATAAATAACTAAATTTGGAGGAATCGTCTGACAACTACATATTTTTATTATACTGAATTTTGTGTTGAAAGTGATGAGATATATTACACACATTTTAGTAAAATAGGGGAAATGCTCAAGAGAATCTAATTCTGGTGCTTGTAAAAAGCATTCGCAGAAAAAATAATAATTGCAATGTCTCGTACTCGATTTGTGCCGTGTTTGTCAGATATTACGTCAATTATAGAGCTACAAACGTACTACAGGAACAAGTAACGCAACAGATAAAATCAATGAATGATTTCAGTTACAGCTGTCAGCTCCGCTTAGTATGGTGTTACTGCCAAAGATTCAGTTTTATTCCATCCTCAGCACTACGCCTTGCATCGCAAAACACGAAATATCTCTATACTTGCCTGGAAAAAGCAAAAGAAGTGGGAAGTATTTCAGTAACCTTTCAGTTCCAGCAGAGGTTTCGCTGGAGGTTTCCTTGGTTATCAGGCAATTGTCAAGCATCCCAAACAATTTGGAAGGAAATCGCCTTGTTAACAAATGCCATCAAAGCTATACCACTAACTTAAGTAATAGCCTGCTTCCTGTCTCTGATACAATTTTATTAGAAAAAAAAGGTTTTAGAAAATGACAATCCTGCAGTGATAGAATTTTTATCATAAATCTGGCAGAGAAATGAACAAAATTTAGCATAGAGATGCACAAAGCGTTTGCAAATTATGAAAAAGCTTTTGACATAGTCAGTGAGCACCAACTGTAGTAGATTATATAAAAAGAGGCTTCCCACCGCATCTAATTAACACTATGAAAGCTCTTTACAAAGATATATAATCGAAGATGAAGATAACTTGCCTAAAGAACTAGAAACAACATAGGGAGTTAGACAAGGATGTGGTCTACGTCCAAAATCTGGACAGATGACCCAGTCAGGGTTTGGAAGCTATATAATGCCAGTGTCAAAGAGATCTACAGAGAGAAACGTTACTACGCACAGGCGATCAAATAATAATTCAAGAAAGTGAAGATAATCTTCAATCAGCTGTTTTTCGTCTTAATTTCACCCCTTAAAAGTATAATTTGGAAATCTCAACAAATAAAACTTGGGGCATTCAAAGGGAAATCACCTACAAAATCTAAAATTGTAATAAATTATCTAATACTGAAACAGATTACCCACTTCCAATATCTAGGCTGATATAAGATGAAATTTCGACAGTGATGCTGACAAGATCCTAAGATCCAATTAGAAATATGCTACAAAAAGAAACCCAGAAAGAGACACAGATAAAGTTTGACTAAGTCATGGTAGTATCTACTATGGTTTATCTGTTTAGCAAGAGTAATAGAAGGCAGATTTCAGACTACCTAACAGATCAAAACGAAAATTTCTGTTCCGACACTGACAATGTTGAGTGTTTATGGAAAAAGTTCAAGGCAATCGTAAAATGCGTTTTAGACAGGTACGTGCCGAGTAAAACTGTGAGGGACGGGAAAAACCCACCGTGGTACAACAACAAAGTTAGGAAACTACTGCGAAAGCAAAGAGAGCTTCACTCCAAGTGTAAACGCAGCCAAAACCTCTCAGACAAACAGAAGCTAAACGATGTCAAAGTTAGCGTAAGGGGGCTATGCGTGAAGCGTTCAGTGAATTCGAAAGTAAAATTCTATGTACTGACTTGACAGAAAATCCTAGGAAGTTCTGGTCTTACGTTAAATCAGTAAGTGGCTCGAAACAGCATATCCAGACACTACGGGATGATGATGGCATTGAAACAGAGGATGACACGCGTAAAGCTGAAATACTAAACACCTTTTTCCAAAGCTGTTTCACAGAGGAAGACCGCACTGCAGTTCCTTCTCTAAATCCTCCCACAAACGAAAAAATGGCTGACATCGAAATAAGTGTCCAAGGAATAGAAAAGCAACTGGAATCACTCAATAGAGGAAAGTCCACTGGACCTGACGGGATACCAATTCGATTCTACACAGAGTACGCGAAAGAACTTTCCCCCCTTCTAACAGCCGTGTACCGCAAGTCTCTAGAGGAACGGAGGGTTCCAAATGATTGGAAAAGAGCACAGATAGTCCCAGTCTTCAAGAAGGGTCGTCGAGCAGATGCGCAAAACTATAGACCTATATCTCTGACGTCGGTCTGTTGTAGAATTTTAGAACATGTTTTTTGCTCGAGTATCATGTCGTTTTTGGAAACCCAGAATCTACTATGTAAGAATCAACATGGATTCCGGAAACAGCGATCGTGTGAGACCCAACTCGCTTTATTTGTTCATGAGACCCAGAAAATATTAGATACAGGCTCCCAGGTAGATGCTATTTTTCTTGACTTCCGGAAGGCGTTCGATACAGTTCCGCACTGTCGCCTGATAAGCAAAGTAAGAGCCTACGGAATATCAGACCAGCTGTGTGGCTGGATTGAAGAGTTTTTAGCAAACAGAACACAGCATGTTGTTATCAATGGAGAGACGTCTACAGACGTTAAAGTAACCTCTGGCGTGCCACAGGGGAGTGTTATGGGACCATTGCTTTTCACAATATATATAAATGACCTAGTAGATAGTGTCGGAAGTTCCATGCGGCTTTTCGCGGATGATGCTGTAGCATACAGAGAAGTTGCAGCATTAGAAAATTGTAGCGAAATGCAGGAAGATCTGCAGCGGATAGGCACTTGGTGCAGGAAGTGGCAACTGACCCTTAACATAGACAAATGTAATGTATTGCGAATACATAGAAAGAAGGATCCTTTATTGTATGATTATATGATAGCGGAACAAACACTGGTAGCAGTTACTTCTGTAAAATATCTGGGAGTATGCGTGCGGAACGATTTGAAGTGGAATGACCATATAAAATTAATTGTTGGTAAGGCGGGTACCAGGTTGAGATTCATTGGGAGAGTGCTTAGAAAATGTAGTCCATCAACAAAAGAGGTGGCTTACAAAACACTCGTTCGACCTATACTTGAGTGTTGCTCATCAGTGTGGGATCCGTACCAGATCGGTCTGACGGAGGAGATAGAGAAGATCCAAAGAAGAGCGGCGCGTTTCGTCACAGGGTTATTTGGTAACCGTGATAGCGTTACGGAGATGTTTAATAAACTCAAGTGGCAGACTCTGCAAGAGAGGCGCTCTGCATCGCGGTGTAGCTTGCTCGCCAGGTTTCGAGAGGGTGCGTTTCTGGATGAGGTCTCGAATATATTGCTTCCCCCTACTTATACCTCCCGAGGAGATCACGAATGTAAAATTAGAGAGATTCGAGCGCGCACGGAGGCTTTCAGACAGTCGTTCTTCCCGCGAACCATACGCGACTGGAACAGGAAAGGAAGGTAATGACAGTGGCACGTAAAGTGCCCTCCGCCACACACCGTTGGGTGGCTTGCGGAGTATAAATGTAGATGTAGATGTAGAACTGAAACGTAGCTTCCCATTTAAACTGCCACGAGCGGGATACAAACTACAGAAATGAGATTTCTCCGTGTTGTTAAAGTGTACACCAAAGAAGATCGATTCAGAAATGAAGATGTTAGAATAAATCGTAGGAACGTGTAGACAAAATGCCTGAAAATAGACTTGCAAAACAAGTTCTTTTTTACAAGCCTAGATAGAGAAGACAGAGGGGAAGATATGGGAAGATATGGCTCGACCTTTTTGACCTATTCGATAAAGGAAGAAGAAGAAGATAAGGCAATTGCCGCAACTGGAAATCCCCTCCTAAATATTCGCAATTAAGGACCCTTATGCCTCTCTCCCACCTTACTGGGGTATTTGGTTAAAAAAAGTTCTGCAACAGTCCGCCCTGGTTTCGTAAGGAGGAAATGCAACACGTAAGAAACAACAATCTACCAAATATTTCCAAGTGGGAACTGGGTGCCTTGCTCTCAGGTCACTCGGATGAAATGAGAAACAATAGAACGTTTTTCGACGTTGAATGCAGCGTCCGTAATAATTAATATTTTAAATTTACTCTAGGAAAATGTGCGAAATCGAGCTAAAAACAAAACAGAAATAAAATTACAATGAAATGAACACCCTTAGCTGCTTACAGGCATTGACATACGTCAACGGGGACAGATGAAAATATTTGTCCCGACCGGGACTCGAACCCAGGATCTCCTGCATACATTGCAGACGCTCTATCCATCCTTTTTTTTTAATTCTCATTTTGTTCGCTTTCGTTCGTTGTATGTGCTCGAGACGGACGTCGTAAGCCATTCGTTTAAGTTCGTCTTTGAACGGTTAACTCAGTTTTTTTTATTACAGAGGGCTGCTAACCGTCTGACCGAACACGCTGAGCTACCGTACCGGCTATCCACCTGAGCCACCGAGGACACAGAGAATAGCGCAACTGCAGGGATGGATCTCTGGCACGCCTGCGGCGAAACCCACATTCTCAACGTATTGCCCCGCACTACATTCGTAGTGCCCCCGCCCATTATACTCATTACTCGCGGCGCGTTGCCGATTCCCGTAAGAGTTCGGGCACTGTTTGCGCATTCGCACGGAAGAAGAAGATGGTCAAGTGGCCGGTGAGCCTTAGCTGTATATTTACTAAGATGGTATCTGTTCTTTCGGACATGTCCGAAACAGAAATAGATTCTCTCTCCAGTTAAGGACTATGGTTTATGTAGGGTTCCATTAAATTTCAAGCGAATACCAGTAATATAAGTTTTGTTGAAATATTCTCACTTTGGAACTGTTTCACTCTCTCTGATTTTGTGATTTGCGTGAAAAGAAAACTCATTGTTGGAATAGCACACCCTGCCATCATCATAATTAAGTCAAATATATAAAAAAAGCATTCATAAGATCCATGAATTTGTTGAATGGAGGCTACATACTGTCGACTTCTATTTGAAATAGTAAACTATTCGTATTTTACGACAGTTATTTTCAGTTTCAGACAACGCAGGTGATTACCAACCAGATTATGTGTCACAGAACACACTAATGACACAGCGGGAATGTGTGTAAACTGAGTTTGAGTATTGCTGAAAAATACGCACTGTGGCTGTGTTAATTTGTTCTTACATTTACAGCAGTTTATCATGTGCAGTTCGATGGCTGTCGCCGGGAACTGAAACGTCAATAGCTTGCTGTAATACAGCGCTGCCGAGTCTCATAGCAATCACGTGAGTAACCCACCAGGTAACAGCCACTTCTCATTGTCACATTTTGCAACATATCCGACAGACGGATGTACTGAGTACCACAAACAAACTGAAAGAACGTTACAAGCTTTCTTCGTACATACCGCAATATTTGTTTATTCAGCCAGTGTACCTACCAGTTTGGGAACTAATTTGATGTTCAGTTGCTGTATTTGGCTTCTTTCCTTCTTTTAGATTCTAATGCAATATTGCATTTGAGCGAAATAAGTGCATTGTATCAGGATTTCTATTGTATGTCAATCATTTAGTTTGATATGGCGAAACTGATTTTTTGTTGCAGAGAAATATAGGGATACACAAGGCAATACTCATGTTAATATTTATCTTAGAATTTTGGTTGAGGAGGAGCAATTTTAAGGCAATAGACATGTTGAGATTTATCTTAGAATTTTGGTTGAAGAGGGGCAAGTCTACGTATATACAGCACTTGTAAATTTACAGAAAGCACAAGCCACTCTTGGCTGGATTACTTTTTTTGAAATCATAAAGGTAACAGAGAATGGTCCCAACAACTTGTGCAGAAACCAGACAACATGTGAAAGACATGAAAGGGAATCAGTAACTGAGAACGGCGTGAAACAGGTTTGTTGAACATCCGAGATGTTATTCAATATTAACAATGAGCAAGCAGTAAAGGAAACCGAGGAGAAGTTCTGCAAGAGAATAAAATTTCAGGGAGAACTTATTAAATCACTGAGGTTTGTTGATCAAAATAATTCTACCAGAGAAGGCCAAGGTCGAGGAAATGAGTGAATAATGTCTTCAAAAGGGGAAGAGACACTAAAAGTAGTCCTGAAGTTTTGTTGTTTGGGTAGGAAAATATGTGATGAAGGACAAAATAGAGAGGTTTGGTAATAGTAGGAAAGAATTTCTAAAACAGAGAAAACTGCTAACGTATAATATAATTTTAATATTAGCAAGACTTTCTCTAGGTATTTGTCTGGAGTGTGCTCTGAACGCATGTACATGCTGATGATTTACAGTTGGTGGGTAATATCCGTACTGTACGTGTATCGTCTTTGACTGGTAATCAAAACGTTCTCGGTGTCCTGTTCGAAACCCGCCACCACTTAAATTTTGAATAAGAATCAGCATTGGTGGCCGAATACTTCCGTCGTAAGAAATCACTCATATTTAGCCAACGGCCTATTTAAAGAGGGCGATAGACCGGACAGAGGTTCAGCGCACTCTCTTGTCTGTGGTGTGGTAATCTGCCTATAAAGAAGGAAGAATCAGCAATCGTCAACGGCATGAGAATGCAGAGGGCAATGGAAACCACTGCATTAAAGACCCACAGTGTGTATCCACAGGACATATAGCCTGTAATTGTAAAAGTGTCATGGCAAAACATTCCAGAATAGTCCCCCAATCGGATCTCCGGGAGGGAACTGCTCAGGGGGAGGTGACTATGAGAAAAAGATTGAATGATCAACGAAAGGATAACGTTCTACGAGCCGGGGCGTGGAATGTCAGAAGCTTGAATGTGGCAGGGAAGCTATAAAATCTCAAAAGAGGAACGCAAAGTCTCAGTCGAGATATAATCGGGGTCATTGAAGTGAAATGGAAACAACACAGCGATAACTGGTCAGATGAGTACAGGGTAATATCAACAGCAGCAGAAAATACTATAACGGGAGTAGGATTCATATTGAATAGAAAAGTAGGGCAAAGAGTGTGTTGCTGTGAGTAGTTCTGTGATAGGGTTGTCACAATCGACAGCAAACCAACACCGACAACAGTAGTTCAGGTATATATATCGACGTCGCAAGTTGAACATGAAGAGATACAGAAAGTATATGAGGATATTGAAAGGGTATATACACTCCTGGAAATGGAAAACAGAACACATTGACACCGGTGTGTCAGACCCACCATACTTGCTCCGGACACTGCGAGAGGGCTGTACAAGCAATGATCACACGCACGGCACAGCGGACACACCAGGAACCGCGGTGTTGGCCGTCGAATGGCGCTAGCTGCGCAGCATTTGTGCACCGCCGCCGTCAGTGTCAGCCAGTTTGCCGTGGCATACGGAGCTCCATCGCAGTCTTTAACACTGGTAGCATGCCGCGACAGCGTGGACGTGAACCGTATGTGCAGTTGACGGACTTTGAGCGAGGGTGTATAGTGGGCATGCGGGAGGCCGGGTGGACGTACCGCCGAATTGCTCAACACGTGGGGCGTGAGGTCTCCACAGTACATCGATGTTGTCGCCAGTGGTCGGCGGAAGGTGCACGTGCCCGTCGACCTGGGACCGGACCGCAGCGACGCACGGATGCACGCCAAGACCGTAGGATCCTACGCAGTGCCGTAGGGGACCGCACCGCCACTTCCCAGCAAATTAGGGACACTGTTGCTCCTGGGGTATCGGCGAGGACCATTCGCAACCGTCTCCATGAAGCTGGGCTACGGTCCCGCACACCGTTAGGCCGTCTTCCGCTCACGCCCCAACATCGTGCAGCCCGCCTCCAGTGGTGTCGCGACAGGCGTGAATGGAGGGACGAATGGAGACGTGTCGTCTTCAGCGATGAGAGTCGCTTCTGCCTTGGTGCCAATGATGGTCGTATGGGTGTTTGGCGCCGTGCAGGTGAGCGCCACAATCAGGACTGCATACGACCGAGGCACACAGGGCCAACACCCGGCATCATGGTGTGGGGAGCGATCTCCTACACTGGCCGTACACCACTGGTGATCGTCGAGGGGACACTGAATAGTGCACGGTACATCCAAACCGTCATCGAACCCATCGTTCTACCATTCCTAGACCGGCAAGGGAACTTGTTGTTCCAACACGACAATGCACGTCCGCATGTATCCCGTGCCACCCAACGTGCTCTAGAAGGTGTAAGTCAACTACCCTGGCCAGCAAGATCTCCGGATCTGTCCCCCATTGAGCATGTTTGGGACTGGATGAAGCGTCGTCTCACGCGGTCTGCACGTCCAGCACGAACGCTGGTCCAACTGAGGCGCCAGGTGGAAATGGCATGGCAAGCCGTTCCACAGGACTACATCCAGCATCTCTACGATCGTCTCCATGGGAGAATAGCAGCCTGCATTGCTGCGAAAGGTGGATATACACTGTACTAGTGCAGACATTGTGCATGCTCTGTTGCCTGTGTCTATGTGCCTGTGGTTCTGTCAGTGTGATCATGTGATGTATCTGACCCCAGGAATGTGTCAATAAAGTTTCCCCTTCCTGGGACAATGAATTCACGCTTATTTCAATTTCCAGGAGTGTAGTACATAAAGGGAGATGAAAATCTAATTCTCAAAGGAGACTGGAATGTAGTAGTTGGGGAAGGAGTAGAAGAAGCAGTTACAGGAGAAGATGGACTTTGGAAAGGAATGAGAGAGGAGAAAGACAGTTGAGTTCTGTGATAAATTGCAGCTCTTCATATCGAATACGCTGTTTAAGCATCATGAGAGGAGGAGGTATACTTGAAAAAGACTTGGTGGTACGGAAAGATTTCAGCCAGGTTACATCATGGTCAGACAGAGTTTCTGAAATCAGATACTGGATTGTAAGGCGTACCCAGGAGCAGACATAGACTCTGATCACGATGTAATAGTGAGGAAGAGTAGGTTGAGGTTCAGGAGATTAGTGAGAATGAATCAATACGCAAATCAGTGCTTAAGAATGACGAAACACGTTTGAAGTTCTCTGAGGCTATACATACAACAGTACAATCGAAGAGGAAGGCAGAAGGTGTAGACAACATTCCATCAAAGTTTCTAGATTCATTGAGTGAAGTGGCAACAAAACGACTATTCACGCTGGTGTGTAGAATGTATGAGTCTGTCGACATACCATCTGACTTTAGGAAAAAATATCATCCACACAATTCCGAAGACTGCAAGAGCTGACAAGTGCGAGAATTATCGCACAATCAGATTAACAGCATATGCATCCAAATTGATGACAAGAATAATACACAGAAGAATGGAAAAGCGAATTGAGAATTTGTTAGATGACGATCAGTTTGGTTTTAGAAAAGATAGAGGGAGCAGAGAGGCAACTGTGACGTTGCGGTTGATAATGGAAGCTGACTAAAGCAAAATCAAGACACATTCTTAGGATTTGTCGACCTGGAAAAAGCGCTCGACAGTGTAAAATTGTGCAAGATGTCCGAAATTCTGTGGAAAATAGGGGTAAGCTAGAGGGAGAGACGGGTAATATACAATAAGTGCAAGAGCCGAGAGGGAATAATAAGAGTGGACGGCCAAGAACGAAGCCCTGGGATTAAAAAGGGTGTAAGACAGGGATGTAGTCCTTCCACCCTACTGTTCAATCTCTACACCGAAAATCAATGATGGGAATGAAAGAAAGGTTCCAGAGTGGAATTAAATTTCAAAGTGATGGGAT
Organism: Schistocerca americana; assembly: GCF_021461395.2. NCBI lineage: Eukaryota > Metazoa > Arthropoda > Insecta > Orthoptera > Acrididae > Schistocerca > Schistocerca americana. The sequence continues at coordinate 570,461,224 of NC_060122.1, read as the reverse complement.
ATCAACGATATAATTCGCTGATAACATTGCTATCCTGAATGAAAGTGAAGAAGAATTACATAATATGCTTAATGCAACGAACTGTCTAATGAGTACAGAATATGGATTGAGAGTAAATCGAAGAAAGACGAAAAGAACTAAAAATAGCAGAATCTTAACAAAAGGATTGATGGTCACGAAGTAGATGAAGTTAAGGAATTCTGCTACGTAGGCGGCAAAATAACCGATGGCGGACGGAGCAAGGAGTATATCAAAACCAGACTAACACTGGCACAAACGGCATTTCTGGCCATTTCTGAGAATGTACGTCTGGTAGTGCGACATGGACTATGGGAAAACCGGAACAGAAAAAAATCCAAATATTTGAGATGTGGTGCTACAGGTGAGTGTTGAAAATAAGGTAAGGAATGAGCAGGTATGTGCAGAATCGGAGATGAAAGAAACATGTGGAGAACACGGAGAAGGGACAGGATGATAGGACATCTGTTGACATCATGGAATAACTTCCATGGTACTAGAGGGGACTGTAGAGCGCAAAAACTGTAGAGGAAGAGGAGGTCTGTCCTTCCAGCAAATAACTGAGGAGGTAGATTGCAAGTGGTACTCTGAGATGAAGAGATTGGCACAGGAAAGGAATTCGTGGCGGGTCACATCAAAGCAGTCAGAGGACTGTTGGAAAAAAAATAGATAATAGAAGAAGAAATGTGCCGCTGCACGAGAACTATGAAGGTTAGGTGGAACGAATAACTGACGAGGAGGTAGTGATGTAACAGAGGAGAAAAGCCATTTGTGGCACAACCTGCCCAGAAGAAAGGATTGCTACGTAGGACACATACTGAGGCATCAAGGAATTGTCATTGTCAATTTTGTAATGGAGCGGAGTGGGGCGGGGTGGAAATTTTGCTGGAAGATCAAGGCTTACACAGAATATATTAGCGCGAGGTGGTGCATGAAAGCATTCTTCACTCTCAAGACCACAACAACGACAACCATCCTATTTTAACGCTATACGAGAGCACTGTTTCCTTAGATTCATTGAAATTAACACGATTAGAATTAAGACAGCAATTACTATTGGTCTTTTTGTGGCTAGAACTTATACATGACTTCCAATATTTTCTGGAACGTCAATTTTTCTTGTAAAACATATATTACAGTGTTTTATAATAAGTTATATGGCAAAAAATAAAAAAAGAATTATAGGATTAATTACCTTCTCGTATGACCGGAAAACGTATTACTTTTAAAGCTATTGGGTGACAAATTATTAATGATTTATATAAAAAGGCCAATATCAGAATGGATTCATATATCAGAAAGAGCAAACACAAAGAATAAACCATTTATCGAATATGAGATAGTGACCCACAACTGAACAACGTCACTCTGCAGTCATGACAGATGGCGCATTTGAATCATTTGAGGCGAACTTCTGAGTGATACCTTCAGTAAGGGTACAGCCGTTTTCATTTCCACTCCATATACGACTTGAATTAGCGGTCCATTTGTAATATCTTGATGATAACAGATCGCTAAAGTCGAATTTTCCTTTCTTCCTTGAGCTAGAGCATTCCGATGATACAGTCAAAGTTACGTGGGATATCACCAGCAGAAAACCAGACAACATTACTGGGTGTCAGGACAACATACTGAATAATAACTATAGAAAACAGGAAGAGTCCATCGCAAGCATTACCAGTTGTAAGATTGTCAGAGATGTAAAAAGGCATTTGGCTGATGTAGGGATTGTTCTTAAACCTCTTTCAGTTTTATAATGGAGAGAACTGAAGTAGCAGCCGGGGGGGCGGGGGGGGGGGGGGGGGGTAGGGGGGGAGGGATATAACAAAATGTTTCTATTTAATCACAGTTTTCAACTTGTGTAAGTGCTTCTCATTCGTTTGAGCTTTTATTGTGGAACGCATCAGGAATTTCCTACAGAAGAATACGCCAACAATATTTGAAGGGTTGTAGGTGGTGTCTTTAGGAAAAAATTGAGGGTCGGAACCCAAGCAAGTCCCACAAAACAAGGTACAAAGCGTCGAAGCTATAGGGAAAACGACCTGTTGCTGTAATACCCTTCCGGCTGCCAATGGGAGTTTGTATGGTGTAAAAGCGCATTCGCATTCGCATATTCATACTACAGGTTACGGTGTGTATAAGGTAACATGGCATTGAAGCGTTCACGTTTGTCTTAACAGCGCTGTAGAGAGTGCAGGCTCAAATTTACTGCTGAATGGGTGGCGCAGTACCTGTGTCAGGCGTTTTTCCCTCCAACTTTGGCCTTCTGTGGGCTCATTGGATGACGTAGGCTCCTATTCTGAACTGTTCCTCAAGGCACGATCTACAATCCCCTTCTAAATTTGCAAATGCTGTCAACATAAGTCTGGCTCTTTTCAGCCTCTTTTCTAGCATAAGTGGCAGGGTCAGTACTGCCTTGCGTGTTTCTACAGTTCTCCGGAACGCAAAATAAACTTCAACTTTGTCGGTATATTCCGGGCTGCATACAGATTTTTAAGGATGATACAAATAGGCGTATATCCGTTTGAGGTATGTAACCTTTGTCGACAAACGACTGCATTTAATGTTAAGAGGCCAAATGTGTTATAGAATAGCTTATCCACTGGAATACGGGAGCCCAAATCATTGCTAGTACAATTTAAGAAAGGATGTGTCCCATGATAGTCGTGAGGCGCATTTTCTCTGGTGTTGGTGTAGATATTCGCAGTTTCGTTTTTGCAATGTGTAGATGGTGTCGGCCCTAGCAAATACTGCTTATCACATGTTTCACTTTATGTCCGGTGTCAACGGAAAAAATTTCTTTACTTTCTGTTACGAAAAAATGACTTTTTAGAGAGAATTTGACATGTCCATACAAAACGGCGGGCTGAAGTTAGCATAAAAGTTAGCCATTTGCGACATTCATTTTATTGATGTTCTTCAGATGGACAATAAAACAGAAAGAATAAGTAGTACCACAGTACCGACTGAGTAGCAATGCTGTGTGGTTGTAGCAGACAGCCGGCCAGTGTGGCCATGCGGTTCTAGGCGATTCAGTCTGGAACCGCGTGACCGCTACGGTCGCAGGTTCGAATCCTGCCTCGGGCATGGACGTGTGTGATGTCCTTAGGATAGTTAGGTTTAAGTAGTTCTAAGTTCTAGGGGATTGATGTCCACAGATGGTAAGTCCCATAGTGCTCAGAGCCATTTTTTTGTAGCAGACAGCCCAATGCAGGGCGACACACGAACCGCTTCTGGAATATTGGTTATTCGTATTGTTTTACTGTTCCTGTTAACACTTGTCGATAAAACGACTATCATGCTAGACTAATTTTGAGGCCGCTCTATTGACTGGGCTCGTATAAATGTGTCTATGAGTTTTGTTGGGGGCCACCGGTGAATTTGAGAGTTCCTTATTTCTGTCACAATTTTCAGCTTGGTGGTTTATAAACTAGAGTTCCGTTTCTCAGATCGCTGCATTTGGCTTTCCCCATCATCCCAGAAACTTCGTGTCATATCCATTGAATCATCTAGTGAATCATATAAAAATTATGTATTTTTGTACTTTTATAACAACAGTTTATCTCCAACAGACGAAAAGTGTCAACGTGATATCCTCCTTTCTCCAGAAGATGTATTCAGTGATCCAAGTTGAAAACAGAGCGTTTCAATAGCAAGTTAAGAGTCAATTTCCGCTTGGAATATAACATGGTAATACTTGTAATTAATATGAGTAAAGTCATAATCATTTGTGGCATATTCGTAAAAAGGGCTCTAGTTTTTCAACGAATGTTTTACTGTGTTTAGTTTTCTGATGAAACAAAATTCCTCACGAATATGTTGTCCCACAAAGAGTTAAATTACGTGTTTCCACGTGGGTGTTTCATTCTAATACCCGAAAAGAGTCTACTTTTTCCTGCTACCGCAAGAAGCATCAGAAAAAGGAATCGAGGAATCTGACACCACTCCCCTCTAATCTCGGTGACTCCTCATATTTCCCGTCTTGAGATGAATGTTTCCCCAAACACGCTACAACGGAAAAGCAAATCGGCATTGAGATGAGCTTAACCTTCGCCCTCCTCCTATTACTTATCACAGCCTTCCCCTCCCTTCTCTCTCCCACCTCCTAATGGAGCCCTGCAACCACGCGGCCTCTCCACGTGTGCGAGTGAGAGCGGGAACACTCCTCGCGAACAGTGGCGGAAGGTGCCGAAAGCTTACCGCTTACCGCGTGAGTGCATATACACCGGCCACACGGCTGGATAGACGCGTGAGGGTTGTCCGCAGCCACGCGGATTTGTCGTACCTGCACTTACTTTGACATAGGTTGCTGATTTGCAGTGTGTGCATGCACAATGCGCTTCGCTTGGCACCAGATTTGCGAGAAATTTATGCGAATGGCCATTGATTGAGACAGATATAAATTATTATTCATTATTCATGAACAAAAAATATTACTTGAAACGTTATTCACTCACGGCAATAAAAACACCTATTCTTCATCTGTGAACAAAAAGTGTTAAGAATAATAGATAAATTTCAAATTTAGTTGCATTTATTCTTCCTATTCTATGTTATTTTTTAAATGAATGTACTTTTGGTTCGTTTTAAATTCTTCTTCCTCTTCGTCTTCTCCTTCTTCTTCTTTGGTAGCGCTACAGCCCTTCGCGAGCCTTGACTACTTAAACGATTTTCCTCCATATTTCTAAGTTCTTTGCCGCTCTTTTCCAGCGCTTGACTCTCATGCTTATGAGATCCACTATTACATCGTCAGTTCATCTTCTTCTAGGTCTCCCTTTTCGCCTAGCTGAGTGGATCACAGCTTTTTTCATTTCCTTTTCTATCGTCTGCCATTCTCTCCACGTCTCCTATTCATCGCATTCCCCGCGATTTCACAAATTTTACTGCATCTCTAATTCGCATTAATACTCGTTATTCGCCGTTGTAGCGTATTCTCTAGCCTTCTTCCTCTCGTATTGGGCTAAAGATTTTGCGTAGTATTTTCCGCTCAAAGGTTCTCAGTGTATGATTGTCATGTTCTGTCAGTGTCCATACATCTGATCTGTATGTGATAGCTTGATGGACTAAGGAGTTATATGCTGGTAGTTTTTACTTTCTTGTAATAAGATATTTCTGAAAAGTTGCGTATTTGAAAAGTAAGATCTGTTTCCTGTTTGTATTTTTCCCTAATAACCTTCCCGATGATATTATCATTTGTTTTGGGGCTCCCGAGTAATTAAAAGTACAGCAATGTGATCAGCGTATGGACATATCTGGTTAGCTTTCATAAATATAATGTTCTTTTGTTGATTTTGTTAACTACGCTATGTTGGGCTGTATTGAATAACTTTAAGTTCGTTTCCTGAACAGCTCTTTATTTTTTTATTTTCATTTTTTGGAACAACTGATGAGTAACTTTAGTTGATTTACAGATTTGCCATTGTGACACTAAAGAAAATACGTTCTACACATGCAGTGCAATCCTGAATTCGTCTTTAATCATGACTTCGATGTATGACTTTCAACCCACAATCTTCTTCAGTAAAAATTGAGAAATCGTCAACTCTGATATAGTATTTGGAAAATAATTTATTGTGATTCCACTTTAACTTCACGTCTCATATCATATTCCAAACAGATGTCATTCGAAACTCGTGACTCGATTTCTTTGACATTTCTTTACCTATTATGTGTCTCAAGTTTACTGTCAGTCTCCCTTGATCACGAACAGCAATACAGGTGAACTACTTGGTTTTAAATTTGGGTAAGACTTTGCTACAATAATTGCAGTTGGTATAGAAAGGCGAAAAATGTCTTCCAGTCGTCTCTTGACACATCCACAATGCACAAGTTGCAAGTTTGCTGCGGTATTACGAACTCTTTTACATATTCTAACCCAGTGTCTCTTTCTAACTTTTTGAATCTCAAAGGTCTGCATAACCGCCTAGATGTATGTCGGATTGAAAAAACTATCTCTTATTGTAACAGCAAGATTCCTTGGGACTGATGCTGAAACACTGTGGGTGACCTTTTACGTCAAGCAGTATTGCACAAATGTTTTAGGAGGCATTAAATTAAAAGTCTTGTGACGTTAATCGTTAGGAATCACTGAGTTCTTGCTTGGTTCACTCATTCCACAGCGCTACAACTATAAATTGGGTAATTACATCAAGGAAACGTGATATCCGATAGTGTTACTAATCCAAGAAAAGTGTTGAAGATTGAGAGTTTTTGTCGGTTACGTTCTCATCTTTGGCTGCTTAGGTAGAGTTCTTGCGTCATGTTACGCGCCATGTTACCTGTGGGAGGGGAGACGTATTCACAGGATCAGTGACAATTGAAGGGAGCCGAGCTGGTCACGTAAGAGCTGTAACGCACTAGGAAGGCCTTCTCCAGCATCCAATAAAACAATGACCTGCACTGCAATCCGCGCATTCGACCTCTCTGACTTCGTGGCTCTGTACCGCCAGTTGTAAGCAGCCTGCCTAGTGAAAATCTCATGTGGCTGCTTTCAGTCTGTCTGCAATTGCCGAAACAGCCAAACCTCGCTTGACTACTGAACCACATTTCATGATAGCTTTCGACAGTTTGCAGGATCCGGGGGAATTTTCAGTTCTGGAGGCACGTACAGCAGGTCTACAGCTTTATAGCCATCTCTTTGTGACACATTATTTTGTAAAACACGTTTAATATGGTAACTGCAAATTTTTCTCGAACATCCACTACGCTATGAAAAATTCTCCGTTCTACAATTACCTGCCAAAATGCCAAAAGTGCATTCTACAAACCGCCTATTTTGTAAAATTCCTTCCTTCCCAAGGACGATTTAAATTTTCAGATATGCGAAGATGTCACGTTAGTAAGTTACTAATTAAACAGAAAATGCACGGAGCCAACGGAACCAATACTAATTCTGTACAAGAATTAACACAAAAATATTGTGGCATTCGTTATTTAATTTACAGGTAATTTATAGGCGAAGAAATCTGTCTGAATGATCCACTTATTCGAATAAATATCCAGATAGAAATCTATTTTAATATTACCCACTCCTTTTCAGCACTACACCTGAAAGTACCTTTCTGGTTCTATTCATATTATCAAAGGTAACGAGTCCAACTACTTCGTCTCCTCAGTATACGCACAAAATATTACAGAGTAGTCTGATTGTAGTTTTTTCTTAATTATAGACAAAGCTGTCAATTATAGTCTATTGTAACATTCCTCAACGTAAACATTTTAATCTGTTTTGTTAAAATATGTCTAAATGTCACTGCAATTTGAGCACCTGACTGAAGGCGAGCATTAATTCATCAGCTATTATTTCAAGGAAATCTGCAGTTCCAAAACTAAAACAATCACTTTCACTAATACTCAGAATTAGATTCTCTCTTTAATTTTCGTTATACTGTGGTAACAGGTATACTTCCTCACAGAAAACAGAGAAAATCGGCATCTAAAGGGTAATTCTAATTATAAATGCACATGAAAGCTTGCAGGCTCATTATGCCGCTACATTGTGTCGAAGCTGTATAGGCACAATCTATGTTCCTCACCTACGTAGCAGTGGCCCAGGGTTGTTGTCCATCGATTGGTGAGTCAGCACCGTTTGATACCGAGTGAGTGAATTGCCAGCCGCTTGCTTCTGCCTGTGGCCTAGATGTACGCTACTCATGTGGATTCCTCACATAGAAGCATCCTTCCTAAACCACAAATCGCCCCTTCTCCTCCCATCCTGAATCTCTCTTCTATTCAGTTTCTTGGAAAAGTCCGTGGAGAGTACCGAATAACCTGGTAAGGCAATTACTTTACTTGCAGCAATCGAAATGATGTTGAAACAACATATACTGCAAAGGAACTTTTGGAAGCTTCTACCATTTTCTGATGTTGATATTTGGTGATGATAAAGACGTCTGCTGATAATGAAGTGAAAGGTCAATTTCAATTTGGGAAATTATGATTGAAAAACATTCGGTCACTTGAAAGTCAGTCACAAAAAACTATGAAACACATATTCTAAAGATTTGTACACAGTTCAGAAAATTATTGCATGACATTTTGCTAACTGATCAGCCGGCCTTGCACTCTGGAAACAAGTGGCGAAAGGTTGCATTCGATTGCAAAGGAGGATTCCCCACATAGTTCTAGAGCTGATACTACAAACATATCGTAGAAGGTAAATATCTTAGTCGGTGTATTGCATCCCGAGAGGTTAGGAGACACACTGGTGTGCTATCTAAATGCGAGTTAGCTGTCATGTATGTGTCTCATCCCTCCAACATGTGCAAATGGATATCAAAAAGGCCTTGGACGACGTGTTTCTCATTTTTGTGTTGAATTATTTTAAATTATTTCACTGTTAAGGGCTCATTAAACTGTTAAGGGCTCATTAAACGTACCACCAAAAACATTACTCGAAAATGACAAATTCTAAAGTGCTACCCGTTTATCAGTGTCACGCATTGTTACTTAGCATCAGCGCAAGTACCTTCCTGTGTCCACTCAGTAGTTCGACCTACTGCTCGCACTGCACGCGCCTCCAACTCGAGTACCGAGCCTCTATTGTACACAAAACACTGCGGGCGTACCAGGAGGGTATCTAGCTAACGGGAAATTCAGCAAATGAAGCGAATAGAGCCGTAATGACCTGCCCGGTAACGTAAGCTGCTTAGAGGCCTAAGCTGCTCTCTTCGGACTCTGATGATAGGGACGATGTCGGGAAAAAATCATGTTGTCTGCATCCTCTGATGGTGAACATTTTTGTGTAGGCCTCTCGATTGGCTGTTGATGCGTTCGTAATGAACGCTCCCTTTACACCGATTCTCTCTCCCCTTCGCCTTTTTCCCTCTGTTTTTCCTCTTTTCGCCTCCCTCTCGCTTCCTCAAACAACTTTTCTCTTCTTATTTTTACGCTATGTACATCCAATATCGAGAAGATGTGCAATAATGCCAACTCTCGGAAGCACGGGGTTTTACACTAATTGAAAAAAGAAATCTCCCTGCTCCGAACGGCCTTCGCTGCTCGGCTCACTTAGCGTAAAGCATACTCGGGAAATTAAGCACGTTCTTTGTCCGAATACGACAGAAGTTTCCCGAAGTGCAAAGCCAGCAGACCTTGCCTTTCGGAATTCTTGAGTTCCAACCGTTCCTCCCAGAGAACGCCAGAGACAAGTGCTGTTAATGAAATCGCCAGATACTGCCAGTGAACTCGATTCGGATTCCAGTCTCGAAGGAAGCATTCTTCTAGATTTTCGAAAATATCCTGCAGGGATATTAACAGAGTTGTGGCTAGGCCTCCAAAAATAATAATTAGTTCTCATCATTCGATTCCGGGGCCACGATCTGTGGCGCAGAAGGATTCTTCTTCTATTGGACACTAGTTCGTTCCGGCAATAGCCGAAATTTTCCTCACTAGAATTTGCCTGATGAGTCTTACTTTCGGGGGTTTTCATTGAATTCTATGATACTCCTGATGGTGTAAGCGATGCTGATAAACGTGGTACATCCGTCGAACAGCCTATTTCATTGGTGCTCTTCGAGGGAACACATTATATGCTGATAGAACATTGCACTCTCTCATTTATTTTCACACAAATTCACGTTTGTTAGAATAGAAACTTAGTTCCACACTTCCTAAACTGCAATTATTGCGACTCACGCTGCTCTATGACGTTCGATCGTCTGAGTTTGTTATTTTGACTGATTTAGGAAAATTTTCATACTTCATCCTGTTAGTGCTATTTCATTCTTCTTGTTGTTAACCCAATTCTAGTGTTACCGCTCATGCCGGAACTTGAAAGCACTTTCTGCGAGCTGTGACTCTGTTTGCTGTACATTCTTAATCCAAAATTAACGTGTTCACTGGTTTCTCTGTCTCAGCCATCATTGTATCTTTAAAGTTTGTTACATCTTTTTGATGCTATGATGATCCTTCGATATTATTTACGTCATCAGTCTCTTATCCTCCATCTCTTCCTATGTAGCGCATCTCTTTTAATTTGAACGTACATACACGATATCTCTCCTAATAACCTTCAGGAGCATTATCTATTCTGTTTCGGCAGGCATTTGCAGTGTGTAGCTGGAGTCAGCCAAGACAAATACTGGTCATCACGAATTTCAGGCGACGCGCAGAGTAAATGGCAAGTGTTGGTTTGTTTTCTGTTAGAAATACAATTGTTTTTAGACCTTAATTTTACTTGCCCATCAGAAAGAGAGGTCCCAACTTAGTCTAGTGTGTTATTCATTTTATCGATATCTAGTGAAAAGAGCTGTAAAACAAGAAGAACGTCAATACTCCAGAAGCGACACCACCGCCCTGGCCCGCACTGGCTGCTGTCGCTACGCAGAAGCGCTGTGCGGCCGCTGCTGGATTACTAATTATTCGTCATGTTTCGCTTTTCCTCTTAATACAGATCGATAAAACGTATAAACTGCGACCGTTCTGTCGAAAGGGGTCGACCGAATGGGAAACAAACAGATCCTTTCTGTCAATGCTGCGCTTCGTATGAAAAGCGTGATAATCAGAAATTGTTTGGGCTGACTCCAATTACAATTTGCAAAAATTAATGCCTCCCCCGCACCAGAGAAAATGCCCCCGACGACCCATAGGAGAGCCACCGGTTATATATAAATATTAGTTAGTTGGCAGTCTTTGGACAGATCTGGAGTAGGGCTCCACATTTTCCCAACAACAATCTGCTTTGCAGATGCCCGTCTTTGTCTGTTGCCATTAAGTTTTCTTGTAGGGGAGAGTGTTATATCTGGAGGAAAATGTACTTTGGAACATACAGGTATAATGTCTCCTGCCCTGTTTCTCAGACTAGTGACCGATTTTGTAATCGCATGAAGGGCTGTTCGCAAGAGAGCGCCATAAACAGTTTCCAGTATTTTCTACCGTTTCTGGTATTGGGTTACGTTTGTGCATGGTTTGCAAATATTACTAGTACTACACATTCAAGTGCTGCACGATTATTCAGTTACAGAGGATCATGGTGAGTAAAATTCTGTATATTCTTGGTATTTTGAAAACAATTTCTATAACATGTGCACGGTTGAGTCATACTTCGTCAGCCGTGCACCATAATGTATCTTGAAACGAAAGGTCTTTTTGTCATGGAACACGTGATATTTGCAAAGGAATTGCGTCTCTTCATTGCGTCAACAATTTTCCATGTCTTCAGAATGGAAATTTGTGTTGGGAGCCAATAACATCTATATCAGTTTTTTAAAGGTGAAAACTGCTTTCGATGATACTTTTTCTTAATATGATTTCACTTACCGATTATTATGTAAACTGAAGGCGGATGTCGGAAAGAACAGACAACATTCTGTCATGTAAGTGATTCGCCACGATAGACAATGAATCAGAAACCTTCAATACGGATTCACAATTACGTTCGACAACATGCAGGAATTTCAAAGTTGCGAATCAAACATAAAATGTAGGTTCTGCCTCACTTGGCTCAGCCTTGGCTCAGCCTTGGCTCACAGCACGACTGACCCAAGTTACTCAGAACCTACGTTTTAAAGCTACTTTATTCCGCAATTCTCGGTCAAAATCACGCATTTTCGTCTAAAAAGCGTATATTTTATACTAAATTACTTAGAAAAATGATAATAAATTTATTATCACGTTCACTTGTTACAAATTAATTGCTTTTTACTGTCAAAAGATGGACGTACAAAAATAAATTCAATGTGTTGTTTATAAATAGTGAACGTAAGAAATTAAATAAAATGAATTATGGTGGATGTAAAAAATGAAATAAATAAATAAATTCCTTATGAAAAAGTCCCAAAACCTTTGGCACCACATTAAGGATACCTGTAGAGTGAGTTTTTCTACTTCTCTATTTTTCTTATCTTATCATCCTCCAGAGTTCTTCATTTTTTTCAAGTCCTTTTCAGCAACCTCCTAACAGCTGATCTTCTTCTGCATCTGTCAGTCATCATCTGTAACTGAGTGGGTGGAGATTCTTCAGCTGTGTCTCGATGTCCAATCATCACCAGCCAGCCGATTCCTGGCATGGGGCATTCCAGGAGCAAATGTTTTCGATCGCAGCTTGTATATACAATCGGCATTCAAGTGGAAAAGTACATTCAAAAAATGATTTTTCCGTATATTTGTTTCAGATGAAAGTAAACTATTTTCTTCACATTTTCGTATTTAACTTGAAGAGATGAAATGTCAATATCATGTAACATTCCTTTAAAACACTCAAAATAAATTTAAAAAGAAGAATGCATATTGAAATCGAAGTATATTCCTATATTGCTTTGAAAAAGTACATTCTAAAAATGCTATTTTCATTACTTTATTTCAGATGTAAATTAACTGCTTTAGCGCCATCTCTGAATAAAGTGATGAACTGCTTAGTTAACAGTGCAAGAGAAGGTGTACCGGAGATGAAACTGCCAGTGAGCGTGTGGCCTCATCTCTGATGCGAACACTGACTAAAGTGTTGCACTTGGTCACTATTATCTTATCTATAAACCACATGCTTCCAAATAAATACTAGCCGTAAAGTCTCAGAGGTGTCGGTTGCTTGAGGAGGCTTACACGGGCAAGACCTGTGTCGTTTTGTATGGCTGTAAGGGGGAACAAGCATCGATCTCACCCAAACATTAACCGATTTTAAAAATTCAAACATGCTAATATATTTTAATTGATATACAAAATTTATTGAGTTTCTGTTTTCTCTATCTTTCTGAAAATACTTCAAAAGGAAGTCTAACCATAAATTTAGAATTTCTACATTTTTTTCTAATTTTTTATTCATTTATACAGGTAAAAAATTTCAATAACTATTTTCTGCTACGCATCGTAAGTTAAATTTTCGTACCTTACATTGTCACATAAGCTAAAGTATCTGATGGATTTTTTTCATTAGAAGTTCTGCAAAGTCTCGTTGTCATTGTCTGTGAAGTTACAACATTGTTGCCATGTGTCAAGTTAATCACATAGATCGGATTATTTTAAATGAAATTATATAGAGTTAGGTCAGTGTCTGATTTGAGTAGTGTAATTCGTTTAAAATCGAGAAATGTGTGGTTTACATTGAGAAAATTATTTGAAAGTTTAATATTCCACATCCCCTGAATAAAAAATTCGCTTCTCACATTTTTCAAGTATACATTCAGTAGATTAATTTGACTGATAATAAAGAGTCACGTAACTGATGAGTTTTACAATTTGTCTGATATGTAACTAATACAAATCATGGCATAACAAATTCTACAGGACAATAAAATTCGTGGTATATAGTTTGAAATTTTTCTTACTACTCAATGCTTCAACTTCTATAGCTTATAGTCCATAAAAAGATAACAGAACTTTTGGATTTTCTCGGAATATTTTCGTGTTGTTCTAACTCAAAATTTGGTTCATATTTAACAATTAGTACACGAATTTCCATCGATTTTATTACAATTTTTTCTTCCTTAATAAGTGTATCTTTAATGTCAACTCCAGTGCAATTATAATCAGGCCATCTAAGAAATGCATCTCCAAAAGTAGAAGACCTAGTAAAAAATTACTGTTAAATCTTCTTCCCACATAATTTCTCTATAATCTTCAAAAAACTCCACCAAGTAGTCCAAGTGGATAAACTACCTCATTTTCCTTCATCCTTATATTTCCATTATTCAGAATGTGTCCTCCTACGCAAGAGATGAAACCAAATATAACAAAGCTATTGATGAAAAAAGGATGTTACAGGTTAGATAAAATATTATTTCCTTCCTTTATGGTCATAAAAATCGATCAGTCTTGCCTCATAACTGTTGATTTATTTTTCATTCAAATTTTCACCTGATTCTGATCCATCACGATTAGCTATAACAATCCTGAAGTTCATGTATAATTGTGAGTGATTTGGATCAAGCCATGTATCACCAATATTTATTTCAATCTCTGTATCCTTGTTGGATGCATTTAAATTACTTTTCGATTTCTCATTCGAGGGAATGAATAAAACTGATAACCATCGATTTTGTTCATATTTATTCAAGATAAAATTTATTAAGATATTATTAAAACAAACATTACACAAGTTCCATTAAAGTCAACCAGACTGTCATTTTGATAGGTTATAGTAATTTCTAAATCTTGAATAGGATCAAAAATAAGTATAGCTACAGGATAATGTGGTTCATAAACTATTGATCATCCAAAATCAGCATGTGGTTCATGTGTTGTTGTTGTGGTCTTCAGTCCTGAGACTGGTTTGATGCAGCTCTCCATGCTAATCTATCTTGTGCAAGCTTCTTCATCTCCCAGTACCTACTGCACCCCACATCCTTCCGAATCTGCTTAGTGTATTCATCTCTTGGTCTCCCTCTACGATTTTTACCCTCCACACTGCCCTCCAACGCTAAATTTGTGATCCCTTGATGCCTCAGGACATGTCCTACCAACCGATCCCTTCATCTAGTCAAGTTGTGCCTCAAACGTCTCTTCTCCTCAATCCTATTCAACACCTCCTCATTAGTTATGTGATCTACCCACGTAATCTTCAACATTCTTCTGTAGCACCACATTTCGAAAGCTTCTGTTCTCTTCTTTTCCAAACTATTTATTGCCCATGTTTCACTTCCATACATGGCTACACTCCATACAAATACTTTCAGAAATGACTTCCTGACACTTAAATCTATACTCGATGTTAACAAATTCCTCTTCTTCAGAAACGCTTTCCTTGCCATTGCCAGTTTACATTTTTTATCCTCTCTACTTCGACCATCATCAGTTATTTTGCTCCCCAAATAGCAAAACTCCTTTACTACTTTAAGTGTCTCATTTCCTAATCTAATTCCCTCAGCATCACCTGACTTAATTCGACTACATTCCATTATCCTCGTTTTGCTTTTGTTGATGTTCATCTTATATCCTCCTTTCAAGACACTGTCCATTCCATTCAACTGTTCTTCCAAGTCCTTTGCTGTCTCTGACAGAATTACAATGTCATCAGCGAACCTCAAAGTTTTTATTTCTTCTCCCTGGATTTTAATACCTACTCCAAATTTTTCTTTTGTTTCTTTTACTGCTTGCTCAATATACAGATTGAATAACATCGGGGAGAGGCTACAACCCTGTCTCACTCCCTTCCCAACCGCTGCTTTCCTTTCATGTCCCTCAACTCTTATAACAGCCATCTGGCTTCTGTACAAATTGTAAATAGCCTTTCGCTCCCTGTATTTTACCCCTGCCACCTTTAGAATTTGAAAGAGAGTTTTCCAGTCAACATTGTCAAAAGCTTTCTCTAAGTCTACAAATGCTAGAAACGTAGGTTTGCCTTTCCTTAATCTTTCTTCTAAGATAAGTCGTAAGGTCAGTATTGCCTCACCTGTTCCAACATTTCTGCGTAATCCAAACTGATCTTCCCCGAGGTTGGCTTCTACCAGTTTTTCCAATTGTCTGTAAATAATTCGTGTTAGTATTTCGCAGCTGTGACTTATTAAACTGATAGTTCGGTAATTTTCACATTTGTCAACACCTGCATTCTTTGGGATTGGAATTATTATATTCTTCTTGAAGTCTGAGGGTGTTTCGCCTGTCTCATACTTCTTGCTCACCAGATGGTAGAGTTTTGTCAGGACTGGCTCTCCCAAGCCCGTCAGTAGGTGTAATGGAATGTTGTCTACTCCCAGGGCCTTGTTTCCACTCAGGTCTTTCAGTGCTCTGTCAAACTCTTCACGCAGTATCGTATCTCCCATTTCATCTTCATCTACATCCTCTTCCATTTCCAGAATATTGTCCTCAAGTACATCGCCTTTCTATAGACCCTCTATATACTCCTTCCACCTTTCTGCTTTCCCTTCTTTGCTTAGAACTGGGTTTCCATCTGAGCTCTTGATATTCATACAAGTGACTCTCTTTTCTCGTAAGGTCTCTTTAATTTTCCTGTAGGCAGTATCTATCCTACCCCTAGTGAGATAAGCCTCTACATCCTTACATTTGTCCTCTAGCCATCCCTGCTTAGCCATTTCAAACTTCCTGTCGATCTCATTTTTGAGATGTTTGTATTCCTTTTTGTGTGCTTCAAGTACTGCATTTTTATATTTTCTCCTTTCATCAATTAAATTCAATATTTCTTCTTTTATCCAAGGATTTCTACTAGCCCTCGTCTTTTTACCTACTTGATCCTCTGCTGCCTTCACTACTTCATCCCTCAGAGCTACCCATTCTTCTTCTACTGTATTTCTTTCCCCCATTTGCGACATTTGTTCCCTTATGCTCACCCTGAAACTGTGTACAACCTCTGGTTTAATCAGTTTGCCCAGGTCCCATCTCCTTAAATTGCCACCTTTCTGCGCAATAATATTAGTTTCTCTATGAAAATGTTCAGTATGTTCAACAAATATTCAATGAGCTTGATTAAAATTTATATTTATTAAGTCAAATCGAATAAATAATTTTAGGAACATAGTTATCAATAGTCTTTCTATTGGCTTCAGCAGTTTGTATGCTAAATCCAAGAACACTTCCAGTGCTATCTTTTACACACATATATAACTTAATATCACTCTCAATAGCAACGCTATTCAATATTTCATCAGCATTAATGTGAATATTTCGATTTTCGAAACAATCAAATTTTCTAAATAATTTAAACTATACTGACCTACAGGAATTTCTATTACTTCTCCAACGCAATATACTTCATTATTTTTGGAAGAAATGTTTGGAATTAAAATATTGTAATAAAACCAACTAATGTGACATTGATAAGTTTCACTTATTGGTACAGTTAATCTTTTTTATGGGAAGATGACTTATCACTTAGTTGAAATAATTTACCCATATATACTAATAAAAATTTAATTAAATAATTGACAGAAGTAAAAAATAAACATGATGAACTTTTATCAAAGTCATTCTGTGTGCAATCATAGGACCAAGTGGTTGTGGAAAAACATTTTTGATGGACAATTATATTCTAGCTATAGGATGGTTGAATTCGAGTGAAATTCATCATTTGTATGTTTACTAAAAAGTTTAGATCAACCAAAATATCAACAATTGATTAAAAAAGATGTAAAAAATCGAAGATAAGCAAAAGGAAATATCGCTACTGAAAATAATGAACAGATTATTCCATAAGGTCAATGTCTAGATAATTCAGTTGTAGTAATTGATGACTTCATTCTTGAAAAGCAAGGTATACTTTGAGGATATTTTACTGGGGGAAGAAATGAAGAAACAGAGCATTTTTAATCAGGTCAAACATATTCAAAAATACCAAAACAATTAGTGAGAGATAACCTAAACTTTTCAATCATTTTCAGAAAAGATGAGACAAATTTAACTCATATTTACCATGAGTTTGTTGGTAGTATTTTAAAATCTGTGTTTTAAAATGTGAGAATAAATGTTTAAAGAAAGTTAGAAAAACCAATTTGGACTTCTTACATAGGTATGACAAGAAAACCAAATGTAGGTATGTTCAGAAATAAAATTCACAATCTCATATCAACATAAACTTCAAATATAAATGTTAAACAAGAATGTTTAACATAAACATTATTATTCAAATGATGAATTAAAGATTTTCATCGCTAATAAATGCTTAAAAAATTAGATGCAGAAGTTTTTAAAAAATCTAAACAAAATAGTAAGGAAGCTGAAGAATTGAAAGAACATTTCAAGCTTTGGAAAAAGCAACCAACAAGAAAATATGAAAAATGTAACAAGAAAATCAGCCAGTACTGAGAAGTTAAACAAATAACAGAAGCTTTAGTTGATAATGTTGTGAAAGCTGTTAAAGAAACATATTCTAGCTGTCGAAAAACATATTATTCCTATCACCATTATACAGGCTAATTTGGAGGTATACAAGAAATTAAATCTTATCAAATGTCACAACATATTTATGCATGAAGTGAATCAGAAATACATAATGTATTGGAGAAGCATGAGGACACTTATATCCTAAGGGACCAGGAGCATGACCTGCATGAAATCAGGGATTATCCTCTTCATGAGTAATCATGATGACTTGCTTATTATTACATCTACATTTGTTGTTGAATAGGTCTGTAACATCTATATTTAGCTCCATTTTAGAGAAAAATTTTTATTTGATTTTATATTTTTGATCATTAAAATTATATAGATACCACACACAATGCCAGTACATTAATAAATATTGTAGATATTTCGTTACCTATTAATGCATCCAAATTGAATGGTTTTAAATTTTCTAATATTTCATTATTTATATCCCTAATAATATTTCTTCTATATAAATGGAGCACATTAAAAACAACCCGAGCAGTGCTATATCCTAATTTTGTAAATATTGTAATACTGTGAAGTCAAATGATAAATTCACTTCACAAAAATATATAAAATATGGATGTTAAACAATGTGCAGACAATGTGTAAATGAATCTCAACTCCAAAATGACAACTGTTTCTGAATTCCTTGCGTATGTGGAAAAAATATTTCTAAATATTATTTTAAACACCATTTTCAACGAATCCCAAGTATAAAACATTCAGACATATTATTATCGATGAATAATGGTACAAACAAGAAAAACAATACATCTACCATAAAATCCAGATGTTGTCAAGAAATTAAAAATTTACCTTGTTTTAAGTTACTAATGATATAAAGTTAAATACAATAATAAATACAAAAAAGTACTGTTGAATATACGAAAAATAAGAAAGTAGAATTTAAATATCTATTAAATAATAAATGTCAGTAGTCTTAAAAATTGAGATACGACTTTTTACAAATCTCATAAATTTTATTTTATGTAAGTAGGTGGGGCAAAATGGAGAATATCACTATTGTTTAGTTTCATGATTGTTGTAAAAGAAATAATTTAAGAGTATACATTAAATTAACTAAAGCTGTTCTAAATAGCTTTATTAAAAAACATCAAGTCACAAATTTAAATCGGCAAAGAGGAATTCTTTCCAATATATGTTCTCGAATAAATAAAATCACGATGATGTTCTCAAGAAGAATTAAGATAACCCACTGAAAAAATACTCCCATTTTCTAACAACACCTTTGAGAAACAAAAACCTAGAACTAATGATGAAATATTATTTTATTTTTATTCTAATTTATTTGAGAAGCCAAGAGACAGAAGAACATCTAGAGATTATGCAGTTGATACTGCTTCTGCAAACAGATTGCAAACCAAAAATTTTGAAAATATTGGAAATTCAATTGAACGTAACCATACCTTGACTGCAGTAAAACCTACATCTACAAAAATTGTTACAGATACTCTAAGAATACTTCTTATTGTCATTACCAAATGCAGACAAATATATAAATTATGAAATTTCAGTTCTATATACAGACCTATATTATCATAAATGAAAGAAAGATAATTAAAAAAATTAAGATTCTTAAAGAAAATATTTTATCAAGAATGGTTGATTTTCAAGCACATGCATGAGGATGGATATTATTCGGAATTATCGCTTTAAACTAGCAATTATTGTTTTACAACTAGGAGTTAGTAGATATGTTCCACTGGGAGGATCATCTTACATTGAATTATCAGATAAAATTAAAAACCATATATTTATGTAAAAAATAATGATCAAAAATGTTTTCTATAGGCAATAAAATCTGCATTATAACCTGTAGATAAAAATCCAGAAGGAGTTACAATATAAAAAGTGTTGGTCTTGATCTTTATCAGAAACTTGAAAATTTTGAGTTCCCTGAAGTAGTTGATAATCTTCCAAAACCCGAGAGTAGAATTAATGTATGTATTAATGTTTATGCATTTGATGGAAAATACCATGTGTGACCACTACAATTACGAAATGCAAGAGACAGAGTCATGTAAATCTCCCTTATTTCAAGAATGGCAGTAATTCACACTAATATTGTATAAAAATATATCGAGACTTGTTTTGTGTGAGGTTAGTAAACACAATGAAGTAAAGTATTTTTGTGATTTATGTTTACTCCATTTCAATAGAAAAGGAAAGTTAGATGATCACATAACAAGTTGTTTAATTACCATATGATTAAAAGTAGAAATGCCAAATTAAGGTTCATATGTTGTTTTTAAATATTATCAAAACACACAACAGTTCCATTTGTTATTCATGCAATTTTGAAAATTAGCTATTAAAGATGAACAAATGTCAACTGAAGCCAGAAAATTCATATACAATGCAATTTCAAACACATCAACCAATCGGATCTTGGTATTATATATACACTATAAATATCCTGTTGTTTATAGAGTACCAAATTACCATATGAAATTTATTGAATGCATTAGAAAAGAGGTTAACAAACTGGAACACTTCTGAAACTAAAGAAATGAGATCATCTCTAGAAAAACAATCAAGACAAAAAATGTGTAGTTTGTACAAAGTTTAAATATCATTACTCACAGAAGAATAAAAGATTGTGACGCCATGATCACTTGACTGGGTACTATTTAAATCCATTACGTAGAAATGGTAATTTAAGGTTAAAAATTCCGCATACTGCATATAATTTATCATGATATGATTTGTATCTGTTTGTGAAAATACTTGTTGATGATGAAAAAGAAATAGATTTAATACCAAACAACCAAAATTGATTATTGGTTGGGGTAAGAGAACAGAAAGTTTAAAAATGAGATTTATTTGTGCAGTTAAATTATGGTTTCTTCACTTGATTAACTTTCATCAAATGAAAGAATTACAAAGTTTTTCGA
Organism: Schistocerca americana; assembly: GCF_021461395.2. NCBI lineage: Eukaryota > Metazoa > Arthropoda > Insecta > Orthoptera > Acrididae > Schistocerca > Schistocerca americana. The sequence goes on along the minus strand of NC_060122.1, from coordinate 570,440,534 downwards.
GAAGAGTTATTTAATTTAGTGATCAGAAAAGGTGTGTACCCTATAATTACAAGGTTTTTTGGATAAAATTTGAAAAGTCATAGATACCAGCAAAAGAACAATTCAATAATAAACTGAATGACTGTGAAATAAGTGATGAAGACTATAAACATTCAATAGTAGTTTCGAAAAAAAATTAATATTAGAAATCTTAAAACTGTCGTATTGTTATTGTCTCATGTATTTGAAGATTTTAGAAAAACTTGTATAAAATCATATGATTTAGATCTGTCTTGGGATGCTATGTTGAAAATGGGTAAACATTCACTTGGTTTATTATGTGACTATGATATGATTCTAATGGTTAAAAGGGAATAAGAGGAGGAATATTACAGGATTGTAAAGGATATGCTATAGCAAACAATAAATATATGAAAGATTTTGATATTAAAGAGTTATAAAATTATCTAGCATATTTAGATGTGAATAATTCATTTGGTTATACTATGAGTATGGTGGATCTGAATGGGATGAACCAAATAGTTTTGATTGTACAAAAACAAGTGAAACATTAGATACTGCTAAAATTGGGTACTATATAGATTTAGAAAATCTGAAAGAATTACAAGATGTACCTAAAGGTGTACCAATAGCAACTGAAAATAAAATTGTACCAGAACTAAAGTCAGCAAGTTGTTAACTACTATGAATGATAAAAATAAATATGTAGTTCATTATAGAAATCCCTATTAGTATTTATTATTAGGAATGAAATTAACAGAAATAACAAAGTTTTATAATTTAAACACTTGGATTGATTGAAGAAGAATGTAGATTCAAATGAGAACTAAAGCCAAAAATGATATTGAAAAACATTTCTAGGAATTGATGAATAATTCAGTATATGCTAAGAGAATGGAAAATATTAGAAGTAGAGTTGATATAAAATTAGTATGAGATGATGATAAACTCAATACATTTGTAGCTAAACCAAACTTTAAAGGAAGAGCTATATTTAATGATAATGTTATTGCTATCCATGTGAATAAAGAAAATTGTGTTTAATAAATGCGTATATGTTCATATGAATATACTTGATTTATCTAAAGAACTGATGTATGATTTTTCTCTATAGAATAATGAAACTGAAATATGAAGAAAATATTGAGTTGTGTTATCAAGATATAGACAGATAAGCGACAGCATAAAATGGAATATTTCTATTATGACATAAAAATGATAATTGCTAAATTTGATACTAGTGATTGTCCTGAAAATAATATTTATGGTGTTTCAGAAGTAAACTAGAAAGATTTAGAAAAAATTAAATCTGACTGCAATGGAAAAACAATGGAAGAATTTTTTGGTTTGAGAGCAAAAATGTATGCTTGTAAAGTTGGTGATAAAATAGAGAAAAATTTAAAGGACTTAAGAAATGTACTGTTAAAAATAGAATAAGCTTAGAAGTTTTTTAAAGATTGTTTGTTTAACAAGAGAGAGCAGTACAGAAAAAATAATATTATTCAAAGAGAAGAACACAAAATATACACTATTGAAACAAACAAGAAAGTGTTGAGTTCTCATGATGACAAAAGATATGTTTTGGAAAATAAAACAGATACATTACCACAGCTGCCTTACAAATTATAAATATTATCTAATAAAACATTTTCTGTACAAACAGAGACTCTAAGCTAGAGGTCCTCAATGCAAATGTCGCAAAAGAGGTTAAAAAGCTAAGTGCATTAGAGATAAATGTTCTATATAATATTATTCGATGTCAATAATTACATATTAGATATGGAGAGAAAAATTCGTATGGATCTTAATAATGAATTTATGATTATTTTATCAGAAAGATATTATAATTTAATTACTCATTATCATTTACAATTTACTGAAAATGAACAGATGAAACTGAAATATAAAGGAATGAAGAAACTTAAAAATAAAAATAATGAATTTCATGATCTGTAACACACTCTGTGAAAATTTTAGATTTTTTGATAATGCAACTATTGCGTTCTTGCATTCACCTTTTATAAAAACGTATTAATTTTATTTTCATACACTCACCTTTTGTGAGAAAAAATAATTAACCTGCAATAAATGAATGTGATAACAAAAAATACTAACTTTTATGAATTTTATAAGCAATGTAATATAAACAGAAGTTTCTTTAAATGAAAATACTTGATGTTGACCTTGAATTGTCTACTACAATAGATATAAAATGTAGGTTCTGGGTAACTTGGGTCGACCGTGGCGTGAGACAGGGCCAAGTCCAGGAGCCCCGAACCTCCATTTTATATCTACCTAGCCAGCAAGGAGGACATGGATGGAGACTGCAGATTGGTGACACAGGGTGGGAATGAGGATTGTCTGGGAGGTTTTCCAAGATAATCCATACAACTGCATTAAAACTGTGTATGGGTGCCACACTGGCTGACTCAGCTCAGCTCCCTAGTAAGCAGGAGTGTCCAGTTTAGAATCCTGACCCGACACACATTTTTGCTTGTCGCCGCTGCTCATACATAAAGTCCCGCTGCAATTGATATTATTAGTTCCTTACCTTTCCTTCTGCCCCCTCTCGAAAGAACGGACATCATTCACTCATATAATTACCGATTATTGATGTGTAGTAGAGTAACAAAGTGAGGTCACAAAAGTCATAGTATACAACCCAATATCGTGTCGGACCTCTTATTTCTCAGTGTGGTGGAGTAACTCCGCTTGCTATGGACTCATCAAGTCGCTTAAACTCCCTTGAAGAAATGTTGAGCCATGCTGCCTCTATAGCTTTCCATAATTGTGGAAATATTTCGGGTGCAGGATTTTGAGCATGAACTGACCTCTCGATTATATTCCATGAATAGTCGATGTGATTTTTTCGGGCTATCGGGTTGGCCAAACTATTCGGTCGAATTTGTTCAGAATGTTCTTCAAACCAGTTCTGAACAACTGTGGCCTGATGACGTGACAATGTTATTTGGGAAAACAAATCCATGAATGCCTTGAAGTGGTCTCCAAGTAGCCTCGGAATATTTGTTCCTGTTTGTAAAAGTATTACATTTCTGGCTTAATTTTTTAGTTTAAGAAAAAGCTGCAGCTCACATGGAATAAATGCTACCACTTCAAAACAGAACAAGTAAATATATTAAACATCTGTTACAGGGGTAGCTGGAGGCGAAGCCTGAAATGTTCCAAGATTCAGAACTCACGCTGACTGCTTTTTCTAGCTTCGAGTTCATATCGGATTTTGTACTTTTGTAGTACGGATGTCACAAAGATTTCTTCCCTTATACGTTACTTTCAGTCATATTCACTTCCTATTTCATCTGTCAATTTATTACTTAACATTTGCTGATAGAACCATGCCGTGTGGAGTTCTTGGCTGGCAGATGCCGAAGGGGATGGTCTGGGAAGGAGAGTACTTCTGGCAGCGCTATGTTTTTCATCCTTCCTTCTGCCAGTCTTAAATAGTGGGTAGGATGAGCGACTCTCGGTAAACTTTCTCTTATTTTCAAGGTTATTTCCGAAACATTTGTGGGAGTAAGCAATACGTTCTCGGATTCCTTTGAAACGTTTGACATTTCAGCAGTAAACGTCTTCATGATGCAAAACACCTCTCTTCCAGCGTCTGCCACTGGAGTTCGTTGAGAGTCTCTGTAACACTCTCACACTTACTAAACGTTCCAGTGACGGACTGTGCCAGTTTTCGTTGAAACTTCTCTATCTATTCTCTTAATCAAACTTGATATCTTTCACACGCTGATGAATAATAACGAAGAATTATTCAAACGTGTGTACTGAAAGACACTTTTATCAAAGAGGAATTACGTATCTTAAGGCTCTTGTAATGATTCGTAGCTTGGTATCTCCTTTTGCTGTAACTAGTTTCATGTTTAAGTCGCTCCAGTAGGACACTTTTAGGTATACTATAATTGTGACTGTTTCCAGTGATTTATCGCACATAGGTTAATCGAGCATTAATGGACTTCTTGGCCTGTTTATACTGAGTATGCTACTGTGCCGTGCACTCACAACATCCTTGACTTTCATTTATCGATAGTATCTGCCCTGTGTGTGTCTCTGACTCATTGTTGGGAAACTTTGGGACGCCGGCTCACAAGAGGGTGTGTGAACTGTGGTGGATGGGGATGTAGGGATGTGAGCGGCAATGTCTGTTTTTACATAGAGCATGTGAGTGCTCTATTGGGTGAACACAGCTACATTGTGGCGGCTTAGCCTGTGGATCGTTACTGGCCCCATCACAATAGTTGGGGGTGTACCTGTCAGCTACTCGACTGCTGGAGGAAATGAGCGTGCTCAGGGAAGATTTACGTGCCTGTATTGAGGACTTTAAGGTGAACACTTTCTGTAACTGGCAGTAATCATGTTTTTAACTGCCGTGGGATCCACTGCATCCTGGTTCCTTTCATAACTAGATCGTATTTTTGGACCTTACTTGAACATTTTGTTGTGAGTTAAGGTACTTGTTTGTATTTTTCTACCAGGTTTTGTTTTGCCAATTTTCTGAAGCGTATTCGTGATTCGTGGCGAACGTGAATTATAATTTGAATTACGATTCCTGCTTACCACGTTAATGGGTAGCGTGGCTTGACTGATTGTTTACACGAGCCTGCACTTACTGTTAAAACTTTTATGTGAGCTACCTGTCTGCCACATAACCTACTCAGTGGTTGCACGCCTTGTTTTATTTATAGGTGTTTTGTTTTTATTATGTGTGGGTGTTACAGGACAGATTGGACAAGATATAATATCTTATTTACGGAACTGAAGAGCGAACCCAGAAAGAGTGAACAATGTATACTTTAGATGGTCTTGTGGTTTCACCAAACCATTGTTCATAATGTAAAATTCTCATACACCTGTGGAAACGGTATCTATTTTTGTAATACAGCTGGCCAGCTGATTCTAATAAGTCCACGTTCCCCGTTATTAGCTGTTTGCGGAACTAGCCACCAATGGAGTGATTACATTGTAATTGTTTGTTAGTCGTTTACGCCCGATGGCTGAGCTGTTTCTTTCTGTTTATTTGATTGGCCACTGACGTTGTTTGCTTGTCGGTTGCCCCCTGAGATTATGTGTTTGCCTCACTTTGGTGTTCTATACTTCTGCTATATATGATATTGACCAGGGTATCTTTATATTTATAATTTTCCCTTAGGATCTACAGCGAATGATTGCTTCTAAATTCCACTGAAGTAAATCTAAGCAACACCGTCTAGAATCTGCTTTTGGTATAAGACTGGTCCGGCTGTCTGCGGAACCTTGTCTGTTCTAGGCAATTAGCTGTGATGGTCTCACGAACTTCATACCTGGCACCTGCTGTTTTGATCGGCTGTTTGCTCCGCAAGGCTTACTTTTTTTATAATCCTGACAGAACACCTGCCGTTGACTCTGACTTAATTGTTAAAAGTTTTTTCAGTTGTGAGAATTTGTTCTATTAAGACTGATTAGTGTTGCCACAAGTTGGTCCTTAGGGGGGGAGGTATCTTCTTCTTTGACGAAATTTGTATGTAAAACTTAATTAATTGAAAGATCTCTGCCGTGGTACGCATTTATCATTAGGCCTAAGCTGTTAGTGCAGTCGCTAAGTGCAAATACTTATTTGACCAGTGGAAGTTCTCGACTTGTCTGTTAAAGAGAAACGCCCTACGACAATTAGTAATACATGCTACAATTGCTTAGTACTTCAAATTATTTTTGTTAAGAAAAGAAATATGTTATCTGAGTCCTCTGCAGTATGGCGATTTTTTAATGATTATTATGACCTTGGCACATTCACTTTAAGAACTGCATTTATTGATGCGGCGAGGCTTGTGTTTTACAAAAATGTGTGTGAAATCTTATGGGACTGAACTGCTAAGGTCATCAGTCCCTAAGCTTAAACACTACTTAACCTAAATTATCCTAAGGACAAATACACACACCCATGCCCGAAGGAGGACTCGAACCTCCGCCGGGACCAGCCGCACAGTCCATGAGTGCGGCACCTTAGACCGTTCGGCTAATCCCGCTCGGCTGTGTTTTACACGATTATTCACTAGTCATCAGTGTTCCACTACAGAATTGTGTATTTCGCTAGCTGCAAGGTGTTTCGAGTGTTTTTAGTAGTGAACTACTGCTAAACTGTATACAGTTTTGTTAACTCATCACCGTACCATTCCCCAACCAGATCCGTTCGCCTCAGCTACGTCTATTAAAGTTGATGGTCAACGTACAGTTCCTGCACTAATCGCCGGTCGTCTGGACAATGATCACTTTCGTCGCAATGTGTAAGAGTTTTGTCTTTAGTTTACCTACCTAGTTGTATTTACTGGCGGTGACTCCAGTGGATGTGAGTACAGAGTGGCGTTTTTTTTTTTTTGTGTCGTACGGTTATGAGGAGAGGTGACATTCGATACCTGCCCTCAACCAACTCGAATAGCACGATGGTGAATCCCGAGTTTAGCGTCCCTATCCGAAGAACAGCTCACCGTCAACTGTGCTACTTCCCCTTACTTGACGCGACACTGTGAACGTCTGGAATTTAATAGAAGACATTTGTGCAGAGTCTATCAATGACCAACTTTATATCACAACCTCTCCTCAGCTTCCCTGCCAAATACTGTCCCATTCTTTCAAAAGATCTAATGTGAAAACTCACTACAACAAATAGTTCAAATGGCTCTGAGCACTATGAGACTTAACTGCTGAGGTCATCAGTCCCCTAGAACTTAGAACTAGTTAAACCTAACTAACCTAAGGACATCACACACATCCATGCCCGAGGCAGGATTCGAACCTGCGACCGTAGCGGTCGTGCGGTTCCTAACTGTAGCGCCTAGAACCGCACGGTCACCACGGCCGGCTCACTACAACACAAATGGCAGAAGTAAAGTTATAAATGTAATACTCTGACGGAAAAAATCGCGGCACCAGAAAAGAATTGATGAGGAGCAATGAAATTTCGGGAATACTTTTGTGTTGATAACATATGTAAGTGACTAACGTTGCAAATTCACAGGTTAATGTAAGCGCGAGGTAAGTCATTGCAAATGTGAAGTTCTGTTACATTACTAACCTGTGTAAGCATCAAAATTTAGAATGTAAGCATGCAAAGGTGCATGCATTGCCTTGTAAGGATGCAGGATCTCAATTTGTGAGTTGGAGTTCCATGGCTGTTGCACTTGGTTTGTCTACACAGGAGCGGTGAATGCTGGCTGTACATGGTGTTAGAGTTGTCGTCCGGTGATGTCCCACATGTGTTCGACTGGAGAAAGATCTGGTGATCGAGCAGGACACGGTAACATGTCGACACTCTGTACAGCATGTTAGGTTACAACGGCTGTATGTGGGCGAGCGTTATCCTGTTGGGAAACATCACCTGGAATGTTGTTCGTGAATGGCAGCACAACTGATGGAATCACCAGACTGACGCACAAGTTTGCAGTCATGGTGCAGAGGTTAACCACTAGAGTGCTCCTGCTGTAATACGAAATCGCATACCACACCATAACTCCACGTGTAGGTCCAGTGGGTCTAGAAGACAGGCAGGTAGGTTGCAGGTCCTCAACTGGCTCTCCCTTCTAACGAACACATGGCCAACACTGGCACCGACGCAGAATCAACTTTAATGAGAAACCGCAACAGACGTCCATCCTGCCCTCCAATGAGCTCTCGCTTGACACTGAAGTCGCAAATGGCGGTGGTTTGGGGCCCGTGGAATGCACTCAACTGGTCGTCTGGATCAAGGGGCTGTCCTTGAAGTACCCATTGGTAACAATTCATTGTGTCACTGTGGTGCTAACTACTGCTGAAATTGCTGCTGCAGATGCCGTATGATGCCACAGAGATGTACGCCGAACACGATGGTCTTGGCTCTTCGTAGTGCAACGTAGCTTTCCGGAGCCTGGTCTTCTTGCGGCTGTGTATTCTCTTGACCACTGCTGCCGGGAAACATGTACAGTGGCTACATTCCGGCCAATGACACGACCCCGTTCAAATTCAGTGAGGTGCTAATAATGGCGTCTTTGTCACCTTAAAGGCATTGTCGACTAACATCCACTCACCACAATCGATTTCAAAGACAACTGCTGTTCACGACCGTTACAGCGTGTATTTAAAGGAAAAATGATATGCAACCTCTTACGCAACTGGCGTGAAATCTGAATAGACATCACCTATGAAATGCAGAAATACCCTTACCAGCTTTAGTTTACGTCGCACAACTCTTTGTTTCTGCTGTGTTTTTCCCCTCAGTGTAATAATAGAGAATTATGAGCAACAACAACAGTCTAAAGCTCTATCTCAACACTAATATCCTCTGATGTTATTAAATCTAGAACTTTTCTTCCGTAGTTTTGCAATAGATGTCTGTAGCGGCAAGTAGTGATGCAGGATCTCGGTTGTTTCGTAAGACAGTCTTAGGAATTTATGAACATAACGGAATCCAAATATTTTCGACTGAATATGTCAACTTGCGAGGCCAGTTCTCCTCATTTGCCGAAAGTTTTAATTTTTTGCTTTAACATGAAAACATCTGCGGATGAGGCTCCTAAGATGCTGGCTAAGTTCAATGGTGAGCCACCTATTAGGGAAATAACGTGCCGAGAATGGTTCAACGCTCCAATAACGGTAATTCTGACGTCAACTGCCATATGGCGGTGGAAGAGAGAAGGTTTTCGAAGGTACTGAAACCGGTGGAAACAATCACAGGAGACCGTTATCGAAAGCAACTGATGCGTTTGAGCCGATCACTGAAAGACAAACGACTACAATACAGCAATAGACGTGAAAAGATGATTTTGCTACATAACAACGCTCGACTCCACATACTTGGATAATTTGTAATGGGAAGTTCCACTTCTCCCGCCGTATTCTACAAACACTGCTCCCACTGTTTACCATTCTTTCGATCAGCAGCCCATGGCCTGGCTGACCAGCACTTCCAGTCTTATGAACAAGTCCAAAATTGGATCGATTCATGGATCTCCTCAAAAGACGCGCAGTTCTTCCTCCGCGGGATTCGTACGCTGCCCAAAAGATGTGAGAAGGTATCGACCAGCAATGTCCATTACTTTACCTCGTAAATTTCTTGTAAGTTTTCCGCAATAAAACGTCTAACTTCGAAAAAAAATAAATAAACGATGGAAGCATAGTCGTAGACGCAACGATACTAATCACTCTTACCTTCAGTTGGTACTATGGAGTGGGTGCAACGCCAGATACTTGTTCCAGTAACATGCATTGTATTCAACTTCTATTGCTCCTGCGTCATACTGTTCTAATGCTTGTATATACTCACACATTTTTAAATATGTAACACCATGAACAATGACTCGAATGAACCTAAACTTGAGTGATGCAAAGAGCAGTCCATCAGCAACGACTACAGAGGCGACAGAGATACATCATTCCCGGAAGCACAGCAGAGCCCCTTCTTGCGTAACCAGGACGGTTATTCAGTGAACGACCGTCAAACCAAGAAGAAATGTGAAGGTGCCAGTACATCTCGCCAACTTAAAAGGCGCATAACCATCAAGTGACTGCGCTCTGACACGCAAAAAGACCAGAGAACGCGTCTGTCGTACTAAGCCATTTCACATCGTACAATCTCACGTTGCTCCGACAGTGAGGGGTGGCTAGAAGGAAGTCGAACGCAGTGTGGAATGAATTCTCAGCTATGCAATGTGACCACAGCTCAGAATGGATGTTGTTTTACCTGTATAGCCGTAGCGTAGCGTACACACTCACTTGTGGAGTGTGAAGGTGGGTGTGGACCTTTCTTCACGTACGTCGACGCTCAACATGACCAGGCTTGGTGCCACGAACGCTATCCCAGAATACCTTTGGAGTACGGAAATGATAAACGCCTCACACGGTAATAGTAACGTAAGCGTTTTGACTGACGTAAGGAGTGGAAAAATACAAAGATTTAGGACGAATCTCACATCTATCAGTCGTACAGAAATGGTAAATGCCTCAGTGGTAACCATAGTACGTCAGCGATAAGCATTTTATCTGGGGCGCTATTGGAAAAAAGTGGCGCTATGGATTCTCCCCGTTTGGGTCCATACTGAGCAGCAGACACAACAGCAGAGAACTTTAAAAGTAACTTCTTCGGACAACAAAAACCACAACTGAACTGGATAATAATCGGCCACCCGTCGCGAAGAACGTACAGGACGCACTGATTACCTGACCTGCCCATATTAGTGTTATATCGCGTATGTATTGGATACGTTTGGTGTGCTAATTTTACATCACGTTCCTCTTTCAGCCACTATCGGTGAGGTGTGGAGCCGAGAATGGACCATGTAGAAGGATAGCGCAATCGAACATGCCCTCTGAAACGCGTGTATAACCACAATCATTTGCATGTTGCCATTCCCTTATTGTGTAATATGAAACTCATATCATTTACAAGTATTTTTCGTGGTGTTGCAAGTTTCACAAACGTTTCTGTTCTTTAATAATCCACTGTTTACGGATTATGTTGGTTATTCCCCCAGCATATTTCTCTGACTCAAGTTTTAGATCGATTAATTTGCAGATAAGGACCATAAGGCACTGATTATTATGAAGTAGCTTTGCCATATGTCTATCGGAAAAGCACTTTGCATTTGCTCGTTTTATACAGGTCTTTTTTTTTAATTCGGGATGATTGCGAGCATACAGTTCGTTACTCAGTAAGAGCGTCACATAAAAAAAAAAACAATGTTTACACTCCATTTCAAAAATCACACTGTTTTCTTACTGTGATCGATTTGCATCCTTGACTGTCGACTGAAAGATAGTTTCTCCTATTGCTAAGACTATAACCTTTTTAATTACGTATCTACCACACTCAGTTTCTTCAATACAATATTTTATATATTGTAATCTGTAACGCTATTTGTGGTTACCGTCCATTCTAGTCAAAAATTCTTCTGGGAAGGCAAACAGCTTAGCTCATATAGATAAAACCGAATAAAAATGTTTTCAAAATAAGGAGATATGTTCACTCTACCATTCGTCAAGGACATGTATTTGCAGAGCTCTCACTCGGATGTAGAATTCATGTCCGATAGCTAGCAAATATAAAGCGCATAGAGGCACAGGTCGATGAAGAAATCCTACGTGGAACGGACAGTTACAACCAGGAGATTCTCAAAAGACTAGAACACTTACACATAACAAAAAATAATGTTTATGTGGCTACATGCAGACTATTTATTACCTCTACTCAAGAATTCCTTTATAGTATAGAACGAGTTGTCAAGCGGAAACGTCCTCAATCTACAATTGAAACCACTTCTGCTAACTGTCAGACATTCTGTTTCCATGGGTAGATGGTCAAAGACTTTTATATCTGCGTATTTCATCCCTTTCTGTATCAACACTTGTAGTAATTAAAGAGTTCCCAAAATGCACACATCATAAAAAAGTTTTGCATCACCCCGGTCCCTAGAACTCCTGAAGATAGACGTTGATTGTGGATGTTATATCACAGACAGTCACTTTGACTGTTCAGAGATGTCACTAAAGCCGCCCAAAGATTTAAACAACCATGTATGAGCAGCGCCTATTACACGGAGGGGGTCCAACAGCCGATCACTTCCAGTCGTTCCACCAGGGAGGAGGTACACGGCTCTTGTATGTAGCGCAACCATGCCTAGACTGTGAATACCGCGGTTCGATCGCGTCCGCATTGTTACTTTGTGGCAGGAAGGATTCAACAAGTGAAGTTTCCAGGCACCTTGGAGTGAACCTAGGCAATGTTGTTCAGACATGGAGGAGATGCAGAGAGACTGGAACTGTCAATGACATGCCACGCATAGACCGCTCAAGGGCTACTGCTGCAGTGGATGACCGCTACTCACGGATTATGGTTCGGAGGAACCCTGACAGCAACGCCATCATGCTGAATAATGCTTTTTCTCGTCGTGTTACAAATCAAATTGCGCGCAATAGGCTGCATGATGCGCAACTTCACTCCCGGCGTCCATGGCGAGGTCCATCTTTGCGACTACGACACCATGCATCGCATGGGACAACAACATGCCGAATGGACCTCTCAGGATTGACATCACGTTCTTTTCACCGATGAGTGTCGCATATAACTTCAAAGAGGCAACCCTGTCGGGCTGAACGCTTTAGACACACTGTCCAGCGAGTGCAGCAAGGTGAAGGATCCCTGCCGTTTTGAGGTGGCAATATGTGGGGCCGACGTACGCCGCTGATCGTCATGGAAAGCGCCGTAACGGGTGTACTGTACGTGATTGCCATCCTCCGATCGGCAGCATATTGGCGAGGCATTCATCTTCATGAACAACAATTCGCACCCCCATCGTGCACATCTTGTGAATGACTTCCTTCAGGATAACGACGTTGTTCTACTAGAGTGGCTAGCATGTTCTCCAGACATGAACCCTATCGAACATTCGTGGGATAAATTGAAAAGGGCTGTTTATGGACGACGTGACGCACCAACTACTCTGAGGGATCTCCACCGAATCGCCGTTGAGGAGTGGGACAATCTGGATCAACAGTTCTTTGATGAACTTATGGATAGTATGCCATGACCAATACAGGCATACATCAATGCAAGAAGACGCGCTACTGGGTATTAAATTTACCGGTGTTTACAGCAATCTGGACCACCACCACCGAAGGTCTCCCTGTATTGTCGTACAACATGCAATGTGTGGTTCTCATGAGCACTAGAAAGGACGGAAATGATGTTTATGTTGATCTCTATTCCAGCTTTCTGTACAGGTTACGGAACTCTCGGAAAAGAGGTGATGCAAAACTTTTTTGATGTGTGTAAATGCTGTTGTGCGATGTACAGTCTTGGCTCACTCTGCAAGTGGCTTTAAAATCAGTGGGCAGTTTTCTCGCTCCGGACTAGGGAGCACCCAAGACACTGAAGCTGCTCATGAGCGCCACCGGTGTTAATGTGGTAGCGGCCGGAGCGTGAGAATGGCGTCTTTCAGAGAGCAGCGAACCCAGCTGGACACCTAAACAGTGAGAGGAGGATAATGGCACGAGGAGGACGCTTGGCGGGTGGCAACGTGAAACATCCCTTTAGAACAATTAAGAATGACAGTGCTGGTAAACCTCTTATGGTATTTGATTTTCAAACAGCTGAGCGAAACTGAACGTACTCAGCCGTTTCTCTCTTTACTTATTCTGATCAACAGTAAACTGACACACAATATTTTTAGCGCAACGCAATCTGACTTTCAATAATCCCCACAAAAGAATGGCCCTGACTAAAATAACCTATACCTTTCATGAATCACTTACGTCACAAAAATCTTCGTTACTCGAACTACTGCAGTACAGCGAGCGCCAATACTGCCAGCTAAATGAGAGATTCTAACTGCTGAAGGCACTAACTACTGATAGACATAGTTAGCAAATGAAAGATTTTCATGGAGAACAAACAATGTATTTACCTTAATAGTATCAGTTCATGACATCCTGTCTTACAAATGTCCTTTTTATGACTGACACACGGCCAGTTCATCCGCTCTCAAAACTCTGCTATCTCTCTCCTCACATCCACCACTGCTGGCGGCTCACCTCCAACTGCGCAACGCTATGCGCTGTTCACATCCAACTGCCCAACATTACAATATCAAATATTCCAATAACACCAACCAGCCGCAGATTGCACGCAGCACAGTCCGTGATTTTCATATAGAGCGCTACGTGGCGTTACCAACATAAAAACCTAAACAGCGTACTTACAAGCGTATTGAGCACGAGCAAGTAGTGGAAGTGTCTGATTGGTTTTGTTCCTGATGCCTGCAGAATTCTTATGGCTGGAGCGCAAATAAAAACTCTTCTGTTTTATTGAGAATTCTCTGCTTATTGGTTGCACTGCAATAGCTGAATTTATATGTTATAATGATAATCCGCATGTCTTACTGGAAGTCGCAACTGCGGGGAACACGGCAGCCTGCTGCAAATCGTTTTAGTCGACGAAACTTCCGCTACTTGCGCGTTGACGAGCATGGAATGACTCTGAGGAAACACAACACTCATACCACGAGCGGAGAAAAAATCCTACCCGGCCGGGAATCGAACCCGGGTCACTCAAATGGCATTTCTGTCGCGCTGACTAGTTGGGTATGGAGGTGGAGAGTGTTAAATGTTAAATCAGTATGTTTATTACTTCATTTTATAATGATTGTGGGTAACATATCCTTTTCAAGTTACTGGCGTCTCATATTGTTCCTATTCTCTCTGTTTTTCGAGTTCCGTACCTCAATCGGTAATAACGGAACTGTTACGGGATCACTTTGTTGTCCGTGTGTCTGCCTGTCGGTCTACCCTTCTGACTGTTAAAAACATTTCTTCACAGGAACGGGTAGACGTGTGAAGTTGAAATTTATATCACATTCTGTGGACTATGGGTCCCCTTTCGCTGTAAAAGCAATGAAGCTTCTAAGTCAACAGATACGGCCATTAGTGATACATATTTTGATACTCGAAAATTCACTCACAATCTATAGCATACTTCCCGTTGACCTACAATCATGAAATCTGGAAACAGGCAAGGTTTCACAGTAACACTGCACAGGGTGCATCCAGCTGCAGGTAGTGGCACATGTCGGCACTAATGATTTGTGTCGCTTTGTATCTGAGGAAATTCTCTCTGGATTCCAGCGGCTATCTGATTTGGTGAAGGCTGCCGGTCTTGCTTACGAGATGAAGGCAGAGCTCACCATCTGCAGCATCGTTGACAGAACCGACTGCGGACCTTTGGTGCAGAGCCGGGTGGAGGGTCTGAATCAGAGGCTCAGACAGTTTTGCGACCTCGTTGGCTGCAGATTGCTTGACTTGCGCCATAGGGTGGTGGGGTTTCGGGTTCCGCTGAATAGGTCAGGAGTTCACTACACTAAAAAAAAAAAAAATGGTTCAAATGGCTCTGAGCACTATGGGACTCAACTGCTGAGGTCATTAGTCCCCTAGAACTAGTTAAACCTAACTAACCTAAGGACATCACACACATCCATGCCCGAGGCAGGATTCGAACCTGCGACCGTAGCGGTCTCACGGTTCCAGACTGCAGCGCCAGAACCGCGCGGCCACTTCGGCCGGCCACTACACTCAGCTGGCGGCTACACGGGTAGCTGTGTGGCGTGGACGGGGCGGTTTTTTTAGTTTAGAAGGCCTCGGGAAAGTACGGGGTGGGCTGCAATCTCAAAGGGTGCATGGCAAATACAGGACGTGCTTGGATCAAGGAACAGTCGGAATTGTAGTTGTAAATTGTTGTAGTTGTGCTGGGAAAGTCCCTGAGCTTCAAGCGCTAATAGAAAGCACAGAAGCTGAAATCGTTATAGGAACAGAAAGCTGGATAAAGCCTGAAATAAGATCTGCAGAAATTTTTACGAAGTCTCAGACGGTGTTCAGGAAAGATAGATTAGGCAGAATTGGTGGTGGAGTGTTTGTGACTGTCAGTAGTTGTTTATCTTGTAGTGAAGTCGAAGTAGATACTCCGTGCGAATTGGTATGGGTGGAGGTTATACTTAACAGCCGAACTAAGTTAATAATTGGCTCCTTCTACCGACCCCCAGACTCTGATGATATAGTTGCTGAACAGTTCAAAGAGAATTTGAGTCTCGTAACAAATAAATACCCCACTCATACGGTTATGGTTGGTGGGGACTTCAACCTTCCCTCGATATGTTGGCAAAAATACTTGTTCAAAACCGGTGGTAGGCAGAAAACATCCTCTGAGATTGTCCTAAATGCTTTCTCCGAAAATTATTTCGAGCAGTTAGTCCACAAACCCACGCGAATTGTAAATGGTTGCGAAAACACACTTGACCTCTTAGCCACAAACAATCCAGAGCTAATAGAGAGCATTATGACTGATACAGGGATTAGTGATCACAAGGTCGTTATAGCTAGGCTCAATACCGTTTCTTCCAAATCCACCAGAAACAAACGCAAAATAATTTTATTTAAAAAATCGGATAAAGTGTCACTAGAAGCCTTCCTAACAGACAATCTCCATTTCTTCCGAACTGACTATACTAATGTAGACGAGATGTGTCGCAAATTCAAAGCTATAGTAGCAACAGCAATTGAGAGATTCATACCTCATAAATTGGTAAGAGATGGAACTGATACCCCATGGTGCACAAAACAGGTCCGAACGCTGTTGCAGAGGCAACGGAAAAAGCATGCGAAGTTCAGAAGAACGCGAAATCCTAAAGATTGACTAAAATTTACAGACGCGTGAAATTTGGCACGGACTTCAATGCAAGATGCCTTTAATAGGTTCCACAACGAAATATTGTCTCGAAATTTGGTAGAAAATCCGAAGAAATTCTGGTCGTATGTAAAGTACACAAGCGGCAAGACGCAGTCAATACCTTCGCTGCGCAGTGCCGATGGTACTGTTACCGACGACTGTGCCGCTAAAGCGGAGTTATTGAACGCAGTTTTCGGAAATTCCTTCACCAGGGAAGACGAATGGAATATTCCAGAATTTGAAACACGAACAGCTGCTAGCATGAGTTTCTTAGAAGTAGATACCTTAGGGGTTGCGAAGCAACTCAAATCGCTTGATACGGGCAGTCTCCAGGTCCAGATTGTATACCGATTAGATTCCTTTCAGATTACGCTGAAACAATAGGTCCCTACTTAGCAATCACATACAACCGCTCGCTCACCGATAGATCTGTACCTACAGATTGGAAAATTGCGCAGGTCGCACCAGCGTTTAAGATGGGTAGTAGGAGTAAACCATCTAGCTACAGACCTATATCATTGACGCCGGTTTGCAGTAGGGTTTTGGAACATATATTGTATTCAAACATTATGAATCACCTCAAAGGGAACGATCTATTGATACGTAATCAGCATGGTTTCAGAAAACATCGTTCTTGTGCAATGCAGCTAGCTTTTTATTCGCACGAAGTAATGGCCGCTATCGACAGGGGATCTCATGTTGATTCCGTATTTCGATATTTCCGAAAACCTTTTGACACCGTTCCTCACAAGCGACTTCTAATCAAGCTGCGTGCCTATGGGGTATCGTCTCAGTTGTGCGACTGGATTCGTGATTTCCTGTCAGGAAGGTCGCAGTTCGTAGTAACAGACGGCAAATCATCCAGTAAAATTGAAGTGATATCAGGTGTTCCCCAGGGAAGCGTCCTGGGACCTCTGCTGTTTCTGATCTATATAAATGACCTGGGTGACAATCTGAGCAGTTCTCTTAGGTTGTTCGCAGATGATGCTGTAATTTACCGGCTAGTAAGGTCATCCGAAGACCAGTATCAGTTGCAAAGCGATTTAGAAAAGATTGCTGTATTGTGTGGCAGGTGGCAGTTGACGCCAAATAACGAAAAGTGTGAGGTGATCCACATGAATTCCAAAAGAAATCCGTTGGAATTCGATTACTCAATAAATAGTACAATTCTCAAGGCTGTCAATTCAACTAAGTACCTGGGTGTTAAAATTACGAACAACTTCAGTTGGAAGGACCACATAGATAATACTGTCGGGAAGGCGAGCCAAACGTTGCGTTTCATTGGCAGGGCACTTAGAAGATGCAACAAGTCCACTAAAGTGACAGCTTACACTACACTCGTTCGTCCCCTGTTAGAATATTGCTGCGCGGTGTGGGATCCTTACCAGGTGGGATTGACGGAGGCCGTCGAAAGGGTCAAAAAAGGGCAGCTCGTTTTGTATTATCACGTAATAGGGGAGAGAGTGTGGCAGATACGATACGCGAGTTGGGATGGAAGTCATTAAAGCAAAGCCGTTTTTCGTCGCGACGAGATCTACATACGGAATTTCAGTCACCAACTTTCTCTTCGAATTGCGAAAATATTTTGTTGAGCCCAACCAATGATCATCAAAATAAAATGAGAGAAATCAAAGCTCGAACAGAAAGGTTTAGGTGTTCGTTTTTCCCGCGCGCCGTTCGGGAATGGAATGGTAGAGAGATAATATGATTGTGGTTCAATGAACCCTCTGCCAAGCACTTAAATCTGAATTGCAGAGTAATCATGTAGATGTAGATGTAGAAAAGTTCCGTAAGCTGCTAATATGTAACTACATCACACTAAAAAGAAGTCCTTTGTCATTTGTCATCCGACGTCAACTTGAAATTAAAACATTTAGGAGTTGTGCTTTCAGGGCGACTTGGTCGCCATGGTAAAAGTAAAAAAACAGGCAAGGAATATCATTATTGCACATGTGACGTGTTTCAATGTATCCATCATCAGATCCAGGAACAATTACTGCATATAGATATAGCATTTCAAGTCGTATGTCAAGCGCCTCATGTACGTGCAGTAATCACTCCTAGATATCTGTTAATGGCTAAATTCCGTCGTGCTTCATATGCTTCATGTTCGGCTTTTACCATAGCGACCAAGTCAGTTCGAATGGAGACCTACTGATTATTAGAATAACGCTCGCTTGTCTCCTGCATGACTTGATGTCACATTTGTCTTACTGAAATTAAAACATTCTCAAAAATCTTGGAGTCCCTGGGACCGATATATTGCCACTATAAATTTTAATAAAAGGCAAAAACGATCGTGTTCTCGATTTCCGTAATGGAAGAAATATATACATAATCAAGTTTGCACGGAACCCTCGGTGCGTAAGTCCTATCCGCACGTGGCAAACTTTTTAAATTACTTGTGTGCATGAATTCTTGTCTTGAGCACAGGTCTATTTTTATTTTTGTTTTATTGTAATATGTGGCGCATTTCTTCAGTATAAGGCAATTGTGGCTATAGTTATGCTATGCTTTTGTAATAAAGTCGTGTTTCCTAGTGAAAGATACTTGCACCTTGTGACATTTCTAGCAAATTGGTACCAAATAAATCGTAATGTTGTGCAACATGCTTGAAACAACTACTGTGTGGATATGTTATGAGGTTGTGGCATCTTGGAACGAGCTAAGGCGTCACAGTCCACAAGGAAACAGGGTCTTCAGCTGTCGTTCGCTCACCTACCAAGGTAGCGTCCATTTTCCTGAGCGGCGATTAGTCGAGACGTTCGAGGCAGAAGCTGGAGGAGTATGGTACTGGCAGTAGCCAGGAGCGGTCGCATATGTGGAATGACACAGATCACGATAATTAGCAGCTGAGCTGTGGTGAGGTCAAGATTTGCTAAGATGCTGCTAGGAAGAAATTGTATCAAACTGCGTTACAAAAAGATTTGGCTGGTGAATATGGCTGAAGAGAGCAGTTGCGGATGTGCAGAGAAAAAGTGTGTTAATCTTCCTCAGAGTTTATATTAAATGCATTGGTATTGATTACACAATTATAAGCTGTCATGAACGTGATGACAGTCAAGTACCTGTTTACATGAGTGACGTGTAATAGTTTGTGTGTTAGCAACAGTACTATGACAAGACCACTACTTTCCTCTGATCACAACAGTAGCAGAACCATTTCATAAACGGATCCACGTCAGAGTGTTATCTTCTGCAACGAGACAGTCTACTTTAGAAGTTATCACGTGAGCTGTAGGGTTGTTTGATGAGAATCTGATGTTGTACATATCGAAATGCAGCCCTCTTAGGCATGGTTAGGCTAATACTCCCAGCCACAGAGGCATGGCTATCAGAGGTGAGGTGTTTAACTTCTAAAACTACCAGGCTTTCCGCTCAGCAGCACTAATGATTCTGCATCGCTGTCACTGCGTTGCCATACATATTACATTTATGCCAGCTAGAGTGTAGATGTTAACCTTAAGTTTCTTATACCAAATCACACATTAGCTAGATGGATAGGGAGTGTGTCTGTTGCGTGAAGATGCAGGAAGAGTTGGCCACTGTCCAAACGCAGCTGGAAGCCCCAGTCAACAGGTTCCAGAGTGCCACCTTGAGGTGCGGTGGGGATGGGATGCCTGGGGCAGCCTCTGCTTCACTAGATGTGCAGAGGAGGATGTCACAGCTCTCTGTCACTGAGCCGACCTCAGGTGCGACTGAGCCAGCCGGCCCACTCTCACCTCAGTGTGGGTGGAGGACTGTGTCAAGATCTCGAGCCTCAAGGCGAAGGCTGCATGGGGGACGCAGGCTCCTGCCAAATACTGTGCACTTTACTCATAGAGTCAGTGTTCTATCTGATGCTGGGGAGGGGGAGGGGGGGGGGAGCCCCTCAGTAACATAGCGGCTGGGACGGGGAAGAAGTCCAACGTTCAGTCGGTGTGCTTGCTGAGGGGCCTTGTCCGGAATGTGGAAGACGCTATTCTGGCGGCTGTCGAGGGTGGGGTGCAGCCAGCTGCAAATTGTTGCACATGTCGACACCAACGATGCCAGTCGTCGGGGTTAAGAGAAAATCCTTGGATCCTTTCGATGGATGGCTAAATTGGCGAAGGCGGCCTCCATCTCTCGAGGAGTGGAAGCCAAGCTGACGATCTGCAGCATTGTATCCAGCGTGGACTGGGGTCCTCTGGTTTGGTGTGGAGAATCTAAACCAGAAGCTAGTCGACTCTGCAACGAAAATGGTTGTAGATTCCTCGACCTACGCTATGGGGTGGAAGGTTGTAGGATGCCCTTTGATAGATCATGGTAACACTACACACAGAAAGCAGCTACGTGGGTAGCACAGTACTTATGGCGTGCATATGAGGTTTTTTTTTAGATCAGGTTCCTCCCCACGGGAAACAAATCGTGGGCTTGAAAAATTACCAGTTCATGACACTGATGTGGGTGTACTAACTAAAAATTGTTCGCCTAAACTGGTCATTCCAAAAGATTTAAATATGCTAACTCTCATGTTAGTAGATTGTCGAAGCGTCTGTAGCAAGATCCCGAGTTACTCTCCGAAATAAACAGCAGTAATGCCAGTATTGTATTAGGTACAGAAAGCTGGTTTAAACCAGACAAAAATAGCAGTGAAATTTTGAACTCGAATTGGACAATGTTTAGGAAGGATAGGACGGGTGCTACGGGAAGTGGTGTGTTCATTGAAATTAAAAGCTGTTTAAACGCAGATGAGATCGATACTGGGTCGGATTGTGAAGCAGTCTGGATGAAGCTGTAAATCATACAAGGCGTGACCATTGTATCAGGATGTTTTTGTAGACCACCAGCATCCGCAACAAACATCGCAGAACGTTTCAGGGAAAGTCTTGAGCACATACGAAATAAATTTCGAAATTATCCATTACTTATAGGTGTAGACTTTAATCTGGCGTACATTGACTGGGAAAATTACATGTTTATCACAGGGGGGAGAAGCAAAGACTGGTGTGAAGTTATTCCAGAAGCGCTCTCAACATAACAACCTTGAGCAACTGGTTAGAAAACCAACTCGAAATGGGAACATATTAGATTCTTGGTGACAAACAGACCTGATCTTTTTGAGGAAGTTAATCTAGAACAAGATATTAGCCACCATAAAGTCGTTGTGGCTTCTATTTCAGTGGAGGTTGCAAAAAAAGCCAAAGAAACAGCGTACAGTTTTCTTGTTTGGGAAAGAAAATAAATGTATCATTAATGAATATCTTCATAGTCAGCTCCAATCATTCACCGCGGCACACAAAGGTGTTGAGCATCTTTGGTCGCAATTTAAAGGTATTTTCCACCACGTGCTAGAGAAATATGTGCCTAGCAAAAACATAGGGGAGGGAAAGGATCCACCTTGGTTCAACAAACATATTAGGAAGTTGCTGAAAAAGGAGAGAATTTTGCACACTCGTTCTAAACGTAGTCACTGCCCCACTGACAAACAGAAATTATGCGATATGACAGCAGCTGTCAAAAGGTCAATGAGAGATTCTTTTAACGAATTTGAAAGCAATATTTTATCTGCATATTCTAAAAATAACCCCAAATAATTTTGGTCGCACGTGAAATCAATGAACGCTACAAATAATTTAGTACTTCTCTTGCTGGCAGTACGGGGTAATGTAATGGATAATGATAAACAGAAGACCGAAATTCTAAACTTAGCTTTCAAAAGTCGTTTACGGTAGAGGACTGCAGCACCATCCGCCCTTTCAATGATCGAACAAACGAAAGGATGGCTGACAAAGTGTTTAGTGTTCAAAAAATGGTTCAAATGGCTCTGAGCACTACGGGACTTAACATCTGACGTCATCAGTCCCCTAGAACTTAGAACTACTTAAACCTAAGTAACCTAAGGACATCACACACATCCATGCCAGAGGCAGGATTCGAACCTGCGACCGTAGCAGTCTCGCGGTTCCGGACTGAAGCGCCTAGAACCGCACGGCCACCGCGGTCGGCAGTGTTTAGTGTATGTGGGATTGTAAAACAGTTCAGATCCTTAGACGCCAGAAGGCATCTGGCCCTGACGGCATCCCCGTAAGATTTTTATGTTGACTACGCTACAAATATAGCGCCATTCTCATCCATCATCTGCAGGTGAGCCTCTCACAGTCTACAAAGGTCATTATGTCTGAACACAAAATATGTTGCATGATTCTACAACAAACCGATGTCAGTGAAATTGGCCGGTCATTATGTGCATCCTATTCTCTACCCTGGACTTGAAAGTTTTGTTGATAGAGACATTATTGCCTATCGTACGTACCATATGGCAGAACTTGCTAGTAAAGACTTTGGTAAATCTGCTTACATGTCCCCTTCAGCACTGTCGCCGCTCTAAACAGACAGTTTATAAAACCATCGAGAACATCGAGTTCGCCACAACAGCAGGCGACAAGAAGAACGGCATACCTGTAAAGAGTGTTGCTGGTACTGCACTTGTCGACGGACCTTGTGCTTTCTGTGGTTCTAGACTTTAGTATTGACATTAATGATACATTTTCTCATGTTAATGGTTGGCTCACTGTAGCCATAGTACGTGGTGGTACGGGAGTTCCTAATGTACCTGGACTTGAAAGTTTTGTTGATAGAGACATTATTGCCTATCGTACCTACAATATGGCAGAACTTGCTAGTAAAGACTTTGGTAAATCTGCTTACATGTCGCCTTCAGCTTTGTCTTTGTATACTCGTAATAAGAGAAAAATATCATTGGAACACCGGAAAGTTCCACCGGACTGGAAGATGGCCCACGTCATAGCAATCTATAAAACGGGTAGAGAATAGGATGCACAAAATGACCGGCCAATTTCACTGACATCGGTTTTTTGTAGAATCATGCAACATATTTTGTGTTCAGACATAATGACCTTTTAGACTGTGAGAGGCTCACCTGCAGAAACCAGTACGGTTTTAGGAAACAGCGGGCATGCGAGACACAGCTGGCCCTCTTTGAGCCTAATGCGCAACAGGCTCTAGATACCAGCTCTCGGGTTGATGCCAAGTTCCTAGACTTTCTAAAGGCATTCGACTTAGTTCCGCACTGTCGCTTACTGCAAAAAGTGCCCACTTATGGTCTACCCGATAGCAAATGCGGTTAGATAAAAAGTTTTCTAACAGCAGGGAGCAGTATGTCGTCCAAAATGGGGAGACTTCAACAGAAACAAGCTTAACATCAGGTGTGCCCCAGGGCAGTGTAATAGGTCAGCTACTTCTTATGTTGGTACAGACAGTGGCATTAGACTGTTTTCCGATGACGCTGTAGTCTAGAGGAAAGTAGTATCACACAGAAGTTGTGAACAAATCAATGAGGATTTACAGAAAATAAATGAGTGGTGTAATGACTGGCAGTTATCTCTCAAAATTTGTCAGTGTAACCTACTGCGTATAACAAAGCGAAAATCCCCATTGATGTACGAGTCCAATAAATGCCCAGTATTTGGAAGCGGTAACATCCGCAAAGTATCTGGGTGTGACTATTCGAAATGATCTGACTGCACAAGTAACGGTTAAGGCGAACTCTAGATTGCGGTTTATTGGTGTAATCCTGAAGTTATGCAGTACTTCAACAAAGGAAATTGATTACAATACTTTACTTCGTCCAGTCTTGGAGTACTATTCGTCTGTATGGGACCCTTACCAGTTGGGCCTGATTCAAGAGACTGAGAGGGTGCAACGAAGAGTGGCAAAATTTGTGACTGGTACATTTAACCATCGCGAGAGCGTTACAAATCTCATAGAAAGTTGGAAGTGGGACACCTTGCAGATAGACGACGCGCTAAATGGAAGGGGCTGCTCACTAAATTCCAAAATCCGATCTTCGCCGAGGATATAGAGCATATATTATTACCACCAACTTTCAAATAGCCCAATGATCACCATTCAAAGATAAGGGAAATTAGAGCTTGTACTGGAGCGTTCGGACAGTCGTTTCTCCCTCGCGCGATCCGCGAATGAAACAGGGGGAGGGGGGGAGGGGGAATGTGACATTGGCGAGAATACTGCCCTCCACCACACACTTGGTGTCTAGCGTAGTATATATTGTAACAGTTGTGATACTAAATAAAACACTTCTGTCACTAAATGTTAACCGAGCGAGGTGGCGCAGTGGTTAGACACTGGACTCGCATTCGGAAGGACGACGGTTCAATCCCGCGGCCGCCCATCCTGATTTAGGTTTTCCGTGATTTCCCTAAATCACTCCAGGCAAATGCCGGGATGGTTCCTCTGAAAGGGCACGGCCGACTTCCTTCCCCATCCTTCCCTAATCCGATGAGACCGATGACCACGCTGTCTGGTCTCCTTCCCCAAACCAACCAACCAACCAACTAAATGTTACTGGGTTTTCTCTTTTGATGCTGTCAATTGTCAGGATGAGCATTCTAAAGCATTCTGTCAGGGTGAAAATATTAAATAAATTAACTGTTCTCTCTTAACAACATGTGGGCAGGGTGGGCTCTTCCTTGGCTCGGGTATGAGGTAGAATGAAACAGCATTTTTACATAAGATGCCTATTGAAAGTTTCGTACAACTGTATCTTACTGGACGTTCTGGTTCGGAGAGCGGCAGCTGTGTCGTTTGTGAAGTCTTCTGCTGCTGCGGCGGCGGCGGAGGCGTCCGATTACGCGTAGCGGTGTGTATCTCGTGTCGCCGTCTCGCCCAGCTGACTGGAGACGCGCAGCGTGAGGTGGCCGGTTTAATTATTGCGAGCGAAGTCGTGCATCGGATGATACCTTGGGTGTGGCGTCCCAGTGTTTCTCTTCTCTAAGCGGCCGCGTGTGTTGTGCGTTGGCCAGCGGAGCGGCGCGGCGAGGGAAGGCCAGTGTCCCGGACTCGAACAACGGACTCCCGCTTGCCAGTCTTCGGTTGTCAGATCTCCATCCCAGCTCACAGGTGACTGCTGATGCGAGGCCGTCTCCTTCCCGTCCTCACGAGTCACCCGGGTACATAAAGATCAGACTTCAAATACCTTTTAACTTCTTTCTGTCTTCTGGCGCCGAGGCTGCTCCTTGCTATTCCATTACAGCGGCGGACTTGGTGCGACTGTGCATGATGTAGTCTCTTCTTGCATGACGGTCTTCTGCACCGAAACTGACTGAAAACTACTGCTACGCTTCTTCACTTCTTCGTCTTCTTCGCCTCTCGTCTCCGCCTCCGTCTCCGTCCTCGTCTTCGTCTTCGTCTCGTCTCCCAGGCCCACTGCGTCTCGCGTATTTATTCACTTCAGTTTACTGGAGGTAAACGACTTCACGGTGATTGCCTCTTCTGTCACGTTGGAAAGCTTCTCGAAGAATCTTCTTAACGTCGGTCATTGGCTCTTGGCGCATGTGACGACTGAGAAACACGTGAGCCGGTCATTGCCTCTTCCGTCACGTTGAAAAGCTTCTCGAAGAATCTTCTTAACGTCGGTCATTGGCTCTTGGGATGTAGGCGAGGGCCTTTGCTCACATGCGACAACTGAGAAACACGTGAGCCGGCCGGGCGATGCCCTGACGGCTGAATCGACAGTGCCTGCTTATGTGGAACTTGCTGACTTCACGGTCATTGTCTCTTCTGTTCTGCTGTTTTGCCCGCTGTTTGCCAGTATGTAACTCTCTAAACTAAACCAAGTCTTTCATTCATATTATAATTTCTACTTCACTTTGATTTCACTAATTTATTTACTTAAGTACCACTCAACAATATGTAGATGTAGTTATATTTGTTAACGAAATGCAAGTGTGGTGTTTCAGTGAAGTTCACAGGTGGTTCGCCCTTCCACTTGTCTCTTTTCATTTATTCACATTTCTCAATGGAACTGTAGTGGAGTTGAATTAGTTTAATGGGCGATGAGATCATAGTTATTATATGAGCTGATTGCATTTCTACTTCCCAACATTCTGTAATCTGGTATAACACTGAGTATATCAATATGCTTTAAGGCGAGCTTTGGAAGTGAGGAATGCTGTGAATGCGAAACAGACTGTTTGTAGTGAGGCCCAGTGAAACCAGCTGTGCGGAGCCATGAGACCACCGGCTTTCACAGATGTGTAGGAAGGAGAGAAGCAGGTGTAGCTGCCTTACCATGCTGGAGGGTGAAGGTCCCTTTGCTGAACAGTGAGTAGGTGGCGAGGCTATTGTGTGGTTTATAGCATTGTCTGTGGGACAACCGAGGTAAAAGCTTCCGTTCCACAAGATGAAACTGTCAACAGACGGTAGGCCCTAAGAGCATGTTAAAAGAAATACTTACGGAGATAAACTCTCCCAACATTCCTAGAAACTTGACAAAACAGCTCTGATCTTCTTAAGGTTCGGAAGTTGCAGTAAAGTTAGCAACTAGTCTCGTGAACAGTTTTTTAACACTTCATAGATCCTGCAACGTGAAACTATCTGGTGACTGAATGAGCACCGATGGTGTCATAGAATTAATGTGAAGAGGCTGTAGCACTTAGCGGGAAGCTTTTTAGAGAAGAGGCAAGGACATTCCAATTCATTAGGTTGTTGTTGTTCGCCTTTTATTGGTTGCTTATTTTGTCTAAGAAACAGTTACGCCTTTGGCTGTCATTAGTAACTTTTAAAGGGATTGGAGCACACATTTTGTTAATGGGAAGAAAGAGGTAAGCAGCTTTTTGGCGACAGGAAAATTGCAGTAGGGCAGACATGGTGCAGATGTCGCGGTGTTAAATTCATGGAGCTTAAAGGTGAACAGACTGGTCTATGTTGGCTGGGGTGCAGTGCTTGAGTCCTCAGCTGCATGATCATACCAGAGAAGGTTAGTGTGTCCGCATTACGTAGAAGACTATGGTAAGTGCCAAGGCCCGCGCGGTTGGCCGTGCAGTCTTAGGCTAGGCTCAAATTGAGAAGCGTATAGCACGTGTGACGTGACACAACACTACAGCGCGACACGCACGTGCCGCACGGGTCACGCGGGTGCAGCGCATATTGTGAAGCGTACACCACACTTCGCACGCGCCACTGGCGAGGCTCTGCGCTGACGGAACCGAAGCGCGCGCAACCTCTTATCTTTCTCAAACGATTTTACAGAAATTATTCTCTGAAAATACATGATTTTTGCCTTACTTGTAGCGTTATATGTCAGCTTCATGCCCATCACCTCGATAATGACCATTCTTCTTGTGATGTACACATTTTAGTAAGACACTACGCAAAACTCAAAACGTTTGCAACGGAAATTAGGGGTTGCTATGATTTTGCGTTTGGTGCGTATTACATCATATGTTGCTGCGTATGGAATTTAGCTAACATGCTGAATTTCTGTTTGGACTTGGGAGGAGATCTCCATCTGCCTCCGATCTCGAGAAAATGGATCCCATGTAGCGCGCTCACTTCCGATCTCACGCCTGCGAGAATGAAATACTCGCAACATCTCTCGTATCTCCTAAACCCCTCGAGAGATCGAAACGAAAGTTTGGCGAATGATAGCACACAAGGAGGAGAGTGTTTTGCCAATTATTAAACACACGGAATATATCACTACTTCTTTTTTTATTTATTTCACTCCAGTGACTGTAATTTTTTAAGAGTTGTCGACAGCTAGCAAAACAAGAGCTTCCTAGTATGAATATAAACACGAAATTTCTTCTTTTATGTTACTGCAAACCGATACTATGAGGTTTTTCGTAAGCTATTGAGCTCTGTGATTGCCAATTACTTGTTTAATGAGGCCCTACGTTTCGGAATTCTGTCTCTATAGCTGCTGTGAGATGAGTTTGGCAAATTACACTGTGACAAAGGAAGTACAATTAAACTAGTCACTAGGAGAAATGTGGCCGTTACTCAAAACGGTGATATTTCTTCGAATGACAAAAGGTTAACAAAGAAACTTACCAAAGGATTTTATCCTTCTCTTGATCTGAGCAGTATTAAAATAATGACGAGCGTTCCTTCAGGCGGAATGATAGGCACATACCAGATAATGGTTACTCACCTACGGCTTGCCAAACTGACAATGTGTGATCGCGGATAAAATAGTTGTTATTGAGAAAAATAAACAATTGCTCTGTCGCACAACACAATGGTCATTGTATTGTCAGCAGCTGAGGATAATGTGTGCGACAGGAATGCACAAGCTAGCCATGTGTGCCTTGTGAGTTGGAGTTCGAAAAACTTTGTCATGAAAGTAGATCTTCCCTTGTCAGCAGTACATTTCAACGTATTAAATATATCTAACCATAACACTCTTGTAGGATATTCCTACTTTCGTAATAATACCGACAATTTAAAAAAAAAATGGTTCAAATGGCTCTGAGCACTATGGGACTTAACATCTATGGTCATCAGTCCCCTAGAACTTAGAACTACTTAAATCTAACTAGCCTAAGGACAGCACACAACACCCAGTCATCATGAGGCAGAGAAAATCCCTGACCCCGCCGGGAAGCGAGAACGCTACTGCACGACCACGAGCTGCGGACCCGACAATTTTCTTCATTTGTGTAGCCTGTTGTATAATTAGTTTATTAATGCTGATAATTTGCTTGCAACAATTGAAATGGTTTTCTCATCACAGTGAACCAATTAAAAGATTCTTATTTGTGACTGTTTTTCGACTGTTTCTAACTTGCAGTGGAAATGTAATGTTCACATGCATGTAGTACAGTGTGTTGTATTACATTATTACATCCACATCAGAGTAATCACAGTGAGACTTCTGTACTTCAGATCATGGATTCTTTTTACCAGAGGCACAAAGAGATCACATCTGTGATTATCCGTTTCTAAATTTTTGTAACAGATCGTACAGATACGCCAGCATACTAGGCAGCGAAAAGATAACCTTGTTTTACTTTCCTGCCTTGTTTCTTAATCACATGATTTTATAATATACTTTGCTTCCTTATTCACTACCTTCTGTCATTTCTTCCGATCTGAAAACATCGCGGAGGCATATGATACAATTCCAGTTACTGAAGTATGCATTTTTCTTGACAGAAGAAAAACAAAACAAAACTATACAGATATAACTAACAGAATAGTATAATGTACTAACGAAGAAAGCTGGAGCCTTTAAATGGCAAAAACGAAACACTACCCAAAGGCAATAAAATTTAGTACACAGTAAGGCAAAAGTTATCGTATGGACAATGCTACCACTGCTCATATGCGTCGTTCCGATGTGAGCATATGGCCGGGCTACTTTTTCGCTCCCCGCCTCAATTTCCCACGGTGCTAGCGAGGCACGCGCGACGCGCGGCGCGAGAAACTGTGCCTCAACCACAACGCCGCGCGACCTGGCGCAGGCGCTCGACGCGCCCCAGTCCCGTCGCGTCGCAATTTGCGCGGTCCCATTTGAACCTGTGATGTTACAAAAAGACGCGCTGCGCTGCGTCACGCCACATGCGCTATACGCGTCTCAATTTGCGCCCAGGTGCAGATTGAGACGCGTACAGCAAGTGTGACGTGACAAGACACTACAGCGCGACACGCACGTGCCGCACGAGTCGCGCGAGTGCAGCGCATATTGCGACGCGTACACCATACTTCGCACGCGCCGACTGGCGACGCTGTGCGCTGACAGAACCGAAGCGCGCGCAACCTGTTATCTTTCTCAAACGATTTTACAGAAACTATTCACTGAAAATATAAGATTTTTGCCTTACTTGTAGAGTTATATGTGAGCGTCGTGACAAAGCGCCCATTAACCTGCTAATGACCATTCTTATTGTGATGTACACATTTTAGTAAGACACTACGCAAAACTCAAAAAGTTTGCAACGAAAATTAGGGGTTGCTATGATTTTGCGTTTGGTGCGTATTACACCATATGCTGCTAAGTATGAAATTTAGCTAATATGCTGAACTTTTGTTTAGATTTGGGAGGAGGTCTCTATCTGCCTCCGATCTCGAGTAAATGGATCCCATGTAGCGCGCTCACTTCCGATCTCTCGCCCGCGAGAATGAAATACTCGCAACATCTCTCATATCTCCTAAAACGCTCGAGACATCGAAAGTTTGAGGAATGATAGCACACGAGGAGGAGAATGATTTGTCAATTCTTAAACACACGGAACTTTCTTATCTAAGACGATATATCAGTACTTATACTTCCCTTTTTATTTATTTCACTCCAGTGACTGTAATTTTTTAAGAGTTATCGACAGCTAGCGAAACAAGAGCTTCCTCGTATGAAAATTAACATGAAATTTCTTCTTTTATGTTACTGCAAACCGACACTACGAGGTTTTTCGTAAGCTATTGAGCTCTGTGATTGCCAATTACTTGTTTAATGAGGCCCTACGTTTCGGAATCCTGTCTCAATAGCTGCTGTGATATGAGTTTGGCAAATTACACTGTGACAAAGGAAGTACAATTAAACCATTCACCAAGAGAAATGTGGCTGTTACTTACAAACAGTGATGCTTCTCCGAACGAGAAAAGATTAACAACTCACACAAAAGTAGATTGCCAATTCCGTTGGAATTTTGGTGGAATTCACGTAACCCATCGTATTCTTAACACTGAGCGACGGGAATGGAAACTTACCAAAGGATTTTATTCCTTCTCTTGATCTGATCAGTATTAAAATAATGACGAGCGTTCCTTCAGGCGGAATGATAGGCACATGCCAGATACTGGTTACTAACCTACGGCTTGCCAAACTGACAATGTGTGATCGCGAATAAAATAGTTGTTATTGAGAAAAATAAACAACTGATCTGTCGCACAACACAAAGGTCAGCGTATTGTCAGCAGCGGAGGATAACTCGCGCGACGGGAATGCACAAGCTAGCCATGTGTGCCTTGTGAGTTGGAGTTCGAAAAACATTGTCATGAAAGTAGATCTGCCCTTTATCTAACCATAACACTCTTTTAGTATATTCCTACTTTCGCATTAATACCTACCATTTTCTTCATTTGTATAGCCTGTTGAATAATTAGTTTATTAATGCTGATAATGTGCATGCAACAATTGAAATGTTTTTCTCATCACGGCGAACCAATTAAAATATAGCCGCGAGGGATTAGCCGAGCGGTCACAGGCGCTGCAGTCATGGACTGCGCGGCTGTTCCTGGCGGAGGTTCGAGTCCTCCCTCGGGCATGGGCGTGTGTGTTTGTCCTTAGGATAATTTAGGTTAAGTCGTGTGTAAGCTTAGGGACTGATGACCTTAGCAGTTAAGTCCCATAAGATTTCACACACATTTGAACATTTCTTTTTAAATTAAAACATTGTTATTTGTGACCGCTTTTCGACTGTATCTAGCTTCCAGTGGAAATGTGATGCTCAAATGCATATAGTACAGTGTGTCGTATTACATTATTACATCAATATCAGAGTAATCACAGTGAGACTTCTATACTTCAGATCTTGGACGCTTTTTATCAGTAGCACAAAGGGATCACACCTGTGGCGATTATCCCTTTCTAAATTTTTGTAACAGATCGTACTGATACGCCAGCATACTAGGGAGCGAGAAGATAACCTTATTTTACTTTCCTACCTTGAGTCTTAATCACATGATTTTATAATATTCCTTGCTTCCTTATTCACAATCCTCTGTCCCTTCTTACGATCTGAAAACATCTCGGAGGCATATGGAACATGTCCAGCGGCTACTGGCTAATCAGTTACTGAAGTATGCATTTTTCTTGACAGAAGAAAAACAAAACAAAACTATAAAGATATAAATAACAGAAAAGTATAATGTACTAACGAAGAAAGATGGAGCGTTTACATGGCGAAAAACGAAACACTACCGAAAGGCAATGAAATTTAGTACACAGCAAGGCAAAATTTATCGTACGGGCAATACTACCACTGCTGGTATGCACCGTTCCGATGTGAGCATATGGTCGGGCTACTTTCCCGCTCCCCGCCTCAGATATCCCACGGTGCTAGCGAGGGACGCGCAACGCGCGGCGCGAGAAACTGTGCCTCAACCACAACGCCTCGCGACCTGGCGCAGGCGCGTGTCGCGTCCCACTCGCGTAGCGCCGCAATTTGCGCGGTCTCATTTGAATCTGGGATGTTACAAAAAAGCGCGCTGCGCTGCGTCGCGCTGCACGCGCTATACGCGTCACAATTTGCGCCTAGCCTAACGGACGGCTTTCCGGGCGGGAAGGAGCGCCTGGTCCCCGGCACGAATCCGCCCGGCGGATTTGTGTAGAGGTCCGGTGCACCGGCCAGTCTGTGGATGGTTTTTAGGCGGTTTTCCATCTGCCTCGGTGAATGTGGGCTGGTTCCCCTTATTCCGCCTCAGTTACACTATGTCGGCGATTGCTGCGCAAACAAGTTCTCCACGCACGCGTACACCACCATTACTCTACCACGAAAACAGAGGGGCTACACTCGTCTGGTGTGAGACGTTCCCTGGGGGTTCCACCAGCGGCCGAACCGCACAATAACCCTGGGTTCGGTGTGGGGCGGTGGAGGGGTGAAGTGGACTGCGGTAGTCGTCGTGGGGTTGTGGACCACTGCGGCTGTGGCGGGGACGGAGCCTCTCCGTCGTTTCTAGTTCCCTGGTTAACATACAATACAATACAATACAATGGTAAGTGCTACTTACGGCTCCAGAATATTAGGACACTCTAGAGTCTGGATTTTGTAGATAGGTTTCACTCTCTGATGTTTGATCAGCGCTTCTTCAGCTTTTTCAAATTGTTAGATTGTTGTACAGACAGACAATCACTGTGGTCATCATATAGTCCGGTTATAATATATATCACAGAGGCAGCTACGAGATTCTCAAACAACTCATAGTTTTAGCTTTCCACTTCTCATCGGAAATAAGTGACTGTTACATTTATAATCACATAATTGTTTTCAATGCTTTACTGTTCCAAACGTCTTTTGTAGTAGACTACAGTATGCATTTAAATCTTGAGGATATTATTACGTTTTGTAATCTTCGATGATAATTATTATGTCAATTCCGCACTTTCAGATTCATAAACTATAGCGTTCATAAATCCGTTCCAAACATCAAATTCAGCAATGAGTCTCAAAAGTGTGCCTCATACGTAATTAACTCCGATTCAGCTAAATTTACTTACACAGATGAGGGGTTTGCAAAGAGTTCAAAACGCTGTGTACTGGAACATCTTATGGCAAAGACCTGGATAAAGTTATCAACGTGGCCTTTCGTATTGCACTACTGCAGCGCAGCGTGGACACAGCAAAAATAATGCAGCATGCCTACTTGCTGCCCCTGTTAAGTATAAACACTGTTCCACTCCGCTGTGTTCTAATCATGTGATTGAAGTTCTGCATGCTCACTGTGATGATGAATAAGGCAAGAACATACGGCAACACAGCAACTTACGTGTTGGAAAATATGATCCTGAAGTAATGCACCTTTTGATATATACTGTCTAGATGAAACGTTCATTTTTCTCTTTCAAATAATGTATGACATATGGCTATTTGTCGATCATAATTGTTTGTCACATGACATTATTCCTACAGTGATGTGTGGGGCTGGAGTCTCTAGCTTGGTTATCCTAAAAGTGTCGATTGTACGAAATTGTGAGTTTTAGCAATAAATTACTTAATAGATGGCAGGAGACATACATCTCCATATGCAGAAAACACTTTTGTCCAGTTTTAACGCTTTGATCTGAGTTTTGTTCCTCTGTAACCATTTCTCACTTTCGGACAAAGGGCTACATACAGTCAAATCAGAGCGTAGTCTAGATTCTCGTTGAACTAATACTTCTTTTTCTTTCAACTTCTTCCTCATGACACAAGTAAAACAACAGCTGGATAAACTACTCAAATATCTGAGAAATTTCTCCTGCCGCTCTTCTTTATTCGTGTTCTTCTCAGGATTACGAACATTTATCACATTTTACCTGTCGATGTTGTGTAACAATCGATACTGGGTTTACATTGTGGTGGATCGGTATTCAGAATCCATATTTCAATTTCCTGTAGTGTACCTAAATCACCAAATTAATTGCTGGGATGGTTTATTTGAAACCACCAGGACAGTTTCTTACCTTATGCTTGTCCACAGTGAACGTCTGCTCCATCTCTAACGATACCCTCTTAAAGGAATTTTGAATGCCAATCCACTTATTTTCTTGTCTTTCTTCATCTGATATACTCGTAGCATTTCTGTAGATCCACAGTGTCTATGAATGTATCAAGATTAGCATTTACTTTTACGTCCACTGCTGTCGAAAGGGGGATCAAACTAAAAATATTTTTTTATTGTAAATCAACTTTTTCGCCACTTCTTTTCTTGTCTTCCTTCATCTAATATACTTGCAGCATTTCTGTAGATCCACAGTGTCTATGAATGTATCAAGTTTATTATTTACTTTTACCTCCACTGCTGTCTAAAGGGAGATCGTTGCGCGGGATTAGCCGAGCGGTCTGTGCGCTGCAGTAATGGACTGTGAGGCTGGTCCCGGCGGTAGTTTAAGTCCTCCCTCTGGCATGGGCGTGTCTTTTTGTTGATAGGATAATTTAGGTTAAGTAGTGTGTAAGCTTAGGGACTGATGACCTTAGCAGTTATGTCCCATAAGATTTCACACACATTTGAACATTTTAAAGGGGGATCAAACATAAAATATTTTTTATTGTAAAACAACTGTTTTCGCCTAGACGGCAATTCTACAAGTATCTTCAGGTCAAAATCTCGCAAGATGACAGTAATAAAGAAGGAGAACTACCGGTTGCATTAGTAAAACTTGCATCGTGTACTGTGATTGGCAACTGAACAGTAGGTCCTCTAATAAGAACAAAATATGCACGGTCTAGGCCTAAAAGGTAATTTTTGTAATAAATTACGTTAGAACTCCGTCCAATCCCCGACAGTTCCAGGATCCACTAATAAAGGATCAAAATTGCTTGTCTGGAACCTATAAAATTTTTAAGGTTAAACCAAACTTATAAGGTCCTCTTAAACATATGTTTATAATCCTTGGTTGTTATCCTGGTCAGCAATTGAGCTTAGGACAGGATTCCCAATGGTATTACTAAACTGTCCATAATAGTGACAGATTAGCAGTGATTAAGGGGTTGAAGGCTTAAAACGAACTCAAACCAGTGCCTTACACATATTAAAATGCTTTAATAGCACATGTATACAGTAAAAAGTTATTACCTTTGAAAACATGGTGAAATTACCTGCGTCATCACAGGGAGAGTAACTTTAAAGTTCTAAAACTCGCAGAGTATGCTGCGATATTCTATGTGAATTTCAGTATCAAAATAAAATTTGGATCGCTATGCCGTGTTTTTTGCATTTTTATAACCAAACAAGTGTCTGAGCAAATTAATGGGTGTCTGTGAGGCGCGTCTACAAGAAACGTGATTTTTGGATTGTTCTGCTTGCATATGAATCAAGCCAACTCAATCGGCCTTACAAATATCTTACCATGAATTTCGCAAGATGGCGGTGTCTAACGCGAAGTTATACATGACGAATTTAAAGAACAGCATTAGTTTGTCAAGAAAGAGATGATAATCTAAATAGTGGCAAAGAGGCATGCTGCAGCACTGAGGGAAAGGGAGGCATTTACAGTGAAGAGTATTAGACGTAGCGTAAATGCGTAGATTGGAGGTGGGTGAGTGGCTCTCTGGTGGAGATGGATTGTAGGTGCAAAAGATGAAGGCAGCCAGAGGCGACAAAAAATTTGTTGACTTGCAAGTTGGACCGACGAGACTGCGGCGGAGTCAGCGCTTTTCTCCAGTACGGCTCGGTAGCGACCTTGCTAGCAGTGCATCGCGCTGCCTTCAGTGCTGTGTCAGACGGCGGCGCCCCTGCCCTCGTAAGTGCGGTCGGAAACGAACAGTGCGCGGCCACGACGGCAGTCGGCAGTAGCTGAGGATCAGGCCAGGAGTCGGTGGATGGAGGCGGTGGGGGCAGTGGCTGGCACTTTGGTAGCCCAGCGGCTCGGAGTGGAGAGAGCACTAGATCGAACCTCAGACAATCAAGGGTTTGGTTGGACCCCAGCTGGAGGTTCTATAGTTACGGCGGAAGAACATTTGCGGGCGCACAATGGAAGCCAACATGCAGCGGACGCCGATTCAAATCCCAACTATAGCTAGCCGAACGTCCAGCTTTTGTAGACGACGTAGCAGATCTTGTTGCAGCTGACTCCACATACGCAGCCAGCTAAGCGCCGCCTAAACGTCTCGAGAAACCGGTTACTGACCCAGTGCCTGGTTCGCAGTTGCAGAGCCACTGGCATGGCGTAAATGCTAGCTAGAAAGTGTTGGCCAGTTCGTGGATTTCAGAATCCAAATGTTGATTTCTTTTTAGGACAGCTGATACAAGAACACAAGTGGTGTGACGAATAGGCAGTAGTAAACGACATTCATTAATGAATGTAAATAGTGGAAACGAAGAGAACTGGCGACAGTGAAAAAATTAAATTTCGCTATTAATATTAGGAGACGGGAATGTTGCATCACAGGACATAAATCACACAAACATTATGCTAAAATTCACTTCAAGAAAATGTAGGAAATACAAACACAATTTCTGACCTTAACACAATTTATTTTCCACGTTCCAGCATTTGGCGGAGAGTACCCCGTACGACTACCAGTCATTTCATTTCCCGTTTCACTGGAAAACTGAACGAGGGAAAGAACGACTGTCTACACGCCTCGGTATGAGCCCTAAATTGTCGTACGTTATCTTCGTGGTCCTTGCGCGCAATATATGTTGGGGGCAACGAAATCGCTCGGCAGTGAGCTTCAGATGTCGGTTCTCTAAATCTTCTCAGCAATGTTCCTCGAAAATAACGTCGCCTTCCATCCAGGGATTCGCATTTAGTTACCGAAGCCCCTCAGCACCTCTGTAACAATTCCTTGTTGTTCGAACCTACCAGTAACAAATCTGTCACCCTGCCTCTGAATCGCTTCGATGTCTTCCTTTAACCCTACCTGGTTCGGATGGCGAACATTCGTACTCAAAACGGTTCGCACCAGCATCCTGTATGCGGTCTCCTTTACAAATGAACCACACTTTCCTAGAATTCTCTCAACAATCTGAAGTTGTTCATTCGCCTTTCCTGCTATGATCCTCAAATGCTTGTTCCGTTTCACGTCCAGATATTTAAACGACTTAATTCAGTCAAGCAGACATTATTAATGACTAATCCCAGCGTTAGAGGCTGCTGTTTTTCCTTCTCATACGCATTAACGTAAGTTTTTCTACATTTAGAGTTCGCTGCCCTTCATCGGACCAACTACAAATTTTGTTTACCTTGTATCCTCCTACAGTCACTCAACTTCATCACCTTACCGTACACACAGCGTCATCAATCAGCACACAACAGCAGATAGCTGCCCACCCTATCCGCAAAAATCATGTACGTATCTAGATAATAATAGCAGCCTATCAAACTTCCATGAGACACTTCTGATGATGGGCATGCCTCTGATGAACTTTCGTTATCGAGGACAACATACTGAGTTCCACAACTTAAGAAGTCTTCGAGCCACTCACAAGTCTGTAAGCCTATCCCATGTGCTCGTACCTTTTTTAACAACATGTAATGGGGCACAGTGTCAAGCGCTATCCGGAAAGCTAGAAATGTAGTAACCCTCCTGTTGTCCTTCATCCATCATTCGCAGTACATCATGTGAGAAAAGGGCAAGCTTAGTTTCGCACGGTTGGTGCTTCCTAAACCATGCTGATTAGTAGACATAAGCTTCTCGCTCTCAAGAAAAATTATGATATAAAAACTGAGAATATGTTCAAGCATTCTGCAGCAAACGGATGTCAGTTATATCGGTCTGCAACTCTGCAGGTACCTTATTTTGTTCTTCTTATACACGGGAGTCTCCTGCGCATTTTTCCAGTCGCTTGGGTCTTTCCCCTGGGCGAGAGATTCACGATAAATGCAAGCTAAGTAAGGGGTTAATCTCGCAGAGTACTCTGTAAAAAACCGAACTGGAATTCCATACGGACCTGGTGATTTATTTGCCTTCAAATCTTTCAGTTGTTCCTCTACGCCAGGAATGCTTATTACTATGCTGTCCATACGAGAGTCCGTTCGGTGGTCAGATGACGGTATGTTTGTACGATTCTCCTGCGTGAACGATTTCTTGAACACGAAATTTTAAATTTCCGATTTGTTTTTGCTATCTTCAGCTGCCACACCAGACTGGATGGCAGCCTCAGACATACTTAGCAATTTTACGTGGGACCACAACTTTCTCAAATTCTCTGGCAGATCTTTTGCTAAGGTATGACGGTTATGACGGTGGTAGTTGTGGTATGCTTCGAGCATATATCCTTTCACAGACTCACGAATCTCTGCTAGACATTGCTGTCGTCATTTGCTCGCTCTCTTTTGAACCGAATGCGAAACAGCCTCTGCTTCCGCAGAATTTTCGAATTTCGTTATTAAACTGTAATTGTCTTTTCTGTCCTTAATGCGCTCACTAGGCACGTAACTCTCAGACCACAATTTACAATCTGCTTAAACTTTACCCATAATTTCTCTACGTGTATCTTACCGGAACTGAGTGGTAACAATTCATTGTCCAAGTAAGATGCTAAGAACTGCTCTGCTCTTTCTAGCAAAAACGCTCTCCTAGCTTTCTTAATTGATTTATTTACCATACTGACCGGTTTCGGTCTAGGACCATATTCACGATAGTCAAATACGCAGTCATAAAAGCAGCATTACAAGTCATACATTTTTCGAAACCCAAAGTACACAATTTACGCCAAGCAGAACAACTCTGAAAGCAGTAACTATCTGAAATACAGGTCCTAGTCAATAGAAATGAAGATATTAAACTTGCTCAAGATAACGTGGGTGATTATGTTGTTGACTTCTCGAGCCGGTTTAATGTCTTGATTTGCACTGATTAGAGCCAGCATTTCATGTAGTGATTGTGTTCAGAATAGTTATGCTTGATGTAAATCATGTACCCTGGATTCAGAAAAATGTATGATATGTAATGTTTGTTTCATAATAGCATATTTGCCTATCGTGGACATGGTTCTGGCATTAAACCGGTCGGTAAGTAGATTGCGTTAAAGTTAGCATTAATGTTACGTATTTCCTACATTATATGCATGCTGATAACTGCTGCTTAGACAAGATGTTTCATTAATAAAAAGTTGGGTAATAGAAAAGGTTGACGCTACGTCTATAAAGTTTACCAGGAACCTACGAAGTACGATGGGTGACCATTGTTGAATACAGAAGGGAAGCAGATAGTAAGAGCACACTGAGAATCCTCACAAAGAAGGAGAGATGTTCAAAAGATGGTACAGTGTGGGAGATGATGCCGAAAGTAAATGTACTCCGACAATACGATTATTTTTGACGGTACGATAGATGACCACAGCTCCAACAACGTAGTAAGACTTTAGAAACACTTTGTCTCTACAGTATAAAATATGGAACGGGGAAATAAATGTGATTTAGTCAGTTGTTTTACAATTTTAAGTTGTTGGCGAAGAAAATATAAATAGGGACCGTAAAGGTCAGTTTATCTTCAGAAAATGTTAATTAGATCCTCAAAACAGGGCGCTGTAAGCAGTAGGTCTCCAAGAATAATCAAACGTGGCTTCAGAGCGCTTCTTCGTCCCGTCAGTACTTCACGTCACAAAGGTTTTAGGCCAATCTGCGGCTTCTTCCTGTATAAAAGCAATGACGATCATTTGTACGAGAATAATAAAGCGATTTACCTTCTTTAAATCAGCTTTAAAAGTCTTGAATCTGATGCATACAAGTTCGTTAAATAACATGTAAATCATAGCGTCTCAACTGTATTCAAGCAGAAGATACCTTGGGGCTGTAAAAGGTCTAGATATGTATTATTGAAGTTTCGATGCTGATAAGAGAGCTAGTTCCTAAAGCTGAATGTCACGTCCCCAAAAGCCTGCATTTTCATTAGAGCAACTGGATCCGCGCGCTAATGCATGCAAAGTTATTCGGCACTGGCGTGTTGACGTGCGGGAACGCGACCAAACTTTGAAAGGCCGTCGGTCGTTGCGTGTTTCGCTGCAGCGACGGAGCTTTGGCAGATCATTCGCGGCTATCTCTGGGCGTAATTAACAGTCAGAGTATTTTAAAATAAAAGGTCCTTATTAATAAAACTTGTAATGCGTTTCACCGCTAAGTGAGCAGTGAGCCTATTGTGAGATTAAGAAACCCGTTGAATTTTTCTAACAAGGCTTGGTATAATGAACTGTACAATCAAAATCTACTTCCTACAGAGATAACGTAACGTCGTGTTAATATTATACACACGAACATTGACATCTCGTTAGGATTATTCAGCAGGCACATGACAAATTAATTTGAAGTTAACATACTTAAAAAGAATAAATTTGTCAGAATACAGTTATACAGTTTCTGTGTTGTATGAAGAAAAATCATAAATTATCAACTACCTTCCTATTTAACCATTTACTTGTAATTTCAGTGTTGGTTATGACCTAAAATGCAATAAATTCAAATGTGGTACATCAGAAGAATTTTCAGAACTGAGCGAACCAATAAAGTAATAATTGAAAAAATAATGGGCTAAGAGTACCTCGAAGAAAAAAAACAGCCGAGACTGAATAGTTTAGCACCTCTTAGCTCTTCTATGAAAAAATGACATAACAGTGGAAGCAGAAGTGTAAGGGAAACACTGAAGAGACAAAACTTCATTCACTAATAAGGAAGAAACTGAAGAGACAAAACTTCATTTAGTAAAACAAGTTATTTAGGATGTTTACAGTATTACAGAGGTTCTCAAAATGTGAAACCCGTCTCCCAGAGGGGAAGAGAAATGGTGGGGAGTGCGGAGCGAGAAAATCGTGGAAGCCCTTCGTATTATTCTGAATTACAATTCTTCTTCATGTGCTCATAAAAAATATTTCAAAATGTTTTCTTACTCGAAAGAATTTCTTTTGTGGAATAATTATAGATATGTTCAAATGATGTGATTATTGGAAATGGTTTGCAAAACTTGGCATTATATAAGAAGCTGCAGCAAATCACAGCATTCCGCTAAATTCAGTTCAGAGAAACTCATTATAAAGCAGAACCCAAACATGGCGGTCTCCATAAATTAATACCTTTATTCCTAGACAGGGGATGTACAGGCTCCAGAAAATTCATTATTCGCGAGCACAGCGTATTTTACACTGTTCTGTAAAATTCGATGTGAATGAGATATTCCTAGGTCTACTCCTCTGGCTGTTGTTTCTGCTTACACAGCGTAACAGCTTCCACAGTCTTCCAGTCCTATGGTAAGCTCTTTTTATTCTAGCGACAACACTAAACTGATATTTCACATATTCATCACAGAACGAACGGTTACCCCCTCAGGTCCTCTGGCTTTTCGTCTACGAGACTCCAGCTGCTTTTCTGTTTCGTGTTCGTTTACTTCCAGAGTAATTATTTTAGCATTCGTTTGAAATGCAAGCTATGCAATTTCGTGATGATCTTCTTCGGTGCAGCGGTTACAGAAGACAGAATTTCATATTTCGGCTTGGCTAACGAGCATCAGCAAGAGTTCAACTTCGTTTAGGTTTGTAACGCATTTCTTTCTGTCATCTTAATAGCTTCCTAATGTTGTTATCGTAATATACTATTGTCACGGCACCAACGTATTTAGAACATGACTGTCAATAGTCTGCATATCGGTCAGAGGTCTTCCATAGTCTCCTGCGGTTTCTGACACTTTCTGTTAGGCTAGGGTAGTTTCTAAATATCCAAATTTAAATCCATTCTCCGAAAGAAACTTGTATTTTTGTAAAAGATGCGTCAATAACTGAATTTCTTTTCAAAATTCTTCTCTGTAATATTTCTTGTCTGTGTGTAAATGGTTACTACAGGGGCTCATAATCTACATGTAAACAAACTTTTATAATCCGCAGTCCACCTTAATGTGTGTGCACAAGACATTTCTTTTCTCCGGCAGCCTGTTTTATTCGCAAATGGTCTGTGGAAAGAATTATTGTCGTGATGTCTACGTGTAAGCTCTAATTTCCTTGATGTTCTTGTTGTGGTCATTTCGCGACAATTTTATGGGTGAAAGGAATTTGTAGACCGACTCTTCTTGCGCACTCTCTCGAAATCTCTGTAGCAAACTTCGTTGTGATGTGCAGAGCCTGTTTTGTATCACCTGCAGCTGGAATTTGTTGTGTACCACAGTAACGCTCCCGAGCTTAGAAAGTGATCCCGTGACGAAACGTGCACATCATAGTCGAATCTTCTGTAACTCGAACCTGCACGTATTTCATAGAAGAATTTAATTTTCTTACAAATTCTCACACCTGCCTTTCACTTAACTAATTTTATGTTATCGTTACAGTTTCAGACACCACAGATGACTACTCACTGATATTTTGAGATTATTAGCGTAATCGACCAGTAGTGCTTTTTTTGTATTTTGCGTACCACTTGTCAAACAGAAACATATTTCTACCTTTCTTAGCTTTTCGTTCGGCACCACTGTTCAATATATTACAATATCTTTTTTTAGGAGACTGTTCCCAAATAATGCGTAAAATGCTACACGACACAATTTTGACATCTCTACCGAAACATATAGTTGGCGTAATAAAAAACTAACAGCGTTAAAGTAGCAGCAATCTGCCTAAAAATTAAGTATCGTGAGGTAATACCACTATTTGCGTGTAGAAAATTACTGTTATTGCAGTGCAACGACACACATCCGAGTATACGTATCACTAAACGTCTAACCCACTCCATGTTTCATGATGCACAGTCCAAGTTGAATGTTATTTATCTAACGGCTTCCAAGGGCAATAAAAATCTGTTTTTCAATATTTCATATAATCGTCGAGCAAATTTAAAACTTTAAAAAGGCTGTCATAATCTTCTCACTAACAGGTATTAAGTTACACGTCTTAACACAATGAGTCTCTTGATTATGCTGAGGTGAATTATTAGATGATCAAGGTTTATATAGCTTGTTCATTTATGCAGTTAGGTGCATTAAAGGATGGTAAGAATCAAATTTGAAGATCTGTCTTTGAATTTTTATTTTTTGAATATTTATTACAGTTAGAAACTGAATAAATGTCTTGAACCAGCGTAATTCATCGTGTGCGAATACTCAGGATTCATTCATTCGGTATTTGGGAATGAGAGAGCAGTTAGTGACTTACAGCAAATTTAACACATTTCAAACGTTTACGAAACTTTTCCTTGCTGACA
Source organism: Schistocerca americana (assembly GCF_021461395.2). Lineage (NCBI taxonomy): Eukaryota > Metazoa > Arthropoda > Insecta > Orthoptera > Acrididae > Schistocerca > Schistocerca americana. The sequence continues at coordinate 570,397,194 of NC_060122.1, read as the reverse complement.
CTGCTAACAGAATGATCAAAGGAAGTTTATCGGTTTACATTTTCGCTGTTCAGGCAGAGACCACCGGCTCAGTTCGCAACGTATATTTTAGAAACTGTCCAAGTAAGCCACTGAAGGGACCTGCAAAATTATGTCATTGTACAGCAATAGGAGAAGTTACGTTGTATACATTGACGTTGAGTGAAAACTAGCTTTTGCTTAAAACGAAGCGCAAATTATCCATGTCATACTCAGCCAGTGACTGATAATTAGAGAAATTAGAAACTTACAGCAAACTTTAAACACAATGTCAAACCTTTCGTAAACTTTTCCTCGTTTATGTGTTTAACATCAAATATTTAACACATGAACGTAATCACGAGTCTGTAGGTGTTTTGTGCGTGGGAGTTCGATACTTTACAGACTCGGAGGTTTACTGGTAGATACTCTTATCCAAACTATCGATTATTAATGCAGTCAGTAACGTTAGTATTTGGACTTGTTGTGTGCCAGACTTTCGTTAATCCATATTCGTACTACGAAACATAAAAATAGTACCCCCTCCGAAACATTTCACACAAAGACATATAACAACAAAGATAACAAATATTTAAAACGCTTTTCACAAAATGTAATTTAAGTGAGCACAGGTTTTACAACATCGGTCTACAATGCCGATTTATTCACAAAGCAGTCGTATCACAGCACATTAAACATAGCAGCAAAACCAAGAGAGCAAAACACGCTCAATTTCACATTCGTGTCAGCAGAGGCACACTGCATTCCCATGGCTACAGTCACTACATTCTGCGTAAATAATTAGAAGCATGCCGTTTACATAAGCGCAGTGTAGCGGCAAAAACGTATCTGAATTTCAATATACAAGTTGTCAGTTGCAATATAGAATATTTCAGTACTTAATTTTAAGCCAGCAACAAATTTATCAGATTGTAAATTATAGAAGCAACAATGGCTCATGACTTGTCACTCCTATTCACGACATAGGAACGAATTTCAGTTAGGTACAAAATATCACAACGAACAAAACACACTTAAGTACTTTAACTCCTCGCATTATCAATCACAACGCATATGAAGAAGTGGTCAAATGGTTCAAATGGCTCTGAGCACTATGCGACTTAACTTCTGATGTTAACAGTCGCCTAGAACTTAGAACTAGCGGTCGCTCGGTTCCAGACAGTAGCGCCCAGAACCGCACTGAAGTAACCAGTTCACAAGTTTAAGTGCGGCGCAGCTGAGAAATAATAATTCTTCATCACGTTACCGTAGCTGCAGATGTTGCTAGAGCCTCCTGGCTCGCCAGTGAAACAATCCACATTTGACTAACCGCGCTGAATCTCGTTGACTGATGGTATGGTTGTATTATCGACAAATATAATTCCCTTAATATTGACCGTTTACCATAAGGATCAGCAAAGCGTCGCACACGTCCCTTCGTACTCCTCGTTAGCCACAGTGCTTCTGGTCTGCGTCCGTGGCGCTACACACCGGGATTCTAAGAATGCTACACATCCAACAAACAGTAATTAAGTGAGGGAATTGTAAAAAATGTATTTCAGAAAGTTATTAAGTGGTTCTCTGCAAATGTACTTTCACTAACTTTTGAGAAAACACATTTTATACAGTTCTGTGCAGTAAATGGCATAACACAGTTGATAAATACAAACTTTGAACAGAAGTATGTTGCTAAGGCAGTATAGTTAAAAATTCTGGGTGTGAGTATTGAAGAGAAACTGAAATAGAAGAAACACATTGATGATCTGCTGAAACGCGTAGGTTCAGCTGTTTATGATGTTATGATTATTGCAAATTTTGATGATAAACATACCAGTAAAGTAGCCAACTGTGCCTATTTTATTCACTGATTTCAATCGGCATCATAATTTCGGACAATTCGTCAAAAAAGTATTCATTAGACAAATGAGTGTGATCAGATTAATAGCTGGAGCTCACCCTTGCTGACATTTATTTAAGGAACTCCAGACATTCACAGTACTTCACAAAACATAAATTCACTTATGAAATAATGCTGCCAAAAAAATGTGAGGTCATTATAAAAAGAAAACATACACCGTGTAAATGAAACTTAAGTTAAACTGACGAGTTTCCACATAATTACGAAGTGATGTATTCACGATCTACGGAACAAGTATTAATTGTAATGCAATGTAATGTAATGCTGGCTACTAGCAAACCTACTTCGTGTATCAAACATTTCAGAACATTAAGCAAAATCTGAATATGATAATTTATAAAAACTTAGCTTTACTTCATGTCTTGTAACCAGTTACGCGAACTCCCAACAGATTCACCAAGGACATGTAAACTCATGTGTACGTACAGCCTTTATAGTGAAAGAGAAAGAAAAAGAGAAAAAATACACTGAAGCGCAAAAGAAACTAGTATAGGTATGCGTATTCAAATACACATGTATGTAAACGGGCAGAATACGGCGCTGCCTTCGGCATCGCCTGTATAAGATAACAAGTGTCTGGTGCTACAGTGGCAGATTATGCAGATTTAAATGAGTTTGAACGTGGTGTTAGAGTCGGCACACAAGCGATGGGATACAGAATCTCCGAGGTGGTGATCAAGTGGGGATTTTCCCCTACGAGCATTTCACGAGTATACTGTCAGTATCAGGAATCCGATAAAACAGCAAAGCTCCGACATCGCTGCGTCTGGAAAAAGATCCTTCAAGAACAACAACTGAAGAGAACCGCACAACGTGACGGAAGTGCAACCCTTCCACAAATTGCTACAGATTTCAATACTGGGCCATCAACAAGTGTCAGCGTGCCTACCATTCAAAGAAACTTCATCGATAAGGGCTTTCGGAGCCGAAGGCCCACTCATGCATCCTTGACGGCTGCACGATACAAAGCTTTACGCCTCACCTGGGCCCATTAACACCGACATTGGACTGTTGAGTGGAAACATGTTGCCTTGTCGGACGAGTCTCGTTTCAAATTGTTTCAAGTGGATGGAGGTGGACGGGCATGGAGAAAACCTCATGAAACCATGGACGCTGCATGTCAGTAGCGGACTGTTCAAGCTGGAGGAGGCTCTGTATTGGTGTGGGGTGTGTGCAGTTGGAGTGATATGGGACACCTGACATGTCTAGATATGACTCTGAGAGGTGACACGTACGTCAGCATCCTGTCTGATCACAAGCATCCATTCATGTTCATTGTGCATTCCGACGGACTTGGGCAACTCCAGCAGGACAATACGACGCCCCACACGTCCAGAATTGCTACACATGGGCTCCAGGAATACTCTTCTGAGTTTAAACACTGCCGCTGGCCACCAGAATCCCAAGACATGAACATTACTGAGCATATCTGTGATGCCTTGCTGTGTCCCTGCTCAGAAGAGATATCCACGCCCTCGTACTTTTACAGGTTTATGGACAGCCCTGCAGGATTCGTGGTGTCAATTCCATCCAGCACTACTTCGGACATTAGTGGAGTCCATGCCACGTCTTGCTGCAGCACTTCTGCGTGCTCTCGGGGTTTCTACTCGATATTAGGAAGTGTACCAGTTTCTTTGGCTCTCCAATGTCAAATCTACATAGGTAGAATTAGTATTTATACCTTCACTGGCTGACATCGTAATTTGTGCCCACCAATAAGTCGACGATATGTCGAGAGATTCAGCGCTACGATGGGCAAGAGTGAGGGAAGAAGAATAAAACTGTGAAAAAGGCGCTTTCATAGAACCATTCTGAGTTCAATCTTAGCTCGTTAAGGGTTCATAGTGGAAGAGAGGATTGTTTGATCATTCTTACACTCTAGAGAAGTTTATTCTCACTTTGCATTCAGGAGGCATGTCATCCTACGTTTCCAGACTTTGAATCTGTTTGCTGGATTTCGACTACGTCTTGAATAGTCCTTCTATCGGTCTGATGTTTCAATATACTGAATAAATTTCATTGTATTGTAGAAATATACCGTTATCCGACCTCCACATCCAAATATAACGGAGGCTGCCTATGCAAACTAATTGCTGCAGAAAATAGACGCGACATACGTATTGGGAGCCAGTGAGAGTGTTTTGGGCCTTCTACTCCCTTTCAGCCTGGTGCAATAAGCGTACACTCTAAGACAAAAGAAAATGACGCACCACGAAGAAATTTTCCAATGGGACGGAAATCGGTGGATGCGATGTACATGTAGGCCTAGAAACAAACAAATGATTACAATTTCGGAAAAGTTGGCTACGTTATTCAAGAGAAATGGTTTTATAATCTGAGCAAATCAATAACGCGTTGGTCCACCTCTGCCTCTTACACAAGCAGTATGGGCCTGGCACTGAATGATATGGTTGATGAATGTCCTCCTGAGGGATATCGTGCCAAATTCTATCCAGCTACTTCAAACGTTCTCGGTTGGGGTGAGATCCAGCGACCTTGCAGGCCATGATAGGGTTTGGTAAGCACGAAGACAAGAGTACAAACCCTCGCCGAGTGCGGGCGGTCATTCTGTTGCTGAAATGTATGTCCAGAATGGCTTTCCACGAAGTTCAACAAAGTAGGCTTAGAATATCTCCGACATACCGCTGAGCTGTAAGAGTGCCGCTGATGACAGCCAAAGGGGTCCTGCTATGAAGAGAAATGGCACCCCCAACTGTCACTCATGTTGGTAGCCCACTGCTGTCCTGGGCTTTTCCAGACGCTCATTAACTGGAGTAAAATTGGCTTCTGTGATGAGTCTCACTACGCATTGAGCCCCGATGACCAGGGAAGTTGTCACAATCTTTACATGATATAGACGACTCTTGGTAGCGCTCTTTCTGACACCACAGATGTATATATGTTTCGAGGGCGGATTGTTGTTGTCTAGAGTGAAGGTGGCATTTTATTGAATTGACCTCATGTAATTGTTTATGTAAGGAAGACTAATAATCAATATTTCTGACTTCTGTTCCTTATTTATAAAGTGTTGAAAAACACCTTATCAAGGCATGAAGTTCTAGACAACAAACGAGTGCAAGATAATTACCTTAAATGCACCGGAATTGTGGGTATGAGAAATTGCGTTACTCCTTGGGGGTCAAATTACTGTAAACTTCAGATAGATTTCACCTGTATGACAATAAACTTAGTATCTGTCATAATCCCGACTGATCTACCTGCTCATAGTCGAGGGTGTTAGCTAAATTATTGCATCCGTTCGGTTCTAACGTGGCTGAATGCCGATGTCACTAAATCTCTTCTTTCAATGACGAAAATGTTTTTCTCGGATGAGTGTGCAATATATTGCTGAGAAAAATCGAAACACATTTACATCCGAAATAAAGAAAACACATTTTTATGAAGAACTTGAACACAGCCCATCACATGTCATGATCTGGTTCGCTACTTCTACAACCCACTTGGTACGTCCATATTTCGAAGTTATTGCCAATCAAACTGCGTGTCGCGCCTTGTTTTGTGATTGAATGTCTCAGTCAGGTATTTCCCGATACGTGGGTTGAATGTCGTTCTCTCCATTTGCCTGCACCTCTGGAGCGGCTACCCTGATTTCCTGATGTGTCATCTTGCAATAATGCACTATGGGGTTCATTAAACAGATGGTTGCTGCCACACTTACCATTTCACCAACTTAAGGATGGTGTTCGACGTGCAATTACTGCCAACACGCCACAAATGTTGAGAAGAATTTCGCATCGTATATGGAAGAAAATCAAACACTCTTATGACAACGATACTCTGGGATAAAAAATAACGTGTGATCAGTATTTCAAAGTTTTCTTCTGCCATGATCCCAAATTAATAAAATGCGCCAATCTATGAAAAGGTATGTGGACACGCAATGGAGGATTTGGAACTTCGTGAGCTCCCTTTACTGTAACTTACCTGACTGTTGTACCGTTAACTAGACGAGCAACTGAAACAGATATTATACCAGAATGAAAAATATTCCTCTCACAGGACAAAAAGGCGAGTTTGTCCTGTGTTGAGTTAGAGATGTAGAGAAGCGAATTCACTTTACCATTATTTGGACATTAGACAGCCATAGCCTTGCAACCGATGTACGGGCGGCGACTGATGCGGTAAGTTTTCTATTGTATTTCGAACCACGTTAGTTGAGTTGTGCATCGTTTGTCTGATTCCACTCCCATTAATTCCTCTCCCGTTACCTGCCTGTATTTTTGAAGTTGTCCGGTATAGCCTACTGTGTTCTCAAAGCACACAAGACACGTCATCACGTCAAAGTAACTGGCCCGCTGGAGATTTTTGTTTTATTTTTTATTTTTTAAGTTTTCATATTATTTATTTTTTATTATTTTATTATTTTGTTTTATGTTAATTTTTTAATTTTTTTTGAAAGTTTATTTTTTTCATTTTCTTATGTGTACACGCATTTTATCTATATATCCACGAGACTGTATATGCAAACATATGAAAAATAATCAAAAATAATTAAGGAGGAAATAAAACACCAGTAGAATAAATACGATATCGAATGAAATATTAAATACTGCGCGAAACTTAACATAATGTATATAAACAGTTTACAATGTGTGCATAAACTTGCCTGTAAGCTTACTACATCGTAAGCTACGCGATTTGCGCCACAAATAATGATTTATTGAAAAGCATACAACTTTTTATTATCTATTATCTTAAAATTTATACCATTTTTATTTAAAGTAGACAGTAACATAAATTGACAATTAAGAAACTATCGCTAGAAAAACTCACGTGAATAACTTTGGTGCGGATTGTTGCAACATTGAATCTGAATTAAGAAAATGAATATGATTGGCTTAATTAAGTAATGCATGCATGACAAAATATTATCCTCTACGAAAATTGACGACCTTAAACATGTATTGTAAGAAAATAAATTTTCTACAAAATAGCATAGAAGATTTTCAGTTGACTACAAATAAGGTGACCACTTTTCTGACAATTATTTTTATACAAATTTTTCGGTTAGTTTCATTTTCTGCGTGGTCATCAATAAGCTTCAAATGCTCGATCAAACAGTGCATTATTTCGTACAGGGCTGCACGTAATGCTCGTTTCATACACTCATTGTTTTGCACATTCAAGGATTTTTCGGTGATTTTTAACCTCTGGTGATAAAATCCTAAACATGTAAACAATGAAACGATAATCAATTGTAATAACAAGTGCTCCTTAATAATATCCAACAGCAGCGCATAAAATGCAACGCATTTCTAAGAAAAACAGTTACGTGTATAAACGCGTGATTTTTCGCACGTAAAACCCTAACGACGAACGATTTTTGAAAATTAACGTAAGAATATCTTTTTTACTATCATAAGTATCACTTGAAACAGTCTTTGCACGTGTGATGCGTGTAAAACCGAATTTTACGTGCGTTTATATTTTTATGTACAACTTTAGACACCTCTATTTTGGCAACGGACGAAGCTTTCACACAAAAAGAGAACGACCATTAATTTCATCATACATTAATCTTTCTAACAAAATTTTAACCGAATCAGACAAGTTTGAAACACAAAAGTGTAGAGCCAAAATAATTTATTTGCACGTGATGTCCCAATGAACGCAAATTTTTAAAAGCGGGTTTTCAATGTAATCGTAATAGTGCACATTTTGCTTATTTGATTCAATTTAAACGGTTTTAGTGCAATCAGTTCACGTAAGAACGAGTTTTACATGCCACATTTAGCTCGACTTCAAACAATCGTATCTCGACAACGGATAAAAATTCTTCGATAAAAATTTCGTTTTTACGTTATCCATTTATCTACCTTCGCGCAAAGTTTGAATGGATTCGTACAAGGTTAAATTATAGCAGTGGCGTGCTTAAAAAGCCTTCCAGAAAAACATGTTTCTTTCCACGTAAAATAAAAACGAAGCAAAATCTTGTTTTCAGACGCGCCTTAAACCAAGGTCTGACACAGCGGTGGACCAAATTTGAACCATATGTCACGCCCCAGTCCAGAGTTATTTAAGGGTGGCTATTTTTGCACGTTAAATCCGAACGAGAGTGACTGTTTATCACGTAAGATCCGAAGGTGCACATGCAGATGGCACCATTAGCAATGCGTTAATTTCAGCCATATTTACATCTTTTGTTCAAGGAAATAATCGACTCGCGCACTTTGCTTGAACACCGGCAATGTTCAAATATTGCTTAATATACTCTAACATAGCTACAGTAAGACCGATGTTCGAATGGCTGTACAAATGGCAACTGGTCCCGGATAAACTAAAAACTTTTAACCCCGTATTCCTAACCCAAATACGAACCGAGCACCCCGTCCCCCCGTCCTCCAAACCGTGATTCCGCACACGGTCTTTCCACACATATTTGTTACAGCGCTGCTGGCTTGATAAGGCTCTGCTTGTTCTGTTTTTTGCTTAAGTTATCTAGGGCTCATTATTGACTAGTATAGCTATGCTGACTGTTTTTGGTTGTCATACGTTCCTCTGGTTAGATCATAATAATCATAGTACACCCTTCGCAATTTTTTCTTTTGATAGATAACTTGCGAGATGCCCATCATTCTTTACACCTATCCCTCTCGGGCATTGCCAAGTCATTCAGTTACTAATTAGTATTTGTTCAACTTCTGAGATTGTTAATTTTCGTGTTCAACCTCAATAACATTTTGTCATTTATTCATGCTGATGCACCCGCTTACTGAGAAAATTTTGTGCTAACAGAGAATATCACAATAAACTGCGGTTAATTTGAACCGAAATTTCATTCAATTAAACTTGTAACGTCATGTAAGGAGAAAATATCCACAATGTTCCCTGGAATAGAAGGTAAATTTGATATACAGTATCAACTCCGCGGCGGGAGCGTGGTGCCATATAGTATCGCCAATTGAGTTTTCTTTCCGTAATTAATTTAGCGTGAAGCACACAACAACGGCGCTAATATGCCTCGATGACATTGTCAGATCACAAGTTTCACTATTGTCGCATTGTAATCCCCTTCTTAATAGCCGTGACTCATTTGTGAAGTGAATAACTACGTTGAGGTAGCACTGCGTGCTACACGCGCCCGGTGATACATGCCATTGTGGGGTAACATCTGCTGCATGTTTTAAAGATCAGAAACCATGTTTTACAAAAAATACTTCGATTGAATGATTATTTAGTTACTGAAGATTAGTATTACACTTTACCTATCGTCTTGAAGGTTCGCACAAAGAAAAGGATGGACGCCAGATGAAATTGAGCGACTTCTTCTGGAATCTTCTGACGAAGAGGATTACGCTGATTCCTTTGACAGTGATGATGAAGCAGAATTAATCGAGGATGCAAATTATTTCAGTGAATCTGAAAAATCGTACGATTGCGGGAATGAAGTGAATGAATTACTAAGTGATGAGTGCCATTTTTATATTGATAAGGACCGGGAAACTTTATGGATAAATAATCGATTAGTGGTGCTGGGTAAAACAAAACGTAAGACTGTAATTAATGTCTTACCTACCCCAAAACGTAACGCCACAGAACTAAAACTGAAATCGAAAATTTTCTCAAATATTTTGATCCTAAGAGAACTGACTGTGTTGTTGTGAACACCAACAGATATATAAATAACAAGGGATGATCGGTGAATTACGCCAGGGACAGAGGCTGCAGAAATACTTCTTCCTCTGAAACAATGGCTCTCTTGGGAGTACTGTTTCGCACTGCTGTACAAAAAGAATGACACACAGAGGTAGTAGAGCTGTGGGCATCACACGCAATTCTCAGGACAGCACTGAGATACAAGTGTTCTTTCTCCGGTCACTGAGGTTTGATGATATTTGAAAGAGGAAAGAGCGACTTGCAATTGAGAAAATTGCTTCCAACCGCGATCTCCACTATGCATTTTTGAACAACTGCAGGAATAACTACAGCCCAGTGGAGTTCACAACCATAGACGAAATACTTGTTCCCTTTCGTGGACTTTGTGGTTTGGTGCAATACATGCCCAATAAGCCTGCAAAGTCCGTTTTGAACTTTTACACATTGTGCAATAGCAAGACATTTTATACTTTGAAGTATACTGCGTCAGATAGAATCCAGGACCATATCTTACGTCTAACCAGTCTGTGGATATTGTGAAGAGATTAGCTGAAACAATCAAAGGCACTCACTGGCACGGACACGTATTATAGCAGTTATCCTTCAGGACAGTATCTTCTAAAAAATGCACTAACCTTCATAGAGACACTAAAAAGAATAAGAAGAAAATTCCTCCCGAATTTTTGCCGAAAAGGTAGCGAGTAACAGGAAACTGTCTTTTTGGATTTCAAAATGACTTCTGTCTTGTTTCGTGCCAAACGAAAAGAAACAAGGCTGTGCTTTTTTCTGCCGTCGATGCATGAAACTGATGCAATAGACACTTCTACAGCAAAGCCTGTTGTAAATCTGCACTACAACGCAACCAAAGGTGGCGTAGATACTGTTGGTTACATGTGTACATCCTACTCCACTCAGCCGCACGGGGTAGCCGTGTGGTTTAAGTGCGCCTTGCCATGGTTCGTACGGTTCCCCCGCCAGAGGCTCGAGTCATCCCTTGGGCATAGGCGTGTGTGTTGTCCTTAGTGTAAGTTAGTTTAAGTTAGATTATGTAGTGTGTAAGCCTAGGGACCGATGAGCTCAGTAGTTTGGTCCCATAGAACATACCACAAATTTCCAATTTTTTACTCTTCTCAGAGGACAACAAGAAGATGGCCCTTGTTCTTGGTTTTTCGGTATTTCGATATTGCAGGAACTAATTCTCAAGTGCTGCTCTTCACAAATAATACAGATAAAAGGTTCAGAAGAAGTACGTACCTCACAAAACTGGCCTTGGCTCTAATGGAAAGCCATTTGAAATAAAATGCTCAACTCTTTACTTTACCAAAGGAATTCCAAGGATTTCTGTCATCCTATCGATCAATCCCCGTAAGTAATTAAGAAGTTGTTGCAAGGTGTGAAAGATGTTATCTTTGTGGTGGTAAAAAAGTAACGAAACTACTGTGACTTGCAGCAATTGTAAAAGATTTGTTTGCAAGCAACACAGCCACAACGCTGTGAATTGTAATGATTGCAGAGCTTCTCCAGAGGAACGAAGTATGTGATTCTTGATGTGTGTTTACGATATTTTTTCTTAAAAAATGGTTCAAATGGCTCTGAGCACTATAGGACTTAACATCTGAGGTCATCAGTCCCCTAGAACTTAGAACTACTTAAACCTAACTAACCTAAGGACATCACACACATCCATGCCCGAGGCAGGATTCGAACCTGCGACCGTAGCGGTCGCGCGGTTCCAGACTGAAATGCCTAGAACCGCTCGGCCACACCGGCCGGCTATTTTTTCTCTTAGTTGGACATCTTGTTCTTTAATACGACCATACTATACTTCTGTTTCTCTTGACTATACATTTTTATAAGACTTGCTTTAATAAAGGCCCTATAATGACACAGAAATCTGTGGTTACAACGATCTTGCTTGGAGCTCAAAACCCCATCTACAAATTCTACCAGGAAACTAAAAAAACCTGTCAGCTAAATGGTATTTGATGTTAGGTGGCACTGAGTGTCGCATGCGCCCGTTGGTGTAATTATGTTCAGCGCACCTGTGGCAGGGTAAAAATTTCATGGATGCGCTATAAATAATAGCAATAACAAACGATTGGTTATTTCAGCAACCAGTTGCTCGTAGCAGTTTTAACAGTCAGATTAAACTAGGGATGAAATATACCGGTACAACAGAAATCCGATTTTTGTAGTGATAACAGCCAACCCAGAGCGGATCTGACTTTTGGGCGGTCCAACCGAAGTGGATCATTACGAGAGCCAAAAGGCATATCAAGAACTCAGTTGGCGTCTTGCAGGAGAAATCGTTAGCCACATCCCATCAGTTTTCCAGTGACGTACGTTTACAGAAATTTATTCAATCATCATGCCTTGGGGAACACTGCTTTCGGTGAAACAATTGCTACGTCATCTCATCGATCGTGAATATAGAATAAAAAGGGGGTCAACGGTATTTTTCAAGGTGGAAGTGTATGTGTTAAAGGACGACGGGTCGGGAGGCGTTAAAGAGAAACGCAGAATACGGCAATTAAGTACACTTTCTTGAATCTACTGTTCGCTTTTCAAGCCACCTTGTAATTGGAAAAGTTGATCGACATTTCTTCGCACACAGGTGCGGAACCTCATAGTGCTAGTAGCGCAGCGTAGTTGACGGCGCTGTGAGCAAGTGTACACTGCGAAACGACGCTGCCTGCTCTCACCAAATGGGGTATCGCTAAACGACAAGACAGCAGACTTCACGATACGGCACAGATTGCTGCAAAAGGATGACAGAGGCAGATTTTACAACATTCGTCCATCACTGCTGCAGAGCCACTATTACCTACCTATTTTTGGCTAGAAAACAAGATTATGGTACTCTACACGCTGCTAATAAAGTAATGGAAATCAGTGTAAACTCAGGGTTCCTACGAAAGTATTATACGATGTCTGAAGCATATATCTATCAAATTTATTAGTACACCTAAACAATCATGACGGAAAGACATAGTTTCGTTCATTACACGAGTAACAAAATAAGGCCGTCTGCATTTCCTGGTTGGAAACTGATATAAAGGCACTCATTTTATGTTGTGTTATTGTATTGTCAGTACTTTGTCCAACCTTCGTTCTCTCTAATTACATCAAATATTCTTTTCGCTATTGATTCTGTTAGCGCTTGTAGTTCTTTTAGTAAAACTGTTGCCCACCCATTTCTTGTCGCTCTTTTCGCTCACAATTCAGGCTACGTGCAGGCCAGGGCAAGACATCTGTACCTTTATCTTTAAACCACTTTTTTGCTGTGCAGAAATCTGCACGGATGCATTATCTTGTTGAAATATCAGATTGTCCGCTAGATCCTCATACATTCTAATCCATTCTCTCTCTAGCATCTCAGTGTACACATTAGATTTCATCTTAGAGTTTAAAAATCAGAACACTTCCACCATCCATGTTTCTGTTCTTGACTATATGCTTATGTTCTCAGATTGTGCCAATCGTATTGTAGTCCATTTGGACCATCCAAATTAAACTTTTTCTCATCATTGAACAATACTTTATTCTATTCTCAAATCCATGACATATGTTTTTCAGCAAATTCCAATCTAGCCTGTCTATGTGTTCCTGTTAGTGTTGGTTGTGGTAGTAGTTTCTTTAACGTAACATATTTACTTTTGACAAAATTTGACGTACACGTTTGGCAGTTACTGGCAACTCTAAAGCAGCAACAAGTAGATAAGAATAACGGTTTGTGGCCCTTGCTTTGCGAAAAACTAACCGTTCATTGCTTCAGATAATTTTCTGTTTTGTACATGCTTTCCTGTCTGTGCATTTCGTGCGGAGAATCTAACGAAATTATAAATCGCTGTCCCTAAACGGCTTAACTTTTTGCCGATTTGACGATTATGGAGTCCCATTCCCTTCTACGCACCACTTTTCCTTTTTCATCGAATAAGAACTGTTTTCCGCATGGTTCTGTCACAATCGTAGTTTATCTAGGCAATACGCACTGAAATTAATGGTGTCTGTTTTCTATCTGCAGGAAAGGCACATATGCAGACACGGACACTGCACACAGCCGACTGCCTTTATCCCGACTTCCATCCTCTGCCACCTGAACCGTTGATGTCTAGTAATATGCTGTACAACTTTCATCAGATGGGATAACATTTGATTGCATTTATTAGTATATTGGATCTCATACTATCGCATGTACACTGTGTGCAACTATTCCAAGCGACAACATTAATTTTACTACAAATATCCATGCCTCTATGCTGATTTCCACTACAATATAACCAAATGTACTTATCGGAATACTATATTAGAATAATGTCGTCCTCAAGTATTAGGCGATATGTGCCTGCCGACTACTTCCATATTTTTAGCACTATGAACGATGAAAATGACTGTAGTTCTTATCAGTTGGCATCAATTAAAGGTAATAGACAAAACTTAGGACGTATAATGCAGTGTCATCTAGTGGTTTCGTTGCTAAAATACAGAGACACCCGAATAACAAACAGTACAGTACTTTAAACAGATGTAAACATCAGAGACGAAAACATCTATCTATAATCTGGTGTATTGCATTAACAAATTTCTTAAAGACTTATGTTAAACGCTTTTAGATATATGCATAGTTGATTAGTTTTCGTGTGAGTCAAAAGATATAAATTGTGTAACAAGAAGATATGACCAACGTTTCAGGATTCATTCCAGATAAATAAAGGAATATGTGCACGTGGGTCAAGAAACGCATTATTTCCATGTTAAAGATTATTTTCGACTCCTCTTCGCAGTCACATTAATCGTGGGGAACACACGGCAACACAGCGTACCTGCATTACATTAAACATTTTGTTACTTGAAATTTCAAAAAAGTTTCATGGTTACGAGTGGTTATGATGTGCAGTAAGTTTTAATTGTTTAGGCTTAACGACAGTGTTTGTTGTAAAGCCATAGTGTTGGCATGTGACTAAATTCATGTATGTATTCACAAGCGACTAACGCCTCTATTAGCATCAACCACGCAGCATCAACTGTTCAGTGTTTATGACGGACTATGCCGTACATAGCATCAACTGTTCAGTGTTCATCATGGACTTGATTTCCGGTAAAGTGCAGTGGAAATGTACTCAAATGCATAGACGACAGACGGCCATTCGCTGTACGGACTAGCAGATGGCAATTGCCCTGGCGTTCCACATTTCTATCAGGATAGATTTACAGAACGACTGAGCCCCAACAGGAGAACATTTGAAGCATGTGATCGTCGTCTTAGGGAGCATTGGACGTTCAGAACTACCAATCGTGATCGTGGGAGGCGTAGGAGGACGGGGCCACCGCAGCTGGTGGAGGAACTTCTTCGTACAATTCATTCCACCTCTAATATTAGTGTAGGACAATTAGCTGCTGACCACATAAATGGAGAGTGCTACCTCAAAATATGCTGTACCCATACCACGTACGCAGGCACTGTCACCAGTTGCCGGCTGCAGTGACCGAGCGGCTTTAGGCGCTGCAGTCCGGAACCGCGCGACTGCTACGGTCGCATTTTCGAATCCTGCTTCGGGCATGTATGTATCTGATGTCCTTAGGTTACTTCTGTTTAAGTAGTTCTAAGTTCTACGGGACTGATGACCTCCGATGTTAAGTCCCATAGTGCTCAGAGCCATTTGAATTTTTGTCACCAGCTGATTTCCCTGCACGAGTTCAATTGTGCGAATGTGTCAATTCTCATCCTAGTGCAAATGTGCTATTCACGAATGAGGCTTCGTTTCGACGTGGTCAGACTGTAAATTTTCACAATCCTCACGAAACTGATCATCATGTCATCAACAAGCTTTTCTGTCAACGCTTGGGCCGACATTGATTCAAAAATGGTTCAAATGACTCTGAGCACTATGGGACTTAACATCTACGGTCATCAGTCCCCTAGAACTTAGAACTACTTAAACCTAACTAACCTAAGGACATCACACACATACATGCCCGAGGCAGGATTCGAACCTGCGACCGTAGTGGTCACGCGGTTCCAGACTGAAGCGCCTAGAACCGCACGGCCATACCGGCCGGCCTGGGAAGACATTGTTTGCGACTTGTTTGTTAGGGCGTGCAGTCCATCCACCAGCATCAAAGGAGCAACGTACCATGTTTTCAGAGAGAATAATCTACCTGTTCTGCTACGAAATATGCTTTTACGAGTGTGACGAAACATATAGGGTCAGTAAGTCTAACAAAACACAATATATGTAAAGAAAATTAATTGTGGGAAAAATCAAATTTAGAAATAAGATAACCCAAATAAACACGCAAAACAATAACTTCGTGCGCGATGGACCTCCACCTCATTTCAGTGTTAACATTTATAGGCTTCTGAATAAAATATTCCATAACAGATGGACAGGTAGAGGTGACCTCCACGCTCTCCGGTCCTAAGCCCGCAGCCCTTTTATTTGTGATGACATGTGATAGCTCTTGTGTACGGAACCCCTGTACAAGACGTAGAGACTCATCGTGCCTGTGTTGTGGAACGCTGTGAAACAATACATTGTCCTCCAGTGATTTATCAGTGTATCAGAGATTCAATGAGAAGCCGACTTGCCCATTGTATCCTTGCTATTGGTGGGCATTTTTAACATTTCATTTATGAAAGTTTTTGGTACAGTACTGATATGTGTTTCCCATGATTATTTTGTTGAACAATTGTAGGAAATGGGCTCTCACATGGAAATAAAGCGTTCATATAACATATTTGCTGTACCTTTGTGGAATGTTTACTGAAAGTTTGGCCATACCATCTTGTTACGTCCTGTATGAAGGCCAATATAAGGTACAAAAAATTGGTATCGACGACTTCTTCAAAAATTTTTATGCAGCGAGAAGTAAAATTAAGATTCGAAAGAGTAAACCGGTTGTCTTCTTGTTCGCTATAACATAAATTATATTAGTTCATTATCAGTAGTCTAGGTTTTTTCGGTATTTATTCACGTATCGTACTGACCATACGGCCCCTGTCATATATCTCACATCTCTATGAACAACTATTATCTCTTCACCTCAGCATATTAACTACCAGCAGTTATTAACTTTCCAAATAGTTATCCACTATTTTAAATTGACACCATTACATTAAACCTGGCGTAAGTTGAATTAATTTCATCTTTGCTTAATACCGATCTACTGGTATTCTCGCTCTATTGTGGATGTAAACAGCATGTAAACTTACTATATTCTAGCACTGTGTGTTATTAACGGTTGCACTGATTTGCTCTGGATTCTTGTGAAATGACTTGCAAGCAGCTGCACTGTTACTGACACCTATGTGATAAATGAATGCAGCGGGGTAGCACCTGAACCTGAGAGTAAATTAATAACTGAATCAATATACTGCATATAGAATCTTCTATGGCTATGTGCCTGTGTGCTTGTGCACAGCGTCTGTGCAACTGCGGATGGAAAATGGATGAATGGACATGAGATGGATGAAACTGAGTGCCTTCACATAACCTACTCCTTTCGATTAGTATCAAATGGGACGCATAGCTGTGTTGAGGGTAGTATTGTCCCGGCCAGGATTACCCAACCCCCGATGAGCTATGTGGGTTCCGTAGTTCAGTGTATCCTGAGCTGCTCTACGTGTGGCAATGGCAAGAGCTTCCGCGGCTTTGTCCACAGCTGTGGTCAAGTGACCGTGGTCTCAGGTTCGATTGACACAATCTTTATTATCAATAGGTGCTCTACCTTGAGGCACGTCCTACCAGTCAGGAATCTTTCACACATGGTTCCACACAATTCAAATTTAAGGAAACGATAGTGTGGCAACGTATCACTGCTTGCCACACAGAATAGTCCAGCTTGGTTCATTTACCTATTATTAGTCAGATCCTGTTAGAGCCGCCTGTTATAGATCACACACAGTATACCATACCTGCTCATTCCCACTCTTAGAAGGCCTTCTGCACTTTGTGGTGGGAAGTCCATACACCGTAAGTCAAATTGGACTCATATTAACTCCTGAGTAAAAGTCTGTCTCTGCTATGCTCTCCATCGTAGTTAGTTCACCTTCTCCTCTGCAGATGTTTCCGAGCTCTTCACCTATAAACCTGGGCATGGATTTCGTCTTAGACTTCATGAGATAGGGTCCCTCCTGAACAAGAACTACTGAAGTGAAGACACAAAAAAGACCCAATCTTTCTTGAACTAGGGTAACCTGGACCATGACGAATTATTTCCATTTACCCTGTGTCGTATACAAAAGAACGCATTCTAACAGTAGACTCTACATGTACAACAAGACTACCAAGGGATGAACTTCTAGGACCACAGAGGATGGCCGGCCTCGGTGGCAGTGCGGTTCTAGGCGCTTCAGTCAGGAACCGCGTGACGGTCGCAGGTTCGAATCCTGCCTCGGGCATGGATGTGTGTGATGTCCTTAGTTGGGTTTAAGTACACTCCTGGAAATTGAAATAAGAACACCGTGAATTCATTGTCCCAGGAAGGGGAAACTTTATTGACACATTCCTGGGGTCAGATACATCACATGATCGCACTGACAGAACCACAGGCACATAGACACAGGCAACAGAGCATGCACAATGTCGGCACTAGTACAGTGTATATCCACCTTTCGCAGCAATGCAGGTTGCTATTCTCCCATGGAGACGATCGTAGAGATGCTGGATGTAGTCCTGTGGAACGGCTTGCCATGCCATTTCCACCTGGCGCCTCAGTTGGACCAGCGTTCGTGCCAGACGTGCAGACCACGTGAGACGACGCTTCATCCAGTCCCAAACATGCTCAATGGGCGACAGATCTGGAGATCTTGCTGGCCAGGGTAGTTGACTTACACCTTTTAGAGCACGTTAGGTGGCACGGGATACATGCGGACATGCATTGTCGTGTTGGAACAGCAAGTTCCCTTGCCGGTCTAGGAATGGTAGAACGATGGGTTCGATGACGGTTTGGATGTACCGTGCACTATTCAGTGTCCCCTCGACGATCACCAGTGGTGTACGGCCAGTGTAGGAGATCGCTCCCCACACCATGATGCCGGGTGTTGGCCCTGTGTGCCTCAGTCGTATGCAGTCCTGATTGTGGCGCTCACCTGCACGGCGCCAAACACGCATATGACCATCATTGGCACCAAGGCAGAAGCGACTCTCATCGCTGAAGACGACACGTCTCCATTCATCCCTCCATTCACGCCTGTGGCGACACCACTGGAGGCGGGCTGCACGATGTTGGGGCGTGAGCGGAAGACGGCCTAACGGTGTGCGGGACCGTAGCCCAGCTTCATGGAGACGGTTGCGAATGGTCCTCGCCGATACCCCAGGAGCAACAGTGTCCCTAATTTGCTGGGAAGTGGCGGTGCGGTCCCCTACGGCACTGCGTAGGATCCTACGGTCTTGGCGTGCATCCGTGCGTCGCTGCGGTCCGGTCCCAGGTCGACGGGCACGTGCACCTTCCGCCGACCACTGGCGACAACATCGATGTACTGTGGAGACCTCACGCCCCACGTGTTGAGCAATTCGGCAGTACGTCCACCCGGCCTCCCGCATGCCCACTATACGCCCTCGCTCAAAGTCCGTCAACTGCACATACGGTTCACGTCCACGCTGTCGCGGCATGCTACCAGTGTTAAAGACTGCGATGGAGCTCCGTATGCCACAGCAAACTGGCTGACACTGACGGCGGCGGTGCAAAAATGCTGCGCAGCTAGCGCCATTCGACGGCCAACACCGCGGTTCCTGGTGTGTCCGCTGTGCCGTGCGTGTGATCATTGCTTGTACAGCCCTCTCGCAGTGTCCGGAGCAAGTATGGTGGGTCTGACACACCGGTGTCAATGTGTTCTTTTTTCCATTTCCAGGAGTGTAGTTCTAACTTCTAGGCAACTGATGACCTAAGATGTTAAGTCCCATAGTGTTCAGAGCCATTTGAACCATTTGAACAGAGGATGGGTACCAATATCTGCTTCCCTTGGACAGACAAGCAGACGTAATTGTCGACCATGGGTGGATCCAGTTTGTAATGGTCACCAGATTATGGGAGTTGTTGTGAAGAACCAATCGGCACTGCCAGCTTTTTCTGCAGGCAGCATAACCATAACAGTGATCTGAGCAGTGTGCGGCTCACGTTGATGTCGTTCATAGCTTGGCATCGAGTAACAGAGATAGTTGCATCTCGTTTTCTTATGTGTGTTCACTGGCGCCTCTACGTTTGCTCGCTTTGTCTGTCCGTGAGTGGCAGCAGCAGTGCTTATAGATAGCGCGTACTGTGGTACCATCTTTGGAGCGGCCTCTAATTTTTCCCGGTCGTCCTGTGCCCAGGGAGTCGAGCTGGGACGGAGCAGCAGTGAGGTCCGGACAGCCTGTACTCGCCCGACTGCTGGCGACACACGTGGACTGTCTGACAGTAGGATGTGGTCGCGAGAGTGCACGACCACGTCAAGGACCGGATTCAGAGAGTTTTAGTTCAATGTACCGTGATATTCGAGTAATGAAACTTTCACCTGTGTGTGTGTGTGTGTGTGTGTGTGTGTGTGTGTGTGTGTATGCGCTCGTCGAAGTGACCTCATGGCAATAAGTTGTTAGTCGACGATTTACACTGGGATCTTTCCCGTGCCTGACTTGAATGGGGACGACCGTTGGTTGGTCGCTCGGTCGGTCATCGCAGCGGGCGATGCATTTGGTCTTTCGACCGTTTCTGGCTTCTCTGTGTTTGTGCCTATTTATAATTCGTCCGTGTTGTTTCACAGTGACTGGTTTTAGTATTGCGAGTTGTTGGTGGAAATGTTTTCCCAGATCCGTGTGTATCTTGTGGTTTTGAATGAGAAGTTATTTTAATGCTGTCTGCGTACTGGATTTGGTGGGGAGTTGCGAATCGACATCAGTTCAGCTTCGGACGGAGCAGTGCGGAGGTCCGCACCGCGGGGGGAGGCCAGGACTGCTGGTGGCGTGGAGGCACTGTCGGACCGAGGGGCTGTAGCCGACGACCGAACCCAGGACGTTTGAAGCTGCGTGAACCGTGTCCAGTAGTGGAACCTCCACTGCTTGAGATCTCGCTGTTGTTTACGTGTTGGTGCTCCCAGGGTCTGTGAGACCAGCTGCAACAAATGGAGTCTGTCAGGTTGGCGGAAGCTGTTAGCAGCATTCTACTCCTTGATGTTAGTTTGGATTTAGTATTATTCTTTTTAGTGAAGTGCAACCAGCGGTATTTTCTGCCTTGTCACCGCTAACTTCCCAGTTACCTGCCCTGGAGGTTAGCGTACTTTTCCTGCAGTGTACCTTTCCGCGTCGTGTTAATGCTGGGCGCATGGAGTGGCCGTGCGGTTAGAGGCGCCATGTCACGAACTGCGCGGCCCCTCCCGCCGGAGGTTCGAGTCCTTCCTCGGGCATGGGTATGTGTGTTGTTCTTAGGATATGTCAGTTTAAGCTAGTTTAAGTAGTGCGTAAGTCTAGGGACCGATGATCACAGCAGTTTGGTCCCTTAGGAATTCAGACACAGCTGAACATTTGTTGATGTTGTCCGACACGGCATGTAGTTCGACAGCCTCTTGTGCATATGTTTTTGTGAGGTCTACCTTGGTTCTAGTGTTTCCTTCGGCCTTGGGTGTGTTTATGAAGACGTGGGGCTACCCGTCTCTTCGCCCTTGCCTAAAAGCCTCCCACAACGTACCGGTGACCGGACGTTAGGTGGATTGGTTAGTCGGTCGATCGGCACTTAGGTTACGCCTAGTGTGAGTTACCTTCCTGTTACGTGAATACAACTCTTGGCTGCCTGTCTCACCCCTTACACAGCTGTAGTCACTTTCCTCAGGTCGATCCAGGGATCACTGTCTGTAGATCACTCCGTCTTCATTGGACAAGTTGTCATAATTGTTCAAAATTTAACCTAATGTTTTAACATGTTATTGCCTTCCCCAATTTTAATTCTGGCCCTCAGCCGTTAATTGTTTGTAACATTGCTTGTGGACTTCAGCTGACAAATAATTTTCAATCCTGTTTAGTGCGGCCTTCAGCCGTCACTATAGCTTGTTACAAGTTGTTAAGATTATTAGAAAGGGTTTTAGTATTTCTGAAGCGAAACTGTCCACTTTATTTGTAATTCAGCCCTCATCCCCTGTGTATTCTGAGATTGCTTGTGGCCTTCAGCCCACGAATAATTTTCAACCTTCTTAATCAGGCCTTCATCTGTTGATTGTGTATAACATTGTTTGTGGTCTGCAGGTGACCAATAATGGGCAATTTTCTCTTAACAAGGCCTGCAGCCGCCACTATAGCCTGTTACAATTCGTTAAGATTGTTTTAAAAATGTTTTAGTATTTTAACATGCAACTGCCATCCTTACTTGTAATTCAGGCTTTCAGCCGTTGAGTATTCAGAAAATTGCTTGTGGTCTTCAGACGCCAATAATTTAGAATCCTTTCTTTATCATGGTTCAAATGGTTCAAATGGCTCTGACCACTATGGGACTCAACTGCTGAGGTCATTAGTCCCCTAGAACTTAGAACTAGTTAAACCTAACTAACCTAAGGACATCACAAACATCCATGCCCGAGGCAGGATTCGAACATGCGACCGTAGCGGTCTTGCGGTTCCAGACTGCAGCGCCTTTAACCGCACGGCCACTTCGGCCGGCTTTCTTTATCATGCCTTCAGCCGTTAATTGTTAGTAACACTGCTTGTGGCCTTCAGCCGACAAATTATTTTCAATTTCCTCTTACTAAGGCCTTCAGCCGCCAGTGTAGTAAAATATTTTAAAATTATTGTTGAGAGTTTTTTAAAAAAATAAAGTGTATGTGTTTTCTGTGCAGCCAACGGTAACTGATTAGGTTCCGTCCACATCTTTCCTGTTTTCTCTAAGTCCCACGTTTCATGATCAGTGTTCACATAATGCTGAAACGTCTATCGCCAATAGCTTCCCCGTTCGCCGATGCAAATGCTACCCAGTCTAATTATCAAGAGTGACACCTGCTATTACGTGTGTTAGCCACAATGGTCACCGCGGAACTTTCAGTAGAATACTGTATCACAGGCAATGAGCTATATTTGAATGTTATTTTTTGCGTATTAAGACGCTCAATTAATTTTAAAAGAGAGTTTTCCAAAAGTGTCTTCACAAAACAGGAAGATTTCCGTGAAGAAACGTTTTGTGATCTCCATTGTTAGCTATCACGCGGTGCTGAAAAATATTTACACATACTGTTCTACTGTGTGCGTGGCTAAAAACTGAACAAATGTAACACTTCATTTAATAAATTTAATGAAATTAAAACATACCATCATTGCCTGTCCTATATGAACAGTAAGTTCTGTTTGTATGTATCACTGTCAAGTCAGAAGATGTGGGAAACACACTAACCTTTCCTACTAAAATCATTCTTATGTTTCACGACGACCAATTTAGCGTCGTTTTGTATTAGTTAAACGTAAAGACATGACTTTTGAAACCGCAGATCATTCTTGTTTCGATATGTAGTGAAATTTCGCCCCCAATTCTACAAGCATATGATGAGTTTCTTTGTAGCATGAGTACTAATTATGTTTCTCTTTACTCACTATAATGACAAGGCCGTAGATAGTGTAGCCGATGATGAAGTCGGTTTCTTGTTTTACGGAAAGTCTTCACTGAAATATCGGGGTTGATACGTGACTTACTTTATGTCAATCAGTACTCTGTAATTTGTTCGTCGGAAGACAAAGAAACGTCCATGGTACATCAAGGAATTGTCATTGGATTCTTACAGATCACTATCTACAATACACACGCAATCCAGCAGATTACATTTGTGACCAAATGATTGAAAATGAGTGGGTTTATCTAATTTTAGGGAGCTGAATTCACTGCTAAAATCAGTTTTTTTATTATCACGTCGCATTTATTAGATACCCAGCAGAACCAAAACAGTACTGGCGAACACTGACAGAAAAAAAAACAAGAAATATATTCAAAATTTTAGAACTCAGTGATATTTAGTATGTGTACATGGACATCAACCCAATAGAAGATCTACATTAGTTCGCAACATTACCTCAATTTTAACCTCTTTACATACTAAAATAATATGACACTGATGCTCATCCTTCGTCTGTCATTTCGTCTCACCTCCAACAAGACGCCAGCAGCACTCTCCGTTATTGAAGTGCTCCTGTGACCTTGATAGCGCGTTCCATCACACGGATGTGTTGGTGAAAGCGTGAACGCTGCTCGTCACTTACAGCTCTCAAATGTTTGCGAAAGAAAACAAGATCAGAAAGTAAAAATTGAATTTTAAACAAAATTCAGTACCCCATGGTCTTGTAGCTGTCTATCAGAAGATTCACAATGGAAGCGTAGTTATCAGCTCTTCTGCTGCCCAAAATCCCTTCACTATCGCTTTGAAAGGGGAACAGGCAGGTGATTTGATATATGTGGATTTGTATCACACGTTCAAACTTTCGTAAAATGTCTTATCTGTGGTCCAACAAATACAAATTCTTTCGTCCTTGCTTCAGTCAACTTAGGAAACGTTTCTGTGAAACGGCTGAAAGTCTGCCCTCCTTTATCGACTTCTTTTACAAAGTCCTTCATAGGACTCAACATGAGATGAACAATTGGCAAAATGATCTTATCAGCCTCAACCAACCAAATAATTTTCACATTTCGCCTCCCAGATACGTATTATTTCATTGTAGACCATTCCTAGACTGAATTGTGGACTTGGGTTCACACCTGTTCCACAGACAAGAAAACAGCAGTATGTCACAGCAGTGACTTGCAAGTCAGAGCCAGGAACAGGTAACCCTTCGTCTTGGAGCACAGGCAAAAGCACTGAGGACACATTTGGATACTAGTTAGCCTTCAATGCCCTGCAGTATTTATGAGGCTGAGGTTGTTATTGTTGTTGTTGTTGTTGTTGTTGTGGTTTTCAGTCCAGAGACTGGTTTGATGCAGCTCTCCATGCTACTCTATCCTGTGCAAGCTTCTTCATCTCCCAGTACCTACTGCAACCTACATCCTTCTGAATCTGTTTAGTGTATTCATCTCTTGGCCTCCCTCTACGATTCTTACCCTCCACGCCGCCCTACAATACCAAATTGGTGATCCCTTGATGCCTCAGAATATGCCCTACCAGCCGATACCTACTTCTAGTCAAGTTGTGCCACAAATTTCCCTTCACTCCAATTCTATTCAATACCTCCTCATTAGATATGTGATCTACCCATCTAATCTTCAGCATTCTTCTGTAGCACCACATTTCGAAAGCTTCTACTCTCTTCTTGTCTAAAATAGTTATCGTACACGTTTCACTTCCATACATGGCTACACTCCACATAAATACTTTCAGAAACGACTTCCTGACACTTAAATCTATACTCGATGTTATCAAATTTCTTTTCGTCAGAAACGCTTTCCTTGCCATTGCCAGTCTACATTTTATATCCTCTCTACTTCGACCATCATCAGTTATTTTCCTCCCCAAATAGCAAAACTCATTTATTACTTTAAGCGTCTCATTTCCTAATCTAATTCCAGCTGCATCACCCGTTTTAATTCGACGACATTCCATTATCCTCGTTTTGCTTTTGTTGGTGTTCATCTTATATTCTCCTGTCAAGACACTGTCCATTCCGTTCAACTGCTCTTCCAGGTCCTTTGCTGTCTCTGACAGAATTACAATGTCATCGGCGAACCTCAAAGTTTTTATTTCTTCTCCATGAATTTTAATTCCTGCTCCGAATTTTTCCTTTGTTTCCTTCATTGCTTGCTCAATATACAGATTGAATAACATCGGGGAGAGGCTGCAACCCTGTCTCACTCCCTTCCCAATCACTGCTTCCCTTTCATGCCCCTCGACTCTTATATCTGCCATCTGGTTTCTGTACAAATTGTAAATAGCCTTTCGCTCCCTGTATTTTACTCGTGCCCTTCAGAATTTGAAACAGAGTATTCCAGTCAACATTGTCAAAAGCTTTCTCTAAGTCTACAAATGCTAGAAATGTAGGTTTGCCTTTCCTTAATCTATTTTCTAAGATAAGTCGTGGGGTCAGTATTGCCTCACGTGTTCCAACATTTCTACGGAATCCAAACTGATCTTCCCCAAGGTCGGCTTCTAACATTTTTTCCATTCGTCTATAAAGAATTCGTGTTAGTATTTTGCAGCTATGGCTTATTAAACTGATAGTTCGGTAAGTTTCACATTTGTAAACACCTGCTTCCTTTGAGATTGGAATTATTATATTCTTCTTGAAGTCTGAAGAAATTTTGCCTGTCTCATACATCGCGCTCACTAGATGGTTGAGTTTTCTTAGGCCTGGCTCTGCAAAGGGTGTCAGTAGGTCCAATGGAATGTAGTCTACTCCCAGGGCCTTGTTTCGACTCAGGTCATTCAGTGCTCTGTCAAACTCTCCACGCAGTATCATATCTCCCATTTCGTCTTCATCTACATCTTATTCCATTTCCATAATACTGTCCTCAAGAACAGAGGCTGAGGTAAAAGTGTGAAAAATGTTCTTTAGGTTCATACGGCAATCCCGTAACAGTGAATGACATGGCTCAGCATTTTCCTTTCAATTATTAGATTTGTATCGTTTCGACCATACTTGGTCAAAAACTACACCAGAGTGGAAGTGAGTTGCAACAGATCCAGCTGCAGGCAGATAAGAGTGTTATACACTGTGCAGAAAAATACGGCAGACAGGCATTACGAAGCAGAGTCATCTGTTGCAGTATAGAAACAATTGATGCTGCAGTACGCTTGGGTAAGTACGGAAGCCTTTTCTCACTTGCCGCCGTGGGAGTATGTGCCCTAAGCCCTAAATGAACATGCCGGCCGCGGTGGTCTCGCGGTTCTAGGCGCGCAGTCCGGAACCGCGCGACTGCTACGGTCGCAGGTTCGAATCCTGCCTCGGGCATGGATGTGTGTGATGTCCTTAGGTTAGTTAGGTTTAAGTAGTTCTAAGTTCTAGGGGACTGATGACCACAGCTGTTAAGTCCCATAGTGCTCAGAGCCATTTTTGAACCTAAATGAACATGGTCTGGCGAGTGTACAAACTCAGGCATTTGTGTGCTAAAATATTCTCATCTCAACATCACAGCCTACACCACGAGTCTGTGACATCTGGACCGACATTCTGGAATGCTTTCCGACCACGGGACAGGGCAGCCTGCCCTGAGCAGCAGAAGCACCTGCCGCCAGAGCAGAGAGTCGCCCACTCGCTGGAGGGAGGCGACGACCGCCCCCTGCACTGCCAAGCTGTCATCACAGTCGCAGCCAGCGACATCACTGACATTGGCATGCGAGTGATCCACACTCGGCCTTGCACTGTCAGCAACCTCAAATGTCTATCCTTTGGTACGAGAGGCAACTGGTCACCTCCAGCAAGTTGTTCCTGACGTACTCCGCGCGGCTACTACGGTCGCAGGTTCGAATCCTGCCTCGGGCATGGATGTGTGTGATGTCCTTAGTTTAGTTAGGTTTAAGTAGTTCTAAGCTCTAGGGGACTGATGGCCACAGATGTTAAGTCCCATAGTGCTCAGAGCCATTTGAACCATTTGATTTTTCCTGACGTACTACAGCCAAGGGCCAGAATAAAGTTCATTAAACAAATCTACCGCTGTCCTGAGGTATCATTTCACTATCCATGGGTGACAACCTACGGATCACCTAACACTGGTGTCAGATCATTGAAGTCACGTTTTTAGGGTAATGTCTGAATCTACCGCCTTTGGTATGGTGAGTCGAAAAATTTTGATTGTATTTTGGTCATGGAGAGAAGGTTTGATTACCGTGCATTTTGTAAAGTAGATTTTATTGCAAATAGATTACCGGTGGATTTGTCTAGAGTTAATGCAAGTCACGGTTGGTTAGTATCTGCTAGATGTGCTCAGTGTAACCTCGAGAGCCACTCAATACCATTTATGGAATCGGTTCCAGTAAAATGTTATACATATAATCTTTGGGAGCAATGGGCTAGGCAGCTCCAGGTGCCGAGACAGCTCACGATTAGAAGAAATACTTAAGTTAATGTATTTTGTTTTCTTGTCTTGTAAGTATCAGTTCTCAAAGTATGTGTTGCCAAGGACAAAGCTTTGACAGAAACAGAGACGAAGGTGTATCAGAGGCGGAAGCAGAATATTTTTAGAATAGGTAACACAATAAACAGCGATAATACAGAATTGCGTGGGCTGGTAGAATAGCAGTCGTCACAATGGGTTGTGGATTTGATATTCACAGGCTTAATTGCTACTTTTCCTAGTAAGGCAACTGAGGATAGGCATGCCTTTGTGGGAGATCTTGGAAATCTGGCAGAGATGAAAAGTTGGCCCGACAAGGAATTATTGAGTGTTGCAAAATTGAGAGTGTAAGGTGGTAGGATTTTTATATCGGGAAATCGATTCTATTCATCAATCCCCGCAAGCCATAATTTGGTTGGAATCACATTATTTGCATAGTAAGGAAAGTAAATAAGTCAAGCATGGCTCATTTGAGCTAGATACTAACATAATCTACGTAATTTGCATGTTGACAACTAGCATTTCTGTAGCAGTCGATTGAAGTGTAAGTTAGCCTTCCAAGCCGACACACGCACGCCAATAGGGAACTCAACTTAGGAAAGCCATAAACCAGCGCCCCCTTGCCTCGGGAGATCGATTAGTCACGGGATTTGCCGACTGCAACTGACTTTTTCGGTGGAAATAACCGCACAACAATAATTCATCATTGGGCGAGTCTTCTGACACACACCTGAGCTGAAGTAAATAACGCAGCAGGGGATTAATTTGGGTGGTCGCAAAGGAGAAAAAAAAACCTCCATTTAGTCGGAAACGTAAGAACGCAGATACTGCGTCATCAGCTTGACATAAAGAAAATTCATGTGTCACGCACCTGCTCTGCAAAAGCCTTTTAACTTAAGAAAGCACTCAGGAATGCCTGGGGAGACCACTATTGGGGCACAGAAAGGAGGACAACAGTGTGAGTCACCAGTATTCGGTAAACATTCGAAAATGAAGTGCTACTCGTGAGGATGATGCATAATCTTCATGTGGACAGCTCCTCTTTGGCTGGAACTTATTACTAAATCAAAGAATGGCGAACGCTCATTCTACTTGGTGAAATTAGCTTTCGCCCCAGTTCGTTTCTTAAACCTCATTGGGAAAAGGAACGATAGAATTTGTAGCAAAAGCTCTCATTGGCTGACACTAGTTGTGGCAGGAAGCGAACGCACAATTCAGTTGGGGAAGGCTTCAATAGTATAGGCAATTATGAATGAGTAATTCGGGAGGGCCACTCTCTTTCTAGAAGAGCTGAATGCTGAACAGAGAGCATCCCTATCTGTCATGGCGCCAGAAGAGATTTTTTTTCTTTTTTTTTTTGTGAACAAGGCACTGATATCACCCATATTTGGGTTATAAGCGTATGGCATTGGTGGTCGGGAGACCCCTCGCGGGGCGGTTCGGCCGCCGCTCCACAAGTTCTTTAACGTCACTACGGCTACTTGCGAGAGAATGAGGTTGAAATGATAATGAAAGACACACAACACCCAGTCATCTCGAGGAAGAGAAAATCCCTGACGCCGCCGGGGATCGAACCCCGTGCTCGGGAAGCAAGAAAGCTACCGCAAGACCACGAGCAGCGGATATATTTGGGTTAACAATCTCGTAATATCTCCTGATTGGAGATTACAAGCTACGTGTTGTGCTTGTTAAGTTCTGCAGAATATTTGAGGGCAACAGTGTCCCCATCGTTCAGCCTTAGTGAATAGACACACCCAGTTTATTAAGCCAGGGAAAAACAGTTTTTCGCATCGTGAAAACTTGGGGCAGTTTACGACTGGCCAGAATTGAACTGACAGGTAAACAGGTTCGCAAGGTGTCGACGCACCCGGCGCCAACACACGCCACAGCCAACCACGGCCACCCTCCTCGCCACGGTATGCACACTGTTAATACCGTGATGCTCAGGCGCGAAGTGTGGGAGTCACTAGAGTTTGTTCACTTCAGATGTACTTTAGATTGGGGTTGATCTGCGTGATTTTCTCATTCCCTTATGTCCACGTCAGCGCACGTATAAAGCTTGTATTCTTGGGCATAAATTCGAGGAAGGCATTCGGCAGATAACTATATTGTCCAGCTACAATAGGGCAGTCAGTGTACAGTCAATTTTCACACCATCAGTGTCATATCTTTTGGGTAATTTTTGTTGTGTTCATTGTGCTTGAAGTTATGACAGTATTTGCTTTTCTCCTGAGATTACGCTCGTGTAAGAAGTGTTTTGGTAAATTTTCGTGTGTTTATCTTACTTGGAGTTAGGCTCATTACCACTTTCTTGTGATCTTCCTAATTACATAGGATTTTCCTTCGTCACCAACTACACAACCTGAACCCACTGTGTATTGTGATTATTATAATAAAAATGTTTAGTACAGGTAATAATTCGTTTGTTTGTTCCAAAGTAGAGACCACCCCTTCATGATTGACATGCTTTAGGTCATGTATAACAGCTATTATTCTGATGTCTAAACTTCGCTATGTCTGGGATCTGCTTAAATTGTAGGGCCTGGGTTCACAGGCACTTTGAACTTGTCAGAGCTATCCGCGTGTGGTAAGTGGTAAGGACTGGTCATACTAAACCGCGCGATTACGTTAGATAATTGCGAACAATCCTCATAGTAACGTAGTCGCCCAGTTTGGTATGACCTGGGACACAGGGGGTACAAGCCACGCGAAAAGTGAAGCACCTAGAGGAAACCAATAGGAAATGGATGGAAAAATTACTTTTGGTATTTAAGGATTTATTTTCTTCCATAAGGGCCATTACCAGCTATGCATATTACACAGCACTGAAACCGATGGTAAATGAATCACCAATCTACTGCAATCCATACGGAATACCTAGGTACTTGCAGACTATTATCATCTACATCTACATGCATACTCTGCAAATCACATTAAAGTGCATGGCAGAGGGTTCATCGAACCACCTTCACAATTCTCTAGTATTACAATCTCGTAAAGCGTGCGGAAGACACAAACATCTATATCTTTACGCACGAGCTCTGTTCTCCCTTATTTTATTATGTTTATCGTTTCTCCCTACGTAAGTCGGTGTCAACAAAATATCTTCGCATTCCAAGAGGACAGTTGGTGATTCTAATTTCGTGAGAATATTTCACATCAACGAGAATCGCCTTTGTCTTAATGATGTCCAGCGGCCGGCCGAAGTGGCCGTGCGGTTAAAGGCGCTGCAGTCTGGAACCGCAAGACCGCTACGGTCGCAGGTTCGAATCCTGCCTCGGGCATGGATGTTTGTGATGTCCTTAGGTTAGTTAGGTTTAACTAGTTCTACGTTCTAGGGGACTACTGACCTCAGCAGTTGAGTCCCATAGTGCTCAGAGCCATTTGAACCATTTTTTTTGTTGTCCAGCGCAAATCCTGTATCATTTCAGTGACGCCGGTCTTTGTGGCCGAGCGGTTCTAGCCGCTTCAGTCCGGAACCGCGCTGCTATTACGGTCGCAGGTTCGAATCCTGCCTCGGGCATGGATGTGTGTGATGTCGTTAGGTTTAAGTAGTTCTAAGTCTAGGGGACTGATGACCTCAGATGTTAAGTCCCATAGTGCTTATAGCCATTTGAACCATTTCAGTGACGCTCTCTCCCCTATTTCGAGATAATACAAAACGTGCTGCTCTTCTTTGAACGTTTTCGCTTTACTCCGTTAATCCTGTCTGCTAAGGATCCCACACAGCGCAGCAGTATTCTAAAAGAAGGCCGACAAGCGTAGTGTAGGCAGTCTCTTTAGTAGATCTGTTAAATTTCCTAAGCGTCCTGGCAATAAAACGTAGTCTTTGGTTAGCCTTCCGCACAACATTTTCTATGTGTTCCTTCCCATTTAAGTTGTTCGTAATTGTAATTCCTTGGTATGTAGTTGAATTTACGGCCTTTACATTTGACAAATTTATCGTGTAACAGAAGTTTAACGAATTCCTTTCATCAACTCATGTGGATGACCTCACACTTTTCGTTATTTAGGGTTAACTGCCAATTTTTGCATCATACAGATATCACTTCCAAATCGTTTTGCAATTTGTTTTAATCTTCTGATGACTTTATTAGTCGATAAACGACAGCGTCATCTGCAAACCACCTAAAACGGCTGCTCAGAATATCTCCCAAATCGTTTATATACATAAGGAACAGCAAAGGGCCTGTAACACTACTTTGGGCAACGCCAGAAATCACTTCTGCTTTATTCAATGAATTTCCGTCAGTTACTACGAAATGTGGCCTCTCTGACAGGATATCACGGATTCAGTCACGTAAATGAGACGATATTCCACAAGCACGCAATTTCACTACAAGCTGCTTGTGTGGTACAGTGTCCAGAGCCTTCCGGAACTCCAGAAAGACGGAATCAATCTAAATCCCTTGTGAATAGCACTCAACATTTGATTTGAGAAAAGAGCTAGTTGTGTTTCACAAGAACAG
This sequence comes from Schistocerca americana, assembly GCF_021461395.2. Lineage (NCBI taxonomy): Eukaryota > Metazoa > Arthropoda > Insecta > Orthoptera > Acrididae > Schistocerca > Schistocerca americana. The sequence goes on along the minus strand of NC_060122.1, from coordinate 570,365,211 downwards.
TGTTTTCTAAATCGAAGGTGACTGTGTGTCAATAGACCGATTACTTCCAGGTAATTCACGATGTTCGAACACAATGTATGTTCCAAAATCCTGCTGCATATCGACGTTAATGATATGGGCCTGTAATTTAGTGGATTACTGCTACTACCTTTCTTGAATATTGGGCTGAAGTGTGCAACTTTCCAGTTCTTGGGTACGGATCCTTCATCGAGAGAAAGGTTGTATATGATTGTTAAGTATGGAGCTATTGTATCAGCGTACTTTGAAAAAAACTTAATTGGTATACAGTCTGGTCCAGAAGACTTGTTTTTATTAAGTGATTCAAGTTCCTTCACTATTCCGAAGATATTTACTTCGATGGTACTCATATTGACAGCTGTTTTTGATTCAAATTCTGGAATATTCACTTTGTCTTCTTTTGTGAAGGCATTTCGGAAGGTTGTGTTTAATAACTCTGCTTTGACAATACTGTCATCGATAGTATCTTCATTGCTATGGCGCAATCAAGGCATTGCTTGTGTCTTGCCGCTAGCATATTTCACACTCGACCAGAATCTCTTTAGATTTTCTGCCAGGTTTCGAGACAAATTCGTTGTGGAAACTGTTATAAGCATATCGCTAAATTTCTAGCTTCTGTAACAGAACGCCGATCTTGGGGATTTGGCGTCTGTTTAAATTTGGTAAATTTGGCTTTTTCGTTTTGTTGTTTCTGCAAAGAGTGTTCTGAACCGTTCTCCGTACCAAGGAGGATCCGCTCCGTCGTTTGTTAATTTATTTGGTATGAATCTCTCAATTTCTGGCGATACTATTTCTTTGAATTCAAGCCACATCCGGTCCACTTTATATTGTTAGTTGGAAAGGAATGGAGATTGTCTCTCAGGAAGCCGTGAAGTGAATTTTTATCTGCAATTTTGAATAGATGTAGTTATCGTTTAATTTTGGAGGATTTGAGGGTTACAATATTGAGTTTCGCTACGACATCGCCCCGTTCACTAATCCCTGCATCCGTTTTGATGCTCGTTATTAACTCAGGATTATTTGCCAAGTGTGTTTTCACAATCGGTTTCTAATCGCGTGGGCTCATAAAGTAACTGCTCGAAATAATTATCAGACAATGCGTTTAGCACAATTTTGGTTGATGCGTACCTCCAGAATTGAACATGCATTTTCGCCAACATATCGAGGGTAAATTAAAGTCACCACCAACTATAATCGTATGAGTCGGGTACGTGATTGAAATGAAACTCAAGTTTTATTTGAAACTTTCAGCACTTGTATCACCTCTTTTGAGAGATTGGTAAAGGCATCCAAGTCTTATTTTATGCCGGTAGGCAACAATGACCTCTGCCGATAATAACTCACAGGAACCATCAACTTCAATTTCGTGACAAAATAAACTACTTATAACAGCATGAAACACGACACAGTCAACCGCGTTTAGCCTACATTTTCGGAACATCGTCAGGTTCTTCGCAATAATTTCGACAGAACCTATCTCCGATTTTAGCCAGCTTTCAGTGCCTATAACGGTTTGAGTATCAGTACTTTCTATTAGCGCTTGGAGCTCTGGTACTTTTTCAACACAGCTATGACAATTTACAACTGGTATACCGATGATTCCTGTATCTACGTTCTTCCCGTGTTCAGGCTGCACCCTTTGTGGCTGAAGCCCTTTTTGTGTTTTCCCGAGACCCTCTAACCTAAAAAGCCGTCCAGTCAACGCCACACAGCCCCTGCTACCCGTGTAGCCACCTCCTGCTCATAGTGGTGTCCTGACATATTCAGCGGAACCCGAAACCTAACCATCTTTTGGTGCAAGTCGAGGCATCTGCAGCCTGCACGGTCGCAGAACCGTCAGACCCTCCACTCGGCTCTGAACCAAGGTCCGCAATCGGTCCTGTCGACTATGTTGCAAATTGTCAGCTCTGCTTACATCTCGCAAGCAAGACAGGCAGCCTTTACCACTTCTGTTAGCCGCTCGAAACCAGAGAGACTCTCCTCTGATCCAAAGTGCCAGACATCATTGGTACCGACGTGAGCCACCATCTGCAGTTGGCTGCACCCAGTGCTCTTCATGGTATCCGGGAGGACCCATTCCACATCTGGATTGACTCCCCCCGTTATGCACACGGAGTGCACATTGGCTTCCTTCCCGTTTTTGACAGGCATGTCCCTAAGGGACCCATAACGTGGAACTCCAAACTATCAATAACTCCACTCTCTGTGATTGTCCGGATCTTGCAGGATCAGCAGCTGAAAGTTGAGAAATCTAAATGTGAAAACCATCAAGGACCTCTAGCCTGTACCAAATATCGCAGAAATTTTAGATCGCTTAGGACAATGGAAATATTTTTAAACAATGGAATTGAAGAACGGTTCCCATGACATAAAGTTTGCACCTTAGGATCGACACAAAACAGCGTTTTTGGCACCCTGAGGACGTTACCATTTCAGAAGAATTCTACTCACACTAAAAAGTACACTTACAATGTTTCGGAAATTTTTTGTCGGAGTACTGAGAGGTTTAAAACCATAGGAATCCTTAGTTTACCTCTACGTCATAATCATCTATGTGACTGATATGGAACAGCACACGCAATGATTAAACGAAGTACTCCTAAGGCTAAAAGCAGCCAAGTTAACATTGAGTACAGGAAGTGCAATTTTGTGATGGAATAGGTAGCTTTCCTATGTCACATAGTAAGGAAATATGGGGTTAAGACAGAGCCAATATTTATTAGAGCTGTACGTGAATTTCCCGTACCAGAATCTGTAAAGGAGTTGCCTTTGTTCTTGTGAGTCACGAATTATACCCCCAATACGTAAAAGGATTTGTGGATATTGCCAGACCGTTGACACAATTGTTAAAAAAGGGTACTAAATTTGTGTGGTCATAAGAGTGCTGCATGCTTTTAAGGAGCTAAAAGAAGCTTTAGCATCGAGTCCGATATTGGTATTTCCAAATTTTTGTACAGAATTTGTTCTATCATGTGGTGCATCAAACATTGCACCTGGCTGTGTGTTGTCACAAGTGGTAGAAGGCGTAGAACACCCGGTAGGTTATCCATCAAAATATCTAAATTCTGCAGAAAAAAATTATTTCACAATATTTATGAAATAGTACATTTCAAATAATAACTGTACGGTAAAAAGTTTAGGGTAATAACGGATCATAAATCTCTAAAATTGTTGTTAGGATTAAAGGAACCTTCTCGTTGGCTAAATTTACGGGCAGTAAGACTAAGTGAATTTGATTTAGAGGTCATGCATAAACCTAACAAGGGAACCTCCCCACCGCACCCCCCTCAGACTTAGTTATAAGTTGGCACAGTGGATAGGCCTTGAAAAACTGAACACAGATCAAACGAGAAAACAGGAAGAAGTTGTGTGGAACTATGAAAAAAATAAGCAAAATATACAAACTGAGTAGTCCATGCTTAACATACATAATATTAAGGACAGTACTACCGTAGTAGCGCTGTGGTCCTGTGGTTAGCGTGAGCAGCTGTAGAATTAGAGGGCGTGGGTTCGAATCTTCCCCCGAGTGAAAATTTTAATTTTTTATTTTCAGACAATTATCAAAGTTCAGGCACACACACACACAATCAACTTCGCTCTCCAAAATTCCAGGACATGTTCAAATTTGCTTGGACATATGCAGGATTTGACGGTCTACACACGGAAAAATTTGAAAACGTTAAAAACATATGTTTTGACAGAGCACAGGGAAAACTGTGCGACTGTTGCAGTCATTTGTTGCAGTTTATGTGACAAACTCTTATGTTTTAATCACTTTTTTGGGAGTGATTATCACATCCACAAGAAAACCTAAATCGGGCAAGGTAGAAGAATCTTTTTACCCATTCGCCAAGTGTACAAGTTAGGTGGGTCGACAACATATTCCTGTCATGTGAAGCACATGCCGTCACCAGCGTCGTATAGAATATATGAAACGTGTTTTCCTGTGGAGGAATCGGTTGACCTATGACCTTGCGAACAAATGTTTTCGGTTCCCTTTGGAGAGGCACGTCCTATCGTCTACTAATCGCACGGTTTTGCTGTGCGGTCGCAAAACACAGACACTAAACTTATTACAGTGAACAAAGACGTCAATGAACGAACGGACAGATCATAACTGCGAAAATAAAGAAATAAAAATTTTCACTCTAGGGAGGATTTGAACCAAGGATCTCGCGTTCCACTGCTGCTCACGCTGACCACAGGACCACGGCGCCCCTGATTTCCCTCTCTCCTTGATGTTGCATATGTTGCACATAGACTACTCAGTTTGTATATTTTGCTTATTTTTTTCATAGTTCCACACAACTTCTTCCTGTTTTCTTGATTGATCTGTGTTCAGTTTTTCAAGGCCTATCCACTGTGCCAACTTATAACTAATTCTGAGGGGGGGTGCGATGGGGAGGTTCCCTTGTAAGAAGAAGCATGAAAAGGCAGATGACTGGTGTAGAAAAGTAGCAGAATTACACATTGAGTAATGAGCGTAAGGAATAATAAATTAGAGAGTGGATGAAGAGCGTAAGCAATATTTTAACCAGTCACAGTTTTGTATGCAGTATAGTTTTATATGCAGAGAAACCAAGCTGGGACCATGGATAGTGTTAACAGTGAAGCTAAGGAATACAGTGCTACAAAATATATATGAGCGGGTCGTGGATGTAAAGAAGCATTAGTTGTACTCTATCTTTGACAAGATGGTGTTGGTGGCTAGTTGTTTCAAGCAGGGAAAGCTTACGTCAGCAGTGGGGATAGAATTAAACTGGAGTGGACAGTTTTTAAATGGAAGACCATGTATCTGCCCACCACGATTTCAGGGATAACTGTCCTGAATGTTTACAGCCTCGTTTTTACTGGCGAGAGGAACCCATGGAAGTGCTACCTGCCGCAAATGTAACCAGCTTAAATCAAACTCTAAGGTCGGAATTAAGTGAATCCATAACCACGCTTCTTATCCAGCTGGAAGAACAAGTCTCCCTGGAAACCTCAGTGCAGCATGTAAATTTATATCAGGAAAATCAGTACCGGAAAGAGACAACATTGACTACTGTCATACCAAGCACAGCAGCAACACTTGTTCTGCTGAGCGTAGTCCGTATTTTGGTATGTATAAGACGAAGCACAAGATTGAGTTCAGACTCAGATATTCAGATTCCTGTGGATCCGACACCACGAGCATAAAAGGAAGATGAATGCACAAGGGAGCAATATTAACAATAAGGGATTCATTTTAGCTTGTGAGTTTGGAATAGAGAGTTAGAAGTTATTGTGCAAGAAACTAGTGAAGAAATAATTTATGTAGTGTTTGAGTTAAGGATCAGGGCAAGGGGCCCTGTAGAAATTTGTAAGGTTAAATGATAGGAATAAGGAAATTAACTGTTAGAATAACTCTTAAAAGGCAAAACAGGGACAGAAATGCCAGACACTAGGCTCTCTAGTGTGAAAGGGGTAATCTAGTTTGGTCGACTCGAGGAACAGGGTCTCGATATAAAGTAGGGCAATATGGCGTGTAGTGTATTGACCAGTTTGGTCGAAAATTACGCCAGAGAGGAAGTGGGTTGCGGCAGAGTCAGCCGCAGGCAGGCAAAATTGTTATGTATTGCAAAGCAAAACACAGCTCACAGGCGTCGCGAAGCAGAACCAGCTGGGCATGGCATAGCAACAGCCAATGCTGCAATACACTAGCAGAAAGATGAAAACATTTCCTCTCTTGCCATCGCGGAAATGTTTAGAATCCTTGCGTTAAGTCCTAAATGAACATAGTACAGGAATGGCTGAGTATGTATACGCTTCAGACTAAAATACCACGAGTCTTTGACACCTAGGGTGACATCATGGAATGCAGTACGTTGTCTGCTCTTCGACCAAGGGGTAGGGCCTGCCACTGGACAGGGAACCGCTTCCCCTCTGGAGGGAGGACTCCGCTGCCACGGCTGCCATCAGGGTCGCAGCCGGAGACATCAATGAAAGCGGCATTCACGTGATCCATGCTCAGCTCTCTTCTTGCGTTGTCAGCAATGTCAGTCATCTATTGTTTTGCTTGAGAAGCAACTGAACACCTCCATCAAGCTCTTCCTGAAGTACTACGGCCAAGAGCTGAAATAAAGAAGTTAGTGAAACAAATCTACTAACGTCCTTATGACTCATTTCACTCTGCATGGATGACAATCCATGGGTCATCTAACAGATTAAAATGGTATAACTGGTTATGCAGAGAATGTGACATGCAAAACTTTTATCTTGATCACCAACAGGACAAAAAGTACAGTTTAAGTGCCTTTGTAACTAAATGAGTGATTGGTTCTTTTTGAGAGTTTGGGATGAAATTCCCATACACATAACAATAGCTATCGGGGTCGGTTAGGAAACGACGACATTTACCAGTTTCCACTAAGCGTAAGTTTTAAACACCACACCTTTCCAGTGTCTCTCTGAACAAAAGCTCACTGAGGCAACAAAAGGTTGCTGTATACTGTTGGGTCAAGGTATGAGTCATGTTTCAACATGTACTAGATCATAAAGTTTCTTCAAGTAAAGACCCGAGCGACTGGAAAAAAGCGCAGGTGACGCCAGTATATAAGAAAGGTAGAAGGACGAATCCTCAAAATTACAGACCGATATCCTTAACATCGGTTTGTTGCAGGATTCTCGAACATATTCTCAGTTCGAATGTAATGAATTTCCTTGAGACAGAGAAGTTGCTGTCCATGCATCAGCACGGCTTTAGAATGCATCACTCCTGCGAACCATGAATGAAGGGTATCAGACGGATGCCATAATCCTTGACTCCCGGACAGCGTTTGACTCGGTGCCCAACTGCAGACTCCTGACTAAGGTACGAGCATATGGGATTGGTTCCCAAGTATGTGAGTGCCTCGAAGACTTCTTAAGCAATAGAACCCAGTACGTTGTCCTCGATGGTGAGTGTTCATCGGAGGTGAGGGTATCATCTGGAGTGCCTCAGGGAAGTGTGGTAGGTCCGCTGTTGTTTTCTATCTACGTAAATGATCTTTTGGATAGGGTGGATAGCAATGTGAGGCTGTTTGCTGATGATGCTGTGGTGTACGGGAAGGTGTTGTCGTTGAGTGACTGTAGGAGGATACAAGATGACTTGGACAGGATTTGTGGTTGGTGTAAAGAATGGCAGCTAACTCTAAATATAGATAAATGTAAATTAATGCAGATGAATAGGAAAAGAATCCTGTAATGTTTGAATACTCCATTAGTAGTGTAGCGCTTGACACAGTCACGTCGATTAAATATTTGGGCATAACATTGGAGAACGATATGAAGTGGGACAAGCATGTAATGGCAGTTGTGGGGAAGGCGGATAGTCGTCTTCGGTTCATTGGTAGAATTTTGGGAAGATGTCGTTCATCTGTAAAGGAGAACGCTTATAAAACACTAATACGACACATTCTCTAGTAATACTGGAGCGTTTGGGATCCCTGTCAGGTCGGATTGAGGGAGGACATAGAAGTAATTCAGAGGCGGGCTGCTAGATTTGTTACTGGTAGGTTTGATCATCACGCGAGTGTTACGGAAATGCTTCAGGAACTCGGGTGGGAGTCTCTAGAGGAAAGGAGGCGTTCTTTTCGTGAATCGCTACTGAGGAAATTTAGAGAACCAGCATTTGAGGCTGATTGCAATACAATTTTACTGCCGCCAACTTACATTTCGCGGAAAGACCGCAAAGATAAGATAAGAGAGATTAGGGCTAGTACAGAGGCATATAGGCAGTCATTTTTCCCTCGTTCTGTTTGGGAGTGGAACAGGGAGAGAAGATGCTAGTTGTGGTACGAGGTACCCTCCGCCACGCACCGTATGGTGGATTGCGGAGTATGTATGTAGATGTAGATGTAGCTGTAGATGTATTATCTTGCCATCAGGTACATTTCTGAATAGTGATGATTTTTAGATCCTCTATGCACTCCTGCATCACAAACAAAAAAATAAAAACAGAGAATAGACAACCAAAGATAGAGAACAAAATATGGAGAACAATCAATAAACAATAAAAACCCTCCAAAATGCAATTATTACGTGCTAGAACATTATGAAATATAAATTCGGTTTCTACTCCCCAAAACACATACTAATTAACGTATCAGATATCAAATGAAAAATTAAGTATTATCTTTGTAGCTCGTTTGACCAGTTCACATCCGACGCTGTAATGGGTATAAAATGATCAGCTGTGATCTACGTAGGATTAAACTGTCAAACCAGTTGCACAAAAACGATAACTACATTGACCTATGTTTTGACAAGTACAGGGGGTGTCTTCATCATAAAGAATGTTGCTAAATCGTAAAATTACATTGCTAAAAAGCAATAGTCAGAAATTGAAGTAGCTATGCTCAATTCAAAAGTAAAATAAAATGTTATAGCCTCTGTCACGTGTGCCCAGTTGGCAACAACATCAGTCTGATGTTCGTTGAAATGTAGTGTTAAATCGTAAAATTATGTTACTAAAAAGCAATGGTCAGAATTTGAAGCAGCTATGCTAAAGTCAAAAGTAAAACAAAACGTTCTATCCTTTGCCATGTGTGCCCACCTGGGCACGTGTGGCAGAGGCTAGAACGTTTTTGTTACCTTTGACTTGAGAATAGCTGCTACAGATTCTGACTAATTCTGTTTAGAAATGTAATTTTACGATTTATCTTCGTTTTAGGAGTCAAAACATAGGTCAATATACCTATCATTTATGTGCAAGCGGTTGACTGTTTAATCCTTTGTCGAAAGTAATATACAGTTGCTGCGTAACAGTCATGTTCAAAACCGCAGGATCAGCTAAAACTAACAGATGGTTCCCAATAAACATATGATGAGGCATTCCCTTGGACGTTATTGGTGAATTCTCAATCAATGAGCCGTGGTCGTCTAGCGCTGATGCCGTTTTTCTTTTTTGGCGCTTTGTCACCATCGAGTGGCGTCTTATTGCTCCCTCAGTTACTACCTGAACTAGTTGCTCACTTGCCTCCATCAGTGGCAGCAGCAGCGTTTGTCGATACTAGTACCGCTGTACCTTCTTTGGTGTGGCCACTATATTCCCGTGTCGTGGTGTGTGTGAGGAGTTGGTCGGTTTGCGACGGAGCAGCGAGGAACTCTACGCGGTCTGAGAGCAGGCAGCGGCCGCTGGCGGCGTGCATGCGGGGTCGGAGTTGTGTGGCACTATCTGCGAGAGATGCGAAGTTCGACGCCCATAGAACCTGCATACGGGAGTTGAGTGATCTGTTAACCTGTTATGAAACCTCAACTGCTGTGATATCTCTTCGTTGATTGCTGGTTGTTGCTTCCCGAGCTGTTGCCGCAAGCAGCAATGTGATGGTGTGCTGGAGTCGGCAAAATTTTGCAGCCGTCTTCTTGTATGGTGTTTAACTTTTGAAATGATTATAATTTATTAGTGAAATGGACCAGCAGTATCTTCTGCCTAGTGGTCGTTACCTGCGATGGTCGTTAGCGTAGATTTCCGGCAGTGTGTTTTCCTCGCCGTGTTGATGGTGTCCGGCACGGGGTGTAGTTCGACAACTTTGGCGTTTTTCATTTTTTGTCTTTGAGTGGTTATTGTGCCTCGACTGTGTTTAGACACAAATTATTAAGACATATTCCTGCTGTGATCCTCGTGGTTGATTTTTCAGCCGTCCCTAGGTCGTGCTGCTACCAATTATTTAGTGTTACGCTCCGCTGCCTGTCTTACCTAAACTGTTGTTAGATTTTCCTCCCCAGTCCGACCCTTGGAACACTTCTGAGCACTACTGTTCTGCTGTTTGCGATTGTGATTTTCTTTTGTGGCAAGTACTGTGCCTGGCCTTCAGCTATGTATTAATTTTGTCTGTTCTAAGTTCAGTATATGGCCTTCAGCCAAACCTTATGTGAAATATTTCAAGATTAGGTCTTCAGCCTTTCAAAGAATTTCCTATGGTGATCTGAAATATTATTTGGGCCTTTAGCCGAGAAGATATTTTAAATTTACTTAAGCAAGGTCTTCAGACGTTTGTCTAAATTCTTATGCCTTAAAAGGAATTATTTGAGGATTTTTTAATTTTAATTAAGTAAGGCCTTCAGCCGCTTCTGTAAATCCTTGTATTTTAAAAGGAATTATTCTACTTTATTATTGAGAATTTACTTGGGTCCTCAGCTATGAATTGATCCTTGCTGTTTTAAAGAGAAAACTTTGCATTGGTTTTCGAGGAATAATGTTGTGTGTTCTTTTCTAACTAACAGTAACTGATCTTGGCCTCTTTCCACAACCTGATCCACTAAGTCCTGCGCAACCAGATTTCAATCAACTTGCCACAATATTTCTTCGGTCTATCTAGTTAGTACCGTCAAGTGAGCACTGGTGGGAAATTTTTGCAGCAGCTTTCTGTATGTAGACGGCGGCCAGGTAGCCTGTTGAAATGTTATGGTAAGTTAATTTTAGAATCCGACAGCAAACTCAAGAATACCATATACTATTACACAGAGAGCCCAGGTAGTCACTTGATATGGAAATGAGAGAAAACTGACAAAAGTGCGCTGTATTTCCTAACTGCATGATCAATGATCATTCACTAAAATCAGTCTCAAGTGTCAAGTATCAAGGCATATCTCTATACGTAGCGAATCAAAGTGGAGTGATCAAATACATTTATCCACTTGAGATGCAGATTTTATTATTTTATTATTTATTTTTGCGATAGAATCTTTAAGAAGCGGTAGACAGTAAGGACAGTGATCGCTTTCAAGACCATTTATAAGCAATCTTATCGGTCTAGGATTTATCATCTACTATCAACAGAAGAGACAGAATACTGGAGAAAGATGCGCACACTTCTGACGGACTGGTTTAATCAGAACGATATCTCTACAGAATTAGTTCAGAAATTCCACTGGATTCCTCTCCATGAAAGACACTGTGCACTGCAGAGATACTCGAGAAATTCCGAGAGGCATCGCCCCATCGAATGCCAAGAAACTAATCTCTTCCTTCCGGTGATATATGTCTCACGTATATGGAGACAATGAAACTGTACAAAGGGTGAGTTTTCGTTCTACTGTAAATTACCTGGGACTGAAACACGAACGGTGAAAACCAGCCTGAATTCGGCGGTGGAAAATAAATGGACGTATAGATCCAGATTTTCATGTTGTTCTCAAACATATGACTTCTCATCATCTTGGCTACACAAGCAGAGTAATGGCGATATTTTAAAAATTCTGCCTATATCAAGTCAAGAATAGATCTATCTTAAACAAAGATATGTGGGAAAATTAGAACCAGCCATTTCCAATCACTGTCATACACTCAAATGTTACACAATTCTTGTTTACATTTTATTAGTGGTTATAATAAGTGGGAATACGTGTATTAAATGTGAGTGAAAGGTGACAGAGATATGACTGCCACTTAAGTCAGTCTCGCCAAAGTTATCGATAACAAAAACCATTGCTGCATACACGAGAATCAATACCCAAGTCATTCAATCACTTAAGATTCTACGCTAAAATTGTACACGAAAATAATTAACTTTCTTTGCTTTATTCTCGTGGAACTGATAATATTTAAGTGGAATAGCAAAAACTAGTCGCTATACGTAATGTATCACATTCACAGGCTATCTTTCCAGACAGACGAAAGCATACTATTGTTAGACTATTTCTTACGAAACACATTACTAATAGATACTAATATCCATTGAAGAATTTTATAACTGACATTTTTTTCAGTATTTTTGGAAAAGGCATGATATTTAAGATTGATTAAGTTGCCTGTCAATATGAGATTTGAGTCAGTCGCAGTTTGGTTTTCAGAAGGACTTGGAAGTGGCCCGCACCGGCTGTGGCACAACGGAGGGGAAGGTATCCGATAGGTAGGCTGGCTTCGGACGACAGGTCGCGGTATGACTCCACGAGAGGTCCTGAATCGGCGCAATTGCTCAGAGCGCTCATCCGTGGAGAACAGGCGTGCTGTGGTCGCCCACAGGCCCAAAAAACTGTTGAGGCGCCAGGATACGATGAGTCCTATTTTCTAGCCACTCACCCTGCCAGCGAGAGAAAGTTAAGTCCGTGCTGACTGCGCCCTCTCGGAGCGATACCACTGCCGCCGGCAGGCGAGGCCTGCTATCTGAATTTCAATGCTCGGCAATATAGCTCCTGCAACTTGTGGCGTAGGCCACACGCGATGCAGTGCTGTTAGGCTCTAGGACTGTCAGGCCGAGAGAGCGGCTTCCTCTCTAAACACCGTGTCTTCCATTCACCGAAGCGGAAAAAAAATTGCAATCAAACTATTTCACGTACCGAGAACATTTGTAAAACACCTAAGGTAATGGAATGTGCAAATCACAATATATTTTTCATAATCACAGTGACTGCGACCTGGAAGATACAGTGACTAAGTGGTTCACTTCATATATAAGTGATAAACAAAAGGTCATATTAGATAGCTCACACAACGTTATAATCTTCCTTCTTACACTGGTAAAGCAGAAACGCCGATGGTGTCAGGAAATCAAACTCGTTGATCTGCAACAACAAAAGGAACAATAAATAAAATATTAATAAAAGAAATTGAGTGATTCTCTGTAATGATCTGTAAACCTACAACAAAGAAAACTGTTAATTCTGTACAAACCTTGGCCTGATATCTTCAACAACAATAGGGCATGATAGAGAGGAAATGCATAAGGAGATCGTTCAAAATTACTAGATACGTACTGGTCAGAATCAGAACTAGATATCGGATAGCCGGCCGAAGTGGCCGCGCGGTTCTGGCGCTGCAGTCTGGAACCGCGAGACCACAACGGTCGCAGGTTCGAATCCTGCCTCGGGCATGGATGTGTGTGATATCCTTAGGTTAGTTAGGTTTAACTAGTTCTAAGTTCTAGGGGACAAATGACCTCAGCAGTTGAGTCCCATAGTGCTCAGAGCCATTTGAACCATTTTTAGATATCGGATATTACAGATCTTCTCAGACACTTCAGTTGACTAATGTTTGCTCTGGGTGTAATTGGCTGATTTTTATAACTGATGTATCAGATGCATATCTCCATTCATTGATAAATGGAATAACCTTAAAGTTTAATTCCGCACATAGCTACAAAGTATTTTTGTGAGTAAATGTATTGTAAGCTTAATATCCAGTGTTTACTATCAAACGTCAAGCAGTTATTTGTTGAAGAAAGTATGCATACTGACAGCAGCCCTACAGAACATTCACTGTCGTACGTGAAGAACTAGTCACTGTTCCAAAATAACAGCAACATTCATAAATATACCAATGGAATAAAAGTTGCTTTCACTACCCACAACTTAACGTATTCCTGGCCGGATGAAGCCATAAAAATATTTGATCACCTCTCTTGGGAATTAATGGTACTGATAGGCTATGAGAACTGTTTTAAAAACAAGCTAAAAAATTTGTTTCACAACTCTACCACTGCGCCATCTCGCTCTGTTTCACGCCCGCAGCGAAAGACGGGGAGGAGTAAGTGTTTTGAGGACGCTATATACAACATTCGTAAATTTAATACCCGAAATGAGACGTACCATGATGGGGAGGAAGTAACCATATATCGGTAATGCATATTGAGTACAGAGTTTCCAGGAGGTTACTGGATGTGACTCAGAATAAAACATTCTATGTGTTTCAGCTCTGTATTGTTCCCAGCAACATTAACTTCAGTGTAGGGCCGTTTCCAGCGTAGCAGAGCGTCCCGTATTCAATAGATAATGTGTGGCGAATTCAGTACTCGTGTAGTCGCTGCAAAAATTCTAGCAATTAATTCCTCCTGTGAGACCATAGAGGTAAAATACACTTTGGTTTTCAAGTAACCCCAGAGAAAAATGTAATATGGTGTCGTTTGGGCATCTCACTGGGAAATATAGAGATCCATCACACCAGATGCACTAATTGAAAGAAGTACGATTTTAATGCTGCGTGTGGAAAGTTGCCAGTCACAATGACAACGTTCAGAACTGTTACTTCTTCCGCGCAGTGGAAAATTGCAGAGATACTGCAAAGACGCTTCTGTACCAGGCAGTCGATCATTGCAGGTATCGCAGTCTTTGACGAACTTAGAAAGAATATCTCCAGTGAAACGCTTTGACGAGCGTGTCCGTGTGTTTTGCTGGGAACTGTCGGCTGTGCGAGATGAGCCTATTTTGTTCTTGTCTGCGTTTTCTGTTGGCGCATTCTGGCTGCAGTGGCGCTGCCTTGGTTGAGTAATTTATTAAGTTATATTGAAATGGTTTCACGTTGCTCATTCTCTGACTAAGTGTCGAAAATGTTTGGTGGAATTCTGGGTAGCCCCACGCAGCTTGCCGTCGCATTATTTACAGGTCTTTAATGCGCAGTTGTCATTGTTAAAGGTTAACTTAAGTCGTCTGTTGAATTGGTCAGTTTTCGACATGATACAGAATGGGTTTCCTTCCCAGGGGCTCAACACTCTTTAGAGAGTTCGTGCGTGCCATACTTTGCGGCACATCTTCCCTTCCAGTGCTGCATGTCCATCCTGTTATTGCTTTTCTCCTCCCTTTGGGGACGTTTCTTGGATATTTCGGAGAATGCGGTCTGAAGTTCTAGTAGTCTGGCATCAGAACAGTTCCTGTCTCATTTTTTTCTCTCACATCGTTCTCCGTCTCCTCCCCTTCTTCCACTTCCGCGTTTGAGGTATTTGTTTCTTCTTCTTCCCTGTGTGCTTCTGAAAATCGGAACACGCGTTTCACGCAAAACAGGTGAGTAGCTAACGCGTAATTCCCAGCGCCAAACTCAGGGAGGAGTGACTGCCTGAGCTGTTACCTTCCCAGCTGCCAGTTGGCCCCTCTGTTTGGGGTTCGGGAAGTGTGGAAGGTCACTTAAGGCCGGTCAGCCTCCCTCTGAGTAGGTCTGTAGTTGGAAGGAGCGCATCGGAGGCGCTTGCACTCACGGAGACAGACAACAATGATTTTCACCTCAGTTTACATCTAATAAACGTCAATTGGTTGAGGCTGAAGTTTCACTGACTCTCCCAGCTACACCTCGTTTTGTCGAGGTGTCAAATACTGAAGAAGATGAGCCTTTTGCAGCAGTTAATCCGTTTGTTATTCAGAAAGATGTTATGCAATTGCAGGTCATGTGAAAAGCTGCTGTCGCTTAAGTAATGGGACTTTGGTTCTGGAGACTAATTGTGATTTTCGAGCCTAACGACTTCTTACAGCTTCGCTCATCCATGGTTATCCTGTTCGTGTCGAGGACCATTGTACGCTGAATTCTTCGCTTGGTGTTGCTTACATCGGTTTCTTGATGGTCTGACCAATGGCGAACCCCAAAATGATCTATCTCGAGGGCGTCACTGCCGTCCATTAGCTAATGAAAATAGGTTGATGCAAACTTAGTGCCTACATAGACTCTTTTTCTCACATTTGATCGAGTAGTGCTTCCCTCGAGGATTAGGGCTAGCTATGGAGTCATCACGGTCCGACCGTATGCTTTGCAACCAGCATCAACGTTATAACCACGCTCGAGAGTTCAGTCAAAATACGTTACTTGTGTTAGATGTGCCCATCAGCGAAACTGCACATCTCCTTCTCCCCGATGTATCCATTGTAATGGCAACCATACCAACTGAACTTGTGAGTTTGCAGTGTATTTCGATGAACGAGCCGTCCACGTGATCCGATTGAAGGAAAAAGGACACTATCGCGTGCTCGCAAGTTGTTGGGTAGTCTAAAGCCCTGCGTTTTACCGTCTGGCACTTATAGTACCGTTCTTGCTACACCTCTCTCTATGAAGGACATGGCCACACAGACTTACAAACTCCAGTTCAATATTACAGTTGTGCAATCGCCCAGTATCACTGTAGCATCCCCGTGTCCTTCTCCAACAGCTACGTAAAAAGCCATCAAAACTTTGCCTCAACGTCAAAATCACCTGCTACACAACCAGCACGCTGTAAAGAGCAAAAAACTCTCCTGAAGACTTTTTATGTTCCTCCAGCCAACAGTCCTCTGAGTTGTCGTCTGCCAACTGTAAAGATTCTAAGAAATCGAAGAAAGGCAAACCGTCTTCTCCTTCCCCTATTCAGAGATCGTCTTCCAAATGTCGCCTCACTTGGCCGATCTCCATTTCGCAGGTGGTCAACACCTACCGCTTTTCTACCCTGGAGTTCTCAGGCCGACCCGGAGAGAATGCTGATGCCTCCGTAGGTTTCATGAGACAAGATCCCCCAGCCTCTGCGCCCTGTAGCATTGAGTCCTCGAAGACTGTCACTAGGCAGCCACAGAGGTGACTGCCCTTCAATTATTCTCTCGTTCCATTCCCCGTTATGAGTCTTCTGCAATGGAACTTACGTGGAATTAGATGAGGAATTGTGGCTGCGCTTAGATTTGTAGCATCGGGTTGTTTTCTGCTTACAGGAGACGACATTGCGTTCTCTCAATCACTTTGACCTCCAGCGTACTCCTCCGTTTCGCCTTTGACCCCCCCCCCCCCCCGCCTTGTCGAGGACGGCATTCCATCTCATGAGGGAGTCATGCTGCTCATTCGAGATTATATCCATAGCCAAGACAACTCATTGAACACCCTGCTGCAAGCTGCAAGCTGTTGCCGTCCGCATTTTCCTTGCTTGTTTCACCTTTTCTCTTTGCAATGTCTATATTCCTTAGTCATTCGCTATCACCAGGGCAAACCTACTCCGCTTTAATGATCAGCTCTATCACCCCTTTTTGTTGCTTGACGTCTGTAACGCCACCATCCCCTGTCCGAGAAGTTCCCTCTTGACTGACCTTCTCGGTCAACATAACCTCTTCTGTCTTCTAACACCTAGGTTCCTCTCAGACTCCACGAACACCTATTTCCGTTTGGACCTCTCGTTCTACACTGCCCACCTTGCCAATCCTTTCGAGTGGTCCGCTCTCTCTGACAAGTACTAGAGTGCTGTCTATTTGCTGACTCCTACCTCACTTGTGTGTAAACCCATATGAAGGCTTCACTCCTCCCTGGTGACCTTTGATGAACAACGTTTTCCCAGTTGTGATGACGATGTAGAATACCTCATGAACGTTATCCTTACCTCCGCATAATGTTCCATACCTCGAGCTTCTTCTTTATCGCGCTGGTGGACTGAGGCGTGCCACAAAGCGATTTACGCAAGGAGACGTGCTCTCAGTGGTTTTAACCGTCATTCTGCAATGGCGAACTGTATTCGTTCCGTGCGCAGTGTCGTCGCATTTTCATGATAACAAAGAAGCTAGCGGGATTTGCTTTACTAATCCCTCCAACAGTTTCACACCCTCTTCTGCCATGTGGAGCAACCTCCGTTGGTTCTCTGGGACCAAGGTTCGTTCCCTGATCTCCGCCTGACCGCAGCAGATGATATTATTATAGACCATACTGCTATCTCTACCACCTCGGGCCGCTATCGAGCGCCATCCACTATCAACCAACCTGCATTCCTCGGAAACCAGTGGGGGTGGCTCGGACGGAATTCTTTTCATCTCAGAAGTGTGAGTGCTGCAATGCCACTTTTACTGTGAGGGAGCTTCACCACGTTCTCACCTCATGCCGATCTTCCGCACCAGGGCCGGATGACGTTCACATTTCGATGTTCGGGTACCTTTCTCTTGCGGGCAAGTGCTTTCTCCTTTGTACGTACAATAGCATTTGGACAGACGGCCAATTTCCCAGACTCTGGCGTGAACCCACTGTCATACCCATACCTAAGCCACGTAAGGACAAACAGCATCCTTCTGCCTACTGCCCCATTTCTCTTACCAGCTGTGTTTGCAAGGTGAGGGAACGTGTGATTCATTGCCGGCTGGTGCGATGGCTCGAGTCTCGCAAACTACTAACTGCTGCACCATGTGGATCTCGTGCGCGCCGTTGTGCAGTTGACCATCTCGTCACTTTGTCAACCCACGTCATGATCGATTTTCTGCGGAAATACCAGACTGCGGCTGTGTTGTCTTGATTTTGAAAAAGCCTAAGACACTTGCTGGAGGACTTCTCACCCTCGTACTCTATAACATCGGGGCTTCCGACGCCGGCTGCCCCGTTTCCGAGTTTTCTAGGTGCTTGTGGATTCGGCCTTGTCGGACGCCTTCATCCAGGAGAACGGGGTGCCTCAGGATACTGCCCTGAGCGTCGTCCACTTTTCTATAGCCTCTAATCCTATCATGGACTGTCTCCCGCCAGGTATTTCTGCGATCTATTGCAGTTCCCCAAGGACTTGTCTCCTTGAGCGGTGTCTTCGGTGGTGTCTCGTGGAGCATCGAAAATGGCTTTCGCTTTTCCATTGACAACAGGTTTCTTCCACCGCTCTTACATCTTGGGCTTCTTACTCTTCCGGTCGCTGAAACTACGAAATTCCTGGGGCTCATGCTTGATACAAAACTTTCTTGGTTCTCCCGTCTTACCTGGCTGCACTTTGTACCCGGTCCCTCAATGTCCTACATGCCCTAAACAGTACTTATTGGGGAGGAAATCGGACCACCCTCTTCCATTCATAGCGTCTTTTGTCCATTCTAAACTAGACTATGGGCATTTCATCTGCACGTCCGGCCATCTTACGCTATCTCAACACAATCCAGCATCGTGGAATGTATTTAGCCACTGGCACCTTTCGCACTATTCTGGTTGAGAGTCTTTGTGCAGAAGATGCTTAACTACCACTGTTATATATGCGTGATTTTCTCCTCAGTGGATGCGCATGCCGCTTTCCTGCCATCCTATGCCCCATCCTATGCCCTGTTTTTCAATGACTCCCTTGACCGCCAGTATGGGGCACGCCCTACTTCTCTGTTGCCTCCCCGAGTTAACTTCACGCTAATTGCCACTTTCCCGATCGGTGTGACCCTTCACCACCTTGGCTTCGGTGGCAGTCCATGTTCGTCTTGGACTTTATTCGCTTCCCAAGAAAACTACTCCGGATTCAATCTACCCATGTAATTTTCTCGACCTTCACATGCAATTTATCGATAGCATTTCGTGTACGCTGATGCCTCTAAGACTGATGGAGACGTCGGGTGTGCCTTCGTCTTTGGCACAGACGATTGTCGCTATTGGCTTTCAGAACAGTATTTACACCAGAGCTCTTCGTCCTCTATCAGGCCACCTGTTACATCTGGCGACACAGGCTTTTTAATTGTGTTATATGCCCCGATTCTCTCGGTGCCTCTCACAGCCTCCGTCCGCTGTATACAGTCCACCCCTCAGTGCAACAGGTCCAAGAAAACTTCCACTTCCTCACTTTTAAGGGAGCCATCGTGGTGTTCATGTGGGTTCCTGGTCACCTCGGTCAGATGGGAAATGAGGCTGCTGACGCTGATGCCAAGGTGGCAATCCTCCTACTTCGGCCTGGTAGCTCTTTCCTTTCGAATGATCTCCGTGTAGCCATCTGTCGGCAGATGGTGTCACTTTGGCATCACCATTGGCCTTTTTTTCTCGGGAACAAGCTCCACGGAATTAAACCTCTCTCAACGGCTTGGCCGACCTCTTCTCGGCCCTCTCGTCGCAAGACGTATTGGGCACTGTCTTTTTAGCCATCGCCATTTATTAAGTGCTGACCCGCCACAACCTTCTGCTAATTGTCATCAACCTTTGACGATTCGCCGTTTTCTGACCCAATGCCCTTTTTTTAGCCGCTTGCGTTCCAGTGTATATTGCCGTCTGAGTTATCGGCTGTTTTAGCGTTCTGTTTTTTATCCACTATGGTGAAGAACATTTAATCTTTAGTTACGGACCTCTGCTGTCCCTACGGCGCATTTTGTGGACCTTTCTTCAAGGATAAGATCTTCATTGGACTTAACGTTTAGTCGCTTTTAACTTCTTTTACTTATCGGTGTTCTAAGGTTACGACGCATGCGCCTATGACCTCAGATGAGAAATAGGTTTTACATTGTTCCATGCTAATATTAGGGATATTGAATTCACCACATCTTCGTCTAGTATAAGGTTTTCAATAATTTCTAATTCATATAGCTTTCTTCAAGTCAGCTGTACAGTCTCCCTTTGTTACACCATATTCACACATGGACTAATTTATGCTTTATTACAAGAGTTCCTATGCTTTAGATGAAACAATAATCATTCGAATAAATGTTTATGGTGTTTTTAATGTAAGTCTAAGCCGCTGTTTAAAGGTTCAGTTGTTGTGGCGATAGTATGTGAACTTCGCAACATTGCCTACATAGAAATACGACACATGACTTTACAGACTTCTTGCCTTGAGCAGGGGAACGAGTCTTGGCGAGCTACTGTTAAAACCAGTATATACGTTTCCAAAATATCGCAACAGCAACACGCTTTGGCTATTTCTTTGCATGCTCTTCATATCAGAAGGTAAGTCGTCATTTGCAGATGCAGAGAGTGTGACGTGATTCCTGTGTGTCTCTAGAAATCATAGTTGTAAAATGGGAATATTAGATTAACTGACTGAAGCACGAGTGCTTATAGTACGTAATGTGCCTACGAGGTGGGATGCGTTTAAGTTCTTGAAATCAGTGTATGAACATAATACAATTTAATATGGTTACAGATTGCTTCCAGTGTTCATTCACGCCCCCTATTTTTTCGTTGCCCAAGGTAAATTGCTCCTGCCCTTCAGCATTCAATATACCTAGTATTAGCATGGAATAATGTAAAACATATATATTTTTTTTTTGTAGGGCACAAAAGCGAGTGTCGTAACCTTAGAACGACAATAAGTAAAAGAAGTTAAGTGTCTATACGTTCAGCCCAATGGACGGAAGGTTAGAAAGCTAAAAATAAGGATGTCCATAAAATGTACCGTAGAGACAGCAGAGGTCCCTAACCAAACATAAAATATCCTCCGCCATATTGCAATGGTGGGTAAAAGACTAAGCGCGATCGACAGCCCGCGCATCGTTCGCTAAAACGGCCGATAACTCAGACGGCAACATTTATTGGAACGCATTCGGTTAAAAATAGGACATTAGAACTTTTAAGGTTCTAATCAGCCATAGTTATGAAATCATTTTATGGGTCTAAAACCTAATATGGAAGAGGGCATTTATTTATGACGTTTTTCAGGACTCACTACAAGAAGCTGACGTGGGCGTCTACTTGACTGGTCAGTTTAGTGCGTGATACCATCTGGACTATCGAGAATTAGTGCGCGTAACCCCCGCCCCCTTTCCAATATATAAAATCGAAATCTCGCGCTATGGATAACGCAGAAAAGCCCTCATATATGAACCGTAGATACCAGTCTTGTAGTAATTATTTAAATGAAAGAGAATAGGGATTGTCGAGGCACGGAATACATAAAATGAATCCGGATTTACTCAGTTTAAGCTCTCTCATAAGTACGGCGCTCACACACACACACACACACACACACACACACACACACACACACACACAAAATCTACACGCCATTCACATATAACAGGAAAACATAACCGTTAACGAACATGGGAGAGAATCAATTGTTATATATTAAACGCTTATGGATAGACTGTAGGTAAACAGGTAAGACAGTAATGAAAGTTAAGAGATCTGAGGATCTCGGTAACATTTATATTAACCAGTGATATAAATGCAACTGGAATCTTAATCAGACATGATCATGAGCATTCTAACAGAAAAAGTATGGACAGGATTCACTAAGATGACGTCTACACACGAATCGGACAAAGAAACTAACAGAATCATTGCTACAGAACTGAATGAATCACGCGTCTCCGCAAAATCGCTTCAGGACTACAAACACTCACACGTACCTACGACCTATCCAGAGAAGCAGCACTCAACCAACATCAGGGTCTGAAGGCAGCATCCCCGTCCTTTGTAGTCTGATACCAGTATCCCGTTAGCGTTCGGCCTAGTAGAAATCTCAACCCTGCGTTAGATCATTTGCGCTCGTTGAGATCTCACACCACCGACTGTCCTGATCAGAGACTGAGTCCAGAATGTCGAGAGACTACACTTCCCACTCTCATGAATGTTTCGCAAAAAAAAAGGAAAAACGATAAAATGCCTCATCTCCTCATTTTCAGGCAATCAAAGCTGCTAACTAGATAACGCTTAGAAACCACCTCCTAACAAAATGTTGGAAATATTCCACTGAGAGTTTCCGAGAGAGAGAGAGAGAGAGAGAGAGAGAGAGAGAGAGAGCGAGAGAGAGAGAGAGACCAATTTAGAGGACAACATAGGTGCATTAGGTGACATGATTGCATTTAAACATTTTTACAATACATAGTCTATTCACTTTGACAAAGGAGAGTGTTCCGTCGCTGAGCATGGCGGCCGCCTTCGTAGCGCCAACGGGGACGTCTCCTTGCCATAAGAAATTGGCTTTGGAAAGACAAGAGTTCTATCACTCCCTCTAAACTACTGAAACTATAACCGCGCCAGTGTCTCTAGACAGAAGAGAGGAAGAATAACTACCAACTTATACACTGCTGTATTGGGGGAGCCTACGCACATATTTTTACCGACTAGTATCTGAAATTGCTCACAAGAGGAAGGCGTACTACGCCGCCCGACAAACACAACCAGCCTCGCAGAAATAGCAAAACGATTACACACTACAGAGGCACAGTGACATGAAACAGAAGAGCAACGCCGCACAGCAAAAATCGACACCTTCCTTTCGCTCAGTTGTACTCAAGAAGCACAACACAAGAATCTGATGTGCTACCACTATCGTGAAAGTACGTCAGTCAACTTCACAGGTAAGATTACGGCTAAGATAACCAGCTGGTGTAAACTTCTGTACTGGATATATCGTCTGTCCTGATCACAATGTAGACACTTTTACTTCGATGTTGAAATTCTCTCAATACAGAACCCACTACTTATCATTACGAAGATGTTGTGCGCTACAGAATTGCAAAAGATACTATTTGCCGTTTGACGGACTAGTGGTAGCTAAGAATATGATAATAATTATATCGCTAACGCATCTGACTATCAAAAGATCTACAATGTTCGTACTAATAACTACCACCAAAGACGATCTATGCTTCAATGAAAATTGCTATGCGCTGTAGTATACGTTGGAAAGAAAATCAGGTACTCAAACTCACCATTCACAGCAAAAAAATAAAATCCTCCAGTCTGTAACACTACTACACGACAACACACCTTGCTAAGCAACGACTCAACGGAAACGTTCAACTACTTTATTTAAAAAATGGGAGATATCGTACTCGATAATATCGTTTAAATATATTTCGAATTCAAAACCGTAACCAGATTACATTGAACCAGGTAATTACAGTTTCCTTGTCTGCACTTTTAAATGATATATATTAACATCATACTTTCAGACATATAATTTACTTTCTTGTTTAACTGACGTCATTGATCAGACATAACTTTTATATGTAGCAGCCACGTTACAACACTATCGTTGCATAACTTGAATACCAAAGTATTTATTCGTTTTATAATTCTCACACTCTCAGAAATAAATAAATTATCGTTCCTTTGCTTTAAATAAAATCCTTGAGATAATTTCTCTCCTTTTGAACTCTAGAAATATGAAACTGTTTCTCTATTTGCAAATTAACATATCTCTAGTAATCTTCCTATTACTTTGGGAATTAATATGTTCGCTTTTTATAACCATGCAGACTTTTCTTTATCTAATGTTTGACTTCCTTTTGTAACTTTACGAGATTTGATAATTATTCGTTTGCTGTAAAATTGTACTTAACTTTCAGAATATTATTGTATATTAAATACAGAGCAAATCCGACTCGGGCTACTACTTTAATTTTTTAAAACAGAAACTGTTCTATCTTTATTGCCTGTTTGTTTCTATAAAGATAGAAGTCAGCTTTGATTTTACGAGTGCAGGGCAATCAAACAAACCCCTCCAAGAGGAAAAATAGTAAAGTCAAACAAAAACTCTAGGTGGCACCGCTACTTTTATAATGTTGGACTTTAAAGTAAACTCAAAATTAATTCCACTTCAGGTGTTGATTTTCCGCGGACCCAGTACTACTGAAATCAACAGCTCTCAGCCGATAGGAGAGACAATTTCCGTGTCCTCAGTGACAATGCTTCTTGCTTTGTCGTTTAGGAAAAGCTACTAAATTCGAGACCGCACGTGCAAATCTCCTACTAACTTACACTGGTTCTCACTTTATCACATTGAATAGTAGGCTGTTCTTTCTCCTAATTACGAAGATAACGTACATGAATCACCAACCACGAGAAAAACGTTTCTTTTTATGTATAAATAAATTTAAGCTGCAAAACTAAAAATAATTTATTTTAACCTACGTAAGAAACCCTATATTTTGTATTTGCGTATTGTCTATAAACTGTCTTATAATGGAAAATTATAGTTAATCCTGAAAAGTGAGAGAGATTAGCGGCAGAGGGTAATTGTATTTTTTAATCGGCAAATAAAGCATCTGACGCCGCGCAAGCGGCGTCAACAATCAAATTTTATACGATCAGCCGCTTTTCCACGCAAGGGGCTTCCAGAACAGGAACAGACTGAAGAAACATGACAGTAATGTTGCTTCAGTTGTCTACTTGTATTTGAACACGAGTGGCATCTGGCTGTTTCTTGATCTCTCTCTCTCTCTCTCTCTCTCTCTCTCTTTCTCCACTCTTGTCGATCGCTCTTTTTCTAATGACCGCTCTGTCGACTGATTCTGTAACAGGCAGTAGTACTTGAAAGATATTTTCAAGGTGTGTAAAGTATTTATGTATGAAAAGTATCGTCAAAATACAAATAATCGTTTTTTTTTTACGAAAGTTTTATTTCAACGACATTAACCGTGCCTGTCACCTTTTCTACGTATGTTTTAGTTGTCCGCCCCTGGTAGCTGAGTGGTCAGCGCGACAAAATGTCAGTCCTAAGTGCACGGGTTAGATTCCCGGCTGGGTCGGAGATTTTCTCCGTTCAGGAACTGGATATTGTGTTGTCCTCATCATCATCATTTCATCCCCATCGACGCGCAAGTCGCCGATGTGGCGTCGACTCGAAAGAGTTGCACCCGGCGAACGGTCTACCCGATGGGAGGTCCTAGTCACACGACATTTTATGTTTTAGCTAGGAGAACTGCGAGACTGCCGACATACCGTTTCCTGGCCACTGCCGAACATCATTGATGTTCGAATTTGTAGCAACCACTCCTGCTTCCCTGAAGTATGTGTAAATGCAGTTTCCGGGCATCACTTCTTTGCACAACGCGTAATATTAATGATCAGCATATGGCCAACAAACGATGTGCGCGGCCAGTCCACTCCACAGCATCAATGCAGGTTAGACAAAATCTTGACCTATTAATTTTCTCTTTCTGAGTGAAAAAATTTATCTTTGCTGTGTGACAATTTAAATCCAACATTTTTTTTATTTGGCCGCTTCTTGTAACCAACAGCACTCCAGTTAACCTCCTCTTATCAAAATTTATTTTTCAGTTACCATTAAAGAGCGCCACATAAAACAGAAAAAGCTTTCTTCTTGAAAATAATAATTCACAGTCATAAACTACAATTTAACTCAGCCACTAATGTTATTTCACGCCAAATTCTGTTACAACACGAATCATTCACTTCATACTTTTGTCCCCACCAAGTGAGAGCACAATTATCACAGGTCGGAGTAAATATCTTTCAAACAAACCGATAACAATCACACGAAATTCTCCAAAACGAGTGTAGCTTTTGACTCAGACACACCCGAGCCCACCCACCATTCGGACTTACCTGAGTCCGGCTGCAGACCAACAATGACTGATTGCTTTTCTCATGGGACAAACGAATAACCATTTACAATGAAATACAGCCCGTTAATTCTCCCTTTCAACAATAGTGTTTTCCATTTCGGCGTCGTTGGAGTCTTGCAGTGGCCAGCTGGATGTTATGTTTGCCGCAATTCTGCAGTCGTCCGAGAGCAGTAAACCAGCTGACTTTGACCGGATTCTGCTGCTCAGATATTTTCAGGCAATCTCTACAACATTTTACAAAAATAATTGTAATTATATTTTCCAAGCTATTATTAAACCATTGTTATTTTTCCGTAACGGCAATTTTCGATTATAAGATGAGGTGACATCTACCAGTAATGCCGATTTAACACAAAACAAACTCTGGTACATTACGAAGCGGTGTCGCAGGTTTACGCACGCCACAATGGCACCTCACAGGAAGCCCCCTGGAGCATGAATAGTGTGTGCCCTCCCACACACACTCTGTAAATGCAAACTAAACGAGCTGCCTTTTGTGAAGAGATATAAAAGAACTTCCACGCAACTTACGAAGTGGCTACGGATACAGCAGTCATGTTTTCTGACGCCTTCTGGGGCCTGCCCCATGCGAAAGCCGTGTAATAGTACTGATTAAAGAATTACTCGTTGCCTTTGCTACAAGCCGTATCTAAATTACAATCGGAGCATAGTATGGGGGAAGAACTGGCTACTAATCTTGTCAATTATTTCTGTTACTTCTTGAGTTCCATATCCCTTCTTTTTATCAGGGCGGCGGATATTAGTATCACTTGCATTAAGTCATCCAGGCCTCTGGCGAATATGTTTAAACATATCTGCACGTAATCCAGCAGAAGTTCTGCAATGTGTGCCAAGGCCTCATGCTGGAACAAATTCGTCCTTCTGGTATGTAGGAGTACCTCCTCCATGAACACTAGCAGATGTTCTTTGAAGAACAGGAGTCAACGTGCTGTGAAGAAGAAAGCAGTCTCCCATGGTACCAGTCTACATGTTTACTGCACATTTTCTCTGATGATCTCAGATGACTGTTCTACGAGTGTTATCCGGAAAGTGAAGTCCGATCGGTCACGAAATGGTAACAACAGAGAAAATCAACTACGTTTTATTTACATCTGTTAGCTACACCTTCCAGCTACTTCTCCACATAGTATTGTAGCGTTGTACCAAATTACCACTACCCTCGACACAGAAGACAGCCGTCTGTACTTTCCTTCAATTCGATAGCTGGTCTGCAGCTCACTGTCTGTGCCAAAATGTTGTCCCTGCAGTGTGCGGCCAAGAATTGTTATGAAGGAGATACATCATAGTTACGTTTCATGAAATCAGGTGATATCTAATTAGGCATCAATACTTGGTGGGAGACACTATCTTCTAGGCGTCTTTACGTTCTCACTCTCCGCTCAGTACCGAAAAGAGTGACATGACAAGATCGATGGGCGTACTAGAGACACTGTTCAACACGTCTGCACAAAGCTTCATTCGATTTTCATTGTGGATTCCATTTCCAAATAAATATCGTACAACAGTCATGTGAGATAATTAGAGAAAACGTACAATAAACATGGGAACTGGTATGATAGGAAACTATTTTCTTCTGCCCTGAATGTTGCCTCCTCGATGCACACTGTTCTTGCAAGAGCATTTTGGCAATGTTAATGGAGGAGGTACTCCTTCAATCCTCGCAGCTAAGTACTCGTCCTTCCATACATGAGAATTATGTAACAATTGTACATGCCTTCCCGTGTAAAGAGAAAATCTTCAATAAGTTGTGGGTTTCCGTCAGCCTGTTGCAGAAACCAGCGTACTAACTCAAGTGAAGGCGATAATCAACTGGTAACGGAACCTGTATTGCGGTAGGATTAAAAGGATGAAGCAGATTTTCAGGCAACATGTATGAAATAAACTATGGTGTACAATGAATTCAGCTGCAACTGCTAGTGTATTGTACTTGACTTTGGCTTGTTCTCAAATTGTAACAGGCGTCTTCCTGAAAGGTACGATTACGCACCGTCGTTTGCGTGCATTTGGACTATCAATGTGTATTGCACAGTCGAAAGAGGATTGCAGCAAATGTGCCACAATGCGACCATCTTAGTGCAGAGAAATATTCACAGCACGTTCGCTGAGCTCTTCGAGTATTCCTTTCAGTTACATCGTAAATAATATGCATGTGTAGCGCAAAATGTTGTGCATTAGTTGACTACAGTATTAGTGCACTGGGGAGTGAGGGCGCTTCGGTCGGTTTATCGTGAGTTCGTGACATTTCACACAGACGCGCTGAACCACTTGACAGTTCATGCACAACAGTCTTGAAATGATCCTCAGTACGATGAACTTTCCATTGTCACCACTGTAAATCCTTCCTGTAACGTCACAGCTTGTTTCC
Organism: Schistocerca americana; assembly: GCF_021461395.2. NCBI lineage: Eukaryota > Metazoa > Arthropoda > Insecta > Orthoptera > Acrididae > Schistocerca > Schistocerca americana. The sequence goes on along the minus strand of NC_060122.1, from coordinate 570,337,139 downwards.
ATTAACGGCCACAGGAGGACAAGTGCAATAATTTCGTCGTCTGGTAGTACTATGATCGCCAAGCAGGTACACGCTACACGCTGTTTACTGGCTCAATGCGAACGTCAGGATGTCTCAATGTCCAATCATCTTTGATGCAAAAATGTATGGAGAAGGTACTTCCTTTTTATCTTACTTACGCATATTTAGTGCACATTCAGTATGCGTTTGCGACACGCGGCTGCTTAACGAAATGTATTTGTTGTTGGTTCCGTTGTAGCACGTGTCAGTTTCGGCAGTGTGTTTCTGAAAGGCTGGCGTTTCTCGTACAGTGCTTATGCGGATGGGCTGCGGACTCGGGAAGGAACAGCATTAGCAGCTGACCGGTGGCCGTTGGCTCCTAATCCGGCGGTATCGACCGCCGCTCAGCCAGATATAGCGGCGGGCAGTTGCAGGCGAGTAGCCTGCCTCTCTACCTGTGCCCCCAGCCGGCCTGTTTACGGCCGCCGCCAGCGCGGACACTGCCGGGGATGCGCTGCCGGCAGCCCGTGCGGTATGCCGTGGCGCTGTGTGCTGTGACGTCTGCAATGTTTACGACCCAACACGCGTGCGCTCCAGTGTCGCCCTCAGATATGGCTTGTTGTGTTCTCTGTCATCCTGATTCGTAAACGAAGCTGCCGTTGTTATTAACCTGAAGAAACTACCCGTAAAAATCGTTTGATTTGGAAGCTTTAACAGCAGTTGTATTTGTAAATTAAATTATGTGAGTAAAGGGCCACCTATTACGTAAAGAACTATTCTTTTCAATGAAAAAAACATGTTTAGGCAAATACGTTCTATCATCAGTGGACACCTTTGCTCAGGTCTGTAAAATGTGAAACATGGTTTAAATAACGATTTGGGATTGATTATTAGGGCTAAACATTTTACTTCTGTTGCAATTATCACCTCATTCTAAAGAATGTTCGGTTCCATGGTAATTTATTTATATTAACAAATATCTTGTCATCCAAAACGAAATGATGTTTCTGTGCGATTGATTGGCAAGTCCACAAATATTTCAAAATATGGACGTAATTTTGTTGCGCAAACATGCATTGTTGTATTCTCCAACAGTTTATTGAACGTAACTTCTTCTACAATACAATAGCTGACTGTACAATAGATGGAGACGTCCGTCGATCTAGCCGGAGATGTGGTTCCTCTCGGACGGCTGGTACTTCGATCGACGGTGCAGTACAGCAGGTTCGGTGATATCTTCTCGGAGACTCTGCTATAGCGGTTGCCATTAGCAGCGGACAAAGCCTGGTCTGCCTTCGACCGGCCGGGCCTATATAGTGAGCTGTAGCCAATAGAAACCCGGCGTAGGAATCCGTGGCCGGATATGTCGCGGCGACCCCTGCAAGGAAAGGTTCCTATTAATCGACTGGAATCTTCGGCGTGTTTACCTGATGTCTTTGTCTGTTTGGCTGTTGGTTTGTTTCCCTCATAGCGTGGCTGTTATGCGGTGCTGCCTGTCATTTAGGGGAACCCGATGGCAGACAGTACACCACTGTATATGGTAATAATTTTCAATAGATAGAAAACTTTTCGGCCTACTTTTAATTCAATAATTATTACTTAAATCGTGGTTTCCATTTTACAGACTTGATTGAAAGTACCCGTTTATGGCGTCACAAATATGTCGAAACATGTTTGGACGTTAAAACTGTTTGCATAATAGGCGGACCTTAATTCGTATCATACCTCCGCCGATTTCGCAAGGACTTTTAGCTTTTATTCAAACATTAGGTACGAGATTTAATAATTTTTATATACAAGGTGATAAAATCTCACTATTTTGAAAGGTGGTAGTATGGACCAAAACAAGAAAAAATGATAGAGAAATAATGGGCTGTAAGACACATACCTTAAGAGCTACGAGCACTTGTTGATCTTCACTACCGTGAAACGCATCACTTCTACTGCATGCTCTTTGCTGTTACGAGCGACCCACAGACTGTAATAAAGAAATGAGAAAACATTATTCCCGTGCTGCGACAAGTAATCTGCTTTCTGTTGCATAAGATCTTCACTTGTGAGCTATAGCTAAATGCAGTGCTTCAAATGATGTCCATTCAGAGCAAGCCAGTAAGACACACTTCTGAACGACGTCTCTCTGAAAAACTGCACATTTGTCATGGGTGAGCTGACAGGTACTGATGACGGGTTCCTGTAGGTTTTTAAATCATTAACGTGGCACAAATATTTCAAGTGGCCCACAATTACTAATCAAAGGGGTTAAGAATGGGCGAAGAAACTGATGAACGTACTGGACATCCCCAACCAATCCGCTACCCATTAAATGTCTGTCATAGGTGTTTTCCGACATGTAGTGGTAAATGGGCTCCGTCGTGCATGAACAACTTCTCCACTTCTTGTCGGATGTCACCTCCTCTAGCAGGACAGGCAATAGGAACTGATGACGTCTTGCACCAGTCAAACCGTTTGGTGGTACATATAGCATGTCATTCGCAAATAATTCCACCCCCTACATAACTGAAAATATCTTGCTTTCTTAGCTGTGTGTATATTCGCATCACTTGTGGGGTATGTAAGCTGACAGTCCCATCTAGCTTTAAATTTATCAAAACACAAACTCTTTCCATTAGAACTAATTCATGACGCATATTTACCGGGAACGGTGAACAACGTTTCCAGTAACAGCGCTAACTGATGTTCAGTGCATGGTGTACCCATGGAGAAGAATAGAGGAATGTGTCGTCATCTGTTTACTGCATTCTGTAGGTCATTTGTACTAGCAAAGAGCTTGATGTTGAAAAGATATGTTTCACAGTGGAGAAGATGTACAAGTGCTCATAGTTCTTAAGGTATACCTTAATGTTTACTGGACGATTTTGTCTTGTGTTGGTCCATTATACCACCGCTCAATGTGTGGAATATTTTTTCGCCGTGACAAAATTCGTCGCTAACAAATAACAGCGTAACTACTTCTCCCTTCACGTCTGCCAAGCATTCTCTACGAACACAGATTGAGTGAAGGCAGTCAAGTTCCTGCTGTTTCTTTCATTACTGATGTAGTGACACCTTATTAAATAACTGCTAATAAATGTCAGTCGTCTTGTCTTCTTCGATCCGGTCTTTCATTTGGTTGCTTTATGAACATCCTAACCGCGTGATGCGTCTCACATTAAAATACACTGTGCTTTCAAGGTTAATGGTCCACTACTTGACAGGACTCAGAACATAATCGAAATAAAGGAAAAGAATGAACCAAAGGTGTAGCGGCGAGGTCAGGCCGCTTGGATCTGCGGAGGGGACCGCTCGGCTTTGAAGTGAGCCTCAGATCCATCGAGTACAGCAGCGACACGTAGACATTAACTCAATATGTTTCGGCACTTTACTCGTTGGATCGAGTGATGGGTGATAAGTCGAAACCGGACAATAAACTAAGTTGATACCAAGATACCGATTTCTGTTGTCTAGTAGTATCTATAATGTTGAAAGAAAAAAGACGGCGACTCATATTTAACGAAGTAACGTTTGTAGGGATTAGACGTACGAGATGAATAAAGAAGTTGGAGCAGTCAAAGCTAAAACTCAGACACACTCTTCGCAGGAACCGCTCACAGTGGGAATATTTAGCAGCGCATGAAACAGAAACCGACGAAATTACTACGGAACACCAGCACATAGACAACACTTCGCAGGGACTTCTGGACACATACTGCTTCTGACTGGCTGCAATGGGGGCCTCTCTTGGAACGTCATGGAGCTACAGTTACGTAGACCCTGAACAGCCCAGGCAGGTAAGGTCGTGGACCATTTTTACACTGTTGCACGTAGAATCTGAAGCAAGAGAAGAGTTCACCAGCAACATATGTAGTAGGAAAGGACATTAGGCCAACTGTATATGGATGCCTGTCTCCCGTATTCCACTTTCCCTGTACCGGAGACGGACACAATCTCCGGGCTAAATGACAAATTCCGAAAAAGAGCTGGAATAGATATTTTTCTTTCGTTTGTAATGAAAGATGAGGAGAATGGTTATCACTTAGTAGTGGCACTAATCCAAGTTCTGTTTTTTCATTTTATGTTGTTTACATAATAATTTAATTTTTTCTATTCATATTTTTCATAATTTATTAATGTTATTTTCATTAGCACTGTAAGTAGGCTGTTTAGGTTTTTATGTTGGTAACGCCATGTAGCCCTCTATATGAATATCACCGACTGTGCTGTGTGCAGTCTGTAGCTGGTTTGCATTGTTGGAATTTGCTATTGTAGTGGGCAGTTGGATGTGAACAGCGCATAGCGTTGCGCAGTAGGATGTGAGCAGCCAGCAGTGGTGGATGTGGGGAGAGAGATGGCAGAATTTTAAGAGCGGACGATCTGGACGTGTGCCATCAGAGACAGTAAATTTGTAAGACTGGATGTCATGAACTGCCATATATATTATGACTTTTGTGAACACTATTAAGGTAAATACATTCTTTGTTCTCTGTCAAAATCTTTCATTTGCTAACTATGCCTATCAGTAGTTAGTGCCTTCAGTAGTTTGAATCTTTTATTTAGCTGGCAGTGGTGGCGCTCGCTGTATTGCAGTAGTTCGAGTAACGAAGATTTTTGTGATGTAAGTGATTTGTGAAAGGTATAGGTTAATGTTAGTCAGTACCATTTTTTTGTAAGGATTATTGAAAGTCAGACTGCGTTGCGCTAAAAATATTGTGTGTCAGTTTAGTGTTGATCAGAACAGGTAAAGAGCGAAATGTCTGAGTACGTTCAGTTCTGCTCAGCTGTTTGAAAATCAAATAATTTAAGAGGTTTATCAGGACAGTAATTCATAAAATTTTCTGAGTGGACGTTTCAGCATTTATATCCCACAGATTAAAGCCAGATTAGAACTTCCCTGATCCAGGAGGGCTGCTTCCTGAAAACCAGGCAGTTACGGATCTGACATAGATATAGAAACATTTTACTGAAAATAATAATAATTGTATTAAAAACTACACTCTTCAACGGGATCGCGACTGCTAATTATTATAAACTATGTACTTTAAAAGTTTGCTTTGTAAATAGTATGGCTATGTACTACTCGGATACTCCCAGATAGCCGTACGTGCTAAAACGCCGATACCGGGATGGAGAGGTGTGCCAGTTGTGGATTAAATACGCCTGGATGACGAGGGATGTTTTGCTGACCAATCTGGATATTGGTTTTACGTAGTTTCCTACATTCTACTAGGTGAATACCGTGCTGTTACCCAAGTGCCAACTCAGTTACACAATCAGTAAATATTTAGAAACCTTTTACTCACATTCACATGAATAACACAGCACGGAAACAGTTATTCCTTATTGGGGAGTAACGGGGTGGGGAAAGGAAGGGCATCTGGCCGTCCTTCAAATTAACCATGCCAGATATGTTAGTAACCATGACAACCTTGCGTCGATGCGAGACAAGGGCACAAGAGAAACAAGGGGAATAACTACCTACTTTTTTTGTGTCACTTTTACTAAACCTGAATCGTCTTGACATAGCAAAAAGGTTCAAATGGCTCTGAGCACTATGGGACTTAACATCTATGGTCATCAGTCCCCTAGAACTTAGAACTACTTAAACCTAACTAACCTAAGGACATCACACAACACCCAGTCATCACGAGGCAGAGAAAATCCCTGACCCCGCCGGGAATCGAACCCGGGTATCCGGACGTGGGAAGCGAGAACGCTACCGCACGACCACGAGCTGCGAAAACTTGACATAGCAAGTGTGGATCAGTACCTTACCGATGACATCATATGTGCGGTTGGTCTACATGCAAGAGCGGGAAAATGACGTCAAATTCCAAGATGTCAAAATACAAAAAGGCTGTGACGGGAAGTTTAAAAATGGAAGACGGTGGAACTAGCAGAGTTGTGCTAGTGGAACATTAAAAAAATATCCAAGCTGGGGAAACCAGTTCTGTTGTGCTTTGCAATCCCTCTGATACATTTTAAATTGCTGCCATGTTCAAAAGTATCTGTATGACCTGTAGTGCGTAACATATTACTGAGATACACTTTAGACGTGTAATTCGGCTTGTGTCAGATGACGTAAACATTGTGTGTGTTTTCGATGCAGTTTTAAAGCACATTTTAGACATGGAAATACTGAAAGTTACTCCCTTTACGAACTTTTACCAGGTATTTTAGACGCGAAACTGACATTGTGACAGTGACATAAATATTGCATGTGGGTATGTGTGTGTGTGTGTGTGTGTGTGAGAGAGAGAGAGAGATAGAGAGAGAGAGAGAGAGAGAGAGAGAGAAAGAGAAAGAAAGAGAGAGTGCATGGCTCTCTTAGCTTAGATATCTGATGCATAATTACAGACAATGCAGACGTGCAAATGCTGTCTGTTACAATAGTATTCAATACAAAAACATATTTCTGATAAAAAATTCAGATCATTCGATTGCTTTTGAACATGATGCCTATTTATGCGATCTAGGTTGTTTGGAAACTTTTTATTGCGGCTAAAAACTGATTAGCTGTTTCGTTTTTAAACTTCAGGTTGTTTGAATAGTTTTTAATTGGCGCCATCTTTGATTTTGGTGACAGAGGGATTAGAAAGCATAACGTGACTGTTTCCGCCATCTTGCATCTTTTCTTTTCTTTTTTTTTAATTTCTGCGAGCACAACTGGGCTACCTCCACAGTTTTGCTTTTTAGAATTTCCGTTACAACCATTTTGGATTGTGATATCATTGTCTTGTCCATTCAACCAGGCAACCTGCACGTTTGACGCCAAATTTACCATAAAAACCATAAAAAACTGTACATGTGATGTTGCACAGGTTCAAGGTTACTCGAAGTTCCAATGAGTAGGTAGCTACACCACATTTGCACAATATATTCTTGGATTAAGACACTCAAAATTCATATTATCTGTGTCTTCCAGAAACTAGTATCCTCGAAACATGTTTTGGTATTTATCACTGTGGGATAGTGCGAGGCTCCATCTTCTGTCAGATGATTACCTCAGAATAATGTTCGGTGCATATTAAGTACGAGTGCTCTTCATTGGCACAGACGTACAGCGCCACATGGAGGGAAGGCTGCAACATGACAGGGAAAGTGGTTGACAAGTAGACTGCCTGCAAGCTGAGAAACGAATCTAAAACTTAGCACAAAAGCTAACTTTGCTGCTAGGAACATGATGAGACTTGCGCTTTGAAAGGTATCGCAGACCATGAGATATATCTGCTGAGGTACCTAACATGGTTTTTAAGCTGACAACAGCTTCACACAGATTTGCCTCTATGTGTGCATCTGCAGTTACTCTATTTCTGCCGCTTTCCCAGAGTGCCTGATTGGGAGTACAATTTTTGGTTTATAGCATATTTCACTGTCTCATTTCGAGGACGCTATTTTGACCACAGACCTTGCCATCTTTTTTAGGGAAAGAGCAAATAGGATGACTAAAGATAGAAGTCAGCTTTGATTTTGCGAGTGCAGGGCAATCAAACAAACCCCTCCAAGAGAAAAAATAATAAAGTCAAACAAAAAGCCTAGGTATCACCGCTACTTTTATAATGTTGGACTTTAAAACAAACTCAAAATTAATTCCACTTCAGGTGTTGATTTTCCGCGGACACAGTACTATTGAAATAAACAGCTCTCAGCCGATAGGAGAGACAATTTCCGTGTCCTCAGTGACAATGCTTCTTGCTTTGTCGTTTAGGAAAAGCTACTAAACTCGAGATCGAACATGCAAATCTCCTACTAACTTACACTGGTTCTCACTTTATCACATTCAAACGTAGGATGTTCTTTCTCCTAATTACGAAGATAACGTACATGAATTACCAACCACGATGTAAACGTTTCTTTTTATGTATACATAAATTTAAGGTCCAAAACTAAAATAGTTTATTTTAACCTACGAAAGAAACGCTGTATTTTTGTATTAACTACGCATATTGTCTTTAAACTGTCTTATAATGGAAAAATGTAGTTAATTCTGAAAAGTGAGAGAGCATACAGATTAGAGGAAGAGGGTAATTGTATTTTTTAATCAAAAAATAAAGCATCTGACCCAGCGCAAGCGGCGTCAACAATCAAATTTTATACGATCAGCCGCTTATCCACGCAAGGGGCTTCCAGAACAGGAACAGACTGAGGAAACGTGACAGTAAAGTTGCCTTCAGTTGTCTCCTTGTATTTGAACAAGAGTGGCGTCTGGCTGTTTCTTGATCTCTCTCTCTCTCTCTCTCTCTCTCTCTCTCTCTCTCTCTCACTCTCTCTTTCTCTCTCTCACTCCTGAGGCTCACTCACTATTGATGTCTCCACTCTTGTCGATCGCTCTCTTTCTAATGACCGCTCTGGCGAATGATTTTGTAACAGGCAGTTGTACTTGAAAGATATTTTCAATGTGTGTAAATTATTTACGTCTGTAAAAGTGTCGTCAATATACGAATAATTGTTTTTTTACCAAAGTTTCATTTCAACGACATTATCCGTGTCTGTCAACTTTTCTATGTTTCAGGTGTCCGCCCCCGGTAACTGAGTGGTCAGCGCGACAAAATGTCAGTCCTAAGTGCACGGGTTCGATTCCCGGCTGGGTCGGAGATTTTCTCCGTTCAGGAACTGGTTGTTGTGTTGTCCTCATCATCATCATTTCATCCCCATCGACGCGCAAGTCGCCGATGTGGCGTCGACTCGAGAGATTTGCATCCGGCGAACGGTCCTACTCACACGACATTTTATGTTTTAGCTAGGAGAACTGCGAGACTGCCGACATACCGTTTGCTGGCAACTACAGAACACCATTAATGTTCGAATTTGTAGCAACCACTCGTGATTCCCCGAAGTTTGTGAAGTCTATGTGTAAACGCAGTTTCCGGGCATCACTTCACAACGCGTAATATTAATGATCGGCATATGGACAACAAACGATGTGCACGGCCAGTCCACTCCACAGCATCAAAGCAGATTAGACAAAATCTTGACTTATTAATTTACTCTTTCTTAGTGGTAAATTTATCTTCGCTGTGTGACAGTTTAAATCCATCATTTTTTTTTTATTTGGCCGCTTCTTTTAACCAACGGCACTCCAGTTAACTTCCTCTTATCAAAATTTATTTTTCAGTTACCATTAAAGAGCACCACATAAAACAGAAAAAGCTTTCTTCTTTAAAATAGTAATTCACAGTCATAAACTACAATTTAACTTAGCCACTAATGTTATTTCACAGAAAATTCTGTTACAACACAAATCATTCACTTCATACTTTTGTCCCCACCAAGTGAGAGCACAATTATCACAGGTCGGAGTAAATATCTTTCAAACAAACCGATAACAATCACACGGAATTCTCCAAAACGAGTGTAGCTTTTGACTCAGACACACCCGAGTCCACCCAACATTCGGACTTACCTGAGTCTGGCTGCAGACCAACAATGACTAATTGCTTTTCTCATGGGACAAACGAATAACCATTTACAATGAAATACAGCCCGTTAATTCTCCCTTTCAACAATAGTTGGTTTTCCATTTCGGCGTCGTTGGAGTCTTGCGGTGGCCAACTGGGCCGTAGATGTTATGTTTGCCGCAATTCTGCAGTCGTCCGCGAGCAGTAAACCAGCTGACTTTGACCGGATTCTGCTGCTCAGATATTTTCAGACAATCTCTACAACATTTTACTAAAATAAATGTAATTATGTTTTCCAAGCTATTATTAAACCATTATTCTTTTTCCGTAACGGCAGTTTTCGATTATAAGATGAGGTGACATCTACCAGTTATGCCGATTTAACACAAAACAAAATCTGGCACATTACGAAGCGGTGTCTCAGCTTTACGCACGCCACAATGGCACCTCACAGGAAGCCCCCTGGTGCATGAATAGTGTGTGCCCTCCCGCCCTCCCACACACACTTCGTAAATGCAAACTAAGCGAACTGCCTTTTGTGAAGAGATATAAAAGGACTTCCACGCAACTTACGAAGGGGCTACAGATACAGCAGTCATGTTTTCTGATGCCTTCTGGGGCCTGCCCTATGCGAAAGCCGTGTAATAGTACTGATTAAAGAATTACTCTTTGCCTTTGCTACAGGGTGTTTCAAAAATGACCGGTATATTTGAAACGGCAATAAAAAGTAAACGAGCAGCGATAGAAATACACCGTTTGTTGCAATATGCTTGGGACAACAGTACATTTTCAGGCAGACAAACTTTCGAAATTACAGTAGTTACAATTTTCAACAACAGATGGCGCTGCGGTCTGGGAAACACTATAGTACGATATTTTCCACATATCCACCATGCGTAGCAATAATATATCGTAGTCTCTGAATGAAATTACCCGAAACCTTTGACAACGTGTCTGGCGGAATGGCTTCACATGCAGATGAGATGTACTGCTTCAGCTGTTTAATTGTTTCTGGATTCTGGCAGTACACCTGGTCTTTCAAGTGTCCCCACAGAAAGAAGTCACAGGGGTTCATGTCTGGCGAATAGGGAGGCCAATCCACGCCGCCTCCTGTATGTTTCGGATAGCCCAAAGCAATCACACGATCATCGAAATATTCATTCAGGAAATTAAAGACGTCGGCCGTGCGATGTGGCCGGGCACCATCTTGCATAAACCACGAGGTGTTCGCAGTGTCGTCTAAGGCAGTTTGTACCGCCACAAATTCACGAAGAATATCCAGATAGCGTGATGCAGTAATCGTTTCGGATCTGAAAAATGGGCGAATGATTCCTTTGGAAGAAATGGCGGCCCAGACCAGTACTTTTTGAGGATGCAGGGACGATGGGACTGCAACATGGGGCTTTTCGGTTCCCCATATGCGCCAGTTCTGTTTATTGACGAAGCCGTCCGGGTAAAAATAAGCTTCGTCAGTAAACCAAATGCTGCCCACATGCATATCGCCGTCATCAATCCTGTGCACTATATCGTTAGCGAATGTCTCTCGTGCAGCAATGGTAGCGGCGCTGAGGGGTTGCCGCGTTTGAATTTTGTATGGATAGAGGTGTAAACTCTGGCGCATGAGACGATACGTGGACGTTGGCGTCATTTGGACCACAGCTGCAACACGGCGAACGGAAACCCGAGGCCGCTGTTGGATCACCTGCTGCACTAGCTGCGCGTTGCCCTCTGTGGTTGCCATGCACGGTCGCCCTACCTTTCCAGCACGTTCATCCGTCACGTTGCCAGTCCGTTGAAATTTTTCAAACAGATCCTTTATTGTATCGCTTTTCGGTCCTTTGGTTACATTAAACCTCCGTTGAAAACTTCGTCTTGTTGCAACAACACTGTGTTCTAGGCGGTGGAATTCCAACACCAGAAAAAGCCTCTGTTCTAAGGAATAAACCATGTTGTCTACAGCACACTTGCACGTTGTGAACAGCACACGCTTACAGCGGAAAGACGACGTACAGAATGGCGCACCCACAGACTGCATTGTCTTCTATATCTTTCACATCACTTGCAGCGCCATCTGTTGATGAAAATTGTAACTACTGTAATTTCGAACGTTTGTCCGCCTGAAAATGTACTGTTGTTCCAAGCATATTGCTACAAACGGTGTATTTCTATCGCTGCTCGTTTAGTTTTTATTGCCGTTTCAAATATACCGGTCATTTTTGAAACACCCTGTACAAGCCGTATCTAAATTACAATCGGAGCATAGTATGGGGGAAGAACTGGCTACTAATCTTATCAATTATTTCTGTTACTTCTTGAGTTCCATATCCCTTCTTTTTATCTGGGCGGCGGATATTAGTGTCACTTGCATTAAGTCATCCAGGCCTCTGGCGAATATGTTTAAACATATCTGCACATAATCAAGCAGAAGTTCTGCAATGTGTGCCAAGGCCTCATGCTGGAACAAATTCGTCCTTCTGGTATGTAGGAGTACCTCTTCCACAAACACTAGCAGATGTTCTTTGAAGAACAGGAGTCAACGTGCTGTGAAGAAGAAAGCAGTCTCCCATGGTACCAGTCTACATGTTTACTGCACATTTTCTCTGATGATCTCAGATGACTGTTCTACGAGTGTTATCCGGAAAGTGAAGTCCGATCGGTCACGAAATGGTAACAACAGAGAAAATGAACTATGTTTTATTTACATCCGTTAGCTACACCTTCCAGCTACTTTTCCACGTAATATTGTAGCGTTGTACCAAATTACCACTACCCTCGACACAGAAGACAGCCGTCTGTACTTTCCTTCAATTCGATAGCTGGTCTGCAGCTCACTGTCTGTGCCAAAATGTTGTCCCTGCAGTGTGCGGCCAAGAATTGTTTTGAAGGAGATACATGATAGTTACGTTTCATGAAATCAGGTGATATCTCATTAGGCATACATTCTTGGTGGGAGACACTATTTTCTAGGCGTCTTTACGTTCTCACTCTCCAGTCAGTACTGAAAAGAGTGACGTGACAAGATCGATGGGCGTACTAGAGAGACTGTTCAACACATATGTGCAAAGATGACATCTTTTTTAGGGAAAGAGCAAATAGGAAGACTATATAATCACGTGTCCTTCCATATTTTTTTGTCAGCATGCGACCTTACATCACAAGGATGTTCGGGCTCAAATGCGGTTCCTCTTCGTCGAAATGTCTTGGCTCAAACTCGTCTAGGGTTTGACCTGCACTGTCGCATTACATGCCCTAAATTAGATACTTGTGACCCTTTGGTTAAATTGTCTAACTGATGGCAATTTGTGTAATTGTATGAAACATACAAAGATAATATAACAAACAATAACAATAATATTATCGGAGGTTAAATTAATGACCCATAAATGATGTAGGCCACACAGTTAGATTTGGTTAGAATAATGTTCATTCAGAAAACAAATTAATAGCGAAAGTTGTCGTGTTTAGAAATACTATTACACTCGAGCGCATATCCATTTGACACAGTTCGGTCATTCATAGTGTCATCCTGAAATACAAGTCCAACACTCCACTCTGAGACTAAATCCCACGATATCAGACAATGGGAAATTTTCTGAGTCGTTTCACTTCCTAGCTACCTAAAGACCGACCGTCCGCTTTCACGTCTCCACTAGCACTGTCGCTCTGCCCGTCTCGGCCGCGTCTCCCGCGTGCCGAACATCGTCGATGAACTGACTATTACAGCTCCCTTCCCTGAAGCCGTCCATCTGATTGGCTACAGCTTATTCTACATTATTTTACATTTTAACATATTTAAATAATCGTAGCTGGGCCACTTTAACGCTCTAAATAAAGTAACAATAATATCTATTACATAACAAACTTTGAATTCTTTTACATAAAACCAATACAATTTTGCTTCTTACCTTTGAATGTCATAGCCAATAGGCTTGCACTAATGTGCTTACTGATAAATAAACAAAGAGCAAAATTAACTATTATGCACCAAACTTTACAACAAATCTTCTGTTACCTAGTGATTCAATACATGTCATGCTGTCATCGTCCAATGTGCTTTCTGTGGAGGAAATAATGATCTGATGCTTAACTGAAAATACTGGTAATTTGAATTTACTATACCTTTTAAACAAATAAAGTTACAGAGTTGATATTTACAACATTTGTCATTTTCATGATGCACTTTCATTTGAAATGTCGATCGTTAAGATCGACCAAAGCGTTCAGATTTTAGCATTAAGGTCTTTGTTACAAAAGTTGTTAATTTCGCTTCAACAGTAAATCTTAAACTATTATAGTTTTATTGGGATCACCATGAAAATTTAAGAAAGATGGTAGATCAAGAATACTGTGGCCTCATTACCTGAATTACAACAGAATTAAATAGTTTTCATAAATATTTCCCTTTATGGCTGATCTTAGGTCCGCCATATTTAACACTGCTACGCCTCCCTGGGCACAAACAGCTCCTATGGGGTAAAAAAATGGCTCTGAGCACTATGGGACTCAACTGCTGTGGTCATAAGTCCCCTAGAACTTAGAACTACTTAAACCTAACTAACCTAAGGACATCACACACATCCATGCCCGAGGCAGGATTCGAACCTGCGACCGTAGCAGTCGCACGGTTCCGGACTGCGCGCCTAGAACCGCGAGACCACCGCGGCCGGCTCCTATGGGGTATCCCTATGACGTAGGTTCTCGTTTGTCTCACTCGCACACTACAGCGCTTAGGCCTGATCAGCCTGGCCTCATTCAGCACAATAGAAGCCTGTGAATTCCCCCATCTCGTGGCGAATCTGCGCTCTTTGTGGCACACGGTCCTGGGCGACAGGACTCGTTTCACAATTGCTGGAAGGCTATCTCTTTCGGCCTTATACTTAAATGAGAGCAAAGCGCTCGTTAACTCACAAGCGCGTTTCTACCCGCAATTCACTTACGTTTCTCATCGTTTCTATCACGTTCCGTATTTCTTACAGTTTCTTTTCCTCTTGAAGACGTGTTTGTCAATTTTTTCCACTTCTCTTTACTGCGAGCATAATACATCGACAACAGAAATTGGTTCAAATGTCATGAGACAAGTCTTCCTCCTCATAGAGGCCTACAGTGTGCTCTGTCCACCTATCTCTTTTACTGCGAGCATAATACATCGACAACAGAAATTGGTTCAAATGTCATGAGACAAGTCTTCCTCCTCATAGAGGCCTACAGTGTGCTCTGTCCACCTATCCGATCGCTCTTGTGCGTCTGACAGTGGGATTCCCATCCCACTCGTAATGTTACCACCCTTGCTTTTTATATCATCGAAGATTGTTCTGATTTTTCTGTATGATGAGTCAGTCCTTCCAGCAATCATTTCTTTTTGTATTTCTTCCGCATTCCTGAACTTCGGTGCAGATTTTTGTATTTCCTACTTTCATCGAGCAGCTGAAGAATTTCTTCTGTTATCCACCGTTTCTTCGCAGTTACCTTCTTTGTACCTATGTTTTTCCTTGCAACTTCTGTTACTGTCTCGTGAAATAACCACGATGAGAAAATCAAAGAAATCAGAGATGATGCGGAAGTTTATCACCAGTCATCCTTCGTACTGAAGAGTGCAGTTGCACTCGACGGGCTGAGTGCTCGTGGTGACGTGAAAACATGGCTCACAATAAAGAAGGCTCTATTCAATCTCTTCGTATGCTTCGTCGCGGCTCGGTGAAGCAAAAGGTCGCACTCTGTTGACCCTGGCCTATGCTGACGTATGAGATGATGCACCTTGCGTTGTGACGGCAGGCACGCGGGCAGCCACATTTCATTGTCCCACGATAACTCGTGTCTCATAAGGGCCCTCTCAAGTAGCGGAAGTTTAATAATACACTCCTGGAAATTGAAATAAGAACACCGTGAATTCATTGTCCCAGGAAGGGGAAACTTTATTGACACATTCCTGGGGTCAGATACATCACATGATCACACTGACAGAACCACAGGCACATAGACACAGGCAACAGAGCATGCACAATGTCGGCACTAGTACAGTGTATATCCACCTTTCGCAGCAATGCAGGCAGCTATTCTCCCATGGAGACGATCGTAGAGATGCTGGATGTAGTCCTGTGGAACGGCTTGCCGTGCCATTTCCACCTAGCGCCTCAGTTGGACCAGCGTTCGTGCTGGACGTGCAGACCGCGTGAGACGACGCTTCATCCAGTCCCAAACATGCTCAATGGGGGACAGATCCGGAGATCTTGCTGGCCAGGGTAGTTGACTTACACCTTCTAGAGCACGTTGGGTGGCACGGGATACATGCGGACGTGCATTGTCCTGTTGGAACAGCAAGTTCCCTTGCCGGTCTAGGAATGGTAGAACGATGGGTTCGATGACGGTTTGGATGTACCGTGCACTATTCAGTGTCCCCTCGACGATCACCAGTGGTGTACGGCCAGTGTAGGAGATCGCTCCCCACACCATGATGCCGGGTGTTGGCCCTGTGTGCCTCGGTCGTATGCAGTCCTGATTGTGGCGCTCACCTGCACGGCGCCAAACACGCATACGACCATCATTGGCACCAAGGCAGAAGCGACTCTCATCGCTGAAGACGACACGTCTCCATTCGTCCCTCCATTCGCGCCTGTCGCGACACCACTGGAGGCGGGCTGCACGATGTTGGGGCGTGAGCGGAAGACGGCCTAACGGTGTGCGGGACCGTAGCCCAGCTTTATGGAGACGGTTGCGAATGGTCCTCGCCGATACCCCAGGAGCAACAGTGTCCCTAATTTGCTGGGAAGTGGCGGTGCGGTCCCCTACGGCACTGCGTAGGATCCTACGGTCTTGGCGTGCATCCGTGCGTCGCTGCGGTCCGGTCCCAGGTCGACGGGCACGTGCACCTTCCGCCGACCACTGGCGACAACATCGATGTACTGTGGAGACCTCACGCCCCACGTGTTGAGCAATTCGGCGGTACGTCCACCCGGCCTCCCGCATGCCCACTATACGCCCTCGCTCAAAGTCCGTCAACTGCACATACGGTTCACGTCCACTCTGTCGCGGCATGCTACCAGTGTTAAAGACTGCGATGGAGCTCCGTATGCCACGGCAAACTGGCTGACACTGACGGCGGCGGTGCACTAATGCTGCGCAGCTAGCGCCATTCGACGGCCAACACCGCGGTTCCTGGTGTGTCCGTTGTGCCGTGCGTGTGATCATTGCTTGTACAGCCCTCTCGCAGTGTCCGGAGCAAGTATGGTCGGTCTGACACACCGGTGTCAATGTGTTCTTTTTTCCATTTCCAGGAGTGTAATTACACTATATATACACTGGTGGGCCACTGCCCAACGTGAAATTGAGGGCTGCCTGGTGGTGTTGCAGGTGCATGGACCTGTACGGAAAATATATAAGTGGGATAGAAATGGGAATCAGCCTGGTGACAATATGAGTTACAAGCAGAGAAATCTAACGACGTAAGGGATTTTGACAGATAGTGGTTGTTGTGGCATGGCGTCTCGGAAATGATTACAGTGGTCGGTTGTTTGTGTGATTCTATCGTGAGCTTGAAAAACAGGGAAACTACAAGCAAGTTAAGAGATGATGGGCGTACAGCCTTGACACGGAATGGGGAAGTTGGAGGCTCGCCCGCTCTTTAATGCAAAGTAGGTGACTATCTGTGACAGATCTAATGACAGAGTACAACGCTGGTCAGGCACAGGGGCCTCTGAGATCACCGTACAGTGCATACTGTTTACCTGCAGGACCAGAGGTAGGCGACCACCGAGTGTTCCCATGCTGACCCTTTGATACCGTCAATTATGATTGCCATGGACATGCGGTTATCGAGATAGGACCGTGAGTCAATGCAAGTGTGTCTTCTGGACAATGAAATTACATTATTTAATGCACCAGGTCGTTGATCATTTTCGGATATTCCAGATACGGCTGCCCCGAACATGCACTGGGGCACAAACACTTGTCTATGGAGACAGTATTATGCTGTGCAGGCATTCAACTAGGATTCTGTGGGACGTGAACCACTAATGGAAGGCATCATTATAGCTGTAGACAAACTGAAAACGCTTGCGGGTAACTGTTCAGTTCAGAAGGCTACACCCATGCCACAGCGGTTTGAGAAGCACGACACTGATACGACGTTCATGTCTTGGTCATCAAATTTACTTCACCTGAGCTCAATGGAAAACATCGGACACTACCGGGTGTCAGCTTAGCGCCTACAAACTACCAGCCTTAAAGTATTGTACCACCCGACCTGTGCCTAGACATCTGGTGGAACGTACGGACGAAAATCTACCACAGAGTTGCCAAATTCAAGCCACGTTGGATCAATGCTGTATTGCGTTCCAAAGTTGGGCCAAGGCGTAATGAAGCAAGTGGTCAAAAATTTTTTTACTTGAAACGCTCCACTCGGTGAAGCAGCGTGTTGAGAGTACTTCCAGATTTATTTTCCTACAGCGTTTATCAGCAGGTAGCGATGATCCAGTCCTCTGTTTCATTTTAGTAGAGCGATTATTCACGGTGTTGGATTCTGTACTGTTACAGGAAACATATGGTTCCGGTAAGCTTAACAGAGGTCTTACGGGTGTTGCACCACATTTTTGAAGTTGTGTGTACCCAGTACAGACATTCGTGTGTGGTCGGTAGTCGTGCACGGTCACGTATCAAGCAAACGCGAGCAAGAAGATCCGTAGGCTCCAGTTTCAGCAGAATTGATCCCACTGCGGTTTTATGATGAAGATTAATGTCTGTGTGCCCTGAGATATTAAGTAACAGCGCCATGATCTGAAGTCACGGGCGCTACCGGAACGTGTGCTACACAACATATCGCAGTATTTAATGGTGGGACACCGCGAATCATTAACAATCTTGAGGATCTCCGTTTCCAGAACAGGAAGGCACGCTTTCATAAACCCTGCAGGGTCTCTCTGGATTCATGATCCTGATGGATGAGATCGCCCCTCAAAGGCATCAGCAAATACCGAGTATTGTAAATGCAGTATGGTGTTTCTAATCTGATGCCATTCATTAAAAGGATGGAGTAGGGTACTACCACTAGCTTCAGGATTACTACCTTTACTTTAACTAAAACTAGATGACGAAGATGTTACTGCTTCTGGCTGTGAGGAGGAACAGAGAGGTGCACACACCTTGCAGTATGAACAAGAATATGGGGAGGAGATGGTGCTGCAGTGTGAGCAGCCTGGCTGTAGCTGTGGAGATGAATGTTGCCAAAACCGCAAGCCGGTTGCCAAAGAGGGGCTGCCGATGGACATCAGAGAAGCACTGGTGCAGGAACAGCGGTGGTGTAGGTGGTTACTTCCATGGCTACAACTGCTGCAGCTTCCCACACAGTGGTGTCCGGACCAGGTCTTGTTGGTGGTTCCCTCGTCACCCCGTGTACGCACACCATGGTGAATTGTGATCAGACACCTTTAGGAAGAAGAAGAATAACGGAAAAAATCAAGTACAACACTCTAGTCATTGTTTGCTGCTACTGCAAGTATGTTGTTATTAATATTGGTTGTTTACAAGCAGTATGAGAGTGTAAAAAAGATACCTGTACTGCTCTAACTCTGTGACATATCTCTCAGTCATTGGGAATCATTTCCAGCATCTCATCATGCTGACACAGCTCCATTTTCTACACCCATTTTGGCATCTCATAATTATCATCTGAATTCCAGAATCACCGAAAACATAGTGATCTAATAGAATAAAAAAGTAACCACACACAAAACTAAGAATTTTTCGAAGATACACACGTATGTGATAGATGTGACAGGTAAGGTATCACTACTGAAATTATTGAGCGAATATTTTACTCCAGTAATCTGGGTTGTTAAAACTTCTCTCCTCGGGTAACAGGACCAATATGAACATAAAGTTTGACTTTCATCTCATCTAATGAGATAGAGCAGTAGGTACGGCAAAATCGCATTCCAGTGGAGGGGTATTCAAGTACACGTCTGGACACTCAGATTTGGTATTACCGTATTTTTCAGAAATCGCTGAAGGAAGATGTTGAGATGATCGGCTTCAGAATGAAATGAAGCACATTTCTTCCAACTCCTTCTGTACTCGGCACTATTTTTAGGTCTCTAATGATCTGACTGTCTATAGAACATCCCAATCAAATGGTTCAAATGGCTCTGAGCATTATGGGACTTAACTTCTGAGGTCATCAGTCCCCTAGAACTTAGAACTGCTTAAACCTAACTAACCTAAGGACATCACAAACGAGCTTAGCGGTCGCGCGGCTCCAGACTGTAGCGCCTAGAACCACATCCCAATCGCCCGTTTATGTATTCTTTAGTTTGTAATTATGTTTCATTCTTTTATGTTGTACTTCTGTATAATTGTTGCGAAATCAGCCACTCTGGGCTTCCATGTGTGTGGAAAACCGCCTTTGAGATAATATTAAGGACTGCAGTCGCTAAACCAGAGTGCGGATCGATCCTAGTACTGATAACTTCGCTGCCTACCACAAAACCTGCTCATTGTGCGTAATGCTACACATACGTTCATCATCTCTATTTTATATCATAAAATGTAACAGTCGTTCCTGCAAGTCTTTTTAGGAAGCAGACCCTCTTTCATGAATCCATTATGGGCATGATTCATTAATCACGAAAGAATTCAATCGATAAAAAAACTAAAAGGTGACATTGCATTGGAACTACTCATGATACTGGGATGTAAAACGAGCTGCTATACTCCTACAGTCCATGCGTATACACTGATGCGCCAAATCATTAAGAGTGCCTGCTTAATAGCTTGTTTGTCCGTCTTTGGTACGAAGTACATCGCTGATTCAGGGTATAATGGATCCGACAGTTTGTTGGTAGATTTGTGAGGGTATGTGTTACAGTGTGTGCTCCATCATTGTGATCTTTTGGCAGAGATGCCACAGATGACCGTCTGTCCTACTTTACGGAGCAGACAAGCCTTCTAAATCGGCGTTCTGTGAAGAGTAGTGGACGTCAAATCATTTGGCGCCTGGTTGTAGTTTGTTGTCCTTCTGCCTCTTTCCGTAGATGCTCACGATAGTAGCTACACCGTTTTCAAGATACTCGTTCACAAGCTCTGCGTAATAATAATCTGCCATTTGTGGAATTCGCTTATGTCAATGGATTTCCGCATTTGCAGCCCGTATCTTCGCTGGCATCATCCCCCGACCGTGCCAGCTCCGCTTACACACTTTTGTTACGTGTTCGCAGCGGCAACAAGGCCATCCAGTGTCGTGGTGGGCAATGGTCATAATGTTGTGGCTTATCGTTCTACTACGGCCGCACAAACATACACTACTCTACGTTTACACTGCTGTGCCATATTTATATAGCAGACCGCTGTGCTGTAGTAGTGGCCAGTGATTTCATTGCGCACAACACCGAAAGATTCTAGCTGAATGTGCTCTAGCCTAAATCCGTGATTAGTAATTAATTCAAATGACAAGCATTTCTAATGCCTGGAGCTGTTTTTAAAAGCATAAAGTAAGAATAACTATAGGATCAGTACTTTTCTCTTTCCTGTCATGTACATATGTACCCAAATAAGAAATATTTTCGTCATTATTATGAAAAATAATTAGTCATTGCGACTGTACGTAACGGTTAATGCTGACTGTTGCTCTTCCTAAACAGCATCTCATACGAGCAAACCAGTTTCACTTTAACTACAGTCACTCGTACTTCAGATACTTGGGTTAGGCGCGGCTCTGCTTAAAAGAATAGCTCGATGTAGTCATAGGGTCGAGCCGCGCATGTCTGCTTTCATGCCCTGCTGCTGATTCGCTGCAATTAATAACCTATAGCTGTGTCAAATAGTCAAATAGTCTATGCATTGTATGCACTGGCAATAAAAGCGAATTAATGAACGACATGGAAATACAAAATTAAAATTAAATGTGCAGTTTAATAACAGGGGTTCTATTCTAGCGTTCGTAATCCATGTGGTCAACAGAGAAAGGACATATCAAATAAACGGGAACTGGTCCTACGACTTTCAGTTAAAATATAGACAGAAAATATCCTCACCAGTTGCAGTGAAGTTACATTCAGAGCGTTACGAGAATGGTAGCAAAATCCAAAATCTAAATTGTAATCAAATAGACGCGAAAACTAAGACCATTTCGTGATCCCAATACAAGAAATATTCTCCAGTTCAAAACAATTACGGGTTAAACATTGTGACTCACAAATTAGCACATGCGATACAAAGAATAGTAACTCATACTCTATTCCAATTATGTAAATCAAGCGGCAAAAGTTAAAGGTCTACTTTGGAGCACATTCAGACCTCTCTAAATATAAAGTCCGTCCAGAAGTTAAAGTAAGGTAGCGGCCGTTCACCACCCAGAATCAATCACTTAAACTACTGAATCGGGGACGTAAGACTAGACAGGTCTGCCTTCTTCCAGAACTTGCGTAGAAGTGTTCCGAACTGACCTCCTGAGCGCTTCATTCGGGATATCGGAAAGCCCTAGACTCCACTTCAGTCCGCAGTGTTTTGCCACTGTTCAACTGTTATTGGCCTGAAGGCCGTCGCCACAAACAATACATAGTTCTTACGAGCTACGGACATTATCTGACTCATCTTGACCGCTTCCCGGACTAAAGTAATATATTACAAGAATATTTAAATAATTAATCAATCTGTTACACTCAGATCATATATACACTCCTGGAAATGGAAAAAAGAACACATTGACACCGGTGTGTCAGACCCACCATACTTGCTCCGGACACTGCGAGAGGGCTGTACAAGCAATGATCACACGCACGGCACAGCGGACACACCAGGAACCGCGGTGTTGGCCGTCGAATGGCGCTAGCTGCGCAGCATTTGTGCACCGCCGCCTTCAGTGTCAGCCAGTTTGCCGTGACATACGGAGCTCCATCGCAGTCTTTAACACTGGTAGCATGCCGCGACAGCGTGGACGTGAACCGTATGTGCAGTTGACGGACTTTGAGCGAGGGCGTATAGTGGGCATGCGGGAGGCCGGGTGGACGTACCGCCGAATTGCTCAACACGTGGGGCGTGAGTTCTCCACAGTACATCGATGTTGTCGCCAGTGGTCGGCGGAAGGTGCACGTGCCCGTCGACCTGGGACCGGGCCGCAGCGACGCACGGATGCACGCCAAGACCGTAGGATCCTACGCAGTGCCGTAGGGGACCGCACCGCCACTTCCCAGCAAATTAGGGACACTGTTGCTCCTGGGGTATCGGCGAGGACCATTCGCAACCGTCTACATGAAGCTGGGCTACGGTCCCGCACACCGTTAGGCCGTCTTCCGCTCACGCCCCAACATCGTGCAGCCCGCCTCCAGTGGTGTCGCGACAGGCGCGAATGGAGGGACGAATGGAGACGTGTCGTCTTCAGCGATGAGAGTCGCTTCTGCCTTGGTGCCAATGATGGTCGTATGCGTGTTTGGCGCCGTGCAGGTGAGCGCCACAATCAGGACTGCATACGACCGAGGCACACAGGGCCAACACCCGGCATCATGGTGTGGGGAGCGATCTCCTACACTGGCCGTACACCACTGGTGATCGTCGAGGGGACACTGAATAGTGCACGGTACATCCAAACCGTCATCGAACCCATCGTTCTACCATTCCTAGACCGGCAAGGGAACTTGCTGTTCCAACAGGACAATGCACGTCCGCATGTATCCCGTGCCACCCAACGTGCTCTAGAAGGTGTAAGTCAACTACCCTGGCCAGCAAGATCTCCGGATCTGTCCCCCATTGAGCATGTTTGGGACTGGATGAAGCGTCGTCTCACGCGGTCTGCACGTCTAGCACGAACGCTGGTCCAACTGAGGCGCCAGGTGGAAATGGCATGGCAAGCCGTTCCACAGGACTACATCCAGCATCTCTACGATCGTCTCCATGGGAGAATAGCAGCCTGCATTGCTGCGAAAGGTGGATATACACTGCACTAGTGCCGACATTGTGCATGCTCTGTTGCCTGTGTCTATGTGCCTGTGGTTCTGTCAGTGTGATCATGTGATGTATCTGACCCCAGGAATGTGTCAATAAAGTTTCCCCTTCCTGGGACAATGAATTCACGGTGTTCTTATTTCAATTTCCAGGAGTGTATAAATACAAGTAATAGTTGGTTTAAAAATCAATAAACCTGTGGTCATTCACAAGTGCTCTCAGGTTAAATAACTACAGATTATTGCTAACTGTTGTTTAAACAATTATTTATGCCTGCTTGACAGATGCATTTTGCACTCTTTACAATAGACGCGTGAGCCAACGCATGTGACAACATCTTCAACAATTAAATAAAGTTTCTGGCAAAATGCTAAACCTTTAAATAAATACACTAGTATGAAAAATATGAGGTATTCCTTCTGTGTTCATTTGCTGTGTAAATGTAGATAATGCGATGTTGTAACAAACATTGCCGTAATGAAAACCATATAGCTGACTTAATTCAAAATGTGTTCAGATGGGTCAAAGCACTATGAGACTTAACATCTTTTAGGTCATCAGTCCCCTAGACTTAGAACTACTTAAACCTAACTAACCTAAGGACATCACACACATCCATGTCCAAGGCAAGATTCGAACCTGCGACCGTAGCAGCAGCGCAGTTCCAGACTGAAGCGCCTAGAACCGCTCGGCCACAATTGCTGTCAAAGACGTAATTAATCAAGAAATAAAATAGAGCAGATGCATAGCTTTCAGGGATGATAGCTACAATGCAATGCTGTGATCTAAGATGGCGTTTGTTGAACTCGCATGAGGCGTTTAACAGTTGTTAATTCACAGGTTCATTATCAAAATGTTTATTCTGTCTGCGTTACTAACCTCTACAGTTTCAAAGATATTGAAATGTTCTTGTGTCACTGGATGCAACTCATTTTTCTGAGAACCCAAATTTATTATTCAGATTTGCATTAATATTTGACGTGATTCATTGTCGAATCTCAAAGAACTGTAATTTGGCCATCTTTATGTCTGTCTGACACTCCGGAGTTTCCTGGAGCATATTCTTTACAAAGGCAATGTGAACATTAGTCATCCAAATTCCCAGCACCGGGATCAACCCGTTTTCTGAGACGCGCTTATTGTCTCTACGCCTGAACTTTCCTGGGACGGAAATGGTCAACTAGCCAGATTGGCTGCGGCGCGCCCTGTGCCCTGGTTCAAATGGCTCAAATGGCTCTGAGCACTATGGGACTCAACATCTGTGGTCATAAGTCCCCTAGAACTTAGAACTACTTAAACCTAACTACCATCACACACATCCATGCCCGAGGCAGGATTCGAACCTGCGGCCGTAGCGGTCGCGCGACTCCAAACTGTAGCGTCTAGAACGGCTTGGCCACAACGGCCGGCTCTGTGCCCTGGGTCCGCTAGCGTCAACCGTACGTCAAACACACATCACCTCATTGCAATTCTGGGCAGCCGATCAGTTCGCCTAAATACGTGGATCATTACATCATTGAGTAAACTACTAATTTTATGATCAAGTAACAGTTTGAAAAGATTGCTTACAACTCCCAACTCTAAAGAAACCTAACTTAATACCCGAGCTTTTCATTTGGAATTTTATTTCGCATGGTCGTTTCTAAACCAACGTTGAGAAAATGAAAGTTGTTTTCAATACACAGACTCATGAAAAATCGTAAACTTAATGTGGAATATTGGCGCTGACTATGTTAGTGGCAAGACCAGATACCTATTACACAGTTACAGTGCGAAAACCACATGAAAGTGCAAATGCAAAACCAAAACACCATACGATAGAACCTAACCCTCAGAAACATACTTGTGTACTGTTACTTATAAAAGCTCACCAGACAAAGTATTAGTCATGCACTCTAAAGATCACGCTGGTCACTTTCTATAGTTGTAGATCGTGTAGAATGGCACCAGACGACCATGCCGCCCTCCACCGCTGAGGTAAGCCATGGCAGTGAAGTAATGTGTATGGTTCAGTCGACTGTACGAAATAAGCGCGATAATGTCGGTCTACTGTGAGACATGACAGACTTTTATTTTAATACCCAGATGTGAGCTAAGAAATTCCTATCCACCATCTCTTACAAATTAGAATAATAGAAATTCTTCTACGGTATAGGAATTGTCACGGAGAAACTATTCCAGTTCGTTTTCAAATTTTATTTTGCTGATTCGCAGATATTTCATATCTCTGGTTACGTGAGCGAAAAGTTTAGTTGCAAACATTGTACACCCCTTCTTGTGCTAAATACAACCTTAACGTGTAGTAATGTACGCCATTTTTCCTTTTGTTGTTGTAATTATTTGCATCATTCTCCTTTTTAACTGTAGTGGATTATTTACGATAAACTACTTGAGGGAATAAAAATATTGTAAAGCAATAATCAGAAAGCCCAACTCTTTTGATTTGTCTACAAGATGATGATGACTATTCTTACAGCACCTTTTTGAGCAATGAAGAGTTTCCTTTATAAATATGAGTTACCCAGAACTTTATTTCATATGTGATTATTGAGTGAAAATATGCAAAATCGTTAACTTACTGAGATGTCTCTCCCCAGATTTTCAATCATTCTAAGTCCAAATGTGGCTGAAATAAGTTGTTTAAGGAGTTCCAAAACGTACACTTTCTCCGGTTTAAATTCCCATGAATACGGAAACTTACCAATCTTGAAGTTTCCATCCCATTTATTATTTCCTCACAATGTTTTACGCTTACCATTGGTGTAGTACCACTTTATGTGCAGAATTAAATACGCTGTGTCTTTAAGATTGAGGTCGAGACCATTTACAAAAAACCAGTCAAAGTAATTCAGACAATATAGTCTGGGTATGTATTTATGATTCGGCAGAAACAGCATATGGTGTTCCCCAAGGCTCAGTCTTCTTAGGTCGACTATCGTTCCCCATAAATGTAAATGACCTTCCGTCTAATACGCAAAAAAGCAGATTAAGTTATTTTTGCTGATGAAACTAGTATTGTAATCAGTCGAAACATACATCCAAAAACAGGTAAATGGTAAACCAAAGTACTACTTTCTACATTCTTTTGGTTGGATACTGCGTCATACAGAGGTCTGAGATAAGAATGTGGCGTTTCCCCGCTACTGTTCTATCTATACATCTATGAAACAATGATATAAAATGGTTCAAATGGCTCTGAGCACTATGGGACTTAACTTCTAAGGTTATCAGTCCCCTAGAACTTAGAACTACTTAAACCTAGCTAACCTAAGGACATCACACAGATCCATGCCCGAGGCATGATTCGAACCTGCGACCGTAGCGGTCGCGCGGTTCCAGGTTATAGCGCCTAGAACCACTCGGCCACCCTGGCCGGCTATGACATAAATATAAAAAAGATTCAGTAGTGGGATTAAAAGTCAGGTGGACGGGATACCAATAATAAGATTCGCAGATGACGTTGCTATTCGCGGTGAAAATGAAGACGAATTTCCTGTTGAACTGAATGAGTGTTGAGTTTGAGTAAACTGAGAAAAGACAGGAGTAATGACGAGTAGCAGAAATGAGATTGAAGATAAACTTATCAAAATTGTTGACCAAGAAGTCGCTTAAGCTAAGGAATAATTCTAACTTGGAAAGAATATACTACACAACGGGTGAAGCAAGGATGACATAAAAAGAAGGCTAGCACAGGAAAAGAGGACATTAATGGAGAAAATCCATCTACTAGTATCAAACATAGGCCTTAACCTTAGTAAGAAATTTCTGAGAATGTACATCTGGAGCATAGCATTGTATGGTGTTGAACTGTGGACTGGGGAAAGACTAGAAATAAAAAGAACAGATGCGCATGCGATTTGATGCTATAGAAGGGTGAAGAAAATTATGTGAAGCTATATGATAAGTAATGAGGAAGTTGCCCGCAGAGTCGCTGAATAAAGGAACATAAGAGAAACTCAATCGTGGTAAAGGGAGTTGCAGAAGGTAAAAACCATATGGGAAGACCGATGCTGAAATACGTACAAAACTGACTGATGACATTGGGTGCATGTAGTACATCACAGTAGTACATAAGGGTGCACGTTTTCAGTTGTCTAATCGATACAGAAATTAGACAGTAGCTCACTGGAGACGTGTAGTGTGGCTCAATAAGTCGCGATTTCCTCTCTTTTCAAATTATACAAGACGTGGGGCGCACCGACGGCAACGGTGACTTAACCTGAAGTGTGAGGACGGTGGGTAATACTATGATGTTTTGTGGGTGCTGTGCATACCATGAAATGGTCAACTCATTCACATTACGCCAAGATGAACCAGGAAGTTTATTTCCTCATTTTGTGTGTCTACGTGTTATAGCGCTCTTGGTTCTTCTCACGGGCGACAAAAGTCATACGCAAGCCAGTTGCCTCGCTTCTTTGGTCCTGATGGTAAAGTGATTCACTTAGTCATCCTGAGTATTGTCCAGTGTTTCAATTGCCATACTGGCCTCATGATAGTGGCACAGCAAAAACAGTCTGAAGCCTATAGTGTCACACTTTGCTGTGCTATATGCGAATGTCGTGACGGGCATTATTGTTTCCCAACATCTCTGTTCCACATTAACGTACAGGGGTCGGACAAAAAAGTATGAAAACAACGAGAAATGCGTGATTGAACACAATAAATGCAGATGCTAGCCAAACGTGCATGTTGCGCTGTTGTATTTGATCACGAACGACAGCTGTGGAATGTCCTCGATGCGTTTCAAGTGTCAGTTGCAGTCGAAAGATTTTCCTGTGTAGTTGAGAATACATTAATGTCGGACATAGTGAATTAGAACGTGAGAAATTCGTTGATGCTCGTATAGTGATAGTTACGAAGGGACGCAAAGTGTTTGCTGTTTCAAAAGGTACCGTATCATAGATTTACACGGCGTACGGCGAAAGCGAAAACCCATCCTCCGCCATTAAGCCAATGAATGTGTATGTTGCCTTATCTTGGCAGGTGGTCAATGGAGAGGGGTGTGACGAAAAATAAGAGGACGTCTTCTGCAAAAATCACTGCAGAACTGAATGTCACACTCGCGAACACTGCTAGCACCAAACCAACACTAAGGCAGCTGGCAGCTCCATAAACAGAGAACTGCGAGCTGTAATTCCATAAACCACTCATCCGTGATGCAGATGCCCATAACAGAAAGATGTGGTCCAAAGCCGTGAAACCTGGACTATAGAGCAATGGAAGCGATACCTCTATTCTCACTCTTTCTAGTTTCTGGTCAAGTTTACGTCAAAATGAGTGACACATGGTGTGCATACCATGATGATTTCAGCAGCGATGTCGTGGTATTCCTAGGGACTATGGTTACTTTGCAAGGTCGCATTAATGCTAAGAATTGTGGCTGGTCGGTTCCATGCCGTGGTACAATATTTGTTCTCGACTGGTGATGCTTTGTTACAAGACGAAAGTTCCCCTGTCCACACAGCTCCCATCGCCCAGGACTGGTTTCATGAGCACCATCTCCCCTGCAACCACAGTCACAAGATCTTAATATTATCGAGTCTACTTTGGAGAGACGAATGAGTGATTTCTCTCCACCTCTGTCATCGCTACCTGTACTTGTCGCTATTTCTGGGGGATAATGGTATAAGATTCTCTTGAAAACCGTACAGGCGATTATTTATCCACTCCGAGACGACTGGAAACTCTTTTGAATCCGTATTAGGCATTATGGAATTATGCAAATTGTGGTAATATGTTATGTTTCCGTGTTTCCATATTTTTGTCCACCACGTGTGCATTTATGATAAGTATGCTGTGGACACTTCCGTCTTCCAAGATGACTTCAGCCGGGTTCACAGAGTTTCAAGCAAACCTAACAGATCAAAACGAAAATTTCTTTTCCAACACTGACAATGTTGAGTGTGTATGGAAAAAGTTCAAGGCAATCGTAAAATGCGTTTTAAACGGGTACGTGCCTAGTAAAACTGTGAGGGACGGAAAAAACCCACTGTGATTCAACAACAAAGTTAGGAAACTACTGCGAAAGCAAAGAGGGCTTCACTGCATATTTAAACGCAGTCAAAACCTCTCAGACGAACAGATGCTAAACGATGTGACAGTTATCGTAAGGAGGGCTATGCGCGAAGCGTTCAGTGAATTCGAAAGTAAAATTCTATGTACCGACTTGACAGAAAATCCTAGGAAGTTCTGGTCTTACGTTAAATCAGTAAGTGGATTGAAACAGCATATCCAGACACTCTGGGATGATAATGACATTGAAACAGAGGATGACACGCGTAAAGCTGAAATACTAAACACCTTCTATTTCACAGAGGAAGACAGCACTGCAGTTCCTTTTCTAAATCCTCGCACGAACGAAAAAATGGCTGACATCGAAGTAAGTGTTCTAGGAATAGAAAAGCAACTGAAATCGCTCCCATTCTAACAGCCGTGTACCGCAAGTCTCTAGAGGAACGGAAGGTTAGGAAAGATTGTGAAAAGAGCATAGGTAGTTCCAGTTTTCAAGAGGGGTCGCCGAGCAGATGCGCAAAACTACAGGCCTATATCTCTGACAACGATCTGTTGTAGAATTTTAGAACATGTTTTTTTCTCGCGTATCATGTCATTTCTGGAAACCCAGAATCTACTCTGTAGGAATCAACATGGATTCCGGAAACAGCGATCGTGTGAGACCCAACTCGCTTTATTTGTTCATGAGACCCAGAAAATATTAGATACAGGCTCCAAGGTAGATGCCATTTTACTTGACTTCCGGAAGGCGTTCGATACAGTTCCGCACTGTCGCCTGATAAACAAAATAGGAGCCTACGGAATATCAGACCAGCTGTGTGGCTGGATTGAAGAGTTTACAGCAAACAGAACACAGCATGCTTTCTAAATGGAGAGACGTCTACAGACGTTACAGTACCCTCTGGCGTGCCACAGGGGAGTGTTATGGGACCATTGATTTTCACAATATACATAAATGACCTAGTAGATAGTGTCGGAAGTTCTATGTGGCTTTTCGCGGATGATGCTGTAGTATAAGAGAAGTTGCAGCATTAGAAAATTGTAGCGAAATGCAGGAAGATCTGCAGCGGATAGCACTTGGTGCAGGGAGTGGCAATTGACCCTTAACCTTGACAAATGTAATGTATTGCGAATACATATAAAGAAGGATCCTTTATTGTATGATTAAATGACAGCGGAACAAACACTGGTAGCTGTTACTTCTACAAAATATCCGGAGTATGCGTAAGGAACGATTTTAAGTGGAATGATCATATAAAATGAATTGTTGGTAAGGCGGGTGCCAGGTTGAGATTCATTGGGAGAGTCCTTAGAAAATATAGTCCAGCAACAAAGGAGATGGCTTACAAAACACTCGTTCGACCTATACTTGAGTATTGCTCATCAGTGTGGGATCCATACCAGGTCGGGTTGACAGAGGAGATAGAGAAGATCCAAAGAAAAGCGGCGCGTTTCGTCACAGGGTTATTTGGTAAGCGTGGAAGCGCAAACTCAATTGGCAGAATCTGCAAGACAGGCGCTCTGCATCGCGGTGTAGCTTGCTGTCCAGGTTTAGAGAGGGTGTGTTTCTGGATGAGATATCAAATATATTGCTTCCCCCTGCTTACATCTCCCGAGGAGATCACGAATGTAAAATTAGAGAGATTCGAGCGCGCACGGAGGCTTTCCGGCAGTCGTTCTTCCCGCGAACCATGCGCGACTGGAACAGGAAAGGAGGTAATGACAGTGGCACGTAAAGTGCCCTCCACCACACACCGTTGGGTGGCTTGCGGAGTATAAATGTAGATGTAGATGTAGATGTCTGGTTCAACGAACATTCAAGCACCCTACAGAGTGGCTCTGTAAATCACCCGATCTTAAATCCACGAAAAGTGCGTAGCAGAGATAGGGATATAATTGCTAGCAGCGAGGGGACGCAGCTGGATATGGGGTACTGGAGGAACTAGTGGAATCTCTTCCTAACTGAGCTGGTTGGGCGCTCGCCAAATGGCTCCACTTGAACCAGTCAGCATCTGAGGCAAGGAGATTTTCGAGGCCTGTATGCAATGGGCTGGTCTTTCTCTAACCTTCCCAAATGATATCCAATATTTTCGAACGTTCGTTGCAGTGACACTTGCAAAAGTCAAGCCAGGGAGCAATACCTTACACAAGCTCCATTAGCGGCGACGGGAAGTGAGCGATGGACATGTCTACGCTCCATTCCTGCTTCTGAATGGCTAGAATGCCTAATTTCTCGAACCTTTCGGAGGCTTGAAAATTTGGGGAGTGTGCTGGCAGCCGTCGTGGGATGCACGAGGCTAGGTGTCGTGTCCTCTGTGGTGCATATAGTGTTGCCGAACGTATTTTAGAAGATGGTGATTGGTGAAACGCCGGCCGCGGTGGTCTCGCGGTTCTAGGCGCTCAGTCCGAAACCGCGCGACTGCTATGGTCGCAGGTTCGAATCCTGCCTCGGGCATGGATGTGTGTGATGTCCTTAGGTTAGTTAGATTTAAGTAGTTCTAAGTTCTAGGGGACTGATGACCACAGATGTTAAGTCCCATAGTGCTCAGAGCCATTTGATTGGTGAATCAGCGAAGAGCCCTCCCGGTGCGGAAAATCTCTTATAGTTCGTGGCTACATTTCTGTGCGCTAGCGTAGTTAATGACATAGTAGTGTGATTGTTTTCAAGGTGAGTGTTGCTATCTAGCGGCGCGCAGTCACTCTGTAGGAAGTGGTTGCGTAGCAGAGCGTGGAGTCATTAGCTAGCTGGGGGCGTGTTTTAATGAATGAAAAGGACTTGCTGAGAGTTATAAAAAATGAGCTAATTGGTTTTGATCCAATGGAAGTTAGAGGTGTGTACTTCTGGTGCCCGTCCTTCCCCTTTTGACTTGAGAATTAACCCGATATAATTTATAATGGAGACTGCAGATGTGTTGGTGACGGTGCAGTGACGGTACAATGCTCTTTTCCCAACACAGTCTACATCTACACAGATACTCCGCAAGCCACCGTAAGATGCGTGGTGAAGAATTCCCTATACCGCTACTTGTCATTTCCCCTCCTATTCCACTAGCCAAGTAAGCTAGGGGAAAAACGACTTTCTGTACGCCTCCACATGAGCCCTAATTTCTCGTATCTTATCTTCGTGCTTCTTGCGCGCGATGTATGCTAGCGGGAGCAGAATCGTTCGGCAGTGAGCTTCAAATGCCGGTTCTCTAAATTTTCTCAATAGTGTTTCCCGAAAAGAACACCGCCTTCCCTCAAGACATTCCCATTTTTCAAATGCAAATTTGTGTGAAATCGTATGGGACTTAACTGGTAAGGTCATCAGTCCCTAAGCTTACACACTACTCAACCTAAATTATCCTAAGGACAAACACACACAACCATGCCCGAGGGAGGACTCGAACCTCCGCATTTCCATTTGAGTTCCCGAAGCATCTCCGTGCCACTTTTGTTCGAACCTACCGATACAAATCTAGCAGCCCTCCTCTGAATTGCTTCGATGTTTTCCTCTAATGTGACATTTTACGGATCCCAAACACTCGAGCAGTACTCAAAAATAGGTCACATCAGCGTTCTGTTTGCAGTCTCCTTTACAAGTGAACCATTCATTCCTAAGATTCGAAATCGACCATTTGCCTTCCCTACCACAGTTTTCACATGCTCGTTCCACCTCATATCCCTTTGCATCGCTACATCCAGATGTTTGGCGTGTCAAGCTGGACAGTTGGTGAACCTGACAACATTGATTAGGAGTCTTTACAATTTTTAACTGTTTCTCGCGAGTTGAAGCAAGGCCGGCAATCTGTATATTGACCGATTATGGAACTGGTGTCAGAACGTAAAGATGTAAATTTCGCATGATGCTTCACTGCCAAGTAGAATAGCTCGATGGATCTCGGACATTATTGAGAAACAATGCTACAGTGTAGAGCAGAAAGTATTAAGCGCAATATTTTATCATGACGCTTTCACGTGCATAAACCTGGGACGTGCGCTGTCCGTCGAACGAGAGTAGAATGAGAGCAGATGCACCTAGCGGCATTTGATCAGCCGACAGTTGAAGAGCTGACTTCGTGCTGTTAAACGCCTTTTAATTTTCGTCGCTTACTTTCTACCCGTGGTCTAGGGGTAACGTCTTTGATTCGTAATCGAAACGTCTTCGGTCCCGGGTTCGATCCCCGCCACTGCCTAAACTTTGATAAATAATCAGCATTGGCGGCCGAAGTCTCCCGCATAAGAAGTCAGCCTCATTCTGCCAACGGCCTTGTCAAAGAGGGCGAAGGAGCGGATAGAGGTTCAGGGCACTCTCTTGTCCTGGGGGTGGGAAATTGCCCCTAAAGGCGAAAGAATCAGCAATGATCAACGACATGAGGATGCAGAAGGCACTGGAAACCACTGCATTAAAGACACGTAACGTGTATCCACAGGACATGTGGCCTGTAATTGAAGAAGTGTCATGATGATCTCTCCATTGGCAAAAGATTCCGGAATAGTCCCCCATTCGGATCTCAGGGAGGGGAATGCCAAGGGGGAGGTTACCATGAGAAAAAGATTGAATAATCAACGAAAGGATAGCGTTCTACGAGTCGGGGCGTGGAATGTCAGAAGCTTGAACGTGGTAGGGAAACTAGAAAATCTGAAAAGGGAAATGCAAAGGCTCAATCTAGATATGGTAGGGGTCAGTGAAGTGAAGTGGAAGGAAGACAAGGATTTCTGGTGAGATGAGTATCGGGTAATATCAACAGCAGCAGAAAATTATATAACAGGTGTAGGATTCGTTATGAATAGGAAGGTAGGGCAGAGGGTGTGTTACTGTGAACAGTTCAGTGACCGGGTTGTTCTAATCAGAATCGACAGCAGACCAACACCGACAACGATAGTTCAGGTATACATGCCGACATCGCAAGCTGAAGATGAACAGATAGAGAAAGTGTATGAGGATATTGAAAGGGTAATGCAGTATGTAAAGGGGGACGAAAACCTAATAGTCATGCCGACTGGAATGCAGTTGTAGGGGAAGGAGTAGAAGAAAAGGTTACAGGAGAATATGGGCTTGGGACAAGGAATGAAAGAGGAGAAAGACTAATTGAGTTCTGTAACAAGTTTCAGCTAGTAATAGCGAATACCCTATTCAAGAATCACAAGAGGAGGAGGTATACTTGGAAAAAGCCAGGAGATACGGGAAGATTTCAATTAGATTACATCAGACAGAGATACCGAAATCAGATACTGGACTGTAAGGCGTACCCAGGAGCAGATATAGACTCCGATCACAATATTGTAGTGACGAAGAGTAGGCTGAAGTTCAAGACATCAGTCAGGAAGAATCAATACGCAAAGAAGTGGGATACGGAAGTACTAAGGAATGACGAGATACGTTTGAAGTTCTCTAACGCTATAGATACAGCTTTAAGGAATAGCGCAGTAGGCAGTACAGTTGAAGAGGAATGGACATCTCTAAAAAGGGCCATCACAGAAGTTGGGAAGGAAAACATAGGTACAAAGAAGGTAGCTACGAAGAAGCCATGGGTATCAGAAGAAATACTTCAGTTGATTGATGAAAGGAGGAAATACAAACATGTTCCGGGATAATCAGGAATACAGAAACACAAGTCGCTGAGGAATGAAATAAATAGGAAGTACAGGGAAGCTAAGACGAAATGGCTGCAGAAAAAATGTGAAGACATCGAAAAAGATATGATTGTCGGAAGGACAGACTCAGCATACAGGAAAGTCAAAACAACCTTTGGTGACATTAAAAGCAACGGTGGTAACATTAAGAGTGCAACGGGAATTCCACTGTTAAATGCAGAGGAGAGAGCAGATAGGTGGAAAGAATACAATGAAAGCCTCTCTGAGGGTGAAGATCTGTCTGATGTGATAGAAGAAGAAACAGGAGTCGATTTAGAAGAGATTGGGGATCCAGTATTAGAATCGGAATTTAAAAGAGCTTTGGAGGACTTACGGTCAAATAAGGCAGAAGGCATAGATAACATTCCATCAGAATTTCTAAAATCAGTGGGGGAAGTGGCAACAAAACGACTATTCACGTTAGTGTGTAGAATATATGAGTCTGGCGACATACCATCTGACTTTCGAAAAAGCATCATCCACACAATTTCGAAGACGGCAAGAGCTAACAAGTGCGAGAATTATCGCACAATCAGCTTAACAGCTCATGCATCGAAGCTGCTTACAGGAATAATATACAGAAGAATGGAAAAGAAAATTGAGAATGCGCTAGCTGATGATCTGTTTGGCTTTAGGAAAAGTAAAGGGACGAGAGAGGCAATTCTGACGTTACGGCTAATAATGGAAGCAAGGCTAAAGAAAAATCAAGACACTTTCGTAGGATTTGTTGACCTGGAAAAAGCGTTCGACAATATAAAATGGTGCAAGCTGTTCGAGATTCTGAAAAAAGTAGGGGTAAGCTATAGGGAGAGACGGGTCATATACAATATGTACAACAACCAAGAGGGAATAATAAAAGTGGACGATCAAGAACGAAGTGCTCGTGTTAAGAAGGGTGTAAGACAAGGCTGTAGCCTTTCGCCCCTACTCTTCAATCTGCATATCGAGGAAGCAATGATGGAAATAAAAGAAAGGTTCAGGAGTGGAATTAAAATACAAGGTGATAGGATATCAGTGACACGATTCGCTGATGACATTGCTATCCTGAGTGAAAGTGAAGAAGAATTAAATGATCTGCTGAACGGAATGAACAGTCTAATGAGTACACAGTATGGTTTGAGAGTAAATTGGAGAAAGGTAATGAGAAGTAGTAGAAATGAGAACAGCGAGAAACTTAACATCAGGATTGATGGTCACGAAGTCAATGAAGTTAAGGAATTCTGCTACCTAGGCAGTAAAATAACCAATGACGGACGGAGCAAGGAGGACATCAAAAGCAGACTCGCTATGGCAAAGAAAGGCATTTCTGGCCAAGAGAAGTCTACTAATATCAAATACCGGCCTTAATTTGAGGAAGAAATTTCTGAGGATGTACGTCTGGAGTACAGCATTGTATGGTAGTGAAACATGGACTGTGGGAAAACCGGAACAGAAGAGAATCGAAGCTTTTGAGATGTGATGCTATAGACAAATGTTGAAAATTAGGTGGACTGATAAGGTAAGGAATGAGGAGGTTCTATGCAGAATCGGAGAGGAAAGGAATATGTGGAAAACACTGATAAGGAGAAGGGACAGGATGATAGGACATCTGCAAAGACATGAGGGAATGACTTCCATGGTACTAGAGGGAGCTGTAGAGGGCAAAAACTGTAGAGGAAGACAGAGATTGGAATACGTCAAGCAAATAATTGAGGACGTAGATTGCAAGTGCTACTCTGTGATGAAGAGGTTAGCACAGGAACGGAATTCGTGGCGGGCCGCATCAAACCAGTCAGTAGACTGATGACCAAAAAAAAAAAAAAAACTTACGCGTAAGCTGACATGACAGTGCGCAAGTAGGATGTTTCCATGTGTTTGTTGACTTACGCGAGTGGTGGTGAGGGTATACAAATGTAAGTGCCTCTGTCTCTTCGATCGACGCTGCAGGAAAGTTTACGCCCACTGTTAACGGTTAATTTGCCGGTTGGACGAGTGGTGGGTGGCGCCGACGCGACACGGCGGCGAGGACTGGACGCGACCAGACAGAGAGAGGGAGACTTACGTGGGAGGAGCCTGTCGGCCAGCTCCCTGGTGAATTAAAGTTAGGCCGCGCTCCTTGGCTGCCGCAATAAAGTGTGGTGCGGCTTGTCGGCCCTTTGCGATCGCAGTGTCTCGCGCGCTTATTACAGGCCAGGCCCTGGGGATCGGCCGGAGGCGAACGTCATTAGCGGTATCAACTGCGTAGGCGGGCAGAAGCCGCAGCACGCGGGGAACTTGGCGGAAGTTGTCCCTCACGGCAAAGGTCACCTTGTGCGTCAGGGGCGGACAAGTTTTGTTCATATCTGTAGACCGTAAAGGCGAATGAGTCCGACAGGCATCCGTTTTACGATATATGAAAGTCCTCAAGGGAGAGGGCAGCCTTTAATTAAAAGCGAGTGCTCATCTGCGAAAAGGCATTCTGTGTTATTCTCGCTAGAAAGGGCGCGAGAACAGCAAGAAGAAGACGACAGAGAAGAGATCGGGAACTTACATTAGCTTTATGTAAAGGGAAATGGTGGAGAAACGGAGCACAATTCCTTATTATTATTCCCGTTTGTCTTTCTGAAGCTTTAGGTCAGTTGTTCCGTAGCGACTTCATCCACCCATCTTCTCTTAAGTCTAACAACATTTCTTCTCCCTTCAGGGATGCAGTGTAGCAGCTGTTTCGGAATACGTTCGTCATCCTCTCTTTGTAGATGTTATTTTCCGTTCTACTAATTTTTTGTAAAAATTTGTGCTTGCTTAAATGAAAGTAGAAAATAGTTTCCACACCGAAACATTTTCGAAATCTGGCAGAAAACCCGATAATATTGTGGTCGTATGAGAAGTACCCCATGTGCAAGACGCAGTCAACACCTCCATGCACGATAACAATGGTGAAGTCACTAATGACAGTGCAACAATGTATGAGTAACTAAACACGGTTAACCGGAATTTCTTGACCAAAGAGGACGAAGCAAGTACTCCAGAATTGTGTTCTAGAAGAACTGCCAACATGAGTAATGTAGAAGTGGATATTCTCGGTGTAGCGAAACAGCTTAAATCACTTAATAAAGACGAGGCCTCCGATCCAGATTCTATAAGGAGTCAGGCTCCTTTCGGGGTATGCTAATACAATATCTCCATACTTAACGAACATATACAGTCACTTGCACTTCGGAAGATCCGTTCCCAAATGCTGTGAAATTTTACAAGTCATACCAATACCGAGGAAATGGAATAGGACTATCAATTACAGACTCATAACATTAACGTTGATTTGCAGCAGAATTTTGGAACATATACTGTGTTCGAAAATTACAAATTACCTCGAAAAAAATAAAACGATTCATTGACAAATAGTCAGCACTGACTGAGAAAATATCGTTTTTGTGAAACACACCTAGTTCTTTATTTTCACGAAATAATTGATTCTGTCGACGGGGGTGATCCGTGGAAAAAATTGCTGTTTTGAAGAGCGCGCCGCAGCACGTTGTTTGAAGCAGTCGCCCTCCGTTTCTGGCGGTGGCTCCGCTGTGGCAATCGCAGCTTTGGTGTCTCCCTCTGGTGGAAAAGGGGAAAGGTTGGCTGTTCACGTGCATTTAAGGGGCGCGATAAGCTCGCCAGTGGGTCAGTTGGTCAGTCGGAGTGAGTCTGGGTCAGTCACTCATCACCAGTTGGTGGTCTGTCTCTCACTTGAATTTGCGCGGCAAATAGCGTCTGTCTGTCGTTCGGAGTGCTAGTATGTCTGTCGTTTGGATCAACCTTTAACGCCACCAAAATGAGAGTCTTGCCACTCCGCCAGTAACAGAACTCCGCTAGTGGTCGCCCGGTCGGGGCTAAGCTCCTGCATCTGAGTTTGCGCGTTAGAGCGCCAGTCTGCTCGAGTTGCTCAGGCAATGGTCATTGGCGGTTGGATCGATCGGTTGGTTGGTCGCGCACTGACACACAAGATGACTTGTCCTTCTTGAGCGTCGGCGCATGTGAGGTCGCCACGTGAGACCAGTGGGCCCCGCCGTATAGCGAGGGGTAGTGGCTTCGCCGCGGACACAAGACCAACAGGAGCCAGCCCACGACATCGGTCTGGCAGGTGCGAGCTGCGACGTTGTGAGACGGAAGATCGGCGCGCCCTCCTGCGTCCGTTGAAGCGGCTGGCAGCGGACGGTTCGGGGGAGCGTTTTGGGGGTGCTGCGCCAGGTCTTCTCAGAAATCGCAGTTTATTACAAGTTAAGTGGTTGGAGATATGTTTTTTCATTTACTTGTTAAATTCTACTTGTTTTCTTGGTGAGGTCACCAGCCACTTTGTTTTGGGGTCGTCCCACCATTCTTCTCCGTTTTCCCACCCGCAGGAGGGTGGTTATTTGTGAATTGGGTGGTCCGTTTTTCACTTGTGGAGTAGGGGCGGGTTAGAGCAACCTGCGGTTCGGGTTGTTCGGTAATCTCCCTGTCAATCTGCCATACGTTAATAGCTGCCTCTTTCATGTTTGTCGGATTCGGTATTAACGAATTTATTGCTTGAAGTGTAACGGCCGAATTCCTGAAATATGTTTTTATCTGCCCATCATCTTGAGAGGCGGTATATGTGTAATGTAGAGCATGTTTGGCCAACCTTGTATATTTTATGTAAGACTGCATGTCATTAGTTTATATTTAAATGGTTGCGAGGTGCTGAGGCTAGCAGTGTATTTAACACTAAATTCTTCTAGAATCTTCATATGGAAGCCCCCCCTTTTCTAACTCCGATTTTTGTTGCTGCACATGGATTAAGAAGAAACGCGAACTGACTGTAATCGACCCTACGAGTGGAGTAGAAAAGAGTTTGGCACCTGCAATAATTTAATTTGATAGAAATTAATTAGATAAAGGAAAGTTTCATTAACATAGTGAGAAATGAAAGGGTTGCTCTACCGATTAACAGAATGAAAGTTCTGTCCAAAATAGTAATTTGATTTATTATGACTAAACTCAAGCCGGCCAGAGTGGCCGAGCAGTTCTAGACGCTTCAGTCTGGAACCACGCGACCGCTACGGTCGCAGGTTCGAATCCTGCCTTGGGTATGGATGTGTGTGATGTCCTTAGGTTAGTTAGGTTTAAGTAGTTCTAAGTTCTAGGGAAGTGATGACCTCAGCTGTTCAGTCCCATAGTGCTCAGAGCCATTTTGAACTAAACTCAAAATAATGAACAAAACACATAAAACATTTACAATATATCTAATTGGATACTCAAATAAATGCTGTGAAGGTGAAGTTGTCCATAAACGAGATTGTGACATTTATGACCAAGTGGTATGTGGAGCCAATTCCTTGCAACTCAAATCTTAAAAGAAACACCCAGCCAACCCAACATTAATTGCTGCTACAGTAGTGAGAACTAAGACAATGAACACCCAAGACAGAACAAAGTTAGAAAAGACGAACTGGCGTGCTCTGCTGAGCTCTGATTATCACCTAGCAAAATTCCCTAATCTGCCGGTGCTGCGGACATACATCAACAAGTTGTCTTCTTAACTGCAAGGACACGGTCTGGCGTACTGGAGGCGATGGCTGGTTGCTTCGACGTCCCGTCGTGGTGATGATAATGTCGCGAGTATAGCCCGAAACAAATTATCCCGGTCAGGTTATTCCAGACTAAAGACTTCCTAGCAACACAAATACGGCTTTGAGGGATATGAAGAAGGCTCAGTACACAACCACTGACGGTACAGTGAGTGATTTTAACAAGCGAAGTCACACAGTAATTCCGATACAGTCAACTTTAGCCAAAACTGCTCAAGACGGACAACATAGGCCGCAGAACTCTCAATTGCCAACTGAACTCGGAACGTTACGTTGAAGTCGAAACTTCAGCAACTTCGTCAAACAGTTACAATTAAATGAAAGTTTATTAGACAGCCAACGGAAGGCAGGCTGTCCAGAGCAGCGAAAGGTCAGTCTTGTAACCTACTCCTACCGAAAGGCGAGAGCCATCCCTCTCAAGATCATCCGAACAAGCCGAACACAGAACATTTCCGCCCCCCACGACAGTCCCCGTGGTTGAAACGTGCCAATCAGCAAGTTCGAATACCGGCGAAAAATTCCACTCTATTGCCGACTCACTACTATTCCACCAATGGAGATATTTGGCACCAATTTCTG
The DNA here is from genome assembly GCF_021461395.2 of Schistocerca americana. Lineage (NCBI taxonomy): Eukaryota > Metazoa > Arthropoda > Insecta > Orthoptera > Acrididae > Schistocerca > Schistocerca americana. The sequence continues at coordinate 570,296,062 of NC_060122.1, read as the reverse complement.
CGCCGATTTTGCTACGCCATGGAGCTATCCCCTGAGCAAGCCAATCACAGTTATGATTTTGCAGAAAAGGCGGGAATTTGCCTGCCTAGATTGCCTGGGAATACAAGTCATTCCCACGCCTCGCTGGTAGCCCGCCAGTTTCTGCGAAGTAACGGAATCTCTAGCCCAGCTGCTCCATCAGGCCCCTGTAGGCGTGTCGCCCACACTCTTATGACAATGTCGGCGTCTGGAAAGCATCCACTCGACTCCCTCACACCCGTCGGCATAACCCTTTCAAGATCAGCAGTACCCGCCTGTCACCGGACCGCCCGGTTGATGAGAGACGCTGCGTGGGAAGTCCGCGTGGGAACTTTTCACCGCATGCAATTAGACAGGAAAATCGAATTACTCAGAGTACGATAGAAATATGATAGGGGGCTCATGCCACCTCTCATGGTCATTTTAATATATAAAGTTGCCACCCTTTCACTGTAAGAGTTTTTTTTTTTTTTTTTTTTTTAAATCAAGTTGTACCTTCGGTGGCAATTTAATTTTTTAATGTTAGTGTTTTCTACCATTTCCACCCCTCCTATGGGGTGCATAGTTTATGTGCTTGTGTGAGTTGTTAAAATTTTTAGTTTAAAGTAATCTGGTGTGTTGCAGATTTGCACCAGCGTAGTCTTTCAGACCTTGTTGTGAGCGGTCGTGACTACGGCGGTGTCAAAAGGGAGTGGCAAGGCTCTCAGCCCGAAAGCTCATACAGCCAAAAATTTGTTCTTTCTGCCTCTGAATAAATTGTAACTTGATATTTAGAGGGTGCTTCCTGATTATAATTTTAAATCTGCTTTTAGGAATAAAATTTCCATTTGCTGAAAGAAATTTGATTTGTTTTCATCAGTTACCCACTGGGAACTACTTCCACGCTCACATAGTGTGATTAAATGTGTTAATGTTCTTGATGAATCGCTAGTAAATAAAGTAAATTCTTAAGAAAAGGTTTTGAAAGTAAATTCACGGTTCAGGGGGATGTCAAATTGATTCTATATTTTCAGACTTCCAGAAGGCCTTCAACACCGTTCTTCACAAGCGTTTCCTAATCAGATTACGTGCGTATGACGTATTGCCTCAGTTGTGTGGCTGGTTTCGTTATTTCCTGTCAGATAGGTCCAGTTTGTAGCTAAGGAGGGTCATCAAGTAAACCAGAAGTATCATCTGGCGTTCCTCAACGAAGTGTTATAGGCCTCCCCTCTTAGATTGATTGCAGATTATGCAGTCATCAGATGATCAAAACAAATTGAAGATAATTCAAACAAAGTATATGATGCTGCTAAAAGTGCCAGTTGACTCTAAAGAATAAAAAATGAGAAGCCTTCCACATGAGTATTAAAAGAAAGCCGCTGAATTTCGATTAAACGATAAATCACACGCATCTAAAGACTGTAAATTCAACCAAATACTTAACGGATTACAGTTAAAAATAACAACTGGAAACTATTACAGAAATAATGGGGTTCAAGCAAACCGAAGACTGGCATTTATTGGCAGAACAGGTAGAAAGCGCAACTAAAGAGACTGCTTGCACCACGCTTGTCCGCCCTCTTCTGGACTATTGCTGGGTGGTGTGGAATCCGCATCTGATGGGACTGATGGAGGACAGGGAAAAAGTTCAAAGAATGGCAGCTCATTTCATATTATCACGAAGTAGGGGAGATCGTGCCATGGGCATGTTACAGGACCTGGGATGGCAATCATTAAAACAAAGACTTTACTTGTCGCAGCAGTATCTTTTAACGAAATTTCCATCGCAAACTTTCTCCTCTGATTGTGGAAAATTTTTCTGTTGGCCTCCATCTGCATAGGCAGAAATGGTCATCATCACAAAGTAAGAGAAATCAAAGCTCGCACAGAAAGATTTACTTGAAGGTTTTTTTGAGCGCCGTCCGGGAGTAGAATGGTAGGGAAACAGCTTTAATGTGGTTCAGTAAACCTTCTACCGCTCACTTAAATGTGAATTGCAGAGTAATCATGTAGATGTAAATGTAGAAAATACTGAAATATCGTGTTTATTAGTCAGTAAGTGTGCTAAAACTTTTTTGTTAGTACCTGCTGACTACCGCGTACTTGACTGAACTATTACTGTTTGTAAGAGATTTGTACATACAAACACTCTGATAAAATTATGGTAAAGTAAACGTCAAAGAAATGCGATTTTTCAGCTGATAGTTTAGCACATCATGTAAATGTTGGTGATAGGGACACATTGCTCATTTCCATATCTGTTTCTATCAAACACAATCATTCCTTAAAAAGCATATAATGAAATTAATTATAAATAATGTAACTGATAACGTTTAATGGTGTATCGTAAAACGCGTTATTTATCATATGAATGGTTCCTTCTTCAAAAATCCCTTTAAATTTCAGTCTGTATACCACAATACGTAACAAAGTCACACTGAAACATCAGACAGAACTGAAACGCAGCGTGAAGATATAGACTGAATATATTCTCGAGATGGATAGAATTTTGTGCCGATTATTTCCAAACGCACGCATTTAAAGGCATCTATATCGCAAGAACGCTGTCAATCTACTAGGCACAAATGCGTAGATAAACACACTGCGTGACAGAAAACGTTGAAGCACTCAAAGATGGAGGAGCAGACGAAATGAAATTTTATGGTTTGAGATGATTGTGATGTTATTTCAGTAATTATAAAATGGAGTCAGATTTACAAATAACTTGGCAGTATCTGCTCATTTATCAGTATGACGTTGCGCACCCTCTGGTCTGATGTAGGTAATGATCGGATAGGAAGGGTGTTTTAAAACTGCTGTATCCTCTGCTGAGAGAAGATGGTCCACAACTTTTGTAACTGGTCTTGTAACCCGCATACTGGCACCAGGAGGGAAACACGTCCGAGTTGGACCCACACGTGTTCCCCAGGGAGCAAGTATGGCAATCTTACTGGCCACGGAGTAACTCACCATCATACACACAATTTATAGACACTTCTTCCATTTGTGGCCAAGAATTGTCCTATGGAAAAATGGCACCACGTGAGCGTTCACAGCGTCCGTGACGTACCGATGTGTCATCAGAATCCCCACAATCACTACAAGCCGTGACCTGAAGACGTACCCTACGGCTCCCCACACACTGGCCCTAGCAGTAATCGCGCTACGCTACTCCAAACATTTGCAAGAATCTTGCCTTCCCCATGGCCACCGCAATACTCGCCGACTAGTGCAGAACGGCAGTTCATCGCTGAGCACAGTCCGACGACATTCATCAGTAGTCCAAGCTCGCTGTGACACAATTTCTAATGCATCCGTTTGAGGTATTGTGTTGACGGAAGCCTGTGCGTGGGGCACCAGTCCCCTGGATCGGCTGCTGCTACTCTCCAACCACTATCCCCTCGGATAGCAAGCGCCAGTGTGAAGGGGCTACGATGTGCTTGATGTACGATATTCATAATATTCTATCCTCGTTTGTGTTACAGATAATTTTAAAACTAGGGCATCCACACCTAAATTAATCATATGTAAGTGATTGATCATTCATACAGTATGATACAGATGTTTAAATACAGCTGTTAAAGCTATTACAATATACAACTGGATGAAAAGTCCAATAGTATCTATTGAAGTCTATTAGAGACTCACACAACCGGTGTCGCATCTTTTAAGTTGTATCTTCCGGTGCACATAATTCTGTGTCATATGATATAGGGAGATATTACATAATGCCGCGGAGTAACAAATGGTTCAAAGGGCTGTGAGCACTATGGGACTTAACTTCTGAGGTCATCAGTCCCCTAGAACTCAGAACTACTTAAACCTAACAAACCTAAGCACATCACACACAGCCATGCCCGAGGCAGGATTCGAACCTGCGACCGTAGCAGTCGCCCGGTTCCGGACTGCAGCGCCTAGAACCGCTCGGCCACCCTGGCCGGCGCGGAGTAACAGTTGGTGTGACTAGGCAAGGTTCTCAGTTTAGTCAATCACTAAAAACGATCATCAATGTTGAATGTCTAGTCTGTGTTAAAATCACGATGAACTGCCATCACCTGTCCGATTCAAATGCGTTCCAGTGGACCTATATTAAACATAGGCCCACTGTAACATATTTTAATCGGCTAGATGATGAGAATTCATCGTGACTGGATATTCATCATTAATGCCCGTTTTTACCGACTGAGGAAGGCCAAGAACTTTGTCTAGCCATGCCAACTATTATTCTGCGTCATTCTATAGCACCTTCCTATACCATACGACATAGCGTAATACACACCAGACAATGTAGCTTAAAAGTTGTGAAATTGGATGTGCTTCTTTAATTGATATAAACAAATAAAGATGCAGCGGACTATTGTACTTTTCAATCAACTTTACATTTAAGAAGTTTTAACACCTGCATGCAAGCATCCTTTTGTTGGCCAGACGCGGTCGATCAGAACCTTCATGAGGAGTTTGGCTGTCTACTTATTCCCAAACAGTCCAGCGTCGGGCCAGTGTCACATTCAAATCCCACACAAATACGGATATCGTATAATTCGACCAGCCAGCCAATTAGAGATACAAATGGAAGTGTCTTTCCAACGCAGTCAGGTGCTGATAATGCTATCTCATATGTTTACGTGCCAGCTCCATGTGCTTCTGAGTCGCCTCTCAACATCTGACGCAATTCATCTCCTTTTTATCCCGTATCAGGCCAGGCTACAACACCTAACACGAACAACATTGATGGATTCTGGTAGCTGTTCTACCTGTAACGAAAATTATAGCTCTGATCACTCATACACCTACCGATGGTGTGTACGTGTACTTTACATTGACATCCGATCGTGTCTTCTCGGTGATAACTTTTTTCAGACAGCGTAAAAAAAATTGACTATTCATTAGTTTAGACAACATAACAGCTAACGACAACCAGAAAGTAGAACTAATCAACCAGTCTTCAGAAAGTTGGAGGCTCTCCCTGATCAAGCACCGGCACGCAGTCTACAGTCGTCGATGACTTTCACTGAGTAACTCGGCCTCCTAACAGACGAGAGCAAATACTTGCCGGCGGAAATGTGACGGGAAAATGCAGCTAAGAGGGCAGCGATGCGATCCGAGGCGCGACAAAGCCGGCGCATTAGCGACGCTCCAGTGGGCACCTTAATGGCTCATTCCGCTAACGCCGCGCTGCGATGGATTAGTCGCCGCATCCCGGCTACAACCGCGCAAATGTCGCCCGCATATGACGCACCCATTTACATGCCGGAGAGCGGCTGGCGCGTCATAATTCAGCCCCAAAAACACTGGCTGGCGAGGCGTGATGGGCACCATCACAGCGACAGCGCGTTCAAAAGATCTGCAGCTCAGTGACAAGCCATTAAAATCAAAAAGCTGTTCTCTGATTTTATCTCTTCATTATCTCTCTCAAAGTAACGCACATTTGCAAATTACTGACGGCTCCCGTTAAATGAAACGAATTTCAGAGTTCGTAACTAAGCATCATAACGGCACCGTTCAAATGTATTCTAGGATATATGTATATCACCTTATATATACTGGAAGCAAATGTGCCTGCATTAGCTGAAAGATCTTGGAAAAAATTGGAAATTTGTGGTATGGTCTTATTGGACCAAATTGCTTAGGTCATCAGTCCCTAAGCTTACACACTACTTCATCTATTTTAAACGAACTTACGCTAAGGACCACACACCCATGTCCGAGGGAGGACTCGAACCTCCGACGGGGCGAGCCGCGCGGACCGTGACAAGGTGCCTTAGGCCACTCGGCTACCCCGCGCGGCTAAAATCTTGACTAGTGACAAAATCAAAGGAGAGTCGCCACATTATGTGTGCCAATACCCTATACCACTATCCTCAAAATACAAGCGATAAACTTTAAAGGATTTAATTTCATCTATGTAGGATGTCGTTGGGCTAAGGATTATGGTTTTGTAAAACACGTGTGTGAAGCAGCAACTGACGTGAAGGGTACTGAGAAATGTTTGTGTGCCATAACTGATTGCGTAATACGCGTGTGTTATTGAAACTTTAACGCTCTGCAGAGTTATCCATAAGTGCATAAGAACCAAAAGGAGACAGAACACCATAATACAAGTACAGCCATCTAAGGATAGCCACTATAATCTGAAGTCAGTCATGGCAGTAAAATAAAGCCCCTTAGAAGAAGCTATGCATTCTTCGATAGTCAATCTCCGCCCTTACAGACTTCGGAAGGCCCAATGGAACCGACCGACCTCCGTGTCATCCTCAGCCAATCAGCTCTCTGGATGCGATATGGAGGGGCATGTGGTCAGCACACCACTTCCCGGCCGTTCTCAGTTTTCGTGACCGAAGTCGCTACCTCTAAATGAAGTAGTTTATTTGCTCGTAAGGTTTGAGTGCACCCCACCTGACAACAGTGCTTGGCAGTGCCGGAAGGTGACCCATACAAGTGCTGGAAAAGCCGTTCGGTGACCTGAGGGGAACCGGTGTTACAACTGCGGCAACTGTCCATCAACACTACCTAATTAAAAAGAATGTGATTGTGTATTACGATGAGACGATCGGAAATGCAAAAGACATTTTGTGAACACTTTATCAATGCCTTTGAGAAACACTTTATTCCTTCTGAAAAGTAGGCGGTGGAAGGCGTGAGTGATACCAACAGTACGGGTTATTTAGGTACTTACAGTTCTAAAAAGTGATCCTCTCATTTTGTTGCGCATTGTGTCTGATTGTACCTATTAAATTTTTTTCTTAATTGTAAAACCTTGGTATTTAGTTGAATCGACTACTACTCTGATTTCCATTCTTGGCTATTGATCTGACCTGCGCTACTTTCCAGGCTTTAGGTACGTATCTTTCGTGGAGCGAGCGGTTGTATGTGAACGCTAAGCATGGAGCTACTGTATCAGCTTACACCCAAAGCAACGTAACTGGTATACAGTTTGGGTCAGAAGAGGCGCCTGTATTAAGTGATTTTAGTTTTTTGCATCACCGATGATATCTACTTCTAAGTTACTCATGTTGGCAGCTATTCTTTATTCGAATTCTGGGAAATTTACTTTTTTTTGGGTGAAGTAATTTCGGAATAACAAAATTTAGTAACTCTGCATTAATGACACTTGTAACACCACAATCGATTGTGAGTACACAGTGCAACTTTGTTTAAGAAGTCATTACTCGTTACTAGTTAAGTTCTTTGGATCATTGGAGGAAGGTGGTACTTTATCATGTATAAATTGTTTAACGTAATAGTGTGTTTAAATAATCGAATTTTATTAAGTATGTTTGTTTATGTATGAGAAACTGCGATGTAAAAACTGGTTCATACTTAGGGACTTGGTATTATATAATATAAAAGACAGTGATTCCCCTCAACTACGGAAATGGTGTGGCGCGAGATAAAAGGTAGAATTGGCGCTCAGGCTGAGCGGGAAGCGAGAGAGCACAGGAGGAGTCAGTGGCCAGCAGTTGTGGAGTCAACACCGCAGGTGCTGAGTGAGGCGTTCGGCATCCTCGTCCATGGTGGAACGGCCTCGGATGGGGTTGCTGCTATAAAAGGGTGCTCTCACATTGGGATTGGCTCTAAAATTAATATTTACGTCGTCAAGAAGAAATGAAATAGAGCAAAAATCCACCAGATGAGAGACCAGGTCGCTGCCACGTGCTCGCCACCGCTATTGCGCCACTGTTCCAACAACTTCAGGAGGTTACAGCTGTATATCAGTATGAACCAGTGTATTTGTGTGTTCAATTTTGCAATAATAATACAAGCGTTGCAAAATCTGGTATTTGAATCATGAAATTTTCCTCTTCAATTAACCAAGCAGGGTCCTTTCCTCCAAGTATTTAAGTCCGAGTATCCTGCTTGTGAAAGACTGATATTAATCCATTTTATTTTCCGTTGAATTTATGAAAAGCTCCAAGTTACTCTGAACAGTTTCTACTTTCCAAGTGTCATTGTTCAGTGTGTAGGAACATTAGGATCGTCAGTGAAAACCACTCGCTTCACGAGTAATATAAGGGGCACATAATATTTATCAGATGAAAAGTTTCTAATTTAACTATGAAATATTTCAATAGTGCCTAATGGTTAGTACCAATGAATCTAAATGTGATTGGTTAAAATCACTTGCTTCACAAGTGATGAAGGAGACGCAAAAGCTTAAAACTTTTTGAATATTTGCTTTAATTTGAACTTACTTACCAATCCACATAAAATATTGCTGTTGTATATTGTTTTCAAGCTTTGAGGGCTAAATGATATTAAGTGGGGTTGTAGTTCAGCATTTATTATGATGCGAGGATTTTCTGTAAAGTGTGGTTATTTGTGGATAAAGGAGTGGTCAGTTTGTAGAATTCCACTATAATAGTTAACAACAGAACAAGTCAAACCGAGAGTAGGTTTCTGTGAATGAACCTGAAACACTGACAACGTGAAATGCATATGAAATGTGAGTATTGTGAATTTTATTGTATTTGTGATATTATGTGCTGGTCAGTTGCTAGTTAGTCTCATTTTAGTCTTTGAGAACAATTTTTGTGCTGAACTAGTTATTGTAGTCAGCAGGGATAAATTCTCTATTTTGTTTCTGTGAAGGCCAGTCTTTGCAATTGAGTGCTACTGCTATCCACTGTGTAGTTTCGTCTGGTTATTTTAGGTGTTCACTGGATTTTTCTGAGAAAGAATTTATGAATGTCACTTCTGCAAGAGTATATGCAAATCCGTTGAAAATAATGTTTTCACATTCCTATGCCTAATTAAGGTTGCGACCGTTTTATTATTTAATTATTATTAAATCTGCTACTATAATTTCTTACCAAATTTTAGTCTTTCTGTTGTTTACCAACTACCACCCTCATTAATTTCGTGTTCGATACCCTCTTTCTGTTAGGGAACACACGTTCAAATTCAAAAATTCTCCCAGAGGATACTGTGCAGGCTTAAACCATTTTTGATTATTATTAATCCGCAGTAGTGTTATACACGGTCATCAGTAACGTTACCATTGCTATCGCGCAGTGGAGATACCGATTGTTTCTTGCTGTTGGCGTACATTCAAACGACCAGAATCTCTTTGGATTTTCTGGCAGAACTGGAGATCGAATTTCGTCATGTGAAGCATCTCGCACTAAAGTCCGCGTTAAGTTTCGAGCATGTATAAAACACCGGCAATCTTGGAGATTTTCCGTTCTTTTAAATTTGGCGTGCGTTTTTGGTTTCTTCTGCAACAGGGTACTAACCTCTCTTGTGCATCATAAAGGCTCACTTCCATCTCCTATTAATTGGTTTGATATACGTGTCTCAGTTGCCGTCGTTACTACTTTTTTGAACTTAAACCACAACTCGTCTATGTTTCCATAGTTTAGAAGGAGTGGGGACTGTGAGGAAGGCGTCAAGTGGTTATTTATCTGTTTTTTAAATTGATGTATTTTGCTTGTATTTTTGGTCAATTCAGGTTTTATTGTATTCAGTCCCTCTATAACAACTTCGTGGTCACTATCCCCGCAACCCTCATGATCCTCCCTATTTCCCCAACAATATTTATTGGTATGAGTGAAGTTTCTTTTCGCAACCATTTACACTGACAGTTGTGTCCTGAGCAAACTGCTCAAATTAATTTTCAGAGAAAGCGTTTATTACGGTTTGAGACGAATTTCACGCCCATCACAGACTTCAAACATGAATTTTCGTCGATATATCGAGGGTAGATTGAAGTCATCACCATCTGTAAATGTATTTACGGGATACCTGTCTGAAATGAGCCTGAAGTTCACTTTCAACTTTCTGCAGCTGTATCATCTAAGTTGAAGTTGATGGAAGGGTAGTAGGTACCAACTATTAATTTATTCCGGTTGTCAGCTATAGCCTCTGCCTGTACAAACTCAAGCCGGCCGCGGTGGTCTAGCGGTTCTAGGCGCGCAGTCCGGAACCGCGCGACTGCTACTGTCGCAGGTTCGAATCCTGCCTCGGGCATGGATGTGTGTGATGTCCTTAGGTTAGTTAGGTTTAAGTAGTTCTAAGTTCTAGGGGACTGATGACCTCAGAAGTTAAGTCCCATAGTGCTCAGAGCCATTTGAACCTGTACAAACTCACATTGGCTACCTACAACAAATTCAGTACAGGATCAACTACATCTAACTGCTTCTACTACTACCTCAACCTGTGATTTATTCTTAATATCTGAACGTATTTTCCATTAACTGTATTTTTACTGTACGTGTTGAAACCATAAATTTAATGATAATTGGAAGTTCCATACAAGGTAATTTAATAAGTATACAAAAGTTGGGACACTAAACTACCATATTCACTTCTTAGTGACGATAGTTTACTCAAGTAAATTCAAACTAAAAAATGAAAACTGGTAAACATTATTATTCCTAAAAGGCTATTACTCATGAACACACTGTATGAAAGATGGCAAGATGCACAGGTGAACAGAAATTTTTCCTGGTAATTTCGTGATAGCTATAAGTGAAATATGATCTCAGTATTACATCATATGCCGAATTCCGTAATTTCATTTGCAGATTAGACTAAGAAACAGAAAAACCCACATTCAGACAAATAGATATATCAGGCCCAGTTTTTGAAAGTATTTTAATACTCTTATGGAATACTAAGGAACTGTTATTCGGTGCACTGTATAATTTCCAAAAATATATTTCAATGAAGACTAAAACAGTAACACTTACAACTTTAAAATTCCTCTCCTGAAAATCTATAAAATGGAATTAAGCCCTTCTTCCCATGAAGTCCTCATATTACTGTACATACTTCCTTAAGTACTGGTGAAGGCATGATCCCTAAATCTTATTTGATTGAGTGTACGCAAATAGATAGCACAACGTTGAATGGATGTGAAATCATTAGTTCCCATATTCGGTTTTTCCTCTTTAAATGATATGGCTTTGTGTGTGTCATCAAAAGTGTTTCATTCCCTTATGGTATTCTTGCGTTTGCGTCAATTTTCTATCTCTGTACTGTTTCCTTTGGCTAGCGTTAACTGTTATGTAGTAAACGTTCATTTTTTCTTCCCAGGAGAATTCCTTCCTCCGAATTGGGGTAAATGGGTCGATCCACTCATTCCGTTCTGATTTCCTAAGCATTAATTCAGCTGGTGTGTACTTGGTAGAGCTGTGCAGTAAATTGTTGACTATTTGTTCGAAAAGCCCGAAGTACTCAACCTAGGGTGCTTCCTGCATGGCAACACGAGTAGAAATGATCCGATTAAAGTCTCTAAACACTCTTGAGATGGAGTTTGCCTCGAAATGACATCCTGAAACGAAACTCTCCTTCATCTGATGTACCCATACGAGTGCTTCCCACTTTGCAACAATAGAATTAGATGCATTGTCTGACAGTAATGTGTTAGGCTCACCAGTTCACAGTACACAGTAATTTGTTATGCTTTTAAAAATATCTACTCCCGTGGTAATGTTCGTTGTGTACAACCTAACATTACTGGAAATTATGTTGCAAAGTGTGACCAAGTGTTTTTCAGCCTGATCTTTAGGCAGGTAGTTGGAGACGCCAAACGACATGACCTGAAGCAGTTTAGTTCGAAATATTGAATGTAGTTCCATTTGATGATACATGTTCGATGGTTGTCCTTCTGACAGACCATACAAGTTCTTAAAAGTTGTTGTACTGATCTATGCAACGGGTGCTATCGACGTGGGATGTCAGACTAATTCAATATTTTTAGATTTCCAAAGGGTCTCGACACCTTTCCTCATAAGCGTCTTCTAACCAAACTGCTTGACTGTGGAATATCTCCTCAGTTGTGCGACTGGATTCGTGATTTCCTGCCAGAAAGGTCACAGTTCACAGAATAGCCGTAAGTCATCGAGTAAAACAAAAGTAATATCTGGCATTTCCCAAGGAAGTGCTATGGGCCCTCTATTATTCCTGATCTATATTAACGGCATAGGAGACAATCTGAGTAGCCCTATCAGATTGTTTGCAGATGATGCTGTCATTTACTGTCTTATAAAGTCATCAGATGACCAAAACGAATTGCAGAATGATTTAGATAAGATATCTATATAGAGCGAAAAGTGGCAATTGTCCCTGATTAAAGAAAAGTGTGAAGCAATTCACATGAGTACTAAAACAAATCCGTTATATTTCGATTGCGCGATAAGTCACACAATCTTAAGGCTGTAAATTCAACTAAATACTTAGGGATTACAATTACAAATAACCTAAATTCGAACGATCACATAGATAACGCTGTGGGTAGAGCGAACCAAAGACTGCGATTCATCGGCAGAAAACTTAGAAGGTGCAACAGGTCTACTAAAGAGACTGCTTACACCACGCTTGTCCACCCTATTCTGGAATATTGCTGTACTTTGTGAGATCCGCATCAGGTAGGCCTGACGGATAACGAAAAAGTTCAAAGAGGGGGCGCTCGTTTTGTACTATCGCGAAATAGGGGAGATAGTGCCACAGACATCATACCTGAATTTGAGCGGCAATCACCAGTTGTCTCTTCCGATTGGGAAAACATTCTGTTGGCACCCACCGACACCGATAGAAATGATCATAACGATAAAACAAGAGAAATAAGGACTCGCACAGAAAAATTTAAGTGCTCGTTTTTCCCGTGCGCCGTTCGAGAGTGGAACAGTAGAGAGACAGCTTGAAGATGGTTCCTTGAACCCTTTGCCAGGCACTTTAATGCGTATAGAACAGTAATAACGTAGATTTAGATGTATGTATGTTAGGAAAGTAGCAGTAAACATTAATTTTCTTTGAAAAATGTGCAGCAAAAAAGTGTCCCCAATGATGTAAGTGAAATTACATGTCTAAGAAATTTGATTTCATCCTCACCAAGTTCGGGTTTTAGAAGATTTGCAGCAATTTCTGCCTCTATAAACCCCCTTAACACTCTTTCTATTAAATTAACGTCTGTGTTGTGATGAGTAAGTCATTGACATACAGGGTTCCTTATCTAACACTTAGGGTTCCAGCACGGTGCCTAGGGCGGCAATAAAGACACCTGAACTGACGTTTATAACCGAAGGGCAGAACACGAAATTGGTAACTGCTACTTACACATATAAACACAGTGTATCTGCGGGACTCCTCCCCTTAAGAGGACCTCCATTTGCAGTTATTCATATCAATGCTTGCCAGAGATTTTACACCATGAATTTTTTGCATTTGCTCGTCCAGATTCTCAGGCCTATTATGGATAAGAACGATAATTTTATTTATCTATCATCAGGCACAAGGTAAACGTTACCACGAGGTTTGGCAATGGCTTGTAGTGGATTACAATACGGTGATAACTATGGCTCGGTTACCTTCCAGCATAGCATTTTACATATTTCTTTAGAAACAGCTTCTCACTTTGACCATAGAATAAAGTAAGAAATATGACAATATGACATATGACAATCTTGTCGCCAAGATATACATGAAGCCCACGCCTACAACAGTAGTAGAAGTAGTACAACTAGCTCCGCAGATGACGAAGAGATTGATGAAATGTATGATGTGATAAATGTAATTATTTAGATACTGAAGGGAAACGAAAATTTAATAGTCATGGGTGAGTGGAATTCGATAGTAGGAAAAGAAAGAGAAGGAAACGTAGTATGTGAATAAGGAATGGGGGTAAGGAATGAAACAGGAGGCCGCCTGGTAGAATTTTGCACACAGCATAACTTAATTACAGCTATCACTTGGTTCAAGAATCATGAAAGAAGATTGTATAGATGGAAAAGGCGTGGAGATACTGGAAGGTTTCAGATAGATTATATAACGGTAAGACAGAGATTTAGGAAGCAGGTTTTAAATTGTAAAACATTTTTAGGGGCAGATGTGGACTCTGACCACAATCTACTAGTTATGAACTGTAGATTAACACTGAAGAAACTGAAAAAAGTTGGGAATTTAAGGAGATGGGACCTGGATAAACTGACATAAGCAGAGGTTGTAGAGAGTTTCAGGGAGAGCATTAGGGAACGATTGACAAGAATGGGGGAAAGAAATACAGTAGAAGAAGAATGGGTAGCTTTGAGAGATGAAATAGTGAAGGCAGCAGAGGATCAAGTAGGTAAAAAAGACGAGGGGCTGGTAGAAATCCTTGGGTAACAGAAGATATAATGAATTTCATTGATTAAAGGAGAAAATATCAGAAAGGCAGTAAATGAAGCAGGCATAATGGAATACAAACGTCTCAAAAATGAGATCGACAGGAAGTGCAAAATGGCTAAGGAGGGATGGGTAGAGGACAAATGTAAGGATGTAGAGGCATACCTCACTAAGGGTAAGGTAGATACTGCCTACAGAAGAGGCCTTCGGAGAAAAGAGAACTACTTGTATGAATATCGAGAGCTCAGATGGAAAACCAGTTCTAAGCAAAGAAGAGAAAGCATAAAGGTGGAAGGAGTATATACAGGGTCTATAAAAGGGCAATGTACTTGAGGACAATATTACGGAAATGGAAGGGCAAGTAGATGAAGATGAAATGGGAGATATGACAGAGCACTGAATGACCTAAGTCGAAACAAGGCCTCGGGAGTAGACAATATTACATTAGAACTACTGACAACCTTGGGAGAGCCAGCCCTGACAAACCTCTACCATCTGGTGACCAAACTTCAAGAAGAATACAGTAATTCCAATCCCAAAGAAAGCAGGTTTTGACAGATGTGATAATTACCAAGCTATCAGTTTAATAATTCACGGCTGCAAAATACTAACACGAATTCTTTACAGGTGAATGGAAAAACTGGCAGAAGCCGACGACGGGGAAGATCAGTTTGGATTCCGTCGATATGTTGGAACACGTGATGCAATACTGACCCTACGACTTGTCTTAGAAGAGAAATTTAGGAAAGCTAAACCTACGTTTCTAGAATTTGTAGATTTAGAGAAACCTTTTGACAATGTTGACTTGAATACTCTCTTTCAAATTCTGAAGGTGGCAGGGGTCAAATATAGGGAGCCAAAGGCTATTTACAATTTGTATAGAAACCAAAATGGTTCAAATGGCTCTTAACACTATTGGACTTAGAAACTACTTAAACCTAACTAACCTAAGGACATCACACACATCCATGCCCGAGGCAGGATTCGAACCTGCGACCGTAGCGGTCGCGCGGTTCCAGACTGAAGCACCTAGAACCGCTATAGAAACCAGATGGCAGTTATAAGTCGAGAGGCATGAAAGAGAAGCAGTGGTTGGGAAGGCAGTGAGACAGGGTTGTAGCCTATTCCCGATGTTATTCAGTCTGTATATTCAGGAAGCAGTAAAGGAAACAAAAGAAAAATTCGGAGTGGAATTAAAATCCATGGTGAAGAAATAAAAACTTTGGGGTTCGTCGATGACATTGTAATTCTGTCAGAGACAGCAAAGGACCTAGAAGAGCAGATGAACGGAATGGACGGTGTCTTAAAGGAAGGCTATAAGATGAACATCAACAAAATCAAAATGAGGATAATGGAATGTAGTCTAATTAAATCATTTGATGCTGAGGGAATTATATTAGGAAATTAGACGCTCACAGTAGTAAATGAGTTTTGCTGTTTGGGGAGCAAAACTCCTTTAAGCTGAATACCAAAGACGCAATTCGTGATTAAATCTTCTTCAAATAGAACTTGGTTCCATTTCCTACGAATACAGATAAATGTGTTTGCATCTTGACACTGAGCACCCTGGTGCTGACCACACCAATATTACAGTTCTGATCTAGCAAGGCAGGCGTCTTTGTAATTTCATCAATTCTATTGAAGAAATTACTTGACATTACAATGGTAAGATCTCCAGTATCTAGTACAGTCATACTTGATACTTACTGCATTGACAGAAGCCTAAACTAGGTTTTCATGTTGCTCATTACACATGCTAAGATCAGTAAATTATCTCTATTATCTGTTCAGTCACTGTGTCGCAACAGTCATCGTCGCCTTCACAACTGTCGCGATACACAACTGTCGTTTGTTCTTTGATTGTTGAAATGTTTACGCATCGGAATGGATTACTCAGCACCAATGACATTATTCATTTCAGAATTATCACGTATCACGTCAGCTAAGAACAATATGGACATATGTTTGTTTCAGAAACATTTACTAACTTTTCTCTGTTACTCAGTGGCGATTTAGCTTTAAGAATCCACAAAACATCTTTCTGTAGATCAGTTCACCCAGCATCGGTTTCTGTTCATTTACATATCGAAGTGTTTATGTAAACTACTCTGTCAGCTACAGAAACGGTCTGGATTAAAAACTACTTTAATGAGTCTTTCCTGTATACAGTTAGAAAAATATTTGAATAATAAATCCTTTCCAAATTGTTCATGCGACTGACAGCACTCAGCAGCTTATGTTTCCCTTATTGCTGCTTCGCTCAGTATAAATGCTGTAGTGAATTGTATTTTTTGTAAATGAGACAATTTCTTGATAAACCTCGTTTAAAGTATTTCAGGAAAACGACTGGCTATGTACTTTTTCTTTATCAGGGAAATGACTTGGAACTCACGCTTTAGCAAATTTTTCTCTGGAAGAACAGATAAAGTAGGAGCTTCCCACCACCCCGTATCATGCACGGTGAGGCTATGAGCTACTACGATCTGCATTGTCTCTACATATCCCATCGAACTATGCGGAATGCTACAGGCATCAGGCGACTCTAGAACCAAGGGGTAGCGCACCATGCGGAGTTTCTTTAACAGCGGACAACTCCCTCCTGATATCATTAACTCGTGTGGCAACATTGTTACGCAACTCAGGGACGCCCCTACGTAGTGTAGTTTTAATTTGACACAGCGCTTACTGAATGAGTTCCCTTAAGCAACTCGTTCTAATGATGCTCCAGTACTAGTGTTGCAGAGCAACTTTTAACTACGATTTCAGATTTCATTAATATGTGCATCCTTGGATCTATATATTAAATTGTTCTTTTTCTGGCAAGTATTTTCGATTTGGATTATCTGTGAAATTCCTGGTTTAAATGTTGTAATTTCTTCAACGACCAAGTTCTCTATCTACTCAGGACCCTTTCGTGGTCTGTTACAATGTTTTCTTCTCTGGCCTTTAGGCGATGGACTGCCAAACACTAGAGGAGATTGAATGTCTCTTAGTCGTGACCTTGTAATCCCATGAAATGGTAAAAGGGAATAGGGGTACATATGTGGGGCTGCCATTTTCTTTAACTTTTACCGTGTAGAAGAAGACAAGAGGCTGAATCTTGCACTTCCGTATTCGTTCCCTTTCCAATCTCTTATGCGCTGTACGGGCTCCGTCGTAATTGAACCAGCTAAAGAAGAGGCCTGGGCATTTGTGCTTGCCAAATTTCGAACTCCAAGAAGATTTCTTCACATTGCTGTGCTTCTATTCTTACAAAATACTTGAGCTGGGTGCATCTAAAAGAAACAATGAAAATAAGTTACTATTAACTGCGATTTAAATTTTTCTATATATAAAGTTATACACAATTGTGAAGATTGCACCCAAACATTGCATGCTGCTGACAAGGAAATGCAAAACAAATAGTTACCTGAAGTCATCATCAATTCCATTTACTTTCATCACCTTCAAAACGTGGTTAATATGACTTTATTCCTTTACTTTCGCATCTGTAATACTTTCTGCTTTATTCTCTGCACGCATCTTAACACCCTTTCATCATCAGTTTCATTACCCATATTGAAAAGAATTTATGCACGTGCAATTAACAACACAATAATGTAAGAAAACCCCAAAAATGGAATTGAATAACTCTTGAAACGAAGGCAGTCTTGTTATTTATCATGACAGCCATCATTTTCACGAAAACAGACACAGACAATGGAAACTCTTGTAGAGAAAGAATGAAAAAGGACTATTTTTGTAGGATATGTAATTATTTGAATACCTGTATTCCTTAACGTGGGCTTCTTCTTGCAAAACTAGTTCCATAGGCATGTAGGTCATCGTTATATCTATAGATGGCGTCAATATCTTAATTTTTGTAAATTTTGGACAAGAAGAAACTCTTCACTTGTATTCATTGACTTTACTAGGACGGATAAAAATGAGCTTCCCGCCAAAAAGTCATTGTTGCTTAACGGTACGCTTGGTGACGAATGACCACCTACGTAGTTAATGTTCATACAGAAGAAATCTGTTTTGAAAATTGGTAATTGCAATTAGAATTAAGATGCAGGATCGACTTTTTAAGAATAATAAAACACCTAACGACAGAGCGCTTATGGTGCTCGATCGCTGCGACACCAAACACATCGCTTCTAATTTAATTTGAACGGTAAGAAACAATTTCATTATTTAGTCAAAACGGGGAAACTGAGAGTGTTGTCATTTTCCAGAATGAAAATAAGTCTGAAATATAATAGTCAAACTATGATTGGCAAGACGTTGATGTCAGTTTAGTTACATCCGTACGAAACTGATGCCACAACAAGAAGGAAAAAATTTCGTATCACATTATAATTTCCTAAGAACAAAGATTATTAAAACATTAGTGGGTTGCGGAAGTTAATTTTTCCAACACTTACCTTTTACGTAAGTACAAACAAACGAATTGGCTTTCTACTATTAATTCAATGTAACTGGCGTAATCTCACAAACACTTTAATTGAAACAATATTAACTTTACGTGACGGTCCATAAGTAAGAAAGTTTCTAGTTATTATTAACATCGCCATCAACATATCCCTTTGGGACGATGCATTCAGGTACAAAAGTTCACCCCTGCGTCTTTATTATAAGACATGTTATACCAGCAGCCGAGACTGCTTGCTGTTGCCTGTCGCCAATAGCCTCCACTGCCTCGTATCAGCGATTCTGTCACCGGCCACAGTTTGCAACCTGCCACTACTACAACTACTGTAGACCCGCCCCGGAGGGGAACTGCAGTACATCCCGACATAGCGGCAGCCCACCACAACCCCTCCATCCTAGCGATCACGCTCTAGACCACTACCATACGTTTCATTCCCCACTCATTTGAGAAATGCGTGTGACTTACGAAACTTAGCCCTTTAAACCAAGTATCTCCATAGTCTGAGAGTGGGACACGGGGACTGCCAACTGGAAATCATTCCTCTTTTTACTTTTGCAACAAATACCCTTCTTGATATATGTTAATGATTATTCCAAATCTCCACTAATCTTTTGGATGATTAACGTCAGCTTACTGTTCCTTATCCATTTTGGTGTTGTATTTTGATGTTCTGTAACTGTGGAAGATTTGTAGTAGTAGACCTGCGACAAAACTGTTATATCTCTTTTTCGAAGTCGGTAAGTGGGCGAAGAATGTTATTTGCCATCTGAAATACAATAGGAGAGTGCTCGTTATCATTCAGATTGATGCTGGGCACAAATCTTCTCCAGAACATGAATTTCGCACTTCTAAAAACCAGGAATGGTTCGACCGGGTCACAATTTGGTACGTGGTCAGGAAGTTTTCTTTCCGGAACAGAAAGACACACGTATTGAAGTTCTTGGTGCGTACACAGATAGTGAAATTCAGTAACTCACTTCTGCTTCTTTCTAGTAGCTAAAACTAATATTCTTTCATCTCTGTTTCGTTGTGTTTACACATAGTTGCACTTGCATTTTTAACTCGGTATTTGGTTCTACTACACGCAATACTTTACTCACTACTTTATTTGCTCATTTAAATAAACATGACTTTAAACACCACCTTTTCTACTGTTATAAATTCCGCTAAATACAAATATGCCCCTTCCTTCCTTTTAACGTTTCTCTCCGTCTGTCTCGCAAACCTCACAGACTTCATCTTTATCACTCTCAATTCGAGATTCATCTCACAGATATAAAACAATAATTTCTATAGTATTAGCTGGTCATTATTTTTACGGTTTTACATTCCGCAATAAATAAGATACTTATAAATATAGTCCACTAAAGCATTCATTCGCAGATATCGTACATCGATCCATTACAGGTTATATTCTCAAGATACCGCTCAAAAAAGTATAGTCTCAGGTTTTATTCAGACGGAATTAATCAATAAATGTGTTTGGTGTGAAATTTTGTTTGTCAATGTTTCAACACAGCAAACTTACTGCGGTAATGAAAAAGTTACGAATCGTGTTTTGCAAGCCACAATAACTACGAAAGCAAACTACAAAAGGACTATGCGATGATGTATCATTCAACGATGAAGTGTTGATTCTAAAGTACGCTAATCAGGTATCTACAGAAACTTTATTCGTTTATGGAATTAGATAAGGTGAAATGCATATGATCTTCCTAGGAATGAGCCTCAGCACGAGTATTTTAGTCAAAGTCATTCATGGCTAATCGAACAAGTGAAAAGGTTGTAAATGATGAACAAAGTCAACTACGAACACTGAAATACCAGAAGAGCACATTTCGCAATTTATTTTCAGAAATTTCTTATTAAATACAATGTATGTATTACTAGAACAGAATCGCTGTTGACCAAATTACCATGCACTCAATAAGTGGGTGAACTTACACACAGGACAGACTCACCTTAACAACTTACCAAAAACATCATATTCGTATAACTGCGTTCACGTTACTTTTAAGAATGAGGAAGGAATTTGTGGTATTAAATTCAGTACCACACTTTCAGTTGTTTACATATTTCAAAAAAATATTTTCGGAGTATGAAGCTTCTCCATGATAAGGAGAGGTAAGAAGTGACGCTACTTAGGTTACGTACCACACGTACCTCCCCTCGATAAAAGACACCAGAAACTCATCAACAGAAAGAAAAAGTGACCTGACTGTAAAATGGATTGTGTGAACACTTACCGTGAAGGAGTTGGTAGTAACATTTTTTATTAGATTAATTATTTCGACGAACATTAACTTCCAATTAAACGTATTTAATTGCACAGACAGTCATTAAGAACATAAATACATAAATCATATTGCATGGACATAACATGACGAGAAATGTCAGTCGTACATCATAACCTTCCTTCATGATGGAGTAAAGTGAACTGACGAAGTTGCTCTTGCAGATCAGATATTCGCGCCACTGGAAGTTTCCACCCACAACGTGGTGCGCGTCCTCAGGGGGAGTGGGAGGGGGGGAGGGGGAGAGAGTGTTGGAGGAATGTGGCAATAACCGGCGCGAGCCCTGGAGTGGCGCAGTGTGGTTGCCCCCAGCTTATTACTACAGGGGAACGCTGTCTACCCCAACACCAAGTGTACTGTATTCTGCTGCTAAACGCCTGCAATACTTGGCGACGCATGACGGTAATTTGCAACCACAAAATTTAGAAACTAGATTAAAATGATTTCTAATTGCAATTGTTGCATCGCAGTGGATATCTGTGACAAAAAGAGGGACTATAGACTGCCACAGTTTCCCGGTACCAGCTTCATTGCGGGGCGATCTGGATGACATTAGTGGATCAAACTTTGAGAGCGTGCAGAAAATACAGTTCGTCGCGAGACCTTTGGTAACAGAAAAAATACTTCAGTCGATCGACAGTGGGAGGAAGAACAAAACATTTATGAAAGCAGAGGTCTATAACAATATTTTCCAAATAGGAATGAAATAAACAGGAAATGCACTGAAACCATGGTGAAATAGCTACAAGAGAAATATGAACAAACAGAAAAAAAACGACCGTCGCAGAACTGTTTTAGCATATAGAGAAGTAAAAGCAATCTTAGGTGAAATTAAAAGCAAAGGCGTCAATATTCGGAGTGCAAGAGGAATTCCACAGCTAAACGCAAAGGACAGGATAGGTAGGTGGAAAGAATACACGGAAAGGTGCTACGAGGAATAGGAATATTGTAAAAGAAGAAGTGGGAAAGAAACTAGGCGGAAGACTAAGGCCCTGTCGACAACTGTGTCATTAGAGACGTAGCACAAACTCGGATTGTGGCATGAATAGGGAAGAAAATTGGGCTGTGCCATTAGAAATGAACCATTCCGACATCTACGTGGAGGGATTTAGAGAAATTACGGAAAAAAATTAACAGGGCTGACTGGAAGAGCATTTGAATCGTCGTATTCCATAACGATAACGCAGTGCGTTAATCACGGCCCCATCTCTCTTGGTAAGACGTGGAGGTCGATATGGAATGCATGTAGGTCCAGTACTAAAGTCAGAGTTTAACAGAGCGATAGAGGATTCGAGATCACATAATGTAGAAGGTATAGAAAATATTCTTACGGAATTCCTAAAATGATTAGGGAAGTAGAAACAAAACGATTGAAGTTAGCTTGTAAAATCTACGAGTCTAGAGATATGTCATCGGACGTTTTGAAAAATTTCATCACCACAATCCCAAGACAGATACGGCAGCGATGTGTGGGGACTATCACCCTATTCGTGTAATAGCTCATGCATCGAAGATACTGACGCGAATATTATACAGAAGGATGTAAAATAAAAGTGAGTATCTTTAAAATGACGACCAGTTTCGCTTTCGCTTAACGAAACGTAAAGACACCTGCGAAAAAAATCTAATGTTCTTGATAATGGAGGCAGGACTTAAGAAAAATCAAGACACATTCATTGGAACTGTCGACAGAGAATGAGCGTTTAAACGTTGCACAATACTGCAAGCTCATGGAAATTTTCAGAAGAATATGTGAAAGCTTATGGGGGAAGGGTAGTCCATACTACATTATGAAGACAAGACGTTGTTTAAAATAGATACCAAAACTGTCGTAAAGTTCTTATATACGTACTACGAGGGCTGTCCAGAAAGTAAGTTACGATTGATCGCGAAATGAAAATCACAGTGAAAATCAGAAATGTTTCATTTGTAACAGTTAGCTACACCTTACAGCTACTTCTCTACGTAGACGCCGTTCTGACTCAGACATTCGTCGTAGCGTTGTACCAACTTTCCAATACCCTCATCATAGAAGGCAGCCGCCAGTGCTTTCCGCCAATTCTCTACGCTGGCCTAAAGCTCGTTGTCTGTGTCAAAATGATGTCTTCATAGCCAGCGGTTCGTTCGAGCAGAGACAATTACGGGCTGTATTGTGGGTAACCAAACATTTCCAATTGAAACGATGCAGGAACATCTCCATTGCCCCTGTAGAATGAGGCTGAGAATTGTCTTGAAGAAGAAACCGCACGACAGATTTGTAATGTTGGTTGCATAGCTCCAGGGGAAAATTCTCACCAGGCCCTCGTACTTGGCGGGAGACACTATTTTCTATAACATCTTTATCCGCTCACTAAGAGCTCAGGAATGAAAAAGAGCGACGTAATTCTACCTAGAGTCATGCTAGAGACACTGCCCAACACATCTTTGCAAAGCTTTATTGGATTTTCTTAGTCGTTTCCATTTCGCGACCGATCGTAACTTACTTTCTGGACAGCCCTCGTATATAAAAAAAACCACCGGAAAAATTACAACAGAAGAAAGTGATCTAGGTTAACGAAATTTCGTGAGTAGATTTTTCTAGATTATATATTTTAGACACTAACATTGCAAGATTACAGCTTTAAGTAAACACGAGATAACACATTGCAAATGTGACATACTGGCACAATAATAACAGGTGAACTTGCCAGAATGCTGAATGCAAGCACGCAAACGTGCATTCATTGTGTTGTACAGGTGCCGAATGGCAGTTTGTGGGATGGAGTTCCACGCCTGTTGCACCTGGTCTGTCAGTACAGTGACGATTAACGCTGTCTTGGATGACGCTGGAGTTTTCGCCCGATGATGTCCCACATGCGCTCGTTCTGCGGCTTGAGCAAGCCAAGGATAAATATCGACATTCCGTAGACCATGTTGGGCTACAACAGCGGTTCTTGGGCGAGCGTTATCCTGTTGGAAAACACCCTCTGGAATGCTGTTCATGAATGGCAGCACAACAGGTCGAACCACTAGATTGACGCACAAATTTACCGTCGGGATACGTGGGATAACTACGAGAGTGCTCCTGCTGTTATACGAAATCGTGCCCCAGATTATAACTGCTAGTGTACGTCCAGTGTGTCTAGGACGCGGACAGGTGGGTTCCACGCCCTCAGTTGGCCTCTCCAAACAGAGCCACCACACGCACCGAGGCAAAGCCACCAGTCATCGTCAGAAAACACAGCAGACTTCCACACAGTCCTCCGATGACCTCACGCTTGACACCACTCACTTCACAAACGGCGTTCCTTTGGGATCAATGGAACGCACGCTACAGGAGGTGTAGCTAGGAGCTCTCCTTGAAGTGACCAATTTGTAAAGCTTCGTTGTGTCACTGTGGTGACAACTGTTGCTCAAATTGCTGCTGCAGATGCAGTGCGATGCGCCAGAGCCACACTCTAAATACACACGACGATCTTCCCTCTCGATGTTGTCAGGTGCTCGTCGGGAGCCCGGTCTTCTTGCGACCGTGTATTATCGCGACCACCGCTGGCATCAATCAGGTACAATGGCTATATTCCTGCCAACTCTTTCTGCAATGTCTCAGAAGGAATATCCAGCATCTCTATTACACGACCTCGTTGAAACTCAGGGAAGTGTTGATGATGGCGTCTTCGTCGCCTTAAGCGACTGGCACGAAATTTGAATACACATGATTTCTCAGATGTAGAAACACGCCTACCAACCTTCGTTTATGGCGTAAAACTCCTTCTTGGTACTGAGATTTATTTTTCCGTCAGTGTATGTATACAAATGGGAACTGTTGTTAGCAGAGATATGCAAATGTTCTTCACCTACTTACTTCAAATCTTTACGTGATACCCGAATAACCGTTCGGATGGACATACGCTATATGTTTTTTATTGTACGTGGTTTACAAATTAATGTAAAATATCTAAAGGGGAAACGTTGTTAGTACAAAATCTTGAAAATTTCCTGACGAATTTACTGCGACATCTTACATGACAACCTAATAAATATCTGGATGATGAATGTAGGCTACATATTTTTCTGATACATAATGTTTTTTTTTTGCTAGCATTTCCGCTTTACATACATAATGTCCGTCTGAATGTATATTAGAGTATCATACAAAAGCTGAAAGAAATCTTTCTCGAACTTTTCGAGATTACTGCAAAATGTTTTCCTCTCACGCTCTTGGTCGGTATAGTTCAAATTTTCACGTGATGTTCTGACGAACGTTCGGACAGTCTTAGAATAAACTTTTATTTAGTATGCGTGTCTTACACTCAAATTATAAAAATGTGTCTGTATGTGAGGGTTCTAAATCTCCTCCTAAACCAGTGAACCGTTTTCTACCGAACTTTGGACAAGTATAACTTACTGTCAGGCAACATTCGCTGTGGGGGTAATAACCAGCGGATGGGAAGGGGTGCTAAAGAAGTGTAGCTCAGCAACGAATTTATACGCTGTTTCAAATATTTATCAAATATTTCTTCGCTGAGAAGAAATGTTTATTGCCTACTAGTTTCCCGCTGTTCACGAAGTACAAGTACCGCATGAGGCATGACGTCATGATTTATTACATCTTTATTCGCGGCACATCCTACAGACAATATGCACATATGTCCTTTAATGTAAGAGCAACATAACATCATAGCACGACACATACTTCAGGAGATATGAGGTCATAAATACTGAGATGTGGGGAAAAATGTCGCATCGTTCATGATGTTTAAATTTATTGCTTCATTGTTACTAACTCCATTCGCAACACATTTTGCAGAAGGTATCCAACATATGCATGAATGAGAGCACAAAGTTATACCATTATACGACACGTACACAGTTCAGGAGAAATGACGTCATAAACATTAAGCAAAAAACCAGACGTTGTGTGGGACGGGCGTGGACGCACAGCTATAATTAGATTCCTGGGCAACGCCGTTTCTAGGCTAGTAACATATAAAAAGAAAAAGGTTTTGGAAAAAATCTCTATATTTTGTTGATTGGTTTACTTCTAATTTTGATGCAAAGCTGTAAGAAATATTCGGTCAATCATAGGGAATCGACGCAACCACCGTAATTCTTGCGGCGGCCGCTGCGCTACTACCGGTGGAATACAAACCACGATCATTGCCATAACGTAAACTGTCCATGAGGTGATCGTGACAGCCACAAATGCCATTGATATTCACAGATATTATTATGTATATAAAGGGAAAACATTATCCGTGAATGTCTTCAAAATTTGTTAGCCGTTGTATTTCTAATTTTTTCATACGACTCCAACAAACGTTCGGACGGATATAGGGTTTGTTGTTCGAAAACGACGCAGCGTACGAAAAAATAGTTCTACAAGGAAAGTAATCATTAGTAAAGGGGTCGTGTGCCTGTACTGCAACCGGATACCTTCTAGTCACGCTTCATGCGTTATCGGGTTCAACTTTATATTTTCAAAGAGCAACAAGCAGTTTTTACTTCATATTCGGAACCTAAGCAAAAAAAGAACGGTTTACGCAAACAACTTTTTCCCACTCGTAGTAGATTGTGCTGTAAGCTATAAATATCAAGTGTGTCGGCTTTTGTATTTAGGGACAGATGTATTTGATTCTACGTTTCATTTACGATGTAAATGTAAACGTTTTCATTGTAATGGTTGATACTTGCGTTCGAAATTTCATTTAGTGTTGGAAATGAGATTATAATCTACAGGTAATAAGGCACGACTTTGATATTTCCGAAAAGTTAGCTATTTGTATGGTGATGTAGTTTTCTATTCCGTGTGAGATTGATTGTGGTGAGTGCCCAAACCATCGGAATGCTTAATTTCGGTGGTCGCCCTCGAACTCCGCCATCAGGGTGACTGATTTCGATTTGTCTTTCTATGCAACCGCCATCTCTTACGGTTGCCACTACGCTACCACCAGGGAAACACAAACAACAACCACTGCAGTAACGTGAAATGTCCTTGAAGTGATGGTGACAGGCGTACGTACCGTTCATAGTCACCGAAATCAAGCACCCCAATGGTGAGATGCGAGGGGACTCACAGCAATCATGCGTCCCGATGGGTACAGAAAACATTTACATTCACACATCCACATTCCTGTTACTGGGTCAAGCTAAACGTATTTTCTAACTCGACAGTAAAACAGATAATCATATTTTACGTATCATTAACATTTCATTCAGAACATGTTTTTAGTATGATGCTTCATTTTCTAGAGGAGGGGGCGAGGAGGGGGGAGGACATTGTCTTAGGGACCTATCATACACTTAAACAGACTAAAATTACCCAGAATACTCTCCCTGAAATACCGCTGTCCTCTATCGCTTTCACGTAAAAACATATGCAGCCAAGTTCGGCTATTGCGCATAACTCCTGCCCACACGAAAACGTCTGGGCCATGCCGATGACGTTCATGAACATTTTGTGGTGAGTAAAGTGCTCCCCTGTCTCTCCACGTAACTGGTGGCCAGCCTCACTTGCCACAGTGAAACGGAAGTCCCAACGAGCGTGTTCCCTAGACGAACGTACTCTCTCTCGGCGGTGGTGTGGACGAAGCTAGATACATTTAACAGGCTTCCGAGCGTACAGACCGGATGGTTCAATAGCCACGAAATACACTACTGGCCATTAAAATTGCTACACCACGAAGATGACGTGCTACAGACGCGAAATTTAACCGACAGGAAGAAGATAATGTGATTTGCAAATGATTAGCTTTTCAGCTGGATCCCAACGGCCTCGTATCACTAGTCCTCGAGATGACAGGCATCTTATCCGCATGGCTGTAACGGGTCGTGCAGTCGTGTCTCGATCCCTGAGTCAACAGATGGGGACGTTTGTAAGACAACAACCATCTGCACGAACAGTTCGACGACGTTAGCAGCAGCATGGACTATCAGCTCGGAGACCATGGCTGCGGTTACCCTTGACGCTGGATAACAGACAGGAGCGCCTGCGATGGTGTACTCAACGACGAACCTGGGTGCACGAATGACAAAACTTCATTTTTTAGGATGGCTCCAGCTTCTGTTTACAGCATCATGATAGTCGCATCCGTGTTTGGTGACCCGCGGTGAACGCACATTGGAAGCGTGTATTCGTTATCGCCATACTGGCGTATCACCCAACGTGATGGTATGGGGTGCCATTGGTTATACGTCTCGGTCACCTCTTGTTTGCACTGACGGCAAATTGAACAGTGGACGTTACATTTCAGATTCATTCGACCCCAGCGAAACCCTACATTTCAGTAGGTTAATGCACGACCGTGTGTTGCAGGTCCTGTACGAGCCTTTCTGGAGACAGAAAATGTTCGACTTCTGCCCTGGCCAGCATATTCTCCAGATCTCGCACCAATTGGAAACGTCTGGT
This sequence comes from Schistocerca americana, assembly GCF_021461395.2. Taxonomy (NCBI): domain Eukaryota; kingdom Metazoa; phylum Arthropoda; class Insecta; order Orthoptera; family Acrididae; genus Schistocerca; species Schistocerca americana. Next base: position 570,267,873 of record NC_060122.1, on the reverse strand, counting down.
CAATGGTGGCCGAGCAACTGGCTCGTCACAATATGCCAGTCACTACTCTTGATGAACTGTGGTATCGTGTTGAAGCTGCATGGGCAGCTGTACCTGTACACGCTATTCAAGCTCTGTTTGACTCAATACCCAGGTGTATAAGACTGTTATTACGGCCAGAGGTGGTTGTTCTGGGTACTAATTTCTCAGTATCTAAGCACCCAAATTGCGTGAAAATGTAATCACTTGTCAGTTCTAGTATAATATATTTGTCCAATGAATTCCCATTTATCATCTGTATTTCTTCTTGCTGTAGCAATTTTAAAGGCCAGTAGTGTAGTTCTGACAGACACACGTGACCCGGTAGCTGTTGCAGGATCTGTAGCGATATGCCTAGGACTGAGATATCTGTTTCCTTTTCGTCACTGGGCTATGCTTCCATTCTCTTGTGATGTGGTGGTCCGTCTACGACCACCGGCAGGGTTTCGCATAGTATTTACAACTGTAGAGGCCTTTTTTTTATTCGTGAGATGACACCTTTGGACACATCCATTAGTATGGCCACAGTAGTAACAGTCTGACCGGCTTCGAACCGTCCAACTGCTCGTCGATGAACGTAAGCACTCAAATGACCTCTTGCAGAAATGGTGCCGTACTACACCGAATGTCGCACTTATCTGTTCCGGAACAACTTCGTCAAACACCACACCACATGAACTGTCGAACGCCTGTAGAGCATTTCTTCACAGGCTCCGCGGCAGTTAACACTTCCCTCCCTCTATATTTCCTTTTTCAATCATTAGTCGAGAGTTCCGCGGTAACTGTCGGTTATTCCATAGCAATTGTCAGTTGTCCCTTGGCAACTGCCAGTTGTTCCTTGGCAGTATTCATTTTGTCGCGTTTGTAATTCTGAAAATATGGCCTACCCCAACACAACACCAGCAGGGCGCTCTAGACTGAATTAACGTCATTGTCTTCAGGCAACGTCCGCCCCACACTCCCACGATGCCTGCTTTGACATGTATCCGATTGAGAAATTTCTCACACCAGGTGATGTGGGCCATTGCCGCTAAGGCGAGAAGTAACTGCTATCCACGCAGCCGCCAGCACGTCTCGATGCTACCCTAATACCACTACCACAATCGCTGGTATATTAACAGAGACATTAAAAACACTAACGATAGCCAGTACTCCAACAGAGCATGTTTGGACACTGACAGGCAGTGGATCAACATTTAGGATATCAACAATGATATTTCGAAAAAGATAGATAGGCTGAGATAGATAGCGGAAACTTAGTGGTGAGTAACATGTAGTTTTGATTCTTGGTAAACTATTGTGTTAAGTCAGTTTTCTTGTTTCTCGAGATGTATGTAGGAAGAGCTAATATTTCCTACATCTACTTTAAAATGCGCAGGTCACCTTACGGTGTGTGATGGAGGATACGATATGTACCAGCTACACTTCCCATTTTGACGTTCCAGTCACATTGTGATCGCGAGAAGAACGATATTTGCAAAATTTTAGAGCTCTTGTTAAATTATTGTGCCATTCTATGTTGGGTATACATATCGAAGTTTGCTCAGTGACCTAACATTTTAAACTTGCAGTATCTGTTTGTGGACAGGTGGCGGGTATTTTATGTAATACCGGCGTATGCAATCCAACTGATCAATCAAACTAAATATAATGATCTAATGTTTAATAAATATGCTGTGGATATGTATGACTAAATAGCTGGCCTACCAAGTTTCAAGATTATATAGATTTTGGTGGTCTACGACTTCACTATAAAAAATTGGGGCAGGCAAACGGCAGTCTATGACTTCACTCTGTTGTTTTTTTTTCCGCAACACTGCAGCCATTCTATGTATTATTACATATATTGTAGATCACTTTATCTACGGCACATTGTGGGCAATGGGGTTCTAAGCCTTTATTGTTTTAGGATTTATAAGCACAATCGCACTACAAATAAAGAGATTCTATGACACGTCATGCATCACTACGATTTATGATTGAAAACTGTTTTCCCTCCCAAATATTTTTTAACATTTTTAAATGGTGGGAAATCCAAAAATGTTGGTAAAAGTCCAAAATACATTACTTGCTCTAGGGGTGAAAGTCAAATAGCTCACTTAAGGTTGCTTCTTCCAAGTTTAAAGCGATGGGAAGTTAAAAAATGGATGTTGGAATGTTGTCTTGTTGTAATGGAAATTGAGAATTTCAAACGCATTGCTAAAAAGTGCACTTCTGGGGATGGAGTGGGAAGAGGTAAGATTGCCGTACGTACCTCCGTAAAAAAGCGGCAACGGCTTATGCAATCCACGCCACGAAAAATCACTACTGTGTGGGATGCATAAGGTAAACAAGAACGCTATTTAGTAGGTAGTTAACAAGTACTAACTCATCTGTATTGATACACACTTCCAAAGTCACGAAACACCTTGCACAACCAAGTCTCCTGTTAATCGAAACACCGGTTCAGAGGGTCAAGTTTGACTGATGGACAGGGATGTCTGCGCTGGATAGTTTTACAGAACGTGATGTAGTGTTGTGGTGCATGTCAGTATTTCGAAGAGCTAATAGCTGCTAGGAAATATCCACAACAAAAAATTATGGAGGTAAATTTGTTGCTCCTCGCACATGGTTTGAAGTCAGTCCTGACTATGAAGGTTTCATTGTCGATCCTACACGAGCCCCTCCTGGATTCCACCTACTTATCAGATTGTGGACCACCCTTTATTGCACACGCTCCAAGCACGGAAGGTTTTATAAATTCAAGCACAAGTGGATAAGCACTGAAACTCTCAAGTGTGACTGCGGACACCAGCGACAAACAATATACCACATAGTCACAGGATGTAATAGGCTGGAACTCTGTCCAGCATACGTGAAGTCTCTAAGGATGTAGTGTCCTGTATGAACAACCTATAACCAGGTGATTGCAGATATTTAAAGAACTTTCCTATCTATTACAATCTCGAAGTTAGAATACCTATTCTGTTTATAAAATTACCTTTTCTTCTCTTATATGTAATTCATCCAAGTGTTTTTTTTATTAATTCTTTTCACATTGATAATATGGTCTCACCGACTTAATATAAGACTTTCCTAATCAGGAATGAATTTAAATTACTTTATCTGTACTTTGTGTATATTTTAGCACCATAAACACCATTGCTGTTTAAGCTAAGTAATGTATCCTTGAAGCCATACGAAATATTTTTAAAAAATATACACGTGACAATCTCTCCACTATTTTGTGATGATACAAGGTGAGCTGCCCCTATTTGAACCATCTTTTGGTGTCCTCCGCCAAACCATGCAGCAATACCCAGGTTGAGGATTATGAATAATCGGAGTGTACGCAAAATCTTTCAGTCTATTTGCCGAAGCACCTTAGTGTTCATCCCAGGAAAGTGCAGTCAATCGTTCGATTAGTGTCTTTAGAAAATAAACACTAAGCAATGCATTACTAACTTAATAGGACAAATTGGTAGAATTCGAGAATACACCTGCTTGACTGGAGAAAGTATTAGATGATTCACAAGTATATTTAAATTATAAGTTAAAAATTAAGCTGAGTGTTACTGGAACAACACCAAGCAACAATTTGGAAGGACTGGTTTATGTGTGTAAATTAAAAAATTAATAAAGTTTTCTACAGGTCTGTCGAAATGGCATTAATTATTGTTACAAGCACAAAAACTTGGGGAAAGATATGCTTATAATTTTAATTATCTTACGTGGAAATCGATCACGCTAACTCCACCGCAGCCAGGTATCGATACATGACGATCACTGTGTTAGCGGCATGGGCCTCTCCAGAAGGCTGTCTGATTGTTAACTGACTAACAAGATATGGTGATACATATTTAGGGGAGCTGATGCATCACCAACGTCCCAGAGAGTGTGACTTTAGGAGATGAAGGGGTCTATGCACTCATCCCCTATCGAGGGATGTGGTAGAGGCCACATACGTAAAGCTTTGTGATAATATTGTGACTGTAACAAATCAATTGTCGAATTGAAGTGACATGATTGTTTGTTACCCAACATGAAACTTCTACCTGCGTCTGCAGTCTTCGGATTTCCGACAGCAAATAAGTTATAATATTCCTATGCAGAATGTAGAGAGATTAGAACACGTCTACTGATAGCCAAAACATTGTGACCACTGTCCACCGCGACGATGGATGCCTCTGATGGCGTTGCGGGCACATGACTCGGTAACAAAAGTATGTAAGCGGAGCAGACACGGACGATGGGTCACTCTAGCGAAGACATCGGCTGCAAATGGGGTAATCCATTGAGATGAGCGACTTTGACAAACGTCAGATTATCACTGCGCAGAGCCTGTGAACGAGTACGTCGAAAACAGCGAAGCTAAATGGTTCAAATGGCTCTGAGCACTATGGGACTTAACTACTGAGGTCATCAGTCCCCTAGAACTTAGAACTACTTCAACCTAACTAACCTAAGGACATCACATGCATCCATGCCCGAGGCAGGATTCGAACCTGCGACCGTAGCGGTCAAGCGGTTCCAAACTGACGCGCTTAGAACCTCACGGCCCAGCGAAGCTAGTCGGATGTTCACGTGTTCCTGTTTGAGTATCTATGGAAAGAGGTAGAAGGGCAGAGAAACTACCACTAGTCGCTAAATGGTTGGACGTCCACAACCCTTCACAGATATTGGGGTTAGGAGGCTTGCCTGCTCTGTAAAGTAGGATAGGTGGTGATCATTGGCATCTCTGCCAAAAGAGCACAATGCTAGTGAAAAAGTGTTTCGGAGGACACTGTTCACTGTAAAATGTTGAATAAGGAGTCCCGCAGCAGACTACCCCTACGACTTCACAAGATGACCCAAGGACATAGTCAGTTACGTTGCAGGGGGCACGCGACATCGGGATTCGACCGTCAATCAAAGGAAACGTGTCGGCTCTTTGAGTGAGTTTCATTTTTGCTACGTTAGGTCGATAGTCGTCTCCACAGACGCCGTCATCGAGGTGAATGGCGGCTAGAAACATGCAGCGCACCACAGACGCAAACTGTTGGGGCACTAATATGCTATGCAGACATTCTCCTGCTCTTGCCTGGGACCTGTGGTAATAATCGAAGACGCGCTGACAGCTGCGTACGACCTGCATCCCTTATATGTCTAAAAATATCGTCTTCAGAAGGAGTAGGCCCTCTCCTCCCCTTTTCGCCCACATACTGACTGTGAAATTTTTTTACACAACCAGGATTCGAATCAGCTTTCCTCGGGGTCGAGCACCACCACACAAGTGACTTTTTTCTTATTTTTACCTCTCGGGTTCAGGCACGGTTTATCCTATTTTTATTTAATTTTACTTCTTTTACGTGTAAGGACACAGTTAGAGACAAGGTGAGCATGGGTTGAAACCCGAGGCCTGGCTCCACGATGCCAACCGCCACCCCCCTCTCACCACACGTCTGTCCTTGTACTGATCCCTCCCACGGATATGGTACTAGATACGGTACTAGATACGGTACTAGATTTTTTAACGTTTTTATTAGGTTTTTTAGACTTTTAATTTTTTATTTATTTTTGTTTGTATTTTTATGAAAAGGAAACGTGACAGACATAAATTCCACAGTTCCGGGAACCTATAATAATAATTATTATTAGAATCTGGGAAGAAGACAATGAGAGTAGGCTCCAGAACAAGGAAAAAAAATAAGCTATTCATTCCTTGACGATTACAGACGAGGTGCAACGTATTTGCAAATAAAGCACGATAATGTGGAAGCCTCTGCCGCTTCCAGTGAGCGTTCACTACACATTAGAGGAAATGCGGGGGTCTGGATAGTTGTCACACCCAACTACCCAGGGGACGTAGTGTTCAAGGAGCCGTAGGATCGAATTAGTCTTCGTCCGAGGGAAGTCGGATAAGTCTGTACACAGAAGAAGCTCAGCCGAGAAAGCAGCTTCAGCTGATTGGGTAAGGAAAGCCAGTCGTCGCAAATCCAGCGCTAGAGTTCTCGTCCGCAAGAGGCAATGATGTCCGGTAATCCGTCAGGTTGATGACAAGTGTCGCAAAGACCAGTCGGACTATATCAACTCAATGGAGGCGTTTGTTGGTCGGGATAAGATTATCAGTGACCCAATACTACGATGAGGCGACTTCCATACGTATTATAGTAAGACTCATGTGAAACCACACTGTTTTCCTTGATATCAATGGCGTACCATTTCTACTGGGTAGTGTGACGTTTGTACTCCCCAACGATAAATCAGAGAACCCACATCCGTACGGAGGATAGGAAGAATAACGAGAAACCACACTGTACTCCCCAACAAGAAGCCAAAAATCTGGTGGTAAGGTGCGTTGTCGATAAAATGTCGGCTCTCAGAAAAGTTAGTATAGTATAAAATTTACGTACATGCTGCAGTTTAGAGTTTATCTGACCAATACCGGCAGGGGGAGCTAGACTGGCCCGTCGAAGACACCTAAATAAGCCAGATACAATAGAATGAGTAGCTCGAGTACTTGTTAAATCGTTATGCCGTATAAACAATACTGAAGCCTTCATTTGTGATATTGGGAAATCCCAACCCTCTAATGGGACGGGGCCTCGCAATGGCTTCATACCAAAGTCGACAAACATGACTTTTCCAAGGGAAATGACCGCTCACTTGCATCAATTTCGAATGGAAATGAATTCCCATGCTTCTTGACAGAGCGAAGGGGAAGGATGCGAGAGACCCGCACCGCCGTACTAGGCAAGGTCCCAATGGAGGTGGTTTGCTGTTGCCTTCCTCCGACCGTAATGGGTAAGAATGATAATGATGAAGACGACACAACATAACCAGTCACCTCCGGACAGGTGAAAATCCCCGACCTCGCCGGGAATCGAACCCTGGACGCCGTGATCGGGAAGCGAGAACGCTACCGCGAGACAACGAGTGGCGGACCATCAGTTTGGGGAGCGGGAGTATTTGTGCAAGAAAGTACACTTTGCTAAAAATGTAGGAAAATTTGGAAATATGTGGTAAGGACTATGGCACCAAACTGCTGAGGTCATCGGCCCCTAGGTTTACGCACTACTTAATCTAACATAAACTAACTTACTTTAAGGACAACACACATACACCCATGCCCGAAGGAGGACTCGAACCTCCGACTTCGGAGCTGCGCGAACCGTGACAAGACCCCAAGACCGCAGGGCTACCACGCGTGGCGATAATGTAGGCACTTAAGATCAGCACTTTGTGAATAAGACTAAGGTAACAGCGTTCGTGTTCACTAATTGCCCTTTAAACTCGATTCGTCACGTCCGGTCAGTTGAGTGCAGCCGTTTTCATCGAGCAGTGATCCAGGGCAATTCACAACGATTTGTGGCGAACAACCACCGTTGCCCATGGAATGACAACGTTTTGAAAACCCTGCAGTGGTAATACGGTACATTTCATTTCATTAATGCGGGCCCCAGGGAGAGAAAAAAAGGAATCCAAGGATGTGACATTGACAAAATTACGTAGCAGTACCATAACATCGTCCCCGTACGCTCGTAGCGAGAAGTTTTCTCCAAATATCTTCCAGCCACATACTTGATCAGCAATCTGGTTTAACAGAGGTCCTAAGGACAAGACAAAAAGCGACACGTCGGATGGTGATTTGGCGGAATATGACCATTCACTGCGACAGATGCGTGCACATCAGTGAAAAGACTGGATAATACCTGACACGCAATATGATTAAGACCGGTCGCCTTGAGCTCCCGCATCAAGCAACCGTGACTTATCATGTCAAACGCCTCATTAAGATGAATAAAAAGCAAAGCTCCAGAGACAGAAGTCGCTGCAGTTACCGAGACGACGTCCAGACATTCGACTACAGAACTCAGAATCGTGCGCCCAGGCGCACAGCTTGGTGAACAGCCAGGAATTTTTTAGCAGTATCGACAAATGGCTATTACTCGGCCGGACAACAGTCTTTTTATCGAAATTAAGTTATGTGATAGGCGGAATTTGTCAGTGTCTTCACGTCTGATTCTCTTCGGAATTAAGAAGATTTTACCTATCTTGAAGGAGACAGGAATGTATCACCTATAAGCGGCTAAAAATGTACATAAAACACCGTCTAGTCCCGGTGATTGTCCCAATGTTGAACCAGCAATAAGGCGATATATATCACCAAGAGAAAAGTCACTTAGAAATTCATCATTTAAAGCGGGAGTAACCACGCAATCTAGGAGACGAGTAAACACATTAGGGACAATCGTGCCAGTATCAGGGACATTACAAAGGTCAGTAAAGTAATTAGAGATCGCTCTGTAAGTTTCATGTTGGGATGTCTGTTCATGACCACTGGTATGATTAAGGGTCGTGATACACGTTCTTATTCGACGCGTCCGTAACCGCAGAAGGTGATATAAGGACGTGTTTTCATCCTGTAGGATGGAGCGGCATTTTGATCGCACCCTGAATCCTTCCATTTGTTGCCTCTTTTGCTGAAGGAGCTTCGCCTTAATATGGCGTAAACCTATAATCTGTAAGGGAGCGTGTCTGGCTCCGTCATAAAGTTGTCGCAATACTGAATAATGAAATTCTTGGGCCCGTCGGAGATCTCTCGCCCTCTCAGCGCCGTAACGCGAAGGTCTTGAATGCTGGGACTACCAAGAGAAGGATAACGGTCCTGCGGACACAAGCTAAGGCCTCAAACGCCTCTAACGATACTCTCAAGGAAAAGAAGGCTGGTCAACAGCCAGGGAAGGCGATACAGTTTCAATGGCTGCGCCACATGATGTATTGTTTCAGTGATCAGTGAAGCAAGAGGGTATCGCGACTGTCGCTAACGGCTGTCCACATAAAATATGAAAAAGATAAAAGCGATAGAGTCTGCCTGCTGGAAGTAGGTGTAACATGCGTATACCTGACGAGAGTGGGGTAGTGACAGATATACGCATCGCGTATTTGCGAAGACCGCACCAGATTGCGTCGTTCCTTATTGAAATTAAAATTATAAGTCTGATGCACAGGACGCAAGACACAATTAAAATCCGTATAACAAAAGTTTCTGCGGAGTTTTGCGAAATAAATAAACTATGCACGATCTTTGAACGCCCAGACAATGAAGGGGCATAAAAAAGAAAGAAAAATTAAAGTAAGGTCACAATAGGTGCAGCCTATTCCTCGGCCGTTATCAAGAACTTCGAAATCAATCGGTGTCGGTAAAAGGCGTACCGTCAGTATCGCTTCCGTTGATTCTCAGGAGCTACACCGTCTTCCGTCTTGCCTCTCTGTAAAATCGCGGTACCAGAAGATAGTTCAGGAGCCATTGTAAGTAGAAAATCCGGGAATATGGACAAATAACACTTCTTGCAAAAAATCACGTCTGTACTTGAATCGTAGATATATTGTAGCAGCGCCGTAATTCTAAGCTCGGAACTAATTCTGTTCACATTCAAGGTGACACAGGTATAGGCCTACATCTATTTATATATATGTCACGGTTGTATCTGTTCCCGAAAGAACAGTTACCATAGATGGCCATGAAGCTTTGCTAGAAATGAAACAATAATTAAATGGACACCCTAGCTGCAAACAGGCGTTGATGTACTTCATTGGGGAGATGTTGAAAATGTGTGCCCCACCGAAACTCGAACCCGGATTCTCCTGCTTACATGGAAGACGGTCTGGCCATCTGAAACACCGAGGGCATGAAGTACATCAACGCCTTTTTGCAGCTAGGGTGTCCATTTAATTATCACTACATCTATTTCTTACCAAAACCATGCAGTTCATTGTGTGCAAGTGGTCTTTAAAATCTATGGAAGAGTCAACGGATGAATCTGGATGTAAAGAGGTGGATCCCTCTCTTGCAGTCTCTTTCTGTCTTTTTTTTCTGTGCTTACACGCTCAGGTTGAAAACACTATTTATTGCGGTTGCGCGGGAAGGCGACTGTCGCATGAGGCAACGTGGGGTGGCCCGGCGGAAATTCAGTATCACGTACAGAGGATTCAAACCGCTCTTCTACCGGTAGGCGGTGCGGCTCTTGGGAGCCAGCGAAAACGAGAACTGACGGTACGTCTTTTGACGACACCACATGTTCCACTGGTACACTTGTGGCGATCTTGCTCTGATCAGCAGTTGCCTGTGGCATGCATTTCCCATCCGGGGACGCATAAGAAGGTTGAGAAGACGTTACAGATTGCGAGATATCTGGAAAGTCCATCGATATAGTACCGAACTGTGGAATAGGTCTATCCTTATGTAATTCCGAAGAGGCGGTCTTGGTCTCGGTCTCGGGAGTCACATCGGAGATGGTGCTGGACGCTTTCGAATTTTGAACAGCAACCAACATGTTATCGTCCGATCTGAACTCGGGGAAGGGAGAGGCCTTCTCCGACGTAATATGTTCAGTAGAGCGGAGAATTGAAGAGGAATCGTCTGAATCTTCACCATTTTGCATTCTCCTACGCTTGTTTTGACGTGGACGTGGTGGCGGCGCGGAAGCTACAGTCCCCAAACGAGGTGAATGGTGGAAATGCGCTAGGACCGTCACGCAACGGCTTGCGTTACCCTCAGAAACTTGATTAGGCACAGTTGCTGTCACTTGGGGAAACAGGTCCGCTTAAGTCAGCATTTTACGTTGTTCATAAGTGGATATTACTTCCGCGACACGATACGGGCAATTTGCGTGGAGATGTCCACTCTCGTTACATATAAAATATATCTCTTCTTGTCTTTTGTACATTATATGTACCCAGTACCCAAAAACCTGCAAAGGAGAAGGGATATTCGATTTGACCACCATGTCCACTGATCGAACTCCACTATAAACTTGTAAATAATGTTGAGCAGACCAGCGTTTCCATTATATTCCGTCCGTCCCCGAATGGAAACAGGACAGACTTGAGGACGCTTATCAAGCCGAAGGATTAACGCCCTAACATTCGTATATTCCACCTCCACGTTCGCCGCACTACTACAGCCATCGCGGTGAGAGAAACGGACTTACCTGTGGCACAAAATGAGCCAGTCGGCCTGAAAAAGGTCGACAAACTTCATATGAAACTCATACGATCCATCATCGAAGTAAGCCGTGTGAATCTGTCCTGAAGTGACCTTGATAGAATCTACAACCCATTTATGAATTTCTAACGAAGTTGGTTGCACGCGCTGCGTAGATTCGTCAAAAGTAAGTCTGATAGGACCTGTGCTTGGAATGTTCCTGGGAGCCATGGGCGACATCGCGGCGCAAGACAACGCCGGGGCAAAACTGAATCAAGAAAACGAAACGTCGAGAGACAAAACAACGATGTGACGCACGCAAGGGCAATAAGGACGAACATGGAAGCTCTCGCAGCGCTAAGATAGAGGCGGAAACAGGCAGAACCTACTCGTACGGCGAAGAAAGTGGGAAAGACTCGGCCACGGAGGCAGGTTCGACTCGCTGCTTTGAGGACTTTTTTAACTGAGTAACGTATCGGAGCAGGCATCCTGGGAGGGTTGACAAGAGACATTGCCGTTAATTCAGTTTCTGTCCATCCTCCGGGCCATGAGTGGCTACAGTCCATATTTTACCACTTACAAAGATGGCGAAATGTATGCGTGGGATTATGTAACATCACACCACAGCTCCTGTGTGGTGCAAGGAGGAGGGAAAAGTATCGCGTCGCTATTTCCGTAGCTACAAAATGTTTACATGTATCTGCCTGTGGAGCGTGGCTTGCCTCCGAAGGACGCCCTATGTGGAGGTTGGTGTTAATTACGTAGCGTGTTGCAGCCGGCCGGTGGGCTAGGGGCCAGCTGGAGTGGGGGAAGGGCCGCGTTACTCCTTCCAGTTTGGACACACACACACACACACACACACACACACACACACACACATTGTTGCGTGTTGCCACCTCGCGAGGCCCACCCGCTGAACAACACTTGCACTGTGATTGACAATTAATAAGCTCGATACAATACTGCAGTGCCTGTGTTATTATGCAGTATACCTGCGGACATGTTGCACGTCCGAAGGAAAAGGCTCTGCGGCGACATCAACCTCTATGAAATGTATTCGCAATTGCGAATGCGAACGACCACAGCTGTATAAGGAAGCGGCAACAGCGAAAATTTTTACAGAACCGGGACTCGAACCCGGATTTCTCACTTTACGCGAGCGGTCGTAATAATCGTTTTCCTGTTTTGTTTCTTTTTTATATACTGCCTGAAAGATATAAATGGCGACTTCACAGGGGGACCAAAAGATGATGCAGTTTATTGCACTTCAGGATCAAACCCTGTCTTGTACACTAAGTGATCAAAAGTATCCGGACACCACCAAAAACATACGTTTTTCATGTTAGGTGCATTGTGATGCCACCTACTGCCAGGTATTCTATATCAGTGACATCAGTAGTCACATCGTGAGAGGGCAGAATGGGGTGCTCCGCGGAACTCATGGACTTAGATCGTGGACAGGTGATTGGGTGTCACCTGTGTCATACGTCTGTACGCGAGATTTCCACACTTCCAAACATCCCTAGGTCCACTGAATCCGATGTAATAGTGAAGCGGAAACGTGGAAGGACACATACAGGCCGGCCTCTGGTGGCCGAGCAGTTCTAGGCGCTTCAGTCTGGAACCGCGCGACCGCTACGGTCGCAGGCTCGAATCCTGCCTCGGGCATGGATGTGTCTGATGTCCTTAGGTTAGTTAGGTTTAAGTAGTTCTAAGTTCTCGGGGACTGATGACCTGAGATGTTAAGTCCCATAGCGCTCAGGACCATTTGAACCACTTTTGACGCATACAGCACAAAAGCGTACAGGTTGATCTCGTCTGCTGACTGACAGAGACCGCCGACAATTGAAGAGGGTCGTGATGTGTAATAGTCAGACATCTATCCAGACCATCACACAGGAATTCCATATTGCATAAGGATACACTGCAAGTTCTATGAGAGTTAGGTGGGAGGTGAGAAACCTTGGACATCATCGTTGACGGCTGCTCATAAGCCACACATCACGCCGGTAAATTCCAAACGACGCCTCGCTTGGTGTAAGGCGCGTAAACATTGGACGATTGAACAGTGGAGAAACGTTGTACACAGTGTGGCGATCCGATGGCAGGGTGTGGGTGTGGCGAATGCCCGGTGAATGTCATCTGCCAGCGTGTGTAGTGCCAACAGTAAAATTCGGAGGCAGTGGTGCTATGCTGTAGTTGTGTTTTTCATGGAGGGGTCTTGCAACCCTTGTTGTTTTGTGTGGCACTATCACAGCACAGGCCTACATTGATGTTTTAAGCTTCCCACTTTAGAAGAGCAATTCCGGTAAGGCGATTTCATCATTCAACATAATGGAGCGCCTATTCATAAGGCACAGCCTGTGGCGGAGTGTTTACACGACAATAAATTTCTTGTAATGGATTGGCCTGCACAGAGTCCTGACCTGAATCCTGTAGAACACCCTTGGGGTATTTTGAAACGCTGACTTCGTGCCAAGCCTCACCGACCAACATCGTTACCTCTCCTCAGTGGAGCACTCCGTGAAGAATGGGCTGTCATCCCCCAAGAAATTTTCCAGCACCTTATTGAACGTATGCCTGCGACAGTGGAAGCTGTCATCAAGGTTAAGGGTGAGCCAATACCACACTGAATTCCAGCATTACCGATGCATGGCGCCACGAACTTGTAAGTCATTTTCAGTCAGATGTCCGAATGCTTTTGGTCACATAATTTTTCTCCATTTTGCGCCTGTGTGTTGAATTGTACCCAAAGGCACGACGTCGTACTCTGAATCAGACGACGGACCACTCATTGGCAAGCTGGTGTTTCATTACAGCGAAGAACCAGCCGAGGTCGCAAATTTCACTTTTTTATTCACTCGATAATTAGTTTCAGGCCCAGACTGTTTTCAGGTATCGTAATATAGTCAAAAATGGTATTTCCGAAAATGCGGGAACTATGTCAGGATGTGCAAACGAACAGTTACAGCAAATGGAGGTGAAAAGTCAAATTTTCACCTTTGTCTGGATTTCATTGTACTGAATAACGAAAGTGGCTCAGCCACAGCTGTTCCGGCATGCTGCAAGTTCGTAAAACTTGCCTTTGTTGCCTCACAGGTATATCAACCTCAGATTCTTCTTCAGATAACTCAAATTCAAAAACATGTTGATCTTCCAGCCGATAGTTCCACTATTTTTTCATCAGCTGGGATGTAACATTCACTTTCAACCTCCTGGTGCCACCTCTTCGATGTTGTTATGGAGTTCCAGAGCCCTTTTAAAGTTACAGAACGTGTACCCTGTGTTCTGCCTCAACTTAGCTAAAAAAGTTTTTGCTTTTCGAACTCCAACATGACTTCCCGATTTGGTCATAGCATAAAACATCGTTTCCGAATCTTCTATTTGCACCTTTTAATTAAAGTCCCATTAAAATAGGCTGAAGAGCAGTGAGTGCTTAACACATTGTTTTGACTTGAGATGTAAACATAAAAAAAAGATTAATCTGTTTATAGCCTCGTAGCTCAAATTACTCACACACCGCTCTGGCCATCAGTGCGTTGCTCATGGGCATACCCAAACTTGCATACATCGTCGTTCATGAGTCAATATCTGTGCTCGTACACACGTTATGTAATTCCCGTATAGGCGGATCAATACGATATTGCAGTGCGTGTATTGTTAATAAGAATGATTCAAAGTTCCTTCAGACCTGCATGTAGAGGGATGTTAATAACGGCGGCCCATTTGACGCTATTCGGGAGGAGTAGGCTATATGCCGGCACCATATTTCACCCCCTCCATTCTCTTACCAACACAATCATGAAACCATACTGTACACACCCACTATCCACGTACACTAAACAGATGCACGTAATACACAGAAGGGAGGAGGCCATTGAACAAGGACAAATAAGCTTTCTATCAATTAACAGAGAGAACCCGCTGTTCGGCGTCTTCCCGCCAACTATTCCATACGATAATCAGTCAAGAAAAAAATACTAATTTCCTCGTCTTTTCTAAATTAGAAGACTAATAGTTTTGCTGTCTATTGTGCAAACACGGATGCATGGAATGGCTCCTGCACTCACAGCTATTTATATTATTTTACACAATCTGCAGGTCGAAGAGAGACTAGTCTGTCCCATGGAAACCTTGGATGCAATTCATATAATTCACCAACATGAAAATATGCACATCTAGATATCAAACTCATCTTTCATCGTTAACATCATCAACTATAGACAGATAACGCTAATTAGAGACAATAATTTAAAAAGATCAGCTACCGTTTCAGTGGGTATTAACGCAGTATTTCTACCGCAAACTTTTTACCCTTTTCTCCAGTAGATATGTTGTTTCATTTTCTAGCCACAAGCCGCTTTTATTGCGTATTCTCCCAACGTTAAATACAGTTTTTGTCAGAAAGTCGACAGCAAATAAAAACGCTACAGTATGTAGCGAGAGGGGCTAGTCGATCAGCGGTATCGGAATATACAGGAAACAACAGCGGTGCTAGCCTTTTACGACCTCAGCGTTCACCCGAAGCCAATTACAGTTTTGTTTGCCGTGGAAGATTAGTAATAAGATACTGCGATGCGCATACGAATAATGCTGCACTGGAACAACAAAGTTGTAAAAGTAATTACTGGACAGTGTTTGCGTCTGCTGCTACCGGCGTTTTTATATTGGCAGACTGAAATTATGTTTACATGAGCGACTGTAGGGAGAGGCGGAGGAAAGACCTGTGTTTTTGTGTGTACACCGAAACAGCGTCAGAGTAAAATTTTCGAAACACTCAGCGAGATTTTGGTATCTAACGTTAAGGTCACGATTTTGATAGAAAATGGACCTTGTTGGAACTGGGGAAATTGCTTCCTAGCGTGATAAGTAATATTATGGGTTTATTATTTAGGGATTGAAGTTGCTGGTAATGCAGGAGTGTTGTTAAATCAGTCCAGTATGACGGTCAGCTAAATGTGGTGTGTTTAGCTTGTAGTTTATGGCGTATACTGTGTCTTGCGTAGGTACATGCGTAAGAGACTGTCAGGCTATTTTCACGCATTTCGGTCATGGATTAAACATTTATCTGAGTTGTACGATTATTTACAATTGTCGAATATAGAACCAAGGGTGTGGATAGAGGGCAAGAATCAGCATTTGCGAACCAGTGAAACTTCTGAGAAACAGCAGTTCTGTCCTCTGTGGTAAAATTGTATGTTGAATTGATTAATGATATCTTTCTGAATAATCTTAGGAGAAAAAAGTGACTACTGTAGCGCATGAAGACCATCTTACACAGATAAACGACCATTTGCTACCATCTCCATCCACATACGAACTCTCCAAACCACCGTACGGTGCATGGCGGAGGTTACCTCTTACTGCAACTTGTCATTTCCTCTCCTGTACTACTCGCAAAGAGATCTATGGATAAACGACTGTCTACAAGCCTCTGTACGGGTCCTAATACCACGCACAGTATCTTCGTGTTCCTTACGCGAAATGTACACTCTCAGCAATACAATCGTTCAGCAGACGGCCTCACATCCCGGTTCTCTAAAGAGCGTCCTCTTCTCTCAAGGAATTCCCATTTGAGTTCACGAAGCATCTCTGTAATACGTGCTTTCTGATCGAACCTACCTGTGACAAATCTAGCAGCCCTCCACTGCACTGCTTCGAGATCTTCCTTTAATTCGATCTGGTGGGGTTCCAAGCACTCGAACAGTGTACACCGTCTCCTCTGTGGATGAGCTACGCTCTCTCAGAATGTGGGAGCGATCTCGATGTATGTAAAACAGTAAACTGGTAGTCAAGATCGCAGGAATTCTTTTTATTCCATGAATCATGGAATAAAAATAATTCCTGCGATCTTGACTACCAGATTATTATTTTACTCTCTCAGAATTTTCCCAATACTACACCGGTCAGTTCTTTTATGTTTCTTATGTACAGGTGTCGCCTTCGCTTTCTTCCATTCTCTTCGGGCTGAAAACCGAACTGACATTCCATCTCGACCTGGTGATTTATTTGCTTTTAACTCTTTCACTTGCTTCTTTATGCCACGTGTGCCTTCCATGCGGAAGTCTGTACGACATTCGACGATATGTTTTCGCGATCCTCTTGCATGAGTGATTTCTTAAACGTGAAATTTAAAGCTTCAGCTTTACTTTTGCTGTTTTGTATTGCCACATCAGACCTGTCGCCGAGTGACTGGCTAGCAGCCTTCGACTAGCTTACTGATTTTACGGATGTCCAGAATTTTCTCGGGTCCTCCGCTACGTCTTTCGCCAAAGTATGATGATGAAAGTTGCAGTATGCTTTACGCAGTGCTCTTATTACAGATGGACGAATTTCTACTAACTTCTACTTGTCAAAATTTGTTCGCTCTTCTTTTAACCCAGACTGCAACAGTTTCCGTTGCCTCAGTATTTTCCGATTTCGATTATTAAGCCTTAATTCACTTATTTGGCATATACGTCTCCAGAGCATAATTGACAATCATTTAAACTTTGCCCATAATCCTTCTACGTCAGTCATACTGGAACTAAATGATGTCCATTCATTGTCTAAGTGGGCTGCTTACAACTGCTTATCTGCTTTTTCTAGCATAAACACTCTCTTGTACTTTCTGACGCACTTATTAACTGTAGTAGTACTTATTCCTATACTGACAATGTTAATAAGGTCAGGACTGTTTGTAGCTACACGGTCTAAAATATTTACATTGAGTGTGGTTTGTGTAATTAGTTGTTCAAGATACTTTTCGGAAAAAGTGTTGAGAGGGTACTTCACAAGACAGTCTGCCCATACTACCTGCGGTGAATCCATAGACGTTCCAGTCTGTACTCTGTAGGGTAATGTTAAGTCCAACTATTACTGACGAATATGGGTACTTACTAGATACTGACCGTAGACTTTCCTTGAATGACTGTAAAACTGTCACAAAGTAATCGGGTGGCCGGTGAAAACGTGCAAGAGTTAACATGGTTTGACCCAGACCTCTTACACGCGTCCAGATAATTTCATTGCCGCACTCAAAGATACAGGATACTTGTAAATGGTGGAAAAATTGAAAAATTTTTATGACTTTTTTAAATTCCTTAGTCTATCCTGATTACATCGATATAAACATTATAGGGTTTCAAATGAAAAATGACTTATATATACCTAATTTCAAAGTTAGTTCATTTCTGCCACCTCGCCCCCCTTTATTTCTGTTACACAAACCAGTATTATTTGGAAAAGAACTGTGAACTTTCTGTTTCCTTATATTATGCGTATGATACAATGCATATGTTGGTAACAATGCAGGTTTCTATTGCCTGTAAATGATTATCTTTGCTAGTATTTACTTTTGTTTCGCTGAAGCAGTTTGTTCACGTGTTACTGAATGTTTGTTGCTCAAGTTCTACATATATCTGTGGAAATACACATCCTTTAGTGTGCAGTAAATACGAACTATGCCAATCATCGAGAAATTCAATAATAGAAAATTCCTTGGTAACCAGTTCACAAACAAAGCAGACCACACTGTTGAAAGTAACTTATGTATCAGTTCTTCAGGGAAGAAACTTCCACAGGGCCCGCCCCCTGGTGATTCAAATTTTTGTGTTAACAAAGTCTCTGTTTGTAGTTGACGTTAGATATACGAAGTACCTAGGTGATGGAGACTCTAAAGCTTTCAATAAAATTAATGTTTATGGTGATATCTTGCTAACAAAACTGGAGTGTTGTGGACATGCGCAAAAGAGGATGGGTGCTAGACTGAGGAAGCTACGAATAGAAATGAAAGAAAAGTTGCTATCTGACGGAAAATCTCTGCCTGGCCGAGTCAGATTGACAGAAACTGAAATAGACGTTCTTCAGAGTTGTTGTGGACTGGTCTTTAGACGAACTGCACATCTGAAGTTACAGAAATGAAAAAATCTGTATGGGCCACCTACTTTCATAAGTTGTCCACAGATGACCACCCTGATCATGGACTTTGCCCCAAAGGAGCAGATTCTTGATGTGCTTACCCAAAAGCAAAAGAAAGTGGTCAAATATACCATCATAAGCATTCTCTTCCTGAGCTTCTTATGAATGAAATAAAACCAATTTTTATAGACCTGAGTGACCCTGTTTGGCTTAGTAAACGTGTTCATGAGAGCACTCAGAATACAAATGAAAGTTTCGACCACTGCATTTGGGAAAGATTACCCAAGAATGTTTTTGAGGATTAAATACATTAAAGTTGATTTAATAGACGCAAAGAATTTTTTCAGTGATTGAGTGATAGGAAGGTTGGAAGTCTTGAGAAATTTAGGCATCAAATGTGGCTCTAATATGGAAGACCAATTGCTTGTGTGTGACAGACAACGGTTGCATGAAGCTGAAAGATTCGCTCTTCAAGTGTCGAAAGAAGCAATAAGTGCTAAAATGAATGCTAAGAGGAAGCTTGAAGATGAAGAAATGCAGCAGGATGAAAACTATGCTTCAGGAATGTTCTAAGGCACGGTTTAATTGCAATCATATCTTCATTCGCAATTTCCCACAAGTTGTATTTTTCAAAATTCAGGTACAAATATTTTCTAAAGTTTATAAAGCACTGCTCTAATTCTTTCTGTAACTTGCAATAGTTCATATTTATATAGTAGACCTAAGCTTTATTGCAAAATCAACTAAACAACAGAAAAAATTACATTTTTACTAGGAAAAAATTATAAAAATTAAAATGTAAGATGTGATATTTTTTATCCTTGTAATATACATAATATGTGGAACTAAATAGGTCTAGTACCTCAGCCATCTCGTCATGCACATCTGGTAAAAATTTGGTCTCCTTCAAATATATAACTTTGGATTAAATGGTACCTCAATCTGAATAAGTATTTTGTAAAAAACTGAATCAATTTTGTTTGTAACTTTTTAATAACCCTAAGCAGGTTGAAAAATATTCACAGTACTTCTAATCTGTGTAGAAAGTTTGCTCAGTTACCTGATGTCAATAAAAATCTGTAAAACATATACATTACAAACATTGACTGAAAGAAATAGGTGTTGATTTTTACATAATATTGAGCCGGAAAAGTAACCTGTAACCTGATATTCAATCTGAAAATAGACACTATTTTTGTCAACTTCCGTAAACACTCCAGTTCCTATGGCGTCTTATCTATCTTTCCGATACACGTTTCATGATTCACTAAGCATCTCAGAGCTTTCTACTTCTGGTTTTAACCAGCTGTCAGTCCCGAGAATAATTTGAGTGTGAGAAATTTCTTGGAGGGTAGTAAATGCAGGAACGTTGTTACGAATACTTCGAAAACTTGCTGTTAAGATTTTAGCCCCAGAAGTGTCTCCGCTTTGTACACGATATGATTTCAGTCTCTGTGTGTCGACAGGCGAGCATTCATCGGAGGATCTCAAACTACTACCTCCCCTAAAAAAAACTGGATGCACTCCAGCATGTACTCTGCTACCCGACTTGTTGATTTCTTTGTGTAGCGCACCCATGACCTACTAAAAGTAGTCCAGAACTGTGTACCCTGTAATGCATGTCCAGAAATCTGCAGCCATGACCGGCGGAGCCTGTGGTTGAGACCATCCTAACGGCTCCCAACTAACTACTGAATTTTGAATTAGTGGTGTATCCATGTATCAACACAATGAAACAAAAACAGAAGAATGAATGAGAACAGTGGCGTATATAAGTTTACAAAAATATTGACAAGTTTTTATTCATCCTTTTATAACTATGATCGTGTTGATAAATCTCACAAAAAATCATATATTGGATAAAGGGATGGGATTTGGCTGGCAAAGCATTTATTGGTAGGAGGAAGGGGGTTCGAAAATATAAAAAGTTCTCCCCTGAATTAATTCCTTTTACAAAGTAAACTGACTTTGTTTACATGATGTCACTATGAATTCCACTCAAATGGAATCAACTACGACCAAGTGCACCCCGGGTTATGGTTCACGGAGAACTGGGAGCTGTAAATATCATTTAGCAACCGTAGGTAGGCCCAGAAGTACTTTACCTTTACCTTGATTCAGGCGACAGCAGAAAACGGCACGCTGTGGCACGCGAGGGGCCCGGCAGCGGCAGCTGTACTGCTCTGATGCATCCAGGAAAACTTGCAAACTGCAGGGACTGGCATTCTGATCATTTGTGTGCGGGAAACTTTCCTATCAGAGCCCTAAAATCCCAGCAGATTACAGTGTGAGGTGCACCTGTTCGCTTGTCTGGCCAACCAATTTGATCCACAGGCACGACAGCTCGTGCTGGAATTGTCAAACGTGAAATGGGCGATTCAGGACGAAGTTCACCTTCATAACATATGATATGTTCGAGATGATATGCAGTTCCACTGTCGGTACAGCTGGAAAATGTCAGTGGCCGTTAGACCACCACACGTTGCACATAACAAGTTCCCCCACTGGAGTTTGCACCAGGGGAGGACCAGCAGACAAGGAAGGCAAAGAATAAAATCAAATTCCACAAAGCCTCCGTAAAGGAGCCAAATTAGCAGAAAAATCTGCCTCCGCTTTGTACCAACCAACGGAACTATCCTCTACTCACTGAATCTTCCATGTTGACTGTTCCGCTGGCCTGGTACCCAATCCAGACACAGCACTGCTTTGAGTGTCCTGAGATGATCCAATCAGCGACTCAAAATCTCTCTTGTTTGAAATAAAGAAGATTTTAGACTATGGAGGTGTCATTCTCATGACACGTCTGGCCATGATTTGGCAAAGAACGTCTACCTAGACGGGACCAAAGTCCCTCTTTTACAGGGAGATCTAATCATTCCAGGCCGACTGTTTCCTATTTCTGGAAGAAGGCTGTTAATCTTCCCAGAAAGTTGTGCCCGTGAAACATATGTTTTGCCGCACGCTAAAAGAACCTAGAGGCTTCCTGGCGTTAGGGCAGATACCGGCTTGCCTCCACTAAATAAGTGCACCAATGACTCTCTTCGTATCGCCGCAGCTTCTAACATGAGAATTCTTGTAGTCTTATGACAGTCCCGCCGTTTGAACAAAAGCTCAGATTACAGCAATTCTCTTAAATGGCTTCCTCCATCAACTTCCCACCAACTGGCCGCCTTTGCGGCGGTCCGTAATCAGGTAAAATATTTTGCTAGCCGACGGCCTGCTGCTCGGATCCTTGTTGGAAAACGTGGAGTGCATTGCCCATTCGTTGCTAATAGGGTGCCTAAGGGATGCAGCGTTCTCGGAATGCTATAAAACAGTTCAAATAAATAACATTAGTAGTTTTATTTGTGTATAGCAATTGACAATACATAACTTCAATTACAGCAAATGTCGCTAGCGAGAGGCGACATGAAAACAGTAAAGTTATTGCTATGCACAAAGTCCAAGGAAGCACTTGATACGGATCACAACAATCTGATAGCGTAGCACAAATGACCGTAGCAGATTGGGCTGATCTGAGCGGCGAAGGCTAACAGGAGCGGCACTTATATTCACTTCTTCCAGGTGTCGCTCTTGGCGTGGCGCAGTCCAATTCCGCGCACCATTGGCTGACGTTTCCTCATCGCCTTCTCTGGTCTTGTGTACTGCATCTTCGTTCCGACGCTTGTGGTTACGCCAGAACATTCCTCCCCTCACCCTCCCCACCCAAAGCGACGGACCGTCGTCGTGTATGGAGTGCGACCACGGCTGGGGATTAAGGAGTGTGGGCGCCTCGACGAGCTGGAAGCCGTGGCTGCAGGGGACGTCAAGGTCCCAGCCGTACCCCGCCATCCTGCCTGCCCTCTGGCGGAAGTATCCCCTGGAAAACGATTGGAAGGGTACACGTCCACCTCCTGCTGTATTAAACCAGATGAAGAAGGCGGCGACTGCTGCAGTGTGGGCCGTTCCAGCTCCGTCGGTAGGGCGAGAGGAGACGGAGGAGGCGAAAGCTCCATTTCCATGGGTTCGTCCCGCGGTGTCGGGATGACACCCTCTGGCAGCAGCTGCGGCCGCGCTGTCCTCTTGATCCGTGAATCTGGGGCAGGAAAGGCTGAAAAATCATCGTGTACACGGGAGGCGAAGCTGATTTTGATGGCGGCGCTGCAAGCCATCGGAACCCGAAGCAAGATACATGCAAGCGCCAAGTCGACGGACGACCACCCAACGAGCCCAACGTCTGCTGCCGCTAAAAACCCTGTCAATACAATATCATGCGGCGCGATGCAATACTTGTGGCCTTCTGCGGCGCCGAATGCTGAGGAGTGTGGAGCAGGTGCACAGTGTGCGATGACAGCGACCGTGAAGCAATTCCGCCGGCTATGGTGCATCTCGTGAGCGAGAAATAAGAGACGAGAAACAGCTGCAATGCTTGATCCCTGGTGTGTGCGGAGCGAAGTTTGGCCACCTGATGCTTGAATGTTCTGACAAAACGTTCCGCTTCGCCGTTTAACTGTGGTTGGAATGGTGCAGTAGTTAGATGCTGTATGCCATTGCGTTCACAGAATGTTTCCAATTTATGTGACGTGCACTGAGGGCCGTTGTCTGACACTATTACTTCAGGTAAACCTTCTAGCCAAAAGATCGATGGTAACACCTGAATTGTGCTACGTGAAGCTGTCGAATTCATTGGCACAGCAAAAGGTGTTCCAAAAAATCTATGTGCACACGTTGCCATGGCCATTGCGACATAGGCCAAGCAGAGAATTTTTGTGACGGAGTGGACTGATTTTCCGCACATGCGTGACACTGTGACGTCATCTTTTCTATTTCGGCGTCCATGCCCTGTCAAGTACAGTGTGGACGCGCTAACTGTTTCGTACGAACAAACCCCCAGTGTCCTTAGTGAAGTAACTCCAACACTTCTTGCAAAACCTTAGGGATCAACACACGTGACTGGCCACTGCCACTTTGAACAATAATCACACCTTTCTGTACAGCGAGGCTATGCCGACGTGCAAAGTATCGGCGGACTACAGAGTTCTTTATGCAATGCAAGGAACGAGTCCAACATGTGCGAATGTACTGGAGCAAAATGTTCTACCTGGACCGGCTTCCGTGGCCTGTGCAATTTTCTTACAGTTCAGCGGGAAAGACTGAAGCTGTTCAGAATCCTGAGCATCGATGTGACAACAAGAAACAGAAGAATCGTCAAAGTCTGTATCAGGGGCAATCGGAAGACGTGAAAGAATGTCCGCATTACCATGTTGAACTGTCGGACGATACACAATGTCGTACTGGTATTGAGACAACAACAAAGCCTATCGCTACAATTTTTGGGAATTTCGTACAGGAACCGGTGTAGTCGGATGAAACAAGGACTGCAAAGGCTTGTTATCCGTTAATAAGTAGAATTTTCTGCCGTATAAATTGTGGTGGAATTTGGCGGGTCCATACAAAATACCTAAAGCCTCGTTTTTCAATTTGTGAATAGTTACACTGAGATATGGTCCATACTTTTGATGGGTAAGTAGTAGGTATGTCTTTATCACCAATTCTGTACGAAAGCACTGCACCGATTCTGTAAGAGGCAGTGGCAACTTGCAATACAACTGATTTGTCAGGAGAAAAGTGAACTAAACATCGATCACTTAGCAATGCATCTTTACGTTTTTGAAATGGTACTTAGCACTCATCTCATCAAACAAAGGGAACTTTCTTGCGACGCAATGGCGCTGCGATTTGTGCAGCATTCGGTTTGAACCGAATATAGTAGTTGATTTTCCCTAAAACTGACTGCAGTTCTGTGATATTACGAGGAACTGGCAAGTCTCGTATGGCTAGCAAATGCGACTGCAGAGGATGTACACCTTCACTTTTTATGACATGACCACGGTACAGCAACTAAGGTTTAAAAAAATCACACTAGTCCAGTCTACATTTCAGTCCTGCATCAGACAACACACGAAACAAAACACGTAAATTTGCAGTATGTTCTTCAGGTGCTCAGACAATATAGTCAAAATATTTCGAACAGTTTGGCACTTGTGCAGTGAGCTGTTCCATATACCGTCGGAAATTAGCGGGTGCGGAAGCACTGACAAAAGACAGACGCAAATATTCAGAAAGGACCAAATGAGTATTTACTGTACACACTTTCTGACATTCATCAAATGGTTCAAATGGCTCTGAGCACTATGGGACTTAACATCTGAGGTCATCAGTCCCCTAAGACTTAGAATTACTTAAACCTAACTAACCTAAAGACAGCACACATATCCATGCCCGAGGCAGGATTCGAACCTGCGACCACAGCAGCAGCGCGGTTCCGGATTGAAGCGCCTAGAACCGCTCGACCGCAACGTCCGGCTGAGATTCTTCATCGAGCGGTATTTCAAGATAGGCGTCACGCAAATCAATTTCTGAAAATTAGCGTCCAGCGCCTCATTTGTCCATTAGATCCTCTAGGCGTGGCAATGGATGAGAATCGATTACAGTAGTTTGTGGGTTGACTGTAGACCTAAAGTAAACACAGAGGCGAATGCGACCCGAACTTTTGGGGAGCAAAACCAGTGGACTAGCCCATTGACTAGCTAATATGGGTGCAATAAGTCTGTTATCTTCCAATTCTTAAAGATAAGCCACGACTTTGAACTGTAATGCAATGGGAACAGTTGTAGCCCGGCAAAATTTCGGCTAAGCATTGTCTTTCAGCGTAATATGTGCAACAGAATAGTTAGCTTTGCTTAAACCTTCAGAAAAGAGTTCCGGGAATTCTTCTAGCAAGCTAAATACACTGTCTTTTTAATTGAAACCAGACACTGACAACACAGTGTCCAGAACGTTAAAGCCAAACGAATCAAAAGAGTCAAGACCAAATATGTTCTCACACTCGCACGATTGGAGAACTGTAAAATAGTCACTGTTGGCGTATGCAAGCGATACATGGCAGGCAAAGTACACTTTCCGACAACGGGGATGCCTTGTCCCTTAAAAGCCCTCAGTCGAGTGCTAATTTTTGAGAGACGAGGAGAGACTAACAGTTCATGGTTTTGACATCAGGTGCATTGCACACGATCGCTTCACGCAACATAACATCTGAATATAAAGCACCGCAAGCACATTTGAATTTACATTTCCTTGTCATATCTTGCAAATCTCTTAACCCACTCGCAATAAGTTTGTTCTGACCGTTTTTTGCAACTGAAGAAGTCAAATCTAGCTACTACTGAAACGGCCGTTAAACCCGCTGGGCGGAACAGGTAACTAGGATTGTGGGATGGTCCAAATAAGGTTGGGGTCTGAGTCACCTCCTAATTGAAATTTATTGTAATTTAATAACATATTTACAGCCAAAGCAGCACATAGCTGAACCGTTACAAAAATGCAACTCTTTCTCATCTGAAGGCCTCCAAACAAGAAATCCTAAAAATCAACAAGATAATAATGCAGTTAAAATAGCAAATAAAATAATTTAAAAAATGTATCACAGCTAGGTGGAAAACCTCAAGGGAAAGTAGATAGAACAAACATGTGCAAGGTGCAATACCAATGGCTAAAGGCCACAATGAAGTTTCAAAATTTTAAAATATATTACCATAATCTTTTAAAGGCAGAAGGCCGCTATATTTAAGCTTGAAAGATAATTTGTAAGAATAAAGTTGCAAGGTTGAAAGCCCACAGTTAATTTTCCAGACTTTTTAAAAAAATATAACCACAAGCTGTAAATTTTTAAGTAGCTGAAAACAAATAATTAAACACCGATGGGATAGACAATAAAGACAACGGCACTCAGAAGCCTCCAGGGAGGACGTCTGCCCTCGTTCACTTAGGTGAGACGGGTAGTGAGCCGAACTACACTTGATCCGTCGGAACCCAACCAGGGGGCAGCCACAGACCGACAGACACAGCAACTTGCTTGCCATCATTCAGTACATGAGAACTCAAACACAAAAGGTTACGAACGTGATAATCCACAATGAAGTATGTATTAGCTGTCAAAATTACACACCATGATGGGCAGTGACAACAGGTGAGGAAAGGACGCTGCCTGAAATTACGTTAGTGGCCAGGGCAGGTAACCGGAATACTAACGGCCACAAGGCAGAAAATTCAGCTGGTGCACTCGAATTGTAGTCAACCAATATAATTAATTGCACCGCATGGCGGCTAAATTTCAGCAATAGAAACACTCTCTGTTGCTCAAGTAATACGTGGACATAACGCCAACTACACACACAACCTGACGAACACTTGCACGAAGACCTGAACGATACCCAACAGTAACTAAGCAGGCACGAAGACAAATCGGGAGTCGATGCACACACACACACACACACACACACACACACACACACACACACAACCGACTAATGAACGATCGGCGATCCCAAACGTGTCGTCCGGTAGGACAATCAACTACCGATCCACAAATAGATAAGGCAAGCAAACATAGGTAAAAATATGTAGAAAGACAATTTCTGCAACGCCCACTTGGATACACTGTTTAGCAAAAATGACAAGGAACTGTTAAAGCAATATGCGCGACTGCAAAGGAAAAACAAATAAAATTAATACGCCAGTGCAAAAAAAAAAAAAAAAAAAAAAAAAAAAAACAGAAGTCCGTGGCCGGCAGGCATGTAGTTTGTTTCTAACACCTCGTCGCCAGTTATGGGGTCTTGCCCACTTGTTGGTAACTGGGTGCCTAAGGGACGCAGCGTTCTCGGAATAGTTTTACGTTTAGAAAGCAAATTGACAATGCCTAGCTTTGATTACAACAAATGTCGCTAGCGAGAGGCGACATGAAAACAGTAAAGTACTTACTTGGACTTTCTGTATATGTCCGCTCTCGCTAGCGACATTTGCTGTAATCATAGTACTGTCAATCTGCTTCCGAGAAATAAAACTGCTAATTTTATTTGTTTTAATTGTTGCATACCATTACGAGAACGCTGCATCCCTTAGGCATCTTGTTACCGACGAGTGGGAAGACTCCTCAGGTCCAAAGTCCCTCTGCAGGTACAATTCACAGAGCTCTGCTTCCCCGAATTATTCTCACAGCCAGGTCGCTGGACACGACATTTATGGACCTCAATCCATCTTTCTCCCTGTATTCCGTCGCCTCCACCATGCTCCCTCGGGTACAGGTGCTTTACAGGCAACATATGCACTTCTATGAACATTCTACCCACATTTTCCGCATGTAAAGAGTCACAAACCACACATACCAAATGTAGTACTGGAGAACACGGAAATCATGACCTAATATGTGAATATTGATCTGACTGACAGTATAGTTAAAGTGAGGGAGTGGCGTGCCACCTCTCAGAACTTCCTGGCAGATTAAAACTGGGAGCCAAACTGGGACACGAAACAGGGACCTTTGCCTTTCACAGAAAGTTTTTATCTGCCAGGAAGCTTCAAATCAGGGTACACTTCGCAGCAGAGTGAAAATTAATTCTGGAAAGCGTTCCCCATGTATTTAAAATTATTAAAATAGGTACTGGGACTCTGAAGATTTTAATTACAATGAACTGACGATAGTCTTCATAAGAAAAGAAGAACACTTTACTGAAGTAACAGGAAATGAGTAGCAAGTGAAGATGGTTGTTGGAGGGAGAATGTTTCGGAAAGTATATGGGATGGAAGAGTGAGTGTACCCAGACAAGTGTTTAGCGTTTAGCAAGGAGGTAGGAAAATGTAGCGGGGGGAGAGGAGACAAACAGGAGCCCTGACATGGATTTGGAGAAGAGTATTCTGTTAAAGCTGGGCTGTTTTGGTAGTCAGCGGGAGGTGAGTTTTTCTTCAGTGGGATAGGACGGGGAGAGTGCATAGATATAAGGGTGGGGTCATGTGCTGCTATGAGAGCTGCAGGCAAGAGAGAATAATAACCAGTGATGAAGCAATAGATTGGTCCGTGTCATGTTTGTGGAAGTGGAGGAAATTCGAAGGTGTTCATTGTGGGAGAGGAAATCGGTAAGTTCATGTGGGATCCTCCTAGGGGACAGAAGACAGATACGGAATGTGGGGCAGAGTGCATGACGCTCTAGGATTTGGAGCGAGTGGTGACATTTTGTTGACATACAGGCATCATTGAGTTAAGAGACGATCTGTCGGATTAAGGCTGTATAGGTGTGGAGCATGGTATGAAAATGGTTCAAATGGCTCTGAGCACTATGGGACTTAACTGCTTTGGTCATCAGTCCCCTAGAACTTAGAACTACTTAAACCTAACTAACCTAAGGACATCACACACATCCATGACCGAGGCAGGATTCGAACCTGCGACCGTAGCGGTCGCGCGGTTCCAGACTGTAGCGCCTAGAACCGCTCGGCCAAGAGCGTGGTAGACTGATTGGTAATTTTAGCAGTTTTAGTATACTGTGGGCCTTCTTTATGGTTACGCTGTCGCATTTCCTTTCAATTTATGAGTGAGGGTTAGTCTGAGGTACTTTAGAGTGCTGGCGTAAATGGTGAGGTAGAAACGATTTATTAATTTTTTATATGATTTATAACACAATCCCATTATCATTTTAGAATGTCCTAACCGGTTTCGACTATCCTGTGGTCATCTTCGATTATTAAGAAATAATAAGAGCAAACAAAGGACCACTGCAGAATAAATGAGATACGACAAGTAGCCATCTCAGTAACAGAAAGAATGAAATAACATCCGAAGAAACATGCTGTAAGCTGTTGCCGTTGTGTTGTAGACAACACTGAAGGCAACAATACGCAGATATAGAAATTTTATACTCGACCACTGGCTGCTCGAAACCGCTAAGAGCAATGTTAAATACTCAAGCGATGTCCGTAAAAAAATTAGAACGTATCTCAATCACATAACTTTCTAGAGTGTATGTCATTTAAAGAAGCCATATACGTGGATGTTGATGGTAGTTCGTCCTGTAATTATTGCCTGCGGCTTGGAAAGGTTGACTGAAGGAGATGCAGGTTGTACCAACAGCTGAACCAGCTAAACTGGTTATCGTGGAGTTTAAAAGACCGCTGAAATTTCTGGAAGTGAGGTAGGGCGGTAGGAAAACGTTGGCGTCGGTGTACTGGAGAAAGTAGACAGGATGGGAGTCTTTAAGCATAACGGCACTGCAGAGGATACGCGAGAGTTGGAAAAAGATATAGCCCCAAGATATAGCCCCAGCCTACACCAGCAATGAACCTGCAATGAAATGGGAAATGCAGGAGTTAGTGTTGATTCTGGATACATAGGAAAGGCGGCTGCAAAGGAAAAATGCCACTATAACGTCAATTTCAGAGTATAAGTGCAACAACTAGCAATTCTGAAAGAAATTGCTTCACCAAAAGATAATTACTGTAGATTAATGGAATTTCGGAAATGCATTTGTGTAAGTCACATATTTACGTGCGTTGCAAGATCACAGGTAAATGTAAATACGAGATAAGCCATCGCAAATCTGAAATTCTAGTACATTAATAACCGATGTAACCACCAAAATGTTGAATACAAGGATACAAAAGTGCATGCATTGTCTTGATTGTGTTGTACAGGTGCCGGATGTCAATTTATGGGACGGAGATCGATGCTTGTTGCACTTGGTCGTTCAATACAGTGTGTCTAGCACGCAGACAGGTTCGTCACAGACCCTCAACTGGCCCCCTTTTAACCAACACAAGGCGATCATTCACGCTGAGTCAGAACCAACTTTCATCACAACAGACCTCCATTCTGGCCTGCAATGAGCTCTCGCTCGACGTCACTGAAGTCACAAATGGCGATGGTTTGGGATCATTGGAATGCACGCAGCAGGAAGTCTGGCTCGGAGCTGTCCTTCAAGAAACCAGTTTGTAGCCGTTCGTTGTCTTACTGTGGTACCAACTGCTGCTCAAATTGCAGCTGCGGGTGCAGTACGATGTGCTAATGTCACATTCCGAACACGATAGTATTCACTTTCGGTAGTTCTACGTGGCCGTCTTCTTGCGATCATTCATTACTGTGACCACCGCTACCAGCAACCATGTGCAGTGGCTGCAGTTCTGTTTAGATTTTCTAAGTAGAAATAACATCCACCTTCTCGCAGCCCTGTTACACGTCCTCGTTCAGACTCACTGATAATGGCGTCTTTATTATTTCATTCTTGAAAGTGGCGAAATTGGACTGAGCAAAGATTGGGAATTCGTACGGGCGCTGATACATGCGCAGTCGAGCGCCCCACAAACCAAACATCATCATCATCATCATCATCATCTTTATTAATTGAAATCTGAAAATGTGTGCTCATATTGTTGCACTTTATTTTACAGGTTTATCTTGACCACACAAACTCTTACACTTGACTATTACCGGTATCGGATACTGTCATCTTAATGCCATAAAATATTCTGATGTAGGTGACAAGATCAAATTATACATGTAGGTACATAGCAAGTGCGTCTTTGTCGCTTTGTAGGCACTTTTAACTAAAATCAACACGCCACATCCAATCCTGAAGGTGACTAACGCTCATGACCTTACAGCATGTAATTAAAGCAACCCTAATTTGCATCCTCACAGTAACGTTACTAACGGCACTCTTAAGCAAATGGCACGAAATCTGAATAGGCATCATCTCTCAGACGTAGAAAGATGCCTAACAACTTTATGTCGCACAACCCCTTCTTCGTGTTGTGATTTCTTTTCCGTCACTGTAGCATTTGTAGTATTGGGGATAGGTTTAGACACTGTTGACTGGAATATGTTATTTGAGAGTCTTACGGTAGCTGGAATAAAATGCAGGGAATAAAATGTTCCCTACAACTTGCATACAAATCAGATTGAAGTTGAGTGTGTCCAAGGGCAAGAAAAGGAAGTAGCAGTTGAAAGGGAATTATACAGCATCTCTCCCAGATGTCATTCAAACTGTCACTGGGCTTGCAGTAAATGAACCAAAGCAGAATTAGGAAACAAAATGAAATATCGAGGAGAAGAAATAAAAACTTTGAGATTAGCGGATAACATTGTTATTTCTGTAAAAGAAGTTGGAAGATCAGTTGGACAGAATGGATAATTTCTTGGAAAGACTTTATAAGATAAATATAAAGAAGATTGAAACAGGTGTAATAGAACGTAGCCGAATTAAATCGAATGATGTTTATAAAGTTAGATTAGGAGTTGACACACCAGAAGTTGATGATGAGTTTATCTAAAACTGACAATGGCCGCAGCACAGCGCATTCAAAATGCAGATTGGCGATAGGAAAGAAGCACATCTGGAAACATAAATTTAATAGCAAGAATATAAATTCAAATGTTATGAAGTCTTTTCTGAAGATAATTGTGTGGTGAATAACCTTGTAAGGATATGATGCGTGGATGATGAATGGGTTAGAAAAGACGAGGATAAGTGATTGGCAAATATGGTGTGCCCGAAGAGTAGGTAGGTGGATAGAACAACGTTACCATGTACGTAACCTTTTTGATCATACAGTGAGCCAAATGTTATGATACCAGGTGCTGGTCCTGTATGACTAATGACAAATGCAGTCCGTCCCAGTGCCAATATCGAGGACATCAAAGGCCAGATACAATGCTGTGGACCAGCTTGCTTCAGGAGAGGATACAATTTCTCTACGAAACCCTTTCTAAGCGAGCCAGTGCACGCATCAATGCCAGGGATGCAAGATTATAGCGAGAAGTGATGTCCTACAGCCTATTTCTTTGCAAATTTGACTCAGTTGTAATAATATCACATACCCTGTCAGCCTATATTCATCACCTCTCCTCTGTCCCTTCTCATTGCTTTAATTTTTTTGTAAGATTCCTTTAGTTAATTTGTCGTTAACTATGTTCCCAAGCTGGAGATGCCGGCCGGAGTGGCCGAGCGGTTAAAGGCGCTACAGTCTGGAACCGCACGACCGCTACGGTCGCAGGTTCGAATCCTGCCTCGGGCATGGATGTGTGTGATGTCCTTAGGTTAGTTAGGTGTAAGTAGTTCTAAGTTCTAGGGGACTTATGACCACAGCAGTTGAGTCCCATAGTGCTCAGAGCCAAGCTGGAGATGTTATTCCGTTCTGTAATATAATGGGGAGACTGTTCTACAGTCGAGTTCCTGCTACTGGCAAGTACTTCGAGAAAATGGCTGAACGAGGGAGTCGGATCGAAAGGATTTTGTCTGTATACAGATCGGTACTGAGATTCTCGATAGCTGTCTTCAGGTTTGTTGGTTTTCAAAAAATGGTTCAAATGGCTCTGAGCACTATGGGACTCAACTGCTGTGGTCATCAGTCCCCTAGAACTTAGAACTACTTAAACCTAACTAACCTAAGAACATCACACACACCCATGCCCGAGGCAGGATTCGAACCTGTGACCGTAGCAGTCGCACGGTTCCGGACTGCGCGCCTAGAACCGCGAGACCACCGCGGCCGGCGTTTGTTGGTTTTAGTTAGATATAACTGCACATCATCAGCGTAGATGTAGTATTTGTAGTAGGGCAACACTGATGACACGTCATTGACATAAAATGAAAACAGTACAGGTGCTAATACCGAACCGTGAGCGATACTACTCCTCCATTGTTACTTTATGGTGCCAGACATAACCTATTACTGGCGAGATGTCAGGTATGAGGGAAAGCATTGCACTGCTCTTGGCGAGAAATTTAGGCTCCTAAGTTTGGCAAGTAAAATTTCAAAGTAGACAGCATCAAAAGCTTTGCTGAAATCTGAAAAGCATATGATAGTTGTCTGTTGTGCATCTATGGCAAGGTTCAGCTCATCTTTTACCTTTATTAAGGCGGAAGTTGCGCTGCGATGATACCTCATGGGTATTTATCTAGTAAGTTGTTTGTAGATAGGTAGTTTGTTAGCTAATTGTGGACTACATGCTCTAAGGCTTTGAACAGTGCACGAAGAATGAAAATAGCCGATAATCAAGGTGTGTAGAGGCAGCGACCTTTTTAAGTAGTGAATTAACAAGTCCTTGTTTCCAAACCTCAGGGGAAAAGGCTGTGATTAAGGAGTGGTTGCCACGCGGGATTCGCCGAGCGGTCTAGGGCGCTGCAGTGATGGCGTGTGAGGCTGGTCCCGGCGGAGGTTCGAGTCCTCCCTCGGGCATGGGTGTGTGTGTTTGTCCCTCCGATAATTTAGGTTAAGTAGTGTGTAAGCTTAGGGACTGATGACCTTAGCAGTTAAGGCCCATACGATTTCACACACATTTGAACATTTTTGAAGGAGTGGTTGAAGATGTGTGTTATAGTGTACAGTAACGGGTCAACAAACAATATGCTTCATAATTTGGACTTTGATGCCATCGTGACCAGCTGCTTCTGATCTGTTACACATGACGGGTTCTTGACTATAAAGCAAGTAACATAACTAAGAGAGAATTTTTCGTGTGTGCAGTCGGACTCTCTTCAAAACTTCAAGAAAACAACGGGCTAGCCAGCCGTTACGCTGTATCTCGGCCCGTCTCATCTGTCTGTATTGGACTGTCACTCATGTGTATACGCGCTTCGCTGTATCGCACGTTGGAGGTCGCGGACTGTGCGCTCCCAGCCTCCGCCCCCGCCCCCATCACCGCTCCCTCCCCCCCCCCCCCCCCCGACGCCACCATCAGCCCCTGAAGCTGGCCGCCTGACTGCCCGCGGCGGCTCACTTAATGACGCGCCATCGGCCGCCCTTTGTTTACTCTCGGCATTAACGATCCGCGCCGGCATTACGACCCCCGCGGCAGCCTTCCCTGGCCGCTCGCCCCTCGAACTATAGCCACGCGGATTAGGCACCAAGTCGCGGCGCCGGCCTCGGCTCATCAGACGCAGTTCCGCACGGGTGGTTTGCTTTGTTTCTCCGCTTCTTCTTATCTGGCTCAGGAATTCTACCTCTTATAGTATACTCCTAACCACATACACTACAGGTATGATTGCATTCAACTCAAAAGCCCTCTAAAATAACTTTGTCACTTTCCTGTAAGAAACAGAATACGGTTTCCACGGAAGCTA
The DNA here is from genome assembly GCF_021461395.2 of Schistocerca americana. Lineage (NCBI taxonomy): Eukaryota > Metazoa > Arthropoda > Insecta > Orthoptera > Acrididae > Schistocerca > Schistocerca americana. The sequence goes on along the minus strand of NC_060122.1, from coordinate 570,233,082 downwards.
CGTCAGTTACTAATTCAAATTTGTAAACCTGATTTCAGACATCATTAAAAAACGAAATATAATTGTCTTTGCCAGTAAAGATTGAGTAAGAATTGAAATAAAGATTTATGAGTGCTCCAGGACGAGCAGTAGCATGATAAAGTCATCGTGGCTGACTTGTTGCGGCCCGTTGCGAATTCCTCTCTTGTGACGAGCTCTGTATCTCAGAGTCGTTCCTGCACCTAACCTGCTCAATTATTTGTTGCATACATTCCTATCTCCGTCTTCTGTACAGTTTTTTATCCTCTGCAGTTCCCATTAGTACCATGGAAGTTATTTCATGATGTCTTAATACAGGTCCTATCATCCAGTAGTTGCTTATTGCCCGTGTTTTCCATATGGTCCTTTCCTCTCCTATTCCGAAGAAAACCTACTCATTCCCTACCTTAGTAATCCGCCTACTTTTTAACATTATTCTGTAGTACCACCTTCTGTTCTGTTCTGTCCCTGATTCATTGCCAAACAATGATAAGCCTCAAAACTGTATTCTCCAGAATTCCTTCCTCAAATTAAGTCTTATGTTTGATTATACTGGGCTTATTTTGGCAGGGAATCCCCTGTCTATTTGTGATAGCTCTGTATGTCCACATTGCTGCGCCCGCTACAGGTTGCTTTCAGGGTAGCCGAATTCTTTAACTTTGTCTGCATTCTGATCAAAAAGTTTGATGTTAAGTTAGTCGCTATTGTCATTTCTGCTACTTCCCATTACTTTCATCTTTCGTCTTTCTTGCCCTGAAGTCATAGTTAATACTGATCAGAATTGTCATTCCACTCAATAGATATTGTAATTCTTCTTCACCTCCAATGAGGATAGCAATGTCATCAGCGGATCTTATCACTGATACCCTTTAACTCTAAATTTTACCCTCCGCTCTTGAATCTTCTCTTTAATTCCGTCATTGCTTCCTCGATATATACACTACTGGCCATTAAAATTGCTATGCCAAGAAGAAATGCAGATGATAAACGGGTATTCATTGGACAAATATTTTATACTAGAACTGACATGTGATGACATTTTCACGCACTTTGGGTGCATAGATCCTGAGAAATCAGTACCCTGAACGACCACCTCTGGCAATAATAACGGCCTTGATACACCTGGGTATTGAGTCAAACAGAGCTTGAATAGCGTGTACAGGTACAGCTGCCCATGCAGCTTCAACACGATACTACAGTTCATCAAGAGTAGTGACTGGCGTATTGTGACGAGCCAGTTGCTCGGCCACCATTGACCAGACGTTTTCAGTTGGTGACATATCTGGAGAATGTGCTGGCCAGGGCAGCAGTCGAACATTTTCTATATCCAGAAAGGCCCGTCCAGGGCCTGCAACATGCAATCGTGCATTATCCTGCTGAAATGTAGGGCTTCGCAGGGATCGAATGAAGGGTAGAGCCATGGGTCGTAACATATCTGAAATGCAACGTCCACTGTTCAAAGTGCCGTCAATGCGAACAAGAGGTGACTGAGACCAATGGCACCCCATACCTTCACGCCGGGTGGTATGCCAGTATGGCGATGACGAATACACGCTTCCAATGTGCGTTCTCCGCGATATCACCGAACATGGATGCGACCATCATTATGCTGTAAACAGAACCTGGATTCATCCTAAAAAATTACGTTTTGCCATTCGTGAACCCAGGTTGAGTACACCATCGCAGGCGCTCCTGTCTGTAATGCAGGGTCAAGGGTAACCGCAACCATGGTCTCTGAGCTGATAGTCCATGCTGCTGCAGACGTCGTCGAACTGTTCGTGCAGATGATTGTTGTCTTGCAAACGTCCCCATCTGTTGACTCAGGGATCGAGACATGGCTGCACGATCCGTTACAGCCATGCGGATGAGATGCCTGTCATCTCGACTGCTAGTGATACGAGGCCGTTGGGATCCAGCCCGGCGTTCCGTATTACCCTCCTGAACCCACCGATTCCATATTCTGCTAACAGTCATTGGATCTCGACCAATGCGAGCAGCAATGTCGCGATACGATAAACCGCAATCGCGATAGGCTACAATCCGACCTTTATCAAAGACGGAAACGTGATGGTACGTATTTCTCCTCCTTACATGAGGCATCACAACAACGTTTCACCAGGCAACACCGGTCAACTGCTGTTTGTGTATGAGAAATCAGTTGGAAACTTTCGTCATGTCAGCGCGTTGTAAGTGTCGCCACCGGCGCCAACCTTGTGTGAATGCTCTGAAAATCTAAACATTTGCATATCTCAGCATCTTCTTCCTGCTGGTTACATTTCGCGTCTGTAGCACGTCATCTTCATGGTGTAGCAATTTGAATGGCCTGTAGTGTAGATTCAACAGTAGTGACGAAAGACTGCACCCTGTCTTACCCCCATTTTAATACTAGAACCGCGTTCTTGGTCTTCCAGTCGTCTTGCTCTGTCTTATTTCTTGTATATTTTGTACATTACTCGTTTTTCCCTGGAGATTACTCCTATTATTGCATAATTTAGAAAATCTTGTTCCATGTTACAGTGTTGAACGCTTTTTCCAGGTCGACAAATAATACGCTTTGTTCTTCAGTCTTTCTTCCATTACCATGTGCAACGTAGGGACTGCCTCTCTGGTGCCTTTACCTTTCCTAAAGTCAAGATATACAATGTAAAACAAACAAATGCAAGAGTTTGGACTGAAAAATCCGAAGAGGATCAAACATCACCAGTGAAACTGCGGTGAGAGATACAGTGTACTGAAGTAAACTGTACGACTTGCAAGCATAGCAGATGTAGAACTACTAGCATATCTCTTGGAAGAGAAAGCCAGTAGAGCAGTTTTATGAATCGCTTTACAGACAAAAATTTATCTCTGGCATAAAAAACACTCTCAGCAAAACACCCCAGGTCTTGTTCGCACATATTGTTGTCATTAATCTGGACGAAAGAAAGACCTGAGTATCGTTGCGGGAACAAAGCTAAGTTTATGTGGAGCGGACGTTCTGAGACACTATTTCGACACTTTCCTGTGAAGGTGTCTGTCCTGATTGCAAGACAGTGTGCGAATGTGGTGCCACACCAAGGAATCGTCCCATATTTCGTCCACATCCTAACGACAAATAGACGTAAATTATATAGTAAGCGCTGAAGTGAAAGTGTTTCCGTCGCGCTCTGCAATGCTAAAGCTGCAGCGTAGCAGGAACGTAGACAATTATTTCCAAAAAAGGCCATGAATGCTGCACTGAAGTAAAAGACGATACCTACCCCTCCATTTTCCAGACACATATGCTCGAAACTACTCAGTGTTTCCTGTTGTATTTTCGGATATCGGAAAATCTAAATGAGGTCAGCCTCTACTGGTTCAAGTTGGAGTGGTGTGTGGAAACATCAGCTGACATTGAGGACTATGACGATTACTTTGAAGGCAAATAAAGGTATTTCATTAGTCACACACGGTCTTATGATATCGTATACCTTAACTTTTACATCCACAACTTATAAACTTAGTCACTACACGGTTAGCGCAATGACGACTCAGCTTTCGTTTTGGTAGATCTCATAGCCCACCATCAACGGGGCGTCTAGTGATTTAAGACTATGAGATTTTCTGTTCACTCACGAGCGTCTTCAATTCATTCACATTCTACTTGAGAAGCGTCATTTCAAACCGTATTAACTGCACAGGCCATACTTTTACAGGAACCCCGAAAAAAAGGAAAAGTTTCGTTTCCTAACCAAAGGACATACGTCAAAATTTTCGATGACAAGGCCTTGCTATTTAGATTAAGTTTCATAATTAGTCATGATTTGAATCATTTCCCTATGAATGAAAGCGACATTTTATTTTAAATTGCACTTAATACGTTTTGAAATAATACACTGAACAAAAATACGTTTCGATACAATCATGTTTCCACATAATAAAGTTTGAAACGTTCGTTTCAGTTTTTTACTGATTTTATTGTAACACATAGGCCATAACATAAGAAAATAATGTTACTAACATGTTGTTGACGGTAGATAGATGTGTTACAACCTTTCTGTTTCCTTCTTTCTGGTGCAAGGGAAGGGTCAGATGCCAGACTCTTGTTGTTCTCAGCGTAACAATTTAACCTTTCAGCAGCAGTATTTTAAACAACAGTGTAACCTACCTCACACAACACAACAATGGAATTTCGAGTGCGCTGTTCTTCATAATGCTTTGCAGTTATATGACGGAAGTTACATCTTCCCTCATGTAACTGAGTCTGCAATCTTGTTCCACTTTGCTCCGTATGCTGTAAACTTTACTTTTTGTTTTTGTCAGGTAGAGTACTGAGATGCTTCTACACTTGAATCTGCTTTCTTGTGACTGCAATACGCTCAAAATTACTACTTAAATACGGATCTAAAGTACTTAAGGGATATACGTCTCCTCACGTCATAACTACAATAGTAAATGTCAATCAAAGCACAGAAACATGTATTAATGCAATATATTCCACACGAATAACACATCAATGAACTCACAGCAGAAATTTCATTGAAAATGATTGTTCGCAAAGTACATCAGTTCGCTGTCTTAGTTTCCGCAGCTATATTTTTCATTCTACTTCCTTTGGTCGCTCCCCACGGGTAAATAGCGCACCCCGATCCACCCCCTTCCCCCGCCCATGATGACTGAATGAGTACAGTCATGCAGCCAACTCCACATTATTTTGCTCTTGCTGACTACAGAGTGAACACCCAACAAAAGAGAGAGCTGGCAACTCAGGCTGGAAAAATGGCTCAAATGGCTCTGAGCACCATGGGACTCAACATCTTAGGTCATAAGTCCCCTAGAACTTAGAACTACTTAAACCTAACTAACCTAAGGACATCACACACACCCATGCCCAAGGCAGGATTCGAACCTGCGACCATAGCAGTTCCGCGGTTCCGGACTGCAGCGCCAGAACCGCACGGCCACCACGGACGGCTCAGGCTGGAAAATAGGTCTTGAACGTAAAGCCTTTCGAATCGTAGGCTACGGTGTACATAATATAATTTAATTCGATTCATGTTTTTCAGCATTAAATTCGTATGGGAAACAATACTAAATGACCCGATCTGACTCAACGGTGCTAAATAGCAATTTGGGTGAAACTGCGTTGAACTGTATTTTGACCTCGTCTGCATTTAATACTGTTCAAACGACGGGGGTAGGATGGGATTTTTGTGGTCAGACTTGATAACGATCATGCAGTGAAGTGGGATTTCGAATGACTCAATGCATCTTTCACTCAAAAATGTTATTTTGTCACCTAAATAAAAGTGTGCTCTCTCCAATTTACGTATGGCGTATTTATTTATTATTATTTGCTTACCTTCAGCTTTCTTCCCACATTGGAATTGCACGTGCATGTCAAATGTGAACATACTGACGTCTGATGTTCATTTCTTCAGTTTAGGAAAAGGAGTTTTAATTGAGAAGACGGTGTGACGAATGAAGTATCTCATCACCGTGCTCTCTCCAAATTTTTCGTTCAGAAAAAAGAAAGACACTGTACTACCAAAAGTATGATTTTATGAACTATTTGCCGCGTGGGATTAGCCGAGCGGTCTGAGGCGCTGCAGTTATGGACTGTGTGGCTGGTCTCGGCGGATGTTCGAGTCCTCCCTCGGGCTTGGGTATTTGTGTTCTTAGGATAATTTAGATTAAGTAGTTTGTAAGCTTAGGGACTGATGACCTTAGCAGCTAAGTCCCATAAGATTTCACACACATTTTAACTATTTTTATGAACTATTTAGATCTACGGTTAAGAGGTAGTTGAGCTTACTTCGTGATTTAGTAGTGGGATACAGTTGTTCCCTCTGAGATGAAACGACAGAGTGTCGTCCACTGTAACATACCGTAAAGGGAACTCATTGGTATGAATATACAATTGCCCCGAGCGTGACAAGTTGGACATAAACACAAAGATATCGATTTTTTTTTTTTTTTTTTTTTTTTGTTATTCATTCTTTCCATTGTGGTCCGCACATTCTTCAGCCTTCCGTTCATGACACCGTATACATTCCCCGCTCTTGATGAAGGCCTTTATCTTCTGGTCTCGAACCAAATGTAGGAAGGTGTGACCGTGAGCTGCGTTAGTGACACTGGCCGTGGATGTGAGGAAAGAAACATTTTAAATTGACAGTAATAATTATCTTCCACACAGAGTTTCATGCAAATTTATGTTAATAAAAATAAAATTACCATTTTCAAAATCAAGGTGTCTACAGAATTGCACCTAAAAGTAACAAAACTTATGACAAACAACAGAGGAAAACAATTACGTATTGCAGTAGCATCGTAACGAGTATGCAGACCTATTTAATTCTCTGTTACTGCTAATAATATTGTGGTTTACTTTAGAAGTTTATTTCATGTGAAGCGCATTGCTTAATTGATTTTTCATCTGTGGTTAGGTTATTTATGATTTTTCATTTTAAGCATACTGCATCGACATTTCCATACACTGGTTATTATTTCTGAAACCAAATTAAATTTTTTTCTCTTTGTTTCACCGGAACGTTAATTGCAAAAGCTTTAGTGAGATTATTCACGCAGGGAAAAATTAAAGGCGTCAGTGGTAAAATAACCAAACACCCAACAATTAAGCAATTTCGTATTTTTTTTTTTTTTTTTTTTTTGACTGTGTTTAGAAGTTGTTTCCTAAGAAAATGCTTCTTGTTTAATGGTGATAATACATGGATAAGCTCACAGTAGCTCTCTGATATTCGTATTTTAACAATAATGGATCTTTGCAGTTGTATCATCAGTATTTATTCTCAGAATGTAGGCAGAAATAGAAAAGTAAAATATTTCGCTATGCATTCAACCACCGGATCAATTTTTATTCAATTTTCGAAATTTTTATTTATAAAAATCTTTTAATTTTACCAATAACCAAACAGTAACTAACACTTAACGTAGAAATTACTGCACAGAAGAGCCTAATATCGTGTACGACACCCCCGAGCACGGAGAAGCGCCGCAACTTGACTTGGCATGAACTCGACTAATGTCTGAAATAGTGCTAAAGGGAACGGACGCCATGAATCCTGCAGGGCTGTCCATAAATCCGTAAGATTACGACGGGGTGGAGATGTCTTCTGAACAGCGTGTTGCAAGGTATTCCAGATATGCTCAATAACGTTCATGTCTGGGTAGTTACGTGGCCAGTGAAAGTGTGTAAATTCGGAAAAGTCTTCCTAGAGCCACTCTGCAGCAATTCTAGCCGTAGCATTGTCCTGCTGTAATTACCCAAGTACGTCGCAATGCACAATGGACAAGAATAGAGGCAGGTGATCAGACAGGATGTATACGAACGTGTCACCTGACTTCCACCTGCACACGCCCCACGCCATTACAGAGCCTCCAACAGTTTGAATAGTCCCCTGCTGACATGCAGGGTCCATGGATTCATGAGGTTATTTCCACATCCGTACACGTCCATCCGCTCGATACAATTTGAAACGAGACTCGTTTGACAACATGTTTCCACTCATCAACAGTCCATTGTCGGTTTTGACGGGCCCAAGCGAGGCGTAAAGCTTAGTGTCGTGCAGTCATCAAGGGTATACAAGTGGGCCTGCGGCTCTGAATGCTCATATCGATGATGTTTCGTTGAACTGTTCGCACGACGACACTTGTTGATGAATCAGCGTTGAAATCTGCAGCGATTTCTGGAAGGGTTGCACTTCCCTCACGCTGAGCGATTCTCTTCAGTCGTCGTGGGTCCCGTTCTTACAGGAACTTTTCTCGGCCGCTGCGATGTCTGAGATTTGATGTTTTACCGGATTCCTGACATTCACTGTACACTTGTGAAATGGTTGTGCGGGAAAATCCCCCGTCGCTCGTGCGCCGATTGTAGCACCATAACCAAATTCACTTAAATCTTGATAAAATGCCATTGTAGCAGCAGTAAGCGATCTGACAACTGCCCCAGACACTTGTTGTCATATAGGCGTTGCCGACCGCAGCGCCGTATTCTGCCTCTTTAAATATCTCTGTATTTGAATGCACATGCCTATACTAGTTTCTTTGGCGCTTCTAATACTCTGTCCTTAATTGAGTGAGCCATCACCCTTTTCAACAGTTTCGATATAATTAAAGAATGTAAATCGAAGAAAGACGAAAGAGATGAGAAATAGCAGAAATGAGAACAACGAGAAACGTAACATCAGGATTGATGGTCACAAAGTAGATGGAGTTAAGGAATTTTACTACCTATTCAGTAAAATTACCAATGACGGACGCAGCAAAGATGACATCAAAAGCAGGCTAACCCTGACAAAATGGGCATTACTGGCCAAGAGAACTATACTAGTATTAACATTTGAGGAAGAAATTTCTGAGAATATGTGTCAGGAGTACAGCATTGTATGGTACCGAAACATGGACTGCGGGAAAACCGAAACAGAAGAGAATCGAAGCATTTGAAATGCGGTGCTTCAGTCGAATGTTGAAAATTAGATGGAGTGATAAGGTAAGGAACGAGGAGGTTCTGCGCAGAATCGGGGAGGAAGGAATATGAGGAAAACGCTGTTAAGGAAAATGAAGAGGATGATAGGACATTTGCTAACACATTAGGGAATGATTTCAATGGTACTAGAGTGGGCTGTAGACAGCAAAAACTGTAGAGGAAGACAGAGATTGGAAGACAACCGGCAAATAGCTGAGGACATAAGTTTGCAAGTGCTACTCTGTGATGAAGAGGTTGGCACAGAAGAGGAATTCGTGGCGGGCCGCGTCAACGGAGTCAGATGACTGATGACCGCTAAAGAAACCGTCATCGGATGACGTTTCCGGACACTGTTTCCAATTCTTCATTTTTTCGTCAAAATTTCTGGGACACTCTTTGTATTACTCGTAACACCAAACCGTATCTGGCAGAAGTAACTTTCTGTACCATTGCCACTTCCCCACGTTTCCTGTCGCGAATGGTGCAAGGAAAGCACGACTGCTGGTAGAGCTCTATGTGAAGGCGAATATTTTTATATAATGTAAGTTTTAGAAATTTGAATGGTATCCGTCACTGTGGTAATACAACACGTCTCTTGTAGCATCCGTCATTGGAGTTGTACGACATTGTCCCTGGTACTGTTACACTTCTGTGGCCAAACACGGTGTTCTTCTTGGACTCTTCTCACTTTATCAGCAAGTAATGGTCGAACAACAATTTTGTGAGGTAACTCTGTCTGGAGTGCGCTACATTTCCTGAGAATTCTCCTAATGAATCTCAGTCTGGCATGTTTCTTCTAGCATGTGACTTATCTGCTATTAGTTAAAATTTAATGGATATGACTGCTTCCACTGACTGTTACACAATTGCCTAATCATGCAATAATGTGTTTCTGTCTATTTATGTTAAGGGTGAATTGCCAATCTCTGCGTAAAGCAAGTCTTCCTGCATTTTGCTACAATTTTCTACCGTTGTGCCTTCTGTTATGAGACAGTATATCGGAACAGTCGTGCAACATATATAAATTCTTATAGATTCGTTTTATAGATTCACACTTGACGTGAATAATTAATTACATTTGGAGGAATGAACTGATATTAGATGTACAAATGATTGTCACTTTCCATAGTAATCTAAACAAATATGCACGGTGGCTGGAAATGAGGGAATAATTTGGAAGCAACCGGAAGACATAAGTGCAAACCGAGCAACGGAACAGTCAGAGGCCTTGCTGAGTCTTTCTTAGAAGGTAAGCGAGGAGAGATGCTCACTACTCACCCACACATCTTTGTGAAATCCCACAATGCAGCCGTGCAGATGGATAGTAGTTAGTGTCAACTCACCGAAATGTTTTTAGCAGGTTGAGTAAGGCAGAATTTTTAACGAAAGGCACGATTATCAGCCAAACATAGAAAGCCGACTTTTGGGATGGTTGCTGGAGATCGGTATCTTGCAGGTGTAAGGAGAGCCACCAGCTAGGTCTTTGTAAGGACTTTAGACCAATGGACAGTTGTTTATCTAAACTTTTTCTTGAGTCACAGAGAAACACGACAGTGCCTGAGAGAAGCTGTCTCAACTGACTAAGGAGAGGGACATGAATAGCGAGGAATGTTTTTTTAATAGGAGAGTGGTAGAAATTAGTTAAGCATGTAAACCTAAAGAAGGGGACATCAGCTCTCTGAGGAACATTTTGATTGGCTGGAGCTCATACGATTCAGAGCCCCAGGGTTTCCTTGTCAGATACCCTCGCACTGGGATCACTTCCCCACTTCAGTTGTCCTTCCACTGCTGCTGCTCTTCCACTTCGTCAGCCTTAGCCACCAGCTGATCTGGTGCATTTGAGGGACTGAGAAAATTTTAAGGTCATACAACGCTAATAGACTTAGAAGATGGCTGCTTGCTACCACAGATCGAGGTCACAGAACCAGTCAACGACAGCTACACTGCGAGAGACCGAGCCGTTACTGCGTGAGATGTCGTGAATTTCAAGTAAATTCATAATTTTATAATATCAGAGCCTTGGCTTGTGAAGTCATGAACAGTCTGCTTCCTAAATCCATGACAGATGTAGTCCTACATATTAATTTCAGTAGTTGTACATATTACCTTCAGTAGATATATTCTATGGTAACTAATTTCAAGATAATCACTCAGTGCTCAAGAGATTTATTCTCAATTTTTCCTCCGGCCCTCATGTTAGATTCACTAGATTTGCGTTCGTACAGCTTATCATTATTAAATGCTGTAATGAACTTGTCACAGGTTGCTGGTATTGTTTATGCAGAAGTAATTATCAGTGAGAGTACCTGAATATCATTTTGCCTTAATTGTTAATTGTCTTTTTGATAAGCAAATAAACCCAAGTAGTTTGAATGTTTGTATCATTTCACATTTAATTACCCACACCACACAAGTAGTTAACACATCCTTCCAACAACCACACTCATGTAGTTTCCAGTTATCTTCTAGATTACGTATGTATTTTGGGAACATTAATGGTCCTGTAACTTTCTTATGTTTACATTGAAAATTTCTCTCTGCCAAGAAATGGTGTTCTCTATTTCTTGCGGTGAACCTTATAGCCTTGCCATCGATAGATGAAGACGTATCGATTGCAGAGGTCATGAACATCACAGTTTTAGCGGCTTCGCCATACATCGTAGCTACTAAACCACGTGACCGCTACCCACACGAGTCTGCCAACTTGGAAGCTACGAAGACGTCTATGTACCTCGCTGTAGGACAGAAGGAAGTCGCTTGTCTTCCGGCAGCCACCATAAGTAGGTCATCTCAGGTATGCTAAGCGACCTTCTCACCACCATTGCTTCTGGACTCTGAGTACGTTACCGCTCAGCTCTGCTGAACTGTTAAGGCGATTTCCCTTAGGCATCTGCACTGATTTTATCCCAATTTATAGTAAATGCAAGGCCTGACCAGAAATGAAAGTAACAGACCAGGGAGTTCTAGATGGCGAAGCGTTTGGAAAGAAAGAAAAAAAAACAGTTTAGGTGCGGGGTGGTTGGCGCAGTGGATAGAGTGCAGAACGGTAGTCCAAAGGTCGTGGTGTCGAGTAGCTACAAAGTTAGTTCTTTTTTATTTTAAACTACATTAGTACTCGCTTTTTTTCGTTATTGTTTAATCGAATCTTTATGTTGTTCACAAACACCTTTTAAACTTTTCAGTCTAATTATGCCGTATAAGAATGGTTTTTTCCGAATGTACTTCTGACCATAAAGCGATACTGGTAGCAGTAGTCCAAAAGCTTTGTTAATCATGCATTTTGCATTCTTGTGGAAATGTTCCCACAGCATCTTTCATTCCCTAACAGATATTTCTTTATATCTAACCGAGAAATGAGAAATCACTTTTCATAAATTTAGGTTTAACGTTTTTTGAATTTAAGGAAATATTTTCTTAGAAACTTTCATCGTGTATTGCACTCGTTTAGGGATTCAATTTTCAGAAACACTGAAACACATTTTTTTAAATTTGTAACTGGGAAGTCCAATACCAGTTGTCATAGATATAACCTTAAAAATTCTTTAGTGGCTCTATAGTAATTATTTATTTTCAAAAAAATTTTCACCACTATCTTATCCCTTTAGTGAAGAATTTCCAAAAATGCTGAAACACATAATTTTTATTTTCTGACTAAAAATCCAAATCTAATTTTCGTTGTCATAGCTTCAAAAGTCCTTAGCGACATACTTTCGAAAATCCTTTCATCCTCTATTTCACCATCTTAGGATTGGAATTTCGGGCAGTCCCGTCTTAAACGATGCCACAGTACAAAATCCACATCCTCTCCAAATTTCAAGTTTTTGTCATTAGTGGTTTGGGCTCCATGATGGTGAGTCTGTGAGCCTGACGCTATTTCACCCCCATAGGTGTTGAATTGCCGAAAAACAGTGAAAAAGTTTTTTTTTATGTCTCCAACCTAGAAGCCAAACACCAGTTTTGCAAAATTTAACTTTAAAATACTTTTCTAATCAAATATTTCCATAAAAATTTTCACCCCCTATATCACCATCTTAGCGGCCTAACTTCAAAAAATACAGACATGCGTGTGTTTCATTTCTAACAGAGAAGCCAAGTACAAATTTTCATAGATTAACTTGAAAAATGCTTGCACAATGAAATAATTCCATAAAAGCTTACATCCTCACAAGGATGAAGTCCCAAAAGCAATGAAATTAATATTTTTTTATTTCTATTGTAAAGCCAAATTTAAATTTTCATAGTTTGAGCTTTAATAATGCTTTTACAATAAAACATTTTCATAAAAATTCCTGTTTCACCCCCTTAGGGGTTCACTTCCTAAAAATACTGAAACATGTATCTTTGATTTGTAACCAATGACATATTTTCAGAAAAGCTTTCACCCACTGGGGTTAAATTTCCAAAAATGCTGAAACACTCTTCATTTCTGGCCAAGAAACCAAATATTACTTTCATAGGTCTAGCTTCGGAATTACCTTAATAGCGACATAAACAAAAGCCTTCATTCCTTATTTAGCCCCATTAGTTTCGGAATTTCGAAAAATGCCTTCTAAAGCGGCGCCTTCAGTATAGGACAAACACCTTCTTCAAATCTGAAGTTTCTGTTCTTAGCGGTTAGGATTGGGCAAAGATGAATCAGTTAGTCAGTCGACCAATCAGTCAGTCAGGACATTGCATATTATATATATTTCTACGTTATTTACACTACAAGTAAACCGAAATGATAATACATTGTATTTATTATTATTTTCATAGAAGGAAGTGAAAAAGAAAGGTAAAGGAAAATTTGGGACTACAAGTAAAATTCCAAGAAATGACTATACTCGTATTTACAGCGTACACGAGCATGCTGCAAATATAGTTCCAGAAAAGAATCGTAAGGCGTACAAGATAACTTGGGATATTAAGCTATATCGTTTTATTGCTTTACTGTTGATGTTTTATCCGTCAAGAAGTTATATTCATTGTAAGAATAGGGGAAGGGGTGATTTTCTCTGCACATTGTACACGTTCCAACGCCGCATTTCTACAATTACATGGTTTTTTTTTTTTAATGTTTGGCTTGCATTCATAATAAAACCTCTCACGTCAGGTAGTTTGACAGCAAACTATGCGTAACATTGCTCGATGGTAAAAAATGTAACAATCTAAAAACGCAGACGTGTTCACTCAAATTACAATCCCCTCTTGGAGAGTTACTTACAGAATCCACCTGGACACTGTAGGTAATAATTCTTTCTTGGAAATTTGCTTGCTGTCACAAATTTTCTTTTATCTCTCCTTCCTTTCCTTTTCATTCCTTTAAGAAATTACTAATAAATACAATATACTGAATACTATTTTCGTTTATTCGCAGTGTAAGTAATGTAAACATTGAAGTAAAAAATATTTCCACGTAGGGATCCTACTGTATGACCCCCGGATTAAAGAATGCGCTCTTTATGCTGCGCCAACTGCTGCTGGCAAACAACGCTAACATAAATGGTTCATGCCCCACCCGACCCGCGCCAGAAATGCTATTTTCTTCCAAACATTTGTCATCTTCCCATAAATTTGGACGAAGTCGCTGATTACGAGTAGCTGTGGTCCCCTTGTCAGCCGAGTCCGTCGTCTCATCCTGCTGTAGTGCCACGGGACATTCTCAACAGCGTTCGCCTACTACGAGTGATAGACTGGAAAATATTTCTTCTGCATATGTGTGCTACCGGCTCTGTGTCGTATAGATTATTCGTAATTTGCTCATTTCACTAATTTTATCGTGTGATAGACGCTGAACTTCTGTAACCTCAACTGGTATGTGCTTCTACTTCATTTATTATATGGTAAACAGTAATTTTCCTGAATGTAAGTATGTGACAATTAAGTTGTACTAAAGCTTCATGGCCAGTAAATATCCAACAGTAAAAGTAATTTCTGCCAAAATTTGGACTAGCGCAGGGGTAGCCTCCTCGGCTGGCTACAGCACCTGCAATCCATCAAGTTGTCGCGGCCTCCTGTGCCGTGTCCCGCCAGACCGGCGAGTGGGCCGCGGGGCTGCCTATCTAAGGCGCCTGCCACCAGCAGCCACCCGGCGACCCCGACACGACGCGGTCTTTTCCCGTCTGCGGCTTCCGACAGCGCCAGCAATAAATACATCGTTCTGGGACGTGCCTGGCCGCAGCAAGACCGCAATATCTTTCTGAGAGCTTGTGTCGACGTCGGCAACGTGTTGTTCTGTCAATAGAGAGAAGCGCACAGAAGATGCAGTGGCTCCCAGATGAAAGATGAGAAAACCGCTCCGACTGCGGGGGCACACAATTGCGAAGTAAAAGTGAGGCGCAGGTACTGTGCTATTCGCTGAAAGTTTTGTTTCTGATAATGGCGAACTGCATACTGCAATGTAGTTCCATAGCGTGATGGAGGTCCTCGGTATACGTAATATACTGCTACTTTTATGGTCAGCCTGAAATGGTAACCATTGACCTCGCTATATCGCAAATGTACCTTTCCTCCAATCACTATATATTATGAGGTTACTTGGAACACCACAGAACGAAATCTCTCATTTGTTGTAGTTCTCCCTCAATATATCTTTCTCAACCGTAGGTTCGGTGACCTTATATATAAAAGGCAGATAATTCGGAAAAGATTTAATTACGATTTTTTTATCGCTATGATGTAAAACGCAGTAACTTTTGACATTGTATGAATATACAGCATTCTTATCGATCTTACAGTCTGTTGTATGGAGCTAATTCCTTTTCTTCTAATACATTCTATTGTATGGAGATAATTCCTTTTCTTCCTTATATACACTGATCAACCACCGACCTACAACCGATATAAACCCGTCCAGGCGACAGCAGCGTCACCTGTAGAAGAATCACTGTTAGTCAGACACGCACACACTGCGTGTAGTATCAGTGCGCTGCCCGTGTGCAGAGTGGGGAATGCGCGCCGTGTATTAGAATTTGACCGAGGGCAGATCGTGATGGCCCGAAGACTCAGCAAGAGCATGTCGGAAACTCCACCGTTTGTCGGGTGTTCGAGGAGTGCCGTGGTGAGCATCTTCAGCACGTGGCGAAAGCAAGGTCAAACCACGTCCACACGTCTTGGTTTTGGGCGGCCACCCCTCATTACAGATGTCTGTTGTCGTAGGCTTGGCAGACTGGTAAATCGAAGCAGGTGGCAAACTGTGGCGGAACTAACATCAGATTTTAATGTTGGGTAGAGTAAAAGTGTGTCTGAACACACACAGTGCACCGAACACTCCTACAGATTGGTCACTGCAGCCGACGACCCATGCATGAGCCAACGTACGACATCGGCAACTACGACTGAAATGGCATGAGACCATCGGCACTGGACGTTGGCGCAGTGGCAGAGTGTTGCATGGTTTGATGCTTCCCTATACCTTCTTCATCATGCCGGTGGGAGGATGCAAATCCGCGTCTTCCAGGGGAACTGCTCCTTGACACCTGTAATGTTGGATGGACACAAGCTAGCTGCGACTGCAATATGCTCTGAGGAAAATTCACGGAGCATCCATGAGTCCAGTGGAGCTCGTGCACGACACCATGACGGCCAAGGGGTATGGAACACTGGTGGCAGTCAATGTATACCCTTTCATGATGATCTTGTTTCCTTACGGCAGTGGAATTTTTCATCAAGATAATGCACCATGTTACAGGACCAGGAGTGTGCTGGAGTAGTTCGTGGAACATAGTAGCGAGTTCCAATTAATGTGCTGGGCACCTAACTAGACAGATCTGAACATGATCGAACATATCTGGGATGTGACTGAACGTGGCGCCTGAGTTCATTGCCTTCCTATCCGGAATTTACGGGAATTAGGTGACTCATGTGTGGAGATGTGCTCCCACCTCCCTCTAGCGTTCTACCAAAGCCTCACTGCTTCAATGCCAAGACACGTCGCCGATGACATCCGCGCCAGAGACGGACATACTGGCTTTTTGGTAGGTTGGCATAATGTTTCTGGCTGCCTGGCGTTTTGGATTTCGTTTTCCGAATATTTTTGGCGGGATAGTGGTCAGTTAATGATCCACAGCTGATGAATTTCATTCGGCTATGGCACTTCCGCAACGCCTCCCCCCCCCCCCCCCCCCCCCAAACAAAAAAATCTATCTGAAATCGAAATTAAACGGATTAAAATAATAATGCTTTAAAATTACAAAATGTATCATTTTAGAATAATGGTTTTAGAATGTATCGAAATTTTAAATTGTTTTTGACTTGATCAGTGATAGGACTGTGAACATCTGTGTCAACATCTTTCTGGCACTTTAACTTCACACATTAAACATCGTGACGTTCTCTATTCTTATTATGAAATATCTGTTCCGTTCATAACTGTGATGCCCACACTTTTCATTAGTTTGTTTTACATATTATGCGTATCATCACCTTAAATCCTGAGGCTAAGGTACGTGCATAAAATCAAAGCAGGGAATCAAGAATGTTAATGGACAGACATCCATTAGTGAGTGACGACGTAATTTTTAAAGTGTCACTACTCTTAAAATCATGCGTATGTGGACATAGCGACTGCAGTAATTTAAACATTGTACAAAAACTGTCAAAAAGCTCCACAAGAGTAGTATGTCCAACAGACGTTAAACAAAAATGAAGTTATTTCGATAGAAGCAGTCTTGCTTGATCGGCTGTAAGTTATCTCGAACACTTAATGGGCAATGATCAGACCACTCCACAATGTGAAAAAGAGTAATACACTTTCTTAGGGGCCAAAGAACTTGAATACAATTATATGAACATAATAATGTAAAAGCACAGTTGAAGTATCCTTGGTTACAGCAGAAAACGGTGGCGCGGAGGACGCTACTCTGAAGAGGCGTGAAGAACACTGCTTTCTAAAGCTCAGTCGCCAGTAATTTAATAGCGAAAGCTCCGTCCACAGCCTATGGCATGACGTCACTAATAGCCAATAAATATGACACATGACAACTTTTTGATTGATCCATTTATGAAAATGTATCATTATTAGAAATTTGGTCATAGAATGGACAGCTAAGGATGTTTGAAATATTATGTTAAACGATGGGCATTATAAAAGGTCAAAAGCAGAGAAAAAACCATTATTCAGTGGCATTGGCTCATTTAAACGTACGCTGTCCTCTGCAGGGACTTATGGAAGACGTAAACATAGCAATGATGGTTGGTAGGATGCCAACTGGTAACCAGGCTACTAAATATAGCTCGGTACGTTCCGTAATCAGTCAAAGGTGATGCGGAAGCCAGATGGAAAGAAGGGCGCCAACCGGTAACCAAGGACACGATATGGGAACCGATAAGTGCCGCCGTCAGTCACAGACGTTGCGGTGGTACCTGAGCTATATAACATGCAGATATTATGCTTATGTATACGTGCAGTTAGCTGCCTGTTATTTCATTAAGGTTGGGTAAAATTATCGTTTAATAAAATAGAGCCACTGCTTATAAGAAAGACAGAGATGTAAAACGTTACAATCTTGGGTACATATTAAGAAAGTACAGCGAACTTTGTGAAAATGCGATGGAGATCATACATGAATTTTGGTCAAGAAATAACATTGTAACATTACTGTTAAAAGGCTGTGTGTAACCTTAGGTATTATATTGGCATTATATTCTGTGTAAAAAGGAACACAGAACGGTAACATTTTGTAAATAAAGTAATATTTGCAAGAAATTCGAAGGATGTAATGTAAATGTTGTCACAGATATAGAAATATTTTAATACTGAGACACTTCAAACAATAAATAAGTCGGGAAGTGACAAAATGTACCATAATGGACAGCAAATATTTACATAGTAGTCTGAAAGTGCAATTATTCGTGGTGTACAATAATATTAGTTTATTCGTAACCCACAAAATCTCTATATGGACAAATATCTTGTTAATTTATTGCCTCTCTTTAGTGTGTGTAAAAATTATGAGTATGCCACTGTTGCTCGAATCATACTATAAAAGAATAAATATATGTGCACTAATTTGCCACAGGGTATCGCAAATACCATCAAGGTACAGGTTTCTTGAAATTAGATTAACCAGAGGCGTAAATTATGGGCAGGCTCGACTTTAAGCAGCTTGCATAGCAAATAAGAATAAACTTAATACATTATTACGAATGAGAAAAGTTCATGTATTTTCATTTCGTTTCTTATTACTTAGATGAAATAATTTATAAACTGCCAATACCTATTACATACATTAATCAAGAATGTATTTGCTTTACATAATTCACCGTCTTCTTCCACTAACGTTCCACATATTCCTGTAGTCTTTTTTTATATTTTGAGCGAATTTTTCCTTTAAGAGAGGAAGTTTCATCACGTGTAATAATGTATTTTGTTTATTATTTTCATTATTCGTGTTGTAGAAACTCGAGCCTGCCAATAATTTACACCTCTTACGCTTCTGGTTAATCTAATTATAAGAAACCTGTACCTCATTGGTAAGTGCGTTTCGTGATTACATTTACTCCAAGCATTTATTGCCATTAATTTATTGTCGTTTTATCGTTCGCTCTTTTTTCCACTTGCAGTTTTCGAAAAATCTCTTGCTTTAAAGATGATTTACATAGAATAAAAATGGGACGACAGAGACAGTTCGGCTGAACTAATTTAGGAATGGATCCCTAGGGAGAATCGTACAAAATACACAGAAGGAGGATACTATCACTAATATCTCCATCCATATGTACATGCAATAAAAAGCTGGATTGGTCAGTTACCTTGTCGTTACAAGCTCGTCTTTCTGGCAATAGACTGGAAGTCGAAATAGAACAACAAGGTAGATGAACAACCGTATCAAAGGGACGACTGTTGTGGTTCTCTGAGGACAGGTTAGAGGTTACTCTCCACCCTAGTTTCTTCGCTATAATTTTCTCCTTTTCAGCACACCGAATTAAATCCGTAAACTCCATGTTGAATTTACCTCCTGCTTACCAAATCAGTTATTCTGTGTTGTTTCAGGATGTGTCCTATCTACTTGTAACAGTCAAAACTGTCGAGTACAGTGTTCACGTTTCACAGCTGTCAAAAGGTTAGTGCACCAGCTGCCAGAGACACTCTTGTTTTTCATTGCTGGTTGATTAGTTCTCTTTATTTTTTGTCACTTTCCTTGTAAGTAGCAGTGTGAGAACTTTTTTGCGAATAGACTAGGACTGTTCCAGAGCTTAACTAGTCTGAAGTTCTTACGGATATTATTCTTTTGCCTTTTGTATTTCTTAATAAATGTTTAATAATCACGGTGCATGTGTGCTTAAATTTTGTGTTCTATTTCGGCTGATTTAATTATCTGCGCTGACTTACTTATCTCTTCAATTACGTTGATTCGTATTTCTTCCAGACTCGATTCCGTAACTCTTCATTACTTCCAGGAACTATCCACCTAATGTCTATTCAACAATCTTCTGAACTAAGATTCAAAAACTTTTGTTCTCCTCTGTATGTACAGTTTATTGTCTCCGTCTCACGTCCTTGTAAGGTCAAAATTCTAATTCGTTAAGAAAAGACATCCTAAAATTTTAATTGAATGGTTTTATACAGGGTGCCCATAATTAAAGTTCCAGTTTCAAAACGCTGTTAAAAAGAGCCACTGCTCAGAATTACGTCAAATTTTAACACCATATAATTAACATAGGGGGAAACGTTAAGGAACAAAAAGATTTACCGAAAATTTTATCAGTAGATGACATTGCCTACTGCAACTGCCTACAACAACAATTTGAAGTGTTTTCAAAAATGTTCAAATGTGTGTGAAATCTTACGGGACTTAATTGCTAAGGTCATCAGTCCCTAAGCTTACACACTACTTAACCTAAATTATCCTAAGGACAAACACATACACCCAAGCCCGAGGGAGGACTCGAACCTCCGCCGGGATCAGCCGCGCGGTTGATGTGTTTCGAGACGTCGGCTGGTTATGAAACCGTACATGTTTCAGCTGTTACTAGCTCTGTGTGCTGATTACAAACGCGAAGTGTGGCATTTTGTAAAGAGATTGTTGATGGTATTGACTATGATAACACTTCAACGCATCGTGTTCAGTGATGAAGAGACTTTCCATGTTAGTGGTCAGGTAAACAAACACAATGATTGAATTTTGGGTCTTACAGAACCCACATGCAGCCATTGAACATGTACGAGATTCGGCCAAAGTCAATGTGTTTTGCGCGATATCCCAATCATCTTTTTATGGCCCTTTCTTTTTTTTATGGAAACACGGTTAACGGTCAGCAGTATGCCGCTATGTCACAAAACTGGTTGTTTTCGAGGTTGCACGAAGACAACTTCTTTCTTCAATAAGAGGGGACACTCCCTCACTGGAGTCGCTAATTGCATGAATATCTGAATGAAACTCTACCGAACCGTTGGATTGGTTGTCAAGATGCTGGCTACTTAGAGTGTCTCAGCTGGGCTCCACGGTCACCAGATTTGACATCCTGTAACTTATTCCTGTGTGGTTTAGTTAAAGACAACGTTTATGTACCACCACTCCGAAAGAAACTGGAAGAGTTGAAGAACCTGATCCGTACTGCCATAACGTCAGTGACGAAGGACGTGCTTGCCCGAATATGGGAGGAATTTGAGTATGAATGTGATATTGTTCGTGTCGCTGATGGACATACTGAACATCTGTAACCTGAACTTGAGACGTTCGTAAATATGTGCGTTAAGTTTCATATTCGTATGTCTTAAAGTTTAATAAATGTATGCGTTCCAAATACGTATATTCTTTTGAAACATCCAGTATATATTCTGACGCAGGTATCAACGTAAAAATCTATACATGTACGTACATAGTTAAGTGCTGGTGATGGCCTAGATGCGTCTGGTATTTATACAAATAACAGGCTAGCTGAGGGCCTACACCTAAGGTATACGAGTAACCGTTATCGTAAATTTAATAGTTAACATGCAGCATGCGTAGCCATTAATTAAAATTACTTAACTTTGCAAAATGAGCGTCTGACTGTAACACATGAACTGATATACAATATTTGGGGTTAGATGCATACTTAAAATCCACATAAAAAGTGTAAAGAGTAATAATGAAACCTCCTGGCCTGGAAAAGTAAATAACACAAAGTTAGTAGGGATACATAACCACCTATGGCAAGCTAACGCAGACAAACAATGTATTTGTCGCAGATAGCAAGAAAATCTGCACCTGTTCTTATTACCCGTCTAAACTGTCGCAGGGGTTTTCCTCCATTGGCCCTTGTCTTGGCGCTTTTTTTTTCCTTTGCCCTTAAAACTGCTGCTCCTCATCGCTTTCCTTTCACTTCCATCACCCGAACGGGCCCATGTTAGTGAGTAATTCTACCCAGATACATGGACAACATCAAGGCACCACATCCTGTGAACTCCATGATTTGCAGCTATCAATATATAAGTGACAGTATATCTGTTTAGATGGTCACCACGATGGTGTGAGCGCGGAGTGGCTCATCCTTTATCGAAAAAAATTAGCGAGAACTGTAAAAGCCAGAATAAGAAGTTTCAACATAACTTCACATTTGCAGATCAAAGTCTTCCAGCACGACAAAAAAATTCGCCATAATGGAAGTGTAAATAATTACAAAACAGTGACTGTAAATTATGACATCGATAGTCGGTAACACACCTGGAGTGGCAACTCAACGGGGCTTGACGAAGAAGGCGCAGTCTCCTCGCCAATGGTGGCTGGCGCACACGACTGCACGCCAACCTGCTGCAGCGTTCAATGCTGCTCAAACTAGTAGGTTTCTGAATATATCAGAATAACCGTTTGGATTAAACTAATTCTGTTCATTCAGCAGTAATTCCACTGGCGTTATCCGTGTATTTAAATTTCCAGTTCTTCAGGCAGTTTCAGTAATTTCCCTTTGATGCCTTATGCAATACTTCCATATTAACCTGTATGTTTTCTGCCTCATGTCTTTCTTTATCCAATGTGTACCGAAAGTGCTCTTATTTTGGCTATATGTATGTTCTTTAAAATCAGTCTTGAAATTGTAAAACCTGTCGTAGTCTTGGCATTTGATCTTATAGAAGCAGATTCTAAACATTTTTCGCTGTTATTGCCAACTTTGTGACGTAGCCTACAATTAATTGTACCTTTCTTTCGAAATGCAATTCTTACTTTCAATTTGTAATTGGGACATGACATATTGTTAATAGTGATCCTAACCAGTTCCCCTTCCCCCCCCCCCCCTTTTGTGTAATTTAGTTTCCGAACGAACCACAAGAACGGATGGATTCCTCATTTTGAATCTACGTTCCTCTTTCTCATCTAGAAACAAAAAGATACTGTTTTCAATTCTTTTCGTTATATCTAACTGAAATTTGTAGACAGGATTTATCTCAACCCCAACTGTGTTATTGTCTGCAAGAATTTTTTAGTTTTCTCGTATAAAAAGCAAAATGAAATAGGTTTTGAATTGTCCTGGGACCAAAATCGGATAAAAAACTAAATAACATCGGTTTAAAAAAAAGCATAAAAGCAAAATGACATCGGTTTCTGACTGTCGTGAGACTGGCGCAAGACATGTTCACTATTCTGTCCACCGATTTCTTCCACAAGTTGGACAAACAGCATATTCCATTACAGATCGGAGGGCCTCGGTGGTCATGTTCAGATTGAGTTGCACATTGTGTGCCTTCAATTCAGCTACTCGTAATTGGAGCACTCAACTCAACATCTTTCACATCACTCCGCAGCTAGAAGTCACACGAATTAAGATCAAGTGATACGGATGGCCAGATTGTACGGAAATAACGGCTGATAGTTTTAGCATTTCCAAAATATCCCTGGAGCAGACGCTTCAGAGGCTGTCCCGTGCAAAGAGGAGTGCCATTTTGCTTAGAAATGACTCTAACCACATATCCACAATGTTGAATAGTTGGAATGACGTTGGTTGCGCAAAAGATTATCACAGCGTTCACCAGTGATGGTACAAATGACAGGTCCTGTAGAACCCATCTCCTCGAAAAAATACGGCTCTACGATAAACTATGTCATCAACCTATACCAGCAGTCATGTTTGAAGAATGAAGTAGTACTGTTTAATGGCGTGGGGATTAACCATTGCCCATAATCTGCAGTTCTTCTTCGAAATGGATATGGGCTTCGTCTGTCCATAGAACGTCCATGTCTTCATTGTCCACGTCCATGCGAGCAGTAAATTCCAGAGCGAATGTTTGTTTTGCTGGAATGTCAGTAGGAAGCAATTTCTGAACATTTGTGACTTACTTTCCAAAGAAATTGAGGACATTTCGTAGGATTTAATGCACCGTACTCGCGGGCACGTCATTCCCCGTGCACTACGTGTTTGCACACCACCCCATGATCCCCTTCTGCAAAGGTGTGGCCATATCCTCGACAGACGTCGGATCAACTTCAAAAGAAGCTGTCTTTGAAATTTTGTTATCATTTTCTCCAGACCCTTAGCAAAAATCTGGGCAATGCCTTTCTTCATACCCATGAGGGTGTGGAACTTCTGCAGGGCTACTGGTGAACAGACACCGTTCTTGTAAAAGAGCTTTACCAGGTGCGTGCGATCCTTCACGGAGACATTCAAGTTGAGCGTCTCGGACGCAAACTGAGGAACAGCTGTGTGACGCACTTCTGTTGGCGTGCATATTATGCAGCTTATAGCGCAATCTATTCGTCAAATTTTCGTTGTTTTGTGTGCGTGTGCGTGTGTGTATGCGTATGTATGTGTATTCCACGAAGTTTCCCCCTGTGTCAATAATATGCTGTTCAAATTTGACGTCATACTGAGCAGTTTTTCTCTTTCTACGGCGGTTTTAACCTGGACCTTCAATTATGAACACCCTGCAAACCTCATTTTCAGACTGGCTTTCCTTGTTATTGCCAAACTTCATATTATTTAATTTCTGCCGTAGATAGTTATTTTGTAATCAAATCTCGTCGACCAGTTAAAATGTTCATTTCCTAATCTAATTCAGTATTATCCGACTTCACTGGGCTAGGTATTAATCCCTGTTTTCTTTTCATTACTGTTTACCTTCTAACTTTTTCTACGTTAATGATTCCAGTCCAAAGAGGTTCCAAATCCTTTGAAAACCTCTCACAGACGTACAATATCATCCAAAAGGTTGAAACTTTTCATTCACCTTTAAATGTCCGTTTCGACATTTCTTCTCAATTTCTATAACAGTTTGCTCAATATTAGAGACTGAGGAACATACGGAATATTCTTCAACTTGTCTCACTGTTTTATCATATACTCTTCTTCACATCCTTCTAATCTTATAGCAGTAATCACGGTTCTGTACAGTACATAGATAACCTTTCGCTCACTTATGGCATCTGAATCACAGAGACTGTTTTTCCCTTCTTTGTCCAGTACATCCATGCTATCTGAGCTCTTAATGCTCATACGTCCGATTCTTATTTTTCCACAGATTTATTAAATTTTGTTGTTGGCAGCATATGTTTATGCTATACACTTTCGTGACAAAAGTCATGATATACCTCCGAATATCGCGTCGGTCCACCTTTTTCCCCGCGTAGTGCAGCAACTCGACGTACCATGGACTCAACAAGTCATTGGAAGTCCCTGCAGGAATACTCAGCAATGCTGTCTCTTTAGCCATTCATAATATTGCCGGCGCAGGATTTTGTGCACGAACTGACCTCCCGATTATGTCTCATAAACGTTCAATGGGATTCATGTCGGGCGATCTGAGTGCCAAAATCCATTGCTCGAATGGTCCAGGGTGTTCTTCAACCAGTCACAAACAATTGTGGCCCGGTGACATGTCGCATTGCCATCCCTAATCATTCCATCGTAGTGGTGTCCAATATTTCATGACTTGTCACCCGATTGTAGTAAAGCGTGCTTCTACCACTTCAAATTAGCTCTAGTGGAGTGCTATTTTGCATCTTCTTTCAGTCTCATTTTTTATACGTCTGTGTTCTTTAGCCTCCTCCGTATGCTTCATTTCCTTCTTTTATCTATTAAATTTATTACCTCATATGTTAACAACCATTCATACTGGGCCTTGTCCTTTTACTTACATATTCCTCCGCTTCCTTTCTAGGTAGTACAAGAAAAAAGGTAATGCAGGTGGCATTCGAAAGCCAAGAATTTTTAGATTGAGCACTTCCTGGCATTTTATTTACTTATAGTCGTACCTGAACGGGATTGAAATTTAAACTATTATTAATGTAGCAAGGTTCCTATCACATAAATCGGTATTACTTTGTTCGTGACATATTAACATCATGAACCCTTTCGTGAGTAAAAGCTGAAGTCACTCAAGACCGTTCTTCAGGGGCTCAGCCGTCACTTTTAGTTGTTTGCATTTGAATGAGTTTTTGGCCAAAGCGCAACGGTTCTCCTGAGCCGTTCATTTCGCTCTGTTCTTCGTCAGTTACTTGCCAAACATGAAGCAGTCCCATAACGTGCGTAGTGACGTATGAGTGGAGATTGGACACTTCCAAACTTACAGAAATGAGGTAAATTTGTAACATATAGCCTCAAGGACAATCACAACAATCTTTCAGTCGCTAATAAATATAAATAATACTCCGAATAGGTGGCATGTAAGTTTCCAGTGAAACATGTAAGTCAGAACCCTCTGGATTCCCAAACATAGCGATTATAAGAGGCTGCATTTATCTTCAGATCCAGCCACTAAAAAGTTTTAAAAGCATTTTGTAACCGTCTGCCTAAACAATTCGTTTTAATTTCATTGCTATATGTACTGTGTGCTACGATGACCTTTATAATAATTTCGTATCCTTGATTTAGGGAGACTCCATATCAGTTTCTTTAGATTAAATTCTTTTAACTTTTATGGTGTGTACGCGTTTTTAGACATTCAAAAGAAATTAAATGTCTAATCAAGAATTTTCTATTTTTAGACGATTTTTAGATTCAGTTACACTTTCTCATCAATTAACTGTACCAGAAGATATCTTAAAATAATTAGACAACTTCACCACTCATGAAAACGGCTGAAATTTCTAATGAACCACACAACAGAACAGATAAAGTGATATGCTTGCATATGAAGTATACGTTCGTGGGAAACTAATGTTTCTCAAGCACTCTTTAAGAAACAGAAGAGTTTACCAACAAATCGAATCACAACGTGTCTCAAGCAAGTAAACAGGATCTTTTTTGTATAGAAGATGTGAATTCCACATAGATTTTAGTAAATAAAAGTATAATTTTACAGCAACAACTAGCGGAGCCGCTAAATCACGCACACTTAATTTTACCAACTATCTGTTCTGCTGTCAAAACATTTCATTGGTGAACGCCTTCATTGGTTTAAGACCGAGAGCTCCGTTTCTCTTAGGAACTACATAGTGGGGAACAAAAACAATCTGGAAGCCATTTCTGTGAGTTAGCTGTAACTTGGAGGACGCGGAGCGTAAGATCTTCCTTTCACAGAAACCGTGAAGTTTCGGTAGAAACCGAAACTTTCCAACGTAGGAGGACGAAAACAGTAAAAGTTCGTCAAGCGTACGCAGACTTCTCAGCCAGTCTTAGCCAGATATCACATTCTCTGCCGTTTAAGCTGTTGACGATAGTGTTCTATCTTAGTGTTCTTATGAAATATGTGTCTACGATGCCTTGTATTTATAGATCTCGCAACCGACTTTCCTATGGGAAATATCTCTGAACATAGGTCGCTGCAACAATGAAAAGATTAGGGAAATACTTACATCACATTATACGATATGTTAAATGCCTTTCCTGCCCTAAGTGATGTAAAATGTCACAAATAAGATAATTTGTTGAATAACTGAATATTGTAATAAATTATAGAGAAAAAGAAATGTTAGTATCAATTTGAGAAAAATTTTTCCTTCATACAATTTCTGCGACGTCTTACCTCAGTAATTTCGTGTAACATGTACGAACCACGCAGCTAGAACACGGATTAATGCTGTGACACTGTTCACGAAACAATAAACGCCCTCGACACCAAGAAAAACCTGACGGCCTCTTTTTTGACAGAATTCGTGTAGTTTTAGCTCTAAAAATTCAGATTTGGTGAATGTATGATACAAGTGGACATTCCGTCTATAGTACGAGAGGTAATAGAAATCATACAGGGTACTCTCCGATACCAGTCTACCATGCTGGACTTGTGTTGAACTTAACGCCGTGAAGATGCGACGGGATATGAGTGCTTGTGTGTTAGTGCATGTGAGGTGCGGTGAGTGAGGATCGTTCTCTTTGACCTTCCGTTTTATTGTTTCCTGTCGCGATAAGTGTCACAGTTTCAAGCTAACTTCCTTATTGTGTTCTTTGTTATATATATTGTAATATGTCAAGACGTTCTATTAATTAGAATTAAATTACAAACGGACAATCAATTAAGAAACAAACACTTCATTTTATATCGTGGTGGAGTGCTGTTTATTACAACTTAGATTGGTTGGACAAAATTATAAAGAAATTGGAAACACAACACATTACTACACCTAGTGCAGTGTATGAACCGTGTTGGCATTCAAAACAATTTCCAGTCGTCTCAGAATGGATAAATACAGTGCCTGTGGGAATTGCAAGTGAATCGCATACCAATCTTCTTGCAAAATAGCGGCGTGTTCTGGCGACGACGAGGGTGGTGGGTAATTATTACGCGCTCTTCTCTCCAAAGTGGAGCAACAAGTGGGATGCGACAATTCATCTTCGTGCTTACAAAACGAGTCCTGGACGATGTGAGCTGCGTGAACAGGGCCCTGTCTTCTTGGAACGCAGCATCACCATTGGAGGACAAGCATTGTAAAATGGGATAGACTTCATCAGCCAAGATGGTCACATAATCCTTGGAAGTAGTTCAGCCTTGCAGAGTACTAACGGGGTCTGTCCAGTTCACCGCCTAAACTCTGCCACGTTTCGTTCTCGACACGTAAACTCGGCCAGAATTTGGAAAAGATGTGAAACAAGACTCATCCGTCCCAATGGCTTTCTTCCATTGTTCCATAGACCAGCTTTTATGGCTTCGACAGCATATTTTCCTGTTACACTCATATGGAACTCCCGCTCGCCACGCAATTTTTTGCTTGTGGAGGTCCGTCCGTGATGTTTCGGTGCTCACAGAGTTTGCGAGTGCGACGTTTAGTTATGCAGAGACTTTTGTGGTCCTCTCATTTTTCCTCAGAATCCTCTTATGACTGTCTGACACGAACACCTACTTTCCTCAGCGTTGTGACTTAGCTGGTGATGTTTTTCCGCTTCCCCCCACATTCGGTATCAATCTTCCATACCGTTCCTCTTGAAACAACGAACACTTCGGCTCCCTTGCTTACGGAAGTAACAATCATATGGAAGCAACAATCATACGACCACTAACAACTTGCCCACGTTCGAATTCATTTAGCTCCGACACAATGCATTCACAACTCCACAGAACACTGCTCTCGCCAGTACTGACATTTGCAATTGTTGAGGATATTGCTCAGATGTTCAAATACAACATTGAAGCTTGCAGGCCTGGCTAGCATCTGCATTTATGTTCAAGTATAATTTTCTCGCGGTGTTTCCGTATTTTGTCCAGGCCCTGTATATTATGTATGCAGGTAAAGGAGACAAAAATTTAGTTACTATTCAGTAGACCTACTCGATTCAACCGCATTTCTGTAACTCGCTGGCTGCGTAATCTCAAAAGGCAACGAACTCAAATATATTTTTGTGTAAATTTTGCGCATATTGATTACTTTTCCATTTCCAAATAAAACTGTACATACAACGAAAATGACACATTTTGAGAAATATGACATAACTGGAATTTTGTGCAATGTCGTGAGTGAGAAAACAAGTAACGTATACATAGACTTCTGCAGATGGCGTACTGCTTGTCTTTCTATTAAATTCACTGCACAGACGAGATCATCTTTAGATATTCGTAGCCCACTGCCTTCCGCCCTTTGACCAGAGGTGATGTCTCTCTGTATTAATCCTCGCCAGTCGCTGTATACGCTGCATGCGATTTTTGCGTTTGATTTGTGATAAGGCAGTCAACTTAATGGGACAACAAGCACATATTTGGAATACACGTAATACTGCAAAAGAAGTACCTAAGAAATATTTAGGAATACAACGTTGTTATAACGGGAAAGAGCATTGGTATTCAACTGCAATAAAAGTGTGAAAGGCAGTGAAACTTATTTCAGAATTTTAGAAAGCAGTTTTTAAGCTCTGTAAAACGCGAATTTTTGCCGGAAATGAAAAAAAAAAAAACTTTACCCAGTCTACCCTATGCAAATTTCCACGATGACTTATCGTTATGTGCCGAAAAAGAGAAAGGGCACCAGCATCTGTTGATGGAAGTAGAATTAACTGTTGTTTCTGCTTCACCGTAAATTATTTTCTAAGTTGCATTCTATGGGAATAACATTTAAAAACTAAGCTATATTTATATAAAAAATATCATTTTTCTGACAATGAGTCTTCTGTCTGGTTTTATGCGGCCCACCACGAATTCCTCTCCCCTGTCATCCTCTTCATCATAGAGCAGCGTTTGCGTCCTACGTCCTCAGTTGTTTTTTGGATATATTCCAAAAAATGGTTCAAATGGCTCTGAGCACTATGGGACTCAACTTCGGAGGTCATCAGTCCCCTAGAACGTAGAACTACTTAAACCTAACTAACCTAAGGACATCACACACATCGATGCCCGAGGCAGGATTCGAACCTGCGACCGTAGCGGTCCCGCGGTTCCAGACTGTACCGTCTAGAACCGCACGGCCACTCCGGCCGGCGGTATATTCCAGTCTCTGCCTTTCTCTATAGTTTTTATCCAGTCCAGCTTCCTCTTGTACTACGGCTATTATTCCTAAACGTCTCAACACTGCCCATTTATGTTCTTTTCTTCGCAGATTCTGTGAAGAATCTCCTGACTCTTTATCACTCACTTAATTCTCAACACCTTGCAACAGCAAACATTGTTTTCCAGATTTCCCATAGTCTGTGATTTACTTTGATGTAATACTGTGCTCAGAATCTACACTCGCAGAAATTCCTTCCTGAAGGTCAATCCGATGTCTGATACTAGTAGAATTCTTTTGACCAGGAATGCCCTCTTTGCCAGCGCTAGTCTACTTTTTGTGTCCTCCTCGCTTCGTCCATAACGCGTTATTTACTTCCTAGGTAGCAGATATTCCTTATTTCGTCTACTTCGTGGTCAACAATTCTGAGTCACGTTTGTCCTTTATACAATTTCTACTCTTTCTCATTACTTTCGCCGTTGTTCGACTTACTCTCAGTCCGTATTCTGCATTCATTAGCCAGTTAATTACACTCATCAGGGCTTGCAATTCATATTCACTTTCACTGAGATTAGCAACGTCACCAGCGAATCTTTCACTGATATTCTGTCATCCAGCATTTTATTCCCTGTCCCTCTCTTGAACCTTCCTTCGTTTCTGTCATAGCTTCTTCAGTGTATAGACTGAATAAGAGGGTCGACAGTCTGTGTTCTTGTCTGACGCCGCCCTTATTAAGCCATGCGTTTCGTTCTTGATCTTCCATTCAACTTTTTTCACTTATTGTGTATAACCATTCAGATCCCATAGAGGACTCAAATTTTTCTGAGAAATTCGAACATCTTTCATTACTTTAGATTGGCGAACGCTTTGTCTAGGTCGACAGATCCTAAGAACGTGTTTTAAGTTTTCTTCAGTCTTGCTTCCATTTTGAAGCGCAACGTCAGTTCTCTTCCCTAGTGCCTTTCCTTTCCGAATACCAACCTGATCTTCTAATCAATAATAAGTGTTATTCTGATCATTACTCTCTCCATCCTACCCTTTTATCAAGTACAGCTTCTACTCACAGTCATCCTGTAGCCGCTATTTCTTCATTTGATAAGATAGGATCGACGTTTTTTGTTTATGTATTTTAGACAAGCAGTGACGTCGCGATGGATCCCTATCTGGATGTGAATGAGTGTTTTAGCGTCGCTCCTCGTTCGGATTTCTCGCAACAGATGCTCGAGAAGCAGCCTCATGGGTGGAAGATTAACCCAGCTACTCCAGCCGATTGAGAAGCCTTTTCTTTGCGCCAAAATCCGTCAAGCTGCTACGACGTCGCTAACATATTAGCCTCTCCTCTGACTTACTGTGGATGTTATTAAGTGTAAGAGGTATTTCCTATCGAAATGATCAGACTATGTGTGTTGCAGTTTGACGAAACACGTATCAACTCTGTACGGTAATGGGAAGCATTGCATACACTCCCCGGAAACAACCTCTCTCTACATGTCCCATGACACACAACAACAGGTCCTTTCTTGATAACCTCGAGAAACGCAAGCATATTTGGAAGTCACTTTTACCGTCGCACGTAATCACTAATTCGATAACTCGATGGATTCCTGAGTGAAGGACCGTAAAATCGTGGATATTTAACCTCTTGCAACAAATTTTCATTATATACACAGTATTCCATGAACAGGATAAAAACGCGTTGACAACAGCTGTAGACATGACACAAACACTCGCTGGAACGCGAAGCATTCCTCCAGTTACGATACAATTACCTGTCATTACCTCTAGGAATGTTCCAGAGTCGACAATCTAAAGTCCTGCTCTTCCTGAATCCTGATAAACAGGCCTCATGCACTCGTCGGTTTTCAGCAAAAACATTGAAATAATCCGTACACAACCAATCCATCAGCGCCTTGCAGCACACCTACTCACCCCCAACACTCAGTGTAGCTCTAGCGCCCGCAACACTCGAGAATCAACTGCTTTGCCTTACCTCATGTATGTTCCATTAACTAAATGAACGAAAATATACCATATTTGTCTCCCTTGATATCCAGTATTCATTTGATTGGGTATGCATCCACAGTTAAGTACCTCCGTCTTAAACCATCTTTCCTTCACCACCGTTCTACGAATGTCACAGTTAAGAACACTTACTCTCGCATATTTCACTCCACTGTAGGTGAGCCTCAAGGGTCTGACCTGACTCCCTCATTCACACCCTCTACAATATAGCCATTGCCAAACCACGGTCCACTCCTCCTTGCTGCAACGTGCTAACGACATTGCCTACCTAGCTACCGGATGTACCCCTATCTCTCCCATTCCTCCTCCCCGACGCCCCTTGAATTTTCTTGTAGACTGGAGCAACACAGGGAAAATTTATGTAAATCCACAGGAAAGCAAGCCACCATCTTTAGCCACACCACTCGGCACATCCGTCTTCCAGATGTTCACGTCTCCGTCTACATCAACCCATCCCTCTGCCAAACACAGTTAAGTATTTAGGACTAATCCTCGACAGAATAATAATGTAGAAAGCATATATCCATACCGTACTAAAATCACCGACAGGCTGCACCTGGGGATCTACATCCTTTTGTTATTATCCTCACTTACAAAGAACCTCATCGGCTCCATCCTAAGATAACGTTGCCTGGATCGCTGCTCCGCATGCGTTCTACAAACTTCTTGAAGTCCTGGAGAGATATGTACTTTGTGCAGTACTAAAGTATCGCTTGCCCTTCGACCAGCACGGCGCTGCGAAACGGCGTCAAGAAGGCGCGCCAGTGGAAAGAGCGGGCAGCGCCATACCTCTAGGAGGAAGAGTTCAGCGACCCCAACCAGCAACCCATCGCTGGTCAGTCCACTTCGGTCGTAGAGTTCGAGAGCATCATTACCTAGTAATAGGAAGACGATACTTACCTTGCGTTCTCCAAGTAGTAACCATGAAAATTACTTGCCTGTAGGAGGCACAGGACACAAGATAATGTACGTTTAATTTCTTTTTAGAAATAAAGTGTTATATTAATCAGTATATTATCTGTACAGATCATTTTGAATTCCTGCGAGTGGCCATTGTAGCTTCTCTCCTTCATTGTTGAGTCAGAGCTGACTCCCACAGTAGCCGACACATCTGGCGACGAGGATTCCGGAACCAGTGCTTCCTTCGCTCTATCCCACTGCATCACTTCGGCGCTCCTCTCTTTACAGTGGCATCTAACCCGCCCCCTACACCTCAGGCGTCTATACCTCGACAGTTTAATCAGTATCATATGTCGCATTTGATGACGGCAACCCTCTAGCTCGTTAATACAGGAGCCGCTGCTGCATCAGCTCTACCACAATAGCCAGCCACACCCACGGCGTTCTACCGTTCCGAGCTTTCGATGAACAGCAGGACGAATGGAATGAGTACTACGCTCAGTTCAAGGCTCATTGTGCCTTCCATCAAGTGCAAGGTACTGTGAAACTTTCCTATTTCTTATCAACGGCTGGCACAAAACCTTACCGCTTCGCTTAGACGTCATTCCCGAAAAGTAGACAGGAGTCGCTAGTTTTTGAAGGTTTAATTTCTGTCCACACTAAGTATTACTACGATCAGGTATGTGTGGCTGCAGCTCGTTAAAAGTTCTTTCGTTTGCGGAGAAAGCCAGACCAGAAATACCATTAGTGGGTCGCTGTACTTCAGGATTTGACACAACAGTGTCGTTTTCAATGTAGCTGTGGGCAGTGCTATCGCGATGCAATGATTCGTGATGCAACTATGTACAATGTGCGAGACAGTAGTATTAGTGACCAAGCTCTCAAACTTTCTGATCCTACTTTGAAACAAGTGTTACAAATTATTCAACGTCAGGACTCGTGCGATAATGACTTGGAAACTTTGAGGTAGCTTCCGTCGGCAGTATAACGCAAAGTGGCAAACAGTTACAGCCTTGCGACCACCCATGCGCGAACAGGTCACAGCACTGTGGCTGTGAAATCGTGTCCCCGCTGCTTTTACGTGTATAAAAGACAACATTGCCCTTCGCGAAAGGCGACTTACTTTCCTTGTGTAAAGCCAGGCCCGATACAGTCTGTGTGCTTGCAACAGATAAAGAACTCAACTCACGTTCGCTCTGGTAAGCACGGAGCACTTTCTCACTCAGTAAACATAGTCTTTTCCAAATCTGCTACTGGTGGTAGTAATGACGAATTTCAGGATGCGCTTTAACCCAGCCAAAGTGCTGTGCAACGGCAGTCAAACAAACAGCTTGTGAAGAGAGTCATTACCGACACTGTGTGCAACTTCAGCTAGACAGTGACGCCTCCGTTACATTGCTTAATCATGCCACATACGAAATGTCGGGCTCTCCACACTTGACAAAATCTTGCACGCAACTTATTGCGTGTAACTGTCAGGACATTCCAGTGCTTGGTACACGTAGATTCCTCTCACGTTCCAGTCTCACACCAGAACAGCGATGTTTACAATTTTGTGTTCACGAAACCGTTAAAATGTTTTTGAGTTAGATTCATTTGATTCGTTTGATCTTCATATTCAGGACAATGCACTTTCTGTTTCTGTTTTCAAACTCAAAGACAATGTGACGTAATTGACTGAGAAGTTCCATAATTTATTTGAAGGACTTGGCAGCGCAAATGATTTTGTGGCGCATGTTACAATGAAGGACAATGCGCTACCTAAGATTTTTCGGGCGCATCCCGTCCCTCATGCTCTTAGAGACAAAGCTGCAAGTGAAAGAATGGCAAAACAACAGTGTTATTGCTCCTACCCAGACTAATCAATGGACTTCTCCCTTTGTAATCTTGTCAAAGCCTTCTGAACTACTTCGTCTTTGCGTTGACTTTAAATCCACTGTGAATTCACAAACAATAATTGATACTTATCAGTTGCCTCGCCCTGAGGTATTAATGGACATCCTTTGTTAGGTCTCTAATTTTCGAAAACTGACTTACGCTACCCGTATTTGCAACTTCCGCCGGATAAGGAGCCTCAGAAACTGTTTGCTGTCAACACACATTTAGGGCTGTTCAAATTTTTGTGCTTAACCTTTGGAAGCGGTTCCGCGTCTGCCATA
The DNA here is from genome assembly GCF_021461395.2 of Schistocerca americana. Lineage (NCBI taxonomy): Eukaryota > Metazoa > Arthropoda > Insecta > Orthoptera > Acrididae > Schistocerca > Schistocerca americana. The sequence continues at coordinate 570,197,797 of NC_060122.1, read as the reverse complement.
TTCCAACGCAACCCAGAACAGCTTACTGCAAAAGTTCCATTCCGTTCAAATTGCATGGACGATATTGTGGTGTCAGGACGTACAACGGAGGAACATATCAGCAACCTTTCTTCGCTTTTTCAAGTAGTTACAGCTGCACGTTTTAAGTGTAGCCTGCACAAATTTGCCTTTTTTTTTCAGTCTTCTTGATAGACAGGGTGTTCATCCCTTTCACTCACATTTGCTGGCCATCTCGGACCTCCTTGCCTCATGGAACATGACGGAATTGCAATCACTTCTCGAGAAGATGACATATTATGTCCGGTTTACACCCAACGCAGCCCAGACCGCGGCTCATTCACATCGTCTGGACCAAAAACTGTCAGGACGCATTCCAGAAACTAAAAAATCCCTTGTTGAGTGACAGATACTGCTGGGCCTGTGGATTGCAGGGGATGCTTCTTCGTACGGAATTGAAACTGTGCTCTCGCACAGATTTGGTTCACAGGACAGGCCGATTGCTTTCACTTCCAAGTTATTGACCAAGACTCAGTGAAACTATCCCCCAAATTGAGAAAGAAGCGCTCATTATTGTCTATGGTGTGACAAAGTTTCACCATTATATGTATGGTCGGAAGACTTACCTAGTAACAGACCATGAGCCATTTCAGTCTTTGTTTCATCCATCCAAATTTTCTTCAGCCACACATGGCTAAGAAGCTGCAACGCTGGACTCTGTTATTGTCACAGTATTAGTACGAATCATTGTACCGAAACACGTCGAAGTATGTAAATGCTGACACCCTTTCTCGACTTCCTGTTGCTCCTGATTCTGAATTCGATGCTACTGTCGCACCTTGTCATCAGATCGATGCTCAGGACACTGAATTTTCCCTCTGCTCTATAGTAAAATTGCTCAGGCCACGGAATGAGACCCTCACTTGAACCTTTTGTTGCTCTAGATCCGTAATGCATGGCCTTGTTCAATGAAAAACATTTAGAATTCTCTTGCAACCCGATATTTTGCTCGTCGGCATAGCCTCTACATCCAGCATGGTGTCATTTTATTTTAGATTGACTGTGGACAGTGGCGTGTCGTTATTCCTAAAGTGTTGCAAAGAGAAGTATTGCCTTTGCACCATCAAGGACATTGTGGAACTATACACACAAACAGTGGCTTGACTGGGGATGGACACCTACATCGAGCAGATGTCATAGCGTCGCGTTTGTGCTGAGAATCGATCGGTCCTTCACATACGTTTTTTTGCTTGGTCAGAATCTTAAGCCCATGGCAACAAGTGCATGTTGACTTTTCTGATCGCTTTTGGGACACACGTTGCTTATTGTTGTGAACTCTTTTACCAAAAATATGTTTGCAGTTCGCATGGAATCGATTACATCGCGTAGTACCATGCAGGCTTTGTCATATTCCGTTTGCTTTGAAAGTTTGCCTGATGTGCTGGTTACAGACAAGAGACCACAGTTTACGACACAGGACTTCGAACAGTATTGCACAACCAAGAGTGTCATTCACCTTTCCGGTGCTCCGTTTCATCCTCGGTCCAACAGAGAAGCTGACGATTTGCGTGTACATTCAAGCAACAGATGAACAAACTACGTGCCTCCCACACACGAAAGCGAGCGCTGCTGCTGTTCCTTGCTAGATACTGCTGCCAGGCCAGTGGAGCTTCTACATGGCTGGCGCCACTGCAAGCTGCTCCAGTTGCTGCACCGACCACAGCGCACAGCGCCTCCCACGCTCTGCAGGTATCACTTTGCACCAAATCATTCTATTCTTTTCAGAGCTTTTGACTGTACGAAGTGCTGGGAGACAGGAACGATTCTATTACAATTGGGCACTTGCATGTACTTAATTCAAGGTCCTGCTGGGTTGATGCGCCGTCGATTGCAAGATTCTTCCGCAGATTTCTTGTCCCAGCGTATGCATCCTACCGGTATCCTGTGGCCGGTGTCGCCAGCTGTGGAACAGATGCAGCTGGACCCAACGCCTTCGTGGCAAAAGCACCTCAGACTTCCCAGCGCTCATCCCAGCACCTTCCGTGGAACGGCGCCATCGTCGTCGTCATCGCCGCCCTCTCCGTTTTTCGTCAGACCGGCTTTGGAAGAAGTTGGGCGCCTTCCCGGGGATTTTTCGACCGACGCTGCCCTTGAAGCGCAGTACGGGCATCAGGACGCGGCCGGAGGCTCAGCTTTGGTCCCAGTTGCGGCTGCCAGCTCCTCACACAACCTGGCTCCCTATCCCCCCACCCCTCACCCGTCGTCGAAAGATGGCTCCCTACGACGCAACAGTGCGGCATTTGGGGTGGGGGAAGGAGGAGTGTGCAGTCCTAATGGATCGACTGCACACAGACCTGCACAGTGTCGAGGAATGGCTTCAAGAAACCACTGACCTGCAGGTCAGTGGAAAGAGTGGCCAGCGCCACACCTCCAGGAGAATAGAGTTCAGCACCATCTGTCGACGCTGATTTAACCAGCTGCCCATCGCTGGTCTGCCCAGTTCGGTCACAGACTTCGAGATCATCATTACCGCGTAACAGGAAGAGGTTAATGGTAGCCTGTGTTCTGTGTAGTGAAAAGTACTTGCACGTAATGAAGCACAGGAAGCAAGTTATTTTTTTATATATTTTAGGAATACTTATATTAATCAGCATCTGTACATACCATTTTGGGTTCGTGTCAGTGGCCATCGCAGTTTCTCTCCTTCCTTGTTTGTGTCGGTGCTGACCCCCACAGTAGCTGGCAGAACACACTCTGCCTCATCTTCTGCATCAGCCTATGTTCCACAACTCACGTCGTGTACCAACTCATATACTTCCCAACCCTCTTCTTGGAGCACCTTCAGACCTAGTACATTAACCACAAAACTGAGATTGGTCTTCCAGCATCCTATTCCATTAATCACATGTCCAGGTTGCCTGCTACGCAACTACATCCATACTCTAGCTTAAATGCACCTTCATTGCCTGTATGTCCTCTCACACCTACTACGTAATGGCGAAATTGGTCCAGAGATGATTTTTCGTTTCCAGCCTCAACCATCCACCTTCTACCATCCTCCACAGACTTCCTAACCTCAATGACTTAATAGCTATCTGCGTTTACATGCAGCACCACAGTCATACTCATCGTTCCTCCTCGATCATGAACATGATCATTTTCGTGCACGACAACCATCCCCATTATACCACAGCATTATTAACATTATCATCAATAATTATTCATGTATTTTAACTGTAACATAAAATTACCTAGCAAGTTTAAAAATCGAAAAAGTTGTCCGTAATGTGTTATCTAACTACATAGATATAGCTTTGGGTATTTGAAAACTTCCTTTAAATACAAGTAACATTTGACTGTGGCGAGACGCAACACGGACATTAATCACCCCGTAGGCTGGTCGGGACGTTGGCTCTGTTCCTCTGGAGATCGGTGGCTGCGAGTGTACCGTTAGTGACTGAATCGACGTTTTCATCACGTCCTTCAGTGTGCTTCAGCAGAATTGTCTTTAATTGTATGCCTGTTTAACTGAGTAGTAACATGCTTGCCTACCATTCCATGGGCCCTGGTTCAATTCCCAGCCGGGTTGAAAAATTTTGTCCACCCTTGGACCGTCCTCAGCCATCTCATCATCACCAACGTGCAAGTCGCCCAACGTGTCATCACCTGAAATAAGTCTTCGACCCAGCGGCCGAACTTCCCGGGGCAGGGCCTCCCGCTCAATAATAATTATTTTTAGGGATTTTATCGAACTAATGTATCCTACTCATATTGCTTTATAGTTCGTTCTAAAATCTAAGTGCCATGGAAGAGAGTCTTAGTCGTAAACGTTTTTAAAGGTAAGCACCTGTTTTTCTCACAGAAATTTCAGCTTGCTGTAAACAGGTCTGGCTGTGTGGCCTAGGTGACTTATTAGCTGTTTTGTATTTCAATTAATTTTTGGACGTTAATTATTTCACCCTATTCCGTTAAGTAGTTTTATTGCGCCATCATTTTACGATTTTATGTTACTAGGCGGTGTTTGCTGTGTACAATTTTGAGTAACGTTACTGTTTGATTACTATGGTAAATTTGAAGGTTTTATTCCATTAAGTTGTTCACTTGTACGTTTTAACTCATGTGTCACCTAAATTGCTTTTGTTAACAGCTCTTAGTTTTATGACTTTTGGGTCCGCTGTTTGGAGCAGCGCTTAGCCCCGTGGGGACCTGTTGCTGTTACGCGCTAGCATTGTGTTACTGGAATGTTTGCGGCTTCACGACATTACCTTAGTGGAGCTGTTTGCGCTAATAGCTTATTTATTAAGTTTGTTTAGGCTGTGCTATTATTTACAAGTTCTTATGTTAATATTTTCCGCCAAATATTTTACATCTCTCCTGAAATGGCGAAGATTATCCGATTTATAATTAACCTCTGATTTTCTAAATCAGACTATTGCAGACCCTACTTATTGTGTTAGTATCTGGAAACTTTGAACTTACTCTCTCTAGTGGTCAAAGCCTGAGATGTTTCTCTGACTGTTTTGCCATCGTTTCTGTACAGTATTCATGCCATGTATGTAAAAGAAAATCTTGCTGGATCATAACTGTTGGCACTTAATTTCTGAAGAGTGAATGTTTGGACTTGTGATTAAACAATCACAGCTGCAATTGTTCCTTTCTAATTAAGATTGAAATTTCTGATCCTTTTATGAGCCGTAAGTGGCGATTTGTTTTTAGGTTTGGGGAGAATAATTCTTTCAATTATTCTGAGGCCAAATTGATTTAATTAAGAAATGTCCTACCTTAATATCCTACAATTTTGTATTTATTACTGATTTTTTTCCTTGTAGATTTGATCAGTGGCTTAAATGGATTATTTTAAAAAAAAGCAAATCATTGTGTTGTTTATTCTTTGACATGGTTAACATTGCATTCCGATTATTATTGTTGTGTGTTCTGTAAACAAATGTTAACTGTCAAAGGAAAAATGATGTGATTATCGTGAGTCCACCGTACCATGTGTCCTTTTCCTTTCCCATCTTGTGTAAGGGGATTTCCATGGTAGCCACAGAGCGTGGTTACTTTCTTTCCACGTAAAGGGGGGGAGGGCTGAATCGTCTACCCCTTTTGCATCATTATTGTTTGAAAATAGAGGGTTTTTAATCATGGTACTAGAAGCTATTTAAACTGTTTCAGAGAAACATGTTGCTGTGCATCCTACAGGTTGCTTGGGCTTATCTCACACCAACGCGAGCACTTCGAATATGAACTCAGGGTTAGGGGCATTCCTGTTGAGGATGGTGTCCCAGAATTTGCAGCCAGATTGCACACAGCGATGGATAATCATTCTTACATTTCCCCTGACATTGTCGGCGAGTTGTCTGTTGATGAATTAAATCAAATTCGCGAAGTGTTGTGGTTACCTGTCAGCTTAGACCTTCATGCAGATGCTTTGCAAGTTTCGCATTCCACAGTACTTCTTTGCTCTACCCTTTCCAAAAGGCTTGTTGAGCAATTTGTTGTGAGACGTACGTTGAAGTCAGGGAACTGGGGCCAGCTCACACCACGGATAATGGAAAGAAAGTTACCGCCAGGCATTCGTAACGAGCTTGAGAAGGTGTAGTATTGGCAGGTGCAAACATCTAGTGAGACATTAAGTCAATACATTGAGTGGGTTCGTATGGCTGCCTCAATCTTGAATATGAACTTTACTGAGCAAGATAGTCTTCTGAATATTTTGTAATGCATGAGGCCGGAGGATCGTTCTCGTTTTCTACTTGCCCACAGACCTAATACATTTTCTGAGTTGAATGAATTACTTGTCTCGATTGAAGCACTTACATTTGCTGATGAGCAATGGGAGCAGGGTATGGGCTTTCAAGCTGTTCCTTTTATTTCGAAGAATAAATGCCGTCAGTCATCCTTTCATTCACTAGTTGGTAAACGTTGTTTTCGGTGTGGAGCACATAACCACCTGGTGCGTGAGTGTCCAGTTAGTCGTAAGCCAAGGCCTAACAGCTGACGCCACCGGGCGTGGAGCACAATGCTTGTCAGTAAGCCTCCCGCTAATTGTGCACGTATTTGTGTCCTCGATGGACCTGCTTCCCCATGTCTTTGTGCTCGTCTCATCTCAGAACCCGTTTGTGGGCTTCTGGACCCTGCAAATTCAGTTTCCTTGGTTGACTATCGTTGGAATCTCGTGTTTCGCAGTTTTCATAAGTTCCCTTCCTATACACACCTACTCCCAGAGATGTCCTGTCATCAACGGGCAAGAGTTGCCACTGGTGATTGAGGTGCAGAGGAGTTTATCCATCAGTAATATTTCTTGGCCTCTTAAGCTCATTGTAGTTAAAAATTTGTCCATCATCTTGTTGCCTGGGTGCGACTTCATTCAATGGATGGATTTGATTCTAGACTATGCTGGAAATCCCTTTTTCTTTCAATTTTGCCTTTTAAGAAAATTTCCCTTTGTTCTTACAAACCCCTGAGAAATATTAATTCCTTAAGCACAGGACAGTCAGAATTACAACTTAGTCTCCTTGATGATGGTCAGGCTAGACAGTCAAGAGGTATTTCAGAACAGGTTCCTGACGTACTTACTAATCAGTGGGGTGTAGCTGATAAAATTCAGTAACGAGTCCATTTGATCGATGATATTCCGGTGCGTCATGCTCTTTATCATCCTTCCCCTCCTAAGATAATAATATTGAGGCAGAAAATTGACAATATGCTGTGGAATGGAGTTATTATACCATTGACTTCTCCGTATGCTTCACCCATATTACTGGTACCTAAGAGGCAAGGCAACTTGTGGTTTATAGAATCTTTGATGAGAAAGTAATTTTAGAGTTAGTTCCCTTGGCTGAGCTCCATAACTACTTAACTTGGTTTGCTGGTGGTTGCTATTTCCTGATACTTGACTAAAATTAAGCCTACTATCAGACGTCAATGAATGAGGAATCCAAAGAGGTTACTGCATTTTAAGTAAACTGGAACCTATATGAGTGTAATTGGGTACCATTTGGATTGGTTACTGGGGCTGCTGTGATTTCACGGCTGTTGGATAACAGTTTAGGGGATCTTAAGTACGTTTGTGTATATAATTACCTTGATTATGTTGTTGTTTATTGTCGCTCCTTCCTTGAACAAATTTCTCATTTTGGGCAGGTATTGATGAGACTCTGTTCGGCAGGATTAACGGCTAAACCATCTAAAGTTACCCTCTATAGGCAGCAGATTTCTTTTTGGGTCACTAAGTCTCCAGGGATGGTATTAGGATTGAGCAAGACCGTACACCCGATTTAAGAAATTTCCCTTCTCCCAAGAATAACAAAGGGACGGCCAGATTCATCGGTATGGCCAATTACTTTAGGAATTTTGATCAGCTTGTTGCTCCTCTTAACAATCTACATAAAGAAGGAGAAAATATTTTTCAGGGAGAGAAGTCAGCTTCTGAAACTATCAAGAATACACTCATTAACACTCCTGTATTGGACATTCCGGATTTTTTGAAGAGATTCGTAGATCAGACTGACGTTTCCAATGAAGGAATTTCAGCTGTTCTTTTACAGGTTAAATGGCTCTGAGCACTATGTGACTTAACATCTTAGGTCATCAGTCCACTAGAACTTCGAACTACTTAAACCTAACTAACCTAAGGACATCACACACATCCATGCCCGAGGCAGGATTCGAACCTGCGACCGTAGCGGTCGCACGGTTCCAGACTGTAGCGCCTAGAACCGCTCGGCCACTCCGGCCGGCACAGGTTAAATACCCGGTTTACAAGCGTGAGGCCTTGGCTGCTTATTGGCTCTTGACAAATTTGCATTTTATCTTTATCAAAGAGAATTTGATTTAGAGACCGACAACCAAGTCTGGATTTCGGTTTTAGCACACCCTAGAAGGACCAATAGGATTGCAAGGTTGTCTTTTCGTATGTCTGCCTTTCGTAAGGTTCATCGTACTAAAGGCGCTGACAACCAGGCTGCTGATGTGCTTAGTCGCGTGTCTGATGAAGAGACTCAGGAACTGGAGAGCTGTTATTCAAGAAATGTTGAAATCTGTGTGAAATCTTATGGGATTTAACTGCTAAGGTCATCATGCCCTAAGCTTCCACACTACTTAACCTCAATTATCCTAAGGACAAACACACACACCCATGCCCGAGGGAGGACTCGAACCTCCGCCAGGACCAGCCGCACAGTCCATGAATGCAGCGCCTCTGGCCGCTCGACTAATACCACGCGGCAAGAGCTGTTATTTATCAGCCGTTTCTCCCACTTGTAGTTTTTTAGCCGATCTCAGGCTTAAACAAGATCAGAATCCTTATTGAGGACTTAAGATGCAGTAGTTGGCTGGTGAACTGGCCCCCCGATTATTTGTTAAGAAAAGGCATATTGTGCCATGAAGTTGGCAGATTGGCTGTACGTAAATTTTGTTTACCTATCGATATTGTGCACTCCGTTTGTTATTGTTTTCATAGTTCTTTGTTCAGTGGAGAGTTGGTCTTTTATAAGACGCTAGCTAATCTGCGTCTTCACCTCACCTGGTCTTCATCATATGACATTTGTCGTTTGGTAGGTGAGTGCTAATGGTGTAAGATGGACACAACCAGCACCAACTCATGTAATCGGCTTTTGCAGTCCGAAAGGGAACAGAGTCCCATGGATAAACTATTTACTGGTTATGTGGGCCTTCGCCCCAGCAGTAGGGGGGGAAATCGTTATGTATTGGTCCTGGCCGATTGCTTTTCCAGGTTTGTTTCGTTACTTCCCAGTGGCAGACTTATGGATTGTCTCACTATACGCCACATTTTCTTAATTTGGACCACCTGAGGTCCTTGTTAGTAACAGCCCCGGCTTTTCTTTCTAGCAAGTTTAAGCATTTTTGTATTAATAATGCTATCAAACGTATTACTACCACTTCTTATTATCCTCAGCCTTCCATTTCAGAAAGAGTTAATAGGAACTTTAAGGTCGCAATCATCATTTACCCTGCTAAGGCTGCACCAAATGGGATATTTCATTACCTTTGATCAATTTCGCCGTTAATCCTGTTCAGCTTGAGGCATCGAGAACAGTTCCGACGGCACTTATGTTTGCCTACCCTCTTAATTCTCCTATTGTCAACTTGTGGAGTATGAATGATCCTTCGCCTGAGTAACCAGCTTGTGGAGTAAAGATGATATTGTGCCTGAGTGGCCTGAGTGTATTACGCGTGAAGCAATTAAAGAGAATTGGGACAGGACGAGGAAGGATACTGTGCTAGCCCATCGTCGTCAGGAGAGACGCTATAAACAGGGGACACACACCTCCTGGGGCGTCGTAGAGTATAAGGCTTCCATTCGAAATTTCAATGTGGGTGCCAGACAGCACAGTGGAATTACAGCGAAATTTGCTCCGCAGTTCGTAGCTTGTTGGCTCTTGTGCTATTGTTAGTGCCTTGAGCCCTTTTACTTTACTGGCTCGTAATCCCAATACTGGCAGAATCTTTAAGGTTCACGTTAGCCAGCTGGGTGGGGAAGGTTAAGCGTTAGCGGCTTCGTTTCATCTTTTCTTCGCCCTTCGTTTGCTGGTGCTCCGCTAGGTGCACCAGCTTCCTGTGTGTTATCACTGGCGCGGGGCCTTGAAAAGCACGTCAGAGCAGGTCGAGAGAGGTATATCTGGGTATGTGGCAAGAGGGCAACGCGGTAAGTGGTCGCCCCTTCGCCTGTGTGTGACGCTGGCTCTGTTTAGAGGCCTGAGTGTACCGTTAGTGGCTGCATGGAAGATTTTATCACGCCTTTCCGTGTGCTTCAGCTGAATTTCCTTCCATTACGTCCATGCTGTGCGCTTTTGGATGCTGCCGTTTACCACAGCACTGAAATTACGGAACAACAAATAACAATCACTCATTGTAATTATTGTTAACCACAACTAGTGTATTTGAGCTTGATCCATTTAGTGGTTGGGACTTGTTCTGCACATGTAACGCTGGCTGCTTGCTGTTGTAAGTGCTCCTCGAAGTTTTCCCATACTGTTTCTTGTTCATGCCACAAAGTTTCTGGTACCTTAATCCGATGGCTTTCAAATCAGTGTTATTTTCCTGTGATCCAGCGTGGCATTTGTTGTTACACTAGTACTTAATGAAATTGGGTATTTAGAGCTGCTAATTATTCAGAAACTCCATGCTAAGATTAATTAATTAAGTGGCTGTTTTAACGCTTTGGGATATTGTCTGAGACTTATTATTTAATCTTTTAATTATTTTAAGGAAATTTGTTGAGATAATGTATCCTTGGGGAACGCCGGATGTCACTTCCTTTTTACTCGATTTTCCGTCGATTACTACATACTGTGTCCTTCCTGAGAGGAAATTATGGATCCAGCTGCACAACTGAGGGGATACTTAACATGCACCCAATTTTATGAGTCGCTTGTAAGAAACGGTGTTCAAAACCCTCTGGGAATCTAGAAATACTGAAACATTGTGAGATCTCCTATCGGTAGTACGAGTTACTTCTTGTGGGTAAAACGTTAAATGTGCTTCACAAGAACGATATTTTCTGAATCCGTGCTGACAGTAGACCCTAATACTGTTCTACAGTACCAATTTTTAAGCAACATCTTTTGGCTTAGAAATGTAGTTGCTCGTCGTTTCTTTCGGCTAGATAGTTTCATCTGTGAACCACTAATGCCGACAAGGTGTCCGAAAGCGGAAAGTGTCAACAACAGTCGTCGCGAAAAGTTGTCAAGTGACCGTTCATAACGCACAATACTACAGAATGACTGCTACATCTATTTATATACAAAGCAATCAGGCATCATTCTGCCAATTTATGACGATTATGAATTAAATGATACTTAAAACCATCTCTGCTCTATAATGTTAGGCCTACTACAGACATATGATGGTAAATGGTCTGCTGCAGACGATTGCTACTGTTTTAGATACTAGGCATCAACATCCTCTGAATGTGTGTCCAGAAATCAGAACAAAAACATGGGATCACGTTGCGATCGAAAATGTGACTAAAGCGTTGAGGAATTGTAATCTGTCCTTTTCAACAGAAGCAAAGAAATTTAATTTGTCATGTGACACTCAAAAAGCAAGAGTTCTAAGGAAAAATAGAGCTGCAGTAGGTTGTAGAAAGATTATTGGCAGCTTAAAGAGTGCCTTCAATGAAGAACAACAACTCCTCAATTACGTTTTTTAAATGAAAAACCGATTTTATGGATTCACAGTGAATGCTCTACAGGGTTTATCATTACAGCTGCCAGAGCGGAACAAAATACCATGTGGCTTTTATAACAATAACCAATACCCAAAAATGGTCAGACACTGATCACATTACCGCCTTAGCTAGGGAAAAATAGACACTATGTCAACTTGTAGACAATTTTACATAGGTCCTATAAATTATTTCCTTCTTCCCTTAAAAATATTTTATGTGGTACCTTATAACATTTACATTCAAAATGTGGAGGAGGTAAGCTTCTGTCAGTAATCACGGTTGGAGAAAATTCAATTTCCTTGGCCGTACCTTCCTCGACCACTTGAAGTAAATGTCGAAGTGTTTCTTGCATGGCCGATTACCTTGAACTTTCTTCGTATAATCACAAATTACCCAGTTTCTTCTACCGTAAACATTCGTTATAGAACTACCACGTTCCGGAGGGCCCGACAATATGAACATCATTTAGAGTCCTCCACACAACTTCAAACGATGTGGTTGTTCAGCACGAATACATACCATTGTAAAGTGGGGGGACAAAGGTCGTGAAATAGAGGTATGCACATACACAAATGGCGGCAGTATAGCGTACCCAAGGTATAAAAGTGCAGTGCATTGGCGCAGCTGTCATTTGCACTCAGGCGAGTCTTGTGGAAACGTTTCCGACTTGATTATGGCCGCACGATGGGCGTTAACGGATTTGATCACGGAGTGGTAATTGAAGCTACACACACGGGACATTCCATTTCGGAAATCGTTAGGGAATTTGGTAAACCGAGATCCACAATGTCAAGACTGTACCAAGAACACCAAATTTCCGGCATTACCTCTCACCATGGACGAAACAGTGGCCGACGGCCTTCACTTAACGACCGAGAGTAGCCAACGGCATTTTCGAAGTGTCAGTGCCAACAGAGAAGCAACACTACAGGAAATAAGTGTCCTTGCTCACAGCACGACTTCACCTGCAGCGTCTCCCCTGAGCTCGTGGCCATAACCGTTAGGCCCTAGACGACTGGAAAACAGGGCCTTCTCAGATGAGTCCCGAAATCAGGAGGTAAGAGCTGGAGGTAAAGTCCGAGTGTTGTGCAGATCCCACGAAGCCATAGATCCATGCCGTCAGCAGGGAACTGAGGAAACTGGTGGTGGCTCCATAATGGTGTAGATTGTGCTTTCGTGGAATGGACAGAATCCTCTGGTCCAACTGAGTCGATTACTGGATAGAAATGGTTATGTTCGGCTTCTTAGAGACCATTTTCATTCAAAGAAAAATTGAATTTTTATGGATGACAATGTGCCATGTCGTTTGGCCACAGTAGTTCGCGACTGGCTTGAAAAACATTCTGGACAATTCGAGCGAATAATTTGCCCACTGTGATCGCCGATATGAATCCTACTAACCATTTGTGGGGCGTAATTGGGAGGTCAGTCCGTGCACAAAATCCTGCACCGGCAACACTTTCGTAACTATGGGTAGTAGCAGGGGTCGATATCTCTGCACGGGACTTCCAACGAAGTGTTCAGTCCATGACGTGTCAAGTTGCTGCACTACTCTGGAGGTCCGACAGGATAAGAGGTGTGCCATGACTTTTGTCACCTCATTGTATTTAAAGTAGTCACGTAGCGACATAAATAATACGAACTCTGGCGGAGATAACTATATTTTTCAACAAATTGTTGCCAAATATGGATGTTGAGTTGATGCTATGTCGAAGTGTCGAATAATAATAGCAAGCTACACTACAATTGGGAGGCATACCTACGAACTTTGTGGTTGCACAAACAATTTGTAATTTTTTCCCTGTGTTACGTCCGCATCCCGTGGTTGTGGTAACATTTTATCCTACCTTCAGCAAAACATTTAAAACTATGAAAGTTTCTTCAAGCTACTACAAACTAACGAAATCAATTTTGCTGTGGATATTAAAACATGAACGACTCGTTGTGTACCTGAAATGAGAACGAGAAGCAATTTTGTCAGTATTATTAAACTTTTCTGATGTGTGCTTATTTTGGAACTGTTCATGATAATAGCTTGAAGTTATTGTTATGAGATCAATTTGCAAGCGTGTATGGGAAAAAATAAAGGCGAAAGATGAGTTCATTTATCTTGAAAATAGACGTGTTTTCTCACGAAACTTTTCATACATTTGGTCGATAAAACTTGTGTAGTTTTCTTCTATATTGATTTACTATCTCCATAACAATAAGGAAAAACGGTTTTACATCCTGTACCGTGCCCATGCGACCTCCCTTGCACTCACTTATCGGCAGTATTTGCCCTAGGTATGCCTCTGCCTGTTGGTTGGGAAATTGAAGGACGCGAGCTCGCAAAACAGCACCTGAGCAGCTGAAGGGGGGATACAGGGGCATGAACGGCAAGCAGAAGGAAGCAACGTGCTAGCAGCAGTGTGGAGAGTTGGAGGCCCGGCTTTACTTCGACCGAACATAGCTGGAAGGAAGCGCCCCAGCCTGTGGATTGTTATTGGCTAAATCACACCTGTTGGAGTTTCGACTGTCAGCTACTGAAACACTAGAAGAGGCGAGTCTGCTCGGGCAACCGTTACGTGCCTACTTTGTAGACTTTATGGTGAAGCCTTTTCTCTAACTGCCAATAATTTTGTTTTTAACTGACCTTTTGCTGGTTCCTTTCTGATCTAGCTGGTAATTGCGGTCGTTCCTCCGATATTCTGTTGTGAGCGGATCCACTCAAATGTGTTTTCTAACCTTTTTTGGACAGGAATTCTAAAATTTGTAGAGAACGTGCATTGTGATTTAGTTTAGAACCCCTACTTTCCACATTACTAGGTAATGTGGCTTTGTTGACCATTTACGTAACCCGCACTTAGAGTAAAAACTTTACTGCAAGCTACTTGTCTAGGACAAGCTACCAGCCTCGTTATTGAAATATCCAATTGTGGGATGGTGCACACAAAAAGATGACAGTTGCCAGGTAGCCTTGAATAGCACAATTCCGCTGACAGTCACAATAAAAGATTATTTCTTTGGTACACGACCGGTTTCGAACTTGAGCCCATCCTCAGGTGCTTATACATTCATTTACATGTTTATATTGCTGGATACCACCGTACAAATACAAAAAAAAACTATTTGCTGGTGACTAAACAGATATAAGTGGGACAACTGTAAGTGGAAAGGCAGCATTTGCATATGTCTGTACTTCAATGAAGATGAAGCATCATTATTATATTTACGCTGTGGTGACAGTTTTTCCACTTAGTTGCACACTTGTTATCATTTTCATATTTTAGTTTTATAAAGTTGAGCTGCATATTTCACTGTTACGACGTGCACTCGTGAAATACACTACTTACATACAAACATGTGGGCTATGGTCAAAGTACTTTGCCTTAGGAAGTTGTACATATAGAAACTTAGAAAGCTATTATAGACTGCAAAGTTTCTTTGATGAGCATTATGACACTTTTTCATCCACATTTATGTCGGAGAACTTGCATCTAGGAAGTACAATGATGTTATACACATGGAATTTGAACGTTATTACAAATTATGAAAATGACAGTTACAGTTTGTGTTTACAATGTGACTTACAAATTAAAATAATGTCACTTGACGTGTTGTATGACTGCTACATCAGATTCCCACAGCACATTACTTTGTTATTATATCAGAGTATAATGAGTTTTTGAGTATCATACACAAAATCTTTCAAAATCAAAAATCAAATAACTGTGACTTCAAACTTCTCAGGAATATTAATAGAAAACTGTCTGAAAGCAAAGCTCTGGTAGTCAAATCTCAAAAGGAACTCAGCTGTTCCTATGTATGAATCTGAATATCAACGAAACTCTACAATTTTCCCAGAATAATAACATATATGGAATACACAATGACTCCACACAAATTTCAGGCCCAGCTTAAGAAACTACTGAAATCTTTTGACTTCCTATTATCTCACTCTCATGTTCAAAAATGCCTTGTCATGAACCCATCAGCGTCAAAACTACGTTTGCAACCTAAGATTCATAAAGAAAATTGTCCTATACGCCACGTAGTCAACTCAAGAAACAGTCCAGCGTACTTTATCAGCTAGAAACTTAGACATTGTCAACAACTTTTATACATATGAAAATAATTTTTCAATTAAGAACAGCTACGAACTTATTGAAAATATCAAAGACTTACCAGTACCAGAGGGTGTAAAATATGCTTCAATGGACATAGTAAACTTTTAAACCAACATTCCTACATATAACACTAGTCAGATAATTAAACAACGTGATTATTTTACTTTTAATAACAAAATTTATAAACAAGAAGAAAAATGTGTGCGCGTTTCTAAGGAACCAAACTCCTACGGTCATCAGGCCCTAGACCTACACACTATTTAAAATAACTTATTCTAAGGACAAAACACACACACACACACACACACACACACACACACACACACACACACACACACACACACACACACACACACACACACACACACACACCCCTGAGAGAGGGTCATATAAACAAGAATTTGGTCTTGCAATGTGTAGTAGTTTGGCAGGAATACTTGCAACTATTTACATTAACCACATAGAAAATAAATTTTTCAGATCAGATTGTTCACTTGAAAATAAAATAATATACTAAAAAATGTATGTGGATGATACAATTATCTTTTACAATGTTACAACTGAAGAAATTGAGCAACTAGCTGAAGGCTTCAGCAGCATGCACAACAACATCACCTTCACTGTAGAACATGTAGATAAGAGCATCAATTTTCTTGACCTTACAAAATCGAATGTAAAAACAAATATGCCTTCCAGATTTTCAGAAAACCCACCACTAGTGATGCTTTCATTGACAACTCCTTATGTTATCCAGTACAACACAAAATGGCACTCTTCAGATCCACACTGAATCGTATACATAAAATCCCACTTAGTCCGCAGGATAATTTCTTTTTGTTTAACATTACCAAAGAAATTTCACATAGAAGTGGATACAACCCAGATGTAATTGATAAACTTAACAACAGGATCAAAATGAAACACTGCACACTTCCTAAATCAGATTCACAAGAAAGCAGAAAGACATTTGCCCACATACCTTTTACAGGTAAATTTTCATACCAAATTGCCAATCTCTCGGAGTACTCGTATTCAAATTTCTTTCAGCACTAACAACAAGCTACAACAGCACATTATTCACAACAGTAAGACAAATAACTAATGCCACCAGAAATCAGGTATTTACAAACTTTTATGTGACCATTTTCCACAGTTCTACATAGGCCAAACTGGAAGGAGTTTCACTATAAGATACCATAAGAATATGGATGCGTTCCGACTACATAAGTTTGACAAATCCACCTCTGTAATGCATCTAAAAGATTAGGGTTACTCAGCCACAGCCATTACAGACAATCTACAAATACGAGACACTGAACAAAGGAAAGTAAACGAATCTGCTTGAAGAGCTATAAGTATGTATCCACAGTTCTAACTCACCAGGCCTTATTCTCAATGAACTAGTGGAGCTTGCAAACACATCTTATCTCCAGGTATTTCAAGAAATATTCAAAATCCAAAACTCATTATCCTCTGACATAATAACAAAGTAATATGCTATGGAAATCCGATGTGTAGTCATGCAACAGTTCAAGTGTCAGTATTGTAATTTGTAGAAGTTATATCATAAACACAAACTGTAATGCATTTTCATAATTTGTAATAACTTTCAAAATTTAATGTGTATAACATCACTACTTCTTAGACGTAAGTTCTCCCACAAATGTGGATAATAATTTCATAATGCGCATCAAAAATCTTCGCCGTCTATTATAGCTTTTTAAGTTTCTATATGTGCAACATCCCTACACTTCCTATGGCTAAGTTATTTCAGCATAACCTACATGTATCTGTATGAGGAACATCTTCACACCTGCTACGTCTATGCTCTTTGACCATAAACCACATATCTGTAAACACAGTGTATTTCACGAGTGCACGTCCTAATAGCGAAATATGCAACTCAACTTTATAAAACTGAAATATGGACGTGAAAATGATAAGTGTACAATTAAGTGGAAAAACTGACACCACAGCGTAATTATAATAATGAAGCTTCATATTTAAGTACAGACATAATTTCGACAAATGCTGCCTTGCCACGTACAATCGTCCCACTTGTATCTGTTAAGCCACCAGCAAATAATTTTTTTTCTATTTATACAGTGATCTCCAGCAATATAAACATGCACATGGATATAGAAACACGTGTGGATGGACTCAAGCTCGAAACCGGTCGTGTGACAAACTTTTATTGTGACTGGTAGCGGAAATTTTTTCTATACCCTATAAAGGAACAGTCACGGAGTTCAACAGCATCCCCTATGGATATAATTCATTTAAAGCAGAATTTGTTTCTCTCAGGAACCAATAAGAAAATATGAACAACAGAAATTTAATCTCTACAAAGAACAAAAGAGGTCGTTGTGATCTGATAAGAATAACTGTTACTCTTTGAAAACAATACTATGAAGGTACATGAGAAAGCACACAGTCTGTCCCCATTGATTACTCTCCAATGTCGAAATCAGTTGTGGTAGCGATCGCTGGTGCACTTTCGTTGTCTTCGTCCGGAAGTGCAGTATAAGTGACTGGTTGTTTGTTCGGCGGTCGACTCTGCGCACATACTTGTGGAGAGCTGCAAGCTGCAGCCCTATATAGGCCGCCCGGCGTAGGAATACCCGGAAATAGGTGGCGTCACGTGGCTTCGCGGATGCGAAATAGTGCCGGCTGTCCAGCGATCGTGGCGCCCTCCATACCGCAGCGGATGGCGCATTGAGGTCGAATAGTGTCGTCTGAAAGCATCTGGCGCGATGGCAACCCACAGGGCATTACTGTGTGGCAGCGTGTCGAGCATCTGGCACCAAAGATACCTGGCAATCCATTCTGTGAACGAAGGCGAAGACATCTCGAGGCGCAGACGGCGGCCGTGGTGGAGGCGACAGCCAATGACAGCGATTAAATTTATTGAATTTTTTATTTTATTAACACAGTGTTTAATTAATTCTGCTTGTATGTATGTATGTATGTATGTATGTATGTATGTTTTACAGAACAGATTAGCCATTATTTAATACCGAGTTCACTGAATTCAAAAGAAAATCCGGAAAAGGTGTCATTTTACGCTTTAGCTCGTTTTGTGGCCTTCATTCGAACATTTTTGGTAATGTACGTTCCCCGTACATCTGTGGAAAACTTATATTTTTATAACACAGCTGGCCGGCCGATTCTAGTAAATCGACATTACTTCTTATTAGCTGTTTGCCCAATCAGCCATCTGTGTAGTAATTATATTGTGATTTGTTTGATTGCCGTTCCTGCCCGCCAGACTTAGCTAATTCTTTCTGCATATTTGACCGGCTACTGCCGTTGTTTGTTTGCTTATAAGTCCCTGATATTAAGTGTTTGCCTTACTCTGACAATCTGTATTTCAGTTGTAGATGATACCGGCCAGAGGGTCTTCATATTTGTAATTAGTTTCTCTTGTGATTTATTACAGCTGAATCCTGCAAAATCCTCCTTAAGTAATAGTGTTTATTAGCCTGGTATCCTACCTGTAGGCAGAGGCGTGTTTGGACGTAAGCTTAAGGTCCCTTTAAATAGCTATTAACGGCTATGTTGTATTCTTAACCAAATTTCGTGTAAAACCCGAAACACTTTCGCCCATTTTAAAACTTGTATACATGGCCACTGGCCGTTGAATCTCTTGTCTTGTATGCGTCTTACGGGTTACTAAAGCTTTGAGGAGTGAAATTTTGGCCACTTGAGGTTGATCAATGTTGGTGTACACTGATTTTCAGTGGCGAGACTTCTCGTTCCTTAATGAAATTTGTACTTAAGATACTTAGACGGGCTTTGCCGTGTAGACATTTATTACTTGGTATTGAGCCGTTCGTGTAGTTGTTAACTGTAATTATTGGTTTGATCACTTGAAGGTCTTGACTTAAAATTGTCTGTTAACGAGTGACACCATTTGCAAATTATTACTGCAACTGCTCAGTGCAATAAACTATTTTGATTCATACAGAAAGGAAGGAAGGAGAACGTATTTCTGGATGTTTTTTCAATATTATTGCCCTGCACCCGTGCATTTTGAGAACTGTATTTACTGATGTGGTGAGCCTTGGGTTCCAGTGCCTTATTTAGGGGTCATCAGTGCTCCCAGTATTACATTGTGTATTTTAAAAACTGTTAAGATGTACATTGTTTTCTGATAATGAACTATTGCTATAGCATATACAACTTCGCTAGCCCAGCTCCCTGCCGTCTGACAAGCTATAAAAAAAGTAACCATAATCTCTCTGTCCAATCAAATCTAGTGTTCATTCTTCATTGAGAAGTAGCGACTTCTCAACCATTCCTGTCATTGCCGTTCCGATTCTGATAGCTCATCCACAGTAAAATTTTCACGCAATAAAATGTGTATTATTTTTTAGAACCGTCCAAATGTCGACGACAAATTGTTTTTCATATTTTCTTGTGTTCAGTATTCACCAAATGTAACGCCTAGCTCGTACGAAGCTCACGTTTCAATCAAAATATATCACTTTTTCTTTTGATATTCGGACTCCGTTATTGGCCGAACTTCCAGTTCCGTATTGTGGATTTTCATGGTATTCTCATTTTCATCGTTATCATGAAATACGCCCGCAACTGGAATTAGCTAAAATACCCATTTCTTATACCCTAAAAACAAATGAAGAGACTTCTTATAAGCTTTCACCAACTGGTGAAAAGATTTTATCTGTGGTAATTCGTGCAAAACAGAACTGACACGAAGTTTTTCAATTTATCAGTTTAAACAAATCACAACAACATTTGAAGCAGCACAATGTAAACCAATGAAACAAAATTTCTTTCCAGACCGCGAATTTTTATTCCTGTTAAATACTGAAACAATCTCATATACAGCTGCAAATCATAGTGTGCTCCCTGAGAGAATGTCTTTACAGTCTGTAATGTACATCTCCACGCTCGGCTGCAAAATTTCCGCAGAGATTGACGTAAACCAGTCTCAAGGTACTCCAACAAGTTAGCCTTTCTATACGCGAATCGATCTCACAGAACCGACCTCACTCTGGTCTGCCTCTTTTTTACAGGAATCGGCTTTCCCTCTTGCTCCTCTCATGTTTATGGAATCGACTGCCGTTCTATCGAGCAGCAAGATTAAACCAATAACTTTGAAGAAGGTCGCCCCTTCCTCAGTACTCGATAAGTTTGCAATAAAAAATTTCCCCAGTTTCAGGGCGCCCACTCTGTTGATCATTACAACAGCCTTGTCACCAATGTACCATTTATGGGCTGCGTATTGATTTTCTTGGAACATATTACTGCGTCGTGCGTCTCTGGAACCCTTGTGCCGCCACATTCATTAATGGGAGTGCTGAATGCTTTACGTTACATACGTCAGTGGCCGTGAATGCCACGTCGCGTCGTTGCGGCTGGTAGCTCATTAAGGAGGGCACACATCGCCAAGAAGGAAGCAGCACTGAAAGACAGAAAGTCTGTCTGTGGTTCAATGAATTTCATGAGGGAGGCACCACGAAACGCGTCCCCAATGTATCTCAGATACGCCTCATATTGGACAGGCAGGGGAAAGCATGTATGTAAAGAAAGAGGATGAATCACCCGTTTCTATAGAAAAATCTTGCATCAACACTGGCTAGCGTTTTATATCAAACTATTGGTCCCAGTACAATTTTTACCTCACAGAGTACGTTCTAGAACAATATTAGCTACGAGAACGTTATTTCTAGCCGAAACATCCTTGGATAAACGTTTCACGGATTGCTTGCTGCGTCATATTTTTTACATCCACTCACGCTTCCTCTTTCGTCAACGTAATAAATATCTTCCGACAAGAAATTCGTGAAAATTTCATCCAAAAATATCAGTTTTTTACGATTAAGACGAAGACAGCTATAAGCTTTCGAATCCTGTGAAAGGAGGACCATTTAGCATTGACTTCCGAAATGTACGTTTATATTCACCGAACACTTAAGGTTGAACGCTTTAAGAACGGATTTGGACCATACTGTGTCAGAAGAACATTTATCTGTTTACCACGCAGCTGGTATACACCAAGCAAATTGTATGTGCAGTGCTATGTTATTGTTTGAACTTATGACACTACCCTTCTTCGACAGGGACTGCAGCAGGTATGGGATGTGTCTCACAAGAACCTACGCGGATTTTTATTTGCTTCAGTTTGGAAAACTTCTGTTGTAAATCGGTCATCTGGGAAGTGTCAGAGGCTTTGTTATTGGCGAACGTAAGCAGACAATATGCTTCATAGTCCAACAAATAAAATGAAAAGTGGGTACCAGATATCGATTGTCTGGGTGATATCTAAAGTCTGAACGAATAGCAGGACGGAACATTAGCTTTACTCGTCGTTGCCCTTCTTTCTCAAGCTTCTGTGGAGAGCCCTCCTTTTTTTGTACAAAATCGGCCATCGTTTTTTAAAACGTAAAATTCACTCCATAATCATCATATGGACTAAATTTGTTGCTGTGGCTCCAGTTTACGGACACAATTTCGTGATAAGCAACCCGTTCTCTACAAGAAGTCAACTTTAAGAAATAAATAAAAATACTGTTAACCAAAAGCCGTTCCATCTACCTAATTAGAAAGTACACAGGCGGTTCCAGACTTTATATTAGGATATTTTCTAGGATATCTGAAAGAGTCAGATGTTAATGCTTACATATGATGCGAATATAGATTTAAATTTTTTCATAACGGAGGTGAGAGACAATACAGTACAAGTGCAGAAAGAATATACAACTTATATTGTCGAAAAGCAACATCAAATAATAAAATCAGTGAAGATGAAGCACCCTAAGACTTCATGAAAAAAATGAGTGTCGATACATTTAAAACTACGCGGTTTAGCAAGCTAAAGCCCTTCACTGTTCCTGGTGGTTTAATTTTTACTCGTCAGAGGTTGTACTTTTACGCCGAACTTGGAAGTCTTGTTCACTGGAAATATTTTACATTTTCATTAATTCCTAATGATATAACGTTCAACACTATTTGAAAACTGCAGTTGCAGTTCTGAAACGCCTTGATACAACAACTTCTTCATCCTAAAGCCTGTTGAGTTCTCATATATTAGACTGTACATTTTTATTACGGCACGCCCATTTTTCCTCACGTCGTCATTCAATGTGAAATTTTTTAAATCAATTTCACTTTTATTTCATTGTCGTGTACTATCAGATTTTGATCTGAAAAACTGTACCGTTGCTTTGAAACACGTCAGATATTATTTTTCAACTAAATCATATAAAAAGTTTTAAGGTATCGGACTGTTCAGTTTTTATAAATAAGACATGTACATTTTCCTCAGGGCTCACTGGACGCGAAAAGATTGTGAATCCACTTGACCTATACTGTTTTTATTATTTGGCCTTGCTTCTGTACAGCTTGACGTAATCTTCATGTTCGTTTTCCACTTTTACTGTACATATATAAGCATTGTCTCATTTAACGCCGCAAAACAATCTACATATACATCATATTACATGTTAAAATTTGTCAGTTTCAGATATACACCATAGTTGTCAAGATAAAGGCTGAAACAGGTCGTGTGGACTAAATAAAGTTCTAATGAAGCAACTGGAGGAACTTTCCTTAACTGAACAACAGTTACGGAATGAGTATCAATTCGCACGGGGAAAATAATAATTAAACTTCAGAGCCAGGCAGCAAGAGATGTTCTCGCTTTCATAAAACTGCAGGTAAGACTTTTGTTCATTGTTGCTCATGTAAAATTCAACAACACAATAATTACGAGAATATTAGGTTACAAGCAGACTCAAATCCAGTTCACTTAACACAGCGAAAATTCGAAATAGTTTAATGCTAAGTCACTTAACCTGCTACAATTGCATCCGGTCCACGAATACTTAAAACTGGGAGTGCTTAGACAGCAAAGCAAGCTAACACTGCTGCATAAAGTGAAACAAGACACAATATCTGCATCCCAAAAACAGTCAGAAAATATGAGGAAGCATCAAATCCTAATGAGCTATGAATTTTACGACATGGTATTTACAACACCACAATTGCTTTCCCTAAGAATGAACTTCCACTCTCAAAGAAAGGCTTGAAACTCTGACCTCAACCCACTGTTGGAAAGAAACCTACTAAAAATTCACTAGCTCATTCCAAAAAGGCAATAGGTTCTAAAAAATTAAAACGGAACAAGCGAAATTAGCCGCAGGTGTCAACATAATTGAAAATGAAGCTAAAAACCGATCAGCAACTTACGGTTTAGAGCTTTCTGTATGTCATGACAATCACAAATTAAAACAGCATAATGCCTTGATCACCAAGGACGTAAGTCTAACACTTTGGTTAGCCGCAGAGGAAAGTGTCTTCTGCGGTACAAACTTACTTTTACTTACTCTATCGTTTATAGGAACATTAATATACATCTTTCCTATATCAAGCAAGGAATACATTAGCAGGAATATAAATATTTGTACTCGTCTCTGCAAGCTGGAAAGTATAATGATAATTTACAAGCTTATTGAATTTTCCCTCATTATACTCACTATTACAGTCAGAAATCGTAAACATTTGTATCGGTAAATAATTTTATAGGAATAAGTAATAACCCATTAAATAAACTTCAAACAGAAATCAGAAAAACTATGTATAGTAACTGTTTCCTATTACAGGATAAAAAAAGAGAACTTCTGGAAAAATACGAATCCCAAAATACCTTCTCTACGTTTGCAGATTAAAGCACGTAAGAAAAATAATGATACAGCACCAGTTAATGTTATAAACAAACCTAGCTACTTAGATCTTTCCATCGCAGTGAATGAATATAAACATGGTTTTGATATTTATCATAAGCCTAGATCTTGAGATATCATTACTCCAGCCGCATCATGTTATCCTGCTCAACATAAAAAGGCCTTTTTTCATTCAGAGACGCACTCCGTAAACTGCCACTAAGGAAGTTGAGAAAGAACTTGGCTGGTTGCGAAATGAAGCACGAAAAACGCCTATCACATCATTGTCGTCTATGAAATTTACAATTTCATGAAGTCCATAAAGAATCATTTAACACAAAACGAGGAACTATATAAAAGAAATTCATAACGCTTCCATTCAGTGACCAGGTCTCGTACAGATTAAGTACATTTTTAAAATTATGTAAACTACACATGGCATATCACCTTCAAGGGACACGTTTATGCCCTCTAATACACATCATTAACACAATACACGACATACACAAAGACAGAGATATATAAAAAATTCACTCATCTGAGTCCAAGGCGAGATACATCATGCAAACCGGAAGAAATCCCAAAATTTGATATAAGGAACACACGAAAGTAAATAGAAAAAGGCATTGGAAGCAGATCCACATTCGCAAATCACCTTATCAAAAGGTGGTCCCAAGGAATAATACCTCGAAAACTACCTGGTAAATTTTCAAACATTTTTTTTTCTTTATTGTAATTTCATTCCCCTGGCGCACATAGGCAGTGGAGGGCTGGCAGCGGCACACTATACCGCTCATCAGGCAAAGGGCTTTACAAACAAAATACAGAAAGGCGATCTCTTACATAATAGGGGGATAAAAAGAGGGACATAAAAACACTGTAAATGGAGATGATGGGAATTAAAATACACACTAATACGGGGACATGCACTGGGGGACAGCTAAAGATAACAGCTGGCAATTTGAAGTGGACTTAAACACTGGAGGCATAAACAAGATAAATGTCGGTCACAGTATAAAAGAACACACGAACCAACATGGACTATATACAGGTCGAGCACATAATTAAAACCACATCACTAGATGACACTGTATAACTGCACCGAATACAACACTAATGCAGCACACTTGATAATGAATAAAAAACTGGGAGGATCTGCCAGGGAGGGTGGAGAAAGGAGAAGGGAAAAGGTGGCAAGCAGGAGGGGACAGAAAGGGTGGTGAGGGGTTGGTTGGTTGTTTGAGGTATAAGGGACCAAACAGCAAGGTCATCAGTCCCTTGTTTCAAATGTGGTCCATTCCGCTAATGTGACATCTCAGGAAAGTCAGAACAATAAAAGGGAAAAAGCTAAAAACGTACAGGGGCAGTCATGTTGTCAACGGTAAAAACAAAACGAGGGAAGTCAGCAAGAGAACGAACCCAACACTATGCTGAAGCAGCATAGGCAAGACCACCTGTGACTTAAAAGGTACAACCGCTAGAATGTAGAAGTACATATGGGAAAAGGAGACTAACCAATCCATAAAAAAAGGGTAAAAACAGAGTAAAAGGGGAAGAAAAGAGGATTTCGGTCAGCGAGGTGAATCGGGAATCTCCGAACACTGCTTTCAGTGGGAGACACCCAAACACTCACCGCCCTGCCCCAATACCAAAGAGAGATTAAAAACCTTAAAACTGAGAATAAAAACCACTTTCCCAGAGGAAACCGAGAACCAGAGAGGCCATCCGGGAATCGTCAGCCAACATCAAAGGTAATGTGTGGGGGAGTCTGTACTTAGCACGCAGAGGCAAAAGAAGGGGGCATTCAACCAAAATGTGGGCTACTGACTGGACGGCTCCACAACCACAAAGTGGGGGTGGCTCATCACGCAAAAGAAAACCATGGGTCAGCCTGGTACGGCCAATGCTGAGACGACACAGTGTGGTCGAGTCCTTTCAGGAGAGGCGAAAGGAAGAACGTCAGGGCCTGGTGTCACCTTAATCGCACGAAGTTTATTAGACAGGGCAGTAGCCTCCCAAGAATTGGCGCATGACTGTGCGAAGTGGGATTTGATGTGAAGCTGTAAATCCGCTGCAGGAGGGGTTACAGAAAATGGGGGGTAAGTGACTGCTCCCCCAGTCAAACAATCAGCGAGCTCATTACCCGGGATACCCACATGGCCAGGGACCCAAAGGAAGTCAGTGGAACAAGCAGCACAGTGAATATCAGCGAGATGGTCATGGATGGCAGATACCAAGGGATGGCGCTAAAAACACTGGTCAATAGCAAGAAGGCCACTCGTCGAATCCGTACATAACAAAACGCGGTTGCGTTGGGACTGTTTAATAAAAGTAAGGGCCTGGGAAATTGCCATCAATTCCGCAGTAAACACCCCACATGTAGGTGGCAGCAGATTATTTTCCGTTCCGACAGGACGTGAAGGCACATTCCACATGATCAGCAGATTTAGAGCCATCAGTGTAAAAAACAACAGCATCCCGAAACTCCCATAAAATTTGGCGGAAAAAGGAACAGAACACCACCGGGGGGATGGAATCTTTTGGACCTCGGCGGAGATCCATCCGAATTCGAAGCCTAGGAACTAACGAAGGGGGGGGGGGTGGAGGGGAGGGAGCGAGGAAGGCAGGACAAAGAAGGAAGCTGAAAATCACGGCAAAGAGACGCAAGGCGGAGCCCAACCGGTAAACCCCCCTGAGGGCGGGAGTCGGGTGGGCGACGTCCATGGTCTGGGAACAGAATAGAATAGATGGATGAGTGGGAGAGGAACGGATAGCGAGTGCATAAGACACCAGATGC
Source organism: Schistocerca americana (assembly GCF_021461395.2). Taxonomy (NCBI): domain Eukaryota; kingdom Metazoa; phylum Arthropoda; class Insecta; order Orthoptera; family Acrididae; genus Schistocerca; species Schistocerca americana. Next base: position 570,171,013 of record NC_060122.1, on the reverse strand, counting down.
TGGGACCGCCGAACAGAAAGGGGGGGGGGGGATCGGAGCTTCAACCAGCAAACTATCATCACGGCAAGTAGGGAAGGCACCGGTGGCCAAACAGATACCACGATGGTGGACTGGATCCAGCACGTGCAGTGTGGAAGGAGCAGCTGAACCATAAACTTGACAACCATAGTCCAAGCGAGACAGAACTAGAGCACGATAAAGATGAAGAAGGAGGGAATGGTCCGCACCCCAAGAGAAGTGGGCAATTAAGCGAAGTACATTGAGTTTACGGAAACATCCTACCTTCAGATGTCTGATATGGGGCAGCCAAGTGAGCTTCTTGTCAAAAAGAAGACCCAGGAAACGAAACTGTGGGACCACAGGCAATCGTTGGGGATCGAGATAGAGCTCTGGATCAGGGTGGATCGTAGTACGGCGACAGAAGTGGACCACCCGCGATTTTAGAGGAGAGAATTTAAACCAATGTGAGAGGGTCCATGCAGAGGCACGCCATATAGCTCCCTGGAGTTGCCGCTCTGCAGACGCCATCGAAGAGGAACTAACCCAAATGCAGAAATCATCCACATACAGGGCAGGGGCGACCAAAGAACCGACAGAGGCCACAAGTCCATCGATAGCAATGAGGAAAAGAAGGACACTCAAGACAGAACCCTGTGGGATGCCCGTCTCCTGGGTCCGTGGAGAACTAAAAACAGTACCAACTCGAACTCTGAATGACCGATGGAACAGGAACTGGCGGATAAAATTCGTGTGTGGGCCCCGAAGACCCCACTGATGAAGGGTAAGTAAGATGTGATGGCGCCAGGCCATGTCATAGGCCTTGCAAAGGTCAAGAAACACTGCAACCAAATGGCGGCGCTGGAAAAAAGCCTGCAGAACTGCGGATTGCAAGCGAAGTAAATGATCGATTGGAGACCGTGCCTCTCGAAAGCCACACTGGTAAGGGGACAATAGATCCCGAGATTCGAGGACCCAATTGAGCCGAGGGGCTACCATCCGTTCAAGTAACTTACAAACAACATTGGTCAAACTAATTGGCCGATAGCTGTCAACAGATAGGGGGTTCTTACCAAGCTTAAGGACAGGAAGCACGATGCTATACCTCCACTGAGAAGGAAAGTCACCCTGGAGCCAGATACAGTTAAACACCGAAAGATGATGTTGCCATTGTGGAGCACTGAGATGTTGAAGCAGTTGGTTATGAATGGAATCTGGGCCAGGAGGAAGGGAGGAGGAAGTTGCTGAAGAAGGGCAGTTAAGGCAGCAGGTGTAAGAGTCCTGTCAGAAGGGAGATAAAGATTGCAAACTGTGACCGTAGAGTCTAGGTGGACCCTAACAGCAACCGCATCCAATGTAGTTTGAAGAGGAATCCACGTGCTAGCAATGTCTGTACGGACCAATGTACAAATGCCACCAGAAGCCCACAGGGGTCCGACCCGATTTCGACAGAAAACACAGGACCCACGGAGGCTCGGTGAGTGAGAATCAATAAAATGAGATTCGTGGAGAACCACACAAGCTGCCGAGTAAGACGAAAGAAGGGAATTCAATTCCAGAAGATGACGGTAGTATCCATTACAATTCCATGGGAGAACCACAGAACGAAGATTTAAATGGGGGCTGAACACGCTAAAGCCAGTCATACCGCCGGGTCCCCACCTGTCACCGACAAGGAGGGGGCTACATCCATGAACGACAGGTCAGAATCCGGTTGTGAAGTCGGGGAAGGGACCTCTGGTGACACCAGAGGCTCTTTGTCCCGGGACTTACGTTTCTTCTTATTTTCAGGCTGAGATCGAGGAGGGCTGTGTGGCATAAAGGAGCCAGCTGCAGCAAGATCAGGAACAGAAAGAAACCGGGCGACCTGGGGGCCGACAGACCGCAGCTCTCGCGGTCGTCGCGCGGCAGCAGACCTTTGACGTGGAAGGTGCCGGGAAGGGGCATCCCGGGAGAGGCGCCCTTGACCGGCAGACGCCGAAGGAGTGGGTCACTTCTCTGGCTGGGGAGGGGGAGCAGCGCCCAGAGGAGAAGGTGTGGGAGCCGTAGGGGAGGGGGGGAGGAGAGGGGTCTGGGATGGGGGTAAGGAAGGAGGAGGAATGGGTGAAGATGTAACCAAGGCGTAACTAGATGTCATGGACACAGGGTGCAGACGTGTATATTTCTTACAGCCCTCTGTGTAGGTTAAACGATCTAGGGACTTATACTCCTGTATCTTCTTTTCATTCTTATATACTGGGCAATCTGGTGAACGTGGAGAATGACTATCATGACAATTTACACACACAGGGGAGGGGGGGGGCACAAGGACTCCCCTCATGGAGTGGACATCCACAGTCACCACAGAGAGGGGCCTGTGAACAGTGGGAAGACATGTGTCCAAAGTGCAAGCACTTAAAACACCTCATAGGAGGTGGGATGTATGGCTTCACATCACATCGATAAACCATAATCTTAACTTTCTCAGGGAGGATATCCCCTTCAAAGGCCAGGATAAAGGCACCAGTATCAATGCGATTGTCTTTAGGACCCTTCTGAACACGCCGGACAAAGTGAACACCCCACCGTCCGAGATTGTCCCGAAGTTCCTCATCAGTTTGAAGGATGAGGTCCCTGTCAAAAATCACACCTTGTACCATACTTAGAGACTGGTGGTGGGTAATGGACACAGGAATTGTGCCAAGATGGGTACAGGCACGAAGGGCCGCAGATTGGGCAGCTGAAGCAGTTTTGATCAGCAACAAAGCTGACCGCATCTTGCTCAGGGAGTCCACTTCACCAAACTTGTCTTCAATGTGTTCCAAAAGGAATAAAGGTTTGGTATTGGTGAAAGTATCTCCATCAGTCCTGGTGCAAACTAGATAATGGGGGAAAGGTTTCACCCCTAGCTGACGGGCCTGACCCTCTTCCCAGGGGGTTGCCATGGAAGGGAAGGCCGAAGGGGCAAGAGAAGCAGCACTTGAAGAATCAGTTCCACGCAGAGAGACAGCCGCAGAAGAATGGCCAGAGTTCTGGACCTGTATGCGTTTCATTTGCATAGCATCCGCCCTGATACCACCCATTCCGATCAGGGGCTCTCCTCACGGGCGCCACCCAGCCACAGCAAGAGCAGTCTGGCATGGCAGCCATTGCTGGGATGCTCCAGGATGACGAGCAACCATTCCAAGGCATGCATGAGGTGGTCACAGCCCAGCTATCAGAAGTGTGATCCCTGTGTGTTCAGGGGCTCAACCAAAAGGCTACATATCGACCCCACCACACGGACTGGCTACTGTGCTGGCTACGCACCCTAGCGTCAGACGACATGAAAGAAAAGGTGGAATGTACTTGGAGGGCGCACATCGGAGACACTAGGTAAGGTGCTCTTCCCCAAATGGCTCACACTACAGAGGAGAAATTTTGTAATGGAGGTCAAACCCCAGAGGGGGACCAAGGAATGCCAAAAGGAGGAGATGATTACGCAACAAAGCCGAATTGTAAAACCAACAGAACCAGGAGGATAGCGGAGGCCAACATAAGCAAGGACACCAAGAGAGGGAGAGGAGAGGGCAACAGGAAAGGAGCAAGGAGGGGAAAGGAGGGGAAGGGGAAGGAAATGCAGCCCTGGAGAAAAAGAAGGCTTCAATAACTCGGGGCCCCGTGCTCGCCACGCACGTATCCACAAAAGAGTTGTGAACCCCTGGGGGGCGGGTGGTGAGGGGGAGGGGGGGTGCGCCAAAGGAGGGATGGAGAGGGAAGGGACATGAGAGGAAAACAGGCGAGGAGGGGATGTAGGGAAATCTGCTCTGGGATAAGGAGAGGAGAGGAAAAGAGGGGACCTGAGGAGGGGGGTACAAGGCCAGGCTACAGTTGGTAGGGATTGCGAAGTTCACCTGGGAGGGATAGGTGCTGGAAATTTCCCTGATGAAGGAGCTGGAGGGTGTGGAGGTGCAGAGAGGGAGGGATACAGCAATAGAAGTGGGGCAACGTGCATGAGGTGGAGAGGGAGGAGGAAACCAGCGGGTGGGTGGGATCAATCCTACAGATAGTGTAAAGGATGTGGAGATGCTGGAGGAAAAGGAGGAGGTGGGGGAAGCGGATGAGGTGACACAGGAGTTGTGCGGGGGAAGGAAGGCAGATAAGGCAGATACAGAAGGCAAGGTGGAGCACATGGCGTTCTAGGATTTGGAGGGTCTTATAAAGGGGGGGGGGAGGAAGAGTGGTGGACCAGCAGGAGTGACACAGTAGAGGATAAGGTGCATGAGGGATTTGTAGGTGTGGAGGATGGTGGAAGGATGCAACCCCATGTCCAGCCAGACAGACGTTCCAGGAGGCAGAGGTGGAAATGGGCTTTCTGCTGGATGGTCAAGAGACAAAGGGTCCAGGTGAGGTGACAGTCGAGGTGACGGTATCTCGGGGTGGGGGTGAGCTGGATGGGACGACCTTAAATGGTGAGGCAGAAATCATACAGATGGAAGGAGTGGGTGGTGTGGCCTCTGATAATTGACTGGATTTTAAAGGGGTTGATACAAAGGATCCACTGGTTACACCATCTCATCAGCATGTTGGAGGAGGTGGACAGGTGGAGGTGGCTTGGGAAAGTACCAGAGCTAATAGAAAGCGCTAATGCTCAAATCGTTATAAGCACTGAAAGCTGGCTAAAGCCGGATATAAACTCAGCCGACATTTTGGCGAAGAACCTAAAGGTGTTCCGAAAGGATAAACTAAACACGGCTGTTGGTGGCGTATTTGTTGCTGTTAGATGTAGTTTAACTTGTGGCGAAATTGAAGTAGATACTTCCTGTGACTTCGTATGGGCAGAGGTCATTGTTGGCAACCGGAATAAAATAATAATTGGATCCTTTTACCGACCTCCCAATTCGGATGATACAGTTGCTGGAAGGTTCAAAGAAAACTTGAATTGGTTTCAAACACGTACCCGACTCATACCATAATACTCGGTGGTGACCGTAATTTACCCTCGATATGTTGGTGAAAATACATGATTAATTCCAAAGGTACGCATACAATATCATCCGAAATTGGGCTAAACGCATTCTCTGAACATTATTTGGAGCAGTTAGTTCATGAGCCCATGCGAATAGTAAATGGTTGTGAAAACACACTCGACCTCTTAGCAACAAATAATCCTGAGTTAATAACGAGCATCAAAACAGATTCAGGGATTAGTGAATACTGGGTTGTCGTAGCGAGACTGAATACTGTAATCCCCAAATCCTCCCAAAATAAGCGAAAAATATACCTATTCAAAAAAGCAGATAAAAATTCACTTGACTCCTCCCTGAGAGAGAATCTTCACTCATTCCAAATTACTAATATAAGTGTAGACCAGATGTGCTTAAATTCAAAGACATAGTATCGGCAGTAATTGATTTATACCAAATAAATTAACAAACGACGGAGCTGATCGTCCTTGGTACACAAAACGGGTTAGAACACTGTTGCAGAAACAACGAAACAAACATGCCAAATTTAAACAAACGCAAAATCCCCTAGCCTGGCGATCTTTTACAGAAGCTACAAATATAGCGCGGACTTCAACTCGAGATGCCTAAGCAGTTTCCACAACGAAACTTCGACTGGAAACCTGGCAGAAATTCCAAAGAGATTCTCGTCGTATGTGAAGTATGTTAGCGGCAAGAAACAATCAATGCTTTCTCTACGCTATAGCAAAGGATATACTATCGAAGATAGTGCTGCCAAAGAAGAGTTACTAAACGCAGCCTTCCGAAATGCTTTCACAAAAGAAGACGAAGTAAGCACTCCAGAATTCTAATCGAGAACAGCTGCCAACATGAGTAACGTAGAAGTAAATATCCTCGGAATAGTGAAGCAATTTTAATCACTTAATAAAAGCAAGTCTTCTGGTCCAGATTCTATTCCAATTAGGTTCCTTTCGGAGTATGCTGATGCATTAGCTCCATACTTATCATATACAACCGTTTGCTCGACGAAGATCCGTACCCAAAGACTGGAAAGTTGCACAGCTCACACCATTACTCAAGAAAGATAGTAGGAGTAATCCACTAAAATACAGGCCCATATCGTTAACGTCGATATGCGGGAGTATTTTAGAACATACATTGTGTTCGGACTTTGTGAAATACCGCGAAGAAAACAGTCTATTCACACACAGTCAACATGGGTTTAGAAAACATCGTTCCTGTGAAACAAAACTAGCTCTTTATTCACATGAAGTGCTGAGTGCTATTGATAAGGGATTTCAGATCGATTCCGTATTTATGGATTTCCGAAAGGCTTTTGACACTACCACACAAGCGGCTCGTTGTGAAACTGTGTTCTTACGGAATATCGTCTCAGTTATGTGACTGGATTTGTGTTGTAGTGGTATAGGCCTTTGCTGTTCCTTATCTATATAAACGATTTGGGAGACAATCTGAGCAGCAGTCTTCAGTTGTTTGCAGATGACGCTGTCGTTTATCGACTAATAAACTCATCAGAAGATCAAAACAAATTGCAAAAAGATTTAGAAAAGATATCTGTATGGTGCGAAAAGTGGCAGTTGACCCTAAATAACGGAAAGTGTGAGGTCATCCACATGAGTGCTAAAAGGAATCTGTTGAACTTCGGTTACACGATAACTCAGTCAAATGTAAACGCCGTAAATTCAACTAATACCTAGGTATTACAATTATCAACAACGTAAGTGGGAAAGAACACACATAAAATGTTCTGGGGAAGGCTAACCAAAGACTGCGTTTTACTGACACTTAGAAAATGTTACAGATCTACTAATGAGACTGCCTACACTACGCTTGTCTGTCACGTTTTAGAATACTGCTGCGTGGTGTGGGATCCTTACCAGATAGGATTGACGGTGTACATCGAAAAAGTTCTAAGAAGGGCAGCACGTTTTGTACTATCGCGAAATATGGGAGAGTGTGCCACTGAAATGATACGGGATTTGGGCTGCAAATCATTAAAAGAAAGGCGTTTTTCGTTGCGACAAAATCTTCTCACGAAATTTAGATCACCGACTTTCTCCTCCGAATGCGAAAATATTTTGTGGACACCGGCCTACATAGGGAGGAACGGTCACCACGATAAAATAAGGGGAATCAGAGCTCGTACGGAAAGAGATAGATGTTCATTCGTTCCGCGCGCTATGCGAGACTGGAATAATAAAGAATTGTGAAGGTGATTCGATGAACCCTATGCCAGGCACTTGAATGTGATTTGCAGAGTATCCATGTAGACGTAGATGTAGATGAATCTGCAGTGTACAGAAGATGGAGGAGGGGGAGAGGACGGAGCCCTGACGGACGCCAGCAGTGGGATAAAACGTACGGGAGTTGGTGTCGTGGAGGTGACAGGAAGGACGGTGTGAGAGGAATGAAGAGACCAGACGGACAAAATTGACAGGCAGGGCGTAGATTTGGAGTTTCAAGACCGGGGTGGCATACGCAGTCGTAGGCATTTTGGTGATCGAGGGAACAAAAATGGCGGAGCGACGGGAGTTAAGTTGGAGGGAAAGAAGATGGACAAGGTTAAGGAGTTGGTCTTCGGCGGAGACGGAGAGTCGGAAGACATACTAGGTAAAGGGGAGGAGGTGGTGTTGATTGAGGTGGTGAAGGATACGACGGGAGAGGATGGATTCGAAGACTTTACTGAAGACGGAAGTGAGGCAGATGGGATGATAGGAAGAGGCGACGGAAGGGAATTTGTTGGGCTTGAAGAATAAGAGGATGCGGGAAGTCTTCCACAGGTCACCTTCAAACAATGGAGAAGGGTTACTTAAGGGGATACGGAATCACCTATCCCCGCAATGTTAATATATGCCTACTGTAGGGAACATTTTCTCACAAACTACTGGAGACAGAGAGGTAAAAATTTTACTGTATGTGCATTCATATGTTACAACAATACTGAAACAACAGTTTATTGTCAAAGTATTTTCTTACAGAGATATTGTACATTTATTTTTAAGTAAATTTTTTCCATCGCTTTTTACTAGACTATCACCCCTAAGTCTTTTGTAAATCAAGTAATTAAAAAATCGTTGTTTCAGTATGTAATAGGGACCTATGTCACTACGTCATAAAAATTTCAGACTTCTAGGTTGACCAGTACCTGAGATAATGTTCCTAGATGAAGTAAAAAGTAAACTTACGGGAAACGGAGAAAGAAGATTAAAACATTCCTGATCCGTAGCTAATACCCCCTTCACAGTCTTCATAATCATCTTCAAGTCTTCTTTTGGCACCCCTCTGCACCTGTCTTGCTTTTTTCACTAATGTCTTGATTATATTATCAGCATGCCTTAGTCTGTGCTGATCTAAAAAGAACATAGCACGTACCGTACGGGAACCAACACACATACCCAACTTTTGAAGGACCTGGCATTTAGTTATATTTCCAAGATTGAAGGTTGCCACAGCATCATACACACCAAAATGTAGTGTATTAATTCCGACAAACACTGTTTTTGGGAGACGATGCCATATCACACTATTCAAGCACTCGTTGGGGTTCTGCGTTTTTCCGTGAAGACATCTCATCAGAAGACTTCTGTCAGCCAGATCTCTGAAAATGGGCTTCATTTCTGCCATGATGGCTGATGGTAGACTGTGGTGGTGAATGTATTTCTCTCCTGTTGTTAGTCCCCTATTGTATTTACACCAGCTGTTTTCACCTTTGGGGCACAAACCATGTTGTGGATGCTCATCCGTGGATGCGGTGTGGAAATATAAAGCCCATATAGCTCTCCTCATTTCTTCAAGATTGCCTGTATTTTGCCTGATTGCAAGGCCATAGCAGTTCTGAATGTGGTCTATTATGGAATCAGTCAATCTTCCTCTGCCATCCAAGGTTTTCCCATCATCTAGTTTTTTCCCTTTCATAACTGATTTTAACCTTCTCAGCCTGGCACCCATTCTCTTCTGCACATGTCCTATACATTCAAGTTTGCTTATATTTACACTGTTCCCATATGGTTTGCTTTCCAAAACTTCTTTGAATGCTTTAGAGTCACCATCTCCCAGATATTTGACATAGCGAACATTATACCACTGTGAAGAGCGATGAAAAATTTTCTTCACCCCAGCAACCTCCATGCCACCACTACTACCATAATAATTAGCAATACAGTCATCACTGTGTTCATTTTTCAGCCTGCCTGTGCACCTACAGTATTTAGACATTATTGCAACATCAATAACCTTGCCAGTATCAACACTAGTTGCTGTTACAACACCATTGTTGGAGGTGTGGCCCCTTTTCTGCCACGTGCCATCAAACGCCACTGTGAGGTCACGACTGCCGTCATTTTCTTCCACTGCTTCTTCCACAGCAACCTGCATTGACTTCTGTGCTACATCTTCAACTGCAGATCCTAGTACATAATTGTAAGCTTCAAACTTTGAAGGTGCACTTGGAAGATTTAGAACACCACATAGCATATCACCAGCTGCTTTGCCCTTACCAATTGCTCGCAATCCATAAACTAACCTAATATTTACACTATAAAGTTCAGTTTTCTTGTATCCATTATTTACAGTTACTGAAACCGAACTTTGAAACTTACAGCTGTATTTACAAACACTGCATATTAAATTAAACTGGGCAGCCAGGCCAACATGGGATTCTACTTTCAGAGAAACGTTTCCATGACATTTTTTGCAGCACAAACTGTTTTCAAGAGTTTCACACAATATATTCGTATCAATGAGTTCAAAAACTTCATTCCCTCTATCAAGTAAATTATATTTCTCTTCCAAATCTCTTAGTTTTTTATGAGAAGCACTGTTTTCATTTGGTGTAAGTTCGTTCGGCAAATCAGTAATAAGTGGATTCACATTTTCCAACAGTGATGATGATGAACTGCTTTGCTTTGCTAATGAATCATTATTTCTTTTCTTTTGCCAGTTCACACGCTTTTTAAATACTTTTGCTTTAGCTCTAGGCATTTTCACTGCGAAAAATGAAGCACTAAATACAAAATAACTCAACAACAACTACTTTCTTATATCACACTGTTTACAAAACAGTCCCGCCACAAAGTCAAAGAGTAACTTGAGGAAACCAGAGAGAAACATTTTCGGGCAACTAGTGTATAAATAGTCGCTGGAAACCGGGATATTTGAATTCATGTCACTTTAAAGGTACTGCCAAAAAGTTCATGGTCAGCCACGAGAGACGTGTATAACTAAAGCGCAATACCCGATCTCACAAATATATAAAAATAAAATAGTTATAATTGTAGTAGAGCTATGTATGATACGTCATTTTAAAGAGGAAACATGGCAGAATATAATACGCCAATAAAAAAAAAATTCGATTTTTTAACCCAAAATCCGATTCCGCACCTTCAAACAATGGAGAAGGGTTACTTAATGGAGTTGTTAAGAGATAGAAGTTTGTACTCATGTAAGAAAGCCAAGTCAATCTGGGACATTTGCCGCCCAGTTATTGACAAAAAAAAAAAATGGCTCTGAGCACTATGGGACTTAACTGCTGTGGTCATCAGTCCCCTAGAACATGGAACTACTTAAACCTAACTAACCTAAGGACATCACACACATCCATGCACGCGGAAGGACTCGAACCTGCGGCCGTAGCGGTCACGCGGTTCCAGGCTATAGCGCCTAGAAACGCACGGCCACTCCGGCCGGCAGTTATTGAAAACTTCTTTTAAAAGTATTCCTTAAGTTCGCAGCTGTTGCTAGCTGTTTGTAAGTGTACTTCTGTAAGCAACAGATGATGTGCCCTTGACGGTACCCGGTGGTTTCAGTTTTACTCGTTAGTAGTCGTGCCTTTACACCCAAAATGAAAGCCCCATTCATTGCATCATTGCATATACTATACACTTTTATTAATTACAAATACTCTGCCCAACAGAATTAAAGGATAATTTTTTCGAAACCTCGTAATTCCCACCTATCGCTACGCATAAGTTCAAAATTTGGCTCAAAAGTGCATGCATCCTTCTCTAATGCTGCAAAAGCAAGGCGCCTGGCAACGTCATCCTTTAGATAGCAAAATTTCGACACAAGCGATGAAAAGGCAGCATCTCAGAAGATCATGTGGGGTGTCAGTTGGGCTAATGGCTTCGCTTTGGCACCACTCTTCACCGCAGTTCTAACTCTACCGTGTACGTGTCACGTGTCTTGGACACAGCACCTCTCACCTGCATGTCACCCCTTCTCTTTATGCCTCTACGGTGGGTGTTAGAACCGTGACGCTCAGCGTTGAAATCAAGCGAGTTTCTTATGTGTGCCCGAGGGAAAGATTCCCACTCAAAATCGGCACGAAAAGATTCAAGGAGTAGCATAAAGGGCGCCAATGAAGCCACCTCTTTCCGCGGAGCGCTGACACACATTTCATGGTTCGCAGTGCAATGAGAAACAAAGACGATTTTGTCAAACTTTGACACTGCTGTTCAGACATTTAAAACCCTATCTAAGGGCATTGTGGGGTTTCATACCCATACACGTAATCTGAACCCTCTGGAACGCAATTTTTGATCTGGTTCACAGATTGGAACCACTAGGGACTATTCAAAATGTTTTAACATGATCAGTGGCAGGGAGGGATACTTATACATTTTGATTCCTCCTGCTTCGCGTCGTCCTGTGGAGTGATCACGGCAGGACGCGACAGTGACACTTACGTGAATGAATTGGCAAAGCGTCCCTATAAGACGTCCCCAAGCCAGTACGTGTAATGCTGTAAGTAATGCTACGCTAAGCGCGAACTGCGCACCAACGATGATGTTTATATGCACTGACTACGACAGCGAGAGACTTGGGAGCTCTCTGCAATGCGATGGCACATTATTCTGTGAACTTAGGATTTGAGAAAGAAAGGAATATATAGAAATTCTTTTTCTAGACTTGTGTGAGAACGGTTGGACGAAATTTTTAGTGGACGAGATTTCAATTTCGGTTGACGTCAAGGGATGTGGGAAATCAATAAACGTCACTGATAATACAATTGTAATTTAGAGGTGTGTTTGTGATCATTATTTCACTACTGTTTTTCCTCGAGATCACAATATATCCACTCTCGACTTTCGCTGCTACACTAGCACACGTGTGAAGTCCCTTCTGCCTTAAAAGTGAGAACTATTCGACTAACAAATTTTCTAGGTCAGAGCAATAACATTGCCTCAATCACTGCAGACACATCGCCGGAAATAATCTGGAGTTACGTAAAAAGTTATGAGCGACGTATTCATTTACTGCTTAGTTCTTTAATTCAAACTCAGTTCTTATTCAGGGAGTCCGTAAGATACGTGCAAAATGAAAGCTAATGAACCTTTTCCTCTTACGTGAAGACATGCTCCTGGTTTTCTTTGTGTGCAAATATTTCAGATTAGAATGTCAAAGTCTTTCAGACTAATACTGATTCCCGTTTTCCACAGGCAGTTAATAGTCAGTTAAAATAAGTAAATGTAATAGCGTGGTCATTAAGCAGTGTAACTCTCTCCTCGGTCACGTTAACGAGAGCTCGTTATTGTATGGATTTATTACTTTGTAATTAAAAGTAAAGCAAATCCTATATTGCCTCGGGCAGTTTTATGCTATATTAAATGACACTCAAGAAAAGACATGGACACTAGCTGTTACAGTAGCGATGTTTGAAACAGATTGGACATAGTGATCGTAACATTAACTTATGGCTTTCTTATTGACTCTTTCGCGGCATTTTACCATATCGACAGATGTGTTCCATGTTTCATGCAATTGGATCGGTAAATAAGGTAGGCATCCGTTTCCCTTAAATCTAAGAGTTCGAAAGTTGCTGTAGTGGTAATAGTAGGGATCCCATGACCGCACTTGGGTTCACTGTTGAAGATAGCTCTGTTAGAAGCTGACTTATGAAGAATAATTCCAATGGCGACAACGAGACACTTTCAGACGACACGTGGTAAGAAAGACTGTCTTCCAATAATTAGTGACCTACCTACCACACGTGGCAGTAACACTCTCAACGTATCCAACATAGCCCACATAGGCAGCAACTTGCGGTTTAGCGTATTCTGTTGCAGTAATACAGCGCGGTAGGAAGACACAAATCTTTTTAAAGTCCAAGAGTCGCTAAAGTTGTGCCAGTAGCACTTACCTACTTTCCAAACTCCGCAGAAACTCTCATGCTTACCTTGCCGAGCTGACAATCCTGAAAGAAGGAACGTCGGCAGCAATAAATCAGTCACATGCCGGGGTTGACTGCAAGTTCGGGTTTGCGATCGGGTCCGGCTCCCAGTCTGAATCTCACAAGAAGCTGCAGAATAACTTAGACTCCGCTTCAGAGTAAAAGATTCGTCTTAGAAATGTTTTATTGTGTGTAGTGATAGAACGAATTTGCTGTGGTACGTAATCACAAATGCAAAGGAAATGTGTAAATAAGGAGTACGGTATTTGGTACAACTATCATTTGTAAACAGACACAGACAAACACTTTACAGCAATAGCAACCGATCAAACTAAAAAAATGGCTCTGAGCACTATGGGACTTAACTGCTGTGGTCATCAGTCCCCTAGAACATAGGACTACTTAAACCTAACCAACCTAAGGACATCACACACATCCATGCCCGAGGCAGGATTCGAACCTGCGACCGTAGCGGTCTCGCGGTTCCAGACTGTAGCGCCTAGAACTGCACGGCCGCTCCGGCCGGCCCGATCAAACTACTTACTGTAAACACTACCAGTAACTCCTTAAACTTGGACGACACACTTTACTAAATATTATTTGTTTTCGTAATATGAGTCACTGTCTTAAAATCATTTCACAGCAATTAGACGGCCACTTGAGTACAATTTGACGTAAGTACACGGCCAAACTGATGAAACCGCTTTTCATGTGGTGCTTCAATAAACTTGCTGCACCTCAAATCAAATCATTATGTCAAAGTAAATTTGCAATTATGCTCGTGACATTACTAACAGACAGCAGGAACATACTCATATACAGCGTTTGGATTTCATTAACTGTCAACTATTCATGGTAAACCAGTATTGATGAATTGCAGTTCACAAGCGCTGAAGACAAAACATGTCCTTCCAATAAAGGTACTACATGAAATATTCGTTCTGAAATGGTATAATACGTGGGAAGGAAAATATTTATTCGCAAGACAGATATAAATTCCCATCTTCCCGAAATCGTTCAGATATTACTGAACCATTGGTAACATTTAACATAATTAATTTGAGAGCAAGAAGAAAACAAGCTCAGCTTAACGCCGTGAAACTGATGACAACGAAACATCGTCCTTACTACACCCGTTAACGTTCTTGTGGTACCTACCTGTCTGTGGTTGCATTAGTTATTGGATGGTCACTATATTTACACGCTGGGCAGAACAGGTGATTAGAATTGTGAAAAGGGCCAAGTAAGGCGTCGGTCAGTTTCACCTCAAAATTGTAATTTATTGTAATTTAATAACACATTTTCAACCAAAGCCGCACATAGTCGAACTTTCACAACTACGAGTTTCAAACTCCAAATCTTTCACGGCTGAAGGCCGCCAAACCAGAAATCTTAAAAATCAACAAGGTAAATTTCAAGTGCCTGAAGACACGCAGTTACAATTACAAATAATATATATATATCACAACTAGGCTGAAAGCCTCAAGGCAAAAGTGGATAGATGCAATACAAACAACTGAAGGCCCACAATAAAATTTTCAAGGTTTTAAAATAAATTACCATAACCTTTGAAAGGCAGAGGGCCGCAATGTTTTTGCTTAAAGGGTAATTTTAAGAATAAGGTTCCAAGCGGCTGAAGGCTCACAATTAATTTTCCGAAGTTTTAAAAAAATATAACCATAACCCTTAAGTTTTAAGTAGCTGAAACCGCACTAAAAGAAAAGACAACACAACGGCAATAACCTTTCAGCAAATACCCACTTTCCGGAATTCAAACTTACTTATACGAGGGTGAAGACCTTTAACTTACATAAAAGACAGTAGAACCAAGAATTTTTTTAAATCATTGGCTATGATAGATTATAAACAGACAATTAAACACCGATGAGAAAGGCAGTAATGACAACGGCACTCATAAGCCACCAGGGGGTCGGTCTGCCCTCGTTCACTTAGGTGAGGCAGGTGGTGAGCCCAGCTACATTTGATCCGTCGGAACCCAACCAAGGGACAGTCACGGACCGACCGACAAAACGACTTGGTTGCCACCAATCGGTACATGAGAACTCAAAGACAAAATGTCACTGACGTAATTATCCATAATCAAATATGCATATGAATTAAGCTGCCAAAACTACACACCGTGTTGGACAGCGACAACAGGTGATGAAAGGACACTGCCTGAAATTACGTTCGTGGCCAGGGGAGGTGACCGGAACACTAACGGCCACAAGACAGAAGATTCCGCTGATGCACTTGAATTTTAGTCAACTAATACAGTTAATTCCACCGCATGGCGGCTAAATTTCAGCAGTACAAACACTCGGTGTTGCTCAGAGGATAACCTCCCCAACAGCGAACCACCGAAACGAAACACACAACACAAATGGACGAGGCTTGGGTACTTAAAAAACCAATTAACTTTGACGTCCTGAGTCGGTGAGCCACAGAGCTCGTAACGATCGGACCGCTCCACGCAAGCTCAGACACTGCACAGGGACCGCCAGCGGACCCAGCCGACTGCATTCCGCGGAGATACCCTCCCTGGTCCGCACCATCCGACCGACTGCCCGCAGACCCCCTAGCCGGAAACTATATGCACAAGACCAAAGATGGTACACGGTGCAAATATCGATACACATAGCTGCTGCACACGTATAAAGAAGAAGAACCACGGCATAACCACAACAAGGCCGGGAAACCAAACACAGATAGACAGCCAAGTTTAAGAAAACGCATAATTGGGAGTGAACACAGCTCAAGGTGTGTGGGTTTCTTATACGAGGAAAAAATGAGAAATACTTTACGTTTGATTCAATAGTGGTTTCAGGTGTGAACAAGTGAGACTATCGTCGGTATGCATAACATACATCTCACAACATTTGAGCACCCGCACGAGGAGGCCGCGCTGGGTAGCCACTGGTCTGAGACGTCTTGCCACGGTTCGGGCGGATCTCCCCGTCGGAGATTCGAGTCTTCCCTCGGGCATGGCTGTGTGTGTTGTTCTTAGCGTAGGTTAGTTTAAGTTAGCGTAAGTAGTGTGTAAGCCTAGAGACCGATGACCTCAGCAGTTTGCTCCCATTGGGTCTTACTACTAATTTACAAATTTCTTAACTTTTTCCGCACCAGGAACAAGTATTGTGCAATTTGTAAACAACAATAAGAAGCCAAGGTCAGTTGGTATGAGCGCAGTTGGTGTTAAGAGTGGGCCAACATTTGTAAGCAAGATGGAGTAATGGGCTCAAACGTATTAATTTCTTCAACGTAAGAGCGTAGCGCGCCGCATTAGGAAAATATCAACACGTGACTGTATGTGTGCACAGAGCTGTGTGAACTTCACTTCGCACCTTGTCTCAAGTCTCGACACGCAGTTACTTCACCGCCTCCGTTGTACAAAAGTGGCCATTAAATTACAACCCTAGGAAGGACAGCATGTAATACATTTATTGTTCATATACAAAATGGGTAGAAGAATAGGGTAAGTGGGGGTAAAAGCACTCACGCAGCAAGAATATGCACCACGTTTTGGAGGCCTGAAGCAGAAGTTCACCATTTTACAGATAGGTAGCCCATATGTCACCTCCTCAGTTATGTTTTGGCAGACGAACACTTACAGCTGGAGAAAATGGGATAAGTCACTTTTGTACCTTTTCGATGCAAAATTTGTATAGTTTTGACTGATTGTTAGAAGAGCCTAATCTACTTCAAAATTAGATAAGGTCGGTACCGGAAGTCACGGGTATAAGACTCCAATATCCGCCTTCATCTCCATGACTTTAATTGTGTTTGTTATATGCAGACTAACTGCGAACTTTTACCCTTCCAAGGAACTATTTACGAACTTTTATCCCGTAACGTGTATTTAACTTGTATAGTCTATTCTAGCGCATTGAAGCATTGGCTCTTGATGTTTATTCACGTTATATCCTTCGTTATTTACCTTAGAGAACTTAAATTAGCTCTCCGTTTCTGTAACTTTCCTTTCATTGGGTATTGATTTTTAGACATTCCTACCTCCCCAAAAATACTTCGAACATAATCACGCATTCCATAGTGGCGGTCTATTTCGAGAAACTGTCCGAGAACGCCAACTCGACAGCCGTTAACAGAGTTGCTGTACTATCAAGCTCTTGGCCCGATTGAAAGTAGTAGCTCAATATGGCAAGACTCAGAAGTTACTGATTGCAAAGGCAGCCTTAGAAAATGTGTTAAAATTGACAAAGGCAGTGAGCATCTTGGAAAATTGGCAAAGGCTTTTTCATTAGAGGAAGAACGAGCAATAGTGCAGCACTGCATTTCCCTCAGATCATTACATTTGCTCTCTGAATTAGCCGAAAAAGGAATAGACCCTAATCTGTTTTTCCTTGTATTTATTTGTAATCCTTTTTATTTTCTTCATTACGCACTGCGTATTCTTGTCTGAGGCCTGAGTATTACCCCAAAGCCTGAGGTAACAGTACGTAAAATAATTCTTTTAGAAAAACCTTTATAACTCCTCTAATAGTAACAGGATGACAATGAAACTTTTATAGTGTTTTCACATGTCAATCTAGGTGTTGCTTGCCTAATTGATATATTACGTCTACACATTTGCTTCCGCCGTTTTGCAGCAGAGGCCAGTACCGGCATACAATGGTGCAGGTTGTAGGTCGTAAGTGTCACACAGTAAGCTTAGGCATTTATGAACTTCAAGCTATCAAAATGTTAGCCGGCTTGTGACTCATAAAGTTATTCTCGATTTAATAGACTCATGGAAAAAAAATTGCAGCTCCAAGAAGTATTGTGTGACTTATACAAAAATTGGCAGGCGTATTTGCACATCTGAAAGATGATTCCTATTCAAATTTTGCACCAGTGGCATAAGGGGATGCAAATCAGGTTTGCTTTAAATACAAGCTGTATCGGTCGTGAGCATTAGTTACGTTTGAGATAGGACGTGGTGACTTGATGTTAGTCAAGAACCCATTTAAGCGACAAACACGCCGTTATGAACACCTCACTGAGCTTGAACGAAGTTGTGTGATAGGTCTACGAAAAGGTCGATGTTCTTTGTGCGCCACTGCAGAAAGACTTGGCAGGAATATAATCACTGTACATGGTTGCTGGCAGAGATGTCATGGGAACGTACAATCGCAAGAAGACCGGGCTCCAGCGGCCACGTGTCACTACTGAGGGGGAAGACCATCGTGTTGGGAGTATGACTCTGGTGTAATGTATTGGGCCTGCAGCAGCAATTGGAGCGTCAGTTGGTATCACAGTGACAACGAACTGTTACAAATCGATTAATTCAAGGACAGCTCTGAGCGAGACGCCCTATACCGTGCATCCGACTGACTCCAAACCACTACCATTTGCGACCTCAGGGGAGAGCGAAAGCTCACTGGATGGGTGGGTGAACGTCTGTTGTGTTTTATAATCAAATCTGGCTCTGTCTCGGTGCCAATGTTGACCGTGAGTTGGTTAGGAGACCAACTGAGGTCCTGCAGCCAACCTGTCTGCTTGCTAGACAACAACACGTTCTACAGTGTGTCGACATATTGCCTTGACCTATTCTGCCACCACATCTCTCTCCTACCGAGGACATGTGAGACATCATCGGACGACAACTCCAGAGTCATCCACAAACAGCATTTCCGTCCCTGTATTGATCAACCAAGTGCAACAGACATGGAACTCCATCCCACAAACTGACATCCGGCATCTGTACAACACAATGCATCCACGTTTGCGTGCTTCCATTCAGCATTCTGGCTGTTAAACCGCTTATTGATTTTCCACCATTTCACATTTGAAATGACTTATCTCACGTTTAATTAACCTGTAATCTAGTAATGTTAATCACTTAAATCTGTTATCTAGACAAATGTATTCCTGAACATTTAATTAGTGTACATTAATTACAATTTGGCGCTATGATTTTTTTCCGTCGATGTATATAAACTTAGGAGCGCAGTTCTCGTCATTCGCAGGAAGGTAACAAGAAGAAATCGGCGTCTGAGGCTCATAAAAAGCTGGGTCATCTCTATACTGAGGCAACATTCGTCCTATGTACATAGGACCGCTTCAAAATCAGTGATTCTGACGTCGGAGGTGACATGGCAGTGGAAGAGAGAAGGTTCTCGGTGCTACTGAAACCAACGAAAACAATCACAGGTGATTGTTATCGAAAGTAATTGATGCTTTTGAGCTGAGTACTGAATGACAAACGGCCACAGTATATCGATAGACAAGGAAAGGTAACCTTGCAAGAAAATGCTCGACCACAATTCGGAGAACGGTAGAAACGTACCTAGAGAAATAATCATGCTCAGAAAAAACAGAACTCTTTGAACGACTAGAGACAGGACGCTCATATTCACAGGACTTGCACATTAGTATGTTCTGCAGAAATGATTAGCACTTCGGTCACCTCGGTTCCGCATGTGTCCTGTTGCCTAGTAGGTACAGGGTCCGCCGTGGGACCTGATAACTTCTTCCTAGCGTGATTTCATCAATGTATATAAGCCGCGAATGCCGTCCATGCTGATTTCACCTGGTTCCAAAGTTCATGTGTTGCGGCTGGCATTGGATCACAGCGCTGCACCAGTCGTTTCAGCATATCCCCCCAGCGAACGAGAGCAGGAATATCGCGGAAAATAAATTGTAGTCCCACAGGCCACGGTCGTGCCTGTGTGGAATTCCCACAAGTGCCGACAGGCGATTCTCCGTCTCAAATGAGGCATAAGATGTTCTGCTCACAATCAGCCAATATGGTAAACATCAAATCTCAGTATGGTACGTATACTAACTGTAGTATCCAGACACACCTCTGTAATGCGGAACTGGCTGCTAGATGTCATGAGAGAGGGACCCGTCAGTGTAATAGGAAGCAGGAAATAACTGCCATTAGAGGAGAGGTGGCAGTAGAAAGCGTCGTTCAGGAACTTCGTACGTCGACAAGTCATTGGATGCTACATGAGTAACAATTCCATCAACGGCATTTTAACCCCACTAAAGCTGACCAAAGTGACGTAAAGAGACAACGAGAGCTAAGCGAAGACCAAGAAAATCTCTTGTACCGATAGACAGGGATCGTTGAGCACCGTCGAAAGTTGAAGGATTCGCTCTGTAACACCATTACCCATATTATCTATAGACATCTCATATAAATTCTTTTTCCGTTTATGTATATGTGACCTCTGTATAACCATGCGTTTTGATGTAACATCTGTCTAAATATTTTGTAAGTGATTTATGTCACTATAGTTAATATGTGTATGTAATTTCAAAAACAATGTTCTCTAACAATATTGGAACGTTAAAACTATTCTTGTACAACACTTTATTGCATAGGCATAGTAGGTTAGTTATGCTAAAAACATGGAGGGAAGTCACGCCGCAAAGAAACTGACTTGTCGGGAATGGAGAAGGTAGATTTTTGCGGTCGGACAGCAAGGCTCCATCGTAGCACGGGGAAGTCGGTAGCTATCATGCAAACTCTTAGCACCTTGTGTGCTGAATGAGGCAAGAAGAGCTGCAAGATTATTCAAAATAGCCTCGGAGGGGGAAGAATTTTGGCGTATTATTCATGGCATACATTGGTTAGCCCTGAACTACGAAAATCCGACATTAAGAAGAAAATCTTCAGGGTTTCTTATACAGCAGGAGTCATGAATACTTTACCGCCTCTTTAGAAAACAGAGAAGACCGCTACATCCACAACCGTCGTCTCAAATTGTCATTTGAGCACTGCAAAATTGCATGGACCAGTTATTTGGTTTCTTATCGAGATAATAATTCTGCTTTGTTCAAACTTTGTGTTGAGACCAGTATTTCATCTTTAGTCATTTGCATAGACCATCCTTTTCCGATATTGTCGAGTATCTTACTTTCTTGAACTGAAAAATAATTGATTTGTGTAACAAATGGTTCAAATGGCTCTGAGCACGATGGGACTTAACTGCTCAGGTCATCAGTCCCCTAGAACTTAGAACTACTCAAACCTAACTAACCTGAGGACACCACCCACATCCATGCCCGAAGCAGGATTCGAACCTGCGACCGTAGCGGTCACGCGATTCCAGACTGTAGCGCCTAGAACCGCTTGGGCACTCCGGCCGGATTTGTGTAGTAATTTTTAAGAACTGTTGTGGAGTGGTAAAGTTCTTAAATATTCTGCGAGCGTTATTTCTGAAATTTTCCACGTGTTTTTTAATATGACAGAGTAAGTTGCATCAAGCAATCAAAGTGCTTTGCTTAAATGTCATTTTTAGTGAAATTTCAGTACCGTATAAAATTTATTTGCATAGCACAGTAATTATCCAGAATAGTTACTAGCTATGTACTTGAAGTGCCAGCATAAGAAATAGCTACTGTATAAGTTTGTAATAATGTTTTTATTTTCATGTGTTTGTTACTAAAACTATATTTATTATTGTATCTTGGCAAAACTAACCAGCTTTAATATTTCTCTACTCTTAAAATAGTGTCTAGGTCTCCCATACTAGTTGTTGAACCTGCATTGCATCCCATATTACAGCAACACTTTAAATTAAATGCAGTTATATATTTTATAGCATTTGTGTGCTATAATAAGTAACTATCACTATTGAAACTACTGCAGATTCAGGGTCATGTCTAATGTGTGCTCCGCTTACTATAAAGATGTGAGGGCTCCCTAAGACAACAAACAGTAATCCATAAAGACAATATAACTACCTGAAAATCATTTCCATGACAGTAATTTCCAGTAATTAAACTGCTAAAAGATCATGTCCAAGGTGGTATTACTCCACCATTAGTAATCATTTACCTGTACTGATCATTAGTTTTCTGTTTAAGTATACAGATAGTAAGTGTTAGAGCCAGCTGTTGCCAAAACGTTTTCATATTCCTTCTGTGTTATTAATGCCAAACCTCTGGTATATTGCTTGCTGAAGTGTGCTACTGTCTCGTATCCTATATGCAAAATAGGTTTTCAGTGCCAAGTAAAGTCTATCCCAAAAGTTAAATTTGTTTATGAAAAGCGCAAGTACGTGGCACAACTTCGCCTGATTAGGCTGGAAACCGTATCCTTTAAGTAATTGCAGTCTACTTTATTACTAAAAACACCCTGGATCGAATCCCATTTGTTCTACTGTTGCTTCCTTCAATAGTAATCTTTCGAAAAATGAAACTTAGTATGATGCCTTATCCACTACAGTCTCGGTCGTTTTCAGGTCCTTTCATGGCAGTAACGTTACCGGAGTTCGGCAAATTCTCAATAAGGACAGAACCTGACGCAATGAATTAAAGTGTATGCCCAGAGTGGGACTTGAACCAGCGCCTCCTGTTTACTGGGCAGATGTGTTGTACACTACACCACCCTGGCACTGAGGCTAGGCCACCTGCTCGGACTAATATAACTCGTGTGTTCCAAACTGCGACCTGTAGTCCAGCTAGCACAGTGATGATTTGCAGGGATTTAAAAAGAATGGGATGCAATGGTCGTGCAACTCCTCATAAGACAGACATTTCTGCTGTCAACTCTAAGCGTCAACTGAGGCGGTATGAAGTGTGGCACCATTGGGCAGTGGATGGCTAGAACCGACTGATGCTGTGTTGAATACGCTATTGCTGTGGAAATCTGTTGGAAGCTTTGGGTTGGCGAACGCCTGGAGAATGTTGCCTACCATCTTGGCTATCCCAAGAATGAAGTACAGAGGAGCCAGTTTGATGGTGTGGAGGTGTTTTTCTCAGTTATGGTATAGCGCCGTTACTGGGATTAAGGTTCAAATGGCTCTGAGCACTATGGGACTCAACTGCTGTGGTCATAAGTCCCCTAGAACTTAAAACTACTTAAAGCTAACTAACCTAAGGACAGCACACAACACCCAGCCATCACGAGGCAGAGAAAATCCCTGACCCCGCCGGGAATCGAACCCGGGAACCCGGGGGTGGGATTAAGGAAACGCTTCATGCAGCAGGATATGAACAAACTGTACAACATAGAGTATTGAACATAATAGAGGGTCAGTTTCGCGGTGTTCCCTGTTTCTCTCTGCATGTTAATATACCACGTCATAAAACAGCACCTCTGAAACAATTTCTGAAATTATCTAAACCCAGTGATATACTTTAGAGATGACACAGAACTTCGACTGCGCTCCAGACCCCAGCGTCCATGATCATTACTTTTTCTGATATCGGCTCTTGAGGAATGGGCTGATCTTTTTCCACGTGCATTCAGACAACTTATTGAATGCGTCCACATCAGAGTTCCATCTGTCATGAGAGCGATGGATGGATGCACCCTTTACTAACGCCCAATATTACAAGTCCAGATACTTTTGAGCATGTAGTATGAATAAATAGATGGCAAAGTTAGAAGTCTGAGATATCAGAGTCACAACCTTAAGAATTACAACCTACAGTGCACGGCTGTCTTGAAATGCTAATCATCATACTGAAGCAAGTAGTTGCTTGCAGTGTGGTGTTGTAATTTTAATGGCTAACAATTACCTCACACATGTCATGCACCAATCACTGTCGGAGTAAAATCCACGTAAGCAATGACACCTGTGAAAAACTACGGCATCACGCATTACGTTTAAATGTATTACTTCCATTTTACTGACAGTAATCGCAGTAAATTTCGCTAGCAGTATACAGATATGCCGCTAAATGCACCTACAAAACTATATCATGGCAGCGAGTATAGTTCAGGATATATGACGTCATAATCACTGAGATGTGTGATAAGCTGCCACATTATGCATGACGTTTAAATTTTTCTTCTAACTACTCGCAACACATTTTGCCGACATTATCAACATTTGCCGTTGAATATACTTAGACAAATATATCATTGTACGACACATATTTCTAGACACGACGTCATAAACTGAAATGCCGCATCATCCCTGCCGTTTTAATACATTTATTCTTTACTACTAAAACCCTCCCACACACGGTTCACTTTCTGTTCTCGTTTCTAATACAAAATTAGCAAAGTAAATGCCTGGGCACTGGGCAATTCCGGGTTCGTCAGCTATTAGACAATAATTACGAGGTAAACAAAATGTATGCGCTCCATGTTTTTAGTTACAAATCTTACAAGTATTTTCATAGCTGTTGAAAATTCACAATCACAAATTTTCAGAACTAGCTTTATGGGGTTAGGAGTCTGTATGGGGCTGGGAGAAGTTATTTTATTCTCTTTAGTCCGACTTAAATGTGTTACAATGAAAATTTATTTTTATTTAAATAATTATCTTCTGATTTTCTTTCTAGCGTGTGTGAAAATTTTCAGTCGATTTCAAACAGTTTCACGCGATTACACCAGATAAATGTGGTAAATTTCAGGTTTCTTTCAGTTTCTGACCACATGAGTTCCTCCTACGTACTTCCAGCGAAATAATCGAGACTCCAAATATTAGAAAGATTAGAGCTGACACGGACATTTACCAGCCGCCGTTCTACCTGCGATCAATGCGAGACTGGAAGAGAAAAAAGGGGTAGCGACTCTAGTACACAAAGTACCTACGCCACGCACCTGACAAGAAACCGAGTTGATATTTCATTGTTACCCAGTTCTGAGCTACGTTGAAAGTTCCAAGTCCTTAGCTCATCGGTAAGTTAGTTCAAATTCAGCTGCAATATTTATAACTACCAGACATACAAGAGAGTGAGTTAATAAAAACGAAGCCAAATCACGCTACTGACCATTAAAATTGCTACACCAAGAATAAATGGAGATGATAAACGGGTATTCCTTGGACAAATATGTTATACTAGAACAGACAAGTGATTACATTTTCACGCAATTTGGGTGCATAGATCCTGAGAAATCAGTACCCAGAACAACCACCTCTGGCCGTAATAACGGCCTTGATACGCCTGGGCATTGAGTCAAACAGAGCTTGGATGGCGCGTACAGGTACAGCTGCCCATGCAGCTTCAACACGATACCACAGACAATCAAGAGTAGTGACTGGCGTATTGTGACGAGCCAGTTGCACGGCCACCATTGACCAGACGTTTTCAGTTGGTAAGAGATCTGGAGAATGTGCTAGCCAGGGCAGCAGTCGACCATTTTCTGTATCCAGAAAGGCCCGTACAGGATCTGCAACATGCGGTCGTGCATTATCCTGCTGAAATGTAGGGTTTCGCAGGAATCGAATGACGGGTGGAGCCACGGGTCGTAACACATCTGAAATGTGACGTCCACTGTTCAAAGTGTCGTCAATGTGAATAAGAGGTGAACGAGACGTGTAACCAATGGCACCCCATACCATCACGCCAGGTGATACTCCAGTATGGCGATGACGAATACACGGTTCCAATGTGCGTTCACCGCGATGTCGCCAAACACGGATGCGACCATCATGATGCTGTAAACAGAAACTGGATTCATCCGAAAAAATGACATTTTGCCTTTCATGCACCCAGGTTCGTCGTTGAGTACACCATCGCAGGCGCTCCTGTCTGTGATACAGCGTCAGGGGTAACCGCAGCCATGGTCTCCGAGCTGATAGTCCATGCTGCGGCAAACGTCGTCGATCTGTTCGTGTAGAAGGTTGTTGTATTGCAAACGTCCCCATCTGTTGATTCAGGAATCGAGACGTGACTGCACGATCCGTTACAGCCATGCGGATAAGATGCCTGTCATCTCGACTGCTAGTGATACGAGGCCGTTGGGATCTAGCACGGCGTTCCGTATTACCCTCCTGAATCCACCGATTCCATATTCTGCTAACAGTCATTGGATCTCGACCAACGCGAGCAGCAATATCGCGATACGATAAACTGCAATCGCGATAGGCAACAATCCGACCTTTATCAATGTCGGAAACGGGATCGTACGCATTTCTCCTCCTTACACGGCAATCACAACAACGTTTCACCAGGAAAAGCCGGTCAACTGCTGTTTGTGAATGAGAAATCGGTTGGAAACTTTCCTCATGTCAGCACGTTGTAGGTGTCACACCGGCTCCAACGTTGTGTGAATGCTCTGAAAAGCTAATCATTTGCATAACACAGCATCTTCTTTCTGTCGGTTAAATTTCGCTTCTGTAGCACGTCATCTTCGTGGTGTAGCAATTTTAATGGCCAGCAGTGTAATTATACACCAAATTTGATTGAAATTGCTTCAGGTGTCCCTGAGATACACTTCTTTATTTTCTGTTTTAAACTCAACCCTCAGCCGTAGGGGTACTAGAGGGGTCTTAATATCACTGTAATTCTTTTTCCAGGTTGCAAGTGATATGTGTGTCCAGTGTAACGTGGGATTTAGGAGGAGTGGAGCGCAAGTAAAGTGTTGTAAACGTGAGGCTCAATATTTTTATTACCATGTACTTTACAATGCAAAGATCGATGTAATAAGATAGAAAACACCACTATTAACAAAATGTTCCTTAAAGCCCGAATAAACTTGAAAAGGAATAAAATAAGTCATCTTGAAATAACAATAATAATTAATACAAGACAATTCAATGTGGTCCCACGTGGGCAAGCAAATTAAGTTCGTAACACTTTACAATACATGGCCTTCCGTATTCAGTAGTTACGACAATACAAACCTATTATATCAGAAAGTCTTCAATTATCTATAACAGAAAACTGAGTAAAATCACTATCGACTACTTCTTCCCTAGTTACTACTAGCTACCCCAACCATCAAGACACCTACTACCAATATACTACTGAAATACCAATGATTACGTTTGAATAATCAGAACACAGTGACTCATAATACTTATGAATGAACTATATGTTCAACCATAAGAACCACACATCAACAGTTGTAAAAACATTTTAAATTACATTGAAGCTGTACACAGTAAGACTCACTGTGCGTACTTACGTGAACTGACTTGCTTTACGACACGATTTCAGTTTAGGAGGTCCCGCTAGTCACGCACAATAATCACTTCCCACGACACTCGTAAAATAGCCACAACAAACTGTAACTCAACGCTCACAAATTTCGGGTGAGGTGAACTATATTTGGCTTCACTTAATGAACCACTGCATATAACACCGAGACTCAAGTTGAAAACAAGAGCACCAGGGCACCCACATAATTTCAGATGCACTTTCATTGTGCACCCTGCAACCTGCTGAAGCCATACCTCGCCACCTGCAGTGACATTTGTGTGACCAGAGAAGACATCACCGACTCCAACAGGTTGTTTTCTGCACGCCACCACCACCCGTACGGAACCCGTCTCGTGGCTGTTCGCCTCATCACACCGGTGTCTTATGTTCTTCGGGTACAGGTGTTCGATCAACCGATTGTCCTAAAGAGACCTCAGTGCCTGCAGATATAGTCACCAATACAGGGAAAGGCCACACAAAAGCGTGGCTTTAATAGAAATCCCCGTATTTAATACGATTCTACGAACCGTTAACAAGCCCTAATTTGTCTCACTGAAATCTGACAAACCAGAAGAAGTCGAGGGGACAAGTAGGTAGCTAGGACAGCACGTGAAAAATTAACCGAAGCCATAGATCAATCCCACTGTCACCGAGGAAACAAACAGGCTTTCACATAAACCGCTCCCAGTCCTAAAAAATAATATTTCTAATTAAGCTCAAGTCTGAATCACAGCAACATATTTCGTAATTATTCAATAGAAGCAAGACTCTTCATCCAAATTTCTAAACACTTTCATCAAAATTACAAAATAAGTATCACAATATTTTCTTATAATAAATACATCAATGCGCTACTTAAAACCCTTAACTTGGTCTCTATTCAATACATTGTACCAGAGCTAACCCACAATCCTAGCACGCTGTTCTATAAATTAGTAGATGACAGAGTCCAACATGTCACAGCACAATTTCCTTTTTTTTTTTTTAATATTTTATTCACGAGGGGCATTCAGTAAGTAATGCAACACATTTTCTTCACGGCCAGTTCCAGTAGAAACAAATGTTGAGTTTGCTGTGGGACGTCGTGGAATATTGCCACTTCAGCCCCTACAGTATCATGAAGTTCCGTTAGGTGGTGATGCAATTGTAGCCTTCAAATTGATGTCTGCGTTCCAAGCCAAGAGCTGTTACTGTGCTTCTTTCGGTGGAAAACCAGAGCATCGAAGATATTCATAGGCGCTTGCAGAATGTCTACACAGATGTGACAGTGGACAAAAGCTCGGTTAGTCATTGGGCAAGGGATCTGTCATCATAGCAACAAGGTCGAGCAAACCTGTCCCATATAGCGCGTGCTGGTGATCCGCACACAGCTGTGACACCTGCAATGTTGCAACGTGCGGACACTCTCATTCGATATAATAGACGGATCACAATCCCACACCTCGATGAACAACTGGATTTCTCTGTTGGTAATGCTGACACACTCACCATCAGATGCTGTAACCAGCTGTGCGTGCCCGGTGGCTTCCTCGCCACCTAATAAAAAACCATGAAGCACAATGAAGGACCATCTTCGCGGAGTTCCTTGCGCTTTACAAGGATGATAGTGACACTTTTTTGAAGACCATGTTTACAGACGATGAAACACTGACCTCTCCTCCGAACAAAAAGTTCGCATCCTCCGTAGGTAGGGTCACTACGACGATCTTCTGGGACTGAAGATGTTGTTCTGTCTGATGTCCTCCTTCATGGTGCAACGATCAACTCTGAAGTGTACTGCGCTAACCTCAGGAAACTGAAGAAACGATGCCATTATGTTCATAGGAGAAAAAGTTTCAAACGAACTTCTCCTTCTCCATGACAACGCAAAGCCTCCCAATAGTCCGTGCTCCTGAGAGGAGCTCATTGGACTGTTCGTCATCATCCATCCTACAGGTTGACTCTCGCTCTTTCCGACTTCCATCTGTTTGGCTTAATCAAGCATACAGTCCTCGGAAAGCAATACGTGCATGATGTGGAGTTTATTGGTGTAGGAAGATGCTGGCTCCGACGTCGACCCGTCGACCGTTAGGGTGGTACCTTGTGGACATACAGGCCCTCCCAGTAAAGTGGCTTCAGACCATCGCCTTGAAAGGAGGCTATATTGAAGAAGATGGTTTTGTAGCCAAAGAAGTGGGGAATAATATGGTGCACTGGAATCCGAATAAAATCGATCTGTCAAAAATGAAATGTATTACATTATGTACTGAATGTCCGGCCGTCGCCGATTACGAATTCTTCGACGCCTGCTAAAGGGTCACATCCGACGAGGCTTTCTGGAAACCTGGCGCCATTTTGACGTCACGCGCATTATCGTTAACCGATGCGGCAGGCGCCATATTAATATTAGCATATCCAGATGTTTGCACTACGACTTGCAGTATGCAGTTTTAAAGAAACGGAGCATTGAAAATTTATCACAAACACGTCACCACTACCAGTAAATGTCAGTTAATAACTAATGAACGGTATAAGCCTTCACGAGGTACTATAATAAACATGCCAGAAGACTAAATGGCTCAAATGGCTAGGAGCAATATGGGACTTAACAGTCCCCTAGATTTAGAACTACTTAAACCTAGCTAACCTAAGGACATCACACACATCCATGCCCGAGGCAGGATTCGAATCTGCGACCGTAGCAGCAGCGCGGTTCCGGACTGAAGCGCCTACAACCGCTCAAATGGTTCAAATGGCTCTGAGCACTATGGGACTCAACTGCTGAGGTCATTAGTCCCCTAGAACTTAGAACTAGTTAAACCTAACTAACCTAAGGACATCACAAACATCCATGCCCGAGGCAGGATTCGAACCTGCGACCGTAGCGGTCTTGCGGTTCCAGACTGCAGCGCCTTTAACCGCACGGCCACTTCGGCCGGCACAACCGCTCAGTCACTACGGCCGGCCAGGAGACTAAAACCATACGACCAGATGTTAGTGTAATGTATAATTTCGTGGTTTTCACAGTCGAAGGAGTTAGGTTCACTTACCACTACGTGAGTTTTTCTTTTCTTTTTCCTTTTTTGCGTCTTAGTGCTTTTAACACATTCTGGGATTCTCTTATGAATGTGACACAAGTATGTTCTACAATCTTCAACGTTATTTACAACTGCTTGGAGAACAAGAGACGGAATAAACGTTGGCGATTTCAGAGAGTGTGGACGGCAGGATCCTAAGAAGATATTGCTGCGACTGAAACGAGCTATATTCATATTCTTCGTTCTCACAAATGTTTCACTGTTTTACGTGAAATATATTCGCAGATGTGAATACGAACAACCATCAGCTGTATAAGGGAATGACGACAATGAATACTTGAGCCGGATCGGGACTCTAATTTGGATTTACCGCTTTAACGCGAACGGTCGCCTTAACCGCTTTGCTGTCCGTGCATGACTTACAGCCGGACCTAAACTCCCATATGTCGACCGTTCCTCCACCTAGTACACACATTATGTAATGCCCTCGCAGGAGAGGGGGGGGGGGGAGGGGGTGCGTACATTTTAATTGAAAGTCGCTGCCTGGTATCGAAGGATAAATACCATGTTGCAGTGCCTGTGTTGTTAAGAAATACAAACGTTGAATTGTAAGCTGAATTGTTCCTCTTAACAACATAGGCACTGCAGTATTGCGTTTCGATGTTTCTTTCCAAAATTGTGGAGATTTACGATGCTTGGATAGGCAGGTATCAAAGAGGACAGCTTAAATTGCTTGTTAATGAAACAAGGAGCAATAACATCGATAT
Organism: Schistocerca americana; assembly: GCF_021461395.2. Classification (NCBI taxonomy): domain Eukaryota; kingdom Metazoa; phylum Arthropoda; class Insecta; order Orthoptera; family Acrididae; genus Schistocerca; species Schistocerca americana. The sequence goes on along the minus strand of NC_060122.1, from coordinate 570,140,286 downwards.
TCGTCAACGTCACAAAGAAGATAGCAATCCCTGCGGCCGTCGATATTCCGTGTGACTTCAAAATGACGTCACATTTGCATCAGGTCTTGTGACGTGAGTGTTACACCCTGCTAAATTCTCGTCTGGTCCTCGGCTATCCCCTGTTGGCTCCAAAAGTGACAGCCCAGTGATCCATATACATAAAACTTCCCTCGATTTGGTGCTCCCTTAGCCGCCTGTTCATTAAACATAATTTCCAAGTGAGCTGAGTTGGCTCGCCAACTAAATTATTATGACCGCGACAGTCGATCGCTTACACTCTATCTACCGAGCGAAGTGGCGCAGTGGTTAGCACGCTGGAGTCGCATTCGGAAGGACGACGGTTCAAACCCATATCCTACCGTCCTGATTTCGGTTTTCCGTGATTTTCCTAAATCGCTTCAGGAGAATGCCGGGATGGTTCCTTTGAGAGGGCACGGCCGACTTCCTTCCTAATCCGATGCGACCGATGACTTTGGTGTTTGGTCTTCTCGCCCCAGATCAACCAATCAACCAACAATCTGTCCAGTGACAATGGCCACGCAGACTTGTTGAGGGTCTTGTCTTCTCGCAGAACTGGTTTCCTTGGTTTCTTTCTAGCAACACCTCGTCACTGTCCATCTGTAAGTATAGGCCAATCCTCCATCGTCCGCCGACACAGCCTTCCACGTCCGTTGCGATAACTGTTGACGGATCGCCGCCAGCCCCAACTACAGACTCGGCACTTCCTTGCAGGGGACGCTTAGCTGACCGCCCACCGGCGTCAGCGCCGCTCTCCAGAATGGTCACACTGGCGCTCCCGCTCTGGTCACGTGCCTCGCTGGAGCCACACTACGGCGGCACCAGTGCTACATAGCCAAGAAGGAGATCGCTGGCGCAGGCGAAGACAGCTGTGGCGTTCGACATGGCACACCACTTTGGTATAAACTGCTTCAGGTATTGCAGAGGTGCACACTTAAATAGAAAGAGTTGTCGCAGACTCTTTCTGTAACAGGTAATTTGCACACATTGCTTGACGCAGTCTACTAAGCGCACCCATCGTGCAGGATCCCTAACTGGTCAGGCGGTACTCTTCTTTATACTTCTTTGTCACCCTATTTCCAACCCCATCCTCACCACTATTGCTGGTACATGGTTCTTATCCCCACACTGTATCATTGTCATTCAAACTAACAAAAACGTGTAAGAAAAGAGCCATAATTTAATGAATTTGAGTCTATCGTCTCATATTGTCAATTTAGAGTTGCCAGAATCGCATTTCATGGATCTCTATCTAATTTCATCTGGCTATTTTTCATTCATCTTACTGGACTGGCGCAGCCCGCCACGAATTCCTCTCCTGGGCCAATTATTTCATCTCGGACTAGCGCTTACATCCAATTATTAGTTGGGAATATTGCAGTCTCAGTCTTCCATTACGGTTTTTACACTTTACACTACCACAATGCCTGTCATCCTGTTCCTTCTTCTTGTCAGTTTTCCACATACTTTTTTCCATGCTAATCCTGTGAAGGAACTCATTTCATATCTCATCAGTCCACTCAATTTTTAACAGCATTCTATAGCAACACATCTCAAACGCTTCTATTCTCTTCTTGTGCACTACAGTGCATGACACACTTTCATACAGTGCCGTCTTTCAGATGTACTTTCTCAGAAATATCGTCATCAAACTAAGCTAATGTTTCATTCCAGTAAATTTCTTTTCCACAGAAATGCCCCCTCTGCCTGCACTTCCCCGCTTTTATGTACTCCTTGTTTCGAATGACATACGTTATTTTCCATTCATTTTAGTAGAAGCCTTTCACTTCATCTACTTTGTAATTCCCAATTATGATGTCAGTTTTGTCAATTTTCTCATTCCTGTTACTTCTCATCACTTTCGTCTTTCTTCCCTTCTCACTCAGGCATTATTTTGTGTTCAGTAGAATGATCATTTCGTTTGACTTGTTCTGTAATTCCTGCTTCCACTGAGAATATCAACGTCATAAGCCAAAGTTATCGTTGATACTCTTTCACCGTGATTTATAATCCTACTCCTGAACCTTTTATTTCTGTCACTAATTCTTCGATGTATAAGAACACTTTTAATAGGTCAGTGCGTTCTTGGTCTCCCGTTCTTGTTGTTCCTCCTTGATTCTTTGTACACATTACGTATTTCTCGTCTTTACTTATAGCTTACACAAATTCTTCTGAGAATTTCGAATATGTTGCACCACTTCAATGTCGAACACTTTTTCTATGTTGAAATACACTATGAAGGTGTCTTAATTTTTTCAAAGTCTTGCTGGATTGTCAAGCGCAACCTTGTCTCACGTGCCCTTACCTTACCTATGGCCAAAATGGTAGTTCTCTGACACATATTCCATTTCCTTATCTGTCCGTCTGTGTATTATTCTTATCTGTAACTTTGATGCTTGCCCCGTTAATGTTATTGTACGACAGTTTTCACACTTTTCTATCCTTGCTATTTTCGGAATTGTGTGGATGATATTTTTCCGAACGTCAGATGGTATGTTTCCAGTCTGATGTATTGTATACACTGTCGTCAAGAGTTGTATGCCATTTCCCCCGTTGATCTCAGAAATTGCAAAGGAACGTGATTTAGACCTTCCGCCTTATTTCATTTGAAGTCTTCCAAAATTCTGTTAAACTCTGATTGTAATACAGAATCACCTATGTCATCCATAAAGTCTCCAAATATTTCTACTATCACGTCATCAGACAATTCGTCTACTTCAAAGAGGCCCTCTGTGTACATATCAACTCTCTCCTCATGTTCAACAGTGCAATTCCTGTTGCACTGTCAACGTTCAACGTTGACTCCTTTGCTTTTACGCACACCGAAGATTGTCTCGACTTTTCACTATACTGAGTCTGTCCTTGTCTTTCTACTTCCTCGTGTTTCTACATCCATTTTATCTTACTTCCCCTGCACTTCCTATTTGTTTTCTTCGAGAGTGTCTTTGTTGTGAAAGATTCAAGAGGAGTGGGTTACGGGCTCGAGATTGTGCAGACGTGGGCTTCAATCTAACATTTCATTCCTGAAACATAAACATGCTTCTAGGTACAGGAAGAGTACCACCGTTACTGTAAAACAACATATCGTTCTGCAGATTGTAAAGACTGACAAGTAGGGCTCAAGACAAACAACACAACAAGAAATCTTCCAGCCAATAAACAGAATTAAAATCGACGCTTTCCCCTCAAACACATAACTGGGTAACAAAGTTAACAACTTATGATGTATTGCCCTTAGCCATGAACAACAGTAATAATGGGGGACAACTTCAGCAACAACAAGTAAGATGCCAAACAAACCTTACAATTTGTTAGCGTCTAACAGGTGTGTGGGACTGGTTCAGATATATCTTCCTATCACAGTTGCGCAAGGATGCTCTGTGAGTGATTTAGGAATTTGGTATAGAACCTACGGCCTGCAAGGAAGGAAAATACCATCTCACGCATGCAGAGGCTAGAAGAGTGCAGCACTACGGACGGTGATGTAATCAGACAATGATCTCAACGTCGGTTCCACTACACTCCCTGTAAAGGAAAGGCTATTGCCAACACAAATTAGTGTACGGGTTCAGGCGCAGCTATATGTTAGCAAAAAATAAAAATCTTAAATATTTGTTATTGAGGTTTATTTTTACTCTAAGTATGGCTTCATGACATAGTGATGTTACCAAAAATAACGTACAGTATGGTATAATATTGATATTGGGTGTTCACAACTGTGAAGCGGATTTCGTAACTACTAAAAGGTTCTTCAGTGGTAGGATGATTGATGATCATGTCTGCGGGTCGATAAAAATATGAGCAAATTACCTACAATTGGCGTCATAGATATCAATTACGCTAAAGTGCACAATCAAAATAGCCAGAATTGAATGGAGGCAGGTAAAAACCAATCAAAAAGAAGTACACCGTTGAAGCAATTCAACAAATTCATATTATAAAACACTCTACAGTGGCTGATCAGTCCTTTCCGTTAAACCGGATATCTTGCGTTTCTGCTTCATTAAAACCCGACGTCATGAATATGTTTAACTATAGGTCATGGTTTTGAATGTAGAAGAAAATTAAGAGAGGCGAAGACGAATGCAGTTATGAGTGTCAATTGCATATCACCTGCTGGCATAGCGGAAGAGCATGTGTGTTTACCTTTTCGTCGGCGTCCACAGTGGCTCCTGAACATAACGCCAGTTGGACGCACTTTCTACGTCTTCGGTGATAGCGAGACTCCTAGTGAAGTATCTGCGCTATCAGCATAGAAATCTGGAAAACACAAGTCCGAAAACAATTTAGTGGACTCACCAAAACGAAACAATGGTACAACACCCAAAAGAACAACCGACACGATCCCAACTGTGGATCGACACAAACACAACACAACAAATAATAAATAAAAAGACCTGACTCTTCACGGGGGACGGCCGTAGTGGCCGTGCGGTTCTAGGCGCTGCAGTCTGGAACCGAGCGACCGCTACGGTCGCAGGTTCGAATCCTACCTCGGGCATGGATGTGTGTGATATCCTTTAGGTTTAATTAGTTCTAAGTTCTAGGCGACTGATGACCTCAGAAGTTAAGTCGCATAGTGCTCAGAGCCATTTGAACCATTTTTTTTTCTTCACGGGGAGCGAACACAAACAGTTCTACAGCGTCGAGAGGTTCGTCGACTTTACCAAGAGATCAACTAGCTAGAAGAGGCGTCTGACAATGGCTGCTGGGGTGGCAGCTCTGTATCCTTCCGAGAGGTGAGTCGAACTACCTTTTGCTGGCAGTGCGCCGCATTATAAAGCCCGTTGGAGGATGTATTTGCTGGAACTATTTGCAACTACCTGCCTGGCGTAGCAAAGTAATTTCTAGAGTAGCTGCGACCTCTGGTGAAGCTGTTCTGCAGGCTCCGTGAACGGGTAGTGGTCCCTGGCAGCCGTTGATGGAGACCTGGTAGTGTGTTGTGTTGTGGCTGCCGATAAGTCCTTGTTTTGACAGCACAGACGACCTAGTTTTTACGGTTGAATATACACTCTGTGGCGCAGGCATTCCGTGATGGTGGAATGTAAAGTGGGATGCCGATGCAGTAGGCGCTAGGCGTCAAGACGTGTGAAGTGTGCATCCACAGCACCTAGTTATTCCCTAGCTACGTTAATTCGCATGGTACACACTATTTGGCTGGAATAGCGCGTATGTCATTGCTTCAAATCGCTTGCAAGCCTTAACTATCAATGTTTGGTACGATTCCCATACTATCAGATTTCGCAGTTTAACTCCTTACGAGTTAAGATGAGCCTGTGAACAGGGGTTCACACAATGACTCTCACAATCATCTCAGTGTGGTGCGAGTCGCCTTGATCAAACACTTAACGATTTTCTGAAAGAGAAGAAGCGAATTACTCTGTGTGCAATTTGCCTATAACAAAGCTGGAGGTAACACATTTTCTTTCTGGCCAATTAGAGCGCTAATATTTGTCTTAACTCCACCTACTAGAGATTTGTAGCGTATCACTTCTTTCGTAGGGCCGAGTTTAACTTCTGTTACATAGTTCTGATATAAACAGCTTTCCCTTTCATGTGAGTTTTAACACAGGTGGCTACACTGATTCACAAAAATTTTGAGTTGGGTTTCTCCAGACATTTATCTTCTATCTCAGGCTGTGTTCCTATAGAAAGGCTTTCCAAAGGGTTGTCTTTAAAAGCAGGGACAAGGGGCGGCTTTTGCCAACAGCCTACGCAGTGGCTCTGGTGTCGCATTGTGTCTGCTAGGTGGCCCATTGTGTAGCTGTCGGCCTACATGGGACGGGCATTGCCATCGTAAGATTCTCCTTCCCACAGAACTGTGTCTCATAGCTCGTGTCTGGGAAGTTCCTTGCTTGTAATTACTAGTGTGAATGTTAGTGGTTTATATTCATAAAACGTTGGTTTATTTCTTCGTGTTGCCTATCAATAAAATTCATAAATTTTCACATAACTATGTCGTATAACATATTGAGTTAACCGGAATTGTTTCAGGAATTCAATGTAAGGTGCGTTATTTATTTTACACTTTACATATCACCACCCCTCCGTGATAATTTTTGTGCTGAAGTTAAACTGTGGTTGTGATATTGTCTTAGTCAGTCAAAATTTATACTTTTTCTTAAGCATTGTATATTGGACAATCATTTAGTCTAGTCACTATTGTATTTATTTCTATTGGTTTGTATACTTTAAATTTTAGTATGGTTATTATGTTAATGATTTAATTGTCTCCCTTAAGTGAACACTATAAAATTTAATACTGATATCAATTTCTTGTTCCTCTTTGTTTAAATGTGTTGTATGTATTTTAAATTTTATATCGAAGATGAGGAACCTCTCACATCCATCTTTTCTAGCTAATGTCTCAACCACTCAATTTAAATGAGATAAAAAAAATTAAATGACTTTATACACAATGCAAAAATGCAGTGTTTACATTCTGCTGTTTGTTATACAAAAATTATGAATCTAACACTAGTATAACTAATACTAATATAATCATCAAAGTAGTACTTTAGCAAATACTCATCATGTCAAAATTTTAAAAGTTTCTATTATTGATTTAATTAAATTCAAAAATATAGTCACAAACAATGTTCATATACACATGTTACTCTAAAAAAATTACTCCAACAGACAATGTGGTTTTTAAGCAATTTTGCGTTGATAATTATGCATGAATAAAATTTTAAAATATGACACTTATAGACAGTAAATTACCTTGACAAAAATGTTATCTTTGAGACACAATATACATGAACAGGTTTTCTTTTTAGCATATTATTCTAATTAACGTTGTAAATACATCAAACATTTCTTTACATAAGGTTTCTCCTGCATTATTCATCAAACAAGGATTATGAAAAGGATGTTATACAGTTATTGAAACACTTACACATACTGTATAGAAAGGTGTAACTTGTATCAAATCAATATGAATACATGGAAGTCCTGTGTTAATTGTTGTGCTTTTTGCAGCTTTTTCACTATCTGACAACGATCTTTACCTAATTTCGATCATTATTTTCACAGAACGTCTACGAATGTTCTTGCGTGAGGATGGCGACGAATGTCTTTGCCTGAAACTGAAGGACTTGTACAAGAAGCTTGTCGGCAAACCTTTCTGTGGGCAGCGTTGTTCATCGTCGAATTATGCAACAGGATGCGCCATAGTTTGATGTGCCCTTCGTAATAATGTGGACCTTTTGTGCGAAGGTCCGTGGAAAATTGGCTTTAAAAACGTGTATTTTTCTTCTAAATACATTGCTGAAGGCATTTATATTCATGTATCATTTCGCAGACAACTAGTTTACAATAGGATGGGTATTTGAAAAGGTGTATCTTGAAATACTGTTGCCCATCTCCTCTCTTCAAGTTCATTCTTGGGACTCTTCATCTTCTGTTCTTCGAAGCATTCCTTTCTTCAGGGTTGAATCTTGTCTCTTCTCTGGGCAGGATAAAGGAAATTATTGACTACTAGTTGCTTTGAGGTCTTACATTCATTAGTATTTCAATCGTTGATTATGACTTATAGTTCAGCATTGATTGATTTTCCTTCGGCTCTAGGGACCGATGGCCTTTGTTGTCTGGTCCCATTAACCCCTCCACAAACCAACCAACCAACATTCGGCTCTGTAATTCAATATAATATTGCAGACTGGTGGCGGCAGTGCGATTTTAAAAGTAATTTTTTGCCAAGATGTGCCTCCCCCAAGCCGGGGTTTTAGCGAGGAGTTTTGTTTTTACTCGGTGCTAGCTGTTCTTCCGTTTATTTTGTGGTCTGTCTTTGCCTGCAGTCCTTCTAACTTGAGTATCGGTAGAAAGTGAATTTTCGCAAGGCCTGGACCCAGTGTCGATCTTCTACTGCTCATCCCGTCTCCTTGTACTTTCTTTATCCCGGCAAGGTTGCTACTGCAGTTAGGTACAAAGGTTCCCTTGGTTACATCCTCGTCGCGCCCTTTTTGGCGCCCCTACATCAAAGGAAATCGTTGATCTCGTCCATTTACATCCCATATACATTTTCAGTTGTCGTCAATCCCATCGTCGTGGGCACTTGACGATTGTTTCTTGCAGGAGGTCTGAGTACAAAAATCTTTTCTTATAATCTACCTTATGCCTAAAGCCTAATTTATGCCTCTTAACAAATTCTTTACATGGTTCAGCTTCCTGTCTTTGTGTTACAATTCTAGTTTCTCTGTCAGGTCCCAATTTTGTCCTGATATCTTAAGCTAATGAGACTCCTTATGTTAGTTATGTGTGGTGTCGCGGTATGCCTTGTTAGTACCTCATGCTATTAGAGCAGGATTTATACGTTTCACCTTTGCAAACTCTACATATCATGTTAGTCGCTACATATATATAAAATTAAACTACTTCTCGTTTTTCTTCCGCTGTCTCTTCTTTTGCTCAGACTCCTGGTCCCATCCTGTCTGAAAGATACTTGATGGCTCCTTTGATATTATTTACTGGTGCTTATAAGTGATTATTCATCATACCTTTTATATGGCTTACATGATGAAGTCCTTAACGTTTACCTTCCTGACTCTATGTGCGGTTCATTCTGTCAATACCATTTTGTTTGTGTGGTGAAACATCGTTCCTTAAGTCTGGAAGGCTTTTGCTCCTCCACCTATGTTTGACACTGTACAGCCTCTGCTCAAAGAGAAGTACAATGCTCTCACATGTCACACTACCCTTCCCATGTCTATCATAGCTTGTCTTCAATTCAGAAAATCCGTACATATTATCATGTTCACCGTTAATTGCGTTATGATAATGAAACTGGCTTCGATCGTTTGAACATGGCGCGAAAGAGTTAACCTTATTTGTTACTGGCACCCAGAGTGTGATTTTTGATGAGACCCTTCACTTTAATATCTTCATATTCAAGACCGGTAATCCTTCTTTAGCATTGCATTGGTTCAATAAGTTCTCTGAAATCGCTGTTAGCTCGCTTCCGCTGTCGATGACCACATTAATTGGAATTTTTGCTACCATGGCCTTCACAACGTAGCGGTAGCGCTACCGCCTATCACGCAAGGGGCCCGGGTTCGATTCCCAGCAGGGGACTGGGTGTGTCCTTCATCATCATTTTCATCACCATTGACTCGCAAGTCGCCGATGTGGCGTCACCTAAAAAGGACTTGCAATACGGCGCCCGAACAACCCCTAATGGGGGTCTCCCAGCCAACAATGCCTTACGATCATTTCATTTACAACTGGTTGAATCTCGACCGGTTTGCTCTGTTCTTCCTCATCTCCCTGCAATAAGGTATCCTCTATTGAATCATACGTGAGTCGTTTCAGGATTTAAACCTATGAATTCGAACCTTCTGTTGGATATGCCTCGACAACTATCTCGATCTCTGCTACAACTTCTTCTCCACATTTAACTTCGTATTCCTTCAGCTCAATACATCTGCCTCTTCTTTCTTCGCTGAAACTACCAAGTAATCGCCTCTAAATGCTCTTATTATATCTCATTCTACACATATTGACCTATGCCCAAATGTAGTATATTTTCAACTTCCGTCGACTGAGTTGAGTTCGTTTTCCCTGGCCTCAGCCTCAAATAACTCTCCAATTATAATTACTTCGTCCCTATTCTCCCATTGTGCCCGCCTCTAGTAGTTCGCTTTCTTTATCGGTATCGTCCCAATTAATTACTCCTCAGCATGATGTTGTTTTCCTACCTTCGTATGTTCCCTGCGATCCTATTTCCTCATTTATTACCTGTCGTGACAAAATGTTCACTTCTCTTGGTGGTACGTTATCCTCTTCGAGTCGGATCTCCCTAGTCTCAGTATTAAATAACTCTGCAATGCCAATTACTTGGTCTCGTACTTCGACTTCCGTTATACCTTCTTCATTTTGTTCCGGTCGTATTTCGGTCCCTACGGCTCTGTTCCTTCATCTTGCACCTCTCGTGATAGGGTATATATTTCTCTTGTTACGTTGCTGCTGCTTGCTTGGGGAGGTGCGCTGTTCTCCTTGGATTGAGCGCTCTCTCATCATTTCGAACGTCTGTTGGGGTTTCGTGGCCTTATCTCCACGTCTTCTTTCGGTCCTTCTTGTCTTTGTTCGACTTGGTGGCATGAGTTCCGTGCTGGTATTTTGTCGGCCTGTTTGCCCTCCAATACCCATTGCCATTACTGGCATTCGCCCTGTTGCCATTTCGTGTTCCGAACCCATAACCATTTCTTTATTGGAATCTATTGCACTTCTCTGAGTGAAGTTATCACGCGGTTCGTAATAGCTGACATTCCTTCGTGCGGTCTCCGGCGTTTTCCGCAGTCTTTAATTCACGTTTTCACGTGGGTTGCGCTTTTTTCCTTGCCTCAACTTCCGAGAATATTGAATCTAATTCTCTCAAAATTCCTTTGAAGGCTTCCACGTCATTGCATCCACGCTCTACCACTGACAGTTGGTAGTTTAGTGGCAGCTTCATGGTACACAATCGCTGTATGGAATATACAAACATTGTTTTTCTTTGCCATTGCTTCAAAAAATTTTACAGGGCTCTTCTCTCCTAAATTCTCGAAGTATTGATTTTGCAGTAGTTCATACTTACCCTATTTTTCGCTTGATCGACCAAAAGCGTGAAAGAAACTTATCTCAGAAAGCTTCATATGATTGATGTGTAGCTGCTACGTTTTGCAACGTTTCCGCTTCTGTTCCACACATATGGGCACATATAAAGTCTAGTCTGTGGCCAATGTCCAATGTTCTGGTAGTCCTAGTCTCAAGTGATCAATGAAGGTTCGTGGATGCAATGAGTTTCCTTCATGGGAATGCTGAAACTTTCTTATAGTGTGGAAATGATTGTTGTCGTACCTCAACATGGTACCGGACGAAATTCGAGAATCCTCCCCGCTTCTGTTTCCGATCATTTCACGTATCAATCTTTCAGGTTGCGGTAACTCCATTGGATATTGCCCAGTGTAACTTTCACCTAGCTTTGCATAATGTTGTTGTAATGGAAAGCAATGACTTTCTTCCATCGGCACTGCGTGAGTTTCGGTACGCTTTACGCTATAACCTTCGAGCCATTGCACTTCCCTGTCACGTATTGGCTCGGTGTCTTGCCAGGCTGATCTTGCCGCTTCGTCATGTGATCCGAATTGTTTCGCAATGTACGCCTGAGGTACCCAGTGTCTTCGTGATGCCGTCTGCTCTTCGTAAGTTTCGAAACTTGCCTGTGGCACCTCAGGTGGTCGGCTATAGCGTAACTTCTTCTCCGCCTGTGATCGGAATTGTATTTGTGTGAAATCTCTTTTCATTCCTTGTGAAACTTGTTGCCTTTCTGGTGACATTATTGACTCGCAAGTTGTTACGTATTCAGAGCTTGTATCATCTTGATCATTTCGCTCTTGTATAGTTCGCAACAGTTCTTCTCTGAGTTTTTCGAATTGATTCTTCATTTTCGCTTCTATTCTCACGATACGAGTATGGTAGCTCTTGAGAACCGCTTTCGTGGTGCGATTTAGCAACACACTATCTTCAACTATTTGTCGTGCTGTGCCCGCTGCTTGGCGTGTAAGTACATTAACCCGTTTCTTTATCTTTGCAATTTCACGGTGAGAATCACCACTTCATGTTTTGCTGTCATCACGTAATGTTTTGGTTTCGGTCTGTGTGTCAATATCTGTTCTTAATTTCGTGTGACCGATTATTACAGTTTCGACCACATTTCTGGATTCTTTTGCCTCTTGCTCTATGTACAGTCGTGGACATAACGAGTGAGACCCCTCGCCTTTTCGTTATGCTGATCTGCACAGCTTCAGAGTCTGCTACACAGCATAACAGGCAAGGCGACGAAGTGCTACCAACATACTATGCACTGGCGTGAAATTGAAAAACTATCCGAACTTTGTCAGACTGTTTTCAACCATGTGTAAGACTGTGTTAAACACAACAAGTAAATATAAGATATAAATGAAAGAAAAAACGCTAAGTAGTATGAACTGTACTAATGAAAATGATTTTCAGCTTATCGAGATAGCACAAGTGTTTTAGTAAGACAAAGTACCCCAGATAGTAACTAATTAGCAAAATATTATGTGCATTCGACCGCGGAACGGTCTGTGTCAACCTTCAGGCCAGTCATACTGGATTACCGTTGCTGACCTATCATGAAAGTGTGCAAATTTAGCAATGCGTGAAGATTCATAAGGAAATTCAGTTAAGAATTTATTCTCATGGTTGACATTGAGACAGTAAATAACAAGAGGAATAACAAAACTCTCAGCATCAGTATACAGTGTTCAAGTGTCCAAATGATTCAAAAGTTTCCTATAATAGCGAATAATTGCTTTCACTGACTCCTTCATGCCTCCGATTTCTCAGTCAGACAATGTTTGAAACTAGAACTACCAAGGTAAAACATTTTTCCACAAATTGTAAAATTGGAAGTCGAAGAGCAAGTTACATAAATTACGATGACAACAAACGTTTTTGAAGTAGACTGATCACGATAGGCATCCAACGCTTTTATTGTGTGTTACATGCGCAGTATGTAAACTGGCAACGACACCAACGCACAATATCACAAAGCTATGAAACAACTGAAGCAAAACCGTGTATCCTCGTTGTCCATGTGATAGATAAGACGACTAATTAGCAACATAAGTGTCAATGTAAGCAGCAGTTTCTGTTGAATGTGTTCCTGCAACAAATAACACACATTTCCTACGTCTTCAGTTCGAATCATGTAGCAAATGTAATTTAAAGGGCATAAAAATATCGAGTGGATTTACTAACATAATTATGAACCATCAAGAACGCAAATCAATGGTTACATAGTTGTCAAACGTATTCTGCGGTGGTGCCATTATCCATTAGACTAGTAGCAGGAAGAAAACGTTTGCTCAGCTGACGTGCTGAGATAGCTAGCACTGGCAAAACTCGATCTTCGAAGACGCCACAGCATCGTCTGCCACCACTGCGTGGGAAACGTAATACCTCAAGTATAAGCCAATGCGTTGTATTCGCATATCTGTGACTATGACTTGGCGCCAAAGTGTGATTATAGATAGTACGTATGCTCAGATTGCGAACCTAACATCATAAATAAAGACAAGGGGAATTAATTAGGAGTCGTCCCTCTTCTGTAACATCAGATATATTTTGAGTTATTCTATCTTAAATGAACTGCACAGAAAATTATTCACCAGAAGTGAACAACTTTTTAGCAACACCAGATGATATAAACAGCTAGCCAGCGCGGGTTAGCTGTGCGGTTAGCGGCGTCATATCGCGGACCGCGCTGCTGCTTGCGCCGTCAGAACGAATCCTTCCCTTGGCATGGATGTGTGTTAGGTTAGGTAGGTTTAAGTAGTTCTAGGTCTAGCGACTGATGACCTCAGCAGTTTGGTCGCATAGTTCTTAGAGCCATTTTTTTTTACCTTTCGAGCAAATTTTCTATTACATACATGGCCGTAACTTTAGATTACGTTGACATAGTAGATCACTTCTTTACACCCCCAAGAGATCGTATACGGCAGGAAGTGAAATACATTTCCGCTTATTTTGTCTACCCGTACTCGAGGTAAACGCGTTTTAAGGGTTGGATAGACAGATAAACGGTCAGGAAAGTGAGAATAGTAGGGTTTCATTTTTAACGGTTTAGGTGACGAAATCATAACAACGAAAATAGCTACGACAGTTGCTGAAGATGAGCGCCGCATAAATAATTCCCCCTACTCTTTATTCGAAATGTTGCAGTTGCAGTCGATACATCAGCATATTAATCGTAGCTACGCTTTCGATCCAAATCACGTTTGCAGGAATGCAAATAAAATCAATTTGCCTCTACACGTGGCAATCCAGATCCAGTATTACTGCCACCGCGTTTTAGATGTGCCAGTATTCCCATTGTTAGCTAGCTTAAGACACACTTCGGCTAACGAACGTTTTCTGGCTGTGACGAGTCTAATAGAGAATTCGAAACATTGCAGAATACGTTTGGCAGCTATGCAGCCGTTTATTTCCTGGGGTGATGCAGAATTATCCTACTAAATTTACTCGCTAGTAACTGTATTTCGTTATTTCGATAAACATCCCGAATGATTGTTGCATAATCAGTGACATAAAGGTAGAAAATTCATGGTTTTGAGTCCAGAAAGCTCTATGTAACAGAAACAGCAAACCCTTTTGCCATTTTCATTGCGAAATTGCCGGTTTATTAATGTCTGGGGTAATAATACATGGCTGTTTGCCTGGGTTGTCTGCTAGAGTAGTGAAAGGTGTTTGCTACTGCAAGGAAGGTATGGTTTGTTTTAGGTTCTAATCTCGATGGAGGCAGATAGACTATCAGTAAAGCAATTTTAAGAAATTCTCGCGCTCCCAATATGTTTTATTGCTACCATTATTCAGTACCGGCGCCCTGTGGATGTCAATATGAAACTCTTGAGCCGGCCGAAGTGGCCGTGCGGTTAAAGGCGCTGCAGTCTGGAACCGCAAGACCGCTACGGTCGCAGGTTCGAATCCTGCCTCGGGCATGGATGTTTCTGATGTCCTTAGGTTAGTTAGGTTTAACTAGTTCTAAGTTCTAGGGGACTAATGACCTCAGCAGTTGAGTCCCATAGTGCTCAGAGCCATTTTGAAACTCTTGTAGAGTTTCATACTTGTTATTGTCTACTTTTACCGCTTCTGTCAATAACTGAATTGACTTAAATGTGGCACTGAATTATTTTAACTGAATTTCCTTATGAATCTTCACGCATTGCTAAATTTGCACACTTTCATGGTATGTCAGCAACGGTAATCCAGTATGACTGGTCTAAATGTTGCCACAGACCATCTCGAGGCCGAATGCACATAATATTTTGCTAATTCGTAACGATCTGGGGTACTTTGTCTTACTAAAACACTTGTGTTATCTCGATAAGCTGAAATTCATTTTTATTAGTACAGTTCATACTAATTAGAGTTTCTCCTTTCATTTATATCTTATATTTACCTGTTGTGTTCAACACACTAATCAGCTTTAATACAGTCTTACACATGGTTGAAAACAGTCTGACAAAGTTCGAATAGTTTTTTCAATTTCACGCCTCTGCGTAGTATGTTGGTAGCACTTCGTCGCCTTGCCTGTTATACTGTGTAGCAGACTTTGAATCTGTGGGGATCAGCATAACGAAAAGGCGAGGGGTCTCGCTCGTTGTGTCCACGCCTGTACCTAACTGTTGTCTGATCTCACACAGTGATTCCTGCATTCTGCTTACGTATCTGTTGTAGCAATTGTTTTGTTGTTTCTGCACTCTCCTCACTCATCTGTTGTTGCTGTCGTGTCCTCTGTTGTTTCATCTCTCTGTTTTGTATCGAATTGGTGCGCGTTAATTGTTGGAGAATTTCCGACAAATTAACGTGTCCTACTACCTCTTCTTCCAACGCGCTTCGTTCTATGTTTAGCTTCTCGTGTCTGTGCGCAACTGACATCAGTGAGCCATGCAGCGACACATTTCGAATTGTATTGCCTATACTTTGTTTTAAGAAAGGCTTTATTATATCTAGTATGGGCATTGTTCGCCTATTGTTCTGTTCTGCGGTTTCCATACACTATCTTGCTGGGTGTAAATCTCAGTTACGTCAAGGTCTCGATCTCCCATTGCTAATCGATCTCATTCTGGTCTTAGAAATTTTAGTTGAGGCGCACTACTTCGCATAAACATGCAATCATACGGCCTTACTCACTTCATAAACTTACTACCTTCACCCTTTCTCTAGTGTTCCTAATTCCCTTGACACAATAACAAAATGGTACGACCGTCACTTACCAACTAGGATAGAACCAAATTATTAACGCTGTGTCACCCACTTGTGCACTTGTAAGTAAGACTTAAAGCTAACAATGTCATTACAACTATACTCCGGGGACACTGCGTACATCTCTCAGTGCACTGCAAGTCTCTGTCTCCCTAATGACTTGTCAGTAGCCGCTAATACTTACCATTCGTTAATACAACACAAAATATTTATTACAAAAAATTTTATGAGGATATTTTTTGTGCCATTAATTACATGTTGTTGACCACATTACTATGGTATTTTCCCATGCTGATAGGGTCTCCATTATTTAACATGTGTGTGAGACTGGTTCTGATCTATCTTTCTACCACAGTTGCATAAGGCTGCTCTGTGAATATTTTAGGAATTTGGTGTCGAACCTATGGCCTGCAAGGAAGGAAAATACCATCTCAGGCATGCAGAGGTCAGAAAAGCGCAGCAGCATTGACGGTGATGTCAGGCAATTATCTCAGTGTCAGTTCCACTACACTACCTGTAAAAGAAATGTTATCACTGGCAGAAATTAGTGTACGGGTTCAGGTGTAACTACACTGCTGGCCATTAAAACTGCTACACCACGAAGATCACGACAGGAAGAAGATGCTGTGATATGCAAATGATTAGCTTTTCAGAGCATTCACACAAGGTTGGCACCGGTGGCGACACCTACAACGCGCTGACATGAGGAATGTTTCCAACCGATTTCTCATACAGAAACGGCAGTTGACCGCCGTTGCCTGGTGAAACGTTATTGTGATGCCTCGTGAAATGAGGAGAAATGCGTACCATCACGTTTCCGACTTTGATAAAGGTCGGATTGTAGCCTATCGCGATTGCGGTTTATCGTATCGCAACACTGCTGCCCGCGTTGATCGAGATCCAATGACTGTTAGCAGATTGTGGAATCGGTGGGTTCAGGAGGGTAATATGGAACGCCGTGCTGGATCCCAATGGCCTCGTATCACTAGCAGTCGAGATGACTGGCATCTTATCCGCATGGCTGTAACGGATCGTGCAGCCACGTCTCGATCCCTGAGTCAACAGATGGGGACGTTTGCAATACAACAACCATCTGCACGAACAGTTCGACGACGTTTGCAGCGGCATCGACTATCAGCTCGGAGGCCATGGCTGCGGTTACCCTTGACGTTGCATCGCAGACAGGAGCGCCTGCGATGGTGTACTCAACGACGAACCTGGGTGCACGAATGGCAAAACATCATTTTTTCTGATGAATCCAGGTTCTGTTTACAGCGTCATAATGGTCGCATCCGTGTTTGGCGATATCGCGGTGAACGCACATTGGAAGCGTGTATTCGTCATCGCCATACCTGCGTATGAACTGGCGTGATGGTATGGGGTGCCATTGGTTACACGTCGCGGCTCTACCCTTCATTCGATCCCTGCGAAACCCTACATTTCAGCAGGTTAATGCACGACCGCGTGTTGTAGGTCCTGTACGGGCCTTTCTGCGTACAGAAAATGTTCGACTGCTGCCCTGGACAGCACATTCTCCAGATCTCTCACCAATTGAAAACGACTGGTCAATGGTGGCCGAGCAACTGGCTCGTCACAATAAGCCAGTCAGTACTCTTGATGAACTGTGGTATCGTGTTGAAGCTGCATGGGGAGCTGTACCTGTACACGCCATCCAAGCTCTGTTTGACTCTATGCCAAGGCGTATCAAGGCCGTTCTTACGGCCAGAGGTGGTTGTTCTGGGTACTGATTTCTCAGGATCTGTGCACTCAAATTGCGTGAAAATGTAATCACATGTCAGTTCTAGTATAATATATTCGTCCAATGAATCTCTCTCTTGACTGTTAAACACCAGTTCGATACATTTCCTGGGTCTTCGGTGAAACCGAGACTCTCTCCCAGCTGATTGGCATGGTACACGCCGTATGGCTAGAATAACACGTACGTCGTTCCCCTCAAATCGCTCTCAAGTGTTAACTGTCAGTGCTCGGTGCCATTCTCTACACATGGAAATTTGGCAGTTTAACTCCTTACAAGTTAAGACGAGCGTGTGAACAAAGGTTCACATAATGGCTCTCGCAATCGTCTCAGTGCAGCGCGAGTTGCCACTTAACGATTTTCTGCAAGAGAAAGAGCGAATTACTCTGTCTGCAATTTGCCTATATCAAAGCTAGTGGCCACACATTTTCTTTCCGGCCAGTCAGAGCGTTAGTATTTGCCATTAGAATATTTGTAGCCTATCACATGCTTCCCTTCTTTCGTAGGGCAAACTTCTGCTACATAATTGTGAGATAAACTGCTTTCTCTTTCATATGAGTTTTAACACAGGTGGATACACTGAGTCACCAAAGTTTTGAGCTGGGTTTCTCCAGATATTTATCTTCTATCTCTGGCTGTTTTCCTATATAAAGGCTTTCCGAAGGGTCGTCGTTAAAAGCAGTGGCTCCAGCGTCTGATTGTGTCTGCTAGGTGTCCCACTGTGAAGCTGTCGGCCTACATGGGATGGGCATTGCCATCGTAAAATTCTTCTTCACTCAGAACTGCATCTTCTAGCTCGGGTCTGGGAAGTTCCTTGCATGTAATTACTAGTGTGAGCATTAGTTGTTTATATTCGTGAAATGTTGATTTATTTGTTCGCCTTGCCTATCAATGAAATTCGTACATTTTCACAAGACCATGTCGTGTGACATATCGAGTTAACCAGAATTGTGTGTTATTTGTTTGTCATCTTGCATAACAAAGAACTTGTATTGGTCTACCCCTACTGTTACCAGATAGCTGCCACAGCAACCTACCCACTAGGCTCTACCAAGCTACATCAGCATATATATTTTTAATTTTTATACCTTAACAAATACAAATGATTATTCACATAGAACAGATAGTGAGGTAAATTCTTGATACAAATCGCATTAAAAATGAGTCACACTCACAGCATAGTTCCTACCAAATGACTTCCAGTGAAGTAAAATTAATCATGCTCACAGCATTTATTTTACAAACTGAACTGCTCTCGCTTTCATCATGCACATCTGAATGCCGTGCGTGCCATCAGTAAACAACCACAGTCTGACACACATCAATCACAGTCTTCCAAGCAAAATGTGAATAGACTGTATGAACAATTCGTTACAAAACAGTTCATTGTATCAACCACAAAAGCACCATGCTGCACCTGTCAGCTGAAAAAGCTTGACATGCACAAGCCCCTTTCTCCATCTCCCCTGGGATCGCTGTCATCCGGGCGTGGTATGACACCACCCAGGTTGCACACAGTGGCCATGTGCTGCACTGACAGTAGCGGCATCTGACTCACCGATGGCAGCATACTAGAGTCTGGAGCCCCTTGCTGTTGACTCTGCACAGAACCTTCGTGGGCCTCTCTGTGCAGCAACTGACTATAAACTATAGCACCTTCAGGCGCAGCCAGTCCATAGCGACACCTCGGCCTCTGTACTAGACCAGGCCTTGGCGATGTGCCTCAGGCTTAGGCACCACTTCCATAGCAATGACAGTGCTGTCCTCCAGACGATGTTGCTGGTTCTAGTAGCTGCATCTGACTGATCACCACCATCCAACCTCGCCATACCACCATTCGGCCACTGCGGCGGTCATGGCAGTCATGTCTGCGCCATCTACCCTCTCGCTGCTTCAGCGCGACACTCCACCTAAAATGACTCTCTGGAGGAAGGGAAACCAAGCTTGACACTCTACACAGTAAAACTCGAGCTTCTGTAGTCATGCCTCTACCAGAAGCATTTTATCACGTCCTTCTGCTGTCGATCATCTGAAGGTTTCTTAGCACTTAACTTTAGTTCACCTACATTTTCCATGTATTATTGAGTGTCAAATTGGCTGTAGTTTTCTATCCAGGTGATGAATACCCATGACCTACGTATTTGAACAATGTATCTGTGTGTCTCACCCATCATCATCATCATCAGCATCATTTAAGACTGATTATGCCTTTCAGCGTTCAGCCTGGAGCATAGTCCCCCTTATAAAATTCCTCCATGATCCCCTATTCAGTGCTAACATTGGTGCCTCTTCTGATGTTAAGCCTATTAATTCAAAATCATTCTTAACCGAATCCCGGTACCTTCTGCTTGGTCTACCGTGACTCCTCCTACCCTCTATTGCTCAACCCATGAGTCTCTTGGGTAACCTTGCTTCTCCCATGCGTGTAACATGACCCCACCATCTAAGCCTGTTCGCCCTGACTGCTACGTCTATAGAGTTCATTCCCAGTTTTTATTTGATTACCTCATTGTGGACACCCTCCTGCCATTGTCCCCATCTACTAGTACCTGCAATCATCCTAGCTACTTTCATATCCAAACCTCAACCTTATTGATAAGGTAACCTGAATCCACCCAGCTTTCGCTCCCATACAACAAAGATGGTCGAAAGATTGAACGGTGCACAGATAACTTAATCTTGGTACTGACTTCCTTCTTGCAGAAGAGAGTAGATCGTAGCTGAGCGCTCACTGCATTAGCTTTGCTACACCTCGCCTCCAGTTCTTTCACTATGTTGCCATCCTGTGAGAATATGCATCCTAAGTACTTGAAACCGTCCACTTGTTCTAACTTTGTTCCTCCTATTTGTCACTCAATCCGTTTATATCTCTTTCCCACTGACATTACTTTCGTTTTGGAGATGGTAATCTTCATACCATAGTCCTTACATTTCTGATCTAGCTCTGAAATATTACTTTGCAAACTTTCAAGCGAATCTGGCATCACAATTAAGTCATCCGCATATGCGAGACTGCTTATTTTGTGTTCAGATATCTTAATCTCACCCAGCCAGTCTATTGATTTCAACATACGATCCATAAATAATATGAACAACAGTGGAGACAGGTCGCAGCCTTGTCTTACCCCTGAAACTACTCTGAACTATGAACTCAATATACCGTCAACTCTAACTGCTACCTGACTATCTATGTAAAGACCTTAAATTGCTTCCAAAAGTTTGCCTCCTATTCCATAATCTCTTAGAACAGACAATAACTTCCTTCCTAGGAAGCCGGTCATATGCCTTTTCTAGATCTATAACGCATAGATACAATTCCCTGTTCCACTCTTAAAACTTCGACACACAATTACATATGATGCGTCAGTCTGCTACATTGTCTTGCAGTTGTAAGATTCATTTTTACCACCTGCTATTACACCATGAGCTTCACGAATAGCACATACGCAATTAGCAGAATAATCACATCCATGCTATTCATCATAGTAAAAATATAACTATTCTCTCAGTAAATTCACCTTTGTACAGGTGTTTGCGGGACCTCAGCTGTTCAATATAAAAAAATCGAATGAAAACACCTTCATGAGTCTAAATTTCAAGTTATTTTATTTGAGCAACCAGTTTCACCGCTATAGCAAGCAATATTCAGGCCCCCTGCTCGATGTACAGGAAGAGTACCCCATCTGGTTCAGTCAAAATAGGGGCCAATGTTCAGTGACATATCCGTAGAAGAGGTGTTTTAATTCGACATTTTATAACTATTCTCTGCCAAATTCACATTTCAATCGCATAACCTCTGAGGTGTTCAAAAAACTGTCATATGTACTATATTGATGCACCTCCTCACTTTTGCCTATTACGTGGTATGTTTCAAGGTTCCACATCGACCTCACATCATCGCCCACAGCTCTGTCTCCAGTACAGGTGTCATCATTTTAACCTAGCGGTTCAGGTCCTTCAGTCCGGAACCGCGCTGCTGCTACGGTCGCAGGTTCGAATCCTGCCTGGGGCATGGATGTGTGTGATGTCCTTAGGTTAGTTAGACTTAAGTGGTTCTAAGTCTAGGGGACCGATGACCTCAGATGTTAAGTCCAATAATACTTGGAGCCATTTGAACCTAGCGGTTCAATAATGACGAAGATAATGGAACGTCTTGTACCACATTTTACAGTCACAAGAGATAACATTATCCACCTCAACAGATAAACTCCATATCCTGTCAAATGATACAAAACACCCTGTTTGGAGTCAAAGAAACAGAGCTCTTTGGAAATGAGGATGCAATCCTTCCAAATACAAAGTAATAGACATTAGTAAGAAAATAAGGTAGTAGGTGAATATTTATGTTAGCTGAAACACATTTCGCTCCTTCTGTTTCCGGTGCAGTAACCCAGAATTCGCCCCCTGATAAATGATCCATTCAGAAACTTGGCTTTCATTGCGTAGATCAAAATAGCATTTCGTTCGTGCTTCGTTTTGAAATGTACCCCTGTTTTCGATGAGACGTCTCTTCGTTTTTAGTTCGTTGTGTTTCCAATATGCGTTTAGCTCTTTAACCGACGTACGCACTTTTTTTATCCCTACCTGTAAAGAGAGCCCAATGTTTTAAGATGTCTGTATAGGTTGCACTCAGCTAGACTGAAAATGCTAAATGGTCAACTGTGTATAATTCTCTTAGGCATGTTGCTCTTAGTTGCAGCAGTCAGAGTATTCAAAGATGATGTGACATCTATGACATATTACCATTCCCTTTTAGGCAGACGAATATTGGACTGCAGAGAAAGACCAACAGTTGAGAAAATACCACTGAGGGACGTCGAAAGTAAGAAAACGCGTCTAAAAGAGATTATACTTTAGAGTCTAGCAGGTTACCAGATGATTAACTCACATCGGGAAGACGGAAATGGTAGTGGCTAGACAGGAGATGTTTGTTCAAGTTACCCTCAATGTGCGAGTCAAGTGACAAAGAACGTGTTATCACAGCAGACGCAAGGTGGTAGGGTGCATTAAGCAAGAATGATGTGCTCCAGTTCCCAAGGTGTCGGCCAAGTGGGTGCCGCAGCAGTTGACTCATGAATCAGAACAACTTGTGCAACGCTTTGAGCGGGAAAGTGATGGCGTCCTGGGGAAACTTGTTCCTAAGGACAAAACTTGGGTCCACTGCCGCCACCGGCGACAGAGGGAGAAGTAGTCAGTGATACAATCTCTCCGCAAGTAACCTGAAAAATGTTTCGTAACCAGTCAAAGGGCTACATCTTATAAAACGAATAAGATAATTTTTTAACATTATTCATTGAAAGGAATATACCTAAAAAAATCCATAGCCTTAAAACAAATACCTCAATTGGCGTTTGCGTAATTTTGTGACATTGAAACGCAAGAATACTATATTTCATTTGCAACTGTTAGAAGCGCTGGCGATTTATGGACTCTTTCTCCATTGGCACACTTGCCTTCGGTAGTTTATATGAATTTTGGACTCATTAAAAGCATGGTAAGGAAATATGACCATTTCTAAGGAAGATGTAGTGAGAGAGTGCCAGTATGCTGTTATTTAGATTTCCATGCTCTTTGCAAACAATTGACATAAAAACGCTGTAGAATTGTACTATACAATATACCACATTATAAAAATCATTTATTTCATTCATTATCCTTCTGCAACCGTCGGAAATGACATATCTTTGACTATTATTAATGTTGATTTTTATATACCTCCGTATGTGACAGTTTATGAACTACGCAAACTATTATAAAATGGTCCAAATACAGATAGCAGTGTGAGTCAGAAGACTGAACTACCAAAAAACTTGTCACCAGAGTGTTTTAAATACTTTTTCATTCTTTAACTAGAATGATATGTAACGCTGTTCAAGAACCTGTTCTTCATGGGACCCAGATTTTTCGGTCGTATACCAGGACAGCTAGTAATTCTAGCTGTTAAGATAACCATGTCGTGTCCGAGTGAAAAATAGGAAGATATAATGCGTGGTAGAAAATCAGTTTCCGAGGAAAACACAGTCGATTACCTGTTCTGCTAGTACAGTACGCACAGAACGCAGTTGTCTCAGTATACCTGCTCATTACCGTTCAAAAATGTGTTCACTGCGGTGCATGTGTGTGTGTGCGTGTGTGTGTGTGTGTGTGTGAGAGAGAGAGAGAGAGAGAGAGAGAGAGAGAGAGAGAGAGAGACGAACTTAAAGTCTCATGATGGTACTTTGAAAAGTGAAGTTGTTAAAGATATTACTCACAAATGTCACTTCTCTTTATGCTCTGCATGAACTGCATGAACTAAAAAGTAGGTTATTAATTTCACTAACAAACGTGGAAGGACATTAATGGTATTGTTCGTAGATGATAACTCTGGTTGCAGTGACTTGGACTGAGAGAGAGGTACCCAACACCGTAGATTTACGACAAAGCAAAACATAAGTAAAATTATTTTGGTGATTGGTCACCCTGCGCTGTCGTCTGTCTGTTGGCTACAGGAGTGTGTATTCTTTAATTTGTGAGGTAATAGGCGAGTTGTGGCGCCCTGAAAATATTCTAAGTTCGGAGTTGACGTGGCCACATGCGTCACTCGGCAAGCCAGGGCTCATTAGCATTGGCGTGGTGCCGAACATTAGCAGGAGCAAGAGGGGTAGCCCCAGCGCGTGGTCCAGGCCGCCCGTGTGGCTGGGAATTCCATGTCGATGCTGTGTCGAGGACTGTGCTTTGTGTCTACGAAGGAGATGTGTATGCCGGGTGAGCCAAAGATGGGGGACTTTGTGAAACCATAATGGCAGACAATTCACAGTTCTTGTAGAAAATAATAGCCAGAGGAGTCATGATATCTTAAAAAGAAACATGCACGTTACCATTATGAGCACGAAGATTCTGATGGTGTAATCAGATATTCAATATCATTATTAGTTTAAAGTTTAGTATCTGACTGTAAATTATACAAGTAACACACAGAAACGAATTTCCAAAATCTGAACAGTTCATCCGATTTTGTTGATCGACATGGGTTTAGAAAGCCTAGCAGTGTAAAACTAAATTGGTATGAATTACAAGCATGTAACTTGAATACTACATGAGTTATTTGAGGTCAAAGTGGCTAATTCCTATAGATCACGTCAGGCCACAAGTACTCCACAGTTACACGAAAATACGGCAGCAGCAAGCTTATAAATATATTTATTCGTCTATATCTTTGTTTATATTCGATATATACTATTCATGAAGAAATTGGACAAATATTTACTGTGTTTTAGAAAGCACAGAGGCGTTAGGCTACTGGCCTACTTTTGCTTCTTTTCCGTTGATATGTGTTTATTTAATCTGTTTATATATTTAATCATGTGCGTTAGAGCGTGTTTATGGTCCAGCCGTAGAAATATTTATTTCATTTCAAGTTATTTAAAAGTAAATCAGTATTTCGTATGTGTTACAATATGTTTGTTGGTGTGCATTGGCTTGGAGACATGGTGGGAGCTCTCTAGCCAATCACAGCGCTCGTTACTACGGTAGACGACTACAGAAGTCAATGGAGAGATTGTATGGATGCAGGGGAGGACACGAGGACACGAGTTAGTTCTGGACGGGAAGGCACGACGGATGGTCGGGAGAAAGAATTGGAGAGTGTAGAGCAGTTTGCGCATGGTCGCAGGAGAAATATTTCGTAGTGCCGACTTGTGCACTTGTGAGATTTCCATGGCTTCTGCAGTGAAGACGTAGTATTCGTTTAGGAGTGAATATCTCTCGAGCTATGCATGTGTTCATAACTAATTACGTGAAGTAGGAATCTATTGGGGTAGGGTTGTTTGGGGAAGGAGACCAGACAGCGACGTCTTCGGTCTCATCGGATTAGGGAAGGATGGGGAAGGAAGTCGGCCGTGCCCTTTCAAAGGAACCATCCCGGCATTGGCCTGGAGCGATTTAGGGAAATCACGGAAAACCTAAATCAGGATGGCCGGACGCGGGATTGAACCGTCGTCCTCCCGAATGCGAGTCCAGTGTCTAACCACTGCGCCACCTCGCTCGTTCTAGGAATCTATTGTTTCCCTGTTATTCAACTTATATTTTATTTAATTGCTGGACCATCGACACCAATAAGTGTTTTGCAGTAATAAACGGCGTTCTTAAAGGTACTCCTTCTATCATACTCATCATTTAAAGTCGTTAAAAATAGTACACTCCTGGAAATTGAAATACGAACACCGTGAATTCATTGTCCCAGGAAGGGGAAACTTTATTGACACATTCCTGGGGTCAGATACATCACATGATCACACTGACAGAACCACAGGCACATAGTCACAGGCAACAGAGCATGCACAATGTCGGCACTAGTACAGTGTATATCCACCTTTCGCAGCAATGCAGGCTGCTATTCTCCCATGGAGACGATCGTAGAGATGCTGAATGTAGTCCTGTGGAACGGCTTGCCATGCCATTTCCACCTGGCGCCTCAGTTGGACCAGCGTTCGTGCTGGACGTGCAGATCGCGTGAGACGACGCTTCATCCAGTCCCAAACATGCTCAATGGGGGACAGATCCGGAGATCTTGCTGGCCAGGGTAGTTGACTTACACCTTCTAGAGCACGTTGGGTGTCACGGGATACATGCGGACGTGCATTGTCCTGTTGGAACAGCAAGATCCCTTGCCGGTCTAGGAATAGTAGAACGATGGGTTCGATGACGGTTTGGATGTACCGTGCACTATTCAGTGTCCCCTCGACGATCACCAGTGGTGTACGGCCAGTGTAGGAGATCGCTCCCCACACCATGATGCCGGGTGTTGGCCCTGTGTGCCTCGGTCGTATGGAGTCCTGATTGTGGCGCTCACCTGCACGGCGCAAAACACGCATACGACCATCATTGGCACCAAGGCAGAAGCGACTCTCATCGCTGAAGATGACACGTCTCCATTCGTCCCGCCATTCATGCCTGTCGCGACACCACTGGAGGCGGGCTGCACGATGTTGGGGCGTGAGCGGAAGACGGCCTAACGGTGTGCGGGACCGTAGCCCAGCTTCATGGAGACGGTTGCGAATGGTCCTCGCCGATACCCCAGGAGCAACAGTGTCCCTAATTTGCTGGGAAGTGGCGGTGCGGTCCCCTACGGCACTGCGTAGGATCCTACGGTCTTGCCGTGCATCCGTGCGTCGCTGCGGTCCGGTCCCAGGTCGACGGGCACGTGCACCTTCCGCCGACCACTGGCGACAACATCGATGTACTGTGGAGACCTCACGCCCCACGTGTTGAGCAATTCGGCGGTACGTCCACCCTGCCTCCCGCATGCCCACTATACGCCCTCGCTCAAAGTCCGTCAACTGCACATACGGTTCACGTCCACGCTGTCGCGGCATGCTACCAGTGTTAAAGACTGCGATGGAGCTCCGTATGCCACGGCAAACTGGCTGACACTGACGGCGGCGGTGCACAAATGCTGCGCAGCTAGCGCCATTCGACGGCCAACACCGCGGTTCCTGGTGTGTCCGCTGTGCCGTGCGTGTGATCATTGCTTGTACAGCCCTCTCGCAGTGTCCGGAGCAAGTATGGTGGGTCTGACACACCGGTGTCATTGTGTTCTTTTTTCCATTTCCAGGAGTGTACCTGCACATTTTATTTAATTGCAATCTTTCATTTATAAACTTCTATGTTACATTCAAAATTCGCAACTGCCGAGTGATAGGAGCCTTCGACCATTCGATTCAGGTGTATATTCATTTTGTATACTATAGACTCAGCAGTATTTGGGCCACCGTCATTTTTATTTTGAAAGCCCACAAACTCAATATCTTTATTGTTTATTTGGAACAGTGAGTGAGTGAGTGATACATTGGCATATTGATGAAAAGATACACTATTAATCGTATTTAAATGGAGGGTTAATCTATATTGCCCAGAAAATTGTTCTGCGGATTTAG
Organism: Schistocerca americana; assembly: GCF_021461395.2. Lineage (NCBI taxonomy): Eukaryota > Metazoa > Arthropoda > Insecta > Orthoptera > Acrididae > Schistocerca > Schistocerca americana. Next base: position 570,112,809 of record NC_060122.1, on the reverse strand, counting down.
ACTGCAGTGATTTGCACACAAGTAGCCGCGGCATTTAAATTCGTTATCGTCTGTCATCATGTGACACTAAACGGTATCGAACGGATTTAGAGCGACGTTTAAATGAATGGCCTCTTTAATGTGGACACACGTATGTAAAACTTCTGAGACGATGATGCCACAGTAACATTTGGTACATAATTACCACATCGTGTGTAGATTGATTTGCACGATCAATGACACAGAGATATCAAAAATATTCACTAACAAAGTGTATAGTAAGACAATCGGCAGTGAAGATAATAATAAATGTATGAATGAAAACCTTTTTTATGGCACTATACCTAATTTACAGGACAGTGAATAATACGGATATTTCTATAATTCATCAGTGTCAGTGAAACGTGTTTCTTCATTATATCAACTTTGCTTCACTCATTGTTATCTTAATAGAGCGAATGCATCATGTTAGGAAATTCTTTACCCACTCGTAAAGGAAATGATGTTTTTATTTGAAATTTATTTTAATTACAAGAACCTAATTTACGTGAAATTCATTTCGTGTTAATACGAAGTCAAAGAGATTATCACATTCGCGAGGGATGTCTGAATGCCCAACAGAGTATTCGTGAAGACCGGATCAGACAAGCAATAACGATGGAAACCGAAAACCTTAGGATAAGTCCGGGAGAGTTGAACCAACGGGCGACACCGACTAGTGGCATATTTGACAAATGCGCCGATAGGTAGCAGCTCCCGTTACTTTTGAGGAAGCTATTTGGTGAAAAAATGTGGTGCAAAAATATTGCTGTTATTTTCGTGTTCTGAGGAAAAATAACACTGTTCTGGAAAGCAGAAAATTTCTATCGTGCGTTTAAATAATTTTAGTTTTAAGGTTTAGTTGGCACGACATTGATGAAACTTTTTCCCGAGGGCTTGAAAAGTTTGTATGCATGAAACTAACCTAAAATGGCCGCCTGGTTTGCTTCCTGCATATAGAAGTCGCGATGATCAATGTCTCCCATATAGTCGGGAGAGGTGAACCACTTATTTCAATGTGGGAGAGATGGAGGCCAATTACATTTAGCTTCAAGGCATATGGAATAATCCCATGAAGATGGCAGGAGACCCAGAGCATGATTGTTTATAGGAAGACTGTGCCAACATATTGAAGAGCAGAATCTCACACACACAGACCAACCAACCTCCTCAAATTTCATCAAATGACATGGTGATTGTAAGCACATCAAAATAGCAGAGTTATCTGCTCAAGTCAAATTCCGTTAGCGAGTCGATTTAGGCCTCCACTCCTACTATACCTAAAACCCCCAAGAGTACCACTTCAAAACTGCGTATTCCTAAATCAACAATTCTTTTGGAAGAAATATCACTTATTCCTTCTATTGAGAAAAATATTAATTTTAAGGGGAAGGCAGCAGCTGAGGGCTAAACTCTGCTGAAAATATTGAAACTGTACAGAAAAAATTGATAAGAAAAGAAAGAAAACGGAAAAGGCACTAAAAGACACCAAAGTGAAATACTAGTGAAGAGAAAAATAAACCAAAGAAGGCTAAAATAGAAAGAAACATATAGCTATATAGCTCACATGTTCATGAGATGCAGAAATTGTAGAAGATTACGAAAATAGCTTTTATGAATAGGATGAAAATGGCTGTCTTTCGAAATCTATTACAGAGCTAATAACAATGAGGATTGGTTTCAGGGTGTTTACCGTTCACAACAGTCACAGGAATCTTGTTCAAAATTTGGTAGTAAGTGTAATTACTGTGGTGAGAGAGAGATAGTCTAATGCTTGAACAAGACCACCAACTCAGTAGAAAATCCAACGTTCAATCAAGGCTTATAAGAGACTGATAAAACTGTGTTGGACTAAAATCTGTAATGGTATAGTCTTGTATTAATTGCAATATATTCCATATAAAATATACAGGGTGTCTACACCGAAATTACCTATATTGTGAAGCAATTTAAAACAGTAAACCTTTCTTTGTTTTAGGTCTGAATTTTCCCTTGGGTGCAGAAGGATTTAAAGGTTTCTTCCTAATTTGTTTCAACATCTAGTGCTCTTTTATTGTTGTTCGTAGAAGCTGAAATGGTTTCAGTTCAGGAGAAGGCACAAACATTGTTTTGGAATGCTGAGTTTGAATTCGTTGTTATAGTGCAGAGGCAGTTTCTTGGAGTTTATACGTAGGCAGCACCAGACGTCAAGAGCATAAAAGTATGGCACAGTCGGTTTCTGGAAATTGCCAGCATTGCAAAAGGCCATGGAGGTGGTCGGCGGGTCGCTGAAGAACAAGTTGAGAATATCCGCCAAACCTTCCAATGAAGTCCACGAAAATTAGTTCGTCAAGCTTCACGAGAACTTCAGATGCCTCATGCAACTGTTCATAAAGTCTACAGAAAGCGCTTGCGTCTGTGTTCATACAAGGTGCAGATACTGCAGACCATATAACCTGTTGAAAAGCAGCGACGATTCGAATTTGCATGTGAAAGGCTTAGCCGAATCCACCGGAATCCTGCGTTCCTGTCAAGTGTAATGTTTTCTGATGAGGTCATATTCCATGTCTCTGGAACTGTGGACAAGCATAACGTTCGAATTTCGGGATCGCAGAATCCACACTGTATCATGGAAAAGGTACGAGATAGCTCGAAAGTGAAAGCTTCGTGTGGCCTCACGTGTGACGAGATAACTGGACCGTTCTTCTTTGTTAAAACAACTGTCACAGGAACGACGTACCTAGACATACTGGACATCTTCGTCTTTCGCCAGATTGATGACTTGCAACCAAACCTTTGATTTCAGCAAGATGATGCTCTACCCCACTAGTCGTTGGATGTTCGGAAAACTCTAAACGCAACATTTCCAGGGCGCTGAATTGGACGAGGTGCACCCATGAACTGGCCTCCACTTTCTTTAACATCTCGATGTTGGATTTTTTTCTGTGCGGACAGGGTGTTCGCCACTGCAGTGTGGGACATCTTCACATAAAACCTACTTTTTTGGAAAAAAATTTTGTTATTCCATTTAGTTTTGTAAATGGAACACATTTAAAATATGGAATTTCGGTGTAGCCACCCTGTATCGTTTTAATTGCCTCTTTTCTTCATATACAGGCATTCGTATATGGTCCACCTCTCCCAGTACAGGAATATGTTCAATTTATCATAATTCGTTGACATGATTTTGTAAGTGGTATTATTTTCAGTGTCTGCTTCGTCGAATATTATCACACATGGTTTGAAATAATATTGATTACTATTAGAGAAGTACTCCGCTTGTATTATGTAGTAGTGTACCACAAAATTCTTCCCTGTTTTTATTTGTCGCATATCGCCCACCAGCATTAATTACCCTCTGCATGAAAAGAAAAATGAGACATTGAAGTTATACTTGATGTCCTAAAATAATATACACAATCTTTTAAATTGAGTGTCATTTTAATTAAAGCAAACAACAAATGAAAAATTTTGGTCTTCGTTTCCACTGCCTCCACAGCAGTGCATTGTCGGCAACGATTTGGAACACAGAGACATATCGGTTCTCTTGTTTCTAATGGAAGATCATCACAGGCGTGCTCAATTTGCTATCTTAGATCATAGAATGTTTGCGATTTTGCTTCGTGCACTGTGTTTTTGATAGCACCCCAGCGACAGAAGTCAAAGAGGTTAAATCACGTTATCGATCTGGATAGTCCGCATGACTTCCTCTTTGTTCTGCCGCTCTCGAATTAAACGTGTCATTCCGAAATTCCGTTATATCAAGTAGAAACCGAGGTGACACACCATCCAGTTAAACGTAATAACCTTAATTGTCAAAAATCATATCAAGATCTGGAGCGATCACATGTAACATTTCCAGACAAGGGTCATCTGTGACTCTCTCCTGAAACAAGAACAGCCCGATTAATTCTCTAGACGACAAACCTCTCAAGACTGGTGCTCCTACTATATTAACAAGAAGTTCTTGGTAAAAACACTTTCTATAGCCAATAGCGCATAAATAGTTTACTATTTTCGACGGCCTTTTACAAAACAATTCTTCATTGGACCAAAGAAGTATCACTGGACCAAAGAAGTAAGTAGGACAGAAAATGGTTTAAAAACATACTTAATGAGGCTCAATTTAAAGAAGTCCTGAAAATAACACAGAATAAAACCGAACATTTATTTGATCACATTGCTGCTGGGCATAAGAAAATGTTAGATCGCCTTTTACCTAAAGTTCCTGAACAGTATGATGCGCAAATAGGAAACATCCCAACACTTGCGAATTGAATAAAAAACCTAATTTCAATTTATTTTAGGGGTACCCACAAAAGACTGTTAAAGAAATGTTTACAAGACAATTTACAGAATAAATGGAACGAAAAGCAAGTGAAAGAATCAATATACCAAAATTGTACTTGACCTGACTTTTATGGATAATAGACATGTTATAGCCACAACTATAACAACAGAACAAAAATTAAATATTGAACAAAGTAAGACTTCCACAATAACTATTAGTGTTGAACTTTAAAAACATCAATAAAAACTAAATGATACGACAATAGCGATTAAAGCTGACAGAAGTAATTCAACTGTAATAGCAAAGGTTCGTCGAAAAAAACGTTTTTGGGAGCTCGGCTATAGAAAGCTTTTTACCAAGTAAAACAGATCGCTCCTTTTCATTTGTCGACGTGAGAAATTTCATGCATTTCTTCAGTTGAACACGGATTTATAGTTTTCAATTGTTCCATTATCTTAAAAGTCGGACCTTTTTGCATGAAAATTATCATAAAGGAACGATCATAAAGGTGTCAAACGCCTTCCAGCGATATATTGTTCCAAGCAGCTAGCATCGTCCGTCTTATACATACGAAGAAATGACAGTAACACTGGAATTCAGGATGGCAGGGGTAGAGTTGTAACTTAATGCACCGCATCGAACCACACCATGAAAGCTTGGAAGGGGACTGTGTGTCGTGTCGTGGGCAAATGAACTCTGGAACCCCCAGCTCACCAGTTCTACACCTCACACACATGTACGTCCATCACACTCACTGAAGACAGAACAGCGCCACACCATTCTCCAGTCATCTCTTTCACAATATCAGGAAAGCCAAGTGTGGCGGTGTCGTGGAGTCTGTGGTAATCTGACCAGTGGTGCAAGTTACCTTAATGGCGTTGGAAGCAGACGGTTCCCAGGGTCCCTTGATAACACAGAATACGTTCCATGTGCCCGAAATTCGTCCCTAGAAAACGTTTAGTGGCCACCACTGCTCGAAGAACGTGTCGTTCTTGACGTGCGCCTGAACTATGCGGACGTCGCGAACCTGGTCTACAGGTGTGGGAATGTTTCATAGCTCACTGTTCAAAGCAGATGCGCATTACCGATACATTGTGCTCAACGTGTGCAAAAATCCGTTGATACGTCCATCCAGTTCCACACAGGCCCACAATGCGACCCAGTTTAAATTGCTGAAGCTGTCCAATAGGGGTAGTCGATGAGGTATGGTTGTACCTTAGAAAGAATCTTAAGACACTGTTCATCTCTAAGTTCAGCACCGTTACTGCCTTCAGAGACAAAACAGAGGATGCATAGACAGGCCTCCTGAGTGCCATGTGATCGCCGATGACTGCGACAAACTAATCACGAACACTACAATCCCTCATTATGCACTTATTACACCCTGCTGTCACGTGTAACAATACAAGTATCATTACCACCTTGTACAAACTGTTTCATTTCAATAACACAGAAATTTTTTCCTAACTTTTTGTTATGAGTATTAGCTGTACACAGATGGATAACGACGTGTAGAAGGCAGTAAGGTTTTATCGCAAGCATGGCATGCTTCTGCCATCTGCCATCTAACAGTGATAAAATGAGCTGACCTAGCAATGTACGGTGCTGCCACCAGACAGAGAAGTGAGCAATGTTGAATCGTAGATATATTTTCGAACTTTACTTTTTAAATAATAACTTGTGTATTGTTATATGCATTTTGTAAAACTGTTTCTATGATTGTCATTGTCATGGACTTACGTAAATATAAAATTAAGAATAAGCAGTATGGAGTTTCCTGTGGAAGGGTTTTGGCGACAGAATTACCGCTTTTTATCTTCCTAGAACATTCTCTAAATAGAAGTGAAAGACGATCTCCAGTTCCGTGTGAAATAGTGAATACGTATATTATGTGGTGCTGGTAAAAATGAGCATAATTGTTGCAAAAGCCTCGGGTGGACGAGATAAAGTTGCTACTATATTTTCTGCAGTGTTTTAAGTAGCTTTTATCTAAGGAGGAAAAGATGGCTGTATATACACACACGAAAAAATGTTTTGCATCTTCCCGGTTCCAAGAACTCCTGAAGATAGACTTTGACTGTGGATGTATCACACACACAGTCCCTTTGACTGTTCAGAGATGTCACTAAACACACCCAAAGATGTAAACAACCATGCATGAGCAGCGCCTATTAGATGGAGGGGGTCCGACAGCCGATCAGTTCCAGCCATTTCACCAGGAAACAGGTACACGGCTCGTGTTGTCGTGTTGTCTGTAGTTCAACCATGCCTAGACAGTGAACATCGCGGTTCGATCGCGTCAGCTATGTTACTTTGTGCCAGGAAGGGCTCTCAACAAGGAAAGTGTACCTGCGTCTGGGAGTGAACCAAAGCGATGTTGTCCGGACATGGAGGCGATACAGAGAGCTGCTGCTACAGTGGATGACCGCTACCTACGGATTATGCCTCGGAGCAACCCTGACAGCAACGCCACAATGTTGAATAATGCTTTTCGTGCAGCCACAGGACGTCGTGTTACGACTCAAACTGTGCGGAATAGGCTGCATGATGGGAAACTTCACTCCTGACGTCCATGGCGAGGTCAATCTTTGCCACCACGACACCATGCAGCGCGGTGCAGATAGGCCGAACAACATGCTGAATGGACCGCTCAGGATTGACATCACGTTCTCTTCGCCGAGCCGGCTGGAGTGGCCGTGCGGTTCTAGGCGCTACAGTCTGGAACCGAGCGACCGCTGCGGTCGCAGGTTCGAATCCTGCCTCGGACATGGATGTGTGTGATGTCCTTAGGTCAGTTAGGTTTAATTAGTTCTATGTTCTAGGTGACTGATGACCTCAGAATTCGCATAGTGCTCAGAGCCATTTTTTTCTCTTCGCCGATGAAGGTCGCATATGCCTTCAACCAGACAATCGTGGAGACGTGTTCGGAGGCAACCCGGTCAGGCTAAATGCCTTAGACAATCCAGCGAGTGCAGCTAGGTGGAGGTTCCCTGTTGTTTTGGGGTGGCATTATGTGGGGCCGACGTACACCGCTGGTGACCATGGAAGGCGCGGTAACGGCTGTACGATACGTGAATGCCATCCTCCGACCGATACTACAACCATATCGGCAGCGTATTCGTACGGCATTCGTCGTCATGAACGACAATTCGCGCCCCTATCGTGCACATCTAAATGACTTCCTTCAGAACAACGACATCGCTCGACTAGAGTGGCTAGCATGTTCTCCAGACATGAACCTGGTCGAACACGCCCCATATAGATTTAAAATGGCTGTTTACGGGCAATGTGACCCACCAACAACTCTGAGGGATCTACGCCGAATCGTCGTTGAGGAGTGGGACAATCTGGACCAACAGTGTCTTGATGAACTTGTGGTTAGGATTCCATGACGAATACAGGCATGAATCAACGCAAGAGGACGTGCTACTGGGTATTAGAGGTACCGGTGTGTACAGCAATGTGGACCACCACCTCTGAAGGTCTCACTGTATGGTGGTACAACATGCAATGTGTGGTTTTCATGAGCATAAAAAGGGTGGAACTGATGTTTATGTTGATCTCTATTCCTATTTTCTGTACAGGTTCTGGAACTCTCGGAACCGAGGTGATGAAAAACTTTCTTTGATGTGTGTACGTTTTGTGGGTCAGCTTGAAGATATTTCGTGCTGGCTTACGGTATGCATTATGTTGCAGTAAGATGTACTGTGCTGGCAAATATGATTACATCTGAGTCGCAATTTAAAGCTGTAAATTCATCATACTGTAGCAATTGTCGTTAGAGGCTATAAGCAGTGCTCACCACCTCTGAAAGGACTAAAGTATATTACTTACTGGTGCAGCTCAGTGTGTCAGTGTATAATAGATTTCATATCGGGACAATATGTTGTAAAAGTCATGACCTCTTTTTCTTTTTGTGAAGTTATTTCAGAAGGTAATAAACACAACATGATCCAAATTTCTATTACTTGCACCACTGAGTATAGTATCGTAGTATTACCTAAAAATCTTAACCAGCTATTTTGCAATAAATATTAATACAAATTGGAAGTATTGTTGCAGAATGAGACACTAAAAAGTACTGTGCAATTTTTCTTACCTACAACAGAAAATTACTGTGGTGCCATTTCAGTCTACACGAGTCCACAAATTTGTTTGCGTGTGGCGAAAATAACTTCCAGTTTGATAAAGTGCAGGATACAGTGTTTTTTGTTTAACTAAGGTATACTCAAACATCTGTAGGCTTGTTTCTATATAAAGTGTAATGATTTAATAATAATACAAAGCACATTTCCATACAGAGCGATCAGACATTGTAAGGAAATGATTACTAGGCACACCACGAATAAAAGCACCATCTCAGTAGCTAAGCAATTTCAATGCTTTGCAGGTAGTTTCCACTGATTATTCCACATCTATTTCTAAGCGCATATTTTAACTCTCCAGTGACAGAAGGGACTGAGATGAACCGGAGTCGAGTTCCGTCAATGACAAGGTCGCTGAACATGGGACACAAGCTTGGAACAAATAAGGATAGGGAAGGACGTCATCTATTTTCGTTTCAAAGAAATAGTGTTATGTCTTACACGTATAAATTAGCGATTCACGGCACAGTCACATTTCCTCCTCAGTTGGCTGTGCTGGTGCCGGTGTTGCCTACCACTGTGGCAGTGGCCTCACACAACAGCAAAATAGCCACTCGCAATACCATTGCAGGGCATGTAGGGCATCGTCTCACGATGAGAAGTACTCTGGTGTATGGGCATGAAACGGCTTCGTCAACTTGATGCTAGAGCCAGGGGACCAAGGATAGTAGCGGGCGTGTCTACACGTTTGGAGCTGGGGCCTTGTAGGGCATGCAGAGTGACCATGTTCATGTCCCTACATGGCTGGCCCACAGAGTTTTCCACGACGGCAGCCCCATGTATGCAGATTGGAATAGCCACTCCCGTTATCAGAGAGGAGTCTCAGCCAATGCAGCCAAGGTGACCAACTGGAAGGTAACACAGCAAGCAACTACCAGAGAGCAGGGACATGGCCAAGAATGAAGTTGTGAAGCAAGGCGGCGAGGCAGCATGGTGGATTTGCATTGAGGCTGGTAGTGACTTCCTGTCAACATGGGGAATCGTTCTGGAGCAGTAAATGGTGCTTGGATTCTTGGATCCAGGGAACCCAGTGCTCGCAGGAGTCTAATGTCATTAACTGATTATGATTAAAATAAATTATGGTCTGCAATCACTGCAGTCTTGTCAAGAAGTCGAGTGTTTCTGGGGAAAGCAAATTAAGTTACCAAGGCATCACAGTTTTCAACTACGAAGAAGGCACTGTAGGGCCTACTGCATTAAAAGTGAAAAATCAGACTTTTGGAAAGTGAGGCGCCCTTGCATGCACAGGTAAAGATTCCAGGCTGAATGAGCTGACACTTTTAACGACGGCTGGAGTAAACCTTGGCTTGTTAGAAGGACTGCACAAAAGGCAGTGCAGATAGAATCGATACTAAATGATATGCTGTGAGACACTTCAGTGGCTTGTTATATTCTGGAGTTAGCAGCCCCAAGTGTATATGTGGGACACTGGATTAAACAGTTCGTTAAGTTACATGATCTTGTGTTGGACATTATGAAAGAGTGCGAGTTTCCAGTGAGTTTGTAACATCCCCCGTGCATATTACCAGACACTACTATCTGTCTACACTTATCCTCGACGGTTTCTTTATTTTCCCACAATAAATCCTCGTCTATATACAGGTCACTCCAGAAAAAACCATCCGGCTTTGAGCCTAAATCCGGCTTATCTGGCGGCTTTTTCAACCTCTGTTCACATACAGTCTTAATTTCAACACGTTTGTCCTGAGGCTTAGTCTGTAGCTTCGCCTCCAATACCAAAACCTTTTCCAGTAACTCGTCAGCTAGTGAGTGTTGCTTTGCTATCAATTCACTAATTGTCACCTTCGTTGATTCCTCTTTGGCCAGATTGATCTCATCTGCCAATCTACCTGGAGGAATGTGCCCAGTAGTATCTGCAATTACTTCCTCTGGATCTGCGCAACCCACACTGCTACCCTCCGACCGTATAACGTCAGCTCTAACCTCATACACGCTGTAATCTACGTGCTTTTCTACCAATCGTGTCCGGCTATCACTAAAATTCTCGTAATCTTTCTCCTTAATACTTTCGCAATGTTTAAACTGGAGTTTTGCGTGGGATGGGTCGGCCACTTCTACGACTATAACTTTCGGTAAAGTCTGCCGGCCAGGGCCAGAACTTTCAACATCCAACTCTTGCGGGATGAAACACGGCTAATCTTGCTCGTGCTCCCCATTAACATATTACTTATAATCCGCCTTGATTGTAATTTTTTTTATTCATATGACCGGTTTCTGTTCACTCAGAACGATCTTCAGATCTGATATTTCAGTTACAGGAGTAACCCGCCCAAATTCAGCAAATTTCACATGCTGCGTCTTATCAACTATTTCTGGTAAAGTCTGCCGATTAGGGCCAGAACTTTCTATCACTTCACAAACACTATCTTCCTGCGGGACGAGACGCGGAAAATCCTGGACGCGCTCCCCATAAACACTTCTCCCATACAGGCCCCTACAATCTCTCAGTTCGTCGTATAAGCGACCGAACTGCCTTAACCAAACCTCATCCCTCTCTGCATCCCCTCGCTCGATGTCGGACATGTTATCCGACATCTGATCATCTCTCAACACTTGCGAATCATTCTTAAACTCACTCTCCAGTTCCGCTGTGGGTGTTACGTCTGCCACTTTATAATCGATTTCCGGAACACTACTTAAATTGTTCTCACTGACAGTGAACGTATTTTCTACTGCCGTGTCTACAGCTGATCTAGCTGATCTACTACTTGTGGGCGCACTCCTTTCCCCTAACTCTGACACACTCTCCCGCCGTTCATTATGCCATACGGAATTTTCATAACGACGACACCTGGGTTTTCTCCTGTTATTGGGCTTCCAAAATTTCTCCACGTCCGGTCGGCCCCACACCGGCGCCGCTAATGATTTCCCTGTCTCGTCCCAGCAGATCTGCTCCCCGGATGCTGCTGAGGCGGCTTATCACACCCTCTGGCGTTGTTCTCGTAATTACTTGGCAAGTGGTTGTCGCAAGCGTTTCCACTTCCCTCTTTTTCTCTTCGCAGGTATTAGCCTGCTTCCTCGCTTTAGTGTCTACTTCGGACACTAAAGCCTTTAAAGTTTCCAACTTCTGTTGATCCACTTTTTCACTAATTGAATTTGTCCCGCCACCTTATTCTCGATGATCGGAGCAACTGCTTCTCCTACACTTTTCTCGATTCTGCTAATTTCGTAATCAAAACGAGTATTTATGCTCACAATTTCCGCCTGAACGCCTATCATATCCTGTTTAAGATTACCGGTTTCGGTATTGATTACAACAATATCTTCTTCGATTTTATCAACTTTTGTGTTAACAACTCCAACATTGTTGTTAACAACATTAATAGCTTTGTTCTGATTGTCTAGCTTCCTATCAATTTTTTCACACTGAGCTTCTTGCTTGGCAGACTGAGCTTCTTGCTTGGCAGACTGACCTTTAATTTCTGCCGGTTGAGTTTCTATCTTGCTAGACTGAGCCTTGATTTCGTTAATCAAAACATTCAATAAATCAGTTAAATTCCCGGAAACCAGCGGTTTTACTTCCGTAGCGGGTGCCTCTTTAATTGCCCCCCCGTATTCGTCATCAAGGGGTTCAGATTTGATTTTCACTTCCAATTCCGAAACATTTTCTAAAGTTTGGAATTCCATTTCTTCTCTTTGTTTCGTTTCGGCGGTCGCGACTTTAATGCTAGCCGCCTGCCCCTGAACAATGTGTTCCGCGGTGCGCGTTTCCCACTGTTCGACCGATTGTTCCGTATCAAAGTCTACCAAATTTTGGTAATTGTTGCCTTCACTCATTTTAATAATTTTCAATATAAATGCCAAATCTCAAATCTAATTAGGATTCCTACCACTATTTATTCTCGCTGACGTAACTATCTGTTCGTAACCAGTACTTTGTTACGAGATTTTTCACAATGCAAAATTCGTGTCCAGAACCACCTCAAATCCGAAGATTGTCCTGTCACCAGGTCGCCACGTGTAACCTCCCCCTCACTTACCGACCTTAATGACAGTAAAAAATTAAACCCCGTGCACCTAATGGAAATTTGAGAAAAGCAATCGTCACCAAAGTTAATTTGTCGGTAAAGAGGGAGGATAGGGTTACTTCTAAATGAAAGAAAAAATGGAAATTAAATTGGTGAAAATAAATTTTGAGAAAAGGGTAAAACTAATAAAGAAAGTAAATCTGCAGTCGTTATGTTAACAATTAATTGGCGTTAATTAGATATTTGAGATTTGGGGAAAATTACGGTCGCCAGTCCTATGGACAACTACTATAATAACTGAAAATTAAAGATTAATGCACATATAATTAGCACTAAAAGTGTGGCAACTGAAGGTTGACACGTGCTGTGTGAAAACTGAATGTTTGTCAGAAGAAATAAATTTCGCTACACTCTGACTTAATTTAGCAAAAGAATTAATAAAACCGGAAAATTGAAAGTTAATTTAGTGACTGAAATTAATAGTGAACTTTGTTTCTGAAGCACTACGAAATTCAATAAAATAAGGTTGGTCTTGGGCTACCTCAACAATCATTTCAAAAGCTACTTGAATCTACGCAGTTTAGAAATAAGAGATTTAACTTTGAACTTGAACTAAATGATTCTGAACAATTAATAATAGTAAAATTTAGTACGTAGGAAGCTGAGCTGCAGTCACAGGTAATCTAAAATATGGTATCAAAACTCGCACTCTTAATTTCTGCTTGTGTAGTCTAAATATTGTAGCCAGCTATGAATACTTTAACTGAACTTTGAAATTAAAGCAGTGAAATGGAATGATATTACTTTAATGCTGGCGTTTCAATTTCAACAACACTCAGGTTCATTTCAGAAAAGGAAGGGACCCTACTTCGTAATGTAATTGGGACAATGAGCAATAAAGGTTCATACTAAGTTGCTGTAATTTTGTGAGACAACAGTTCAAAAAGCTGAGGTCTGCCATACAGTTCTAAAACTTTACGTGCTTTTAGTCATCCTTGTTGGTTGATTGAAGGTTTGAAGTCGTCGATCGAGGAGGTGGTGGCAGTCACTCGTTGTCAGCCGTCGCTGTTGCAGAAGCTGGATGTTGGCGCGCCTTCTTCTCGACACGGTTACCAGGCGCGACACCAAGTCAGAAACTATCATGGCAAGTCGAGCGCAATTACGTGCTGCCAAACCCCAAAAGCGCGGCATCTCGCGGGAGCGTCACACAACACACCTGCTCCACTGCCCTACTCCCGCCAGACTCCCTCTGCCCGCGCTCCATGCGGCAGACCCAGGCCAGACCCAGCGTAAAAATACAAATAACATTTAGAAAACAAACCAATTATACATCGACATAAATGCATATATATACAAATAGTAAAACAATTACAATATATAAAGACACAGATATGTCATATCTTCAGGTAACAAAATAAGAAAAAAAAAAAAAATAGTACAACAGATGGAAATAGGAGGATATGCATTTCCGGCGTTACAAGTTCTGTCCCAGACAGTCTACTGTTGTACAGTTGGCTACAGCAAGAAAGCTTGGGGGCCATATATCCCACTTACACTGACATTTAACCCATTACTATGTAATGTGTTTGTTCACCACCTAGATTGCTGAAAGTTGTGTGTTTTCCTGTGTTTTCATTGTAGCCGTTTTCTGCAGTCATATTGGATGCTCATGTGTAGTGCAGGTGGCTGTCAGTTTTTAGGAGGTGAGAAGTTTGTGCAGTGAATGAACTATTCACGGAACAGTTGCATTCCTACCTCACTTGACTGTTGGCGCCAGCACTCAGGTTGCCATCCACAGCAGCAGAGAACAATTACAACAACAAAACAGGCACTGACATTATCACAAGAATGTGTGGGGTAGCGAGGAGCAGTCTGGTTTATCAGTGTGGAGCAGGAACACCAACGTGCAGCCTGGGAGAGTTTGTGTGGGTGTAGGAGCGGGGGGGGGGGGGGGGGGATGGGAGGGGGGCATGGGCAGCGCTGGAACATTCGTGTTCGGCGTCGGAGCCATACGTGACGTGTCGGCCGAGATTGTTTATGTCCCGGTTGGCTGGTCTATGGAATTGTTCGTGATAGTGTGATAATGGTGCCACGTATGCAGGATGGGGAAACAATCTCTTGTAATCAGTGAAGGGCCTCAGCGTAGATGGAGTATCAGAATGCAGAGCAGAGAGTGAACAGTTCAGTGATAGGGTTGTTCTCATCTGAATTGACAGCAAACCAACACCGACAATAATAGCTTAAGTATAAATGCCGACCTCACAAGCGAAGGATGACGAGATAAAGTTTATGAGGATATTGATCTATTAATTCAGTTCGTAAAGGGAGATAAAAAACTAGTAGTCGTGGGGAACTGAAATGCGGTTGTAGAAGAGGAATAAAAGAAAATGTCACGGGAGAATATGGTCTTGATACTAAGAATGAGAGAGGGCAAGGACTAATTGAGTTGTGCAGTCAATATGAGTTAGTAATAGCAAATAATCTGAGCAAGAATCAGAAGAGGAGGAGGTATACTTCGAAAAGGCCTGGAGATACGGGAATGTTTCAGTTACTTTACATCATGGTCAGGCAGAGATTGCCAAATCAGATATTGGATTATAATTCGTGCCCAGGAGCAGTTATAGATTAAGATCTCAATTTAATAATGATGAAATGTGGGATGAGGTTCAAGTGACTATTTAGCAAAATCAGTGCGGAAGGAAGTGGAATACTGAAGTAATAAGGAATGAAGAGATACGCTTGAAATTCTCTGATGCTACAGATATTACATCTCTAAAGTGGGCAATCGCAGATGTTGGAAATGTACCGTAGTTACAAGGAAGGTAAATAAAAAATGGGTAACAGAAGAAATACTTCAGTTGATGGGCGAAAGAAGGAATACAAAAATTCTCAAGAAAATTCTGGAATGTAAAAGTATAAGTCACTTAGAAGCGAAGCAAATAGGAAGCGCAGCGAAGCTGAGGCAGTATGGTTCCATGAAAAATTTGAAGAAATCAAAAGGACAGACTCAGCATACATAAAAGTCGAAACAACCTTCGGTGAAATTAAAAACAAGGGAGGTAACACTAAGAGTCCAACGAGGATTGCACTGTTAAATGCAGAGAGGAGAGAGCGGGAATGTGGAAAGAGTACACTGAAGGCCTCTACGAAGCGGAAGACTTGTCAGATGACGAACAGAAGAGGAAACAGCAGTTGACGGGCAAGTGACAGGGTACCCAAAATTAGAATTAGGATTTAAAAGAGCTTTGGGCGACTTGAGGCCAAATAAGGCAGCAGGGGTAGACAACATGCCATCGGAATTTCTGAAATCTATGAGGGGAGTGGCAACGAAACTACTATTCACATTGATGTGTATGAGACTGGCGATGTGTCATCAGACTTTCGCAAAAAATGTTCCGAAGATAGCAAGAGCCGAAAATTGCGAGAATTAACGCACAATCAGCTTAACAGTTCGTGCATCCCAGTTGCTGAAAAGAATGGTATGCAGAAGAATGGAAAAGTAAACTGAGGGTCTGCTAGCTGAAGATCAGGTTGGCTTTAGGAAAGGTAAAGGCAGCAGAGAGGCAGTTCTGAGTTTGGGTTGATAATAGAAGCAAGACGGGAGAAAATTCAGTACAAGTCCGTTGGATTTGTCGACCTGGAAAATGTGTTCGACATTGTAAAACAATGTCAGATGTTAGAAATTATGAAAAAAATCGGGGTAAGCTGTAGGGAAAGAACGAAGTGCTCAGATTAAGAAGGGTGTAAGGCGGGGGTGTATTCTTTCACCCCTACTGTTCAATCTATACACCGAAGAAAGCAATGAGGCAAATAAAAGAAAATTTCAAGAGTGTTATGAAAATTCAGAGTGAAGGGATATCACCGATAACGTACGCTGATGACATTGCTTTCCTCAGTGAATGTAAAGAATAATTAGAGGATCTTCAGAATGGAACGAACTGTCTAATGAGTGCAGAATGTGGACTGAGACTGCATTGAAGAAAAACTAAAGTAACGAGAAGTAGTAGAAACGAGAACAGTAAGAAATTTACGTCATAATTGGAGATCACGAAGTATACGAAGTGAAAGAATTCTGCCACTTCTTCACGAAATACCCATTGATAGACGGATCAGGGAGGACATAAAAAGCATATTAGCACTGGCGAAAAGAACATTTCTGGCTAAAGGAAGACTGTTAGTATCAAACACAGATCTCAATCTGCGGATGAAATTTCTGGGAATGTACGTTTGAAGCACAGCTCTGTATCGCAGTGAAACAGGGACTGCGGGAAAAACGGAAAGGAAGAGAATCGAAGCTTTTCGGATGTGGTTCTACAGATGAAAGTTGAAAATTAGGTGGACTCATAAGGTAAGGAATGCGGAGGTTCTCAAAAGGATCGGCGAGGAAAGGGACATAGGTATGGAAAACACTGATAAGAAGTAGGCACAGGAACATAGGACATCTGTTAAGACATCAGGGAATAATTTTCATGGTACTAGAGGGAGCTGTAGAGGATAAAAGCTTTATAGGAAGAAAGAGATTGGAAAATATCCAGAAAATAACTGAGGGCGTAAATAAAATAAAACAAATGAATGAATAAGTAAATAAATAAATATGTCTTAGCATTAATCTTTCTGTCCTGCTCTGCAAGGATATCTCTTTCACTGTTTCCCTTACCCTTTCCTTCCTCATGCTCTGTCACCCCGGTAGCCCTACTTCATTTCACACGCCTGTAAACTGCTACCATCTCATTTATTCATAAGCGACGTTTCAGACGCATAGGTCAGTACTGGGATGTAGTAAAAAAAGAAATCGTTAGCCAGGAGGCCCCATCCAGAGAAGTTCGACCGACAAGTGCAAGTCTTATTTCAGTCGACTCCACACTGGGTGACGTGCGCGCCAGTGATGTGGGTCAAAAGATGGTGAGGACAATACAACACCCAGTCCCCACAAATCTCCAACCCTGCCGGGAATCAAACCCGAGCCCGTTTTCATGGGAGGCGAGCACGTTACCACCCAGCTAAGGAGGTGGACATTGAGACGTAGTAACTTCTGTACATTACTTCTTTGCTTTTTTGTGGTAAATAGTTGGTCCAAACCAGGCTACAGAGATTTCGAATGAATACTTCTGCGTGTCTGCCACGTTTACTGATGTCTTTCTCAACTCTTCCTTTTTCCACTGTCGCCTCTTCAGTTGTTCAGCTCCAATCGTTATTCTACTAGTTGGTCTTTCTTCCTAGATGTAATCAGGATCTCACATTTGTATACATTACATTCCAAACTGCTTCACAATTACTTCCCAAGCTTCAGGTGCGAAATATTAAAAACACGTAGTTTTTGGGTTAGGAGAAAAGAAAGCGACAAGACAAGCCACGAATGTTAAGACTGACAGTAGCGCAAAAGAAGTGTGATAAATAGGCTCGTAAGTAAAGAAGTAATAACCAGCATAGTAGCTAAGATTGGAAACGGTATCTGAACCGTGAGGACAAGACGCCAGTTGTCTTCGTTATAAACTTTCTCCATATTCTATCTGAACATTTAGTAGTATGAGACTGATTTTAAGGTGGACCCAAGGGGCTGAGTCTTGTTCGTAGACGGGGTAGCGCACCAAAAATATATATGAATAATAGTGTGAACCAATGTGATTTATTGCAGCCGCACCGCCAACAGGTGGGCGTGGGATGTTGTCAATGTAAACATTAAAAAAGTCGACGCTAAGTTACGAGGCAGGTTAGGTTGCTGACACAAGCAACTCAGTGGTACTGCAAAGACCCATGCAGCAAGGGGTGAAGCAGATTTCTAGACTTGCAGGTGCAGCGGTGTTTTAGGGTACATGACTGGTAGCGACGCATGCACACAACAAGTGCGTCGTGGCCGACTACAAGTACTGGAGATTTTGTAACAAAATTTATTCTCAGTCTTGCAGCTCTAACAGCATGAAGGACCTCTGCTGAGTTGAGTTGCCATACGTAACTGACAGTAGCTAATAATTTATATCTTGAACCTCTTCCTAAATACACTTTTCGGTACATCTACTATGTTACGAAAAATCTCATCTGAAATGAAGCTATCCTTAAAAAAATCTCATAGAATAATCAATAACGAGAGCGACGGGCGATGTGCACACACTTGAGACACTGGTTCGAGGCCACAGGGGGCTACAGCTTTATTCGCTAAGTCCCTCCCGCACTTAGTGCTACTCCACAGCAGGCCATCCCAGATCAACTGCAGCAGCACTCCCGCCTCCTACCCAGGGAGCAGTGGCTGGCTCCCCACCTTCCACCATCAAGGGACGAGGACCTTATCGCGGTGGGCTTCTCCCACCGTGACACAGCCGAGGCTCCGCCTGGACCGCAGCAGATACGGCATCGTGGAGTGAACGCACCACTGCCGCAGAAGCCTCACTGCCGGCTTAGGTAAAGAGGTCGGCGGCACACAACGAAGACTCAAAATCAGCAACACGGGGCTTGCAAGTAAACTCCCAGCGGAACTCAGCGGCTACCTGGCAACGTGCCACACCCAGATTTTTCAATAAAGCACTTATTAACTTTGAGTCCCTTTTCTCTGAAACCTCCTGGGCTCCCCCTTCGCCTCCGGCAACAACTCAAACCACCCTGGTTCATAGCCACCCCTCCACGCACTGGCGTTACTTTAGTATCCTTAAGTTCACGTACAAATTCTAAGAATCTTGGGATGTGAAGCATGTGGCGTTATTGGTGATTAACAGACTTAGTACTGCTTCCTCCGTAGCACGGAACCACGTAAAACGTGAAAATGGCTCGACATAAATGTGTAGCAATTCTCGTCTCTCCACCTTGATAGTAGTTCTACGAAATCCACATGCATTTTATACAAGACATTGTTCAGCAGACTTTGCTTTAGCCCACCACAAGTTGTTCAATGGGAGAAACTGCCACACTGTCAAGCCTTTCTGACAAAGAGAAACTGTCACAACAAACCACACTGTCGAGCCTTTCTGACAAAGAGACACTGTCACAACGAAATGCATTTTACTTCTCTGATAGCAAATTCATACCGCAATGGAACCTCGCATAGCGAGCGTAATTCGTTCCGGAATCTTATTCATAATGTGAAACAATCAACCAAAACAATTTATCCCAAATTAATTAGTTTAAAATATTGCGTTCCGTATAGAAAAAGGACTAAATGTTTTAGTTTATTCATGCTATCTATTCAAAAAAAATTATACATACAATATTATGTATTTTATTCTTCACGACTCAGAAGAAATACTTTTTCACTAGGAAGCTATCGATACTCATTTGTTCCTGCAGATGCTTCACACTTGGCCAAAATGCGACACAGCATTATCATCAAATAAATTTGTAGCGCGTGTAGCTGCTGCTTTATTGGATCCTGATTTTCAATGTAGAATGCAACAGATTCCTATGCTTTCAGTATTTCTCTTATTGCGCCTAAGGGTTGCTACTTTGATGTCATCGCCTCCTGTCTGTTCCTCTGAGGAACTCGTCTCCGCCGGCCGTTGTGGCCAAGCGGTTCTAGGCGCTTCAGTCCGGAACCGTGCGACTGCTACGGTCGCAGATTCGAATCCTGCCTCTGGCATGAATGTGTGTGATGTCCTTAGGTTACTTCGGTTTAAGTAGTTTTAAGTTCTAGGGGACTGATGGCCTCAGATGTTAAGTCCCAAAGTGCTCAGAACCATTTGAACCATTAGATTTGAACTCATCTCCACAACTTCCTTCTGTGAAACATACTGCAACCGCATAAGCTCTTCGGTGGTCATTTCTTGCCTGTAATCTTCCACAAACTCATCGATATCATTGTTATCCACTTCTAGTCCCATACTCTTGGCCAAATACCCAATCTCGTTGACTACATGCTCCACAAGTACTGACTCAAATGCCTCAGAGTCACATTCGACAGTGCACTCCGTCCAAAGCTTCTTCCAAGCCCAAGTGAGAGTTCTCTTAGTAACCCCTTCCCATGCTTTTTCCATCATATTGACGCAGGCGACGGTGTTGAAGTGATATCTCCAAAACTCTCTGAGAGTGAGATTAGTAGCTTCAGTTAACTCAAAGCAATGCTTGAAGATTGCTTTAGTATAGAGCTTCTTAAAGTTAGAAATAATCTGCTGGTCCATAGGCTGAAGTAACGGCGTAGTGTTGGGAGGCAGAAATTGGATCTTGATGAATTGAAATTCTTCAAGTAGATAATCTTGTAGGCCTGTAGAATGAGTAAGAGCTTGTCCATAAAAATCAAGACATGGAGTGGGAAATCCATCTCAAGAAAATATTTTTTCACAAAAGGACCATACGCTTCATTGATCCAATAACAAAATATAAATCACGTATCACCCAAGCCTTGTTGCTGGACCTCCACATCATATTTAACCTACTTTCTGGAGTTTACACTTCTTTAAGGCTCGTGGAGATTCTGAATGGTAAACAAGCAGCTGTTTAACGGTCAAATCGCCGCTTGCATTAGCGAGGAATAGCAATGTGAGACGGTCTTTCACTGACTTGTGAATGGACAGTGCATTCTCCTTTGCAGTTATAAAGGTACGCTTGGCCATCTTTTTCCACAACAGACCAGTCTCGTCACAGTTAAAAACCTGTTGCGGCATATAACCCTCACCTCTGCCAGTACAGTGCCCTTTGATACCTTGTGTACGCGATGCCACAGCCATCTGTACATGTGCGTATCGCCATTCTATGACATTTGTCACCTCAGTATATTACCGAATGCGCCGCAACGACACTCCATCTCCACACCCTCCACCTCCTTTCACAATGCAACTTCCAGCGCCTACCCCTCCTGGATGATGAACTTCGCCCTGATGTCTACCCCTCCTACCAACCCAAGCCCCACCTTCCTCCTGCCTCATCCTCAGGGCTCTATCTCCTCTCCCTCCCTTCTCCTGAGTGGCTTTCCCCCTTCCTGCAACCCCTCCCTCTCATGCTCCCCTCCAGTGTCTCTGCACTCATTTCTGCCTTGTCTTCCCTCTTCATCTCCCACCCTGCCCGTCTCCTGCCTTGCTTGTGGATGAATGTCGTTGCCGGATTTCTTAAATGTGTTGAATTTACATGTAGTAATGAACAGCTTACAATCAAAATCATCATGTCGGTGAGTCGCATATCGGTCAATGCTACGTCGTGTTGGCGGTTCCATCTCAAAATTCGGTGCACCTTGCCAGTTTCTTTCATAATTTCCGAAATGCCCTGTGTTATTATTTTGTGGCTTTTCCGTATTTCGTAATCCCTCTTCCCATGTTGGAGGGCGAGCCTCCTCTGAAATACGTAATTCTTGTATTACTTATGCCAACTGATCTTGTACTTCCCGGATTTATCTTTTGTGTTGCGTATTAATTTGAGTCTGATTTTGTTTGAATTTCCTAATTTGTTCACACTCTTCTGTGTCATTAAAGACTACCGGTCTTGTGTCATTCAGATTATCATCTACCTCCATAGATAAATTATTTAGCTGATCCGAAAGTTTGACTACTTTCTCAGATAATGAACTGATTTCCTGCACCTGTATTTCTGAACCAATTTTCAGAATATCTCGCGGTGGCCGTGCGGTTCTGGCGAAGCAGTCCGGTCGCAAGTTCGCAAGGTCGCAAGTTCGAATCCTGCCTCGGGCATGGGTCTTTGTGATGTCCTTAGGTTAGTTAGGTTTAAGTCGTTCTAAGTTCTAGGGGACTTATGACCTAAGATGTTGAGTCCCATAGTGCTCAGAGCCATTTGAATTTTTGAACCAGAATATCTACTGTGTCCTTTATGTTTTCCTGAGTTTTTGCAAGTTGCGTAACTGAATCGGTAGATGCCACTGAGTCAATTTTAGCTCGCAAGGTGTCGTGATTTTCATGAAAAATGGTTTGCAGTTGTTTTATGGCTGCTTCGTGATTCTGTAATGTATTTTCATGCCGCGAAAAAATAGTTTGAAAATGCTCACAAATTTGTGTTTTTACGTCGTTACAGACTTTTTGACATTTATAGTAGATTTTATGTAAATCAGTAGTTAAATCTTCACGTGTTTGTTAAAGTGTTTCTTTAATTTGTTTCTGATTTTGTTCCATTTGTTGCTGTGTTTGTCTCTGATTTTGTTTCATTTGTTTTTGATTTTGTTTCATTTGTCGCATTAATTGCAGTAATAATGGGTTAGTGTCTGGAATCTGTTCCTCTATGGTTTTCGGCAGTGCATTTGCACCGGCAATATTCGCATTTTGAAAAGCAGAAAATGTGTCTTGACTTAACTGAGAAAAAGGCGAGTCTGCAAAACCTGAATCTACGTTATTTGCAAGATTGTGTCCTGTCATTTCGGGTTCCTGAGGTGAGCTGTTGCCGACCGATCGATCGACAATACTACCCTTTTCACTAGCTGTTTCACTGTCTACACGATTATTTATTGCCTGGTCCATTCCCCTATGCACAGTTACCAAATTACTACGTTGAACATTAGTTAAATAATTACACGGTGGCGCTAACACACCACTCTCATCTTCACTGTCATTTCTCAGTCTACTTTGGGGCCTAGTATTACGTTTTTCTCACACCATAATTGTCACAATATTCCACACGATAACACAGAAAAGCACAATTTGAAGAGCAAAATAAGAAAACAGATTAACATTGCACTGAAAATAATAACTAATTAATTGCAAGCACAACTGCGAAATATTTGGTGCAAATCTACATGCATGCCACAACTGTTTCACAGTACAACAAAGAAAATCTACAACTACAAGGGAGATTCTCTCTATAAATACGCGCTACACTAATTAAACAAACTACAAGAAAAAATCAGAAGATTCCAGTGAGGTATCCTCGGCTGACGGTCGACATAAGAAACATCCCCTTTTGAAAACTATAAATTACTATAATGGTAAACCTCTTACGCTATTTGATTTTCAAACAGATGAGCAAAAGTGAACGTACTCAGACATTTCTCTCTTTACTTATTCTGATCAACACTAAACTGACACACAATATTTTTAGCGCAACGCAATCTGACTTTCAATCATCCCCACAAAAGAATGGCCCTGACTAAAATAACCTATACCTTTCATGAATCACTTACCTCACATAAATTTTCGTTACTCGAACTACTGCAATACAGCGAGCGCCAATACTGCCAGCTAAATAAAAGATTCTAACTACTGAAGTCACTAACTATTAATAGGCATAGTTAGCAAATGAAAGATTTTGATAGAGAACAAACGATGTATTTACCTTAATAATCTTAGTAAGTCATCATATATATATATATATATATATATATATATATATATATATATATATATATATATATCAATTCATCTTTACAAATTTCCTTTTTCTGGCCGACACACGACCAGATCGTCCTCTTATGGTGACCTCTCAAAACTCTGGCATTTCTCTCTCCACATACACCACTGATGGCGTCTCACCTCCTACTGCACAACGCTGTGTGCTGTTCACATCCAACTGCCCAACACTAAAATAGCAAATATTCCAACAATGCAAACCAGCCACAGACTTCACACAGCACAGTCAGTGATTTTCATACAGAGCTCTACGTGGCGTTACCAACATAAAAACCTAAACACCCTACTTACAGCGTACAGCGGCATTGCAAAACAAAGTGTGCAGAGAATTCTTAATAGTTATTGTTAAAGTCGTCCCCATATCTGGAAAACGCTCAGAATCCAGGCTGAGATGGTTCGATCATGTCAAATGAAGACCTGAAGTTCGTGTAGTAAAAAGGGACGTTGCTATAGCTACAAACAGGAAAGGAGGACTTCAAACTAACTGGTTAACGAATAGCATAAGTGGTATGAAGGAGCTAAGCCTAGATGAAGATAATGCTTTTGAGCGGGGTCATTGGTATCGCCCCCCCCCCCGCCCCCCCATGAACCATGGACCTTGCCGTTGATGGGGAGGCTTTTGCGCCTCAACGATACAGATAGCCGTACCGTAGGTACAACCACAACGGAGGGGTATCTGTTGAGAGGCCAGACAAACGTGTGGTTCCTGAAGAGGGGCAGCAGCCTTTACAGTAGTTGCAGGGGCAACAGTCTGGATGATTGACTGATCTGGCCCTGTAACACTAACCAAAACGGCCTTGTTGTTGTGGTACTGCGAACGGCTGAAAGCAAGGGGAAACTACAGCCGTAATTTTTCCCGAGGGCATGCAGCTTTACTGTATGATTCAATGATGATGGCGTCCTCTTGGTTAAAATATTCCGGAGGTAAAATAGTCCCCCATTCGGATCTCTGGGCGGGGACAACTCAAGAGGACGTCGTTATCAGGAGAAAGAAAACTGGCGTTTTACGGATCGGAGCGTGGAATATCAGATCCCTTAATCGGCCAAGTAGGTTAGAAAATTTGAAAAGGGAAATGGATAGGTTAAAGTTAGATATAGTGGGAATTAGTGAAGTTCCGTGGCAGGAGGAACAAGACTTTTGGTGAGGTAAATACAGGGTAATAAATATAAAATCAAATAGGAGTATTGCAGGAGTAGGTTTAATAATGAATAAAAAAATAGGAGTGCGGGTAAGCTACTACAAACAGCATAGTGAACGCATTATTGTGGCCAAGATAGACACGAAGCCCACGCCTACTACAGTAGTACAAGTTTATATGCCAACCAGCTCTGCAGATGAAGAAGAAATTGATGAAATGTACGATGAGATAAAAGAAATTATTCAGGTAGTGAAGGGAGAAGAAAATTTAATAGTTATGGGTGACTGGAATTCGACAGTAGGATAAGGAAGAGAAGGAAACGTAGTAGGTGAATATGGATTGGGGTTAAGAAATGAAAGAGGAAGCAACGTGGTAGAATTTTGCACAGAGCATAACTTAATCATAGCTAACACTTGGTTCAAGAATCGTGAAAGAAGGTTGTATACATGGAAGAACCCTGGAGATACAGTAAGGTTTCAGATAGATTACATAATAGTAAGACAGAGACTTAGGAAGCAGGTTTTAAATTGTAAGACATTTCCAGGGGCAGATGTGGACTCTGACCACAATCTATTGGTTATGAACTGTAGATTAAAACTGAAGAAACTGCAAAAAAGTGGGAATTTAAGGAGATGGGACCTGGATAAACTGAAAGAACCAGAGGTTGTACAGAGTTTCAGGGAGAGCATAAGGGAACAATTGACAGGAGTGGGGGAAAGAAACACAGTAGAACAAGAATGGGTAGCTTTGAGGGATGAAGTAGTGAAGGTAGCAGAGGATCAAGTAGGTAAAAAGATGAGGACTAGTAGAAATCCTTGGGTGACAGAATAGATACTGAATTTAATTGATGAAAGGAGAGAATACAAAAATGCAGTAAGTGAAGCAGGCAAAAAGGAATACAAACGTCTCAAAAAAAGAGATCGACAGGAAGTGCAAAATGGCTAATCAGGAATGGCTAGAGGACAAATGTAAGGATGTAGAGGCTTATCTTACGAGGGGTAAGATAGATACTGCCTACAGGAAAATCAAAGAGACCTTTGGAGAAAAGAGAACCACTTGCATGAATATCAAGAGCTCAGGTGGAAACCCAGTTCTAAGCAAAGAAGGGAAAGCAGAAAGGTGGAAGGAGTATATAGAGGGTCTATACAGAGGCGATGTTCTTGAGGACAATATTATGGAAATGGAAGAGGATGTAGATGAAGATGAAATCGGAAATATGATACTGCTTGAAGAGTTTGACAGAGCACTGGAAGACCTAAGTCGAAACAAGGCCCCGGGAGGAGACATCATTCCATTAGAACTACTGACAGCCTTGAGAGGGCCAGTCCAGACAAAACTCTACTATATGGTGAGCAAGATGTATGAGACAGGCGAAATACCCTCAGACTTCAAGAAGAACATAATAATTCCAATCCGAAAGGAAGCAGGTGTTGACAGATGTGAAATTTACCGAACTATCAGTTTAATAAGTCACAGCTGCAAAATACTAATGCGAATGCTTTACAGACGAAGGGAAAAACTGGTAGAAGCCGACCTTGGGGAAGATCAGTTTGGATTCTGTAGACATGTTGAAACACGTGAGGCAATACTGACCATACGACTTATCTTAGAAGAAAGACTAAGGAAAGGCAAACCTACATTTCTAGTATTTGTAGACTTAGAGAAAGCTTTTGACAATGTTAACTGGAATACTCTCTCTCAAATTCTGAAGGTGGCAGGGGCAAAATACAGGGAGCGAAGGGCTATATACAATTTGTACAGAAACCAGATGCCAGTTACAAGAGTCGAGGGACATGAAAGGGAAGCAGTGGTTGGGAAGGGAGTGAGACAGGGTTGTAGCCTCTCCCCGATGCTGTTCAATCTGTATATTGAGCAAGCAGTGAAGGAAACAAAAGAAAAGTTCGGAGTAGGTATTAAAATCCATGGAGAAGAAATAAAAATTTTGAGGTTCGCCGATAACGTAATTCTGTCAGAGACAGCAAAGGACTTGCAAGAGCAGTTGAACGGAATGGACAGTGTCTTGAAAGGAGGATATGAGATGAAGATCAACAAAAGCAAAACGAGGATAATGGAATGTAGTCGAATTAAGTCGGGTGATGCTGAGGGAATTAGATTAGGAAATGAGACACTTAAAGTAGTAAAGGTGTTTTGCTATTTGGGGAGCAAAATAAATGACGATGGTCGAAGTAGAGAGGATATAAAATGTCGTCTGGCAATGGCAAGGAGAGTGTTTCTGAAGAAGAGAAATTTCTTACCATCGAGTATTGATTTAAGTCTCAGGAAGTCGTTTCTGAAAGTATTTGAATGGAGTATAGCCATGTATGGAAGTGAAACATGGACGATAAATAGTTTATAGAAGAAGAGAATAGCAGCTTTCGAAATGTGGTGCTACAGAAAATGCTGAAGATTAGATGAGTAGATCACATAAGTAGTGAGGAGGCATTGAATAGAATTGGGGAGAAGGGTTTGTGGCACAACATGACTAGAAGAAGGGATCGGTTGGTAGGACATGTTTTGAGGCATCAAGGGATTACCAATTTAGTAATGGAGGGCAGCGTGGAGGGTAAAAATCGTAGAGGGAAACCAAGAGATGAATACACTAAGCAGATTCAGAAGGATGTAGGCTGCAGTAGGTACTGGTAGATGAAGAAGCTTGCACAGGATAGAGTAGCATGGAGAGCTACATCAAACCAGTCTGAAGACTGAAGGCCACAACAACAACAACAAATGGTATCGCACGATTAGGGAAATTGAGCAAGAGTAACGGAAAAAGCCGAGGAAAAAGAAAAGTTTAAGTTGCTAATCAGCAGATAAACTCTTGTTTGTGCTGTTGTTATTCTTTATTCTGCGCTATTGGCTAATTTAGGCTTGGTAGCTGAAAACAACAGGTAGTAACTGCTCAAAACGGTGTTAAGGAAAGAATAAAACATATAAAATGTGAGGTCATTGCACTGAAAAAGTAAAACCCACTTGACTTGCATGAGCAGAAGTCATCAACCTATCCAGTCGTCAGTAAATGACAAGCAAACACAAAACTTACAGAGCCATGGCGCTTTCTTACTTTTATTTTTTTTATTTTTTTGGTTATTATTTATTTATTGACAACAGTTTTCCACGAATCCATCGGCTGCGCTAGGCTCTTCATGTGAGAGCGTCACTTACAGCCAACGTCCTTAACTACTTGTAGGATGTATTACAGTCTCTGTCTTCTCGCACAGTTTGTACTTTCGATAGTTCCCTTTAGTACAACGAAAGTTACTCCCTGGCGTTTCGACAAATGCTCTATTACCTCGTCCTTGCCCGACTGTGTGGCAGAGTGGCTCTAGGCGCTTCAGTCCGGAACTGCGCGACCGCTACGGTCGCAGGTTCGAATCCTGCCTCGGGCATGGATGTGTGTGATGTCCTTATGTTAGTTAGGTTTAAGTAGTTCTAAGTTATAGGGGACTAATGACTTCAGAAGTTAAGTCCCATAGTGGTCAGAGCCATTTGAACCATTTGAACCTCGTCCCTTGTTGTTGTCAGTGTCTTTGATATGTTACCCTCATCGGTCCTGCGGATAACCACATCTTTTCCCATCAGTTCACCAATTTTTTAACGTTCTACCAAAGCAACATTCTCTTCTGATACGACTTTTCTCTTTTCCATGGTTCAGTTCCATACAATACCGTGCTCCAGACGTACATTCTTAAAAATTGCTCTCCTAAATTAAATCCGATGTTGGAACTTGTAGAACTGTTTCAACGATGAATACCCTCCTTGCGTGTGCTTGTCTGCTTTTTACTCACATACCTTCATTCGCTCGTTTGTATTGTGCTATTTTTCTTCCAAAGTAACAATATTTTCACTTCGTGTACTTCGTTGTCGCGCATACAACTGACATGAAAACGTTTTAAAATGCGTGTCAAAAACGTTTTACTGACTTAGTGTACTGGTGTTATCGTCGGTTCACTAATTTTGCTATTTTTATTTGTTTGTTTGTTTTCGTGTCACTATTTTGCGCAATTACAACCTGTTCTTTGCTTCTATTATTTCAGCATGACACAACAACCAAAACTGACCAACAGGGGAAAATAAATAATAGGAGAGGGCAGGAAATGCTATTTCGTAATTAATATCCACTTGAGCAGCTGTCAAGAAACTATATGTCTGTATTCATTTAGCGCAGGTGATTTACCAGGGTTCATACTTGAAACAAGTTATATTTCAAAACCACCAAAAGCTACGGGTGAAATAAACCATTATTAACAACCAGTCTTGATTCACTGATATAATCAGTTTCCGTAAAATTATTTTCAGGAACTTGTATGGTGATGTTCTTACTATGTCGTCAAAAATAAAACAAATAAAATGAAAGTAAACTCATAAAGTCCCTCACGACTTCTAAATCACCGCCGCTGTAAACACGTTGTCAGACTGATGTAAGATTTATTTCAGCAGGTGTTGGTATTTCTGAAATAAAACTCCTTATAGATTTGTATTTAGGCCTATATTAAGACATCTGGCTAGAGATTCTTACCCAAAATCAAGAACATCTTTGAGAGTGATAGCGTGAAGGATTATAGTTTGTGAAGGCTGTGTGAAATAAGATTATTTATCCTGCTTATCACGGCGCGTGTATGGTAGTCTTGTTTAAGTTAGCACACATTAAAGTTGAGCAGAACTGTCGAGTTTCCATATATTCTAAATACGTATTCAGAGAGAAGGATGCGCCTCAGTCCAGATTTCAACTAGTTTAATAAATTCTTATTCAGTTTGTGAACAAACTGCTAGTGACTGGGAGCATGGAAGAGAACAAACTATGTTAGAGGGGCTATAAAACAGTACCAATATATCAGAGACGGAGATAATGTCACACTGACAGTCTGTGATGATGGTATCATTTTTAGTAGAACTATTTTGTGTCATTGAGAGCATATGCATTTTATTGTGACTATCGGTTTCGACGTTTACCGTCTTCAGGTAATTTTCTACTGTGGTTCGACACTAAATGTATTCTGCCCTACTAAATTTATAGGTCACAATTTAAAAGTGCACATACTGTGTAAAAAACCATTTTCTGATGAGCAGTAGGAAACAATAACCTGAAGACGGCTAACATCGAAACCGGTCCAGCTGTAGTCAGGAACTAACGGTGTATAGCGGTGGAAATGGCTGCACAACCAACTTAGCATGATAATCCTCCAGAAAGCGCACAACCGTTTAGCCACAGCCTACACTTCGCATCTTGACTGCGAAATAAGTCACTATTTGTCCGATTTTGTGCTTGGCAGCTTACATCAATGCCAAACAAGTCTACAGCGTCCTAAATATGAATACATAATCCACCAAAACATGACACACCGATGAATCTTTCACTTTTCGACGGAGGGTGAAGTCGTAAGTGTATTGTCCGGCCCAGGAGAAGATTCCAGTTCGAGTGCCGGCCAACTAAATAGTTTTAATACGGCACGAAGTTTCATGAAAGCGAAAGCGTAGACTGAAATATTCATTGTAGATGTCACTGTTCTGTCGATTTTTGTGTTCGTATTTAGGAAGCTGTTGACATGCGTCTGCGACAGCTGAAAGATGGACTTCATGTACCTCGCACTACACTGACAAAGTGCATTGTCGTAGTGGCCAGAAACCATTTTTTCAGAATAGATTGCTATTCCTTTCTTTTTCTTTCCGTTAGCGTTCACTGATTTTGTTGTACTCAAGTTTCGGGATTATATTTAACCTTGCATCCTGGTGCCTTAAAGAAATAGCTTTCCGTTAAAAGGTCTAAAACTGTTAGCTCCATAATTTCATTAAATGTAAGTCATTTTTTAATAGGACTGAGCACGTTTCCTTGCAACACACGTCGCTTGTCTTACATTAGTCTCTTTGGAATCATTGTTTTCAATTCTTGTCTAAACGTTATTGATATCTGTGATGATATACGAAGGGTCTGAAATTTGCCTCTGTTAGCTTCCTCCTTAAAAATCATCATCTTAAGGCTGCACAGTTTGTTGCGGAAACCATCTTCCCCTCGACTGTCCGATACTTACCTGTAGTAATGTATTCTATTTTTTACTTCTGGCTGGATAATGAATTAGAATTTTTGAATTGGAAATGTTTTATGACTTTTAATTGAGAAATAGATGGAAGTTAATGAAACGCTTTCACGGTCAGCTATCTAACAGAAAACTTCAAACGTATCTCAAAGAAACTTCCTAGGGAATTTAAAAGCAAATGTTCTTAGTTACGTTTTCTTCTCAATGGGAAACTTTATCTGTCTGCTGCAATGGTAGTCTCGAATACAGCCGCTGCAGAAGCAGCTAGTTGTTGATCGTGTCGCCTAGTGAAAGAAACTCATATTTCGATAAGGTGTGATGTACTGTTCATCAAATAAATAGACTGGTACTGCAATACACTTGAAGTTTATATTAACCCAAAATCCAATATCGTTAATGAAACTGTTACAAAAGGAAAAGTCAGAGAAATGTTCCCCTCTTCATCAACACATACCAGAGACTACTCTCATTGTTCCAACTTAAGAAGAAAATAAAAACCATTCAAATCTCTCTCGTCTACCAACATCTCTGCTGCAACGCATCGCTTCCTTTTTTATCTTACGCAAACCTGTCTGGAAACATCTAGCAAGTGCCGTTACACCTACCGTGGGATGTGAATTCATATACATAGCACAAAGTGCAAAGCTTCGTTTCCTTATTGATTTGTACAAATTTATGCATTTTGCGTTTTTTACCCAGAGGGGCAAGCTGCAGTGATCTGCTTTCATGGCCGAAGGGTCAGGAAACTCTATTTTGTCTGCTCAACTATTGGCTTATTTGTCTATTATTCCTTAATATACTATTTGACTAATTTGTGTCACCTTCGTGGGAACCTTCTTTTTATGAAATTCCTTACATGCCACATATTTTACCAAAAAATTTATTACACTGTATTGAAATTATAAATAAATCAATTATTGTACATATATAAGGAAAATACTACAAATTTTGTTTCATATCATTTAGTTACTTTTCGCATTCAATTAAATATTTATTTGTCTTTATTCACATTTATGACAGTTTCTGGACTCTAGTTTGCAGCAAATATGTGCATCGTCTCTGTCGTTTCTATTATTTGAAATTCCTCGCGGCTATTGTTTCCCGCACCAAGCAGAGCATTATTCGCACGTGTGATGGAGTGTGAACAGTTCGTAGTGCCCACTGCGAGTTACTATTTACACCTGCCTACAGATTCCGTAAGCTACGACGGTCCCCACTGGACTGAAGCTGAAGGACCCTGATGGACCAGATATGTCTGGATGAAATCTTCGTCGACGTTCGAGTGAGTGTTCATGCACGCACATGCCATTGTTCTGCTCATTCAGCTCGGCACTGCAGATTCATGAAACTTACTGCATAGTAGATGCTGAATCACTTGGCGATTGCGAACTTGCAGCACTGTTTTTAACTACTGGGTGGCAACTCCACATATTTGAGGTGTATCACACTTTCTAATAGTTTGATGTCATGTTAGATTTGTTTTCATAGGTTTACAAAATATACACGAACATACAGGGTATTCAAAAATAAAATAGTCGAATACTTCGAGAGGTGGTAGTAGTGATCGGAACAAGAAAAATAAGTCCAATAAACACATGTTGATAGGAAGGGCTGCGCGACACTTGGTGGGGGATATTAGCACAGTCATTGAATTGGCGCTCCTCAAATGTGTCGGCAGTGTATTATGCTGTTACTGCACTGTTTGTATTTATAAATGGTGAAGTACATTTACATTTTCTCTCTTCCACCACTTGTCAACAATGGAAGCTTACTACTCTGCTATGGTTTTGCAAATGGGCGTAGCCTACGAGCTCGTGCCCTCTACGCTGAAAAATATCCACAGCACAGAGTGCCCTCTAATAAGCTGTTCGTCCGATTTTTCCAGTGTCCGAGGGACACACGTACTCTTGCACCTCGGAACAATGACTCGCACAGTCCACACCCCTGACGTGGAGGAGCATGTGTTACATTCGGTGGAAGAAACTCCGAGAGACAAGTGTACGACCAGCACCAGCAGCATAAGGCTTGTCTCACT
The DNA here is from genome assembly GCF_021461395.2 of Schistocerca americana. NCBI lineage: Eukaryota > Metazoa > Arthropoda > Insecta > Orthoptera > Acrididae > Schistocerca > Schistocerca americana. Next base: position 570,079,917 of record NC_060122.1, on the reverse strand, counting down.
CTCATATCTGGGAGAAGGGAAAGGGTACTTCATGAACAATTCCTGTACCCGTATCTTCTACAGCTCGTTTAGACTCTAAGGCCACAGGACATCGATTCTGTCAATGGCTGTTGCAGAAATGAGCCGCAGATCCGCTGTCCATTTTCAAGATTTTATTTACTGATGAGGCGTTCACAAGAGATGGCGTTGCGAATTTCCATAACCGAGAGCCGATGTAAATCCGCAAGCAATTCCAGAAAGAGGGCATCAACACCGATTCTCAATCAATTCATGGGCAGGCATACTTGGTGACAGATTAATATGGACACACGCGTTACTACAAAGGTTAATTGGGGCGCGTTATATGGACTTCTCAGCTAGGTATTGCCTACTTAGCTGGAGGCTCTTCCGCTGCAGCAACGATTACTAACGCGGTTCATTCATGATGGCGCACCAACTCACCTTCATCACACTGTGCGTGAACATCTGATGCAGATACTTCAGGACCGCTGGATCTGGATTGGTCAAGTGGACGGTGAGGGGGGGGGGGGGAGGGGGAGGGGGAGAGGGGACACACCTTAACCTGCTCTTTCCTCAGACCTCAATCCCCTCTACTTTTAGTCATGGGGACACTTGAAGGAACTGATCTACGCTATGCCAGTCAACAATGGGCGGCCACTACAGGTCGCGTCTTCAGTGAGTGCCAGCACGGATAACAACAACCGGGTGTACTACCAGGAGTGCGTCATTCCTTATGCCAGAGGGCAGAGGAGTGCATTGTCATGAATGGATGCCACGTTGAACACCTCCTGTAAACACATATTGATCGCAGAAAGTACGCAATTCCGGACCCATGTTTATTGGACTTATTTTTCTTGTTTCGGTGTGTACTACTACCTTTGGATGTATTGGACACTTTTTTTTGAACACCTTGTATTTACAGTCATGAAACAAATAAGTCATACAAGTACAGTTACGAGGAAATCTTATCTGTACTCTAATTCGAGGTTCCTCATAATTAATATCATCTGATATCTTTATTTTTAACTCTAAGGAAATTTTCTCCTTTTCATTTCTTTCAGTGAGCGAAGAACTTACTTCTCGAAATCTTTACATTTCCAGTAACAACCTGAATATTGATATTATCATTAACACAATCAAGAGCAGTTTCACCACTACAAGAGGAAAGGAAAAGCATGGGAATTTGTACAAAGCAACTTCTTTTTAAGATAAACTCAATGTATCTTCTTGTATTAGTACTTGTTTTCACACACAATTTACGCTGCTTGTAACGAGGACTGGTGAAATACTACACAGCATAGTGTTTCTTATATTCCTATCTACATCTCAAAATCTTTTGTTTAATAGTTATATTATTCACTCAGTTAATCACTGTTGAAACCTTCTTCTTATGTTTTAAACTGATTAATAAGTATACAGGTTTTCAGTGCATTTTATAGTCCACTGGTAAATCTGTGTTTGAAATAGTGTACAATTTTTCTACAACGTTAGTTTTTTATCACTCTTCCTACAACGTGAACGCGGTGTTGGAATGTGCACATCTCGCTGCTGGTGAGGAAACAAATATTTCATGTCTATTCGTAGCTATAAGACAATGTCTAAAGGTGTGCGATGCGAATCCCTGCAGGGCAAATATTTTTATCGTCGTTTCTTGTTCCGGTATCACGCGATTTGTGAACACATTTAATATCTGGTATCTGACTGCGTTTAATTAAGAATTCTTATAGGTGCTGGGTTCTACTCCTCATCCATCATAACTTTACTTCATGTTGTTTCACATTTGTGCGTTGCAGTTTATTACATACCTATCATGGTTACTTCTCAGGGGCAATATGAGATTCATGGGGTCCCCGTTGCAGTGCCAAACCTATTGTCATTCATTTCCAAGTTCGGACATTCAGCCTTTGCAAACTGATATCGATGTTGCTTCTATGTTTTACGTCTCTTTATGCCTAGTCGAGTCTCTATCAGACATGCAAGCTTTGTTTGGTTAGCAGTGGGTTCATATTCGGATCACGAACAACAACTTGTTACGTCATTTACTGAGTGTGATAAAACTTCTGAAGTATCACTTACTGTAATAAAGTTTAGTTTACAAGAAATGGGGACTATCTCATCTCTAACGACGTGCTTTTAATATTTGTTATATTTTATAATTAGTTTACATCTGGACTAACTACAATATCGAGCAGAGACCTCTAGTGGTCTTCTGTGGTAACCGCTGTGTACGGTGAAACGAGTGTACTGCACAGGATTTAGAGAACCTGCGTCGCAGCTATGCTCTGCTGGTTGCATAAACCAGGTACTGCCTATGCATTGGAATTCAGGGGTGGCCCATTTTTGTGCTGTTGAGTGTACATAGTCTTATATTTATTGTGTGAAGTTGGTCATTAGATAAAATACTTCATAGTAGCAAAATCTATGTAGAAAACAAATATGTGCAGAAAATACAAAGTGTACAGTAATAATACTTGTTTTTTCTCATTGTTAATATATCGTTATCTATACAGGTTTCCAGATGTACTCTCTGTTCCTGTAACTAGTTGTACATAGAACGTGCAAAAATTCCTACTTCACTTGCTCGAATTTCCTATAATTTTGTCTTATTTTCATAACAGATTTCAAAGACTTCCCGTACCTACGTCGGATTATACCTAACATTCACTGTAAGATTCTCCAATTTGTCTCAAAAGTGACATGGATACTTTGCGTGTACCTAAACGAAACCGTACGACATCCTGGAGGTGCTTTCATTTTTTACTATCAGATTGGCTTTCCAAATATTTATAACGATTGTACAGTGTTTCATTTTACGGTAAGGGCTGTATGGGCTAGAGTGGTTCATGTGCATTGACCTCTTATATTTAGCGTATAAGATTTTTCGATCTTAATATTGCTACAACTCTTCCATTTGACCTCATTATGGATAGATCACCAAATAGCATTCTGTGTAATTGCGTTGTCTGTAACGTAAACCATGTAGTAATGTCCCTGTATAATGTAATATTATCATAATATTCCGGCTGCGAGTACCAGCGATGATGCGCTACCGTAATTGAGACGACAACGCTCTTTCGTGTGACGACAACGCTCTGTGCTATGGCGACAACGCTCTTTTCTGTAAGAAAAAGAAAAACATCTAGTTTTTTTGCAATTGTTGGAAATAATAAATGCCGATTGAACATTTTTTTTTCAGATAAGTCTGCATATAGACGCAATTTGAAGTGCAGAGTGCAACTTGTAACGGCAATTATCAAGAATAAAAAAAATTCTCTTATGAAAAAGAAGGTAAATATCGTCTACGAACTTTTATTCGATGTTGAATCCACGTACCTTCATAAAAACTGTTAGTCTGTTTAGCAATACAGTGCATAGTGATTTCTTCGCTAATTAACAATACTGTCGAATGTGCTATTATCAGGATTCGAACGACGCGCAATATTTCGACGTCAGCTTGTGTGTTCAAGACGTTCCCTAAGCGGCCAGTTTGTTAGAAGATACTACACAACCACTGTTTCCAACCTTCTCATTCTGAAAGTTGTTCCAGAAAATCTTACGGCGACTGTGAGTACTTTAGCTGCCAAGAGAGAGGGAGTCTTCATCGCGAGTTCTAGCAGTTTTCAGCGATTCTGCCTGGCGTTCTCTGAGAAACGGAGAAACAGAACCTCTGACCTCCAACTCGTCCTGTACCTAACCCGTTCACTCTTTAGAGCAGCCACGAAGAAAACATAATCATTTATAACCAAACTTTTTCACAGGTTTTGAACTTAGACAGGTAAAAAATACGCTCCTGGAAATGGAAAAAAGAACACATTGACACCGGTGTGTCAGACCCACCATACTTGCTCCGGACACTGCGAGAGGGCTGTACAAGCAATGATCACACGCACGGCACAGCGGACACACCAGGAACCGCGGTGTTGGCCGTCGAATGGCGCTAGCTGCGCAGCGTTTGTGAACCGCCGCCGTCAGTGTCAGCCAGTTTGCCGTGGCATACGGAGCTCCATCGCAGTCTTTAACACTGGTAGCATGCCGCGACAGCGTGGACGTGAACCGTATGTGCAGTTGACGGAATTTGAGCGAGGGCGTATAGTGGGCATGCGGGAGGCCGGGTGGACGTACCGCCGAATTGCTCAACACGTGGGGCGTGAGGTCTCCACAGTACATCGATGTTGTCGCCAGTGGTCGGCGGAAGGTGCACGTGCCCGTCGACCTGGGACCGGACCGCAGCGAAGCACGGATGCACGCCAAGACCCTAGGATCCTACGCAGTGCCGTAGGGGACCGCACCGCCACTTCCCAGCAAATTAGGGTCACTGTTGCTCCTGGGGTATCGGCGAGGACCATTCGCAACCGTCTCCATGAAGCTGGGCTACGGTCCCGCACACCGTTAGGCCGTCTTCCGCTCACGCCCCAACATCGTGCAGCCCGCCTCCAGTGGTGTCGCGACAGGCGTGAATGGAGGGACGAATGGAGACGTGTCGTCTTCAGCGATGAGAGTCGCTTCTGCCTTGGTGCCAATGATGGTCGTATGCGTGTTTGGCGCCGTGCAGGTGAGCGCCACAATCAGGACTGCATACGACCGAGGCACACAGGGCCAACACCCGGCATCATGGTGTGGGGAGCGATTTCCTACACTGGCCGTACACCACTGGTGATCGTCGAGGGGACACTGAATAGTGCACGGTACATCCAAACCGTCATCGAACCCATCGTTCTACCATTCCTAGACCGGCAAGGGAACTTGCTGTTCCAACAGGACAATGCACGTCCGCATGTATCCCGTGCCACCCAACGTGCTCTTGGAGGTGTAAGTCAACTACCCTGGCCAGCAAGATCTCCGGATCTGTCCCCCATTGAGCATGTTTGGGACTGGATGAAGCGTCGTCTCACGCGGTCTGCACGTCCAGCACGAACGCTGGTCCAACTGAGGCGCCAGGTGGAAATGGCATGGCAAGCCGTTCCACAGGACTACATCCAGCATCTCTACGATCGTCTCCATGGGAGAATAGCAGCCTGCATTGCTGCGAAAGGTGGATATACACTGTACTAGAGCCGACATTGAGCATGCTCTGTTGCCTGTGTCTATGTGCCTGTGGTTCTGTCAGTGTGATCATGTGATGTATCTGACCCCAGGAATGTGTCAATAAAGTTTCCCCTTCCTGGGACAATGAATTCACGGTGTTCTTATTTCAATTTCCAGGAGTGTATTTTTGTATGTATGCATCTAAACAAAAAATAAATCAAAAGAGAGTTTAAATGGAGTACCTGTCTTATCTGTGCCAGAGTCAAAGGTCAAGCAAGTTAGCTAATTAATTTTTCTCTTTACGATGTAGCAGTTCATTTAAGACTGACGACCAATTGACAGGACTGCTTGCAAAGTTGGGAAACTTGTTAGGATTTTGTGTCATTTCCATGTATGTAGGCTATTGATAACAAGTGTACTATAACGTGTGTTTCTATGTTAAATAACCTGTGCTTGTTAGAGAGCACAATGGGGACAGAGGGGCTGGCAGACATGCTGTGCGGTTCATCTCAACAGATCACCTGAATGTCCAGGCTGCAGGCAAGCAACAGCAAATTTACCCGTCTGGAATCTAATACTGTCCTTTTCTGTAGAGTTTTCCTATTTCTATCAGTTACAGATGTATATTTGAAAAAATCATGTGTAGATTTATATTGATTTAATGTGTGTATTTTGAAATTGCGTGGGTCACGTGAAGATTTTCTTTGTTCAGTGATTTATGATTAGGTCACGCGCCCAGTCGAGAATGGAACGGGAACAGAATACAACGGACAATATTCAGTCATTTGAGGAAGTCCCTTCCACTAATAGTTGTAAATACCACATTAAAGATCTCTTGCTTAGTACATCCCAAGCGGTGCAGACGTTAACTGCAAACTGTAACAACTGAACAGTCTAGGATAGCTTCCGTACAAGAATCAGTGGCAGCGGAACAAGACAAAATTTCCACTATAGTTCATACTGTAGCAGTAGAACAGGCAAGTAACTCTGCTAAACAAGATTGTCTCGTTAAACAGCAGGAAGCAATAGTAACTGAACAAGCAAATATCAGACTAACTATGCCAGATATTATTGCTATGGTTGAGTCATTGGCAACCAAACAAGATTCTGAGAGTTTGAAATGCGAAGTGGATCCTTTAAGCATTCAGCAAAATAATCTAGCTACGGAAATGGCAAATCTTGAGCGGTCCCAGGAGAAAGTTCTTGCGGAAATCCGTAAAATCCAAATCGAAGTAAAAGATGTTACCGCAACCGTAGATTCTCTTGTGTCCGAATTGGAACTTGTTAAATCAGATGTGTCGCAGTTATACAAGATAGGGTGACAATGCGTCAATGAACAACTGCAACAAGCTGTGCAAAACGTTCAACTGGCTAATGTATCGGATTCCACAAGGATCCAGGTTGATAGAGAGGTGATAATCAGACAATTTCCTGTGAGTAATTGTGAAGTAATAGTTGAAATCGGTACCAGGGCACAAAAGGTAAAGATGCAGACACTTACTGAATTAACAAATAGGAAATGTAGTGACTTTATGCACGTTCCTAGTAATAAATAAATTAATAGAGGACTGTATTTTGCCGGCCGGTGTGGCCGTGCGGTTCTAAGCGCGCCAGCTTGGAACCGCGTGACCGCTACGGTCGCAGGTTCGAATCCTGCCTCGGGCGTGGATGTGTGTGATGTCCTTAGGTTAGTTAGGTTTAAGTAGTTCTAAGTTCTAGGGGACTGATGGCCTCAGTAGTTAAGTCCCGTAGTGCTCAGAGCCATTTTTGGACTGTATTTTGGGTATTGAGAGTATCCGGGAGACGGACGTAAAATTCGACTTCTCTGCTGGTAGTGAATCTTTTAAGATTGATGGTGAGAATGTTTGTGTGGAGCTGATCAGAGAAGACTCTAGCCACGGATGATATTGTCGGGGTTCAAGAGTTAAGGTTGTAAGGTGTTTCGAGAAGAGTCAGAGATCAGATGCAGAAGAGGTTTATCAAGTACGCACCTTAACTGACGTTCTATCTCAAAAGACGTCTGATTGAAACTGTTTGGACGATCGGCAGCGAAGACAATTGGCAGACTTATTGCAGCAGAATATCGATAACCGAGTATGGTGAAAGGCTATGTGTGTAATTTAGAAGTATACCCACACAGTACATATTGCTAAAGTTTTTAACCTGTATCTTGGCGATTTCGACGATCTGTCGATGAAGAATTGTAACGAATGTTGGACTGGAAGTTGATTGAGCCATCCACAAGCCCATACTGTAGTCCCTTATTGGTTGTCCCTAAACCAGAGGGCAAAGTTCGACTAGTTTTGGCCGCAAGACAGATAAATAAGATTATAGTTCCTGTCCGCATTCATCCACACAATATCGATGAGTTTATATAGAATTTTCATTGCAAGAAATTCTTTTCAACTTGTGATCTCAGAACTTCTTACTGGCAGATAATGCTAAGGCCTGAATCGAGGAATTACACAGCGTTTGTCCATGCAGGGAGAAGCTATCATTTTAAGGTTCTTCCATTTGGCCTAAATGTTAGCTCTGGTGTGTTTATCCTGGCATTGGATGTTGTTTTACCGCCTGAACTGCGTAGTCAACTTACGTTTTTTTTTCGATTATATTCTCATTGCTACATATTCTTGCGAAGAACACATTAACCTCTTGGCCAGCGTCATAAATGCATTCAGTAAAGCAGGCGCGACAGTTAACCTGAAAAAAATCTCATTAGTTACTGTGCAAAGACAGAGATCCATCCTGCTCAGTCGCTAGTAGACGTGTGACTGCACCAATATTCTCTGAAGAATCTTAGTGCCATTTTTTATTGTAACTGTGGCTACTGTGTTTTCACCATGCTGTGACTTAAATACGAACCGAAGTGCCAAAGTGGACTGTTTATACACACTAGCGTGCATGCATATAGGCAAAAAAAAAAAAAAAATAAAAAAATAAAAAGAAAATTTAAATGCAGTACCTGTCTTACATGTGTCAAAGTCAAATGACAAGGTAGTTAATTAATTAATTTTTTACGACGCAGCACTCCATAAACTGTGTACAAGTGCCACTTTTTGTTAAGCTTTCTGTGTTTGGTAGACTGGGAATGGGTGCTCAATAGCAGCTCCTGTCCAATGTGAAAAGTAGTTATGCGACATATTCTTTTATCATAATGTTTTTTTTCCTAACTTATGCTTTTGCTTCAACGTTATTAAGGCTTGGTATCATACGTACATCTATTGTTCCTAGTTCGGCATTAACCATACCATCTACTTCATAGTTTACTCCTTCTATATAATTTGTCTTATCCGTACATAGTTCATCCCGCATATCGATTTCTTTGCCTTTCATTAAGAAATAATTATTCACCATTTACCATCTGGGGAGGAGCGGTGCTGCCACTGCCATCAGTCACTTCTACAATGTCTACAATGTCATTGGTATTTTGCCATATTCTATTCTACGCATAACTGGGGGTGGTGTTTCGCTGATTTTGGTTTATATCACTCCCACATCCGCTCTTTTCATAATTGTTATTTGCGTGTGGGTGTTCATTCCTGTTGTATATCCTTGTTGTCTATTATCTTCGGAACATCAACAGTTATATCCAAACATTATGGTTATTTCTTGATGGTGAGCCTTGGTACCCTGACCATTTCCGATTCCTACATTACCATTATATCCCTGTGGCGGCATATATGGATGCTAAACGCACTACGTGATCATATTACCGTCCTGATTTCTCCTGTTACCGGCATCGTTGTAGTTGTGTTATTGAATCCTTCATTTTTCGATGTATCCACCTGGTTTCTGTTACTCTCATTTGATTTTTAACTACTCTCATAATTTGGGACAATCGAATCCACCACCCTGAGAGAGTATTCTAGGTCATAAGCTGGCATAGTTACCAGCTTCTCACCAATGTTATTCGGCAAACGACTCTTTATTATTCTCAAAACATCGTCATGTGTTATCATGTTGCTCCAGTATCTCGTCCTGTTCAAGTATCTTTCGAAATATCGCCGCATTCTGGCTTGTTTTATGTTAAACGGCTGTAGGTTAAATTCTTCACGTTCGACCATGACCTGCCTCTTCGGCTGTCCACTACTTCCCGTCACCTTGTATGAAACCAAAAAGGAACTGAATCTTTTGCGTTTCGGACCAGTGCTGAAGTAAATCATTCCTAAACACTCTCACACAAGACAACGGGGTGTCTTTTCTGAGATTCTTGTGAGATGGCTTGGAACTGTGTATGTTTTATTAGACCCTCGTCTATGATGGCTGATGACAGGCCAGGCATTACGTCATCGGATTGTGACGCTGTGCTACGCCTTTTTGGAGGCGTTTAATCTGCGCATGGTGACACTGGCACATGTGTTTGATTATTCAATGTAAGCTTTCACGGCCGGTATTGTCTTCACTTAAAACTTCCGGGCTGATAGGCCGTGCTCGAAGTATAAAACTCTCTCCTGACGTTTCGTCTCCGACTGCAGGAGACATCCTGGGAGATAAAGCGGCGAACTGCGAAGAGAACTCCAGGAAGCGCTGATTATATAGGCAGTACAGAGGGCGCCACTGTCGATCACGTGGCCTCGGCTATGGGGTTGTCTCTGGTAATGTCAACATTCTCGATTGAAAGTAATCGATCGTCACGCTTGCGGTGCAACGGTGACATCCAAATTTTGTCCAGTTTAACACCTTCGTCTTTCGTATTAAAATTATTACGATGTTTATCAATCTCGATAGCCTCTCTATACAAGCGTGCAAAATAATGCGAGGGTTTTGATATGACGCTCGTCTCGCTGAATTTTATTTCATGATCACCTTCCTGGTAAACATGTTCCGCTACAGCCGATTTATCCGTGTGACCCAAGCGGCAATTCCTCTTACGTTCAACAAGACGGGTTTTCACACTTCTCTTTGTGGTACCGATGTAAACCTGTCCACAACTACAAGGAATTTTCTATACCCCTAGTGTAGCCAAAGGCTGTCGTGCATCTTTTGCCGACCTTAAAAATTCCTTTATTTTCCTGGTGGGTCTGAAAATAGTTTCCACCCCATACTTGCCTAAACTTTCCCAATGCGATCTGTGACCTTATCTGTAGTCCATAATACTGAGTCAAAGAATCAATTACACTTTTTGTAAGACGACGTGGACCACCTATGTGTTTTCCATCTGACTTTTCTTCCACTAAAGTATTAACATAATTTTCTCAGCCGAGCTCCCATTCGTTTTTGTACATCCCCAACACATTCAAGCTTTTCTATCAGTGTGTCCCCATATGATCCGTCATTAACAACATTAGTGTGTCCTTTACAGTCTCCATCCCCAAGGTAGCCTGCATACCTCACACCATAGCTGACCTCTGATCTTCTAAAAATGTTTAGAACTCATTTCGTTTCCATGTTTCCACTTGGACCATCAAAGTTCTTTACACAAACGTGGGTGCTAATAAATTTACTTGAACAACCCTGGCAGTGCTTTGTTGCACACTCATAATCTAGTATCGTACCAGTTTCAATAAATGTGGCAGTTACAACCCCATTCAGAGAAGTATGACCTCTCTTCCGCCAAGAACCATCAAATGCTGTTACAGTGTCTGTACCCTCAGACACGGCTACTGCTTCTTCTGCTGCTCTTATCATTGAATGATCAATTACACCGCATACAGCAGTATGTATTAATTTATTGTATCTGTCAAACCTCAGTGATGGTGGAGGCAAATCCATCTCTGCACAAAAAATCTGAGCAGCTCTCCTTCCCCTTCCAGTACATCGCATTGCATAAGCAAGCTGAATATCTACACAGTAATGTCGGCTATCAGTTACTGGTGATGTCATAGTATCAGTGTGCATCTTCACGAACTACAGGAAATCACTAGCCGACTTCAAATACCTTGCCTTGCTGAAATGTCCTCAGAAATGTCAATACTATCTTCACAACTGCAGTACTTACATTTCACAGCACCATTCAAAAGTCTTGACAGCATACTTTAATTCACAATAACACTTCCGTCGTTGTTGCTGCTCACAATACTACTAGGTTTGTTCTCATTACATTAAGAGAGCGAAAGTTTATATCTAGAAGCACTGACTGTAGATACAGTTTCCGCAGGCGGATTTTGAAGCAATTAATGTGTGTTATTCAGTTGTGTTTGGAATTGGTTGCCGCGAAACTTTCGTTTGGGGCAAAATTTCTTTACTCTATGCATTTGTAGCACAGGAAACACACACACAGAATCAAAATAACAAACAATAACAACAAAATCACACTCGTATGAAATTACGAAAACATATATTCTCAGATCTCTGTTTACATTCGAACCATACCTTCCTGACATGCCTGTACTTCGGTTCCAGGAGTCAGTGCCTTCTAGGATACACCTGTGTTAACGAACCGTAACTAACGACGGAAGCAACAGAAGAACAAACTAATGCAATTGCCGCGAAACTTTCGTTTGGGGCAAAATCACTTTGCTCTCTGCATTTGTAGCACAGGAAACACACACACAGAAACACAATAACAAACAATAACAACAAAATCACACTCGTATGAAATTACGAAAACATATATTCTCAGATCTCTGTTTACATTCGAACCATACCTTCCTGACATGCCTGTACTTCGGTTCCAGCAGTAAGTGCCTTCTAGGATACACCTGTGTTAACGAACCGTAACTAACGACGGAAGCAACAGAAGAACAAAATAATGCATCACGTATTCTGATGCACTTCAAACGGACAGATGGGCCTGGCCCTGTGCAGCAGGACGTTCAACCTCAATTTTAGAACGAACGGAAGATGATAATGCCCATAAACTATACATTTTTGAAATCAGCATGTAATACTCTTTACTGTAGACCAAGAATTTTTCTTCAAATTATTGGTCAATTTCATGAGCATGTTCCCTTAAGGTAAGTCAAAGGCGCCGGCCTCAGTTCTCTCATTTTATCTTGTTACATCCTTAATGATACGTTCATACTCGGTTTTCAAGAAAGTTTGTCCTTAAGTCAAAAATCCTACCTCTTGCATAAGATGTTGTCCATCATGTGGGGAATTTTCCCGCGTGTACTTCATACCAGATACGTGTGTTTGAAATGTTACCAAATGGCTGGTTCAAATGGCTCTGAGCACTATGGGACTTAACTTCTGAGGTCATCAGTCACATGAACTTAGAACTACTTAAACCTAACTAACCTAAGGACATCACACACATCGATGCCCGAGGCAGGATTCGAACCTGCGACCGTAGCGGTCGCACACGGTTCCAGACTGTAGGGCCTAGGGCCTAGAACCCCGGCCGGCGAAATGTTACCAGTTGAGCTAAGCTTTCGTGCGCACTTTGTTAAACTACCGTGTGCCGTTGCAACTTCCTCAACTTAACGTGCACTTGCATCTTGATCTTCACTCATATTACACAGTTTTCTTCTGTAATTGATTGTACATTAGTAAATTTTACATCTAATTCAATGGCTGGATCTGTCAACTGTGTGTTCAAATTAGTAAGCAAATTTTTGAAGACATTCTAAAGTGTCAGGACTTCTTGGTCTTAGGTACAGAGACTCTGATCTAAATTTCCGAGACCAGTGGACACATTTGTGATTTTCGTACTCAGATCTGTGCGTAGCTCAGTATTCATTTGTATTAATTTATGTAAGTATTTTTCTCTAGTTGACATCTGCCAATGATGATTGTCTTATGTGCATATAGCCCGAGTGTGTGAGTTTCCGTTCAGATCACTGAATATTGAGCTAGGAAAAATTTCTTACGTCTGTTACACAGTTTCTATCCAACTTATTTTACAAAGAGACATGTCGTATTGAGAACTGTGAGTTAACCTCATCGACTGTTACCACGTGACATCATTTGGTCTACCATTCCTTCCATTCATCGTAGTTGAGTTCAGCTGTATATTGTTTTCGATTGTAACATTTTCATTTTGTTGCGGTGCATTATTTTCGTTATCTAATACATAAATTCGTATTGCATGTATTCATGATCACTGTGTTAGTTTTAATTTTCTCATTGGTACTTTATTCGATTTTTATTGACAGAATAAGGTACACACAGTAATTGAATTGTTGAAATATAGCATACTCAATAGTTGTGGAATATTTCACTCGCGATACACGTTTGCGACAAGATGACGTATTATTATTACTGCTATGTATACGAAAATCCTTTACTATTGCAATGAAAAATCAACTGTGCCATGAATATTGTATTTTTGTCGGTAACATTCTAATTTTCTTATTGATCCTGCGACGGTCGTCTCGAATTCAGTCACCGTGGAAGTAACTAGTTGTTGGCCGTGTCACCTAATAAGAGAAACTGATTTCGATGTGGTGGGATGAACTGTTTATCAAATAAATAGATAGGCACTGTAATTCACTTCACATTATTTATATTAAGCCAAAATCCAATATTATTAACAAAACAGTTGAAACAGGAAGAGCGGTAAAAACATCCGCTTCCTCATTCATCAAGAGATACCATAGACTTCTCTCCTTTTTGCCGACTTAAAAAAATGACTGTCACATCTCCTCTATCTACCAGCATCTCTGCTGCAGCGCATTGCTTCCTTTTTCATATTACGCATTCCTCCTTGGAAACATCTAGCATGTGCCATTACTCTGTCCAGTAGCCTTGTATCTCATGACGGTTCTGGGCAGACCATATTGCTGCATTCTTTCTAAACTGTTACACCCGTTGCCTTGCTACTTTTTTAAGCTTTGCTTCTAAATTTAAAAAAATCCTATGCTTCATGTCTTATTTCTCTGTCTCATAGTTTGTCCATCAGGGTGCAACGTTTGAGTGACTTGAGAAATTTCACCACAGCTGATGTAATTTTTCTTCTGTTTTTCTCCAAGAGTAGCCACGGATCACTTCCGTGTATTACAGCAACTACAGACATTGTTTTATAAAACTTCAGCTTACTTTCCTTTCCGATTTTATATTTCACAAATGTATTAATTGTTACACATAAATGTTAACATTTGCAAAGTTATGTTTCTATGTCGCGATCTGTTGTGCTGAATGTTTCACAATATAGTTAAATGTGGATAGCTGCTCCAGTATTTTGCCATGTGTCTTCATTTTGGATCTTCTTGCGTTTTTCCCAATATATTCCATTACTTTTGACTAACGTGGAGATATTATCATTGTGTATTCTTCTGTCATACGCCTCAACATGTACATTTATTTGTAAATAATCTTGTGCCTGTTGTACACCGTAGTCTACATATAAAAAAAACTACTGAATCTTGTGACGGCTCGCTTACAGCAATCATTACGGTTTAATTACACCAACCAGCCACGTGCGACAGTATACTAACGACGTTGAAAAGAAGAAAGATTGCTCAGAGGAAAGCTACTGTCCTATCTGGGGCTATTTTAATGGGTTCGAAGAATGTTTCACAATTATTAGTCTACCTAACTTAGTGCTGCCGCCAATGAAACGGTCGGTGGCAGCCTGGCAGCCGACGGTCTGACAACTGTACAACAGGGGGGGGGGGGGGGGGGGGGTTGACGCTCATTTCACAAGAGTTCCTGCAAAGGTGATGTCATTCTGACGCCACAAGTAATGTCGATACCCGAGAGAACTGCTATCGACTTTCGTTAGCATTCGATGCTGGCCTCTCTCGCACGGACAACAGCTCACAAGACCTCGTGCCAGTGTTTCCACTTTTAGAGATTTCCGCCCTTTTTAGTGCGAAACGTCTTGTATTATGAATGTTTTTGGGTTTTATTACTTTCACAGGGGCTTAGGGAAATTTGGAGTAAAATCGAACTTAAGATGGTAAACTTGTTGTTTTTAGGAGTCGCCACCCACTGCTACTTTGCTCTTTGATCCCACCGATTTACTCAAGGGGATTATCCCAAACTCCTATTGAATGCCATCCCTCTAAGTAATTGGGCTTTTAGCATTGTTAAGGGCGACATCGGAACTTAGTCGTATTACGCCTACAGCAATCGCGCGATTACGACAGGGCGTGTGAGCTGTAGAGAAAAAGCAGGTATGTTTCCGTGTTTGTCATCCAGGCTGACAACTTACGGCCATGCATGCCTCAATCCCATCAGGTGGCATGGGAAAAATAACACACTTAAGTAACAAGGGTTCGCGTATGTGGACGATACAGACTCTCATCTTCAAAAGTGGCACTTATTTGTTGGGATGAATATGAAATTGAAATAAGGCTGTTGTAATACCACGGCATTATTGCTACAACTGTTACATCGCTGGCGTTAGCTGCCGTGGAACAACGAAGTAGTCGACTCGAAGTGTTCCGACTGGTCCTGTCATGTAACAATCAGTTTCTTGGCGCAGTCGACCAACTTCTCGTGCGGTTATTGTAGAGTTTGTTTGTTTTTCATTGTGCATCGCGCAAAAATAGCGAGAAAACATTGTCTTAATTATTCGTTTGAGTGTTATTATAAATAAAAATTAAGAAAGTGATGACCAAGAACGTTCTTCGTTTCAAGATTTAGGATCATCATGATCAACATTAAGAAAAGAAAATATATTTGCAAAAATTTTTGGTTGCTACATTCTGATTTTAAGACTTGGCTGATGTGATCTAACAAAGGTGGGACAAAAGCTTACTGTAAAATCCGTGATTATGATCTTGTCTGCGGAATGTCTGAATTATTGAGGTGCATAAAAAGCTCCAAACACTCCGAACATATGGCTGTTATATGAAAACGTGGAAACATGTCAACATTGCGCAAGAACCAGACGCATATCGCCAAGGTTTTAGTAATGGAATTAAATATGTTCGGATTTCTTCAAAAACATGACCTACCTATTTCGTTAATCGTTGATTACGTGGGACTAATGCGAAACTAGTTTCTGGAGTCAAAATCTTCAGATTATGTCCATCGAGGAAAGCAAAAAGCAACAAATATATTACTTCAACTCACAGAATCGTCTGATAAACAAGAAGCTATTGACGCTATAAAGAACAAATGTTTTAATATTATAATCGACTAGCGAACCCAGCAATTCTTCGCAGTTGCTACATACGCATGGGAATATACAAACTACTTTCCTTATTCACCCCTGCCCCCCCTTGTCTGTCCTTCTTCTCTTCACCCCTCTTTCTCTGTACATCTCCTCGTTCCCCTCGCCATCTCTCTCTGTGAACAACCTCCTCCCTCCCACACCATCTCTTTGTCAATCTCTTCCTCCCTCTCTGTGTTTATTTCCTTCTGAAACTTTGCGATAAATCAGCCACGAACTTTTCGAGACTTTCAGTAAAAACGTTTCCCCTTCATATATTACACAAGTATTTAGATATTACACATGCCACTGTCAAATTGATTACTTTCGTGGTGTACACACGTAAAAGCAGAACTGTCAAAGTTAACGCCATTTTTTTAATTTTCTTTTTCATATCAAAAATGTCATATCCATCCACAATTACAAAAAAGAAAAAGGCTGATTTTCATTCCCGTCTTTTCAGACGGATTTCCAAAAATTTTCTTTATACCAATCTTGACCTGACAATAACGAAAACAACAAACAGTCAACCAAATCAATGAAGCCTTTCTCAGATGATGACCCTTCATACATGCTGCAATTGATTTTCATTTGTGTAGATAAAAAACACACCGTCTATGAAGAAAGAGTTGGCAGTTGTTATGAAATTCTTTATCAGTGAGAAAAAACTGGAATGCTGATTTTTTGACATCATCGATATAACTGATGGGGTGGCAAAAGGCTTCTTCCTGACAATGAAGCGCGAATTTGCAACACATGTCTACGGTTACAACGAACGTTGTGATGGAAAAACACAATTCGTTTCAGACATTAGTAGAAAAAAGGAAAATCCATACTTTGTCATTGTAGAGTGCTCGTGACATTTAATCCACTTTGCGGCATTACATACTTTCCTCAAAATTCCCAATAATTTAGAATATTTGTGCCGTAATATATCTACATACTTCAGTATGAGCATGAAGCGAAGAGTATTACTAAAGCAGTTTCAAAATTACTTTCCGCAGCTAATAAGAGGTGGTTGTCACTTGAAGCTTGTGTCGAGAGTATACTAGAGCTATAAGAAGCCGTCAAATTACACTGAAGCGCCAAAGAAACTGGTACACGCAAGCGTATTCAAATACAGAGATTTATAAACAGGCAGACTACGGGACTGCAGTCAGCAAGCCTATATAATACAAGTGTCTGGCGCAGTTGTTAGATCGGTTACTGCTGCTACAATGGCAGATTATCAAGATATAAGTGAGTCTGAACATGGTATTACAGTCGGAGCACGAGCGATGTGACACAGCATCTCTGAGGCAGCAATGAAGTGGGGAGTTTCCAGAACGACCATTTCATGAATGTACCGTGATTATCGGGAATTTGGCAAAACATCAGATGTCCGACATCGCTGCGGCCGGTAAAAGATACTGCAAGAAAGAGACCAACGACGACTGAAGAGAATCATTCAACGCGACAGAAGTGCAACCCTTCAGAAATTTGCAGCAGATTTCAATGCTGGGCCCTCAACATGCGTCAACGAAAAATCATCGATATGGGCTTTCGGAGCAGAGGACCCACTCGTGTACCCTAGATGACTGCATGACACAAAGCTTTACGCAGCGCCTGGACCCGTCAACACGGGCAATGGACTATTGATGACTGGTAACATATTACCTGCTTGGACGAGTTTCGCTGCAAATTGTATCAAGCTGATGGATGTGTACGGGTATGGAGATAACCTCATGAATCCAATGCACCCTGCATGTCAGCAGTGGACTTTTCAAGCTGATGTAAGCTCTGTAATGGTGTGGGGTGTGTGCAGTTGGAATAATATACGTGTAGCTACGACTCTGACAGGTGACACGTACGTAATCATCCAGTCTGATCACCTACATGCATTCATGTCCATTGTGCATTCCGACGGACTTGGGCAATTCCAGCAGGACAATGCGACACCCCACACGTCCAGAATTGTTACAGACTTGCTCCAGGAACACTCTTCTGAGTTTAAACACTTCCGCTGGCCACCAAACTTCCCAGACATGAACATTATTGAGAGTACCTGGGACGCCTTGCAACGTGCTGTCCAGAGGAGATCTCCACCCCCTCGTACTCTTAAGGATTTTTGTACAACCCTGCAGTATTCCTGGAGTCAATTCCCTACAGCACTAATTCAGACATTAGTCGAGACTATGTTGTGTTGCAGCATTTCTTCGTACTCGCGGGGCCCTACACGATACTAGGCAGGTGCATCATTTCCTTTGGCTCTTCAGTGTATTTGTCAAAAAATTAATTTTGAGGACCTCTCTGTCACTAATGATTCTACCTTTAACAGTCTTAATAATCGTTACAGTAATGCATTATTACACTTCATGAGTAACCAATGATTTTAATACCTTCTTTTAATCAAAATCACCACAACTCTACACACTTTCTGAGATATTCCAAACCGTTATGTGCATCTTCGTCAAAAGAGTGAACTTGCCGCCTAGATTGATTTAAGCAGCCTTATTAAACTGAATGTCGCTAAAACAGAAATTCACCCAATTGGACTGGAAGCATATGATATACTGGAAGACTTAAAGGCAAAAGTCGCAATATAAGAACTGAACAAACTTTGTGAAAGTTGCCCAAAATTTTATCTCCAAATAACATTGCAGATGCAACAGCGGTTCGAATTCAGTGAGAGTATTTTCGATTTATTAAAATGTATAGATCACAAAGTAGTACGATATCAGGAGGAACAGTCTGTAAAAGATGTGTTTAGCGATCTTAATTTTTTGGTGACGTAAATCAACATGCAAAATGGAGACAATAAATGGAAACGTGAAACTCTCATCAAGACCAAGGATTTTGGGTTTGAAGGTGAGGAACAAATTTAAAAAAAACTACAGAAGAAATTTGTAGGAATATAGTTCTAAGCTGATACATTATCGTGGTTATTTTATTTAGGAACACCGAAAATGGTCATTTCACTTTTACTAGCAGCTCCATCTTCAAATACTGAGGTAGAAAGCTTATTCAGCGTTCCCAAAAATGTAAAAATAGACAAAATTAAATAGACTTACAACGAAATCCTTAAGGGGATGCTTAATTTAAAAAAAGAAAAAACTGGGAGAGCGAACAGACAATTGCTAAATTTTAGAACTCAATAGTGCCGCGCTAAATCCAGCGAAAAGAAGTAAAAGCGACGTTTCAGCTTCTGAGCCTGTAAAGAGTGGGCATTTATTTTGTACTCGTACATTAATGGGGATTTTCGCCTTGTTACACGCAGTAGGTTACACTTACTAATCTTGAGACATAACTGCCAGTCATTACACCATGCATTTATTTTCAGCAAATCCTCAATGATTTGTTCACGACTTTCGTGTGGTGCTACTTTCCTTTAGACTACAGCACTATCGGCAAACAGTCTAAGGTCACGGTCAATACCATCAACCAGATCGTAAAAACCGTAAAAAGCAGAGGACCTATTACGCTGCCCTGCGGCTCACCTGAAGTTACGCTTGTTTCTGTTGAAGTCACCCCGCTCAGGACGACATACTGCTTCCTGTCTGTTAGAGAACTTTCTATCCAACCGCATACGTCATCGGATAGACAGTAAGCGCCTATTTTGTAGCAAGCAACAATGCGGAACTGCATCGAACGCCTTCCGAAAGTCGATAAATATCGTTCTAGGTACGATTTATTGTAATTAGTATTAAAATTAAACGTCAAATAATGGCTTACTGGCGGTTAAAGGTTTCATTTTCTCTAAGTTACAGCACAGTGACAAAAACCCTCCATCGTCATCATGTTATAGTGGTTTTCAGCGAGGAATAGCGAAGCTGATACTGATAGATATTGAATCTAATTCAACTTCACTTACATAATTATGCAAAGACTATACATAGTGATTCAAGTTATATGAAGATTAGCACATATTTGGATGTTTCTCACTTGTAGCGAGAACCATTAAAGTTTTTGTTGAGAGTTGGGTGAAGTTATGTGACCATGGTGATCAAGATTTTCCTTGGCTTTCTGCTGACTGGTCCGATTCTGCTAGTTATTTCAGGGCTTGAAAACTAACTAAAAATAGCTCCTTTTAAATGTATTTTATTAATACCTCTAAAGTATGGCACCTCCCTGAGACGATAACTTGACCACAGTGTTCTCAGGTTCTGATGGGGCAATTGATGACAGTAATACATAATCCTGAGGCTACTAAGACCCTCTGTATAAAAGAACCGTCATACCTTTAAGAAAGGATTCGACTGGCTGTATTCTTGTTTAGGGAACGTGAGAGGAAGTAGGTGGTACATGATGACGAGATGACTCTGGTCGAAGACGGGCGGTGGGTTTGGCGCTTCTTGGCACAACGCAGAATGGGCCTATCTATGCCTCCCGGTTGGCTTCTACGGCAGCTGCTGGTAATGAAGAGTTCGGTCAAGAAAGCAGTGCTTGGCGAGTCGTGTCGGTGCGGCTGCGGTCTCTGCAGATTGGAGAGAGTAGCGTTACCCACTCGTCGGTCCTAAGCGGGCTGTTCAAAGTATTTTTACCTCGAACGCAGTAGTCCGGTTCACGGGGTAGTCACCTAGTTTAACAGATCGAGTCACTGGCAAACTTAGCAGCCGGCGGCAGCCAGCAGTCACGACGCGGGTTAGAGCATCAGATGCCGGTAGCTGGTGCAGCCGTTGCGGGGGAGATAGCTATCAGCGGCAGCCCGCTCGGAATCGCCCCGGCCAACGCTTCAATGGTCAGTTACCGCGCCCCGATGGTCGCTGCTGGACTCTGCGTGGGTCCACCTGCGGCGTCCCACATCACGTCAGCAGCCAGCACACCATTAGTTACACTACACATCGACCAGTTTACTACTAAGATAAGCGGAAAATCTTGAAGTTAAAACTGAGTAAGACAGCATGGTGTGTTGTTTTTAATATGTACGTAGTGTGCTCTGTTCTGTACCTTAAGTAGTGTGCTTTAATTGTGTTCACCTGTGCAGTTCATTAAACTGTATGGTTTGTATACACATATACGTATAGTTACTCATCAGATGACGTCACACACACTATAGTGATAACGCAACTTATCTCGGGCAGGTTACACAGTCCTTTCTTTTGGAAATATTATTTGAAGATTTAATGTCCGCAATATGAAAAACAGCAGAGAGCGGTGTGAAGCACCGTACTCCCTTGCATGTTCGCAAAACATCTCAGTTCTTTTTGCTTTGCAATTTCATTGAAATTAATACTGCTTTAATGTCATTGGTATGCGTAGAGAAATATTATTGTGTGGAATATTTATGAGTGATCGTTTCATAGTAAGCTAATTTTTGTGAATTTACGTAGGTGAGATACAAGATAGCTTTTATGCGACATCCACAAGAATTTAACGAAACCTGCTAGTAATCTTTCCAAATAAATTAAAATGACACTACCTAACATTATGTGTGGTGTCTGTTTGTTCTATATCGTGTCTCTCTACCACTTTCGCGCAACGATGGTCTGAGCGTGTTTTTTTAGGGAATTGTCTAGTTTGAACCTGGGACCTGTTGCTGGTAAGGAGACGCCAGACCACACACAACATGTAGAATTCAGAAGAGTTCAGTGAGACTAGCGATGATATAACCAAATACTTAATGATTTCAGCGTCAGCTCCACTGTACTCCCTGTAAAAGAATCTTAATACTAACTATATTTAGTGGAAGGGGTTCAAGGCTTTCCTATTTTTAGTTAGCTGGTAAAATAACGTCGAAAAAGCAGTTAAGTTTACCATTGGAAATTTTATTCTACTCAGAAAACATTGTTTATAAATTGCACTATTGATAAAAGGAAATGTTTTAATACGGGATGGTAAAAACCAACTGCGTTCAACAAAAATGTGAACGAATATTCCCTGAATGGGTTTCCAAGTTCTACAATGGATCGAAGGATGACCTATGCCAGATCACATCTATAATCTAGGTTTAAATTAAGTTTCACAAGAGAGAAAACTATCAAAATGGTCTACAGTGACCCTCAATTATCTTTAATTACTTATCTAACTTGTTGTAAATTACAGTGGCTGATGTGGCTTCTCATTAATTATATAACAGAAAAATCATTGCGTTTCAGATTTTTACTTCAAGTGGCAAATGTGAACACCATGTGCTTTAATTGACGATCAACACTAGTATTACGCAGAAAGGGGGTGTAACAGATGAGACTTCTGCAGATCTGAGTGAAGCTTTATGCGCTGTTTTGCGGCATCGCGAGCGTTCATTACCTTGTCAGTGTTCGTCAGGGGGTGGCGGACAGCACAGCTCCGCTAACCTCGCCATCTCGGAAGCCACTCTTTCCTAACTTCTCCTTACTACAATTAACCGAAGTTGGTTTTAAAAAAAAATATCTGGCTGTGTTTTCATCTGACCAATCAGGGTCTCAATGTTAACCTTAAGCTCCGCCTACAAAAATTCTGTCCATCCAATGAGAAACGTTATACTTTTAGTGGTGGGGCAATGTTTTTAAAGTTTGCAACGTAACAGAGACGCGAAAAAGTCTCACGCTAAAACTTGCAGCTGGTGTGGTCCTTTTAGCGTTATCGTAAGATCTATACTGTTCTTCTGGAGGGCTCTATCTTTTAGCATGGGCTGGGGGGTGGTCCTAACGTAACAGAGACGCGAAAAAGTCTCACGCTAAAACTTGCGGGTGGTGTGGCCATTTTTGTGTTATCGTAAGATCTATACTGTTCTTCTGGAGGGCTCTAGCTTTTAACATGGGCTGGGGGTGGTCCTAACGTAACAGAGACGCAAAAAAGTCTCACGCTAAAACTTGCATCTGGGGTGGTCCTAGTGGTTAGCTGGCGACGTGGGTGTCCAGTCCGTCCCTTATCGTAGGGCCTTCTAACTTAACACGGTTCTGCTCTCGGCTTATGTTCTCGTTTCTCCCCTCAGAACTGCGTCTCTCTCACGGTGGGAAGGTATGACATGCATTTAGGCATCCTTGTGTTAGTCTGTGGTATTCCGTTTCCTCACTCGTTACTCGTATTACTTTGGTTAATTTAATGTCACGATTTATTCGGAGCAATGTGACATACTACTGGATTTGCTTATCATGTCAGGGTTTTCATGGAAGGTGTTGGATTTGCCTGACACCTTACAACTGAAGTCAAATAATATAATTAAGACGCGAACTTTGTAAGCTATTCCGGCAGCTCTGTGCCCTTTAATACAGACAATACTCGAATAAAACGCTGCGGCCTTGCAAATGGCCGACAACAATCAATCATTGGCTCGCGCTGTATTGTGCATTACAATACTCTCAAAAAATAAGTTACTAGTTTCCTCCATGTAGGGATGCTGAAAATACATCAGTAAAGTTTTCAAGAGCAAATAAACACATATATTTAACCAAAATGAAATGTAAGTACACTTACAATGTCTCTCATGTCTATCCTCATCCAAGATCAAGATCAGAGTAGTCAGTTACTTAAAATGATTCGACTGTTTCACAGCTATTAATGTTTTAACATAGAACAAAGAATGATATACATAATATATCGATACTTTTTTAAATACAATTAAGTTGAATGATATATGTTAATTATGTACTTTTTACGCATGTCTTTCAAAAATCATAAAAGTCTTAATTCACTGCACTGTTCGAAATTCTATATGAATAAATATTCTTCTCTCCAGCGCAGCCAGTACAATGCAGAAGGAAGACACTGACGAGGGAGGCTTTGAAGAGACCTGGGGGGGATTTTAGCAAAGATAAGACGAGTAATGAAACAATAATCAGTGCTATGGACTTTGACATAAGTGAAATTGTGAGGGTTGGTAGAGTGAGATGGTATGACTGATCTGTAGATGAGTGATAGGGACTCATTCTCGAGACTTGATCAGCAGCTAGTCTGTGTAGTGGATATAGCTCTTACGTGTCAATAGTCTCCAAAGAAGGGGACGGTTAGATGGGAAGTAGGCCTGGGAAGGAGGAGGGGCCTAGTTTATGTACTCTCATACACAGCATGTATAAGGAAATAAGAGCTAATATTCCTGCTGAATTGGTACTCCGTCAGGAGCTGCTAGCACCAGGACCACAACATAGTAATAGAAAGAGGGTCAGAATTTGTCGTCGAAGAAGACCTTTTTATTTCTGTTGCGATTGATTTCAGTCACTGTGCATCCATCATCAGTGCTAATATTAAAGCCCTGTGGACTCATAAATACAAGCATAAAACTTCAGTATCTGCAGATAAGAATGAAGAGTACTTGTAAGACCAAAGGTACAAATGCAGTGATTGAAATCGATTGAACCGAAATAAATATTTCTACTCCAACGACCAATGCTAACCCTCCTTTTGTTATTAATGAACTAATAGTTTTGTGTTGGAAAGATTAGAAGCCGATAAAGACAAGCTTTTAGGTTTTGTAATAAATACGCTAGGATTGAAACTAAAAACTGACAATAAATCGCTCAGGGGACAGAGCTGTCAGACGGTATCTAAATTTGGTAGAGTTAAGCGTTAAACTGGATTCTACTAAAACTGAATGATAAGATGGGTGCTGGGTAAGTTGGAAACTATCTGTACATTCTTAAAACCTGAGCCGGAAACTCAGAGTCGTTACATTAGAACAGAGGTAAAAGAAAATCTGAAAACTATTTAATCAATAATAATAATGCTGAGGAAGAGATGGCTTTTAAAAGCAATGCCTGTAAATAATATATGATTACAGGTCTTGATACTAATTTGGATTCTTGTGTTAAGTATTTCTGTGATAATTATATGAGAATCAAGACTTATGTGAAGGAAGCCTACGTTATGAATGTGTAACGTGTAAACTGTTGGGACGAATATTGGCTGTGAAGGGAACGAAGCTTAGTTGTAGTTGACGGCGGATAGCAACACGCGTGCCACGTTTGGTGGAGGTGCTATATGTGTCGCAGGAGGAGGGTACAGCACTTACCACAGGCATCACGAAGCGTTACTAATGCTGTCTCCCTCTTCCATAACATTATACAAGGTTATAGAAACTTCCATTTAGTCAACAAGACATTACAGTTGCATTTAATGGTGTTTGTGACTTTATCACCTTTTGCTTTTTCTTACCTGAGGGAGTAAGCCACGTTCCTTACTTATTTAATATGAGGAATGGTGTTAAGAAACATTTAAGTTGTATTTCTGGCAGAATACGCAGACATTGATTTAAATCAGCTGATATAATTAACAAAATAAAAACAGTCTTAGGAGTAGTAGTTGTAACGTCTAAGAACTATACAATCTCTAATTTAAATTTTAATTTGATGCTGTAACCCACTTGCCATTCTATCGAAAGGGAATGTAAAAGAAAGGAAGAATGTTCGATAGCATTATTTTATAGTATGTACGACAGGGTTTATCCATGAACCTTCGTCCATATTTGGTAATTTTATGAGAAAATGTTTTATGTTAACTAAGAAATTGGAAAAGGTACTAAGGTTAGGTATTTAGTAATAAAGTAAAGCATGGTCACCATTGATCCCTGTTTCTTTTGAAAAACAGTTTAAAAGGAAGGATCTAATGATTGTTAGTGTTACTGGAAATAAAGGGACTCAGTGGAGACCTCAAATATTTTGCTTTTGCAGTAGTTGACTAGTGACAAGCCGATCTCTGGAGGAAGATATGATATGCCAGAGCGGAACGTAGCAGAGTACAAGTGTGTCGGCAAAGTCTAAAATACACTGGTGTAGAAAATTAAAGCAATAAACCGCTATTTCTCGGTCCTGTATCTAATTCACGATATAGTCATACAAACCGTCAACTTATGTCCGTACTATCATGTTCTGTACGGAAGATAGCTTTCCAGTCAACGGATAACCAGGGAATCTACCAAACAGGTTTGTGTTTTCGGGGTAGCTCTGCAAGAAGAATGGGCCTTATTGCCTCAACATAATATTGATGACACATGTCCCGTCGTTGTGGGGCCTGTATTGCTGACAGAGGTGGCCACACTTCACACTGAGCACATTAACCATGTGTCAGAATGTGTGTGCAAAGCCGTTAAGCTGGAAAAAACGAAGAAGGTAGTTGGGCAACTGGGGAGAGTAATATGACATACTGAATTAATAACTGAAAAGTAGTAACAGAATAATAACAAGACCGCATTTAACTGACTGAGTGACACCACTTTAATGATGATCATAGTTTACACTGGTATGATTTTGTGACAAAAAGGGTTCTATTTATGTAACTACAGTATATAATAGATTATGTATATCTGTGGAATGAGCAGTATGGGATATTGAAGTAGATTTACACGGAGAAGGTCAATAATGTTGACCTAGGTGGATGCTAGTAACCTCCACTCACCAGTCACCTTAGTGTGATTAATCTAGACCCACAGATGCGTAACGGTTTGCTTATGGCAACCGTCCACTTTTAGTTGCATCAGCCAGCCATGCACGACAGTTTACTAATAATGTTACAAAGAAGGAAAACTGTTGAGGGGACAACAACCGTCCGATCTGGGGCAACGTTAGATATATTAATGGATTTGAAAAATCTTTCAGAATTACTAGCCTACCTAAATTGGTGCTGCGCCACTGAAACGACCGGAGTCAGCCAATAACAGAGGGTAGCCGACACTCCAGAGACAATACAATGCATATCTAAGAATCCCCGTAAATGCTGGCTGGAAACTGAAGCTATAAATAAAAAGTGTTTGTGTATACACTAATGAAATTTATAAAATATATCCATCAAAATTTTAGAAGAATAATTATGTACGCAGCTACAACAATAGAAGAAAATTGCTGACGATGTACAGCAGGAACCAGCCACAAACTGGTTTTACGTTTTATTGAAAAAATACCGTTTCTGATTTCCAATGGATACAGTTCATCATAAGACTGCTTAGATACTTCTTTACTAAAGAAGTTAACCCCTCAAATGATGAATATTATCAACTGGAAACCAGTAACTATACTTTTTCAATAACACATGAAACCAGTTTGTGGCTGGTTGCTGTGACCATCAAAAATATGTGTCACGTAAGTCACGGTCTCCAACCGCGTTTTTATTAGACAAAATTGTAAGGGAAGAAAGATCACCTTCGTTATTCATTACTGTAGCTGTCAGTGGTTCAGAAACAATATGCAAGAACAAAAATCTTGTTTATTGAATAGCAAAATTCTCACAGATATCAAAGAAAAGTCTACATGTATTCTAAAATAATTTCTTTCGGACATCTGTGCTGCTGCATAATGAATTTTCAATTAATAACAGTTAATACGAGCAGTACAGAAGAAAGGCATGTTTACTTCATTGTTGACTATTTGCATCGCTGTATATAAATGACGTAGTGGACAACACTGGACATTCCATAAATTTTCTTTCAGGTGATGCTGCCTTATACAGAGAAGTCACAAAGCTAGAAAATTGTAGCAGAATGCGGGATGACTTGCAAGTGCTCGTCATTTAGTTTAGGGAATGGCATTTCAGCACAACATAACCAAATGCAACGAACTGCGCATTAACAGGCAGAAAAATCTATTATTCTAAGATTACATGATTGTAGAACAATCATTGGTAGCAGGCATATCCATTATACAGAGCACAAAGGGTACAGACATTTTTATTAGAGACTGAGATCAATGTACTGAACAACATTACTTCAGTATTTACTTCATTTACAGAATAATAATTTCAGATATGAGGATTTTTAGGTTGGTTGGTACCTGCAACTTCATGTGACAATATCAATCCATTAATGCTTATTTTCCCGGAGGCGACACTCCATGTGTTGAAATGTGTATGTGTGGACGCAAAACAGCCTGTATTCACAGCCATAGTCCACTTAGTGGTCCAGTTAGGTCCATGCAGAAAACATCATTTAATAAAATATGTGACATGTTCGTGAGAAGACTGTTCGATGCAGAGAACAGCAACCAACACACTGATGTGTGTATGTGGTAAGGTATCGCATAAGACAATATCTACACTTATGCACATCACACCCTGTATATCACATAGAATGCTTGCAGAGCGATTTAAAGTGGAACGACACACAAAAATAAACGCAGGTAAGGCAGACGTTGGACTAATATTTATTGGAAGAATACTCAGTAACAGTAGGCCTCCCACGGAGACAGTAGCATGTAAAACTCTCATTTGACCAATACTAGGATACTCGTCAGTCTGTGATCTGTATCAGACAAGACAACTAAAGTACATTAGCATATTGTTTTTCTTTGTAAATGTTTATTGTATATTCATGTTTTTCTGACAAGTTCTGTGTCCCAGAGGATCTCCTCGGTATGAATCTGCTGGAACGGAGAGGACACCTAATCCAATCAGGAAATACAGAAGATACAAAGAAGAGCAGTGCGTTTCGTCACAGGTTCATTCAGTAAGCGCGAAAGCGTCATGGAGGTGCTCATCCAATCCTAGTGGCAGATGCTACAAAAGAGGCGTTGTCCACCATAGTGCGGTTTACTGTAAAAATTACGCTCGTATAAGTTCCTAGAAGACTCAACCAATATATTGCTTTCTCCAGAGTATATTTCACAAAAAGACCATCATGCTAAAATTAATGAGATTCGATTTCACGGAGTCTTTCCGCAGGCTGTCCGGGAAATGGGGGAACTGATAATGGTACACAAATTACGCTTCAGCACACTCCATAATATGGCTTGTGGGGTATAGATGTAGCTGTAGTTGCAGATGTACCATGGTTGCTAACAAGGACAAGTACGAGGTGAGTCGAAGACTACTTTAATGCTTTTTATGATGTAGAAATTTATTGAGATAGCTTACAGAACCAGTAGATGTGTCATTTTTTGGCAAACAACCTCAATTATGATTCACGTAATGCATCAGTACCCCACTCCACCACCAGGAGCGACAGCATAGTGCACAGCGTAAATGGCTACTTTCACTGATGCTCATTGTAGTAGTAGTAGTAGCTTTATTCGTCGGTAGATCTCTTTTTACGAGGATATAGGACATGTCAAAGACTTTACAAGTTTAGACCAATTTAAATTAAACTAATTCGTATACACATACATTTAGAGACGTCTAGTTAGAGACAGTCATTAGAGTTACTACTGGTATATAATACTTCTTTTACAAATAACTTGTTAAGTAATGTAGTGCCTCGTTGTTTACTCATATCCCACTATCAGTCACTGTAGACACCATACACACATTTTTCATAACACTTCACTCACTGCACACTCTCTGGGCCATTTTCTGTACCGCAGCTTCCCATTTGCTATCCTGAAAAACTGAGTCAGCATCCCTCTGTAATGAGTGAGATGCTGAGCTCAGAAAAAGGAAGAGGTATTAATATTGTGCTATGCATAGCTTATGGGTAAGTTTTTCTAGAAAAGGGAAAAAGAAGGGAAAAATGTAGTGTGAAGGTTTTATGTGGAATGTTGGATGTTTTATAATATCATTATTATTTATTTTTATAATTTTTTGCCAAACCCCCAACTCTATTTTATCTAAGTAATCATTCAATGTATGAAATGTATTGCATAACAGGGACTTTGCAGTTGTCCTTCCAAATAAGTGTATTTTTGCAATTTCTTTAACCTTTTATTGTAATTTATTGGACAGTTTTATTCTTTGGTAGAAAATGCTGTTTTGAGTTTTATGTTTGTTTTTTCTTGGTAAATGTAAGTTGAGTCTAGCACTTGTTCCGTGATCATGGACAGAGCTGTTTGTGCAGTAATTACCAAAGTTATTTTTGATGTGTACAACTGACTCACACAGAACAGTTAAAATCACCAATGTTTTGAACAGATCTTTACCATGAGTTCGACTGCTGTTATTGGCTATCATTCTTATGGTTCCTTTCTGGAGTTAGAAAATTGTGTTCATATTTTGTACATCTGTTCCCCAAAAAATAATGCCATGAATTGAATGTAGCCAGAAGACAATGCATGTTACACACTGATGATGACGTTCTGTTTGCAGGTACCTTTGTGTGTCCACACCACTTCAACTCAGAATCAATACTCGTTCCTAGAAATTTTGCATTTGTTACACTGTCTATCGAGGTGCCATCTACATTTAGTTTAACATTGTCATTTTCCATTTTCGAACTGAAATTCATGGCATTAGTTTTCTTTATGTTCAATGTCATTTTGCTTATTGACCAATTATAAACTTCCTTGAGAATTTCATTTGCTTTTTCTGCAAGGAATTCTCTTGTTTTCTCAGTGACTATAATATTGCTGTCATCAGCGAAGAGAATTTTTTCACCATGAATAACACTACTGGGTAAGTCATTGGAGTATATTAAGAATAGTATTGGTCCTACTATGCTACCTTGCAGAACCCCTATATTAATACATTTTGTTTCTGATAAGTGTTTTACTAAACGATTAGATCCATTTGAAGTATTTGTACCCTATCTGCTAGGTATGATCGAAACCAGTCATTAGCTACTTCTCTTATTCCTAATGCTTCTAATTTATTTAATATAATCTTGTGGTCGACTGTATCAAAGGCCTTAGAAAGATCCAAAAACATGCCTCTGACACACTTATCTTTCTCAAGAGAATCAAGTACATCTTTTGTGAGTTCTTCTATGGTTGACTCTGTATTTTTGACACTTCAGAAACCAAACTGTGATTCACTTAAAGGATTGTATTTATTCAGGTAATTCATTAATCTGTCTTTCATACTTGCTACTATTATTTTTGAGAATGATGACAGCACGGAAATGGGGCTGGTAATTTTCTATATCTTATGAATTACCTTCCTTAAGAAAAGATACAGCTCTTGTCCAAATTGTGACAGCAAGGAAATGGGCTGGTAATTTTCTATGTATTCTGCATTACCTTCCTTAAGCAGAGGTACAACTCTTGCCCATTTTAACTGCTATGGAAATGTCCCTGATGTGACGGATTCATTTATTATATTTGTTAAGAGGCTTTGTATAATCTCTATACATTGTTTTGGTACACACACTGGTACTTCATCTAAGCCTACTGACGTTTTATTTTTTACTTTTCGAACAGTTTTATTGACTTCATGCTCTGTGGTTGGAAGTAACATCACAGTACGTAGTGCAACATTAGTTAAGAGTGTTATATTTGTTTTGGGGAATTTTTGCTGTAACTTATCTGCAGTACTTGAAAAATGCTCGTTTACATAGTTTGCTAGGTATTCTGGATCATTTATTACGTTATCCCCATCGCTTAGCATTATGTTATTCTGCTTATGTTTGCCTCTCCCCGTTTCCTTTTTTATAACATCCCAGACTGCTTAGCTTTTATTCTCTACATTATATATTATTTTATCATTAAATGACTTTTTTGCAGCACGTTCCTACAGGTGTTTTTGTATCTATGATAGAAATTTAAGAATTCTGTATCATTGCGACTCTTTTTCATTTAGCTGAGGCATTTCAATGTTTGTGAGGACTTCTTAATACCTGCTGTTATCCACTTGTTTTTGTGAGACGTTGATACAAACATGCATGCTTCTGGAAATGCCTTTTCAAGGTTCAGTTTAAATAATGTAGAGAGTTTAGAAAATGTTATATTCACATTGCTTTCTTTATATACTTTATCCCAGCTTTGATTCGCTAGTTCTTTTGAAAAATCTTATATCTTGATTTCTGATAGATGTCTTTTGTAGGCTTGTAGTTCAGGGAATGATTCGATGCCTGATTTTCCTGTTACTATTTGACAGAGATGGTCTGATAGTCCGAGATCGTTTGCAGTTACATCACAGTTTTCCCTGCCGTATTTGTGGCCATAACGTCAATTACTGATGCAGTTATTGTAGTAACCCTTGTTGCACTATTGACCAATAGGGACATGCCAAAACTTTGAAGGATATTTATGAGGGTGCTGCTGGATTCATTTATGATATTAGTGTTGATGTTGATGTCCCCACACAGAATTATGTTGACCTTTGTACTTAAGACTTTATCTAGAACTTCTGTTAATTTACTGAAAAAAGTCTCCACACTAACACTGGGAGATCTATACGCATACAAAATGATTAATTTCTTGGTGATTTCAAGCCCTGTTAATTCAGTAGATGATATTTCAAAGTGTTTGTCTCCACTTACTGTACTGAGGTCATGTCTTGATTTGAACTGTGTTCCTTTTCTGATATAATGATCCTCCACCCCTTGAAGTAGCTCCGCACTAAGAGTTTCCCCATTCATGCAATGATAATACTACATGTTGGATTTCTGTGTCTCTGCACCAGTGCTCAGTAACACAAAATACTTATTAGTTCAAAGGTTGGAGCTCAATTTCTAACAGCTGAATTTAATTTTTATAAAGTGCATGTTTTGGTGGAGGATCGTTAAGACTGTGAAATGCCCCACGTTGCCCTTTACAATTGTTTGTATTTCTTTGTTAAATCCGGTATGTGTGATATTTGGAGTGTTAAAATCTGTCTTGTTAGTGATGTTTCAGTATTTTTTAAACTGCTGGCGTTACTCTTTAAGCAGGGGAACCTGTTGTCTGTGCGTTTTGGTTTCAAAAACCGAACTCTGCAATATCTGTTCGACGTAAATATCACACCGAGTACGCTAAAGAACTTCCAGGCAGGCCTAAAATTTACTCTTTCACAAGAACTTCATTGAGATGGGTTGTTTACTGTGACATGATACATTTTGCAACGAGTGTGGTAAGTTTGCCGGATCACAAATTGTAGTCACATTGAACCAAAATAACACTTGAAACTTTTACGTGAAACTTGAGGTTGTTTGCTACAAAATGACACATCTACCGGATCTGTAAGCTCGCAATAAATTTCTACATCATATCAAAACTGTGAAGTCCTATTTGACACACTCTGTATATTCCTTTTTACTCAATTCACTGAACAACGAAAGTGCTCCGTAAAAGGCCAAGATGCAGCCATACTCACAAGTAAATCATATAAACACAGCCTGTAAACTGACTTATTCCACGACATACGTCATCCAAATGATGGTAATTGCAGAAAGAGTGAAGCTATTGAGACAAGCCGTGAACAACACCTAGAATTCCCAGTCGGTAAGATAAATGCCCGCAAAACCCGAAGATCCGTCCTCCAGCCAATGTGCACCAAAGAATTTAATTCTGTCAGGAATTTAGCTTTCTTGCTGTAACGTCATGTATCATGTAACTGCTTGATGGTGGTAACCGTAGCAAAAGAAAGTTAGTCGACTCATAAGCGAAAAAGTGACAAAATGATAAATATATATATTGATTTCCAGCAGGTCATTATTTGCATGCTTATAGAAGACTTATAACCCGCTCCTTAGCTTACACAAGAGAAGTCGAAAATGAAAAACAGTCAGGACAATGGTCGTGTATTCATGGATGACGACCTACACCAAGGCGTTTGTTGGTTCCCTTACTGCATCAGTTCACTGCTAAAGGCCATAACGTTGCAAATCGAGTGTTCAGTGCAATATAACGCCTATGGTCACATTCCGCATGGCTGATGTTAATTGCAGGGAGACTGCAGTAAAATCGCCAGGGGATGCGCACATACGTCAAACGCAATCGGACTACGTTCAGCTGATTTTGGCGGCTGCGGCTGACAGCAGAACTAATGGATTGTAGCTAGTCAGCGGACGTTGCTGCGGCAGCAGCAGTGAGAGTTATATCCGCAGTGCTGCCCATCTCCCTGACCCGTATCCTCTGCGTTCCATTCTATTAAACATCAGAAATATGTGAGTATATCCATTATGACCTCAACCACACTTCATACGAAAAAATACATAATTATTTAAAAATATGTCACAATTTGTGTCCACCATCGTAATATTCATGTTTCAGTAAATCCATACATATTATAAAGGTGTATGTAAGGACGTGTGTATGTATGTTCCACATATCCTGCTAAACTACTGGACCTATTTGAACCAAATTTTGTACATGTATCGCCTTCGGTCTGTAAAGAACCACCAGTTTATCCATTATTTGTGAATGAGAGCACTTCATGATTTGCAACCAACTTTGCACATAATTTCAAATCTCTACGAAACATTTTCAAGCTCACACTCCCCGCAGAAGGATACAAGGAAAAAATTTTTGCCACTTGCTAAATTTTCGCTATTCGTGCAGTAAAACTGCAGTATTAGTGATGACCTTTCAATTTATTACTTCATTACTACTAACTCTATTTGCAACAAATTTTGTTGACAGTGTCCACACATACCACTGGATGTACCTACAAAGTTATATCATTGTACGACACATAGCTAAGTGCGTGAAAACGAAACTACACGGAGAAAGGAGCTTGATATACAGGTGAAATATGTGTACCAATATGTGTGAAATATACATGACATACGTGTATGCGAACCAGTCCACCGGTAAATAGCTCCTCCTAACCCCTAGATTGATTTCAACCTAACTTGGTGCACAAACGAGTATTACCTATTACCTGGAAAGAAATATTGTCCGGGTAAGAATCAGCAACCACGTATTGGGGTGGGTGCGATAACGTGGAGAGAAAAGGGGGAGGGGCACATGGACAGACAGAGGTGGAGGAGGAGGAGGAGATGGACAGAGACTTGGGCGAAATGGACATAAAGGGAAGAGGAGGAGACATATATGGAGAGACGAGAGGAGGAGATGGGCAGAGATGGGTAAGAAGGAAGTGGATTGATAGAATACTGGAATAAATACATGTCCGGACAATGCCGGGAACTCAGCTAGTCAGTGAATATGGAAAAGAAATATTCGACACAAAGCGTAAGTAACTTAGCGAAAAAGAAAAGCAAATGGTCAAAAGTGAGAATGGTGCCATTTCTGCAAAGTGAAACATTGTGTGCTGCCTCCTTTCATCCCCAAAAAGCCAAAATTTTCTCAATAAAATTTAATTTTTCGTGTTCTTTTGGTAACGTTGTATTGTGGAATTCATTACATCCATGAGTGTAAATGCTCCAGTGGAAGATAACGTCTGCGGGTGCGTAAACATTGTGCACATCAGTGAAAAAAGATTCTCCATTAAATTTACTAATCTGTGTGTGTTCGTTAATTTTGCATTGTGGAATTCATTAAAACCTTGACTGTAGACTAGTTGCAGTGTAACAAAGGAAAAGTAGCTGCCTTGTCACTCGTGGGGAAGGACTTTTGCATGGTGAGAAGAGTGGAACGGAGTCCAGTCAGCCTCATGACAACAGCTGATGAGCTCCTCGAATAAGCAGCGTATACTCCACGTTGTGAAAAGCGGACGACGGCGTGTTGAGCAGTGTGCTGAGCGCATGCCGCATTCGAATGGTGCCCTAAGGGAGAGAACGAGCCCGTTGTTTTTCTCACAATAAGGCAATGAATAGTTACATTTTATTGGCGTCTTTCTCTCACTTGAATGTGTCGTAGGGTAACGACATTTTCTCTGACAACTCAGTTACATAACTTGTTGAAGAATACCAGCAAGGTTATCCAATGTTTGTGAAGCATGTTAGCAGGTTTGAATGTTTGATGATTAATCGGTGATGGTTTATAGGGAGAACTATAGAGAGCTATCGGAGAATTAGTGATAGTGTGCAATGAAAACAAATGTAATGAATAAACACGTGGGACCATATTAATAACAGCTGAGGGTAACTGTAGATATTGGGCCAATAACTTGGATGTGGTACGAGTAGCATTCTTCATCTACTGTGACACTATCCTTGTAAGCGAAGACATGAACACTACGAAAAACTATCCAAAACTTTATGATGCAACGTGTTCCACGATATTGCTACAAGAAGTTTCAGTTCTTATTCAGAAGACACCCAGATTTCTTAATTCTGTCTCAGTGGTTGACTTTGTTTTGCATGCTGTGTGCACAAAGTTGCATTCCAAATTGTCTGGTAATTGCTTCAAATATCCCAACACTATGATTTGTAATTAATAAATACTTCCCCAAAATTTGTTTCAAGTTCCACTCTTTAGCGACCATATTGTTGACTTCCGCTACAAATGGTTTCGTAATTTTGACAAATTTCTATGAATGAATTGAACATTATTGTTGCTCTTTCTTGGTTGATAAGCTACATTACTCCAAGGATAGCATAAAAAATTTCAACAACGTACAGCATATAACTCATTGTTGACAGCCGTCTAAATTGGTGTGTTGACTGCGAATGAAAATGGACAAAACAGTTTCGTGCTGTTATTAAAAAGTTTCATTCGAAGGATTGGACTGCTGCACAGACAAAAACAGAATTGGGTGAAGTTCACGTGGACTCTGAACCATCATTGAAGACTATTTTTTGACTAACGAATTTAAATGTGGTTTGACAAGTACCGAAGACAAAACGTGCTCCTGCTGTTCAGTCGAGGCCATCACAAAGGAAACCATTGACAAAATCCATGATATGGTAGCGTATCACTGCCACATAAGAAATTCGTGAGACTGCTGAGACTGTAGACATCTCAACTGAGCGAGAGAATGTTATCCTCCACAGAAAATTGTCTGTAAAGAAATCGTGTTCCATGTGGGTCCCGCGATTGATCACAGTCAACCAAAAGCACATTTGGCACAACATTTCAGCCCAACGTCTCGCGATATTTAATCGCAAGCAGCACGATTTTTTCACCGATTTGTGACTGATGATGAATCCTGTATCGATTATTATATAATAGTCAAAACGATGGACAAAGCCTGGTGAAGGTGCACCGAAAAAGGCAAGGACCATTTTGTCGGCTAGCAGGGTGAGACTCGCGTTTTTTGGCATTCCCAAGAAATAATACTCATAGATTACTTGGGTAAAGGCAGCACCGAAACTGAGTTCTATTATGCTACGCTGCTGGATTGTTTGAAGCTAGCATTGGCTGAAAAAAGACCGAGATTGACACGTGGAAAAGTGCTCTTTCACCAGGATAATGCACCATCCCATACAACAGCGATAACAGTACCTAAAGTGCATGAACTAGGCTTTTAATTGGTTCCTCACCCACCCTTTTCACCAGACTTTGCCCTAAGTGACTTCCTCCTATTCCTTAACTTGAAACTTTGGTTTGGTAGGAAGAAACTTTCATCAAATGAGGAAGTGCTAGTTGTTGTCAACGAGTATTTTGCACAGTTTGACAAAACCTATTTTTCCAATGGGATGAAATAGCTAAACCCAGTGTATATTCCTCAAAGGAGACTATAACGGGAAGTAAGTTGAGTTATTTACCAAACTGACTTCTTTTTTCCTAATCTTGTCAAACTACACTCGTAGAAGTCT
The DNA here is from genome assembly GCF_021461395.2 of Schistocerca americana. Classification (NCBI taxonomy): domain Eukaryota; kingdom Metazoa; phylum Arthropoda; class Insecta; order Orthoptera; family Acrididae; genus Schistocerca; species Schistocerca americana. The sequence goes on along the minus strand of NC_060122.1, from coordinate 570,042,805 downwards.
TACGTACGACACTTCTCAGCTGGCACCTGCAAAACAGAAAAGGAAATACTGTTCGGAAAGTTTCTTATTATGATCGCTAAGTCAGAAATCCAGGGGTAAACTAAAAACCCATTCGGATCTCATGGTGATGGGTGAATAGAAGAATTTTTCGTGAGGGAAATGGGTAAGATAACGTTTAGCAAATACAATACTGAAAATTTCAAAGAATGAGAGGTATCGTAGAAATAGAGACAAATGGGTTACAGTAACATTCAAAACCGATTATTAGAATTAAAAGGAAACAGGCGTGAGATTTGTAGTCACATGAGTGCACTTCAGCTATGACAGCATCATTCAAGCGTACAAATAAGAACCATTATAAACACCACGCTAGGTTAAACGATGAGTTCCTATGAGCAACCGAAATACCAAATTGATTCTTTAAAGATTGAAACGAAATCCGGTAAAGCGCCATTGCACAGATTTAATATGCACTAGACTCAAACTGATGTTCGGGAAATAAATGCGGAAATAAAGCAATTGCATACGTGAAATTCTATGAAACTTTTAGTCCTACGTGACCATAACTTTGTAGTAGGAGAGAAAATAAAAAGCGAAATTACTGGAAAATATTGACTGCGTGAAATAATTAGGAGATACGCACTTCTTGAGTTTGGAGATACAATCTTATTCCAAAAAGCAACAGAAGAAGTTATGCTCAGAGCTACCCGGAATACGCAGGAAGACGGCACACAAAATTTATAAAAAATTCAAATATCGCACTGTAATGGAAGCCCAGGTGTAGAAATAGGCTCAGCTGGGATGAACAGCGAGTTAAATATCAATGGATTACAGAAAAATGAATATACATGCTGTTACACTAAAAATGTGGGTCAAAACGAGACAAAGTGGAAATTAACTGAGACAGTGGTTAAAATCCTACCTAAAAATGTCAAGAGTAATTTATCAAAAGACAAATATAGTTTAGGAAACAAGGACGTAGTTATCGTAGGACAAGATACAATAAATGAGACTTATACAGAGGTACAAAAGACAGAGATCACTCAGGAAATACTCCATCTGTAATACCCAAACGCTTAGAAAGAACGCCAGCTATATGGATTGCTTCGAAGTAAAATTAACACTAAATGTAAATAGGATAAATCATAATGGATGAGACAGACGTGTAGTGAATTTAAGCAATAGATTATCCCAGAAAACGTCGACGCAACGTATCGGAGGACTAAACGTGAGTTTCTAAAAGTAAAAAGTGGGAGTGTTGACCTGCAAGGTTCAGATGACTAACCCCATAAATATCGAAAAAATGGCAGATAGATGTTATCAGTACATCAAACAAAATTATTTGTTACTGGGAATTTTAGTGTGGAACTGAAAGCTTTAATTGTTAAATTTACACATCCTGTGTGCAGGAGAAGTTTTTCCTAGAGCTTAATAAAAGAGGAGAGGAAATTTGGTATGGATAAAATAGATAATCCTGTAACGAGTTATAGTTGAGAATGACACGAGATCACACAAGGTACCAGGAGTGAAGATCTTCAGGGTTACTGAGTGTTGTGGGAGGTATAGTACTAAGGTATTTGAGCTTACGTCAAAAATCTGTAAAATAACTTACTTATTAATAGATTTTGTAAGATATTATTCACTATACAACAGCTTGCCTCACTGTATAGTGTAACATAAAATTTTCGTTCACATAATTCTCAACAGCTTTTTAAATTCATTGGGTTTATTTGATCCTGTATGTAAGACAAATGCAGTTATATTTAGTTACTGCATAAAACTAATTAAAGCATGAAGTAATTTTTGCTGTAAATAATTGTTCATTTACTAATTACGTAGAGTATTGAAAGAATGTCTTACAACTGACAAGAACTAGATTTGATTTCCCTAATTCAGTTTACTTTCACCTCTCCAAGGGACATGACACCTCTGAGAGGATAGTAATGAATAGAAATCTATTGTGATTTTCTGCCGAAAGAGTTCTTGTTTTACAAAAGACTCTCCACTTATTTAGTAGCATTATGGCTTAGTAATTGAATGATTCATATTCCTAAACGTTATCGAATTAAACATAAAGTTGATAACCTCTGGAACTCAATGTCCGGTTAAACTCAGTAGAACCAAACAAGTGTAAGAAAATTTCGGTAACCATCAGACACTGTTCAGTGATGTAATCTCAGCTGATATACATACTTATCCGTCAGCACAAATGATCTTCCGCTGTGGAGACACAGTTCGATTTTACGTTGAAGTTATAAAATCTTAATATGGACTGTAAGATTCATCTATGTTTTCTTCCACTTCCATTGTAAGACATTCCGCAGTCATAGCTTCCCCGTTTCTCGAATTGTAAAGTTTCGCTAATGTGACTTGCGCTAGTATTCCAGTGGATGGAGTTGCTGCTATTACGATACTCGTTGAAAGCGAGTGTTAACAGTCTGCTGTAATCCCAGGTCATATCCCTTAGTTCTTGGCCTTTCGTCATAATTTGACAGTAGCGTGGAGAAACAGCTGGAACAGTTAAAATTGAACAGAGCTCCAGGAACCGATGAAATCCGTATTAGGCTCTGTGCTGAATTATCGGCTTAGTCAGCCCGGCTATTAGTCATAATGTATCGCAGAGGCCTCGAACCAAAAAAAACGGTGCCCAGTAGTTAGAAAAAAGCACATTTCACACCTGTCAACAAGAAGGTTAGTACAAGCTATTCACAAAACTACCGTCCGACATTCCACACACCGATTGATTGTAGAATCTTAGTGCATATTGTTAACTCAAATATAATAAAGTAACTTGAACAGAATTACCAGATCAATTCCAATCAACATCGATCGTGCTTAACGCAACTCGCACGTTTCTCGTATGACATAGTGAAAGCCTTGGATCAAGGTAGACAGGTAAAAGCGTTATCTCCAGATTTTCAAAAAAATATTTGGCTCACTGACGCATCTACGCTTATTATCAAAAGTATGGTCGTACGGTTTATGATGTCATATATTTGTGACAGGAGTGAGGATTTCTTCGGAAGGGAGGACGCAGCATGTTGTCTTGGATGGAGAGTCTTCTACGAATGTACACGTAAGTTCAGGTGTGCCCCACGGTAGTGTTGGGATTCTTGCTATTCATGTTATATCTTGATGATCTTGGGAACAATTTTAATAGTAACTTCAGACTTTTCGCAACTCATCCATTTATCTGTAATAAAGTGCTGCCTGAGAAGCTGCATAAACATTCAATCACATCTCAACAAGATTTCAAAGGGGTGCAAAGACTGGTAACTTGCTTTCATTGTTCAGAAATTTAAAACTATGTACTTCACAAAGCGAGAAATAGTAGTATTCTATGACTTGAATATCAGTGAGTCACATTTGGAATTGGTCAGTTCATACAAATACCACGGGGTAACATTGTACAAAGATGTGAAATGGAATGATCACAAAGGTTCAGTCATGAGTAAGTCAAATGGTAGACTTGGGTTTATTGGTAGAATAATGGGGAAATGCAATCAGTCTGCAAAGGAGATGCATACAAATCACTTGTGCGTCTCGTCCTAGAACATCGCTCAAGTATTTGGGATCCATACGAAATATGATCAACAGTGGCTACTGATTGTGTACAGAGAAGGGCAGCACGAATGGTCCCAGGTTTGTTTGGGTCGTGGGTGTGTGTCATGAAGATGCCGAAGAAACTGAACTGGCAGATTCTTGAAGATAGACGTGAATCATCCCAAGAAAGCCTACTTACGAAGTTTCAAGTAACAGTTTTACATTATCACTGCAGGAATATACTGCAACCTCCTATGTATTGCTCCCATGCGGATCGTTAAGATAAGTTTACATATATGTCAGTACGCGAGGAGTCATTTAAACAATCATTCTTTTTGCACTCCATACGTGAATCACTTATTTGGATGGGCCTACCCTCTGTCATTTACTTCAGAATGGGTTTAAGAGTGTATATGTAGGCGTAGTTGTAGACTGAATTTAGTTTTAGCCTTGCGTCGGTTTTCACCACTTTTTCTAAGTTTGTAAATGACGGACTGATGGTCTGACGGACATGAAATGTATCTAGTCATCGGAGAGCTAGTCGGTGTCATGATCATCCATTTCAAGCAAGATCTGGATAACGCACCTATGTCTCTTCCGATCTGTATCACGTCCTCGAACAAGTCAATAGAAGGATATCACAAACTGTGAGTAACTTAAACAGGCAGCAACCAACGTCAAGTATTTGTAGTCGGTTTTAATCTACGTCATTTATGCTAGGGAGAAGATGAAACGTGTGTATAACTTAACTTTAAGCACTATTCGTTAACACTGGCCTACAAGAACAAAATATGAAATACCCCACTTTCTTTTGACAAAATTTCGCGTAGTTGTACCACCCTTAAAAATATGAAAGAATATCCGCACAAATGCATTAATTTCATGCAAACAGTAGTAAAGGGACGAGTGGATCATTACGACACAGTGGCACGCAGGCAAGCAGCAAATCGAGCCGAGAGGTGACAAGGCAGCTGGGGCAGACGTCGCTGCCTCCCACGTACAACTTTGATGAGCAGGTGGCCGCCGAGCCTCACCTTCCCCCACTCCGCCCTGCCACCACTGAGCCTATATTGCGGCTGCGCGCGTCACCAGTGTCCCAAGTTCCTCGAGTGGTGAAGTGGCAACTCCCCGGAAACATGACCGGCGCAGCAAAGTAACTTCGCAGTTTTCCAGAGAGCCGGCACGTTCCAGTACCTCGCCACCTACACACACTCAGACACGTCCATGCTTCCGCTACAGCTAGGAGAAAATCCTGCTACTCTTTTTTCCCTCGTGTTGTACAAAACTATACTGATGAGCCAGAATTTTGAGACCACTATCCGCACCGACGTCGAGTGCCGTTGCAGGCACGTGGCGGGGCAAGGAAAATATGTAAGCAGAGCAGGGACATCTGGAAAAACGTTCTAGAGATGACACGGGACGCAAATTGGGAAAACCATTGATGAAAGCTACATTGAGAAAGGGCAGATTGTTACGGCTTGCTGCCTGGGAGTGAAACTACAAAGCTGGTAGACTGCTCGAGCGCTACTGTCATGGGCATCCACGGAAGATGGTTAAGTAAAGTGCATCCACGAGTGGACGACAAGGTGTTGGACTTCCACGCCTCGAGACGTGGGAAAAAGAAAGCAAGAATAAGGTTTAATGTCCCATCGTCGAAGCGAACGTCGAAAGCTTGCACACTCCGTGAATCGGGATAGTGACGGTCTGTGGCAAAGCTGAAGGTGGAGGATAAGGCTGTCGCAGGCCAAATGTTTCGGAGCAACCCTTCAGCACACATCGTTGATCATTCAGATCCACAGCAGATGACTCTTACGTGTTCCTGTATTGTGAAAAAGAATGCCGGCCGCTGTGGCCTAGCGCTTCTAGGCGCTTCAGTCCGGAACCGCACTGCTACTGCGGTCGCAGGTTCGAATCCTGCCTCGGGCATGAGTGTGTGTGATGTCCTTAGGTTAGTTAGGTTTAAGTAGTTCTATGTCTAGGAGACTGATGACATCAGATGTTAAGTCCCATGGTGCCTAGAGCTATTTGAAAATGATTTCAGGGGCACAAGATCATTAATATCGGGCCGTGACTCGATGGAAACATGATGACTAGTCGGATGAAACACGTTTCTTGTTACACAGAGTCGATGGTCGTATCCAGACACACAATCTTCTAGAGCTTACAACGGACCTATCGTGGTAATCGATGCACCACAAGACCTATGGACCATGTGAACATCACTGCGGACCACGTGTATACCTTCGTGCTTGATGTCTTCCACAATGGCGATATGGCGATGGCACCTTCCAGCAGAATAGTTGTACTAGAATCGAGAATCAGTTGTTTGAGGAGGACCGTGATAGTTAACTCAAGGTATGTCATGGTCGGCAAATTCGACTGATCTGAAACCGAAGGAACACCTCTGGAACGCTATAGATCAACGTGCATGTAGGCGAGCTAGTTGTCCGCCTAGAATTGTTACAGGGTAAGGTGAATTTGTTTGCGAAGCTGTGCGGCCTCAGGGCCGACAGCACGACGCGACGGAGGGAGCTGCAATGGACGCTTCAGCCGATCCAGGTGCATGGAACACGTGTGGGTTAATCACAGTACTGGGAATTTTGTTGACTGACGATCGCTTAGGAAGACGGGCAATGATACAGGAAATGGCGGAGTATCAGACAATCTAAAAGGTGACTAAGCTACTGCTCCCTGAACTTCGACAATAAATCACTATTTATATATTAATGCAAATCTGAACACATTTGCAATTTCAGATAAAAGAGGCGCATCCAGTAACACAACTGTATAACAGTATCTTTAAAGCCACAAAAGTTAATATTTCACAGCGAATAAACATTAACGCAATGAACCTTTGAATGAACAACTTTTAAAATCTTTCTGCTATTTCAACATACGGTAGCTAACATGATAGTATCGCACTACAACTATCATCTTTGAAAGGTATATATCTGTATCTAATTTATTTCTTGAGTTATTAGGTCTTTTATATAATTTTATTACATAAATATTTGTCAGAACTCTCGACATTCACAAAGCAAATCAGTACAGTATCAGTACCCCATATTTTTTTATAGTTGTGTAGATTTTTAATGAACACTTCAATATTTTGCCCATCACTTTATTTAAATGTTAACTGCAAGTGCCACTAAAAATCTGTGCTAATTTAGAAGTGGTCAATCGAACGTGTTACCACAACTGAAAAAGAACGAAAAGACGCCTCTGTCAAGAAGGGGTAAATAGCTGTTCAAATCAAATATAATAAAAATCTGTTATCATTTATCATGGGCAGATCTGCACAAGAATGCTGGCTTCTTTGTTTATGGACAAACCTTTATTTACAATTATTGTAACTTATCAGAGTGCGACAATGTTTAGAAGATATATTTATTTAAATATAATAATATCTTAGTTTATTGTGGGAAAGTGGTCAAGATGAATCAAATCATGTCAGTAGAGCTTAAGGACATGTATTTTTCGTGGGGACGGCCTCCACCCAATGAAGAAGTAACCACCACGGGAGTCAAGTGGAGACTGGGATTTCTCGAGTGACGAGCTCGAGGGAGCGATTCTGGACTTGATGTCGAGTGCTGGAAGTGATCAAAAATCAAATGGCTCTGAGCACTATGGGACTTAACTTCTGAGGTCATCAGTCCCCTAGAACTTAGAACTACTTAAACCTAACTAACCTAAGGACATCACAGACATCCATGCCCGAGGCAGGATTCGAACCTGCGACCATAGCGGTCACGCACTGGAAGTGATCAGACCTGTCTATTGTGACATGCATGATTCAGTCGTATAGCTGACTGATCCAGCACTTTCGAAGGAACTTTATATTTCGAGAGGTCTGAATGTGCTCTAGAGTAGGATTCTTAACTTCTCCGCTTGTACTACGAAACCGAGGATGCCCAGAGTATGGGTGACTATTCTTTGTATCGTGTGTGTAAATTTGTGAATCACCATGTTGAACCATGAACTGCGAATACATAGCAAGAAAGATCCCTTATCATTTAGCTACAATATAGCAGGTCAGCAACTGGAAGCAGTTAATCCCATAAATTATCTGGGAGTACGCATTAGGAGTGATTTAAAATGGAATGATCATATAGAGTTGATCGTCCGTAAAGCAGATGCCAGACTGACATTCATTGGAAGAATCCTAAGGAAATGCAATCCGAAAACAAATGAAGTAGGTTACACTACGCTTGTTCGCCCACTGCTTGAATACTGCTCAGCAGTGTGGGATCCGTACCAGACAGGGTTGATAGACGAGATAGAGAAGATCCAACGGAGAGCAGCGCGCTTCGTTGCAGGATCATTTAGTAATCGCGAAAGCGTTACAGAGATGATAGATAAACTCCAGTGGAAGACTCTGCAGGAGAGACGCTCAGTAGCTCGGTAGGGGCTTTTGTTGAAGTTTCGAGAACATGCCTTCACCGAGGACTCAAGCAGTATATTGCTCCCTCCTACGTATATCTCGCGAAGAGACCATGAGGATAAAATCAGAGAGATTAGAGCCCACACAGAGGCATACCGACAATCCTTCTTTCCACGAACAATACGAGACTGGAATAGAAGGAAGAACCGATAGAGGTACTCAAGGTACCCTCCACCACACACCGTTAGGTGGCTTGCGGAGTATGGATGTAGATGTAGATGTAGATGTTTTGAGCTGGTGGATATTTCGTGCACTGCGATCGCCAAATTGATTTAGTTTTCGCATGTCTTAGATTACAATTTAGTGTTGGGATTTTGTTACCATTCTCGTAACATTTGTTTTGTAAATAAAGAACGCCTTCTCTTGCTGCACTGTATTTAATTTCTCCCAGGCGCGTTTCGCCTTTTTTCACCTTAAGGCATCTTGGAGAAATAAAATACAGTACAGCAAGAGAAGGCGATTTTTATTTATAAAACAAATATTTATGTGTTTGCTGCGGTTGATGGCCACGCAAACACACTCGTCGTTCTCGTAACATTCTAAATAACTTTACTGCATTTGATAAGGGTATTTTCTGTCTGTATTTTAACTGAATATCGTAGGACCACTTCCCGTTTATCCTAGACTTCCTTCTTTTAGTAAACATTATTCAACATGACTCTTTATCGTCTATATCAATTACAGACGCTAGAATAGAAATCTTGTTGTTAAATTATTCGTTTAACTTTTATTTTGTGTTATGTGTATTTTATTAACTCAAATTTCTTGCCAATACACAGACTGTTTTAGTGTAGGGTCACAGCTACTGGTTATTATTTGCGGCGAATTAGCTGTGACATATGGAAGTAGACGTTCACAGCTCGTTCCTGTGACTACATCAAGCCATTCTTCTTAAACAGAGTGGCGCATAGCCCATGTATCTAAAATACGAGAAATATCTGGCAAATTCGCAAATGGTTTGCTCTATGCGCTGCTGTTAGGAAGACAAACTACTCAGCAATAACCGTTAGGCACCGTTGCAAGATCCACAGTCACAGACTACTAGCCCGTAGTTTACGCGACCTGTGTGCAAACATCTTGTGCCACATAGCTACAGAAAACTACCAACGAACTGGCAAATCAAGACCGAAGAATCTTTGTTGTACTGAGTTTCAAAACTGAACCTACACGGTGTTAATCGGAAGGTCATAATGTTTTCGTTTATCAGTGATTACCCTCAATAAACGACACGGTTCCCTACAAAAGCGTAACAGTAAACGTGACTTTGCATTTTTTTGTGGAAGTATAATGGTTTACAGCGCTAAAATTTAAGACAATTGTAGCTGTCTCGAAAATCCTCCAATGATTCTAAGGAATGACAGTACCAGTACATGTGGATATTCGATGTAACACCATGTAGAACTGTCTGATACTAAATTTTCTTGAATGTATGGATGTTTTATGATCTGTACAGCTATAGAACTCGCGAATACGCAATATTGGCTTTGTTAATCATAAAACTTCAGTGCAACACTTTTTTTATTTTTATTTTTGTTCTGAGATCTGTTAGCCAGGACATTTGTCATCTAACATACAGTATTAGTTTTGCCACGATACGCGAAGATAATATAAGGGTGGGAGTCATAGGGGCAGTGGAGACTTCGATGCCGTTTGCAAACCACACAGTTTCGAAGCGGATGCAGACATTTGTAGATGATTTAGCCCAGATAATGCATATGAAAATACAGGCGCACATGATGCACTATCACGTGTGAGGGGTCCTCTGAGATTTCTAAGACTTAATAATCATATTTTGGCGTTATTGCCTTCATTTCTTGTCGAAGTACTTTCCACGATATTTTATGCACCTCTGCATCCTTTCAAATCGTATTGTGAAACCTTTACCGCAGGCCTCATTTGGGCGTCCCTCAGATAATTTGCAGAGGCACTGCGTCTGAAAAGTTCAGCAACGTAGATGCACGGATAGAAATAGGCACAAACTGCAACGGAGTGGTTCAAGGAGTGTTGTCGATGCTAAAATCCTCAACCTGATCCTTAGGTTTGGCTTGCGGTGAAAGGTGAGCGTTATGATGATGAGACTTTGTTCTGGACATTTGTCATTGATACATTAAAACGGTATGTCTTGTCTTCTTGAAACAGTGGTAGCTATGTGGTCAGTTTACAGAAAGAATATTAGTCGTACTTGCAATGGCAAGTTGTATGACGTTAAAACATCAAATATTGCTTTTGACCTCCAGTAGCCAGATATTTCTAGCATTTTCTAGCCGATTTCAACGGAATATTTTTCTCAGAGTGTAGATGCTGTGGTATCTAAAGAATACAAGTAACTGGATATTTCTTGTGCAAGCTCTTACAAATCTCTGCCGATCCCACCCTACGGGTACAATCACTTTTGTGCTAGGTGCGACGGACATCCGTTTCAGCCAGCCGTAAGATTCGAACCTCGTCATCGAGTGAAGATGAACACTAGTTACGACACTGGACACGCTTACTGGAGGACTGTTCTTCAGATCCCCTTTTAGCCTTTCAGATTTAGGTACTCTGGGTTTCCCTAAGTGATTCCCGGTTATAAAATCTGAGAACAAAAATGGTTCAAATGGCTCTGAGCACTATGCGACTTAACTTCTGAGGTCATCAGTCGCCTAGAACGTAGAACTAATTAAATCTAACAAACCTAAGGACATCACACACATCCATGTCCGAGGCAAGATTCGAACCTGCGACCGTAGCGGTCACGCTGTACCAGACTGAAGCGCCTAGAACCGCACGGCCACACCGGCCGGCAATCTGAGAACAGATTATTTCCGTCCCTGTCCTCTCTAATGTTCTTGTCGTTGACGAGATTTTAAACTCTAATGTTACCGTCTTCCTTCGAAACTCATTTTCTGTCTAAGCCTGCTACAAACACGTCAAACTTCAAAATCAAAAGACCCTGTCCCTTGGAAAAACAGCTGTTTTGCCTCCATTACTGCTTCAGTTTCATGCCCCTAGAAAACCGATTGGAGTACTACTAGCTAAATGGAAATAAACAATTAAAAACAATCCAGAAAGTATCAAAACATAAACAGTGTATTTCTAAATATTTTCATTAACTATACCGTTTGAGAGTTTTCTCCAACTACTCTCAGTTTACACACCTTTGAGAGGTTTTATGTCAACCACTCTGGAGCAGATTAAAGATACCCAGAATGGGAACAAGGAAAGAGAAAGGAATGTGAAACACAGTAAGACACAAAGATCTTCACTTTGTCGAAGGTGGAAACTGTTGAATGTACTTGTTCGATTCCTATGGAACCAGTGAATATTAATACAACTGTGGATATTAGTTGTGATAACGTCTGAAAGACAGTAGGGTTAGTTTTTATTTTCTCGTGTTTGTTCCACGTAGGTCGTAATTATTATAGACTATCTTGGAGTCACCTGCAGCGCCACAGGGGTGTAATTTAGATTCTTATTGTTGCGGCCTGCTTTTCGTTTCTGATTTGATGTGTGTATCTGTTGCGTTACTATATAGCTTTTTGTTGCATGAAATGGATAGGAATTGTGTTTATTTTGTACGGACACAAAAGAAACAGGCCAGTATACGGAACAAGCTGTAATCATTCATAGCCCATGGTCTACAGGCCTTACGCTGCTGACCTGACGCGGTTCTAGGCGCTTCAGTCTGGAACCGCGCGACCGCTACGGTCGCAGGTTAGACTCCTGCCTCGGGCATGGATGTGTGTGATGTCCTTAGGTTAGTTAGGTTTAAGTAGTTCTAAGTTCTAGGGGACTGATGACCTCAGCAGTTAAGTCCCATAGTGCTGAGAGCCCTGACATGCAATGACCTTGGGGCACTTTCAGTGCCTAATGCCTCTGAAGATCTCCAGTACTCTCAATATCGCCAAACAGGTTACCAGAACCTGAGAGTGAATGGAGGAGACAGATGCGTTCGTTATCTCTCAGTATACAGTGAATATAGGTAATTAGCTACGCAGATGTCCACTTGCACTACCCAATTATGAAAGCACATTTGAGTCTATACGAGATTCCTCGTGTTTCCTATTATCCTTCCAAGATTGGTCAAGCTTTAATCGTTGGTAAGTTGGTCACCGTGAGCTTCGAAGTTAGATTGTTAACGGAGCTCCTCAGGGAAACTGCAAGAATATGAACAATGAAGATCTGTGTCCACTCTTTATGTGTGGCTGCAGATCTCACCTGTAGTCTTCAAGAGGCTCTGCCGGCAGCTAGAGAAAGTATTTCCAACAGGTTTGCAAATCGTAACCCATGTCGCCACGAATGACGTCTGGTGCCTGGGTTCTGCGACCATGTTCAGATGCTTTAGACGGCTGGTGCAATTGATGGAAACAGACCCGTGCGTGGGTGGAAGCACGGCTGACTTTATAACGCATCGTTCTGAGAATGATCGCGATCCTTTGGTTCAGAGCAGAGTGGAACGCTCACATCAAAAACTAAGAGGATTGTATGACAGTCTCGAGCGTGCATTTCATGGCATCCGTCATCCTGTCGAATGTTGTGCGCCTCAACAGGTCAGTCTTACCCTACGCAAAAGAAGCAGTTACTAGTTAAATGAATACTTGTGGCGCGTACATAGAGTTGTTTAGGATAGACAACCTGCCTCTTCTAAAGTTTTCGAATAGGTGGACCCTTTGTAACGTCCATTTTTTCCGTGGAACGCCTGAATTGCTTGTGTAGCATTTTTAACGAAATATTTCAGAAATTCCAGAATGAGATTTTCACTCTGCAGCGGAGTGTGCGCTGATATGAAACTTCCTGGCAGATTAAAACTGTGTGACCGACCGAGACTCGAACTCGGGACCTTTGCCTTTCGCGGGCAAGTGCTCTACCAACTGAGCTACCGAAACACGACTCACGCCCGGTACTCACAGCTTTACTTCTGCCAGTACCTCGTCTCCTACCTTCCAAACTTTACAGAAGCTCTCCTGCGAACCTTGCAGAACTAGCACTCCTGAAAGAAAGGATATTGCGGAGACATGGCTTAGCCACAGCCTGGGGGATGTTTCCAGAATGAGATTTTCACTCTGCAGCGGAGTGTGCGCTGATATGAAACTTCCTGGCAGATTAAAACTGTGTGCTCGACCGACACTCGAACTCGGGACCTTTTCCTTTCGCGGGCAAGTGCTCTACCAACTGAGCTACCGAATCACGACTCACGCCCGGTACTCACAGCTTTACTTCTGCCAGTACCTCGTCTCCTACCTTCCAAACTTTGCAGAAGCTCTCCTGCGAACCTTGCAGAACTAGCACTCCTGAAAGAAAGGATATTGCGGAGACATGGCTTAGCCACAGCCTGGGGGATGTTTCCAGAATGAGATTTTCACTCTGCAGCGGAGTGTGCGCTGATATGAAACTTCCTGGCAGATTAAAACTGTGTGCCCGACCGAGACTCGAACTCGGGACCTTTGCCTTTCGCGGGCAAGTGCTCTACCAACTGAGCTACCGAAGCACGACTCACGCCCGGTACTCACAGCTTTACTTCTGCCAGTACCTCGTCTCCTACCTTCCAAACTTTACAGAAGCTCTCCTGCGAACCTTGCAGAACTAGCACTCCTGAAAGAAAGGATATTGCGGAGACATGGCTTAGCCACAGCCTGGGGGATGTTTCCAGAATGAGATTTTCACTCTGCAGCGGAGTGTGCGCTGATATGAAACTTCCTGGCAGATTAAAACTGTGTGCCCGACCGAGACTCGAACTCGGGACCTTTTCCTTTTGCGGGCAAGTGCTCTACCAACTGAGCTACCGAATCACGACTCACGCCCGGTACTCACAGCTTTACTTCTGCCAGTACCTCGTCTCCTACCTTCCAAACTTTACAGAAGCTCTCCTGCGAACCTTGCAGAACTAGCACTCCTGAAAGAAAGGATATTGCGGAGACATGGCTTAGCCACAGCCTGGGATATGTTTCCAGAATGAGATTTTCACTCTGCAGCGGAGTGTGCGCTGATATGAAACTTCCTGGCAGATTAAAACTGTGTGCCCGACCGAGACTCGAACTCGGGACCTTTGCCTTTCGCGGGCAAGTGCTCTACCAACTGAGCTACCGAAGCACGACTCACGCCCGGTACTCACAGCTTTACTTCTGCCAGTACCTAGTCTCCTACTTTCCAAACTTTACAGAAGCTCTCCTGCGAACCTTGCAGAACTAGCACTCCTGAAAGAAAGGATATTGCGGAGACAAGGCTTAGCCACAGCCTGCGTGATGTTTCCAGAATGAGATTATCACTCTGCAGTGGAGTGTGCGCTGATATGAAACTTCCTGGTAGATTAAAACTGTGTGCCCGACCGAGACTCGAACTCGGGACCTTTGCCTTTCGCGGGCAAGTGCTCTACCAACTGAGCTACCGAAGCACGACTCACGCCCGGTACTCACAGCTTTACTTCTGCCAGTACCTCGTCTCCTACCTTCCAAACTTTACAGAAGCTCTCCTGCGAACCTTGCAGAACTAGCACTCCTGAAAGAAAGGATATTGCGGAGACATGGCTTAGCCACAGCCTGGGGGATGTTTCCAGAATGAGATTTTCACTCTGCAGCGGAGTGTGCGCTGATGTGAAACTTCCTGGCAGATTAAAACTGTGTGCCCGACCGAGACTCGAACTCGGGACCTTTGCCTTTCGCGGGCAAGTGCTCTACCAACTGAGCTACCGAAGCACGACTCACGCACGGTACTCACAGCTTTACTTCTGCCAGTACCTCGTCTCCTACCTTCCAAACTTTACAGAAGCTCTCCTGCGAACCTTGCAGAACTAGCACTCCTGAAAGAAAGGATATTGCGGAGACATGGCTTAGCCACAGCCTGGGGGATGTTTCCAGAATGAGATTTTCACTCTGCAGCGGAGTGTGCGCTGATGTGAAACTTCCTGGCAGATTAAAACTGTGTGCCCGACCGAGACTCGAACTCGGGAATATCCTTTCTTTCAGGAGTGCTAGTTCTGCAAGGTTCGCAGGAGAGCTTCTGTAAAGTTTGGAAGGTAGGAGACAAGGTACTGGCAGAAGCAAAGCTGTGAGTACCGGGCGTGAGTCGTGCTTCGGTAGCTCAGTTGGTAGAGCACTTGCCCGCGAAAGGCAAAGGTCCCGAGTTCGAGTCTCGGTCGGGCACACAGTTTTAATCTGCCAGGAAGTTTCATATCAGCGCACACTCCGCTGCAGAGTGAATATCTCATTCTGGAAACATCCCCCAGGCTGTGGCTAAGCCATGTCTCCGCAATATCCTTTCTTTCAGGAGTGCTAGTTCTGCAAGGTTCGCAGGAGAGCTTCTGTAAAGTTTGGAAGGTAGGAGACGAGGTACTGGCAGAAGTAAAGCTGTGAGTACCGGGCGTGAGTCGTGCTTCGGTAGCTCAGTTGGTAGAGCACTTGCCTGCGAAAGGCAAAGGTCCCGAGTTCGATTCTCGGTCGGGCACACAGTTGTAATCTGCCAGGAAGTTTCATATCAGCGCACACTCCGCTGCAGAGTGAAAATCTCATTCTGGAAACATCCCCCAGGCTGTGGCTAAGCCATGTCTCCGCAATATCCTTTCTTTCAGGAGTGCTAGTTCTGCAAGGTTCGCAGGAGAGCTTCTGTAAAGTTTGGAAGGTAGGAGACGAGGTACTGGCAGAAGTAAAGCTGTGAGTACTGGGCGTGAGTCGTGCTTCGGTAGCTCAGTTGGTAGAGCACTTGCCCGCGAAAGGAAAAGGTCCCGAGTTCGAGTCTCGGTCGGGCACACAGTTTTAATCTGCCAGGAAGTTTCATATCAGCGCACACTCCGCTGCAGAGTGATAATCTCATTCTGGAAACATCCCCCAGGCTGTGGCTAAGCCATGTCTCCGCAAT
This sequence comes from Schistocerca americana, assembly GCF_021461395.2. NCBI lineage: Eukaryota > Metazoa > Arthropoda > Insecta > Orthoptera > Acrididae > Schistocerca > Schistocerca americana. The sequence goes on along the minus strand of NC_060122.1, from coordinate 570,026,991 downwards.
ATCCTTTCTTTCAGGAGTGCTAGTTCTGCAAGGTTCGCAGGAGAGCTTCTGTAAAGTTTGGAAGGTAGGAGACGAGGTACTGGCAGAAGTAAAGCTGTGAGTACCGGGCGTGAGTCGTGCTTCGGTAGCTCAGTTGGTAGAGCACTTGCCCGCGAAAGGCAAAGGTCCCGAGTTCGAGTCTCGGTCGGGCACACAGTTTTAATCTGCCAGGAAGTTTCACATCAGCGCACATTCCGCTGCAGAGTGAAAATCTCATTCTGGAAACATCCCCCAGGCTGTGGCTAAGCCATGTCTCCGCAATATCCTTTCTTTCAGGAGTGATAGTTCTGCAAGGTTCGCAGGAGAGCTTCTGTAAAGTTTGGAAGGTAGGAGACGAGGTACTGGCAGAAGTAAAGCTGTGAGTACCGGGCGTGAGTCGTGTTTCGGTAGCTCAGTTGGTAGAGCACTTGCGCGCGAAAGGCAAAGGTCCCGAGTTCGAGTCTCGGTCGGGCACACAGTTTTAATCTGCCAGGAAGTTTCATTTCGGAAATTGGTTATTTCCCAAAACAGTAATAAATATTGCAAATAATATCTAATAAATTCACAAAGTAATTTCAAAATTAATCCAAAAGGTTTTAAAGTAACTTAAATTTAAGCTAACGTATTCAAACAGTGCTTTCAAATTTAAATTTGAAGGGAAATGGTGATGTTCTCATTTTCGCAAATATATTATTTCTTTAAAGAAATTTGAATTCACATGACAGGTTTTGGATCAATTCTACTGCGGTATCTGTTTTTTATCGACACAAACGGTAGAAATAACAACACAGTGTTTTATAAGCAGACGACAAGTACAGGGCTTTTTATAAGAACTTTCAGTGTTTCAGAAGACGACTTCGTGAAAACTACAGGTGTTCACTATGGGCACCGTTTTCGACACAGCAGACGTCAAAACAGGCGGAAGAGCACGTGTGTGTAATACACTGGTGCCCAAAATTGAAGTAACAAACCGCTATTTCTCCGTCCGGCGTCTAATTCAGGATATAATCATACAGACTGTCAACAGATGTACTTACGATCGTGTTCTGCAGTGAAGATGGCATGCCGGTCAACAGAGAACCACGCTAACGATTACGTTAGTAGTGGGTAGTGTTTGCCGGGTAGACCCACAGCCATAATCGTTGTGTACACAATCTCAGACGGTGCAGCATGGCACAGTGGAGACGCCTACCAGACTGTCTGCGGTGGAGGGCCACAGGAAGAACGAAAGCAGGACCGTCGCAAACTCATGTGGCCAGATGACTTTATGTGGATCGTTCAGTTGTTTCTCGGACGTGGCGATAGTTTGTAGAGACCGAAACTGTACCCCAAAAACGAGGATAGGGCTGACCACGTATGACTACAGGGGTAGAGAACCGTTACTTGGCTGTAAGGGCACGACGGTACAGCCTCAGTACTGCACGGGAACTGGCATCTGACCTCGCATTACACACTGGATGTCTTTTTTCGAGGAAAACAATGTAGAGAAGGCTTCGGCAGAGCGGCCTCTACTGTCGGAGACCTGCTGTGTGTGACCTCTGACTCGTCTTCACAGAAAGGAAAGTCTAGACTGGATCTGTCAGCATACCATATGGGCGGCCGAACGGTGGGCCAATGTGCTGAGTCCCGGTTTGGTTTTCAGAGTGATTCTCGACGGTTTCACATCTGGAGGGAACATGGCACGCGACTTCGGGACTCAAACATTGCGGAAAGAGACCGACATCGAGGAAGATCCCTAATAGTGTGCGCAAGTATTATGTAGACCACTCAAACACCTCTATATGAAAATTTACGGATGAATCGGCAAGGTGTAACTCCTGTCAGGTATCGTGATGACATCTTGGGACCTCATGAGCTGTTGTTGCGAGGTGCTGTGGGCCCACACTTCATACTGATGGACGATAATGATGGACCTCATAGAGCACGGTTAGCAGATGTTTTCTTGGAAACGGAGGATATTTGCACGCATGGGGCGGCCTGCTCGCTCACCCGATCTGAACCCCATAGAGCATGTCTGGGATGCACTAGGGAAACGAGTTGCATCACGTCAGCATCCATCAACCGTTCTTCAAGACTCACGAGTAGCTCTGCGGGAAGTATGGGCATTATTGCCTCGACATGAAGTTGATAACATTATTCACAGCATGCCCCGTCGTTGCCAGGCCTGTAGTGCTGCCAGAGGTGGTCGCACCCCATACTGAGCTCATTAACCAGTTGTCGGAATGTGTGTGTAGGTCCGTTAAGTTGGAAAAAATGAAGAACATTCTTGTCTACCATTACGCCTATTGTAGTTGTTTGCGTTCCGTATTCTTTACATTGTTTCTACTTTACTATCATCTGTCTATACTGTTTTGTGGCACACAATATGCAACCTTGCGAAATTTCCGTTTGTTGGTTTAATTCTGGACACCAACGTACATTAAGATCGTTGCTACTGCTTCGACAGCAGCCAGCTTTATAAATCTTTTGATTGGGTTGCCTATCTACAACCACTAAGTAATTCGATGCCCCAGTACGTTCTGTCTTGCTTGCCCATAGTGTTGCTCTCAGTAACTACGCCATGGCGCATATTACAAATCTGAACTTGAGGAGGTGCTCCACATATGTCTTGTAGTTTCACGCAGACGTCTTCTAAAACACTGGAGCTATTTGTGAATAACCCTGTCCAGTGTTATTCGCTGCCGGTGTTGCATTTGTGCCGACAATTCAGACTGGTAAATGGAAGCGACGATTAGTAGTGGCACTGATGTTTTACGTTACTTTATGATTGTTCTGAAGAAAGGCATGTAGATTTCATGGAACTGTTGAGTCATCTCCACAGTACACAGAATTCCTCGGAACAAAGATTAAGAAACATTGGGTCATATGAACTCCTCCGTAAACTGTAGGAGCATATACAGGGTGTTACAAAAAGGTACGGCCAAACTTTCAGGAAACATTCCTCACACACAAATAAAGAAAAGATGTTATGTGGACATGTGTCCGGAAACGCTTAATTTCCATGTTAGAGCTCATTTTAGTTTCGTCCACCTACGCTCAATGGAGCACGTTATCATGATTTCATACGGGATACTCTACCTGTGCTGCTAGAACATGTGCCTTTACAAGTACGACACAACATGTGGTTCATGCACGATGGAGCTCCTGCACATTTCAGTCGAAGTGTTCGTACGCTTCTCAGCAACAGATTCGGTGACCGATTGATTGGCAGGGGCGGACCAATTCCATGGCCTCCACGCTCTCCTGACCTCAACCCTCTTGACTTTCATTTATGGGGGCATTTGAAAGCTCTTGTCTACACAACCTCGGTACCAAATGTAGAGACTCTTCGTGCTCGTATTGTGGACGGCTGTGATACAATACGCAATTCTCCAGGGTTGCATCAGCGCATCAGGGATTCCATGCGACGGAGGGTGGATGCATGTATCCTCGCTAACGGAGGACATTTTGAACATTTCCTATAACAAAGTGTTTGAATTCACGCTGGTACGTTCTGTTGCTGTGTTGTTTCCATTCCATGATTAATGTGATTTGAAGAGAAGTAATAAAATGAGCTCTAACATGGAAAGTAAGCGTTTCCGGACACATGTCCACATAACATATTTTCTTTCTTTGTGTGTGAGGAACGTTTCCTGAAAGTTTGGCCGTACCTTTTTTTAACACCCTGTACACATGGTGCGATGGGTACAAACGCAGATATTTTTATTGCTGATTGAGGACAGTGTACTGAACTAGAGTACATCAGCATTTATGTCATTGCAGACAAGTAATTATAGTTATTACAAATCGTACGTATTTAGGTTGTGTAGTACATCCAAGTACATGTGGCAACAGCAGTCCGTTAATGTTTATTTTCCCCTGGGATACAAGACGCCCTTTGACGAGTGGATGCATGGACGCAAAACGGTTAGCGTATACTGACAGGCGTGGTCCACTTAGTTGTGCAGGTATGGCCGTGCAGGAAACTTCAGACAGTAAAGTTTGTGACGTGTTTGTGGGAAGGTTGTTCGAGGTAGAGAAAAAACAATCAACGCACTAACGTATGCACATATTAAGCTACCACACTTTAAAAAAACCTGTGCATATACCCATTACACGCAATGTATATGGGCAGAATTTTTTGTTTCGTTTTTTAGCGCTGGTATCAAGGGAGACTGAAGCAAATACTTTTGTTTTAATGTAACCGTATACTATTTATAGGTGGATTCGATAGCTCTTGAGAAGACAATTACAGTGATACAGCTTTCATTAATGTTGACGTTCGAACCTGTCGTAAAAAATTCGAATTTGAGAGCACTGTGGCCAGAATCGTCAATGCCGGTGCAAACACTGCCAACCAGAGCTCCCGTGCTACTCTGTAACAGAATGACAACATATTCGCCAGTTTAATTGTGTGCATTTGGAGGCCGCTCATTTCTGTTTCAACACTGGTTGCGTGCAGTCATATACACCAATAAGGAAAACTTCAGCATACCACTTTTATATGGTGAATCTAAAAGAAATGCCGTAAAAAAAGGACAGCGATGTAGGCTATCCAGCCGGACAGTCTACGTCCGACGGGCCACGCAGTTGCACGAATTAGTAAGATGCTAGTGCCGACAGGCAGCTTGAACGTCAAAATGAGGACAAAAAAAAGCAGACTGTAACCGGCAGAGAACACGATGAAGCTATTCTGGCTACGGCGCTAATGAAGCCACACAGTGGTACGAGACATGTTGCTAAGGAATGTGAAATCAGTCAAACGAGTGTCATTCGCATCCTGCATCCACAGAATTTCCATCTCTATCATCTGTCACTACAAAAGGCACTCGGCGACCGTGATTTCTAACGTCGTACACGACTTCCGCAACTGAGAGACGAAACAACGTCTTTCAAGCTTTTTGTCTTCACCGATGAAGCAACGTTTACTAACCAAGCTAAGGCAAATTTGCGTAGCATGTACTACCGGGCAGCCGAGAACCCACACTGGCTTTGACAGGTGCAATATCAACGTCCCGGGAGAGTAAACGTATGGTGCGGCAATGTAGGAAATTACATTGGGGAACCTTACTTCATCTCAGGCACTCTAACGGGATATTAGTACGCACGCTTTCTGACGAACATTCAACCAGCTCTTCTAGAAGAGGTACCACTGGATATTCGACAGTGTATGTGGCTGCAACACGATGGTTGTCCCGCTTACTCGTTCCGTGTTGCAGCACAAATACTGAAAGAAAATTTTCCTGGAGTTCGGTTAGGACAAAATTCTATTGTCAAATGGCTTGTGAGGTCCCCCCGATTTGACTCCTCTCGATTTCTTTCTTTGGGGAGCACTCAAAGATGCAGTCTTTGACGCAGTCCCAACTACTCCAGACGATATGTGTCGTCGAATCGCCAGAGTATGCTCTACCATATCACCCACTTATTTATATCTGTTCATCGTTCTTTCCAACGACAATTGTAAATGTGCCATTTAGTCCATGTTCGACAGTTTGAATACATGCTTAGAATAAGATAAAGTTACGTTTTTTGAAAACAAAATTTATGTTATGTGGTTTGGGAGGTTACCAATTCATTGTTAGTACATCGTTTATTTCATTTACGTTTGCACGGAATTGCACTGCCAGGTCAAATATGTCGACAGAGTGTATTTCACGTAGCTGTTAACACTGTCATTACGCGCTTACGTTCAGCATAAAACGACGTTTCGTTAAGAAGAATATTTATTTTGCAATGTGCAGGTGATCCCGAAAGGATTTTAATAAAATGTTTAGTTCGACGAATGTAGCCCATACGATATAATTTAGAGTTCATTTAGAGCAGTGCAGGTGGTAGGACAGTTGCTCGTCAGCATATATTTTACCTATAAGAAGCACACAGCCATGTACAGGGAAAAAGATGTCAAATCTCCTTTTCATCGTTTAGATATTTAATACTGTAGTTCGTTTTTGCAGTCTATAAGACCTCTTCATTTTTTTTAAGAATGACATTTGATTTCTCTGTCTCAGCTCACGTAAATCTGCGAGAATATTCAAATGCGAAATAATGTTCCCAACCCCTTTGTGATAGGCTACATTCTAGCCTACGTTGTATTTCCATACACAACATTAGTAGGTGAACCTGCATCTAGATCGTAAGTTGGTTCAAGGAAAAATAAAGCTTTATTCTACGCAGGTCTACCTTGCAATATACAACTACGCAGCCTGGTCTGAGACGCCTGCTTGGCGGTGTTTGCACAACAAACGCCGTTTGCGGTCACCGTGCTCTCGCTTTCTACCATATTTATCGAATTTTTTACGACATTAACAAATGATATATCTCTGTAATTTTGTTCTCAAGAGCTATGAATGCAGTTATAAAAAGTACACGGTTCCATTTAAAAAACGTACTTGTTTCAGTGTCTCCATTGCTATATGCGCTAAAAACATTACACAAACAAAAACGTACGTGTCCCTCGACGCTCTAACATTTGCCGAAAAAAGCGTTCCGATATATGTAACCGTTCACGAAACAAATGGCGTGAAACACACAAACACACACGCAATATATATATAGGGTGAGTCATAAATGAGGAAAAATATGTCGAGCACCGCATGCTGCTATGGGTAACACGTTGTTAATTTAGTTCTCCTTGGTGTACTGTGTACGTAAAACAAAAACACCTGTTAACCACTGAACGAGATACCAACGAGCCTCACCACCACGATATGTCATTCACCCATAGATACAACACATGACACACTAATGACCTGATGTGTATCTGCCAGCGTTTGAAAGATACGAGAGAGAACAAATCCCATTGTAATGCATGTGAAATTCAATCAGCACTTGTGAATCACGCGTTGTTGGCGGTAACGAAGTGTACAGTTCCATGTTAGGGAATGTGTGTCCAGTAAAGCTGAAACAGTGGTCAACGACGGAAGTAAAACCGCGGCGTGCATGAAGTGTTTACAACACCTCTGCGCTGCTCACTCTGCCCGATACTCGCCGTGTCGACAGCTACTAACGGCAGCGTCGCAATGTTACTACAGTACCATGGCAAGTTTCACAAAGGAGGAATATGCCGACATCCACCTCACCTACGGGCTTACAGATGAAAGAGCTGACGTTGCTAGGAAATTGTTTCACTAGAGGTTTCCTAGCCGGCGCCTTGCATCCGCAAAAACGTTTTACTGCGTAGACAGGCATTTGAGGGAGTATGGTGCATGTGTAGCACCTCCAGGATTTAGTGGTCGTGGCCGACCGTCGACGTACAGTGCGGATGACGAAGAAAAAATGTGTCACAAACTCTTGCGGAGGACCGAACAATAAGCACCTGGTCTCTCGCCACTGATGTCGGAATATCACAATCTACTGTTATGCGAGTACTCCATAGAAACCATTACCATCACTTTCGCATGCAGAAGGTACAGGCATTATTGCCGGAAGACTACCAGAGGAGGCTGGACTCCTGCAACTTTATCCTACGGCGTCAGACCCACAACCAGCATTTTTCACTAACAATACTGTTCACCGACGAAGCCTATTTCACGAATTAAGGGTATAGTGAAATCGCATAATTAGCACGAGTGGGCAGAAGAAAACCCCAACAGCACAGTGATACGAGGGTACCAACAAGGATACGGTGTCAATATCTGGTGCGGAATATTGATCACCATCTCATAGGGCTACATGTGCTGCCGCAAAGGCTTACAGGGGAGCGGTATCTGCGTTTCCTGGATGCTACATTACCGGAATTGTTGGAAGACTTTAGTTTTGCCACTCGTATGAACCTGTACAATGCCTTCCCTTCGAAATGGACCTGTCGTGGAGCCCCTGTAGCATGGCCAGCAAGATCGCCAGACCTCAATTCACTGGATTTCTTCTTGTGGGGCCATCTGAAATCTGTGGTTTATGAAGGAGAGGTTGTTGATGGCAACACTCTTCAACGCAGAAGGCATGTGATATTACCCCAAGAGATACAGACATGTTGGATCGTGTTCAGTAATCCTTCCTCCGAAGAGTTCAACTTTGCCACACACATCGTGGCCGTCATTTCGAACAGTACCTATAAACCGCCACTGAAGCTTCTGGTCGTGTGTTTCTATGTTAGTTTCGATTTGTACAGCTGTATTGTAGGCGTTTGTATTAACTGTCACATACCTGTGTAGTTGTATTTTGTATTCTGCATCTATGTACTCGTTTCTTAAAACTGAGTCTGGGACACAAAAACAAAATTATAAAACATGCATGTACGATACTGCAGCCCCCCCCCCCCCCCCCTCACGTTTCTTTCCCTATGCCAGCTAGCCACGATACATAACAACGGTCAGCGTAAGCAGCACGAGATAGATGTGGGCGCTGTCATTGCTCGCAGTGTCAAGCAGACCGTCGCTTGACGCCGCATGCCTCGCCTTATCGTGAGCGGCTAGACTATCTACAATACTCGCATGTTGTACCGTGTTGCCTATCTCTCCCCTTGGCCAATGTCGGCGCACAGCAACACCCGAAAGTCCATATTTCCAGATTTTTACCATTCAATTTCATTGTCATTTATTGACAGAGGAACATCCGGAAAAGGAATTTATGTTTGTAGCTCAGTGTGTGACTATTTGCACGACATATTTTCCTCATTTATGACTCATCCTATATATATATACATGGGATGTTTTTTAACCACCGACAGTCAATAACTAAAAGGGAAGTGTATATAATAATTATTTTACTATAAAAAATTAGGTACACTTAGTTTCGACATAATCACAGTACTGATTGAGGCATTTTTCGTACCTGTGGACAAACTTTCCAACAGCCTCGTCATAAAACATTGCTGTCAATGAATTTAAATAACTCTTGACGTTGTCTTAAACGTCCTTTTTAGGTTAGAAGCTGTGTTCTCATAGCCATGTATTCAGTTCAGCAAAAAGACTGAAGTCACTCGGCGCTTCTGATAAAAAATGTGATTTTGAAATTCCTGAAGCAGTAGTTTTTTTCCCCCAGCAGTGTCGTGCATTGATCGATGAAGGAAGGAAGTACAAAAATGTTCAGGGAAATTCAAGAATACAGAAACACAGGTCACTTAGGAATGAAATAAACAGAAAGTGCAGGGCAGCAAAGGCGAAATGGCTGCATGAAAAATGTGAGGAAGTCGAAAAGAATCGACTGTCGGAAGGACTGACTCAGCATACAGTAAAGTCGAAACAGTCTTCCGTGATCCTAAAACCAAGGGTCGTAACGTTAAGAGTGCAATGAGAATTTCACTATTAAACGCAGAGGAGAGAGATGATAGGTGGAAAGAGTACAATGAAGGTGTCTATGAGGGGGGAGGGGGGGAATCTGATGTCGTGATAGGAGAAGAAACAAGAGTCGATATGGAAGACATTGCGAATGCAGTATTAGAATCAGAACTTAAAAGAGATTTGTAAGGCTTAAGATCAAATAAGGCACAAGAGATAGATAAGATTTCATCATAATTTCTAAAATCAATGGGGGAGGGATGGGGGCAGTGGAGCAGGAAAGGATTTGGCAACAAAACGACTATTCAGGTTGATGTGTAGAAATATATGGTCTGGTGATATACCATCCGACATTCGGCAAAACATCTTCCACACAATCCCGACGATTGCAAGAACTGGAAAGTACGAGACTCATCTAACAATCAGCTTAAAAGCTCGTGCATCCAAGTCGCTAACAAGAACAATATACATAAGAATGGAAAAGATTATTGAGGATGTGTCAGATGACGATCAATTCGGCTTTAGCAAATGTAAAGGCACCAGTTCTGACGTTGCAGTTGATAAGGAAAGAAAAACCAAAGAAAAATAGGATATAGGATTTGTCGACCTGTAAAAAGCGTTATACAATGTCAAATTGTGCAAGATGTTCGAAATTATGAGAAAAATAGAGGTAAGCTATAGAGATAGACATGTAGCAAACGACCTGTACAAGAACCAAGAGGGGACCATAAGGGTGGATGACCAAGAAGAAAGTGCCTCGATTAAAAATTGTATAAGACAGGGTTGGAGTCTTTTGCCCTTAATGTTCAATCTGCACATCGAAGAAGCAACGATTGAAATAATAGAACGATTCAACAGTGGAATTAAAATTCAACGGGAAAGGATATCAATGATAAGAATCGCTGTTGAAAATGATGAATGTAATGAACAGTCTAATGAGTACAGTATATACACTGAGATTAAATCGAAAGAAGATGAAAGTAATGAGGAGTGGCAGAAATGAGAACAACGAGAAACTTGACGTCAGGATTGGTGGTAACAAAGTAGATGAATTTAAGGAATTCTGGTATCTAGGCAGCGAAATAACTCATGACGGGTGGATCAAGAAGGATATCAAAAGCATACTAGAGCTGGCAAAAAGAGCATTTTGACGAAGAGAAGTCTACAAGTACTAAACATAGGCTTTAATTTGAAGAAGACATTTGTAATAATGAACTTTTGGAGCACAGCATTGTATTTTAGCAAACGATGGACTATGGGAAAACCAGAACAGAAGATAATCGAAGCATTTCATATGTGGTGCTACAGAAAAATGTTGGAAATTAAATGGGCTAATAAGATAAGGAATGAGGAGGTTCTCCGGGGAATAGATGAGGGGAAAAAAAGGGACAGGATGATAGGACATCCGTTAAGACATCACAGAATAATATCCGTAGTATTAGAGATAGCTGTAGAAGTTAAAAACTGTAGAGGAAGGCAGAGATTGGGGTACATCCAGCAAATAATTGATGACGTAGGTTGCAAGTCTACTCTCTGATGAAGATGTTGGCACAGGATAGGAATTCGTGGCGAGTCGCATCAAACCAGTCAGAATACTGATCACTCACATAAATTTAAAAAAAAAAAGGCTCGTTGAAGGCGACATACTTTTTTACCATAAAAATATTTGGCTGTGTATAGTCGTGTTTTAACAGATTCCAAAACTGAAATAATCTAGATGAAGGTATTGTATGTCAAACAAGGGAACAGAATATTTTTATTGACCAGCTGAGCTATAGTGATAGATTGCTTAGCGTTAATCTCCTCATCATGCTAGTGTAACAGGAGAAAACTTCAGTTTAACTGTACAGTGGGAAAGCAACGTATTCGGTAGTGAAGGCTATTCAGTCTCATAGGTTAAATCGCTATCACTACCGTGTCCCACCTTAACTTCATAACAAGATGGAGCTTACTCTAGTACAAAATCCATAAGATAAGGTCTCGTGTCTCTCATGATCAGAACAAATATGGGGCTGTAAGGTGGTGCCTGGAAACAGTATCATTAGCTGTGAAGCAAATAAATTTCTAGTGATTATTCAGGTTCATGCTCCTGACGACTTGGAAAATTGGAAAACATTTCTTTCCGGAACGCGAGTCACTGGACTGTCTTCTCAGCCGCAAACCTGATTGCTGTCGTCAAACAGGACATGCAGATGAAGTAATAGTCGGGAATACGAAACAGATCCATGGTTGGCAGTGCGAAACTCCAATAAAGATCGTATTTTTCAATGTCATTCTTTCGAATCAGTTACGTCATCACTGTATTCATTATCTACTCGAATGACTGCTTACACGGTCCATTCTTGGACTAGAGTTTCTTTGGATGGGGAGAACTCGTGATATAATGAGATATTAATTATCTTCATAACGCTATCACCTAAACCTTCACTTGTTGATGCTCACCCTACACGCATAAATAATTCACACAACCGATACTGAATATCACGTTATTGCCCATAATATAGCGTCGCTGGATTCCAGTTATTTCGTAATTATTCAGGAGCATAGATTGATAACTTTTCCATACACTATGTGTAATTCAAAAACGTGAAATCATGCAGTACAACACTGACCTCTATGTGCCGGAAGATATCCTTTAGAAAAAAGGTATAATTAACTTGTTTTTCGGGACTTTACGGACAGACTCACATTGGAGAGAAGTTTTCAATAAGTATGAAAGAAATAATAGTTAGACCATACAGATACTGCTTACCCTCAAATAAGTATATACTTTCAGACTGAATAAAAGCAGCATAAGGTCGGTGAAAATTTGTAACAGTTGTTAGATACGTAAATCCACCTCAAGCAGTTACAATTAATCCAGCGAATGAGTTATGTTTTTCTCATAGTCAAGCTGCCATTCTTGTTAATCACTTAATTTACTCTAATGATTTGAATGTGAAATTTTAATTGCATCTTTTTTTTATTATTGCAGGGAGATTCCATGTACACCGCGAGGAGCTGTTTAAATTCCTCCTGGGATATCTTCTCTCCTCTGAATATAACATAACTTAACAGTGATTACACAGTATTCACAGAAATACCAGACTGTTAATATAATGTGAAATAACCTACATCCGAAAAATGTTCATCGTATTTCTTTTGGAACTATATTGAAATTTACTGAGGCATTGTTCACAGTGATTTCCATTTATAGAACGGCGTGGTGAGTTTTCGCAAAGGAAACAAGTTGGTTGGAAAAAACAAATACAGTCATTAGCAAAAGTCCAACTTGTCTCAATATTCATTTCATTGAAGTCCAGATTTAAAAGCCCGAGTATTGAAGAATCTCTTTAACTTACTGCCTTCTCGACGTACACGATACCAGAGTTCTAATTACGCATGTACGTGACGTTGTTCCGTAAAAATTTGCTACTTGACTAACTGTATCTTTGTAGCTGGCACATCAAGGAGCTATGGTCCGGAAGGAATGAGCTATGGTCAACACAGTTTGTGCCCGTCCCTTGCGTCCACCACTGTCCTCAACTCCAAACACTACAAACTTCCTGCCTTACTCCCTCTCTCATTAAGCCCTTAGGCTTGATGGCCAAACTTCCAACAACCTGCACTGAACTTAAAGTTGTCAACTTGACTCCCTGTAGACACAGTTCGTCAATTTCTTGCTTTGTTTCAAACTGTTACTTTCAAAAAGTTCTGATATCCGAATTCTGTCATTTTTTTCCAAAACTAAAGATGCTCATATTATCCATATACAGAACTGAGGTACTTCTATTTCTATAATCGATGTGCCGTTACTAGGATAAGCCGAAGATCGAGTATGTTAACCGTACTAGTCTTCTTATTTTCACATTTTAGATATTCTTCAGTTGACACATTAGTAATCTCTTTCATAAATTTCCTGCGAACGAATGTGAAAGCTGACGCGATAAGGAAAACAGTAACGTTTTACATTTTATAGATCATGCACATGTGTAAGACAGGGAGGACTGAAAGACGCAGTAATAGTGAAAACCACCCAAGGTACAGTTAAAGGCTCGAAGTAGTGTTCTCTGTTTTCTAGTAACGCTTGCTTTACATTGCGGCTTTCTTGAACATTTTAGGCACGTGTCGCCATGTATCTGGTAAACATCACAAGAGCATCAATGCCGGTCTACCTTTGTGCCCTACTGCATGCTCCAACGTTGAAAATCCACAGGTTCAGTGATCGAACGTTATTTCTCTGTTGGATGCTAATTCACTAATTAAAAGAACACTGTAAACATACTACTTGTTTATATTGTAAATAAATAATCAAATGCCACACTTACTTACAAGGCAACATAGCTAATTCGTTTCTAAACCAAAATTGTTAAGAAAAATCATGTGACAGTTGGCGATAGCAGCCACGCTTGTGATACATACAAGAGCTCCGCAAACACTGCACCTTTTGTTTGACGCTGCTCTATTCAAGAATAGCTCTATAGCATTGTTTATAAGTATAAAGCCATTACGGCTGTTTTGGATAACTTTACTGTCAGAGAAAGATCCATTCAAATACACATAAATAGATTACAATTTTAAATTATTTCTGTCGTTCTTCTGACAAGGGATCACTATGCTTATGTGACTGAAATCGATTTGCAAGAAGAAGGTAAGAATGTTAAATTACGACGTACTGATGAAATAGCTCTGTTATGCACAGAGGAAAGGAAAGACGGGTATAAGTCATGCCAAGATGTGTACGACTCTTAGCTCTGTCGAGAAGTAATGGAAAAGCTGGGGGAAGTTGATGTGTTGGGAATGTGTGTCTCAGTTTTTTTTCCTTCACACAATACTGGGTGACTTGACAATAAGAATGAAATCAGAGGGATAGGCATTAATTAGACAAACACATGAGGAAGTATTAAAAATCTGAAAGTAGATGATTAGCCTAACATTTTTAAGAAAGCTTTTCCGTTACATTACCAAAGAAGAAACGACCGTACCTACGTTAAAAACCAACACACGATGCGTAAAACTCACGCTTGTGGAGTAATCTGAGTCCATAGCAGTCTCCGCAGATTGTGGTGTTAATATAAGGGTCAGTTATATGAAAACGAGACACACGAAAAAAAATAAGTACACTGTTTATTATTTCAAAGATAAACCCCACAACCTTTAATACGTGTATCTCACTTTGAGACTAGGCGGTCTATGTCTTCATCAAAAAACATTTGCGACTGCCTACGAAACCGTGATTGCACCTAGGAGTGCATCTCTTCCTCCGAAGCAAAACGAGAACGACGAATGGCTTTCTTCAGGGCTCCAAAAATAAGTAAATCACATCGGGAGGGACTGGGACTGTATGGACGATGTGTATGGACTTCCCATTGAAACTTCTGCATCGTACTCCAAGCAACCTTGGCAACATGTGGGTGGGCTTGCCCCAATTCGAGTTATTCCACCGTTTCCATTACATCATCGACGATATGTTAAACCCTTACATTCCTCCGTAGCACAGAACTACACTGATAGACCAACTATAGTTCGTCATCGTTCTCATATCCTTCCAAGAAACATAAGCTTCTGAGAATGCTCGTATTTAACACTTTTGTAAATGTTCCAAAAATAGAAAAAAGCCTGTTGTGTTTTATTAATAATGAAACCTTTCGTACGGTTAGCGCATCTTCAGGTTCTCCGTAATAAGTAACAACCGTAACAATTTATTCGCGAACCCATCTAGCACCGATCGATAGGATACGTCAGCTTAAGGTGACAAGTAAAATGATTCACTTGCCCTGAGCGGCGGAGACCGCATTAGTTAGTTGTATTTAGAAGTCATTGCAATGATGGCGTTAAAACGAAAACAGTAGCCTTCAAATATGGACATAGGAAAGCCTGAAGTGCCAACTGAAAACCCCTAACGTACGTTAAGGTGTAAAACTACAACGTCAACAACAAATTAAATCTGCATGAGCGTAGGATTACGAATCAAGAAAGATACTCACTAAACTATGGCACTATACGATGCGAAGATAGATCACCTATCACAGTCACGTATCACAGTGTTAAGTAAATATAACTCTAGACGACATATATGGGTTCCAGGCGTGTCAGTCCGGAACCACGCGGCTGCTACGGTCGCAGGTTCGAATCCTGCCTCGGGCATGGATGTGTGTGATATCCTTAGGGTAGTTAGGTTTAAGTAGTTGTTCAAGGGGACTGATGACCTCAGAAGTTAAGTCCCACAGTGCTCAGAGCCAATTTTTTTTTTCTATTGTAAACAAAATTTTTCAATCTTTATTCGATTTTTACGTCTATTAGAGGAAATAATAGGGATTAAATAACGAAAATCAGTTATTTCAGAAACTAGTTGTCTTGAGCGCCTTTAATAGCGTGGTTAAACTGGCGATACAAAACAGCGATGTAACCGAAAACTGGTTGTTTCATCGATAACCATCATCCCTACATGACGTGCGCCAATTTTTTGGCTACAAAACAGTGGACACCACTAAAGACTTTGACGACCTGCAAGAATAATGAAAACTTTCGGGTCTACATAAGTTCGTCTATGGCTGTTTTCATTGTCACACACAACAATAAAACAAAAAATTACACATTACTCCATTACATTTTGACCTCACGCAGCGACAGTGGCTCAATGTTCCAAAAATTTAAAAAAAACTCTCCGCTGCCCGAGGCAGGATTCGAACCTGCGGCCTTACCGGTACGCGGTTCCAATCTGTAGCGCCTAGAACCGCTCGTCCACTCCGGCCGGATTACAATACAGGGAATCAAAATATTAGATGAAATAGCCACATAAAAGAAAATAAAAGAAAACTTAAGTCCGTCCACCATTCGCTGCTTTTCTTACTGTGCCGTCAGAACAAGACACAGCCAGGGAAAAAGAGCCACGAGTGCAACGATGCGAGCTGGCTCCAGTGCTGTAGAGACTCGGCACATACACGAGTTCCACCAGCGCCACGGGTCACGCTTCAGATGAAGATATCGACTACGCCTCGGCCAATTGTCGGCCGGGTACAATCCGCCAATGACCGGACGACAACAGACAGAAGTCTACTAGGAAGATAGAAGAGAATCTCTCGCCCACTTAGTTACAGATCATCGTCCAGAGCTGACTCAGACATGGAACGTCGTTTACAAACTCTTGGAAGTGAACATACAGTTGTTGCAAATTGCATTTGCTATGTGCTGTGAAGTTTACCTACTATTATTTGCATTGAGGGCCTTTTTTTCTGTTGTATTACAAGCAGTGCTGCGGACTTCATTATTCAACAAGTCACAAAGATAAGTAAACGTTGTACCTCATTTGTGTGTCTTTGTTACAAATTTGTTGGAGTGTTGTAGAACCATCGTCCATCTATCCTGTTACCTGACCCTGCAGCATAGCTGTGTAATAGTGGCAGGAAGAAATCGTCTTAGCGGTATACAGCACCAGAAGCCGTTTCATGAACTCACAAACTCGGCCTACCGTAACAACAGTGGCAACTCGGTCTCCACAGCAGTAGAAACGAGGCCTTTACAAAATTGTCGACGAGGGTTTACAAAACTCTAACGTGACAGGTGGCTGACTACTACAAAAAGTCACCAGTTTTCTCCCATTGCTTCTAATTTTTTGAAACTCTTCTCAAAAATCTTGTTGTAATCGGCGATTGTACCACTATTGGGACATTACGAATAGTCAGTGATGAACGGTGGAAACTGAGGTTGAAGAACTCTATTTTTCGTGTTAACTTATCCGGTTTCAAGGACTACAAGTAGATAAAGGCATCTTATGTAGACAAAGACAGCAGATCCGCTGCTCCATTTTTATTGTAAACTACGGATGAACTGTTAAACTTTTAAATTTAGTCCTTACGTTCCAAGTCTGTTGTGGTTTCTCTCATTTTCAGTTCTTTAAAGCAACTGTACTTCATTGAGACAGCACTTATTAAAAACATTCAGACTACGGCTGGTATCATCGTGTAATAGAACAGGTGACCGACGACAGTGAGATACTACCATACAGACCAGATGGGACAAGTTCAAAATGGTTAAAATTGCTCTAAGCACTATGGGACTTATCATTTGAGGTCCCCTAGACTTATAACTACTTAAATCTAACTAACCTGAGGACATCACACACATCCATGCCCGAGGCAGGATTCAAACCTGCGACCGTAGCAGCAGCGCGGTTCCAGACTGAAGCACCTAGAACCGCTCGGCCACAGTGGCAGCCCAAATGGGACAAGTCTTGCACACTGCATGTGCATGCGTACCTTCTAGTAGGCCACAACACACGGTAACAGGTACGTTGCTGATTTCTCAGCAACGCTGTACTAATTCTTATGCCAGGTGTTTGTGCCCGTTTCTGTCGGTATTGTTATTAAAATAACACTAATCAGATTTCAAGTTTTCTGTAATAACGCAATATTTCAAAGCAACGCATTTTTTTCCTAATAAAAATTACTCTTTCTTTTCAAAAGTTTTACTTAAAAAAGAAAAATTTCAGCAGTGCTGCTATGGCTCATGGTAGTTCGGTCATTTCACCCAGTTACTGGTAAACAATAAAATCACATGCTATAACCGAGAGCAAATAAATATCGAAAAGTACCGGTTCTTCGGCAATAAAATACCAATATCCGTTTGAACGAGTCGGTTTTTCCCATCCCTAACGTGAGACGAGTCACTATACTAATCTAGAAATGTACATAAATAATTTTGCTATCGCTGTATCAATATTATTAACATAATGTTTTCTTCTTCTGCACTTCGAGACTGTTTTAAAAGTAACTTAACATATGTGATAATACTGAGTCAAATGTGGGTAAAGTACTGTATAAATATCCTCATTTACACGACGGAAGTTCTCAAAGCACAAAGGACACAGAAAGAGAAACAATGGTTACCCTTACTGTTAAAAAAATGTGTGTGAAATCTTATGGGACTTAACTGCTAAGGTCATCATTCCCTAAGTTTACACACTACATAACCTAAATTATCCTAAGGGCAAACACACACACCCATGCCCGAGGGAGGACTCGAACCAGTACATAAATGCAGCGCCTTAGACCGCTCGGCTAATAGGGCGCGGCTTTTCTGTTAATAATTAGCTCTTGTGGTTTCGGGTTCTTATGATAGGAACCTCTTGGAAACTCTTCACTGACATCATTTTGGATGCAGATGGTGTTAGGGTTATGGGATTGGGGGAGGGGGGGGGGGAGGAGTGACGAGTCGCACCTCGATGAAGGAATGCCTCCAGCGCCCAATGAAAATCATACTTTGGACCCTTACGTCGCTTAACACTATCATAAGGATACTTTCCTGATATTAGTACCTGAAATTAAAAAAGTTATAAACTACAAGAAATGCTGGTCCTGGAGAACTTTCAGCTTAATCCGAACCCGGAGAAAAACTTATTTGCCTACCTCAGACTGGTCGTGTATGTCATATCATAGTACGCCTGATTATGAAGCGTGGTCGTAACATTTTGTATATCTACGGAATTGGCTCGGAGAAGTAATTTGAGAAGTTATTCTGCTGGCGGCGTCAGGGCAGTCGGCTGCTCCTGACTGCTTAATCTGGCTGGCCGTAAATTTCGCTGGGAATTACAGCCCCGGCCGACTGCTCTGGATGCTCGGTCTGACACGTGAGAAACAAATAAATGAACCGACGCGGCGCCTTCAGGGCCTCCAACGTAACGACACACCAAGCCTGTTCACGCCTGTACGCGGGCGGGAAAAATGGATCTCTTTCCTCTACGGCTATTTTGCTACATCATACCGCCAGCGATCAACAAACACCGTTCAACAACGGTTCTCTTTCGTGATAAAAGTGAATGACTTCATATGAATTTTTAATGAGAAATTCAGATCTGACATCAGAACGTCGTTATAAAGGGGTAGTTTTCTGGTAATTCCAACATGTATGTAATAAAAATGCAATTACCTGTGGTATATACGTAAAAATTTTGTAAATAATTGTTGGTAATAATAACTTCTGTGATTATGACAACTGTTTTAGTATTCAGATGTTGGTACTACATCCCGAATGTGTGGCGCCATAGTCACATATTTCATGAAACCTAACTTCGTAGTCACTGTCAGCAAGCGTAAAATGTTTCTGCCTGCGAAGTGATTAATTATGCTATTTCGTAATACAAGAAGTAGCAAGTAAGTAAGCAAGTTAGAAAGAAGGGAGGGAGTAATTACGAATTATAGCGTTACATATGCTAGCCGTGTAATACATGTATGGATTGCCCCAATGTAACTTCATAACCGTCTTAAGTGTGAGATGAAAATACACCAACAGAAACGTATTAATACTGTGATGCGTGGGAAATTTCTGTTTTTGTTTATCTGTGTAAAATACATTTTGTAATTAAAATGCTGATAAAAACGTTTTGTCAGAGAGCTATGCTAACGAGACCAAACGGAAACAAACTCTGCATATATTTTGCTGTAAATCAAATTATTTCTTCTCGCATTCTGTGGTGCCTTTTTTTGTCTGGCTGTTGCAGAGTAAGCAGAAATGTTTGTGTGTACCGTAACTTAGATAAAATATAAGATATTTTTTGGTAACGTGTAAGTGGACTTTGATTGCATAATCAGATTTGATCATATCGCATCAGAATAACCATAACTTGTCATGAACACTTGCATCTTTCTTTCATAGGCCGTAAAGAAAGGACTGCAGACGAATTATTTGAGGGTAGAACGACTGGAACACAAATCGTTCAAATGGCTCTGAGCACTATGGGACTCAACTGCTGAGGTCATTAGTCCCCTAGAACTTAGAACTAGTTAAACCTAACTAACCTAAGGACATCACAAACATCCATGCCCGAGGCAGGATTCGAACCTGCGACCGTAGCGGTCTTGCGGTTCCATACTGCAGCGCCTTTAACCGCACGGCCTCTTCGGCCGGCGACGGAACACATGTCGTGTTCTTCCGTTACTTATTCAATATCGCTAAGCAGAACCACCCTGAAATCACGTTGCCGATCATTTCGGTTCATTCCTTACGAATATTTTTTACGTAAGAATCGTTTCAGGTCGATCGATCAATTACCCTCGTACAGTGAAGTCGGCAGTCGCTTCTATGGCTGGATTTATCTCGTGCCCCACTACATTGATGGGTGATAAACTGATAAATTCATAATAGTAAATCCCAGGCCTTTCTCTAGTCTATAAATTCCACAGCGAAATCTTTCAGAACGTCTCTATACAGTAACATTTAAAGATAATACTGATATGTTTTTTTTTTTATTTTTCCAGAAAATGCCTCGGCTACGCTTCTGTCGATGTAGTCCGAATAATTTCTGTTGTATTTCTGGGGAATTGACATTTGAGAGTAGTACAAAGAGAATTTCACACATTACACATAAGGCTTACACGTGTTATTTTTTAATAGCCGATAAGAATTGGCGCCATGTGTAAGTAGTGCAACTTGCTGTTGTAAATTAATTAACTGGTGGGAAGAAAAGCAAACGCTCTGTTATTTGCTGTACCTATGGTATGGGGAGAACCTAAAGGCCTTATCTCAGGTTATTTTTATGTGATGAATATTCTGGGAGTTAAAAAAGAGAAATCAAAGATACAAATTCTTTATGCGGACCTACCTTCTGCACGAAGGCCAGTGCCACACACTGAGAGTTTTCTAGTTCCTTGCCGGCCGCGATGGCCGAGCGGTTCTAGGCGCTTCAGTCCGGAGCCGCGCAACTGTTACGGTCGCAGGTTCGAATCCTGTCTCGGGCATGTATGTGTGTGATGTCCTTAGGTTAGTTAGGTTTAAGTAGTTCTAAGTTCTAGGGGACTTATGACCACAGCAGTTGAGTCCCATAGTGCTCAGAGCCATTTGAACCATTTTTTTTTTGCAGCGCCTCTCCTGGGCTCGTGACCATATCGGTTGAACCCTAGACGACTGTAAGACCGTGGCCTGGTCAGAAGAGTCACTATTTCAGTTAGTAAGAGCTGATGGTAGGGTTACAGTGTGGCACAGAGCCCTCGAAGCCATGCACCCAAGTTGTCAACAAGGCACTGTGCAAGCTGTTGGAATCTCCATAGTGTTGTAGACTGTGTTTACATGGAATGCACTGGGTCCTCTGGTAAACTGAATCGATCATTGACCGCAAATTATTATGTTCGGCTACTTGGAGACCATAGGCAACCAGTCATAGACTTCATGTTCCAAAACAAGGATGGAATTTTTATGGATGGCATTGCGTCATGTCACCGGGTCACAATTGTTCACGATTGGTTTGAAGAATATGCTGGACAAATCGAGCGAATCATTTGGCCATCAAGATGGCCCGAGATGAATCCTATCGAACACTTATAGGATATAATAGAGAGGTCAGTTCGCGCACAAAATCCTTCACGGCAACACTTCCGCAATTACGGACTGCTGTAGAGACAGGATGACTCAACGTTTTGCTGAGTCCATGCCACGTAGAGTTGCTACACTACTCCGGGGAAAAGGAGGTCCAACACAATATTAGGAGGTATGATATAACTTTCGTCTCTCAGCGTGTTAACAGCGGCAGCTCAACTGCTTGGTTCGAGGTTAAAGGAATATAATCTTCTCCATTAAAGTGTTAACATCAGCGAATCTAGCCACAGACAACGCATATTTATATCCTACTTCACAAGCGAGGAAACACTGACTTCTTGGACTGTGTTGCAGGGTAAATGAAAGCGTTTGACTTCAAATACAATCCATAGGAGTTGAGACTCTGTATAGATGCATCGAATGTAAATCTCAAGGGCGTTTTGTTCCACGAGGGAAATAAAATGCTCTGTCTCAATTGCTTACGCAAGATTGACTAAAGTTAGTTACGAAATTTTAGAAAATATTCTCAAATTAATTGATTACAGTGAGCGTAAATTGAATATTTGTAGCGACTTCAAAGTGATTGCATTATTATTTGGAAATATGCTTGTTTTCTGTGCAAGTGGAATAAACTTTATAGGAAACCCTACTACATAAAAAAATATCACCTGAAAGCAATTTCGAAGTGGGTAAAACAATGTCCAATGTGAAAGTTTGGTAGCTCTTCACACGAAACTCAGTTCAATTAAACGATTAATAAAGGCAAAGGAACTAACGGTCAGCAAAAATTAAAAAGTGTCTTCCGGGCTTCCGGCAAACATCATATAGATCAAAATTTTGAAATACGCCTTACTGACACAGAAGTGCGAGTATAGTAATGCTTCGAGAAGTACAAGTATCAGTAAGCTTGTTTCGAAAAAGAAGAGCTGAAAATTACAAGGAAGTGGTAAATCAAATGGTCAACACTTATTAAGGTCTTGGCTTGAACATGTCTTTGAAAGTAAGTTACCTATATTCTCATACTCACTTCTTCCCAGAAAGCTGCATTGATGTATCAGACCAACACATAGGGATACTGAATAAAGACATACCCGGCGTGGGGTGCTGTAATCGGAAAAATCGTACTGGGTAGAAAATCATGTTTCAAAATACTATCCAATTGCACTTGAATTAACCCCATACATCTATGGTGCGAGGGTGGGATAGGCAAACATTTCGTAACTTTTCATGGGAAACCCCCATCTCAACGTTTTATTCCTTTGACAAAACGAAAATTAGACTGCTCGACAAGCCACTGTGGCCATGTAGCGAACTGCGACTTATTTTAGCAGGCAGTGCAGTCCCATTAAACGTTTGAAATAATTGCCTGTCACACCCTCGCACCGTGGAGGTGATGTGTTAATTCAAATATCATTGGATACGATTTTGAAACATCTGATTTTCTACGTATTTTGATTTTCCAATTACAGCGCCATCTTTTATGCAACGAAAATAATGTTTCAAACATAAATTATGTATTTTTTCCGTAGAATCCGAATATGCAGTAAAAATAGTGGTTCCTATTTAAGATTTCAAACTAGCCCCCTACCACACCCACACATGAGATGGGGTGGGGGTTGAGTTTGTTATCAATATATGTCCCCCTCCGAGACTAACAAACTATGACTATAAATTTTTTGGACATATTCTACATATTTCAGTGACTTCAGATAAATTGAATACTCTGTGTATTCCTGAAGGTATTTTTGTTCTCTCGTTACAACTACAAGAAAATTGGTGTGTCCCTCAACAAACGCGTGCAACTACGGACAATATGGCAGAAAAATAGAGAATTTAATGATGCCTTGTCAAGCATTCCCACTTGTCCTCCATCACCAATTTAAATATCTTTAATTACATACCACTGATGATGCTGTACTTCAATGAAGCGGAAAGCGTCTGGTGAGAAAAACACGCACTTTCTTGTAGTTGTAACGTCGAAATAAAATTACCCACAGAAACTGTATAGCAACTACTGACAATATGGTGACACACACACACACACACACACACACACACACACACACCCACGCACACACACACATATATATATATATATATATATATACTCCTGGAAATGGAAAAAAGAACACATTGACACCGGTGTGTCAGACCCACCATACTTGCTCCGGACACTGCGAGAGGGCTGTACAAGCAATGATCACACACACGGCACAGCGGACACACCAGGAACCGCGGTGTTGGCCGTCGAATGGCGCTAGCTGCGCAGCATTTGTGCACCGCCGCCGTCAGTGTCAGCCAGTTTGCCGTGGCATACGGAGCTCCATCGCAGTCTTTAACACTGGTAGCATGCCGCGACAGCGTGGACGTGAACCGTATGTGCAGTTGACGGACTTTGAGCGAGGGCGTATAGTGGGCATGCGGGAGGCCGGGTGGACGTACCGCCGAATTGCTCAACACGTGGGGCGTGAGGTCTCCACAGTACATCGATGTTGTCGCCAGTGGTCGGCGGAAGGCGCACGTGCCCGTCGACCTGGGACCGGACCGCAGCGACGCACGGATGCACGCCAAGACCGTAGGATCTTACGCAGTGCCGTAGGGGACCGCACCGCCACTTCCCAGCAAATTAGGGACACTGTTGCTCCTGGGGTATCGGCGAGGACCATTCGCAATCGTCTCCATGAAGCTGGGCTACGGTCCCGCACACCGTTAGGCCGTCTTCCGCTCACGCCCCAACATCGTGCAGCCCGCCTCCAGTGGTGTCGCGACAGGCGTGAATGGAGGGACGAATGGAGAGGTGCGTCTTCAGCGATGAGAGTCGCTTCTGCCTTGGTGCCAATGATGGTCGTATGCGTGTTTGGCGCCGTGCAGGTGAGCGCCACAATCAGGACTGCATACGACCGAGGCACACAGGGCCAACACCCGGCATCATGGTGTGGGGAGCGATCTCTTACACTGGCCGTACACCACTGGTGATCGTCGAGGGGACACTGAATAGTGCACGGTACATCCAAACCGTCATCGAACCCATCGTTCTACCATTCCTAGACCGGCAAGGGAACTTGCTGTTCCAACAGGACAATGCACGTCCGCATGTATCCCGTGCCACCCAACGTGCTCTAGAAAGTGTAAGTCAACTAGCCTGGCCAGCAAGATCTCCGGATCTGTCCCCCATTGAGCATGTTTGGGACTGGATGAAGCGTTGTCTCACGCGGTCTGCACGTCCAGCACGAACGCTGGTCCAACTGAGGCGCCAGGTGGAAATGGCATGGCAAGCCGTTCCACAGGACTACATCCAGCATCTCTACGATCGTCTCCATGGGAAAATAGCAGCCTGCATTGCTGCCAAATGTGGATATACACCGTACTAGTGCCGACATTGTGCATGCTCTGTTGCCTGTATCTATGTGCCTGTGGTTCTGTCAGTGTGATCATGTGATGTATCTGACCCCAGGAATGTGTCAATAAAGTTTCCCCTTCCTGGGACAATGAATTCACGGTGTTCTTATTTCAATTTCCAGGAGTGTATATATATATATATATATATATATATATATATATATATATATATATACGAGGCCTGTTCAGAAAGTAAGCTCCGATTGATTGCCAAATTGAAACCACAGTGAACATCAGAAATGTTTTACTTGTAACAATTAGCTACACCTTTCAGCTACTTCTCTACGTAGTCGCTGTTCTGACTTAGACTTTTGTCATAGCGTTGTACCAACTTTTCAATAGCCTCATCATAGAAGGCAGCCGCCAGTGGTTTCCGCCAATTCTCCACGCTGGCCTACACCTCGTTGTCTGTGTCAAAATGTTGTCTTCAAAGACAGCGGTTCATGTGACCAGAGATGAAACTCAGGGGGAGACAATTGCGGACTGTATTGTGGGTAATCTAACATTTCCATTTGAAAACGATGCAGGAGCATCTTCATTGCCCCTGCAGAATGCGGCTGAGAATTGTCGTGAAGACGAAACAGCACGACAGTTATGTAATGTTAGCTGCATAGCTTCAGGCGAAATTTCTCACCAGGCCCTCGTACTTGGCGGCAGACACTATTTTCTAGGCATCTTTACGCACTCACTGCGAGCTCAGAAATGAGAAGAGCGACGTGATGCTAACTGGGGTTATACTAGAGACACTACCCAACACATCTGTGCAAAGCTTTATCGGATTTTCATAGTCGTTTCCATTTCGCGACCGATCGGAGCTTACTTTCTGAACGCCCCTCGTATATATATATATATATATATATATATATATATATATATATATATATATATATATATATATATTGTTGTTGTGGTCCAGAGCCTGGTCTGTTGCAGCTCCCCTTGCTGCTCTATCCTGTAGAAGCCTCTTCAACTCCGAATAACTACTGCAACCTAAATCTTTCTGAATCATAATGATACTTAAAATCCGTCTTGATTGCAAATTTTTTATTCATATGACCGGTTTCGGTTCATTCAAAACCATCTTCAGATCTGATATTTCAGTTACAGGAGTAACCCGTCCAAATCCAGCAACTTTCACATGCTACGTCACTGAAGATGGTTCTGAATGAACCGAAACCGGTCATATGAATAAAAAATTTGCAATCAACACGGTTTTTAAGTAACATTATAAAATCACTGGTTGCTGTTATCCCGTAACACATTATGTCTGTTTTTGCAAACTTTCTGAATCAGCTTAGTGTATTCATCTCTTGGTCGCCCTTTACGATTTTTACCCTCTACGATTCCCTCCAATACTAAATTGGTGATCCCTTGATACCTCAGAACATGTCCTACCAACTGATCCCTTCTTCTAGTCAAGTTGTGCCACAAATTCCTCTTCTCCCCAATTCAATTCAGTACCTCCTCATTAGTTACGTGATCTACCTATCTAAAGCTCAGCATTCTTCTGTAGCTCCAAATTTCGAAAGATTCTATTCTCTTTTTGTCTACAATGTTTATCGTCTAAGTTTCATTTCCATACATGGCTATAGTCCATACAAATACTATCAGAAAAGACTTCCTCACACTTAACTCTATACTCGATGTAAACAAATTTTTCTTCTTCAGAAACGCTTTCCTTGCCACAGGCAGCCTACATTTTATATCCTCTCTACTTCAACCATCATCAGTTATTCTGCTTCCTAAATACCAAAACTCCCCTACTACTTTAAGTGTCTCATTTCCTAATCTAATTCCCTCAGCATCCCCTGATTTAATTCGACTACATTCCATTATCTTTGTTTTGCATTTTTTCATGCTCATCTTATATCCTCCTTTCAAGGTACTGTCCATTCCGTTCAGCTGCTCTTCGAGGTCCTTTGCTGTCTCTGACAGAATTACAATGTCGCCGGCAAACCTCAAAGTTTTTGTTTCTTCTCCATGGATTTTAATTCCTATTCAAATTTTTCTTTTGTTTCCTTTACTGCTTGCTGAATATACACATTGAATAACATAGAGGATAGCCTACAACCCTGTCTCTCTCCCTTCTCAATCACTGCTTCCCTTTCATGCCCCTCGTTTCTTATAACTACCAATTTCTCTGCAAGTCGTGAAGAGCATTTCGTTCCCTGTAGTTTTTCAGCTGCCACCTTCAGAATTCGAAAGAGAGCAGTCCACTCAACATTGTCAAAAGCTTTTTCTAAGTCTAAAAATGCTAGAAATGTAGGTTTGTCTTTCCTTAACCTATCTTCTATGATAAGTCGTAGGGTTAGTATTGCCTCGCGTGTTCCAACATTTCTACGGAATCCAAAATGATCTACCCAAGGGTCAGCTCCTACCAGTTCTTCCATTCGTTTGTAAAGAATTCGTGTTATTATTTTGCAGTCATGACGATAGTTCGGTAATTTTAACCCTGTCAAGACCTACTCTCTTTAGGATTGAAATTATTGTATTCTTCTGGAAGTCTGAAGGTATTTCGCCCGTCTCATATATCTTAGAAGAGTTTTGTCATGGCTGGCTCTCCCAAGGCTATCAGTAGTTCTAATGAAATATTGTCTATT
The DNA here is from genome assembly GCF_021461395.2 of Schistocerca americana. Taxonomy (NCBI): domain Eukaryota; kingdom Metazoa; phylum Arthropoda; class Insecta; order Orthoptera; family Acrididae; genus Schistocerca; species Schistocerca americana. The sequence goes on along the minus strand of NC_060122.1, from coordinate 569,999,492 downwards.
CCCCGGGCCTTGTTTCGACTTTTCCCGCTGTGGTTTCTTTCTCTATGTTTGGGCTAATGTCAGGAACCACTGTTGTGATTCTGATGGCGTTAACAAGTAAGGTTTTTGGGCGCAGGGTGTAGGCATAAGGCTGCTCGACTGCAGCAGCATATCTACCACTACTGGGCACCTAGTTCCAGCTACTGTCGACGTTCAAATACGTCCTACAACACATTTTATAGAAGATATTAAGCTGATTAGAACAGATTTTTATGTTTATCTGGTTTGGGGCAATTGCGGGAAAAGGTCACATAGAATCTACATGTCCTATTTGCCCTGGCACCGGCTACCTCGTCTCATCAGCAGAGCGCACATCCCCAGCTAAATTTCCTTCTGTTTACTTATCACAAATCTAAACACTCTGTTACAATGTGGCATGTAGTGATTTGCACGCCACAGGCATTGCAGACTGGAGGATTCTCTCGCCAGAGTGAAAATCCTTGGGTTAGAGGACAGTGGCCCATTCGGAGTTAGGCTAGGGCCACTTATCGAATTGGAGAGACCGGAATGGGAATTGCCACGGCCATACAGTTGACTTCACCAGCTGCAGCTTGTCACCTGTTACTGCCAGCCGCTACGGCGCAGGTTCTAAATGCCACTGTGCCCATTCGAATTCACTCATGGTGCACCACGTCCAACATTTTTAAATAAGAGTCATGAAAACCCGCACTTCATATAACCATAATCAAAACGAAATCGCGCGAAAGCCCTACAAAACTGAAGCAGACCAGCCTGCTTCTCATGAATTATGACTAAGGCATTGGAAAATACTGAGTGCTTTTAAGGTCTCTAACGTGTGGCACCATGTGTGTTTTGAGTCAAATGTGAGGCCGGGAATCCTCATCGTGTCTTTAAAGTTAAGAACAATTGCCCTCATTCTACATGGAGAAGTAGCAGCTGTATTCTTCATCTGTGGTGAAACTGAAGTCAGAACAGTCACTCTGCAGCGCTGAATCCTGACTGGCAGTGGCGGTAACCGTGACGAAATAAGCCACCAGTCTCTGTGTATCGCTCGTTGGTCTGGAGACTGCCATTCCCCATTACAGCAGCCACGAGGGTCCTTCCTCTACTCCCGTAAATCCTCCTGATGGTCTCCCATATGGCATTACTCTTACAAGGAACCCCTTGAGTATGAGGTCGTAAAGGCCAACGATGTTAGCGGCGTTCGACACAGCACATATTGTCTACCATGCAACCACAATATCGGCTGCTAATGGAACGGGACTGGACGTATCAAATGTTTAGCACAGCATGAGGTTATAGTGTGTAGTTTAACTGAGGAACAAGCGGGTCCCATCCCTCAGTAAGGTGTTTGTTTTCAACTCCGATCAATCGATATTTGAAAATGAAATGCATATGAAAGGAAACCTGGGAATTAGAGGTACCAAGAGAGTTGTGTCAAGATCAACTAACATCAGGGCCTGAACACATTCGTATACAATAATGCTGACTGATAATCTGGATGGTAAATTGGCAGAAAAGTTATTTATTGTGCTGCGGGAAGTTGGAGGTACTCTGTCCCTACCATTATTTCTCGTGTGCGTGATCTTGCAAGGACAGTAGCGAATATTTACGTCACAGCAAGCAAGAGTGGGATAACTAGTGTAAGAGAACTACAACTGTGGTATGAGCAGTGTTATTGGCCCATAGCTAACATAATAATTTGCTTTTGGTTTATTCCTGGTCTGCGTGTTAAAATCACACTCCTTTAGAGCAAACTATCCCTTTTGAAAAGTGTGTGACATTGCAGTTCAGGAGTTCATATCACCTGGAAACATTGGACAAATTCAGCCTCTGGATGTCTGTTTTTTCGTGACTATAAAATATATCATTACATTATCTGCTGCTAAGCCTTAAAGGAGAGCCAGTTTCACCTAAGGTCCATGACAGAATCTTTGCAGTCGGCTGCATGCCACCGCACACTATCAGTTCTCACCGCCCGTTACCCCATATGATTCTATATGCAGGCTTTAAGAGCGCATACCTAGTTGAACGTCCTGCACGGTTTGTAACGTCAAAGGAGTTCGCTTCGATCTTGATGTTGCGAACCTTTGTGACCATCGTAGCGCGCCAATTTCCATTCGGTGTTCATGGTGCAAGTTAATTGTTTGTTTTGAACAATTCCTGAAAGTCGACGATGTCCATATTGTGAAGTGTAATACATACATTCCATAGAAGGTTGCTCTCTGCTCCTCTCGATCAGTCATTTTTTGTCACACTCCTGATACACTTCGTGAGTCATTTGCAGACGACATTTTTATCGTCATATAATTTTTCACACAACACTTTCAAGTGACCCTTACTAAAGATTGAACTTGCAATCTCGCACCCAAGAGGTTCCTTGTCAGTGGAACAGTTTATGGTGGCCAGGAGCTGTTGCCACAGTCTGTTCTCCCCAATAACTCTGTGGTATCTCGCCCTTGCTACCCGAAAGGATGCAGTGTCCTCTGCAGTTGGCCAGCACTTGAAAGTACGCAGCGCCACTCGTCTGGTCCTGACTGCAGGCTGCCTTTTCACCTGGCCTGAGGGCTGCGGAATGGATGCTTCAGCGGTGCGGTTCATCATTTGATTAACGTGATGCACCCTCTCCTGGACGCTTTCACGTTGCTCAGACGTAGCAAGTTTTCTGGAAAGCTAGCTCAATCCCAACTGGAAATGTTCAGCCATAAAGCTAGTTTTTGCTTGTGGTTACTAGGAGTAAAGCAAAAATGTGACTATATTTGTCTGAATGGGCCCCAAATAAACGTTTTCTGAAAGAACATAATTCATTATCTGGTGATAATGAATTAATTTTCTGCTATACCCATGAATCACAGCAAAATCTCATGACTAGTAACCTAAGAGTTATTAGACAAAGTTTCCAGCAATAATAGTACAATAAAAAATAATACTTTCATAGATCTCATTTTATTTAGGCGTTGCTTGAACATCTTTGTACCATTAGATCCATGTCAGCAAAGTCAATTTTTTGCTCAAAGGATTCACGTCTTGCGACCTAATAAGACTTCACCGGTGTAAAATAAAATCAGATAGTTAATAGAAAAAAAGGTCAAGTGCGAGAAGGACTCGTTCTCTGATGGATCTGTAAAAGGGATCTGTAGAATCTTTATTATGTGTGTGGGTAATAATAATAATTTCGAGTGCCTATTTGGTGTGGTGCAAACCTTTCTATTGGCCGCTACTTCAGCGACTTGAGTGTCCCTAGCCAAACCCAGCTATCCAAACTGCGATGGGGCTCAAATGGCTCTGAGCACTATGGGACTCAACTGCTGAGGTCATTAGTCCCCTAGAACTTAGAACTAGTTAAACCTAACTAACCTAAGGACATCACAAACATCCATGCCCGAGGCAGGATTCGAACCTGCGACCGTAGCGGTCTTGCGGTTCCAGACTGCAGCGCCTTTAACCGCACGGCCACTTCGGCCGGCTACTGCGATGGGGAACCTGCAGTTTAACTTGGAATCCGAACCGCTTGTTGTTTATGGTATTCCTCACACCGTTGAAAGATGAGGGCTAGGCTAGATTAAAACGAAGGCTAAAAATCCGTAGGTCCACAAAGATCCGATACCGCGACTTCTCTGTATCCACGCACGCACCTTACCACTTATCCCCCCCCCCCATTTTCTTCATCGTTGCTCTCACCATCTTATCTGACACCCCTTCAACAATTCCCTTTGCTCTCACCATCTTGTCTGACACCCCTTCAACAACTGCCCCCAATCCCCCGTACAGCAGACCGACAGAAAATTTAATGATCCTATAAGGGTACCATTTTTACCGACTGCGGTACAGAGCCATAAAAAATGCAAAGGGCAATGCAACTGTCGTAATAATAGGATGCAGTTGTAGAGATTTATGTTCGTACGATGATATAAATCGTACACCTAAAGATGATTTTCATCTTTTAGTGCCATCGAGTATTTTTCGCCAAGATGAAGCTACACAGACAGAATAGCAGCGCTCACAGGGAAAACAGACTTATTATGCTTGTAAATGTTACTTTTACAACTGACGAACTTAAGGCAATAAAACTACTTTTAATTAATATCAGTTCATTAGATCAGCAAAATACATCTGTGACTTTCAAAGTACATTCTCTTGATAAATCTGGTTGCAGGTTCGCATACCAGTGTCTTTAATATACAAACAAAAACAAGTTACACAATTTCTTTTATTTTCCTACTTTAAAGTAGTTTCTGTTTTTTGTTGTGTTTTTAGACTTCCTTCTTTAACCTAAGGGAGTTCAATCAACATATTATCGTAAACGTGGTTTTCATCCAATGAGAACTGGCGCTCATTAAGGGATTCCCACCATTTATATTATGATACGCTCGATCGTGAAAAAAATTGATGTCAGCTTAATTTAAAATAATAAAGAACGAAACAGGAGATGTCGTCATTATGACATACTTCGTTAGTCTCCGTAACGGTGGGTCAAATAGGAAATAGGAAAGAAAGGAGAGGAACTGAGGTTGTTAAATTATTTCCGTGTGTCTATAAGATGATAAAAAGAAGTTTATTTTTCTCCTCATAAAGGAAACTTCCCATCGCATCCCCCTCAAATTCAGTGGAAAGACGGCCCAGTGGATAGCCCCTCAAAAACTGAAAACAGATCAAGCATGAAAACAGGAAGAAGGTGCACTACTCTGAGAAAAAAGGAGCAATACAAAAACAGTGAACCAGCTAGGCTGAAGGTGTTTCACGTCGAGCGCGTGTCGACAGCGACGGCGCCGTTATTTTGTGGTCACGGTATTGGAGTGCGAAGAGGAAGATGCGTGTTCAAATCTGGCTTGTGCTCCTTTCTTTTCCTAAAAATTACGAATTGCCCCTCCGATTATTGACGTGTCTGTTCTCCGTATTCAAATTTGTGTCTGAATCGTGTAACGTCCGTTAGCAACAGCGAAATGTAACGAAGGCACCTCGTGACGCACGTATCTCCTCTTTGCTCTACGCAAGTACCGCATATCGTGACCCTTGCGTTCTGTTTTGGAATTCCTTTATTGCAACAGAGTTCACCCCTGTTTATTTGTTGTTTTCATTTCTGTGAGAGGTCTGTTTTGTATCTCGCCTATTCATCACATTTACTTGCAACGGTAATACATTCTTTACACATGACTCACGTTCTATAACCAGTGTACAGTATGACAAGTGCCGAGATTGCAGAAGGAGAACAGACATGTCAATGGCCGGACAGACACTTCATAAATTTGTCAAAAAAAATGGGGCAGGACAGAGATTTAAAGACGGCTTTCTCGCTTTGCAGTACAGCACCGTGACTACACAACCATGATGCCGTAGTTCTTGCAGTTCGCTCGATGTTGTACGTCTTAAGCTTGGAGCGTTCACTGTTTCTATTTTGGTTTTTTTTCAGTTCATTTGACCTTCTCGTTGTTTACGTGCTTGACTGGGATATCCCACTAAATCTGAGGGGGCGTCACAGGAGTTTCTCTTGTCAGTAAAATAGCCCGAGATACCAACGGAAGGGTTGACCTGTACCTTCAACAAAATAGTGACATCAAGAAGATAACTTTGTTCTCGCAAGCTGTGGATTTGGTAACAAACAAAAAAATCTTTGTACGCAGGAGCTCATTTCTTTGCCAAACACTAGTGTTAGAGAGATCTCAGCACCCACGACCTCAGCGTTTAGAGCCTCTAATTCTAGCTCGCGCAACTTCACCCCTCTCGAACATCGTTTACCCATTACTACGTTGTCTTGTACCTAACGCTCAAAAATTGATTTTAGTCGAACGTATCGTTTTTTCTGTTTAAAGTTTCACAGATCATGTCAGAATATTATAAGGACCTGAGAATCTGACAGTGGGTGAATGAAGGCTAGCTACCTGACTATTTGAAGTATCATAAGGGCTAGTGTAATTACTGTGATTCAAGTAGCATTAGAGACATGGATTCACCGGTTACCATAATGGAGCACATCGTGGCGTTATCATGGAGCTGCTCTGACAGTCGGAAATATGTTTATGTGCACTCCCGCTGCATTTGTCCATGGAATACGCCATCACGATCACGGTTGATCGTTTATTGTGCAGTTAATGGAACGACCATCTGCTACATTGGCCCTATATCTCTACCGCCATTTGCTCTAGTTAGCGTCGGTCGCAGCTTGTAAACCACCATCTGTCGAATAGCTTAAGGGTCGATTACAAATGGAGAGCAATCCCACTGCCCATTCTAAACGCACTGATCCAACGCAGTGCTAAATCTTAGCGCAGAAGACCTGATATTTATAAGTATTCCTACTTTTACAAAGAAAATCTGCTTTTTCATACAGCAGGTTCGAAGTTGAATTTTTCTGGGATCCTTTGCAGACAACTGGTGTTCAGTCGTCCTAGAGGTGTGCCAAGGCTGCAAATTTTATCACGCTATAATCTAACAACTACTATCAGTTTTAGTACAAACATTTAATACGTTTGCTTTGCAAATAGATTAATAAAAATGTGAAGAGTGTTACGATTTTAAGTTAATATGCTCGTAAATAGAACCATTCTACAGGCCAATCTGTGGACTTCCATTAAACGATAAGTTAATGAGTGGCAAGCTGCTGGATCAAATAAACTCATTTAATAATAAGATCAAATATCAATAGCATAAAGTAGTTCTAGCTCTCTTAATGTTCCAGGCAGGCGCTGCAGAAAAGCAATTTACACTTTATAAACCTTATCGCTCCGATAAACGCTCAGAATAATGGGCGCACAAGCAATAAAATATGAAAAGAAATTGCAACTATTAATAAAATAAGAAAGTAATTCACTAAGTACCCTCAAGACAGTAGATACGTTTAAATACAAATTTAAAATGATTACGATCGTAAGAACCAAGCTAAGCAAAAATTTAGAAAACGGCTTTCGGCAGGTAGCCGTGACAGTAGTCAGATTAAATTACCAAAATACTGAACATCAAAATTTAACTACCCGCCTCAATCAACCAACTACACTACTGGCCATTAAAATTGCTACACCAAGAAGAAATGCAAATGATAAACGGGTTTTCATTGGACAAATATATTATACTAGAACTGACATGTGATTACTTTTTCACGCAATTTGGGGGCATAGATCCTGAGAAATCAGTACCCAGAATAACCACCTCTGGCCGTAATAACGGCCTTGATACGCCTGGGCATTGAGTCAAACACAGCTTGGATGGCGTGTACAGGTACAGCTGCCCATGCAGCTTCAACTCGATACCACAGTTCATCAAGAGTAGCGACTGGCGTATTGTGACGGGCCTGTTGCTCGGCCACCATTGAGCAGACGTTTTCAGTTGGTGAGAGATCTGGAGAATGTGCTGGCCAGGACAGCAGTCGAACATTTTCTGTGTCCAGAAAGGCCCGTGCAGGACCTGCAACGTGCGGTGATGCATTATCCTGCTCAAATGTAGGGTTTCGCAGGGATCGAATGAAGGATAGAACCACGGATCGTAGCGCATCTGAAATGCAACGTCCACTGTTCAAAGTACCGTCAATGCGAACAAGAGGTGACCGAGAAGTGTAACCAATGGCACCCCATACCATCACGCCGGGTGATACACCCGTATGGCCATGGCGAATACACGTTTCCAATGTGCGTTCACCACGATGTCGCCAAACACGGATGCGACCATCAGGATGCTGTAAACAGAACCCGGATTCATACGAAAAAATGTTTTGCCATTCGTGCACCCAGGTTCGTCGTTGAGTACACCATCGCAGGCGCTCCTTTCTTTGATGCTGCGCCAAGGGTAACCGCAGCCATAGTCTCCGAGCTGATAGTCCATGCTGCTGCAAACGTCGTCGAACTGTTCATGCAGACGGTCGTTGTCTTGCAAACGTCCCCATCTGTTGACTCAGAGATCGAGACGTGGCTGCACGATCCGCTACAGCCATGCGGATAAGATGCCTGTCATCTCGACTGCTAGTGATACGAGGTCGTTGGGATCACGCACGGCGTTCCGTATTACCCACCTGAGCCCACCAATTCCATTTTCTGCTAACAGTCATTGGATCTCGACCAACGCGAGCAGCGGTGTCGCGATACAATAAACCGCAATCGCGATAGGCTACAATCCGACCTTTATCAAAGTCGGAAACGTGATGGTACGCATTTCTCCTCCTTACACGAGGCATCACAACAACGTTTCACCAGGCAATTCCGGTCAACTGCTGTTTGTGTATGAGAAATCGGTTGGAAACTTTCCTCATATCAGCACGTTGTAGGTGTCGCCACCGGCGCCATCCTTTTGTGAATGCTGTGAAAAGCTAATCATTTGCATATCACAGCATCTTCTTGCTGTCGGTTAATTTTTGTGTTTCTAGCACGTCATCTTCTTGAATTTTAATTGCCAGTGGTGTACATATAAAGCAGCCCTTGAATAGAAGCCTTCAGAAAACAAGGTCCTGCGCTGGACTACCTTCTATAATTTTAAATTCCTTACAGTGTCAAGGCCCATAAACAGTGAGAGGCTGCCTGTTATCCTCGTGAAACACCATGTTGCTTCTCTCTGGCGGCACACCCGAGCCGCTGCTTCCAGCCAACAGGACAAAGACGTTACGCGAAAGGGGGACGTATCGATAAGGACTCTCGCACAGCTCATTTTATGTTTTTATTGACTGACCTTTTTCATCATCCATTATGTCAAAACAGACCAAGGAAGCAAAGGCACAACAAAGTGCAGCAAAAGTAGGAGCAGTGCCCTCCTTTTTTAAAAGCGATAGTGTCAGCTCTCAATTTGGGTACCTTAGTCCTGGCACCAGACAGCATACCACTCAGTGTGATGGTCTCTCTAAGTGTAACACGCCTAAAAGCCTAAAGCACTTTGTAATAACTTCAGTTTTAGGAAAGATCTATTTTGCAATATTGAATAAATATTCCCTAGTAGATCAATTAATACAACGTTTCACTCTTCCTTTCAACAACCTCCGTTGGATAGACTTGGTTTTCTTTTCCGTTGATGTGGTAATCATTAGCGAAAATAATTGCGCAAATAGTTCCATATCTGTTGTATTCGCTTCATGATTACGCGAGACACAGCATCACCTTTCCAAAAATGACACTGTGCACACATATGCTCGACTGCGGAGGTATAAAGCTCAAGCAAAATAAATAGTTATTGCGATATTAAAGAAGCGATTTTCTGTGGTGATTAGAGAATAGGAGTGAAAGAATATTTCTTGCCCAATCATGAGTACTAAAACCTGAAACAAACTATCTTCGTCAGAAGACTAAGTTTCGACAACACGATTACTTGAAATAGACTTCCATACCACAATAGGTCTTCAGACAATTAGTAATAGAATATGCTTACGTACTCACGATTAGTGTATGTTTCAATGCAATCTTTTCTTCTGCCATTATTTTTTCTTTTTTTTTTTTTTTTTACATCTCACAACAATTTACTGTCAGAGGTGACCGCCATATTACTGATTCCTGACTTATCTCCTCTCCTCGATATACTACTCTCACTTCTGCTTTCCGAAGTACGACGAACGAGTTAGTAAAATCAGTATGTAATGTTCAGATTTCAGGTTACTTCGTATCACTAATATTTTCCGAAAAGTATTATATGATCCTTCTGGTTATGTACTCGAATATTTACTGTCGTGTCTACGTCATTTATACAGCCTTTTCTCGTTTCTTAAAGCTCAAGTGACGAAGCATCCAATACGCCTATTCGCATCACTGCATCTCTGCTGCAGTTTGATAGCCCGTTGAGGAATAGCGATCTCGGCACACAGAAAAACTTTTTCCCGTTTGTAAGGGTCATTGTAAACATAATATAGCTATAAATCAAGATGGGCAATCAGATAAGGTCCATAAGAGCTTGCAGACACGTAGGTTATATTATTACAATATCCGTCAGTCCATATAACTAAAATTTTGATCTCGTAGGAATACTGTAAGACTTTTAACAGAAGGTAGTATGTAGGTGTACTGAGAAATGGATTGGGTAACCTGAAACAACCTTTGTTTTTTCCTGAAACTCTGTTCGGGGGGCTCCTCGCGCAATCTGCTGATTGGTTTGAGCACATAATTTGACAATTAAATAAACGCGATATTACTACTCTATCTGGCATTTAGCTTTCAACTTACAGAAATGTATCCCTGGTCTAAAAACCGCAAGAATCCATCCTCAGCATCTCAGACTATGGTTCACACATGTCCTATATACACTTTGTGATGAAGAATGGAAACCGTCCATAAGACATGGTCGGCTGTCAAAGTAACGTTGTACAGGTATACACAATGGGTGGGTATGTGAACGATTAAAGTTGCAACTCTCTGTGAGAGGAAGACTGGCCACAGAGTGCGTTAGCGTTGTTCGTGTGTCGGGTTGTTGCCTACCCTGGTAGGATAACAAGTGGCGTGAACGGCGTCATATGTTGAGTGATGACAATGAAGGACACGGAGATACCGTTTGCTCTTATGAGATAGCGCTATGAGTACTCCAGAGAGTTTGAAAGGGGCTTCATTGTTGTCACCATTTGGCCAGCTCGTCGAATCGTGCAGTGTAGAGATTTTTGGGGGATTCTATGACAGTGTCAGATGGACTGAACGGCAACACAAGGTCAAACGTACTCGTGAAGCTTCCGGATGATCACGTCTGAGCAACACAGTGGAGGATCGCTGTACTGTGCACCTAGCACATCATCACCCTTTCATTTCTGATCCTGCCATCCGTGAACAAGCAGTGGACTTGCTGCAATATTCTGTGCCATCCCTCATCATTGGACAGAGACTATCAGCAGCCAGATTAGGGATACACTGCCCATGGATAGGCTTCTGTTAACACCTCAACACAAACTGCTATATCTGAGTGAGGTCATGAATGGGTCTCCTATTCAACAGCGTCGCACTGTTTCGGTATGAATCACGGTTCTGCAGTACCGCACATGACCATAATCGGCGAGTATGGTGGCGACGTGGGAAGAGGTCCCATTACTCCAGTGTTTTGGAGAGGCATTGCGTTGTTACGCTTGTAGTTACGGTGGGAGAAAATATCTGGTATGACTTCGGGTATGACTCTGACGGCATAACTGTACGTTATGGACATCCTGCTTCCTCAAGCGTCATCTGCAACGCGACGGCATCGCGGTGTTTTTAACAGCAAAGTGCTCGTCCACACGTGGCACGAGCCTATATGGACCGCCTGCGTCATGTTGAGTTATTCTCGCGGCTAGCAGGATCTCTAGATCTGTTTTCCAGAGGACATTCGTGGGACCACCTCGGGCGTCAACACTTTCCCACTGCCAGGATCCAGGTTATCAATCAGCTAAAACAGCTGTGGACCAGCCTGCCTCAGGAGAGGCTACAGCTGCTTTGACACCTTTCCTGACCGAAGTAGTGTTTGCATCCAGGCCAGACGGGTTGCAATGTCATACTGATAAGTGGGCTCATGTTGACAAGTTCTTTACAAATGTGTGCGTAATAAAGGGAGAAGTAATGTCAATTATCCTCTCCACCAGTCAATTTTAGTTTTGTTTCCTCCCGTCTTTCTGAGTGTTCCACGATTTGTCAGGCCTTTTGAGAAAGGAAGATATTTTTTCGTAGACGTTATTAGTAGCTATACATCGATAGTCATATGTTCTGAGAATAACGTGTCTCCTTATAACTCTACCCTCACACGGCTACAGTTAGATGCGGCGCTTACTGCATGAGATCGTCGTACAAATTTCGCAGTGAGACACAGAGAAGGCAGTGTCATTTCCTCTTTGTCAAAGCAGAGAACGTACCTACATTTCTAGTAAATTTTCTTATAGCCGTTTGACTGTTCTGACATTAACGGACTCGAACAGTAGATACCGACATTCACACCAAATTTACCATCAAATTCTGCATCAGTTTTCTCACGAGTGCCTGAAGCGTCCAATGCCAAAAACGGCTTTTACCTACAACTGGCGTAAAGACGGAAGGACGATGTTAATGTCACGCTGAACTGCCTTAAACGAAAGTGTTACGAAATTTGGTCGCCACTAGTGTGTTGGAAACGTACATCGACATATATTACATTCTCATGCAAACAGAACGTTGTTATGCAACATACAACGATATACAGAATCTACACTCCTGGAAATTGAAATAAGAACACCGTGAATTCATTGCCCCAGGAAGGGGAAACTTTATTGACACATTCCTGGGGTCAGATACATCACATGATCACACTGACAGAACCACAGGCACATAGACACAGGCAACAGAGCATGCACAATGTCGGCACTAGTATAGTGTATATCCACCTTTCGCAGCAATGCAGGCTGCTATTCTCCCATGGAGACGATCGTAGAGATGCTGGAGATAGTCCTGTGGAATGGCTTGCCATGCCATTTCCACCTGGCGCCTCAGTTGGACCAGCGTTCCTGCTGGACGTGCAGACCGCGTGAGACGACGCTTCATCCAGTCCCAAACATGCTCAATGGGGGACAGATCCGGAGATCTTGCTGGCCAGGGTAGTTGACTTACACCTTCTAGAGCACGTTGGGTGGCACGGGATACATGCGGACGTGCATTGTCCTGTTGGAACAGCAAGTTCCCTTGCCGGTCTAGGAATGGTAGAACGATGGGTTCGATGACGGTTTGGATGTACCGTGCACTATTCAGTGTCCCCTCGACGATCACCAGTGGTGTACGGCCAGTGTAGGAGATCGCTCCCCACACCATGATGCCGGGTGTTGGCCCTGTGTGCCTCGGTCGTATGCAGTCCTGATTGTGGCGCTCACCTGCACGGCGCCAAACACGCATACGACCATCATTGGCACCAAGGCAGAAGCGACTCTCATCGCTGAAGACGACACGTCTCCATTCGTCCCTCCATTCACGCCTGTCGCGACACCACTGGAGGCGGGCTGCACGATGTTGGGGCGTGAGCGGAAGACGGCCTAACGGTGTGCGGGACCGTAGCCCAGCTTCATGGAGACGGTTGCGAATGGTCCTCGCCGATACCCCAGGAGCAACAGGGTCCCTAATTTGCTGGGAAGTGGCGGTGCGGTCCCCTACGGCACTGCGTGGGATCCTACGGTCTTGGCGTGCATCCGTGCGTCGCTGCGGTCCGGTCCCAAGTCGACGGGCACGTGCACCTTCCGCCGACCACTGGCGACAACATCGATGTACTGTGGAGACCTCACGCCCCACGTGTTGAGCAATTCGGCGGTACGTCCACCCGGCCTCCCGCATGCCCACTATACGCCCTCGCTCAAAGTCCGTCAACTGCACATACGGTTCACGTCCACGCTGTCGCGGCATGCTACCAGTGTTAAAGACTGCGATGGAGCTCCGTATGCCACGGCAAACTGGCTGACACTGACGGCGGCGGTGCACAAATGCTGCGCAGCTAGCGCCATTCGACGGCCAACACCGCGGTTCCTGGTGTGTCCGCTGTGCCGTGTGTGTGATCATTGCTTGTACAGCCCTCTCGCAGTGTCCGGAGCAAGTATGGTGGGTCTGACACACCGGTGTCAATGTGTTCTTTTTTCTATTTCCAGGAGTGTATATAAAACTGTTACCTCCAAAATACGCACAACAAACACGTAACCATAGAAAAAGAGAAACATATATTCACTGAAGCATTTCCTCATAAACAATGCTCAGTAATCACAGGACTTTTCAAGACTGGCTAACAACCCCGATTCGCGCACGACGCAGCAATATCTCAGCAAAACAAACGTGGAAATCAGGATAAAAGATGGAAACACGTTTAGTCTTTCATTCGCATCATGACTATTATACATCATTCACACATTCACATGTTCGCAGAGACAGTGCATTGGAGACTACATAAGCGCAATGTAGTAATGTAAGATAAATTTTAATTTAATAAGGAAACTGACTGATACAGTGCTGAATGATTAATATTATTGATCCATAAAACGTGTAATGAGGCTGTAAATGTTTGATTTCTGGGATAAAAATTAATTATATGTTCAACAATGACTCTGTAACCTCTCCCTTCCTAACCGGTCTACAGAACTGCGATATTAATGACCGTGATCCCGTATGCCTCATGAAATTTTACAATGAGTCAGATTGTCGTTACCAAATAAAAAATATAGCAGTTAATAGGATGATAGTGTACAACAGAACCTTCTGAAGGAGGAATCTATTTTAAGCCTAATATGAATAGAAAGTTAATGGTAAAGAAAATGAAGCAAATAATCACAGGCGTGGCAACAGAAGATTATCACGCTTTTCCACAATACCACAGTTTAGATTTTGAATCTGAAAATTTTGAAAGCAGAGTTAAATGAAGTTGCTGCTAAAACAAATGACTGACCGTAATTGAAACTTTGTTGCGTAATACAAATTTTATTTTCAGTCATCTCAGGGTAATTTAATGAAGGATTTGGAAAAAGGCAAGCTATTTAATTTTAATTAATGAAAGACTGAATTGAATTTACTTTAAGCAAGTAAGCAACTGGTTTATATTTAACATAAGAACAATAAAATACATCAGAATTCACTCACTGAGCTAAATACAGAATAAATGAAACTGCGTCATTCTTAATTTCTACTGTATCTTCATTTATTGTTTTCCAAGTGAAATTTTACGTTAATTTAAGTGACTGAAGTTAATTGCAAATTAGTTAAGTCTCTGAACGGTTCCTGAGGTAGCAAAATTTAGTCGAACAGGTCATTAGCAAACAAAGCAGGATATGGATTAGCTGGCTGTTTTTCCAGGAGTTCCTTGCGGGGTGGGGGAGTGGCCATGTGCGTAAAAAACAGTATTCCCACTGAACAGATATTTGAATGTTGTGCAGAGGCAGTTGATTTTAGTGAAACTAAACTTCTATTTGTTGTTGTTTATAGGTCCCGTAACTCTGACTTCAGAGCATTTCTGCTCAAGCTAGAGAGACTTCTTGATACACGTTATATGCAGTACCAGAAATTTGTTGTATGTGTTGACTTCAATATTAATTTTGTATATGATTGTCCAAGAAAAAGGATGTTGATAGATCTGCTAAATTCATATGATCTGAATTTTCCAACTAGGGAGCAGGGGAAGAGTAGCACAGCCACAGACATTATTTTTATTCATTCTTCGTTACTAAGTGGGCATTCTTTTAGTAAAAGGGTGAATGGCCTTTGAGACATTGACCCACAAATTTTAGCACTAAAAGGCTTTTGTACCCAAACAAATGTCACATATAATTACAGACTATGTAGGTAAGTTAATCCAACGGCAACAGAGAGTTTTTTAAGCCTCGTCAAGGAACAAGAGTGGTAGGATGTTTATAGTGCTGATAACATAGATGACAAATATAATGCTTTCCTTAACACATTTATCTTGCTCTTTGAGAGTTGCTTTCCATTAGAACATTCTAAAGGGTGTTACTAGCAGTAAAAGACAGCCTCGGTGGCTGACTAGTGGGATAAGGATATCATGTAGAACAAAAGCGAGAATTATATCATAATGGTAGAAGTATTCACAATCAGACTACAGTAGTCCATTACAAACACTACTGTAAGGTGCTTAAAAATGTTATTAGAAAGGCTAAGACTATGTGGTACGCAAATAGAAAACTAATTCACAGGATAAAATTAAAGCTATATGGTCAGTTGTAAGGGAAATGTCTGGTCAGCAGCACAAGGTCGACGATATAGTCAGTTCGTAGCAAAAATATTTCTGTTACTGATAAATCAGATTTATGTACAGCATTTAACAATCATTTCTGAACACTGCAGATGAATTAAATAAAAATTTAATTTCTACAGGGAATCATATAACTCTGTCCCTTTGCGAGACTGATTTCCGAAATTCTCCTCTGTGATACAGACAAGGGGGATATTGAGTCAATAATTAAATCACTGAAGACTAAGGACTATCATGGATATGACGTAGTGCCTAGCAGAATACTAAATTACCGTGCTGCACATGTTATCCCTGTACTTAGCCATATTTGTAATTTTTTCTTTAGGAATCGTCAGTTTCCTGAACTATTAAAGTACTCAGTAGCAAAGTCGCTTTATAAAAAGGGAGAAAGGGATAATGTAGACAATTTAAGATATATTTCTGTGAAATCGATGTTTAAAAAGTTACTGAAAATGCTGTGTATGTAAGGCTAATTGATCATTTTGTATCACATAATTTGCTATCAAATGTACTGTTCGACTTTAGAAGTCATTTAACAGCTGAAAATGCTACATTCTCTTTTTCTTTGTGAGGTACTGGATGGATTAACCAAAAGGTTTCGAACGATAGGCATATTTTTTGATTTAACTAAGGCTTTTGATTGTGTTGAGCACAAAATATTGTTCGAGAAGTTGGACCATTACGAAATTGGTTCACCTCTTACTTTAGCAACAGACAGCAAAAGGTCATTATTCACAGTGTTGAGAATGGCTGTGATGTGGGGTCTGAGTAGGGTACAGTCAAACGGGGGGGTGGGGGTGGGGGGGGGGGGGTGCCCCAGGATTCAGGATTCAGTGTTGGGGCCACTCCTGTTCCTTATTTATTTAAATTATCTGCCCTCGAGTATTATTGGTAACTCTAAAATATTTCTATTTGCTGGTGGCACTAGCTTAGTAGTAAAGGATGTCGTGAGTAACACTGGCTCGGTTTCAGATAGTGCAGTTCATGTCGTAAGTTCATGGCTTGTAGAAAATAAACTAACGCTAAATCATAGTTAGACTGTTTTTACAGTTTCTAATGCCACAATATAATAAAACCCGACAGTTTAATTTCACAGACTGGGCACATGATTAGTTAAATTAAACAGTTCAGATTTCTAGGTGTTAAGATAGATAGTAAACTGTCATGGAAAGCCCATGTTCAGGATCTTGTTCAAAGACCTAATGCTGCCATTTTTACTATTTGAACGGTATCTGAAGTAAGTGATCGTTCGACATGAAAATTAGTCTACTTTGCTTATTTTCATTCGCTTATGTCGTATGGTATTATATTTTGGGGTTACTCTTCCCATTCTGAAGAGGATATTTTTGGCTCAGAAACGAACTGTTCAGGCAATACTTGGTGTAAGTTCGTGAACCTCTTGCCGACCCCTGTTCATTAGTCTGAGTATTTTGACATTGCCTCTCAATATGTATGTTTTTTACTCTCATTTCTTGTTAACAATATCAGATTATTACCAAAAATAAGCAGTTTTCACTCGGTTAATACTCGGCAGAAATTAAACCTGCATTTAGATAGGACTTACTTAACTCTTGTGCAGAAAGGTGTGCAGTACACTGTTGCATCCATTTTCAGTAAGCTACCACAAGAATTCAAAAATCTTAGCAGTTATCCACGCGCTTTCAAATCGAAACTGAAGAGTTTCCTAATGGGTCACACCCATTCTGTCGAGAAATTCTTTGAAAAATTAAGCTGATTGTTATGTTGTATTGCCGGCGGCTGTGGCTGAGCGGTTCTAGGCGCTTCAGTCGGGAACTGCGCTGCACTACGGTCGTAGGTTCTAATCCTTAGATTAGTTAGGTTTAAGTAGTTCTAAGTTCTAGGGGACTGATGACCTCAGATGGTAAGTCCCACAGTGTTCCGAGCCATTTGTTTGAAACCACAGAATTAATTTCTATTGCAAACATATTCTGAGTTAAAGCATGTATGAAATTACTGAGTGATCAGTTAATAACCAAACTGAACTACAACCGTCAACCGACATGTACCGCAGCTCTACTGTCTTAGAAAATGCTGTCGGCTCTTACAGTTTCGTCCACAAGCGAATCCTCACTGGCTTAGTCATATTGGACGTTCTCTATTACTGTTATGAACATCCTCCAAGAACAGATTATCCTCTCGGCATTCCTCATTAATGAATATGCAGCACTCAGTAACATGTCCACTCAGAGACAAGGCTTGTGCCTAACCTATGTTCTGCCGTTGCTCACCAATACTTTGGAAATGTCACATTGCAACGACCTGTAGTTTGGAAAGACTTCCTTCATTTCGTGAAGCAGACAAGTCGAAACTTCCTGGCAGATTAAAACTGTGTGCCGGACCGAGACTCGAACTCGGGACCTCGGAAGGTAGGAGACGAGATTCTGGAAGAAGTACAGCTGTGATGACGGGGTGTCAGTCGTACTTGGGTAGCCCAGTTGGTAGAGCACTTGCCCGCGAAAGGCGAACGTCCCGAGTTCGAGTCCCGGTCCGGCACACAGTTTTAATCTGCCAGGAAGTTTCATATCAGCGCACACTCCGCTGCAGAGTGAAAATCTCATTCTGGGAACATTCCCTACGCTGTGGCTAAGCCATGTCTCCGCAATATCCTTTCTTTCAGGAGTGCTAGTTTCGCAAGTTTCGCAGGAGAGCTTCTGTAAGGTTTGGAAGGTAGAAGACGAGATACTGGTAGAAGTACAGCTGTGAGGACGGGGCCTGAGTCGTGCTAGGGTAGCTCAGTTGGTAGAGCACTTGCCCGCGAAAGCCAAAGGTCCCGAGTTCGAGTCTCGGTCCGGCACACAGTTTTAATCTACCAGGAAGTTTCATGTCAGCGCACACTCCGTGTAGAGTGGAAATCTCACTCTGGAAACAGACAAGTCGCTTTCATACCAATTTTACTGTGTATCACCTGTTTTGCATTCAACGTCGTCTTTATTTTTTCATTTATATTTCTGTGAGTTTTGGGTACTGCCAACATCACGAATGAAAGTTAAAAATTTCAGGGAATGGAGATATTTGGAACAGTAGATACGGAAAATCATCCAGCATCTTAAGTTTAACAGTATCTAAACCCCAGTGCTATCATTCCTACAGATATAAATGTAAAAGCCTTACACAATTCTTCCAGTGCACAGAGAACGAAACAAACAGATCCCCAACTTTGGTTAAATAACAAAATCAGGTTACTCTACGCCATAAATCAAGCCCTGGATACCGTGCTATGCAAAGAACTTCTTCATGTTGTGGTTTTGAATAATACTATTAGATTTTTTTTTGTTATGAAGGTTGTTCCTTTACATATACAGTCGTAGAAGAAATAAAATGAAAATCCAGCGAAATACTGCACTTCCCTACAAAACAAACAGCACACAAAGGCACAAGTAGTATCCAGCGTAACAGTCCACATCACTGATATGTAAGACTGACAAGTCACTCAGACACTGTGTTACACAAATAGAAAACTAAGCTTTCTGAAAAAGGTTTAACACACGATGTAAATACACAGATAGATGAAAAATACACAGAAGACCTCAAATGTAATTAAAAATTGTATTCATCAATGATAGAAGAAATGAAGGGAGTGTTGTAAATATTGATCTGACAAGAGAGCTAGTAAGCAAAGAACCGAAAAACATAACACCACATCGAAGTAAAATGTGAACTCCATAAATGTGACATAACTCATAAATAAATTACAGGAAAATCTCACCAGAAGTACAAAAGCAGTTAACGGAAACGTTGTGGCACTAATCAACAAATATTGATATATCGATTACAAAAATTACATTAAAAGAGTAAAATCTGATCCAACAATAGCAGGAAAAGTTAAAAACCCTTCCAAAATTATTTTACGCCGAAAGGCAATGCAAAATCGAATGATAGCAAAGGATTTGTTACAGGTCATGTAATGAGATCGGATCTCTGTGAGGTGGTGCAAGACCAGTATTTTTCATGTGATACCATTTCCAGGCTGTACCAGGAGTATCTCGATTCAGATTCATCATAACAACTAGAGTCAACTTCCGTGAGTAACAGCCTATTAATAAAAAGAATGGATATCAAATATGGCAGATAGCCACAACGAATAGATGTGCCAAAGTACAGCAATTAAGAAGGGAATTCATTGCTGGAGAACAATAACCAGTAAGCAGCCATACCACCCTGACTCATGTACTTGTTTGGCCCTGACACCATATTGATGCATGAGCTGTCTGTGACACAGAAAGTGAATAGGCGCAAGAAGTGATCAAGCTACAGAACGGAATGTGTTCCATAACTCTGATGTCACCGGTATAGGGGCATAATTTGACAGATCGGTTCTGTTACCTTACTTCAAAGTGTGATTGAACACAAGTCTCTTACCATTAAGAATAATATCTCATCGTTGCAGTGTCGTAAGGAAATAAAGCGTCTACAAGTGTAAACCATGTAGCATAGTCAGTCAAATACTCAACACGACAGACATAAATTCTCAGTTTCTTAACAATTCCACAGAAGATTAATTCTACATCGTCTAACTTCTCATCTTCATAGCTTTATACAAACAGTACAGTAGATCGTTACGTTCGTTGAAATTCCTTTGTTGTGCTTCCAGCCTCTTCCTCAGTTTCGTGCGTTATTTGTGCTTGTAATACAGCTTTATGTGATCCCTTTGCACCTAGCTGACATTATTTAACAGTCATCAGTCACTAAAAGTCTGTAAATATTCGTACATCACATGTACATGGTTATAAACTTGCTACAGAGATATGCTTCATGGAGTTAACCACTCACGCTATTAGCTATTTTCGCGGATCAGACCTTTTGAAAATAAAAATTTTACTTTGTCTCCTATATGCCTAGTCCTGTGAATCACTACTGAAATAATGCTTACTGAGTGACTCATTTACCTGTACACTTCTGCACACGTCGGATATTTACACATGTTTAACATAGGGCCATATCTGAAAGGACGTCAATCTGACTGTGCTCAATGTTTTATTTCGTATGACTATGTCAAGGTCATGCAATATTACTGTTGCTAAAGTTCGTTGCCAATTAAATACAGAAAATTAAAAGTGTGAGAAATAATCGTGGATACCAAATAGACAACGAAATTCTCTTGTTAGCGATGATAAATATGCAAAACTTAAGGACGAGTTAGATAAAGCACCATAACACATTCAGCACTCAGTGGAGATGTGTAAGAGTGCGGGAGTACGTTGCCAGACGTCTGACAGTCGTGCACAGAAAGCCGGTCGTCGGGCAAACAGATCATTTGTATACAGTCGCCGTGTCATTCACCACTACAGCAGCGGATGACCGCTACGTTGTGCAACAGGCAAGAAGGATCCCCACATCAAACATCGGGTGCAATTGCTATCACATTTAACAGGACAGCACAGTTTGTGGCGGTGCCAAGAACGTAGGGACTAGACCAGCCTCTGAGGAGTGGGGCCACATACTTGTATGAGAGTAGATTCTGGACGTTTGGTGGGAGCACCTAATGCACCAGGAACATTGTCGAACATGATCATTTTGGTGGTGCAGATGTTATTTTTTGGGGAGGAGCAATATTATATGGACGCACTGACCCGTCTGTGATTTTGTAATGCCCAGGATAGCATACAAATTGCGGTGACTGAAGTGTAATTATTGTCTGAGTTAAAGCGTCATTTCTGTTAGTCTCGTTGCGCATTTCTCTTAGTTACGTTCTGCACTGTATTGTAGTAGTTCTTTCTACGTATGGCCCAAGTTTGATCGAGCTATGTTGCTTTTCAGTGGTACATCATGCGAAAATTACCTCCCTCCTTAAGTTTTGCACACCAGTGTGTTTATGTATTAAACATCGATCCAGTAGCAATATCAGAAAGAAACTTCGCAACAGTCAGCAACTGTTGCCCAAAGGTGGTGAATCATCAGTTACGTAAAATGAGACAAACATTCCTAAATTTTGAAGGAGATATACTTCAAAATATGAGCGTAGTCTGCATTGTACGCAAGGTAATATGGGAAACTGAAGAAATGTGCCAACTACAGAGGACCAGTATTATGCTGCATGATTCAGAAATATCAGTAGATTTATGTAACGTCTTATGGAGACCAAAAGACACGAAACTGTGCAAGGAGTATAAGAACACTGTGGATTCGAAAACCTATACTGACGATAGACTCTTTCAGTTGAATACACATTCTCAACAAAGGATTATCATTTAAATGCATCAATGCTTTAGAGAAACATAAGTGAAACACAGTGTTCAATATACTCTCCAGAGCAAAAACAGACTACAGATACAGGAGAATGAGCGTAGAAAGCAGGGCAGAAACTTGTTGCTATTTAGGCTCATCACTTACATTACAGCTACAAATCAGAAAAAATGCACTTCACTGTATATATTTCAGTATCTTTTCGTATCTGTACTTTACAAGAAAGGCATAATAAGAACTAAGTGCAGAGCAAATTTTACAAGGACAACGGAAAACAAAGCGATGTCACAATACTACGCACGCATATTTCAAGTTGTGGCTCAACTAAGTGGACCATCTTTGTTACACATCAGGGAGCGCTCTACGTTAGTTTTGGTGAAAAGAATCTTCTGATCCAGTCAAGAAGCACCGTTTAGATCTACTCAGCCGCAAATGGTGCAATCTAATACTTGAATAAGATATGCTTTTTTCAACATTGAGGAACTTCGATGCACCACAGTTTATGCATATTACAACTGTAAAGGCTACAATTGTAAAGGTATTAAAACCCATCACAGGCTGTCCTGTACGGTAAATACATAGGAATCACCCGTATAGATCTCGCTTTAAAGGGTATGTTAAAACATCTTTCTTTCCTTCACTTTATTTTTATATTTCGAATACAGTTCTTACTCATTCTCTACATGCATTTACATCTAAATGCACACTCTGAAAACTGCTGTCACCTGCATGACAGAAAGTACTTACCACGTAATCATTTTGTATTATCGAGAAATAGGGGATAGAATGTTACTGACATGGTACAGGATTTGGGGTGGAAATCCTTAAAACAAGAGTTTTTCGTTGTGACGGCGCCTTTTCTTGAGATTTCAATCACCAACTTTTTCCTCCGAATTCTAAAATATTTTCTTGGTGCCGACCTACAATGGGAGAAACAATCATCATAATAAAATATTGGAAATAGAGCTCGCACGGAAAGATACAGGAGTTCGTTTCCTCCGCGCGCTGTTCGAGTTTGGAACAACAGAGAATTATTATGAAGGTGGTTCGATGAACCCTCTGTCGGGTACTTAAGTGTGACTTGCAGAGTATCCATGTAGATGTAGATACTCCATTAATAAAATATTACTATCTAATCCATAAAACAAAACTCAGTCTGATCAAAGCAGAAAATTCAGCTCAGTCTTTATGTCTCTTTCACTTATTCCGAAGGTAACACGTTAAATAGGAGCTTGGTTTTCTTAATTAAACGATCAATAAATTATCTTCGAACCAGCAGAACACTGTTTATGAAGGCTTTATCAAAAGATAAAGTGTAACTAATATTACACGATAGCAAGGAATAGCCGAAGACTTGGCCTCGTGTGAGCAACCAACTCAGTTGCAAACATTCAAACACGATCCAGCAAACTAATTCGTCATTCCGTCACACATCACGAAGTAGAGGAGTCCATCAAATAAATACCACTGGCAACTACTCATACCAAGAAAACTATATCATGACATTACTTCCGTGCTCACAACATCGTTGCGTTCTGCGGTCAATTTTGGATGCGCGACGCTGTACTTTCCGACGGAGGACGCCTGGTAACTGATTTCGACATCTGACGTCCTCAACACAAATGCAGACTAAGCCGGCTTTCGTATCCAAATTAGAGGCATTTATAGGCCTTCCCCAATCTAAAAGCGCAGGCACGATACAGAATCTTATTTTCCCTCACTGCGTCAAACACTCCACGTCAGCCCCGTCGCTTTAGGAACAACAGCAATTATCCGTCCGCACAAACTGCTTTGCTCCGGTGTACGCCCAGTGCGGCTACTAGACCCGACCAGGCGCACCAAGGCCCTGCTGTTAGTTTTTTGCGCTGTTCCTCTCCTACGCACCGACAGCTTTCCTTCACGTCCCGTGCAGTCACACACCTGTTTGGCTGCCCACCGCTCTGTTCCTCTCTCCTGCCCCGCACGGCTCTGGTGTGCAAACGCCCAGAAGCTGACCATTACCGCCAGATGGCGCGCGATCGGGTTCCCAGCCACCGATCGGCCGCGCTGCGAATTCTAAATGTGCGGACAACCAGCGCACTCCTTTATAAGATATGGATAAAACTTCATAGACAAAACGAAAAAGATAATGTCTAGAGCGAACATATGCGCTTTGTAAAGTATTATGTCATACCTGTGATTATGTTTCGCACGTGTCTTCATTTAATGGAGCTAGTTGCATACTTTGTAAAGGTGTGTAATCACCAAAATATGATCAATACACAAATAACAGAAAATACCTCAGACACATTATAGAATAAATTAATCTGCAAATATTTGAGGAAGTTTTCATATGACATATGTATTATAATAAGATTTGTGAAAAATCAAAGGATAATCGGTATTATGAAAAGGATAGCAGGAATAAGCAATTGGGTAGAGAGGGTAAGGTGGGGGCTGGGATGGGGAGGGGGAGGCATAGCAGAGCAGGGTTGGGAGCGTATATGCTCTTCTTCAGTTGATTTGTATGCAGCATTCGGTAAATTAGTTTCATGATGAAAGAAGATATTAATACAGAAACAAGAGAATTAAGCTTTTTATAAAAAGATTCTTAATTAGCTAAAATTTCTTTTTAACGGATTTGTATGTTTTGACTAATTTCAAGACAGAATTTTTGCTACTACAATTAAATTCTTTAGGACATCATTCATTAAAATTCTACTATTTGCTACTCTCATCATATGCTGCTACTAGCAGTTCGGCTTCAGCTGCCAGAAACAGGCCATGTGTGGGTGAGTTCTGTTTGAATCATGTTGTCTTACGGGCTCATTGTGATGCAGATACCATTCTTCACTTGGACAACTTTCACGGCTGATTTTCCCTGCAAAACAAAAGTAGCTATCACTACCAATTCAGTGGTGGTACTCACATAGAGGTTAGGGTTTAAGCCAATGCCGTTTCAAATCACAAAAGAATGACTGATGCGTAGATTGGTTTTGAAATGTTCTGACAAGTTAAGGGCTTCACAGCATTCAGTGATTGCCGCAAAGTAGCTCTGACACGTACGTGACAGCTACAAAAATGAACAACGTAAGTGCAAGAAGCCCATTTTATCACAGTGGGTATAGCAGAACTCCGCTATTTTGCCTTTATATGGTGTAGAATAACAACCACTAGCTACCATACGTGGCCTGTTTCGGGCTTGCATCCACCTTCAAGTGGTTTTGATTCATTTATATATTTCCACACCCATGTAAATGAATGTACACCACAGAAATATGGGCACAAATCCAAAACTTATCTTCATCTTCTAATGTGACTGGTAGCGGTTGTTATTCTCCACCCTAGAATTAACACAAACTTAAATTAAAATATTTAGCTCTGCATACATTTGTGGTGTGCTTTAGAATAAAATTGTAATCAAAGAGTGACTGAATTACTTACCTATATGGTATATACAATTTTTTGTTTTACCTTACCGCAGTGTTTTAATTGAGATATAATATGACTACCTTATCGTATCCAGTCAGGTAAGGTCATCTACATTACAATTTTATATAATTTCATTCACGATCATTCATCTGTACAATGCAGAGGAAAGCTCTGTCACCCATCCTATGCCCCTTTTTTTTGACGATTCCTTTTGTCGCCAGTACGGGCTCCGCCTGCCTTCTCTATTGCCTCCCGGAGTTCGCTTTGGTTTGCTTCTTCAGCAGCTTTGCTTTACGATCCCTACCACTTTCCTCGTGGGCGCAAGCTCTTCACCGCCCTGGCTTCGTGACGTGTTCATTTTGGACCCCATTCGCTTCCTAGGGACACCACTCGTGGCCTCGTGTATCGCAGCAAGTTTCACGCACTTCACACGTGGGTTGGGGACAGTGTCTTCGCCTACACCGACGGTTCCAAGACCTACCATGGTGTCGGGTGTGCCTCTGTACTAGGCAATAATTCTTTTCAATGTCGGCTTCTTGACCAGTGCTCGATTTTTACCGCGGAGCTCTACGCCCTTTATCAGTGCACCCAGTACAACTGGCAACACGGCCTTCCAAACTGTCATCTGCTCAGACTCTCTCAGTGCTCTTCAGAGCCTTCGTGCGCTGTACAGAGTCCCCTGTTTAGTGCAACGAACCCCAGCATGCGTCCATCACTTACTGTGGCGGGAGACAACGTGGTGTTCCTGTGGGTTCCTGGTCACGTCGGCGTGGCAGGGAACGAGGCTGCTGATGCTGCTGCAGAGGCTGCAGCTCTCCGCCCTCGGATTATCTTCGCATCACTATCTGTAGACAGGTAGTATCTCTTTGCAGTCGTCTTCTCTCCAGGGGACGTTAAATCTCTCCCAACAGCATGGTCGGCTTTCTCTCGGCCCTCACGTCGGGAGGAGGTCGTTTTAGCTCGGCAGCGTTTTAGTCACTGCCATTTATTAAATGACGACACTGCCCCTCTCTGTGCCTACAGCTCTCAACCCTTGGCGGGGAGCCACTTTTTGATCCGGTGCCCATTTTTTGTTTATGTTTACGTCTATGTTTGCAACATACTCTGTCAGATGTTTTAAAGGATGATATGCGTTCTGTCGTTCCAGTCTTACATTTTATTCGCTGCAGCGGCATGGCGAAGCAAATTTGATCCCCCTCCCACGATGACCTCCGCAATCTCAAGGATGTTTTGAGAAATTTTCCCCACGAATGTCCTAGTCCTTAGCTGATCTTTTAAAGTCACTTGATTGGGTTCTTGCCTTTTCGCCTCAGGTTTTCATTTAGTACTTCCTTTTTCTTACGTTATGACCGAGCCATATGACCTTAGCAGTTTTGCACCCTAAAGCAACAACCAAAACCCGATTTCTTGAATTGTCCTCGTTGTAAAGAAAACAGGGTATCCTGAAGGAAATCTGTAAAAAACCTGATCCATTTAAACTGACCTTAAGGCAGAGCTGCACAACCCAGAAGTAATCTGTGGCCAAACCAAAACTGGAATCTTAGTTGTGCTAAATATAATCTTTAAAATAAATTAATCGTTATTATAATTAATTATTATATACATTCGTTGAACAGTGTCACAGAAATAGCTGATGTACTGTATGGATGTAGACTGTGTAACGTAAGTAACATCCAAAAACGCGAAACTACACGAAATTTATTTTTGAACTCTTGAATTAATACAGTTACAAAATATTTTTATTAAAAGACTCTTTATGACAGTAAAGAATGACTGCCTTAGTAGCATACTAACATGACAAACTATTGCTTACGAAAACAGTATAAAAAGATAATAAACTGAAACAAAGCTTTAATGTGAGACGTTGCATCTCATGTCAGCTGGAAATTTTTGGAAGTCGTAAGTCATACTTGGCGATGAAGATTTTATTATGTGTTCTAAATGTTCGTCAGTTACAAAAATGGTTCAAATGGCTCTAAGCACTATGGTACTTAGTTAAGTCCCATACGAATTCACATACATTTCAACACACTGTATGGGACTTAACATCTGAGGTCATCAGTCACCTAGAACTTAGAACTACTTAAACCTAACTGACCTAAGGACATCACACACGTCCATGCCCGAGGGAGGATTCGAACCTGCAACCGTAGCGGTCGCGCGGTTCCAGACTGAAGCGCCTAGAACCGCTGGGCCACAACGGCCGGCGGGTCAGTTACAGGTGAGTGAAATTTCATTTCACTTAAGGTCAGAATAGAAAATGTTTGTTCACTTATGTAACTGCTACTAAACATGCTGACGTCTTCTTGCCGTCTCTTAGGTTGTTAAATTTATTATATTTTTTTATAAAGAGCAGAACACGGAATTTCTTTGCTCCCCGGTTGTAAGTCCACAGATATCTCTTCCGGGATTACAGAAAAAGCATCTTAACCACCGTGAACATGATTTTATCCTTTTTTGATAATCCAAACCTGTTGTCGAATTCTTCGGTTAATTTATTAACGTCGCGAGAAAATTTCCTTCCTAGCATAGCATGTGTACCTGATGAAATTGTTTTGCAAGTAGAAAAATGGGTCAGGTCTTCTTTCAACTGTTGGTTTTTGAAGAGCCTATGTTTCATTTTGAAATCACGTACTGTTGCCAACAGATGGAGAACAGTTACTTTTCCGGTAGTTTTGAGTGAGCTTGTTTAAGCAAACTCTCATGTCAGCGAGAAAACGTAGGTCACTGACCCAGTCTTCATTACTGAATTCAGGGAAGTTCTTTGAATCGTTTTTCATAAAACTGACTATTTCCTCTCTAAGTACAAGAAAGCGCTGCAATACTTTCTCACGACTTAGCCAACGAACATCCGTATGATACAATCAATCCCCGATTTTCGTACTAACTGTTTCTTCAGTAAATCCACGAAATGTTCGATGTTAAAGACCCCTTGATCGCATGTAGTTAGCAGAAACCGCAGCTGACATGGCCGTATCCCAGAACTTTGCAGCACAATGCTTTTTGATAAGCAATATAGCGGAACTTGCTTCTTGTTTTTCCTACATACTCTTCCAGTAGTGATACTGCACCAATCTTTCCACACTAATCCACTGCTCCATTGGCGAAAATGGTAACATCTTTACCGAATTTCGAACCCAGTTTCTTTGTCACACATTCTTTCACTTTATCGGGGGTCTTTCCATCGGTTGTTTGCCCTTTCATGGAATACAGTATTGCCAGTTCTTATATGATATTAAAATTGTTATGAACACAATGGTTGAAAACTAAAACTGTGAAGTATCGTTTAAACCAGCCAACAATGTCTAACGAGTAGTATTTGATTTCTTCAGTTTTCTTTCTTAACTGGTGGTGAAGGTCTTTGAACTGTCGTTCTAGACAAGGTTACGATCTCAGAAATATGATTTGTTTCTGGATATACTGACACAGCAATCATCATGCAGTTTTTTTAAGAAATCACCTTCCGTGAAAGTGTTCCAGCAGCAACAATTTATTTAGAAATTAGGAATCTTACTTTTGTAGATCCATCACTACGTCTTTGCTTTCCTGAAAAATTGCTGTTGACGAAGATTGAAGCAGATCAGAAAGTTTGTTTTTCCTCTAGTTATTGTTCAACTTAACCAGATAAGCATGGTTTGATTCAAAACGAAATAGGATATTATATTATTTTACAGATGCAATTGATTCCTGGCAAACCAACTAAAGTAATTTACCGTTGTACAGCATAAAAAAGTATTTGTCCACTCAATATTAAATACTCGGCCTTCAGACAATTTTCCGCTTGCGGCTGTTGTCACCCACTCTCTCTGGTCCCATTGATATGAACATTAATAATTAAAACTTTTACTTCACCGTGTACACACATGTAAAAGCAGACGGCTCACGATAATTGACACAAGCTGTAAGTAAAGTGGTATGCTCATCTCAAGACTTCTAAATTTGAACTTGTAACCAAAGTCAATAGTTTTCTTCTGTAATCAAACCTATGTCAGTAAAATTAATTTCAAAAGAGTACAACAAATTAGTAGGCCTATGTATGACTCAGTTCCATTGATAAGGCATAAATATTCGTCAGAAACTAAATTCAAATATTGTGAGGCGACCTGATCACAGGACAGTAACACTATGGTAATTTTTCCTTTTTCAGCAAGCTTTAAAAACGCGAACTTCACACTTCGCTTGAAAGCGCAACAGTCACATGCAGTGTTTGCTTGGGTGTGTATGAAATAATTATCTTACAACTGCAGCTTTGTCGGCATGGGATAGCAGCCAATGAAGCAGCTTCCCCACCCTGTACTGCTACCTGTGTGCCACTTGGCAGGTGGACATACCATCTGTTTAGTGGAGCGCATTAGCAGACGGCTCGCGTAACGACTGAGGAGAACATCCCGCCGAAAGACAACGCTAACTCAGCTGCCTAACCCTAAAGCCTCTCAACGGGACTAGTATAGAAGGGACCAGTGGCTAAACGTATACCACAATGGTGGCTGGCGTTAAGACGACGTAAGATGAACGTGCGGATAAATATACGATACATCGATAATACAGTTTCTAATGGACAAGGGACCAGTACAAACGGAGGAGGATGGTCCGATCTGCTTCCCACAGGTACCTCATAAAGCAGTTAGAACACTGAGGGTGCGAGCACAACGAGCTGCCAGGTAAGAGATGAGGAAAGAGCAACAGAGTTTCCTATCAAACGTTAGTCCCAAGAATTTCGTTGTGTCAACGAACGGAAGAAGGAATGGGCCGAGACTTAGGGAACGGGGACAAACTCCTGACGACGCTAGAATAAAAAATACACTACTGGCCATTAAAATTACTACACCAAGAAGAAATGCAGATGATAAACGCGTATTCATTGGACAAATGTATTATAGTAGAACTAAGATGTGATTGCCGGTCGGAGTGGCCGAGCGGTTCTAGGCGCAACAGTCTGGAACCGCGCGACCGCTACGGTCGCAGGTTCGAATCCTGCCTCGGGCATGGATGTGTTTGATGTCCTTAGGTTAGTTAGGTTTAAGTAGCTCTAAGTTCTAGGGGACTGATGACCACAGCAGTTACGTCCCGTAGTGCTCAGAACCATTTGAACAATTTTTTTGAACTAACATGTGATTACTTTTTCACGCAATTTGGGTGCATAGATTCTGAGAAATCAGTACCCAGAATAACCACCTCTGGCCGTAATAACGGCCTTGATACGCATGGGCATTGAGTCAAAGTGAGCTTGGATGGCGTGTACAGGTACAGCTGTCCATGCAGCTTCAACACGATACCACAGTTCATCAATAGTAGCGACTGGCGTATTGTGACGAATCAGTTGCTCGGCCACCATTGACCAGACGTTTTCAATTGGTGAGACATCTGGAGAATGTGCTGGCCAGGGCAGCAGTCGAACATTTTCTGTATCCAGAAAGGACCGTACAGGAGCTGCAACAGGTGGTCATGCATTATCCTGCTGAAATGTAGGGTTTCGCAGGGATCGAATGAAGGGTAGAGCCACGGGTCGTAACACATCTGAAATGTAACGTCCACTGTTCAAAGTGCCGTCAATGAGAACAAGAGGTGACGGAGATGTGTAAATAATGGCACCCCATACCATCACGCCGGGTGACACGCCAGTATGGCGATGACGAATATACGCTTCCAATGTGCGTTCACCGCGATGTCGCCAGACACGGATGCGACCTTCATGATGCTGTAAACAGAACCGGGATTCATCCGAAAAAATGACCTTTTCCCATTCTTGCACCCAGGTTTGTCGTTGATTACATCATCGTAGGCGCCTTGAAAACGTCCCCATCTGTTGACTCGGGGATCGAGACGTGGCTGCACGATCCGCTACAGCCATGCGGATAAGATGCCTGTCATCTCGACTGCTAGTGATACGAGGCCGATCCATATTACCCTCCTGAACCCACCGATTCCATATTCTGCTAACAGTCATTGGATCTCGACCAACGCGAGCAGCAATGTCGCGATACGATAAACCTCAATCGCGATAGGCTACAATCCGACCTTTATCAAAGTCGGAAACGTGATGGTAACCATTTCTCCTCCTTACACGAGGCATCACAACAACGTTTCACCAAGCAACGCCGGTCAACTGCTGTTTGTGTATGAGAAATCGGTTGGAAACTTTCCTCATGTCAGCACGTTGTAGGTGTCGCCACCGGCGCCAACCTTGTGTGAAATCCTCTGAAAAGCTAATCATTTGCATAGCACAGCATCATCTTCCTGTCGGTTACATTTCGCGTCAGTAGCACGTCATTTTCGAAGTGTAGCAATTTTAATGGCCAGTAGTGTATATTAAATATATTTCGTATGATAACAGATATTCTGTTTTGGCCGCTTCCTGCATGAGCAGAGCTTTAGCGAACGCTAACTTCTGCGTCTAGCGTCTTCCTAGAGCGAACTGATACTAGCACACCTAGTGTGAAATTAGTGTTTTCTTATTTTTCACACATGTCTACTCAATTCAATCTCAAGTGCGGTACACTTGAAAGACCAATATACTCAGTTTTAATTTTTTCCTATCATTTTCAGTTCATACTCAACTTTTATTTTATTAAGGAGTTTGTTGTATTGAACACCCAGATTTGAAGACAAAGATTTTGAGCAATAATGAAAAATTTAACAATAACAATGATGCCTAAATTGAAAGAGTTTTAAGCTCAATATTTTTTCAATAATGAATGTGTCAATGTATTTTCTAAGTACCAAAAATAGAAAACATATAAAAAACTCTTAATTTGGCTTTTTTGGGTACTTGATACTGTGATATGACAAGGTACCAATCATGCTCGATGAGGTGGTCCTCCTGAAAATTTTGTTGGGAACTCCTGACCTAAGGAGTTGGAGATATCAAGAGGGCCCACAATGACATTGTTTACTATGGTTAGACCAGCAACCGGGGAATGAGCAGCGGTTCTTGAAATCCGACGGATATTACCCCAAACAACAGAAGAGGGAATAAAACTGTTAAAATAGCTTTGAAAAGAATGCCAACTAGCTCTTTTGCTATGTGCAACGACACTGCACATGTAGCTTTTTGTAATGGATACATTTCGTCATCGTGGGATGGCGTTTAAAAACGCGGAGAACTCGCCTCCATGCGCGGATTGCGTCGCGGCATGCCTCAGTCCACTAGGAATCAGGGGCATGTCGCGGCGAAGAAGAGGTACGAAAATGTTCAAACGAGTATGAAATCTTATGGGACTTAACTGCTAAGATCATCAGTCCCTAAGCTTTCACACTACTTAACCTAAATTATCCAAAGGACAAACACACACACCCATGCCCGAGGGAGGACTCGAACCTCCGCCGGGACCAGCCGCATAGTCCACGACTGCAGCGCCTTAGGCGAAGAGGTACGAGGTATGGAACATGCCGCGGCCGTATAGATAGTGTTTGTAAGGCATTCTACCTGATCATCAATGCAGGAGAAATAGTGTTCATTGAAAGCGGCCGGTGAGGAGTAGAGCTGCCAGTCACCTTTGAAAAGATGGTTGAACGCACAGGAGAAAGAGAAAGATGGACAGCAACAGCGTGAAGCTGCGTGTGCAAGGAAATGGTGTGACTAGACGTCTCGAATGAGCAACATGACTCTTCCGTGAGCTGGACTCCCTGCCTCAGGGAGAGCGTCAAAACGTATTGAAGTGACGCGTGGGAGGTGAAAGTCATCGTGAGGGCGTAATTTTGTTTCTTGGAGGCATAAAACAACTTGACAGTATGATCGTAAGAGGATCTGTAATTAAACCCTATTGAATATGATGCCGTGAATGTTCTATATCCAATTATAGACAGGAGATGGTTCAAATTAGGGGCAGTCACCGCAGTGGTTGCCGAGTGCCAAAATTCGAAAGTACACAACGGCTGGGTTCAGAAGCTGGAGGATCCTGGTCTATTAGTTCGACAGAGGTGTCGGGATTTGCCTTCAGTTGACATGTGGACTGGTTTTTGGCGGTGCATCCCAGTGAAACGGAGGTTGGCCGAGTGAGGGTATCGTGTGGTGATACCACTGAAGAAGAACGCTGAGGTGGAGAAGGGGAAGACTGTTTGCCCTTGTTTGACTGCATAGACCTTGGCGATTGTCAAGTGCGGACCCAGGCACTGGCTGGCCAGATGCGCGCAGAAAGTCATCGTGGGAGTACTCCTTTCTGGATTTTCATGCTTCTGTTTGCGAGGCATGCGATTTCATGGAGCAGCCGATGGCTTTTTGGTATGTTGTGCACCTGTAGCAGGTGAAGATGAGGCTATGAGCTTGGAGCTTGACGATTTCACAACCGTGACACTAAACTGGAAGGCGCAAGGTCGGGGTTTAGTGACAACTGTGCGATAATTTCCAGGTTTGCCGCTAGCCAACAGTTTTCTTCACCTTGATCTCCTGAACGACTCTCAATGAGGCAGACTGAATAGTCAGGGAAGGAATCAAAATGATCGCCCTTGAAATTGATACAGTGAAGGGAATGAGGTGGACGCTCACCCTCATAAGAGTCCCTGACACAGGTTGCACATTTGGCTGCATCTTCAGAATAATCACGGGTGTGATTGTAGCGCTGACATTTATAGTAACGAGTAGGATTCAGGATATATGGTCTGACAGTAGTAGCTTCATAGCCAGCCCTAATTTTTGATCGAAGTACCACACGATCAGATGTTAGAAATAGAATGTGGGTTGGCACTAATTCTTTATCAACTCTTTTCATGACAGTCAACTGCAGTCACTCCCTGGTCAGTGAGATAGGCTGTTATTTCAGCCTCTGTCAGTCCGTCAAGCAGCCGCATGTATATGACACCATTGGAGGAATTCAGAGCGCGATGGACGTCTACTTTAACAGGCTACCAATGGAAAAGTGTTGCACTAAGCAGTTTCTGTATATGAAAAGCACTATCCGTCTAGAAAAACAAGGCCCCATTGTGCAACCGAGAGCAGGACTTCACACGACTTGCAATGGCATCGACACTTCCTGAATAACAAATAGATTAACTATCGTACAGTTGTGACCATCTTCCATGCGTGGCACCACGACATATCAGGATGCCGCCACGAGATCCATCGATTCTTTCAGATCAATGAATTTAAGTTTTCGAGATGAACTCGTCGCGGAGAAACCCACAATGGCTGCCAGCATCTCCGATGACGCCCTCATTCCTACTAGGTGGCCCTATTCAGGGGGTGGGGGTCTCATCTACCTTACGTGACTGTCCACACCTCAGGTCACACCACCCAGACTCCAGACAGAGGGACCATTCAGCAAAGAGGAAGGTACCAGCTAAAGCAATCACCCCTCCCTGGTCCTGGCCTTAACGAGAGAGCCATACCTGTCGATCAGGGGCGATACCAGTCATCTTTTACGCGTAAAACGCCTGGGTCACCCTTCAGGAAGGAAGAAGAAAAGCGAAAAGAGAGGCCTCAAACGCCAAAGTGGAGGAAGGGTAAGAAAAGGAAGGACACGGAAAGAAAGATGGGTGAACAGGACGAATCCCTACACAGTTTTATCAAGAACTTCGGTTTGGCGAAGAAGGCATGCAAGTCGGTCCCCAAGGGAGGGGAAAAGAATATTAGGAGGACAGATATACAGCACAGAAAGGGGAGTAGCGCTGCAAAGGCTAGGGCCCTGTGGTAGCCAAGCACGTACTCACCGAAGAGTGGAGAAGTCAATTGTTACTTATTTAGTCTCAGACTAGAACTTGCTGAGAACAGAATATTCAAATTAATCATAAATAATTTCCTTAATCCTGCTTTAGCTTCCCCGAATAAGAGTTTCTCCAAATAGGGGTCTTTTGCAGAATTTGACTTTTTGATCACCTGAAATGCGAAGTACAATGCTATCTTCACAGTACTGAATGAAATCTGAAGAATGGCATGTTCCCTTTCCCGGGACCATCTTGCTGATACGTAAGATTATTAGTACAATTACACTCCTGGAAATGGAAAAAAGAACACATTGACACCGGTGTGACAGACCCACCATACTTGCTCCGGACACTGCGAGAGGGCTGTACAAGCAATGATCACACGCACGGCACAGCGGACACACCAGGAACCGCGTTGTTGGCCGTCGAATGGCGCTAGCTGCGCAGCATTTGTGCAACGCCGCCGTCAGTGTCAGCCAGTTTGCCGTGGCATACGGAGCTCCATCCCAGTCTTTAACACTGGTAGCATGCCGCGACAGCGTGGACGTGAACCGTATGTGCAGTTGACGGACTTTGAGCGAGGGCGTATAGTCGGCATGCGGGAGGCCGGGTGGTCGTACCGCCGAATTGCTCAACACGTGGGGCGTGAGGTCTCCACAGTACATCGATGTTGTCGCCAGTGGTCGACGGAAGGTGCACGTGCCCGTCGACCTGGGACCGGACCGCAGCGACGCACGGATGCACGCCAAGACCGTAGGATCCTACGCAGTGCCGTAGGGGACCGCACCGCCACTTCCCAGCAAATTAGGGACACTGTTGCTCCTGGGGTATCGGCGAGGACCATTCGCAACCGTCTCCATGAAGCTGGGCTACGGTCCCGCACACCGTTAGGCCGTCTTCCGCTCACGCCGCAACATCGTGCAGCCCGCCTCCAGTGGTGTCGCTACAGGCGTGAATGGAGGGACGAATGGAGACGTGTCGTCTTCAGCGATGAGAGTCGCTTCTGCCTTGGTGCCAATGATGGTCGTATGCGTGTTTGGCGCCGTGCAGGTGAGCGCCACAATCAGGACTGCATACGACCGAGGCACACAGGGCCAACACCCGGCATCATGGTGTGGGGAGCGATCTCCTACACTGGCCGTACACCACTGGTGATCGTCTAGGGGACACTGAATAGTGCACCGTACATCCAAACCGTCATCGAACCCATCGTTCTACCATTCCTAGACCGGCAAGGGAACTTGCTGTTCCAACAGGACAATGCACGTCCGCATGTATCCCGTGCCACCCAACGTGCTCTAGAAGGTGTAAGTCAACTACACTGGCCAGCAAGATCTCCGGATCTGTCCCCCATTGAGCATGTTTGGGACTGAATGAAGCGTCGTCTCACGCGGTCTGCACGTCCAGCACGAACGCTGGTCCAACTGAGGCGCCAGGTGGAAATGGCATGGCAAGCCGTTCCACAGGACTACATCCAGCATCTCTACGATCGTCTCCATGGGAGAATAGCATCCTGCATTGCTGCGAAAGGTGGATATACACTGTACTAGTGCCGACATTGTGCATGCTCTGTTGCCTGTGTCTATGTGCCTGTGGTTCTGTCAGTGTGATCATGTGATGTATCTGACCCCAGGAATGTGTGAATAAAGTTTCCCCTTCCTGGGACAATGAATTCACGGTGTTCTTATTTCAATTTCCAGGAGTGTATTTCAGTAGTTTGGACCTACACTTTCCTGCTGCTCATTCAACATTTTTCTTAATATCTGCGAGATTTCTACTTAACAGGTAGTGCTACAAGTTACAGTTTTGTCTAGATTATCTACAATGCTAGACACTGCACATATCTGGAACTTTGTACTGTTAATGAAACTACTTGTGTTACAAATACTTCATTAATTTGTGTTTTTATTTCTCTTTCCCCTGCCAATACCTTTGCAAATACTTTTTTTTTTACTTTATGTCATTCTCTGTTTTTCTTTAGAAAACTGTTCCGCAATAGTATGTATTTCTGTTCTCAACCCTTTTTCTACATCAGTCACTCTTTGTAACAAGTTATTCACTTTGGTGATTAGACTATTCACTCTCTCATAAATCATTCTTTTGTGACCCTCTATTGATCCCGTAGTTCAGTTCACTTTCATTATACTTTGCTTCATTTAACCCAGTGAATTTATTGAAAGTCTAAACGAAAAAAAATGTACCCTTCATCTTCTCTCATTAAAATCGAACACATTGTTTTGTTCCCCTTAATGTTTGTCAGTTTCATGTTCCCTCTTTCATTCTTTGCCAGACATGGCTGCGCACGTACGAGCGATATTCAATAAATAACGCAACACTTTTTTTCTGAAAGCATGTTGGTTTTATTCAGGATTCCAATACACCATATTATTCCCTACTCCTTTGACTACAGTCAGCAGCTCGTGGTCTCGCGGTCGCATTCTCGCTTCCCGAGCACAGGGTTCCGGGTTCTATTCCCGGCGGGGTCAGGGATTTTCACTTGCCTCGAGATGACTCGGTG
Organism: Schistocerca americana; assembly: GCF_021461395.2. Lineage (NCBI taxonomy): Eukaryota > Metazoa > Arthropoda > Insecta > Orthoptera > Acrididae > Schistocerca > Schistocerca americana. The sequence continues at coordinate 569,962,105 of NC_060122.1, read as the reverse complement.
TTGTTGTGTCGTCTTCATCATCATCATTCATCCCCATTACGGCCGGAGGAAGGCAATGGCAAACCACCTCCGTTAGGACCTTGCCTAGTACGGCTGTGCGGGTCTCCCGCATCGTTCCCCTACGCTCTGTCACGGAGTATGGGACTTCATCATCATCATCATCATCATCCCTTGGCTACAAAACCCTGTCTTTCAAATTAATCTCCGTTCAATGCTACGGCCTAATTGGGAAGGCCTCTACACCGGCATGGTTCCACTCAACCGATCGACATCAGAGCCAAAGTCGTGCTGCGTCAATAACCTGACGATCATCCACGTACTCAGTCCCGTGGAGTGCACCGATCAATGGGCCAAACAGATGGAAGGTGCAAGAGCCGAGCTGTAAGCGTGGACGGGGAACAGGGCAGTGAAGTTTTGTGAGGTCCTCTCGGATGTGCAGACTTGGGTGAGGCCTATGTTGTCATGCGCAAGTTCGTTTGCGTTTTTGTGGCGAGGAAACACGCTGGAGTCTTTTTTTTTAGTTTCCTGAGGGCAGGGCAATACACTTCAGAGTTGATCATTGCACCACGAGGGAGGCCATCAAATAGAATAACCCATTCACAGTCCCAGAAGACCGTAGCCATGACTTTACCAGCTCAGGATACGGTTTCGAACTTTTTCTTCTGAGGAGAGGTGGTGTGGTGCTACTCCAAGGACTGCCGTTTTGCTTTCGGCCCAATTTATGAACCCAAGTTTCATAGCCTGTGACGATGTTCGACAAAAAATTGTCACGATCACCTTCGTAGCGTCCCAGCAGTTCGGCACAGGGGGCCCTTCACTGCACATTATGGTTTATGCTACACGTCAAGGAAACTCGAGGGGACACATCTTTGCGAATCCCAACTGGTGGACGAGTGGGCCAGCACTATCAACAGACATCCAGTTGAGCAGCGGCGTGTTTGATGTTTCGATCACCTCGAATGAGAGTGTCCGGACGTTGAAACATTGTAGAAGTCAAACCTGTGTGCAGCCGGACGGCACGCGGTGGTCTGACAGATTTGCGCGATCTCGCTGCGGCGATGATGGACGCCTCACCCAACGACTCTCCGTGCTTACGTTCGCTGTCAGTTCTCCGCAGACATTCTGCATGCGCCTCTGAATACCTGCGACGCTCTCGTTTTCCTTCAAAAGGAACTCAGAGACTTCTCTACTTGGAACGCACCTCCGTTACAATCGACATTTCGAAGGCTACATGTAACGCCACCTCATATAGGAATTTCATGAAACTATAGGGGCTGAAGCGGGTAGATTCCACAACGTTCAACAACAAATTCCACGTTTTTCAACTGAAACTGGCCGAGAAAAAATGCATTGCATTACTCATTAGCAATTATATAAACCGCACGCTCGTAGAAATATCTGTACCTAAAGACTGGAATATTGCTCAAGTCACACCAATAAATGAAAAGGGAAGTAGCAGTAATACGCTGAATTACATGCTCATAACACTAACAGGTATTTGCATTAGTGTTTTGGAACATATACTGTGTTCGAACGTTATGAATTACCTGGAAAAAAAAACTATTTACTGAAACATACTCAGCACGGATTCAGAAAATATCGTTCTTGTGAAACACGACTAGTTCTTTATACTCATGAAGCAACGAGTGCTATCGACAGGGGATATCAAATTAATTCCATATTTTTACATTTCCAGAAGGCCTTCGACTTCGTACCTCACAAATGTCTTCTAACCAAACTGCGTGCCTATGGAATAACGCCTCAGTTGTGCTACTGGATTCGTGATTTCCTGTCAGGAGGGTCACAGTTCGTAGTAACAGACGGAAAGTCACCGAGTAAAACAGATGTAATATCCGGCGTTCCCCAAGGAAGTGTTATAGACCCTCTGTTGTTCCTGATCTACATTAACGACGTAGAAGAATCTCAGTTGCCCTGTTGATGCTGTCATTTACCGACTGGTAAAGTCATCAGATGACCAAAATGAACTGCCAAATGATTTAGATAAGATATCTGTATGGTGCGAAAAGTGGAAATTTACCCTGGGTAAAGAAAAGTGTGAAGTTATTCACATGACTACTAAAAGAAATCCGCTAAATTTTGATTACGCGGTAAGTCACACAAATCTGAAGCCTGTAAATTCAACTAAATACTTAGGGATTAAATTACAAATAACCTAAATTGGAACAATAACATAGATAATGTTGTGGGTACAGCAAACCAAAGACAGATTCATTGGCACAACACTTAAAAAGGTGGAACAAGCTACTAAAGGGACTGCTTACACCACGCTTGTCCGCCCTATTCTGGAGTATTGCTGTGCGGTGTGGGATCCGCATGTGCATTAGGTGGGACTGGCGGATGACATCGAAAAAGTTCGAAGAACGGCAGCTCGTTTAATTATCACAAAATAGGGGAAATAGTGCCACAAACATGATACGTGAATTGGAGTGCCAATCATTAAAACAAAGGCGTTTTTCGTTGTAGCGAGATCTTATCGTGAAATTTCAGTCACCAGTTTTGTTCTCCGATTGCGGAAACGTTATGTTGGCACCCACCTACATAGGGAGAAATGATCATCACGATACAATAAGAGAAATCAGAGCTCGCAGAGAAAAATTTAAGTGCTCGGTTTTTCCCACGCGCCGTTCGAGAGCAGAACGGTAGAGAGACAGCTTGAAGGTGGTTCATTGAACCCTCTTCTGGCACTTTATTGTGAATAGCAGAGTAATCACGGTGTAGATTGAGTGCCACTCGTATATGATTGGCCAGGTTCAATAAAATACAAAAAAACACTGTTTAAAATAAAAGATAAGCACTGTAATCCTATGTGACTGATACATCACACAGATTGGACATGTGGTGAGCTGCAGCAGCTGCTGCTACCGTTGTTGATAACAGATCCAAAATTTCTTCCACACGGAAATACTGGTTGAACTTGTAGTCAATTACTGCTGCTAATTTTAACATTAAGTTCAAATTTTTCATCCACGTAGAAATAACAGGAGAATTTGTGTAGTTTCATGTCCCATGGACCATTTAGCGCGATTAACTGTAATCACGTGGAATGAGTCATTTTACATCATCGTAAATTAATTTGTAAATACGCTAAATGCTGAACGTTTGTATTTTTCTATTTTTTAACACAAATGTTAGTAACTTGTATCCACCACCGCTTACACATAGCAGTAATATAAATTCTTCTATGAAATACGAGCAGTTATGTAGGAGAAATTTTTTCAGTTGTTGTGATCATGTGGTGATCACATTTTTGTTGCAGCATTGTGCTCCTACGAGTAATCAATGTCATTTTTCCATCTGGTAAAGTGGTAATGTACATCACTGTTCCTTTTAAACTGTAGTGGATTAATTATTGTAGCACAAACAAGAGCCATCGGTAAAATTGTAAATTTGTGCTAAGATCTTATGGGACCAAACTGCTTAGGTCATCGGTCCCTAAGCTTACATATCACGTAATTTAACTTAAACTAATTTACGCTATGGCGCTGTGGACAACACACACACCCATGCCCGAGGGAGGACTCGAACCTCCGACGGGGGGAGCCGCGCGGACCGTGACGAGACGTCTCAGACCACGCGAGCCATCGGCCAGAAGGAGTGTCACAGTAATGTCAAAGAACGCTCACCATTAAAACAGGTACCAGCATACCCCCAAGCTGTATCTTCGACGAAGCATGGTAAGGCAGCCGGGCAAATGCCCGATCAAATTAGTCATCGAACAGTCTGGCCGGAATACACTAGTAAAGGATGGCATGCCGCAATAACTGCTCGGAGGTCTATGCCATGAGCGCCAAGACACAGGTCCTGAAGCTGGAACATGCGCACACCAGAGAAGATAGCCATGTTAACCCAAAAAAAGCCTCTCCCAACCCTCGGCCCGACTGTCGTCGCCACCATTCCAGAAAGCGCTAGCTTACAGGATACCGAAAGACAGCGATTAAGTTCGCCGGATACGACGTATCGCCACGCCACATGGTTGTCTCCACACTCACTTGACACCCTCCCCCCACCCTCCTCCCAACGTTAGCTGAACTCCCGGAAAGAAGGATCAGAAAGGAAATACATACATTAATGAGAATTTGCTGGTTTAACCTGGCTGGCATGCACTCTCTATATAAGGATGGGTGCCTCATCCTTCACTCATAGCGTGACCAGGATGAGGACCTCGAGAAACATCACGGACCCACAAAGCATGGCGCAAACCTGCAATATATCTTACATTGCTTACTGTGGCCTCCAAAGTTACGGACGTAGACCATGTCATCTTCTCTGAATTCTGCAGGCCCGCGTTTGTAGCTGTGGTGTGCGTATTTGACTTGTCGCTCTAGCGAAGTAGGCGAGTGTCAGCAATATGTCTCGTGGTCTTATCGTGGAGTGTTGATCTTCTGCCGTTAGGTCAGACGATAGAAATGCCACTTGCACGCTTAGAGTAGCAGATTGACGGTGACCAACTTTAAACAGAACTTGATTAATTTTCACTCACATTTATTAAAATAATAACAAGTATAAAAATTACTTAACTTGGTTCTGGATGCTGTTTACAATTGACAATCTGAAGTTTCTTTGGTCTTGGTACGTTAACCCTTTCTTGGATAAAATTCATTTTTTACAGATTTTTAAAATATTAAGGTGATAACAGTTTCTTTTCAGTCCCATTATTATATTCTCACCACCAAAATATTTTTTAAGTTCTCTATTTTTTCACAACAGGAAGTGGGACACACATGCCCCATGAACCAAAGCAAGATACCTTTTCTGCTGACGGACTGATTTTGTAATTTTATATTTTTAGCCATAAACAGGATTTTGCAGAGAATAAAATAACTACAAATTATACATGCATGTAATCTTTTTATTTGTGTAGAGCCAGTGTAAAAAATATTCATTACATTTCAGTTTTCATGATACATGATCAATACTTACAAAACTTTACATACCATGAAACTTGAAAAAACATGGTGTGGCACAGAATGGTACACCACAAGCAGTGCAAACAACTTTTGTTCTCTTCTCTTTAGAGTTTGTGCTGCAGAATCTGCATCGCTTCCTAGTGTCACTGTCTTTCGGTACACGTTTGCCTACGTTCACGAGCTTGGCGTCATCTGGCACACTAGAGACTCCTCTCTTTGCTGGGAAGAAAGTGGGCATTGATCCCCTCTTTTTCCTGGATGAATACCCATTAATCAATTGTCTTGCTAATCTTTACAAATAATGTCTGCTGGGACACATGTGTACCACTAATTTTATTTCGATTATAAGATAATACAGTCGCTGAGAAGTACATTCCACACTGTATTTGTACTTAAAAATGATTATTAAGTTAATAATAAGATGAATTACTTACTTCATACATCGCTGGAAAGTGAGAAATGATGAAAACTGAAGAATGACACAAATAAGTGGCGTTGCAGCGGCCATATATACACGCCAGTCAACAAAAGTAGTCACCGCTTCTCTATTGCCTTTGCAGTGCAGTCCCGATTTTTTTCTTAGGTTCAGTACAGTCGTCCCTAGATGACAGCACCGTCCAGAGCTGGGTAACATATATCCCGACACTCCAACTGGCGCTCAAAGTTAGTGGGACATATATGACTCATCAACCACGAAAGGGTTAATCTTATTCTCACATATCTCTGATACTTGACAAAGTGTCTATACATTTCTCTTCACGGATACGTACAGGAATATGATAATCTTACTAGACGCAGACTGAAAGTTGATTGTAGACTAATGCAGACTAATGCAGACTGGTACAGACTGGTGCAGACAAATGCAGACTAACTAATCGGAGGTCTGTACACTCGTTATAATACCTCGGGCGTTCAGGTATCACTGCGCGAGTGTGATCCATGAGGAGAAAAGTTTCTACGTTAGCAGCAATCTCATTGGCTGCGTTACATATTAATACGCGGATCGGAGGAAGCAGAATTTGGTCCGTCTCTAAGACAGCGCCATCTTGTAGTGCGGAGACGGACGAGCGCTGCGCCTGCGCTGTTGTGCTTAGCGGGGCGCGCTCTATTGGGAAAGTTGTGTACGCACTGACTACGCGGAACTATGTACACAACAGTAGCGCACCACTTAGTTTTGCTGAACCTTAGCGATATTTGCCCCGCCCTCTGCCAATTTTAATTACTTAAGGAGTAACCTGATCCAGAAGCAAATCACCTATTTCCCACGGGTTGGAAAGTGGTGAATTTTCATAATGGGTGAACATTAAAGACGATGGCATGGGTTAACAAGTGTTCCATATATGGCGTTCAGCACGGTTGGACTGCCCTTGCCACGTCTTCACCGTTGTGTCCCCCCTACCCTCCATCTCTACACCCTCCATCTCCTTTCCCAAGGTGGCTTCCGTCAGCTCCCCCTCCCGGATGATGCCCTCTCTCCCTCCATTTATCCTTCCTATCAACTCTGATCCTCCCTCCCCCTCCTTTCCTCTGTCCTTTCCCTGGGCTCCCTCTTCCCCCCCACTTCCGTCCTGTTTCCTCCACACTACGGCTCTCCCTACCTCCCTTCTCCCCCCCAGTCCTTTTGTATTCCCCTCCTCTACCTACCCCCCTCCCTGTCGCGTCTGCCCCCTACCCCTCTTATCGGTCCTCATCCTCCATCAGCTCCTTTCCCGGTTCCCCCCCCCCCCCCTTCGCTTTTACTCTCCTTTCCCCCCTTTTGTTTTCCCATCTCCTGTCCAGTTTCCCCCCACCTGCTCTCGACTGTGGTGTCACCTTTGCCGACTTTTTCGTGCTGTGTTCTAGTGCCTATTCAGTGTTGTGTTGCGAACAGAAACCATGCTGTCGCTGGGTGTGAATGTTATATACTTTGCGAACAGAATCCAGACTGTCGCCGTGTTTTTTTTTAACTGTCTATTGTTTTCCCTGTCTGCTCCGTATGTATTTTTATTCGCTTCATCATCCCTCTGTTGCTTGTTTTAATTTCCCCATTTTCTTTTCACCTTGTTACTCACTAAGTCCCCGATTTTATTGCCTGTTTTTTATTATTATTTAATCTCCTGCTCTTTGTCAGAAAATCTGTAGGCTGCAGAGCGGCGTCCTAAGCTGCTGCTAGCCCGCCCCCTTTGGGGGGAATTGAAATTCAATAAAGGAAAAAAAAAAAAAAAAAAAAAAAAAAAAAAAAAAAAAAAAAAAAAAAAAAGTTGGACTGCAACAACCTGCTCTTATGACCTAAACTTTGCTCTGCCCGTTTACATTCACGGCACTGCCAAATCATCTTCCTAACATCCCTGTAGAGGGCTGTTTAATCTTTTGAAGGGTTTTATTAACGTGTAAATGCTCGCCCAACAAGGAATTGAGTGTAGTCTCTGTAGAGAGCAGGAAACAAATTTTCCACTGCCTGTCTGCCATGGTCTGTAAACACAAAATACCCCTTTCAAGTTGGTACCTGGACACCAACTCTCTGGACGGAAGACGCTGTTTGATCTGGGACAAGTCCGAGTCTCAGCTTTGTTCTTAAGAAAGGTCACTAATTAACTTAACGCACCTCAGCTAAGGTGACACTAACACTGGCCTCCTGATCAGTCACGTGCAGAAAACCATTCTCTTCATCCCCAGACTCAAACATACCTCTTTGCGTGTCACCAACGATATTTTCGCTGCTCTTTAAGTGCTTCTCTAAAAACGTGAACCCCAAAATGCGCACTGCCCACCTCGCAGTACACCCCGTTTTACAGGGACGCTCTAAGACACTTGAGAGCACCTGATTATTAGATTCCAAGATGAACTCACGGTATTCTAAGTAGAAACTGACCGTCTCTGTACGAAAGAGAACAGCAAGGACCTCCGTTCATAGGTGCAATACGTGTCCTCAGTAGCTGTTAAAGCACGTGATGCATAAGCAATGGGTCGACGTTCCGCGTCCTGTTCCTGCAACAACATGGCTGCTACCTCAGAAATTTATGTTTGGTTTTGCAAGACATAAGGTAAATCAAAATTTGGGACAGCTTCTACGAGGACGTTGCTAAGCCCACTCTTCGGTGCATCAAAGGCAGCCTTATGAATTTCGATGCACCTGGACTGTTGTCCCTTTCTACGCAGTAAGTTCAAAGGGGCCGCCAGCTTCGCGAATTTAGGCACGAACATTCGAAGAGTTTATCATATCGACAATCCAAGCTATTCCCTTTTTTAGTCCTAGGACTAAAATTGTAAATTGTCCGATTTCGGGTAAGGTCAACTCTGACCCCCCAAACGAAACTAAATACCCCAAAGGGAAATTGCGGACTGCACTAACTTTTGGAGGTTCAACAATTAAGCCAGCTTCCCCCAACCTTGCAACACCTGACAGTCCAGGTGTTTGGGAAAAGTATTGCTGTAAATAACACCGTCACCCAAATAGCTGTAAACAAAATAAAACTTGGTATCACCCCAAAATGAATCGAGCAAACGGGGTAGAATCGCTGGTCCAGTGGACATCCCGAGAGGCACACGACTGAAATCGTACAAATTCCTATCTGTAAAAAATGCCGTGGCCGCCTTTGATTCCTCTGCATGGGGAATTTGATATTAGGCTTAGTTGAGGTTCAAAACAGAAAATGCCTTTCCCCGGCAAACTATGAAAAGAAAATGATGCAGATTGAGCAAGAAAACTGTTATTGGAGGCATAGTAATCGACGACGGGCCTAACTCCCCCAATAGGTCTTTCCACAAGAAAAATGGGAGACGGGTAGGGTGATATGGATGGCTGGATAACGCAACCGGCCAACATGTACTCTACTATTTGATGCAGCGCCTTTATTTCCTCCATTTTCGGAAGCGCCAGGTGGTAAAGCGATTGCCTAGCAAGTACTTGACCTCTCAGTTGCATACGCTATTCGATTTTATTTGTCATTCACAGTTTGTCCACAAGGACATGAGGGAACTGCTGCAGCACAAACCACAATCATTGGGCTTCCTTCACCAAGAGGTATCATCAAACTTCCAAAGCCCCGCATTCGCTCAATGGACTCGGGACTTACGAGCACACCGACAAAAGCGCCAAACCTGAAATAAACTTGCCCTTGCCCATAATCCATGACAAGACCGGTCTTACTAATAAAGTCGCAACCCAGGAGAAAATCAGCACTCAAACCGTTGAGGACCTCGACCTCAATAGACTACGAAAAATCATCTACCCCACAATAAATGTGTAGCCAGACCTCCAGGATGCTTCCCACTAACAAAGCAGCATCCGGTAACCACGGATAGTAACTTAGTTATTTTACAAATGTAAAATGTCTAAGATACCATGCATATCTCAACAAAGACACAGCGCTTCTATAGTCCAAAAGACTGCACACTGGCTCATGATTGATACTTGTACTGACATAATGGATAGGATTCAAACTATCCGCAGTCAGATGATTACATGCACTTGGCAGAGAGGACCTACCACGGCGTCTATTTAACCTCTGGCGTCAGCTGTTCTGCTCCAAATTAGGTTCCCGGTGGCACGAGCGGGCAAATGCTGCATCTCCCCACAGCGGAAACTTCGCCCCTTCACGCGAGAGGCGTGATTAATAATGAGCACTAACATTCGGAAGACGCCCGATTCCCCCAGCCTGTTCACACCGGACATATGCTTGAGCTACGCCAATGAGAGAGACCAGACACTCTGAGCCGCGAAATGTGGTAGTTTTTTATGAAAACAAACCGCTTGAGTGATCCTCTTTATGAATGCCTGCACAATAGTCACCATCACCACTTCTGCAAGTTGCACATCGAAAGCAAGAGCTGCTGTACGCGCTTCCGAAATATAATCAGTAAGGTATTCACCTATTTGCTGCATGCAGGAAAAACATTGGTTAATGGTCAATCAACTTGTGCCAGAGCGGGCCGGAAGTTTTTGCCTAAGGATCATTGAGGGTAGCTCACGTTAATCAACCTTACGGGCCAGAACACTGCTGACCATTTCAATTAAGAACCTTCACATAACGGGTAAATCATCTGAAAAATCAAATCCCAAGCAACTTTGAAAATAGTGACTTGTTTCTCCAGATTTACAGAAAACCATAAAAATTTCACTAAGTAATTAAAGGCATCTATATCAGGATACTCTATCGCATTAATGACTAATTAATGGATTTCGAAATTTAGCAAAACAGGTTGCCTCCTTAGGTATATTCGGCTCTACAGCGCTATCATTTTCCTCTTTACAGTCTTCTGTTGCACTGATTCCCTCTCCAATCTTGGATCCACGATCCCGTTCTGAAGCGTTCAACTTTTTTTGCAGTCACTACCCCAAGCAGTAATTCATCAACTTTAGCTATGGTCGGGGCATCAGAGATTACAGATCCCAACTCCGAAATTCTGAGACAAATGCGTGATCTGTGCCGGCAAGCGATAAATAAGCGTCCAAGAGATACCAGAACCTGCCAAGAACTCATTATTCCTGTCTAAATCCAGTAAAGAGACGGCCGCACTATCAAGCGCGTCACTCACGTGACCAATACGCTCCGCCGCGATATTCGCGGGAAGCATCAGTGCTGCAAGGAGACATGTACATAACTCGCTTACGTCACTCTCACCATGGTCACGAACTCTTAACTCATATCTTAGCTGCTCTTTCTGCATTGTCCCCACTGCAGTCACGATATGAGCTCCCGTGTTACAGCGGGTGCCTGAGACAAAACCTAGGCGCAAGCGGTTTCGAAACAAAAACGTTACACCAAGAAAAGCATGTAAGAGAAGCAATTCACCAAAGAACAAACGATGTTCAGTAAAGGCAAGATAGACTTAAAAGCAACCACGCCCTAGCTACAATTTTGGTACAGCCTAACAAGGACTTTAATTATTGAGGCGACACAACTGGTCCTAGTGGAAAGATTGGGTAACAAGTTGAACATTGTTTTTCTTTTAAGTAATATCTTCTCAAGTTCTGTTAGCACAACGCAGTTTACCTGTATATCACAAATATTCATAGGTTCCTTGCTTCTGACGATAAACCATTTACTAGCTGCGAGAATTAAATTTTTCGTTCTCCCAGGAATAATGGTTCAAATGGCTCTGAGCACCATGGGACTCAACATCTGAGGTCATCAGTCCCCTAGAACTTACAACTACTTAAACCTAACTAACCTAAGGACATCACACACATCCATGCATAAGGCAGGATTCGAACCTGCGACCGTAGCAGTCACACGGTTCCAGACTGAAGTGCCTAGAACCGCACGACCACCGCGGCCGGCTCTCCCAGGAATAATGCCTTCAATTAATAATGTATTACATATTTCAGAAAACACTGGGCTTATTATATGGAAACAATTCTTTAATACTCTATTAGAAATATTATCAAACCCAGATGGGCTGCCGCGCGGGGTAGCCGCGCGGTCTGGGGCGTCTTGTCACGGTCCGCGCTGCTCCCCCCCCCCCCCCCCCCCCCTTCGGAGGTTCGAGTCCTCCCTTGGGCATGGGTGTGTGTGTCGTCCTTAGCGTACGTTAGTTTAAGTTAGATTAAATAGTGAGTAAGCTTAAGGACGGATGACCTCAGCAGTTTGGTCCCATAAGACCTTACCACAAACGTTTCCAATTGAGATTTTATTTTTGAGATAATGTACAGTTTTCTTAATTTCAGAAGGAGAAGTTGGTGCTGTATTCATATTATAGAATTTTATGAGAATTATTTTTTCAACATACTGCTTTGATTTTTCTCTTGGACTGTTTTTCCCTATATTTTCTATGTCTAAGAAATGATTATTTAATGTGTTTGCAATCTGTATTTGTCATTTGTATCCTTTCCATCCTCTTCGGCACTGATGTTATCCTTGTGGCTGGTTGTGCTGTCTCTCGTTTCACTTCATTCCATATAGCTTTAAGCTTATTGTCAGAATTATTGCTTTCAAACTTCATGTACAAGGGGCGTTCAAAAAGAAACGTGCCTGAGGTATAATTACAGAAACCAGTACCTGTATGTTAGAAGTATTAACGCTGGCTGTTGAGACACTTGTCCCACTGTGACACAAGGCGGTGAATGGCTGTCTCATAAAATTCCTGGGGCTGCGATGTTAACCAGTTCCGCACGTACAGCTGGACGTCGTCGTCCGAGGTGAATCGTTTGCCCTTACGCTGACGTTCTTCTTTGACCAAGATGGCCCCCTTCTGATTCACTTCCTGCAGCACGGGACAACAGTGAATGCCCAGCTTTACTCATAAACCTTGACCACCCTTCGCTAAGCAATCAAATAAAACCGACTAGGCAATCTCACCCGTGGAGTCCTTCTGCTCCACGACAATACAAAGCCTCATTCGGCCAACACAGTCGCGGCACTCCTGCACAAATTCAAAATGGAATTCTCTGCCACCCTCCATACAGTCTGGACCTCTCTCCCTGTGATTACGCCGTTTCTGGTCCTCTTAAAAAGGCTCTGACGGGCAAACGACGTCCAGCTGTACGTGCGGAACTGGTTAACATCGCAGCCACGGGAATTTTATGAGGCATTCACCACCACCTTGTGTCACAGTGGGACAAGTATCTCAACAGCAGGGTCAACACTTGTAACATACAGCTATTAGATGCTGTAATTATGCCTCCGGCTCGTTTCTTTTTGAACGATCCTTATACATCTTCCTTGATGTTTGAATAATCTTTCTTAACAATTTTGAGTAGTTTTTGTAGTGTGCAAGTACTGCAGGATTTCTACTTACCAACAGCTGCATTTTCCTTTTCCGTTCCGAAGATATTTTACTCATACTAGTGATCCATGGTTTTTTATACGGGTGTTTAGTGCCCTTTCTAATTAGCTATTTGGGAATTTATTTTTACATAATGATATGAATGGAATAAATCCAGTTTTACTTTAACGTTTGGTTCATTTAGTCCTAATTAATCTCTTGTAAACCATTCATAAAAAAAATTGACATGGAATCATTAATCATTCTGATTTCCACTGAGGAGTATCTATACTGTAAGGCGCTAAATTATTTATCAACTATCTGTGCAGCCTCACTAATTGTGAAATGATGATCAGATAGAGCATTTATTACTGAGGTGAGCTGTTGGTGTAATCAAACAGAGCCGTTGAACACCTCATTCAAACGTAATTCTTCCTGGTGATCCTAGAGAGGATAACAAAACCCTCTTAAAGGTTGAGGATTTTTCGAAGGGTTTAATCATTAAATGCACACATGAGAAAAAAAGGTGACACTGAGGTCCAAAGTGTGACATTACCTGTCAGTGGGTGCCTAAAATAATGTAAAATCTGAGTCCCCATACATCAACTGACATTGCAAACGCATATAATGGAATTCACTGATTGTAATGATGAATTATAGTGGCTGCAGTCCATTCCAGGAGATTGGTTCATGGATTCACAAGTGCTAAAGGTTCTGTGTTGCACGTATCAATAAAAAGGTGGAAACATTAATTCTGAGAATGGGGTTTTTTGGAAAATACAATTCACAAAAATCGCTATTTACAAAATGTACAATAAAAAACATCGGTCACGTTTTTTATGTAGTGCGAACTTAATTATGACGGTGTTGCGATCGACTTTGCTTCAGTAATCGATAAGCGATTACATTAATTACAGCTAAAAGCATGAGCAATGACGATGAAATGCCACTGTGTGTGCTGTAATTTGTGTAATCATGTTTCCAAGTTCCCTACGGGAGCGATATGAAGGGCACTGAATAATGTGTTTATATTCTTCACGTAATACTGTGTACTGAAATTTTAGTCCATCTTAAAGGGTCTGCCAGTTCTTTCCAACATGTCCTCGACACATTTACGTAAGTCATACGGATCTATGACCATTCGTACCATCGTTCCCTGTGTACTCTCAATATCCCCTGTTAGTTCTATTGGCCCCATACTTATGACCAGTATTCTAAGATGGGACGCAACAGTGATCTGTACGCACTTTCCTTTGTACTCAGACTGCATTTTTTTGCTTCTTTTTTTTTAGCATCTTGCCTTACTTACGACTGAAGCTTTATGGTCATTCCGTCAAATATGGCTACAGATTGTTGTATGTGTTGAGTGATTGTAATTTTCAATAACGGTTATTGTAGTCAAAGGATATTACATTTTTTCGTTTAGTGAAGGGCATACTTTTACATTCTGAACATTCGAATCACGTTGCTAACCTTTGTACCACTTTGAAATATTATTCAGATCTAACTAAATATTTATGCAGCTTTTATCAAGCAATATTACACTGTGGATAACTGCATCATCTGCGAACTGACTGGGGCTACTATTAATACTATCTGCAAGGCTATTAATAAACAATACGAAGAGCAAAGGTCCCAATACACTTCTCTGTAGTACACGGGAAGTTACTTTCACATGTGTCGATGAGATTACAGCCAAGATAAAATATTGCCCTCCATGCCAAGAAATCCTGTCCATTCATAAATTTCTCTTGATGTCTCAAAGATCAAACATCCGATAATAAATTTGGGTGTGGCATTCATACGATTCCCAGAAGTCAAGAAATACATCTGCTTGACTCCCTTGATTCATGGCTACCAGGATGTCATGTGACAAAATGACAGTTTGAGTTTCGCATGATCGATATTTTCCATGTTGGCTGACTTGGAGTATAAGTACTATAGACGTAAGGTCTGGATGTAAAGCGGTAGGTAGCCTAGCAACAGATGTGTTGTGAAGAGAGCAGCCGTGGTGCTATAAAACGTAACTGGTGTAAGTTTCCTCAGGCGGCTGCTGGGTGCTCCACGGGGCGTAGTCTCCTTAGGCCCCCCAAATCCGCTAATAGCACCGTCTCCGCAGCCGCAATCAGCACGCAAATTTATTCAATAAAGGTGGGCTTAAGGACGGCATTTCGGAGACCAGAAATGTTGGAATTTCTTTCTTCTGCCGCAGAGCTAAAATTTCACTTCTCTGTCCAGCCTACATCTACATCTACATTTATACTCCGCAAGCCACCCAACGGTGTGTGGCGGAGGGCACTTTACGTGCCACTGTCTTTACCTCCCTTTCCTGTTCCAGTCGCGTATGGTTCGCGAGAAGAACGACTGCCGGAAAGCCTCCGTGCGCTCTCGAATCTCTCTAATTTTACACTCGTGATCTCCTCTGGAGGTAGAAGTAGGGGGTAGCAATATATTTCGATACCTGATCCAGAATTTTTGGAAAAGAAATGGAATACAATAAACCAGTTCATTATCTTTTCATAGATTTTACAAAAGCATATGATTCAGTATTGCAATCAAAATTGTACAGAATTCTTTTGGAACTTGGAACACCAAAGAAGTACGTTAAACTTATAGAAGCGAGTTTGAAAAACATAAAAGGTAGAGTACGCGTGGGGAAATTGGAGTCAGAAGAATTTGTAATAAAGAACGGACTTAAACAGGGAGATGCCCTGTCTCCGCTACTTTTTAATTTAGTCCTAGAATATATTGTACGAATGCCAGCAGATAATTCAGAGGGAGTAGAGTTAAATGGAAATTAAGATATTAGGGTATGCAGATGATCTAAACATCATTAGCAATAGGAAAGAATCTGTAACAGCAAATGCGTATGCGTTAATCAAGGCTAGTGAAGATGTAGGTCTAAGGATAAGTGAAGACAAAACTAAATACCTGGTTACTACTAGAATGCCAACAGCAGTAGATCAGGAAATGTTAAGAGTGGGAGACATGCAGTTTGAAAAAGTGAACACATTCAAGCATCTAGGCGTGGACATCCCTTCGAGAGATGAGATTGAATCCGAACTGAAGAAGAGATTACGGGCGGGAAATGCGTGCTACTTCTCACTAAATAGATTACTTTCATCACGGATATTGTCTAGGAATTTAAAGATTGGAATATACAAAACTATTATTCTACCAGTTATGCTATATGGGTGTGAGACTTGGTCTCTCACTGTGCAAAATTAAAAGCCGTTTCGAGTATTTGAAAAGTAAATCTTGAGGAAAATTTTCGGAGCAAAATGGGATGACATTAGCGGAGAGTGGCGAAAACTGCATAACGAAGAGGTTCACGAACCCTATTCAAGCCCTGACATAATCAGTATTATTAAATAACGTAGGCTGGGATGGGCGGGTCACGTAGCTCGAATGGATGAGGGCAGGGCAGCGCGCAGAGTACTGGTAGGGCACTTAGAGGGAAAACGTCATGTGGGGAGACCGAGGCGTAGATGGGAGGACAATGTGACGGCTGATTTGAGGAGCCTAGGTATTGAAGGTGAATGGAAGGAAATAGCCCAAGACAGGGACAGATGGTGAAAATACGTTGCTACGGTAATGGACTCTCGAGTCCGGTATGACCAGTGAGTACATACAGTACAGTACAGTACCTCATCCAAAAACGCAGCCTCTCGAAACCTGGACAGCAAGATACATCGTGATTCAGAGCGCCTCTCTTGCAGAGTATGCCACTTGAGTTTGCTGAACATCTCCGTAACGCTATCACGCTTACCAAATAACCCTGTGACGAAACGCGCTGCTCTACTTTGGATCTTCTCTATCTCCTCTGTCAACCCGACCTGGTACGGATCCCACACTGATGAGCAATACTCAAGTATAAGTCGAATGAGTGTTTTGTAAGCCATCTCCTTTGTTGATGGACTACATTTTCTAAGGACTCTCCCAATGAATCTCAACCTGGCACTCGCCTTACCAACAATTAATTTTGTACGATCATTCCACTTCAAATCGTTCCGTACGCATACTCCCAGATATTTTACAGAAGTAACTGCTACCAGTGTTTGTTCCGCTATCATTTAATCAAACAATAAAGGATCCTTCTTTCTATGTATTCGCAATACATTACATTTGTCTATGTTAAGGGTCAGTTGTCACTCCCTGCAGCAAGTGCCTATCCGCTGCAGATCTTCCTGCATTTCGCTGCAATTTTCTAATGCTGCAACTTCTCTGTATACTACAGCATCATCCGCGAAAAGCGGCATGGACCTTCCGACAGTATCTACTAGGTCATTTATATGTATTGTGAAAAGCAATGGTCCCATAACACTCCCCTGTGGCACGCCAGAGGTTACTTTAACGTCTGTAGAGGTCTCTCCATTGAGAACAACATTCTGTGTTCTGTTTGATAAAAACTCTTCAACCCAGCCACACAGCTGGTCTGATATTTTGTAGGCTCTTACTTTGTTTATCAGGCGACAGTGCGGAACTGTATCGAACGCCTTCCGGAAGTCAAGGAAAATGGCATCTACCTGGGAGTCTGTATCTAATAATTTCTGGGTCTCATGAACAAATAAAGCGAGTTGGGTCTCACACGATCGCTGTTTCCGGAATCCATGTTCTCTCTGTCTGCTACGGCGAAATGTGCTACAAGTAGTGTAAATAGTTCTGAGACATTTTTTCGCTCTAGTCTGATAGAGGGCGTCTACGTTTTGTGCCTTACCGACAGTCCTTGTAGTCCCGAGGTTTCTTTAAGCACAATAACTAAATGAGGGAAGATTCTCGACTATGGTATCATTAGAGAACGAGCAAAAGCTCAAGTTAGCTTCAAACTATTTAGAGAAATCATCGTAAGTCTATTGATCCGAACTGTCACACTGAGATTTCACACCGTAATACCTTGTTCGGTAAGCTCAGTAGTAAAATGTGCTACACTTTATTTGACTCCTGACTCGCTCTCAGTATTACTCGATAGTGACTGACATTTCTCACCACGTAATAATTAATGCCTTACCTCATTCCACCGGTTGCTTCATCCATATTTTAAGTCCTTCATGACACGCTCGAATCCTGTAACTAAACTAAACGAATGGCACATTACATTCTTGTTTCCTCTCCTAGAGGAGTGAGGGTCATTCCCTGTCCACCGATCCTTATTTTCACTAGCCTCGCCCAATCATCTCGGCAAATGGAGGGATGGTTCCGGTGTAAAGATTGTGGCTGATTTCTCCCAACAGACGCCTGCAGACTGAACTACAGCTCTGCCTCTAATGATACCGATGTCAACGGTGAATTACACTATTTCATTTGTTTCTTTCCTTTCTGCCATCTCTTATGAGTGGAGAAACTTACTCTAGGCTGCGAAACGTAACTATTCCTGCCATGAAGTTGGAACATACTTTTTCACTCATCGATAAACACTGGAGTGAAATTTAACTTCGTAGTGAATAGACATATTAAAATGAACACATCGGGTCTTCAGACTGTGCACAAAATGTGTGCTTTGTTTGACGATGTGTAGTATTATTTGTATTTTACAACTAATATTTAGAAGGTGACATATGGTGAACTACGCAGCTTTTTGTTAGAACTCTGTTATAAAGATTATAGCATAGCTCCAAATAAATGGTTCAAATGGCTCTGAGCACTATGGGACTTAACATCTGAGTTCATCAGTCCCCTAGACTTAGAACTACTTAAACATAACTAACCTAAGGACATCAAGACATCCATGCCCGAGGCAGGATTCGAACCTGCAACCGCACCAGCAGCGCGGCTCCAGCCTGAAGCGCCTAGAACCCCTTGGCCACAGTGGCCGGCCGAGCTCCATATAAACTTGAAATAAAAATGCAGACGATCTCCCTTTCCGTGAACCAACGTCGCTACAATCCTGTCGTGAATGTGAGACTAATTCAGCCCTCACTGGAAAAAAACTGCTACGTCACGTGAAAATGTGACAATCAGTAACAAGTTTTTCATTCATTACAATTACGCCGCTCGTCTCATTTCCTTTTTCATCTTTAATTCACTTAACTACAGTTTACAATGTGTACAGTTGTTTGTAATTTGATGACCTCGCTATGAGGGACGAGATACTGGTAACGTGTTGCTCTAACCAGATAGACAGATCAAGAAACGAATCAAACAGTGCATACAACAGTGTAATCTAGTGACTGATGTAATCCTCCCAGCCACATAACTAAGAGCAAACATAGCTGAACACAAACTGAAGGACGGATCAAGGTTATTTGCGTACCCTGGGATTCACATATTACGAAATACCCCGTCGTATTTATGCAAAACATAATTGTGACTTTCGGAATTTCGTAATTCCAACATCCTCCATGGTGTTTCACCGCAGCTTTATACTGAAAATACTGACACAGAAACGATTCTCCTGGCCACATTCATTGCATTCCCGGCGTTATCCGCACAATACGCTGCAATTTATCGCTCAAATGACCGTAGTTATCTCCAGCAATTCCCTCCTTCTAATGAAACATAATTCCTCTGATTAAAAGCCCCACACTCAGCTCAAACGCTTTTCGCATTGTAATTACACTTAGCGCTCTGCTCCCTCGGCGTAAATTAGGCAGTGTTAGTGCTTTGATGGCATCACTTGAGCGGCTGAAAGGCGGGGGTGGCCTGAACAGCCGCGCTGACAGCGGCAACTGGGGTACGTACAGCACCAAGGGGGCACCGTCCTCAGTGACAACAAGGAGCGTCTGGAGGTATCCGTAATCTTCCAGCGAGTAAAATACCGAGGCTGAGACTCGCTTCCATGTAAGTTATTTTCTGAATCACCCGTATCCTGTTAGTATAGTCGCTTTAATTATAATCGTGTAGTAATTAAGCTGATAGGAACAGTTATTGAAATACCAGAAACCAGTTCCAAAAATAATAAACTTGCGAAGCATCTGTCCTAGAGAACTTTCAGGGTCAGTCATATAGCCTCTCTCCTGCACTCCCTGATACGTTATTCGAAGTATGCCGAACACTGTAGCATCTTCGTACGGCTCTATACTATCCTCGAACTCTGGTCTGTCAATTTAGAACGCACGCAACAGCCCAAGTAGCTGGCTGGAACGACTGGGTACTGAATGCTAAATTCTAGCGACATAAGAAGACAACAAAAATAATTAATTTCTTGTGGTTCACAATGTAACTGATCCCTTTGCATTAATTACTGGGCTGTCTGTTCAGTCTGAATTTTATTATGATTATTATGATATTGTAAAATTGAATTTCAGTTGAAAGTTATTTATGTGTTTAGAGGAGTGATAATTAGGCATAAAATGATTGCGTTGATTTACATATATAGTTAATGAGAGATGTCATGTAACTGAAACTCCAAATATTGTAAGTTTATTATTTACTTATTTCAAGTTGCAAGGGCTTTATCGACCATGCGCTCTACAAGCGTCTTCTGCTGAGTGCACTGTTTGTTAGTGTTCAGTGTTCAGTATTCAGTGTTCGTGTTCACCCTAGCTGTGTCCTCCCTGATGTTATCTCTCGACCTGCTTCTTGGCCTTCCTCTGCCTCTCGTTCCATCTATTGTTCCTCTGAATGTTATTTTAGGTAGTCTGTTTTCTAACATTCTTGCTTTTTATTTGTTTCGTTGTGCTTTTATTTTCTATTGTGGCAAACAGTGTTTTATTGCACAGTGGTGTGTATTCTTTTAGTATGTTTATTCCATGGGCTACCGGTTTTAATGTCATAATTCTCTTCTATTGTTATTTTGTGCAAACTTTCACTAACTAAGAATATTCAAATCACTTTCTATATTTGTTGGAAGGTGATTCTGTGCTATTAGGTAGACTTCAAGTGAGTCTAAATATTACTTTTTAGTTCTCTTAGATGTTCTGTATAAATTGTTTTAAAGCTCCTGTACCTTTGGCCTGTATACACACACTGACAGTAATTGCAGGTGAATTGATAAGTACTAGACTGCCTACATTTATCAGTGTTAGTAGTTTGTCTTCTCAGTTTGTTCTGATAGTGCTGTTAGTTCCGCTTTTCAGACTCGGCCTTTTTAGTATTTTTCCTACCCTGTGTATAATTTGTTTTGTTGCATGTCATTATGTGCCATTTGTTGTCTATTATCAGCTGATTAGTTGCGTGTAGTGTCTCTCTATGTATGTTTCGTGATTATATGTTGCCTGGTTCTGTATTTTGTTGTTCGTTTTAACTACTGTCTTCTTATCATAGCCATTCTCTGGCTTTATTTACTTTATTGTGTTTACTTCTTTTCTGTAGTCATTTTTATTCGTAGATGTTCTGTTTAGCCTGTTTAGTAAGCAACTGAAGCTGGTTTCTTTGTATGTCAGTAGGTGATCACATTTGTTGTGGATAATTGTGCTAGTGGTCACGATTTTTCCTTACGTTATTAATTCATGTTCATTATTTTTCTTGGATATGTTGAGGTCCAAGGAGTTAAGCCTTTCTTCTGTTTCTGTCTCAACTGGGAACTCTATTTGTGGGTGGAAGGTCTTTATGTCAATGTGTTGTTCTCTTATACGATTGTGTAGTTCATCTATCAGACAAATTACATTATCTTCATGTTGGTACCAATATTTTATACTACGCGTCTTTGATTTTAATATTTTGACAGAGATTTGGTTTTCTGTGTGCTTCATGTATATGTGTGCCATGATGCCACTTATTGGAGACACTAATTGTAAACCTTATTCTTCAGAGTAAAAGTTACTATTGAAACTAAAATTTGTTGTATGATGAGCTTGAGTCTGTCGATCCTTTTTGTATGTTTTCTGTAGGCATATCTCCTTAGTGTTTCTCTGTGACATTGATAGTCTCTGACGTTGATATGTATGTGTACGTGGAAATTACTTCCAGTGAGATTAGTGTTGTTATGTTTGATATGAATTAATTTTTTATTTGCTGTTTTATATCTCCTGCGATCTTAGTCTTCTGTCTTCGGTATATTTGTATATAGTCTGGGGTAAATTTTATGTCTGATTAAATGCTAGGTCGGTACATCGCTGAAATTGACCACAGATGTTCATTAACTGTAGGTAATGATTTCGATTGAAATCGTTGGGATTTTTATTATCATTCTTTTAATCTTTACATCTGTGAAAAACGTACCTGCTTTTCGAAGTTTCCTGTACATTCTTTGGTACATGTTTATTGGGTAACTTATAACTTTTTTAATGTTGTTGGTTAGAGTGAATACCGATGTTTCTATGTCCGAATACTTCTCTTCATTGATAGTTATAATTGTGTTATACTTGTGAGCTTTTGTGATGGTGATGTTTTCTTGCCAGTTTCGTGTAGGTCATTCTTTTTGGAGTGTTCGTGTTTTTCTACATGACGGTTTTGTTTCCTTTGATTATGTTCTTTTTACTTATTCAGCTACTACCTCGCTGGTTAGATCTGCAGTGAATTCAGTTGTGAACAGTCTTTCTCGTTCCTTCATGATGTATTTGGTTTCTGTTACGGTATTGTCTATTAATTTTTGAGATACCATTGTCCTCATGCAGAGAATTGGTAGACAATTTGCTGGTTGATATTTTATTTTAATATACAAGCTTGTTTCGGTCATTTTCCTTTATCAGTACATGTCCTGACGTTGGTGAATGTACGTCACCTTTGAGGAAACTATTGTTGCCGTTTGAAGCTGGTGAACGCAATATTTCGTTCAGTGACGTTTCAAACATTCATACATTTTTTTTTGTTAATTGATAGTCATGTCTGAGTGTGTGTGTGTGTGTGTGTGTGTGTGTGTGAGAGAGAGAGAGAGAGAGAGAGAGAGAGAGAGAGAGAGAGAGATTCCCAAATGAGGACAAACCAGGAAACGATCTCTGCGATAAGGAGCAAAAAAGATCATACGGACATAAGGCCAGAAATGCATTCTAGCGGTGGTACTTCTATTTAAACGTGGAAATAAATGGTCTCAGACAATGTAGGTTTCAGTGACTGAAGATACACGCGAGAAACACCAGGAAACTGTGAATATTGTATTTGTACTTACGTTTCAGCTCCACATTCAATAGAGAAGTGAGCTGGAGCACCATCAGGTAGCTCTGTACCACCAAAGGTACTAATTCTACTAGGGGGTTGCAGAGTCATCCGCAGGAAGTGCTGATATGCCTCCTCTTTGAGTCATTGTGAAAGGGTGACTGTGGCTTACTGCGTAAGAAACTGCAATTCAGGAAAATATAGCATTTTATAATGCGATTCCCAGAAAATTCGTCACGTTCATGTGCTGTGTAATTGTTTCAAAAACTACAGTAGCAACTAACCCTTACAACTTAGAAAACATCAATATTTACACAATATAAAATCAAAATGTCCACTCACTCCCACCAGTATTTCACTTAGAACTGCGGTTATGAACGCAGGCATGCAGACTGTGGCGTTTATGTGTGCGTGTGCGTGCGTGTGTGTGTGTGTGTGTGTGTATGTGTGTGTCTGTGTGTGAAGGGAATACCTTTCCTTCCGATCCCTTATATTTCAGTTCGAAGAAGCTAGTCTTTCTGGAATGTTTTCCTATTATTTTCTTTTTCTTTCTCTACTGGACAGTCTTGTCGTTTCTGTCTTGCTTTTCCCATCTTCCAATGTTTTGTTGATTCCAGCTGTGAACTCATGAACAGTGCCGGATTTGTTATTTGTAACAGGTATGGTCACTCTGGAATTAGCAAATTTTCCTGGCTGGAGTCTCTGCAGGCAGTTAGGACACGTACCCACGCAAGTAGATGGTATTCGTGGAAGCAAGTTTTGATATTTTATTTACCGAAAATTAGCTGAGACACTTGGCAATTGATATATATTTCAGAATGAAAACAATCTTGGTTGAGAAATTATTTAACATCAGTGATGCGTTTCACCATTTTAGGGCATATAAAATGGAAAATTGGCGCAACAGTTAACTGAATATGTAATCCATCAGTCTTAAAAATGTGTAAAATGCAAGGTGGACCTTGAGCGCACAAGCTGACTCCACCAAATCAGCGCAAAATAGGACCATGCTTACAAAATAAACGCTGTATAAGCCTCATAGAGGTCAATGTCCGTTTGGCGTGCACATAAATATTGATATCAAAGAAACAGTTGGGTGCACTCCAAACGAACATTGTGTGCGGATCATACCGTGTTTATTTTGTAAGCGTGGTCCTATTTTGTACTGCTATGCCGGAGTTTGCAGGTGTGCTGAAGGTTCACCTTGCATTTTATACGTTGTTATGACGGATGGATTACATATCCATTTACTGCTGCGTCCATTTTCCATTTTGTATGGCTTTATGACGTATGGGCCATATATCCATCTAGTTTTACACAATCTGATGATGCCCAAAAAGTGTGAAACGCATAATTGATATAAAATAATTTCGCGACCAGGACTGTTTTTGTTCTGAAATATTTTGATGCTAGTCGCTGTAGCACCCTGCCACAATGGAATGGAATAATTTTGGATTGATATATGTAAAAACATAAATTCTTCAGTAAAATGTTCTTGGAGTTGGGGTGGGTACAAGGTTTCCATGATGTCATCGTCCCGTTGGATTTGGCCCGGTTGCAAAGGTCTTCAGCTTAATATGTGGTGACACCGAGAATGATGGATATTAACCCTAAAAAGCTTATAAGTAAATCAGGAAAAGGTTCTCTAAGACTGAACCTAATAAGTGAAAAAAGATTTATGCACATTATTAACAATTATGGTATAATGACGAAGTCAATGAAACAGAAATGTCCTATGAAATAAAATTCCAGAAGTATCCCCTTTATTGTAACAATAATTGGATACAGTATTAAGAGTTTTGCAAAAGTAGGAAAGCTACTGAATTCGATGGAGTTAGTGTGGAGGTTACTGCAAATTCTGGTATAACATGCAAATTAAGAATGCTACATCTCATCTGTAAATGATGGGAAATTTGCCAAACAATTCTCTCTCGGTGAAAATTTTAGGGGAATTAGTCTCATATATATATATATATATATATATATATATATATATATATATACTAAAACAATAAATAACAGATTGAAACTGCTGCAGAGTGTAGGTGGATTCACGAAAGTGAGAAAGTGCCTGTATAATGTCTTCATCGTCAGACAACTAACAGAAGAGAAAAGAAGAGAAAACGATTTCGAAACTCATCTGGCTTTTACAAATGATACAGGCTACATCGAATAACTTTCTGGAAAATAGTAGAAAATATGTCGTATCCACCAGGCCAAATTTGGTAATAAGCAGTATGGGAACATTAATTTTGACAGAGACACGGATATTAAAAGAAGTGATCGGGTTGTAGCAAACACAAGACACACAAAAGCGTGTTGCTTATAACCCATTCTTTTAATGCATACATTAAAAACGTT
The DNA here is from genome assembly GCF_021461395.2 of Schistocerca americana. Taxonomy (NCBI): domain Eukaryota; kingdom Metazoa; phylum Arthropoda; class Insecta; order Orthoptera; family Acrididae; genus Schistocerca; species Schistocerca americana. The sequence goes on along the minus strand of NC_060122.1, from coordinate 569,937,158 downwards.
TTAAAGAAATGGAAATTAGTAGTAGATCCAGAAAACAAATTATCAAACAGTTCCTATTCAAAGAGTCTGCAATTTTCAAACGATCAAGTAACGATTCAAGCAAATGAAACGCCGTTACAGAGATCCATGCATCTTTTAAATAGTCTGTTTAAATCTTATTATTTTAACATCTCAGTTATTAAAACCAAAATTGTGGCTTTGTGAAGAAAGGATACAGACAGATCAATGACTGTGATAGAAAACAAATTTCAGAACAAGTATCAAATTTTAAATTTCTTCGTTTCCATGTATGTTTTTACAGTGACAAAGATATAGCGTAAAAAGTTAGCAGATCTCAAACTGTATGTGGCACCATCCAAAGAACTTTTAAAAATAAAATTAGGTCAAAAACGAACAAGAAATTTTATAAATTTATATAATTTGCTTCGAAACCTCACGTAAAGTTTTGGTATTTTTCGACTTCGTGCCTTTCTGGTGGGATCGCTGGTTGTGTAGAATCTCTTTGCCAGAGAGGCTTGTGGTGCGTATATGGTCCTCGGGAAGGTGTACGACAAGTAACGACGGAAGTCTTGAGCTAGGCGCGGCACAAGGAAGATGGCGAGCGGGGCTCTGTGCTTGTAGCAGGCCGTATGTGCGCCGGGAAGTGACACCTGGAGTAATATCGCGGCCTAGTTGTAGTTGAGGGACATTGTTTGGGAAGCTGTAATTTGGAAAGGAGCTCCCCTTTTGCATGCAAAAGTGCTTCGGTCACAATACTGTCGCTGTGCCCTGGTTACATTTACACGCGAGCACTAGATAACTTCACGTGAAGCTGAGTAACTTCATTATTGAGTACTTTCCCCATCTGTGTGTTCTAGTTGTTCGTCATGCAAAATTGTAATTGAGCCTGTCCTTGTGGGGCGCCATTAGTCCCACTAATTCGTGACTTGTCATTTGTTTGTTTCAACTGTCCATGTTACAAGGTTTGTCATTGAGTTTGCGCTAGTGGGGGCCATTATTTGTATGCCTGTGTGGGACCAATGGTAAACGATTTGTGTTCCAGGTCCTACCACGCCAGTTTAATGTTGTGTGTAATGTATTGCCAGGATGTGCGCAAGACTGATGTGTGAAATAAAATAAGATAGCAAGATTCGTATGATTATAAGATTACGGCTCTGTAGCAGCGGCTGAATTCTAATGCTGCAGATTTGCTCCTGAGTTAAGTAATTATCTTTTGTAACTGATCAGTTCATGTCTCGTAATTCGGCGTTCATTTAAAGGAGATTTGCACCTAAACTTGCTTTGAAATTGTTCGGTACTGCTGTACTGTAACTGTGCAAATTTCAAATTTGGCACGAGAAGAACTGGTGTGTAGAAAACTTGTGATTTGTGATACGGAGGTACCAATGTAATTTGTTGTTGCGTATTACAAGTGCTTTTGTTAATTTGGATTTATCTGAATATTGGTTTTAGGTTTGATTGCCGCCAGTTTGTTACTATAAATTTGCTTAAGATTTACTACTTGCATTTTATGATATCATTGGAGATTTGAAATTTCTGTGCCACAAGTACTTAACGAGCTTGAGTTGAAACTATTAATTGATGTTATAATTGCCTTGGAATTAAATTTGACACTACTATATCGCCGGTATTTTTCTCTTGACATTAGATCAGTGTAAATATCAATTAAGAGTAAGCCTTGTAATGGCTTCTCTTAACAGAAGAAAGAATGGGGTAGGACAATACCTTTTTTAATAATGTTGAGTAAGAATTGTTTGTTAATAATTTTTAAAAGGATGTCTGACTTAATGTTAACCCGGCAGCTTACCACTCCTGTAAAGCTCCTACCTGACTTTATCCCCATTGTTTAAGCAGCGAAACCTGGCTGCCGACTCAAAAGCAACTGATTCAAATATAACCGACAGAAATTAGGTTTTGATGGACTGTTAAAGGATGTAAGAGGATTCATAGTATACGAAATGAAATTAATAGGAAATAATTAATTACAGCAGCAGTACATACTAAAATATTAAATAATAGGCAGAACTGCTCCAACGACTTACAGAGAGTGAAAAACGTCGTATTTCTCAAGGCAACAGTGGATTATATGCGAAGGAGTGAGCGAGGACGACGCAGGACACACTGGAGACAATTACGAAGCCGGAACGGGCAGGAATGCCTAAGCCATGAAGAACAGAACAAGAAGCCATCGCTTTCTTGCTCCCTTCATTACGCCATCTCCACTATTAACAGAAAGATTGTTTAATGTTTATTTTTATTGTTTTTTCACTTATTCTCGTTCGCGTTTTTCACTCTCACCTTGAATGCCAAAGAAAACACACAATACGTTCGCCGCGATGTAGTCTGACAGCAGGGCGGCTTCCGTCCCTGTTGATAAACAAGGCTTCACACCCAACACACCCACCGCGAAGCATTCAATTAATTTGGGCTTTTGTTAAAGTGGAGTAATTCATCAACCTGTCCACGTAGAAATCCTCTTCCGCGTGCCACAAGCCTCCAGTTGCATACGTAATGAACAACTCTATTGCATTCATTCTAGTAGCGGCGAAGTATAGTACACTCCTGGAAATTGAAATAAGAACACCGTGAATTCATTGTCCCAGGAAGGGGAAACTTTATTGACACATTCCTGGGCTCAGATACATCACATGATCACACTGACAGAACCACAGGCACATAGACACAGGCAACAGAGCATGCACAATGTCGGCACTAGTACAGTGTATATCCACCTTTCGCAGCAATGCAGGCTGCTATTCTCCCATGGAGACGATCGTAGAGATGCTGGATGTAGTCCTGTGGAACGGCTTGCCATGCCATTTCCACCTGGCGCCACAGTTGGACCAGCGTTCGTGCTGGACGTGCAGACCGCGTGAGACGACGCTTCATCCAGTCCCAAACGTGCTCAATGGGGGACAGATCCGAAGATCTTGCTGGCCAGGGTAGTTGACTTACACCTTCTAGAGCACGTTGGGTGGCACGGGATACATGCGGACGTGCATTGTCCTGTTGGAACATCAAGTTCCCTTGCCGGTCTAGGAATGGTAGAACGATGGGTTCGATGACGGTTTGGCTGTACCGTGCACTATTCAGTGTCCCCTCGACGATCACCAGTGGTGTACGGCCAGTGTAGGAGATCGCTCCCTACACCATGATGCCGGGTGTTGGCCCTGTGTGCCTCGGTCGTATGCAGTCCTGATTGTGGCGCTCACCTGCACGGCGCCAAACACGCATACGACCATCATTGGCACCAAGGCAGAAGCGACTCTCATCGCTGAAGACGACACGTCTCCATTCGTCCCTCCATTCACGCCTGTCGCGACACCACTGGAGGCGGGCTGCACGATGTTGGGGCGTGAGCGGAAGACGGCCTAACGGTGTGCGGGACCGTAGCCCAGCTTCATGGAGACGGTTGCGAATGGTCCTCGCCGATACCCCAGGAGCAACAGTGTCCCTAATTTGCTGGGAAGTGGCGGTGCGGTCCCCTACGGCACTGCGTAGGATCCTACGGTCTTGGCGTGCATCCGTGCGTCGCTGCGGTCCGGTCCCAGGTCGACGGGCACGTGCACCTTCCGCCGACCACTGGCGACAACATCGATGTACTGTGGAGACCTCACGCCCCACGTGTTGAGCAATTCGGCGGTACGTCCACCCGGCCTCCCGCATTCCCACTATACGCCCTCGCTCAAAGTCCGTCAGCTGCACATACGGTTCACGTCCACGCTGTCGCGGCATGCTACCAGTGTTAAAGACTGCGATTGAGCTCCGTATGCCACGGCAAACTGGCTGACACTGACGGCGGCGGTGCACAAATGCTGCGCAGCTAGCGCCATTCGACGGCCAACACCGCGGTTCCTGGTGTGTCCGCTGTGCCGTGCGTGTGATCATTGCTTGTACAGCCCTCTCGCAGTGTCCGGAGCAAGTATGGTGGGTCTGACACACCGGTGTCAATGTGTTCTTTTTTCAATTTCCAGGAGTGTATTTTGTTTTGGTTAACGCATTTCTCCAGTGAGTAACGAGCGTTGTCGTTAATGTAACTGCTGTGACGTTTGAGCTTCCTCTCTTACCCACGTTATCATTGTTTCTTGATACTAGAAATTTCTGGGGCTTTTAACACTCCCGCTCACCTAATATGACTTTCTGTGTGGCTTGCGTCAGCCATGTAACTAAGTCTTATGCCTATCGTAATCAATATCAATCGAAGCGTAAAGTTTTAGGTGATGAATGTTAAGGGTTCCTACTTGGATAGAAAAAGTTCTATCTTAAACATTGTAATATATAATGTCAGATAGCAGCCACCAGCCAAGGCAGAGCAGCAACGCGGAAGTAACCGATTTCTTGACGTTTTACCAGTTCCTAACCAGGAACGATTTATTTAGTTTCACCTGTGGGCCTTGGTAGTTTAGTTTTTGAATCTCTCCGGGTTAATCAATCTTATTTGGCAGTGTTCTTGCATTTTCGTCCGTGTCTACAATAAAGTTTCATAGCACGTGCCGATATAGTTTGTTTGTCTGTGAAGTGTAGTTTTCCACAGTTTTTAGTATGGTCAGGGACTGTGATTGCTGCGTGCGGATGCGAGCTGCGCTGGTAGCACTTCACTCTCAGCTACAAGCTGTGTTGGTATCGATTACTCAGCTTGAGGCTGCACTGAGTGGGCATCAATGTTGTGGACCGGCCGTGTGGCGTCCAGCACGATCCACGAGCCGACCGGTCCACACCGGAGGCCAGCCCAGTTACTGCTCGCATTGACGTTCACCCCTCACCTACGATCGACTGAGAGTTCGCCTCGTGGCGTCGTGGGCTGTGGAAGACTTCCCGTGGAGCCTAACGTAAGGCCTCACCGGTCAGTCTGACAAACAAGTTCCAGGTGCTGTTTGTGGCTGTCAGTATCCCTCAGCCAGACGCAGTCGCTTGTCCTGTTTCAGAGGAAATCTCTCAGCCTGCAAGATCCGGCCAGAGAGGGTGGGATTATTGGTAGCTAGAAGTTCCAATGTCAGACGCGTTATTATGTATTTTAGGGAGATGGCTGCCAAGGAACGGAATAAAGAGAGTGTGCACTCCGTGTTCATAGCGGGTGGAGTCATTCCAGGGGTGGAAAGGGTCCTCCCAATGCCATGAAGAGCACAGGGTGCAGCCACCCGCAGGTGGTGGCTCATGTCGGTACTAATGGTGTGTCACTTTGGATCAGAAGAGATTCTCTCGGGTTTCGAGCGGCTATCAGAAGTGGTAAAGGCTGCCAGTCTTGTTTTCGAAACGAAAGAAGAGCTCACCATTTGCAGTCTAGTCGACAGGACCGAATTCTGACCTCTGGTACAGAGCCGAGTGGAGGGTCAGCCGGAGGCTCAGACGGTTCTGCGACAGCGCAGGCTGCAGATTCCTCGACTTGCGCCATACGGTCGTGGGGTTTCTGGTTCGGCTAAATATGTCAGGGGTTCTATACATGCGAGATGCGACTACACGGGTAACATGGGCTGTAGGGCTGAGCTGGGCGGGTTTTTAGGTTAGAGGGCCTCGGCGAAACACAGAAAGGGCTTCAATCTCAAAGGCTGCAATCGAACAAAGAAAAAACACAGATCTACGAACTGTCGGTATAACAGTTGTAAATTCTCATAGCTGTGTTGGGAGAGTACCAGAGCTCCAAGCGCTAGGAGAAACCACTGACACACAAATCTTTATAGGCACTGTAATCTGTCCAAGGCCAGAAATAAGCTCAAGCGAAATTTTTGCGTAGGACCTAATGATCGATGTTCACATTGTAATTTCAGGCTAAATACAGTTGGCGGTGGCATGTTTGTTGCTATTAGTAGTAGTTTATGGTGTAGAGAGGTAGTATGGGTTGAGGTCATTCTCGGCAATCTGAGAAAAATAACAACTGAATCTTTTTACTAACTTCCCAACCCAGCCGATACGATTGCTGAAAGCTTCAATGAAAATTTGAGTCTAATTTCAAAGACGTACCCGACACGTACAATTACAGTTGGTGGTGACCTCAATTTAGCTTCAATATGTTGGATATAATACATGTATAAATCATGAGGTGCGCACAAAACACTATCTGAAATTGTGCTAAAAGCATTCTTTGAAAATTATTTGCCGGCCGAAGTGGCCGTGCGGTTAAAGGCGCTGCAGTCTGGAACCGCAAGACCGCTACGGTCGCAGGTTCGAATCCTGCCTCGGGCATGGATGTTTGTGATGTCCTTAGGTTAGTTAGGTTTAACTAGTTCTACGTTCTAGGGGACTAATGACCTCAGCAGTTGAGTCCCATAGTGCTCAGAGCCATTGAAAATTATTTCGAGCATTTAGTTTATTAGCCCAATCGTTCGTTTAAATTTATCATCTTTTTTCATTGTTTCTGCAACAGTGATCTGACCTATTTTGTGTACCATTGGTGATCAGCTCCGTCGTTCGTTAATGCATTTGGTATAAATCTCAATTGCTGTCGGTACTACTTCTTTGAATTGAAGTCACATCTGATCTACACTTACGTTGTTAATTTCTTTGAATTCAGGACACATTTGATCTACACCTACATCGTTAATTTGGAAGGAGTGGCGATTGTCTCTCAGGAAGACATGAAGCGAATTTTTGTCTGCTTTTTTGAAATCATAGATATTTTGTTTATTTCTGGTGGATTTGGGAGTTACAGTATTCAGTCTCCCTACGACAACCCAGTGTTCACTAACCCTTGTATCCTTTCTCATGCTCGTTATTGGCTCAGCGTTAACTGTTTCTTAGAGGTCAAGCCAGTTTTTAGTTATAAAAATCAAATTGCGTGGTTATGGAATATCCTCTTAATTATGCGACTGGATGTGTGATTTTCTGTCAGTTGTGGTTTTTTTTTTTTTTTTTTTTTTTTTTTTTTTTTTTTGTGGGGCCCTTCCACGACCACACCAGCGTGGTGACCAAACCCAAAGTTCTACTGTCACCTCCGTATAGCATGTTAGTTTTTGAATCAGAAGTCACAGGATGCGGGCTGTGATGTTATCCATGCGTCTGGGTAAGATTACTCATTAACATGGTCCATCAGGAGATAGAAAGTGGACGAAAGCGATCGAAGGGCAGCGGTTGTAAGGGCAGGGGAAAAAAAGTGCCAAGGCAAAAAAAACCTCTGCGACAGTAGGACGGGTAGGAAGGGGAGTAGCGGCTTGCTATCTGCGACAGTGCATGCAAGTGTGGTTACGTTAGTGCGAGGCACCGTGCATCGTTGCCTTTGTCGTTGCGGAGGCTCGTTGCGGGGCTTGCTGCAGTTGCTGCGTCCCTGCACAGTTCAAGGTCGTTATACATTAGTGGGCGATCGGTCATAGATCGGCTCACAGACAGTGTAGGGGGTGTGTGTGGCTGGTTTGCGTGCTGTGTACAGTACGGTTTCCCTGCGGTTGCCTGTTTTTCGGCGAGTCGAGCGTCTGGGTTTACCAGTAGTAGCTGTGTTGCAGGGGCTCGTCAGTACTGTCGTGTTAGCGTGCTATGGACCATAGATGTTTAGTTCCTTGCCAATAGTGTCTTTGGTCTGTTATGCTTCCATCTATGGTTGTGGTCGTAGTTACCCACAGAACGGATAAACGGGTTGCGCGAGTGTCTCGTGTTATTGTACAGTCGTGTGGAGAGTCATTGGAATACCTGCAAGATAGTATCTACCTGATATTCCCGGTAAAATCCCGCGATGCGTTTGTAGCGCGGAGCGTTGCTTATGATTTTGAGTACTTTGTTCTGTATGAGCTGCAGACGGCGCAGGCGTATGGGCGCAGCGTATCTCCAGACAGGGGCTGCGTACGTCACCAGGGGTCGAATAAGTGTCATGTACATGGACCTAGACACCCTCCTATTGATTGTGCTACGCCTGTTAAGCATACGGTAGAGTTGTTTGAGCGTCACGTTTGCTTTGTTGGTCACGTGTTGAATGTGGTCCCCCCCCCCCCCCCCCCCCTCCCCAGAGTAGCTTCCGGTTCAGCTAGACACCGAGGTATTTGACCTTCTCGCGGAAACGTATTAGCTGTGCATGGAGTGTTACTGGGTTGCAGTGCTGATGTTTGCGCAGTAGGTTCGGTCTTCTAGTGAACAGAACGGCTTCGCGCTTGTCGACGTTTACTCTAACACGCCATTTCACCAGCCAAGGCTCTGCCGCTCTGAGTGCAGTCTGTAGTCGTGAGTTAATGTTAGACGGCTTCCAATCTTGGGCAAGGATGGCAGTGTCATCCGCGTAGATTGCCACCATCGTGTTGTGTGTAGCTGGGAGGTCGTTAATGTAGAGGTTAAACAGTAAGGGCCCTAGGATGCTTCCTTGGGGTACTCCTGCCTGGATACCATGTCGTGTAGATTGTTTGCCCTGCACGTCGATGTTGAAACTCCTTTCCGTGGGATATGAGTGTATGAGACGTAGAAGCCCGTCGAGGAACCCTGCGTCGCTGAGTTTGTGTATTAGGCCGTTGTGTCATAGACGATCGAAAGCCTTTTCGATGTCCAGTAACACCGCCCCAGTTGCTTTGTTTGTGTTGTATCCGTGTGTTATGTATTCAACGACGCGGAGGAGTTGTTGTGTTGTTGAGTGGTGATTCCTGAAACCGAATTGCTCCGGTCTCAGGATGTCGTTTGTGATACAGTGCCTGGAGATAGTTTTAGTTTTACCTTCTCAACGATCTTGCTGAGCGCGCTCAGCAGACTGATGGATCGGTAATTTTGTGGGAGGGAGTGGTCTTTCACCGGCTTCCTGAACATCAGGACCTTGACCGTCTTCGAAAAGGCGGGGAAGTGTTGGTGTTTGAGTATGGCATTCGTGATGTTTGTTAGGTAGTCTACAGCTTTGTCCGTGAACTCCTGGAGGACACGGTTTTGAATGTCATCGTGACCAGGGGCCTTCCTAGCGGTGGTATGCATGATGGCCCACTTGACTTCAGCTGTACTAGCTTGTCGGATGATGTTGCGCGCTGGTTGGGCCAGGATGCGTGTGACCTCCTGGTCGGTAGCAAGTGTGAACGCTGGGTCTGAGGGATCCAGGTTCGGTGTAATTGACGCTGCGATTGTGAGGGCCATCAGTTCCGCTTTTTCTTCCGCAGAATATGCTGCTCCGTCGGGCACTTGTAGCGTGGGGGTGTACAGTTTCTCCCTGGTGAAGTGTCGGGCTAGCTGCCACACGCCAGGTCGCGTGGTGTCCAGCCCTTCGAGATTCTGGTCCCACTGTTGTGTCTTAAATGTTTGTATTTTGTCCTGGATTATACCCTGGAGCCTGTTCATGTGCTGTTTGAAGTGTTGGCGCCTGGTACGCTGCCAGTGTCTCCTGAGGCGGTTCCTCATTGAGATAACGCCCAGGATCTCCTGGGGCAGGGCAGCACTGTGATGTTGTGGTGTGCGGATCGGTATGGTGTCGATTATTGCGTCTTGGACGGCGCTGGTGAGGGTTTCAACTGCCTCATCGATTTGAGCTGTCTCGTTAATCGCGTGGGTGGGCGGGATGCGACTGTCAAGCGTTTCCTTGAACTGCGTCCAATCCGCGCGCCTGTAGTCTAACATCCTGCGTTGTTCCATGTGCTGCAGTTTTTCTTCAATGTACAGTACAACGGGTTGCTGATTTGAGGGTAGATCGTTTTCAACGGCAACGTTGAGTGTCGTTGTTACGCCCTTGATGAGGGCCATGTCTAACACGTCTGGCCTGTGTCCCCTCCGGTAGGGAATGTGCGTCGGTTCGGTCGGCGCTAGTGTGATGTAGTTTCGTCCTAGCGCGTGTTCGTATAGTTTCTTGCCGTTGGTGTTCCGTGTTTGTGAGTTCCAGTCCGGGTGTTTTGCGTTAAGATCTCCAGCGGCGATTATGCGCGGTGATATGTTGAGTATTGTGCTGATGTCGGGTCTTTTGATGTTTTTGGGGCTGCTGTATACTGACACCAGTGTAGTGTAGGCTCCGTTGAACATGACCCTGACGGCGGTTGCCTCTAGTTTTTCAAGTTCAGGGAGCACAATGTTTTCTGTCAGAGTTTTCAATTCGTAGTAACTGATGGAAAGTCAACGAGCAAAACAGAAGTGAATTCTGGCGTTGATGAAGGTAGTGATATAGGTCCTTTGTTGTTCCTTAACTATATAAACCATTCAGGAGACAATCTGAGCAGTCGTATGAACTTGTTTGCAGGTGATGCTATCGTTTATTGTCTAGCAAAGACATCAGAAGATCGAAACCAATCGCAAAACGATTTACACAAGATATCTGTATGGTGTAAAAATTCACAATTGATCCTAAATGATGAGATCATCATATGAATGCTAAAAGAAATCCGTTACACGATAAATCGATCAACTCTAAAGGCTGTAAATTCAACTAAATACGAGGGCTGTTCAGAAAGTAAGTTACGATTCATCGCGAAATGAAAATCACATTGAAAATCAGAAATGTTTCATTTGTAACAGTTAGCTACACCTTTCAGCTACTTCTCTACGTAGTCGCCGTTCTGACTCAGGCATTCGTCGTAGCGTTGTACCAGCTTTCCAATACCCTCATCATAGAAGGCAGCCGCCAGTGCTTTGCGCCAATTCTCTACGCTGGCCTAAAGCTCGTTGTCTGTGCCAAAATGATGTCTTCATAGCCAGCGGTTCGTTTGAGCGGAGATGAAACTCAGTGGGAGACAATTACGGGCTGTATTGTGGGTAACCAAACATTTCAAATTGTTGTTGGGTGGTTGGTTTGGGGAAGGAGACCAGACAGCGTGGTCATCGGGCTCATCGGATTAGGGAAGGAAGGCGGCCGTGCCCTTTCAGAGGAACCATCCCGGCATTTGCCTGGAGTGATTTAGGGAAATCACGGAAAACCTAAATCAGGATTTCCGGACGCGGGATTGAACCGTCGTCCTTCCGAATGCGAGTCCAGTGTCTAACCACTGCGCCACCTCGCTCGGTCATTTCAAATCGAAATGATGCAGGAACATCTTCATTGCCCCTGCGGAATGAGGCTGAGAATTGTCGTGAAGAAGAAACCGCATGACGGTTATGTAATGTTGGTTGCATAGCTTCAGGGGAAAATTCTCACGAGGCCCTCGTACTTGGCGGGAGACACTATTTTCTATAACATCTTTACGCGCTCACTAAGAGCTCAGGAATGAAAAGAGCGACATAATTCTACCTAGAGTCATACTAGAGACACTGCCCAACACATCTATGCAAAGCTTTATCGGATTTTCATAGTCGTTTCCATTTCGCGACCGATCGTAACTTACTTTCTGGACAGCCCTCGTGCTTATGAATTACAATTACGAACAACTTAAATTGGAATGAATATATAGAAAATGTAGTGGGGAAGGCGAACCAAATACTGCGTTTTATTGGCGGAACTCTTACGAGATTCAATAGATCTACTAGAGAGACTGCGTACACTGCGTTTCTCCGTCCTCTTTTGGAGTAGTGCTGCGCAGTCTGGGATCCTTAACAGATAGGATTAACGGAGAATATCGAGAAAGTTCAAAGAAGGGCAGCACGTTTCGAATTATCGAGAAATAGGTGAGAGATTGTCACGGACGTGATACAGGATTTCAGGCAGAAATCATTAAAACAAAGGCGTTTCTCGTTGCGGCTGGATCTTCTCACATAGTATTCGTCACGAAGTTTCTCCTCGGAACGCGAAAATATTTCGTTGACGCCGACCTATTTATGGAGAAACGGTCATCATAATAAAATAAAAAAAATCGGAGCCCCACGGAAGGATATAGGTGTTCGTTTTTTCCACGAACTGTTCGAGAGTGGAAAAATAGAGAAATAGTGTGAATGTGGCTCGATGAACCCACTGCCAGGCACTTAAGTTTGATTTACAGAGTAGCCATGTACGTGTAGATGTTAACGAACATCAATACGAATCATCTTTTCACAGGGCAGAAAATAAACTGAACCTACTCAGCAGAGCAAAGACTAGTGAAACTTTTAGGATATCTATAACATTCTACATAGATTACGCGACAAAGTAGTTGCTCTTCTAGCAGCAGTGTTTCTGAAGGAGTGAAACGTTTCTAGCGATCAGAAGAAGGCGTAGGTCATTCTCGTTCTGAAAGGAGGGTCGTCGAACAGACACACAGAACTGCAGGCCTGTATCTCTGACGTCGGTCTTTTGTAAAATCTTGGAACAAGTTTTATGCTAGCTTATTATGACATTTCTGGAGACTGCAAGTGCCCTATGTAGGACTCAGGATGAGTTTCCAACTCAAGGATCGTGTGGAAACCAGTTTCCTCTGTGCGTCAGCGGCACCCACAAGGAGTAGATAATACCGCCCTGGTTGATCCTGTATTACTTCATTTAGATAGGCTGTTCGATGCAGTTTCGCGCTGCTGCCTAGTGAACGAAAAAATGGCGTAAGGATTATCAGACCAGCTGTGTGATTGGATTGAAGAATTCCTAGGATAAAGAACACAAAATATCATTGTTAGCAGAGATAAATCTTCAGATGCAAAAGCTCTTCGGGGGTGTAATAGGACCTGTACCTGTCACAATATGCATAAATGACCTACTGGATAACTTTGGAAGTTGCATGAGGCTTTTCGTGGATAATGAAGTTATGTGCAGAGAAATCACGATGCTAGAAAAGTGTAGCGAAACGAAAGAAGTCCTACAGAGGTCCAAAGCCGTTTATAGGGATTGGGAGTTGACTCCCAAAATAACCAAAACTAAAGTATTGTGCCTAAATAGGCACATAGAACCATTATTGTGTGATTACATGACCGCAAAACAATCAGTGAAAGAAGTAGCGATGTAAAGGGATTGGGAGTTGACTCCCAACATAACCAAAACTAAAGTATTGTGCCTAAATAGGCACATAGAACCATTATTGTGTGATTACATGACCGCAAAACAATCAGTGAAAGAAGTAGCGATGTAAAGCGGAACGACCTCTTCGCAGATAATCATATGTCAAACTGAGTTTCTTTGGAAGAATGCTTGGGAGATGTAGTGCACCCGTTGTATGTAATTGCTTTTATATTGTTCGTCAGTTTGGGATCCGTGCCAGACAGATTTATTAGGAAGGAGAGAGAAGATCCGTGGAAGAGCAGTGCAATTTGTGCCAACCTCTTCATCTCAGAGTAGCACTTGCAGCCTACATCTTCAATTATTTGCTGACTATTTCAATCTCTGACTTCCTCTACAGCTACTTCTACAACCATGGAATTCATTCTCTGATGTCTTAACAGATGTCCTATCATACTGTCCCTTCCCCTTGTTAGTGTTTTCCACATGTTCCTTTCCTCTCCGATTCTGCGCAGAACCTCCTCATTCTTTACCTTATCAGTCCACCTAATTTTCAATATTCGTCTGTAGCTCGACATCTCAAATGTTTCGATTCTCTTCATTTCCGATTTTCCCACAGTCCACGTTTCACTACCACACAATGCTGTGATTCAGACGTGTGTTCTCAGAACTTCATTCCTCAAACTAAGGCCTATGTTTGATACTAGTAGACTTCTCTTGGCCAGTAATGCCCTTTTTGCTACTGCTAGCCGCTTTTTATTTCCTCCATGCTCCGTCCGTCATTGGTTATTTTGCTGCTTAGGTATTAGATTTCCTTAACTTCATCTACTTCTTGACCATTAATCCTAATGTTAAGTTTCCCGCTGATCTCATTTCTGATACTATTAATTACTTTCGCCTGTCTTCGTTTTAGTCTCAGTCCATATTCCGTACTCATTAGACTGTTCATTCCATACAGCGAATCATGTAATTCTTCTACACTTCAAAACAGGATAGCAATGTCATCATCGAATTGTATCATTGATATCCTTTCATCTTGTATTTTAATTCCACCCAGGAATCTTTCTTTTATTTCCATCAGTACTTCTTCGATGTACAGATTGAATAGTAGGGGTGAAAGACTACATCCCTGTCTTACACACTTTTTAATCCGAGAACTTCGTTCTTGGTTTTCCACTCTTGTTGTTCCCTCTTGGCTCTCATATATATTGTATATTACTCGTCTCTCCCTATAGCTTACCCCTATTTTTCTCAAAATTTCAAACATCTTGCACCATTTTACATTGTCGAGTGCTCTTCTGTTTCCAGGTTGACAAATCCTATGAACTTATTTTTATTTTTCCTTTAGTCTTCCTTCCATTATCAACCACAACGTCAAGATAGACTCCCTGGTGCCTTTACCTTTTATAAAGCTAAAATAATCGTCGTCTAGCACATTGACAATTTTCTTTTCCATTCTTCTCTGTATTAATCTAATCATCAACTTGAATGAATGAGTTGTTAAGCTGATTGTGCGATATTTTTCGCAGTTGTCAACTCTTGCAGACTTCGGAATTCTGTGTATAATGTTTCTCCGAAATTTACGTGGTATGCCGCGAGACACACATTCTACACACCAAAAGGAATAGTCGTTTTGTACCACTTGCCCCAATGATTTTAGAAATTTTGCCTTATTTGATCTTAAGTCCTCCAAAATTCTCTTAAATTGTGGTTCTAATACTGGATGCCTTATCTCTTCTAAATTGACTCCTGTTTCCTCTTCTATTACTTCAGACAAATCTTCGCCCTCATAGAGGTCTTCAATGTACTATTTCGACCCAGCCACTCTGTCCGCTCTCTTAATTCCACTCCGTAATCTTTCTTTTATTTTCATCATATTTCTTCGATGTACGAATTGAACAGTAGTGGCGAAAGACTACATTCCTGTCTTACACCCTTTTTAATACAAGCACACTTTTAGTTTGGCCGAAGGCTGTTTCCACTTTTCTATATGCTGTGTCAGTCCTTCCGACTATAATTTCTTTTTCGATTTCTTCTCGTTTTTCATGCAGCCATTTCGTCTCAGCTTCCCTACATTTCCTGTTTATTTCATTCCTCAGCTACTTCTATTTCTGTATTCCTGAATTTCCCAGAACATTTTTGTACTTCTTTCCTTCATACATCAACTGAAGTATATTTCCTGTTATTCCTGGTTTATTTGCAGTTACCTTCTTTGTACCTACGTTTTTTTTCAGACTTCCGTTTCTGCCCTTTTTAAATGTATCAATTCCTCTTCAACTGTACTGTCTACTGAGCTATTCCTTATTCCTGTATCCACAGCCTTAGAGAACTTCAAGCGTACCTCGTCATTCTTTAGTACTTCCGTATCCCACTTCCCTGCGTATTGATTTTTCCTGACTAATCTCTTGAACATCAGCCTTCTCTTCGTCACTGCTGAATTGTGATCTGAGCCTGTATCTGCTCCTTGGTATGCCTTAACCCAGTATTTGATTTCGTAATCTCTGTCTGACCATGACGTGATCTCACTGAAATCTTCCCGTTTGACCCGGTCTTCCAAGTATACCTCCTACGCCTGTGATTCTTGAAGAGAGTATCCGCTATTACTAGCCGAAATTTGTTATGGAACTCGATTGGTCTTTCTCCTCTCTCGTTCCTTGGCCCAAGTCAAGATTCTCCTGTAGCCTTTTGTTCTACTCCTTCCCCTACAACTGCATTCCAGTCCCGCATGACTATCAGATTTTCATCTGCCTGTACGTACTGTAGTATCCTTTCAATATCCTCATATAATTTCTCTATCTCTTCATCTTCAGTTTGCGACGTATGTACACCTGAACTATCATTGTCTATTGTTGGTTTGCTGTCGATGCTGATAAGAACAACGTTATCATGGCACTGTTTACAGTAACTCACTCTCTGCCCTATCTGCCTATTCATAACGAAATGAACTCCCGTTACAACATTGTCTACTGCTGTTGATATTATACTATACTCGTCTGGCCAGAATCCTTGCCTCCTTTCCATTTCGCTTCACTGAACCCCGCTATATCTTGATTGAGGCTTTGCACTTCCTTTCCATATTTGCTCGTTTCCCTACCACGTTCATGCTTCTGACATTCCACGTCCCAACTCGTAGAACTATCCTTTCGTTGCTCATTCAATCTTTTTCTCATGGTCACCTTCCCCTTGATTGTTCCCTCTTGGAGATCCGAATGAGGGACTACTCCAGAATCGTTTGCCAATGGAGAGATCATCATGGCACTATTTCACTCGCAGTAGTTTAACACAGTAGTTTCCATTGCCTTCTGCATCCACATGCTTTTGATCATTATTGGTTCTTCCTCCATTAGGGGGAGTTTCGCACCCTAAGGACAAAGACTGCTCTGAATCTCTGTGCGCTGCTGCGCCGTCTTTGACAAGGCCGTTGGCAGAATTAGGGTTATTTCTTATGCCGTAAATCTTCGAACGCCATTCCTGATTACTGTTCAAAATTTAAGCGGTGGCGACTATAGAAATGGGGAGCTAGGACGTTCTTATTACTAATCAAAGACGCTGCCTCTAGACCACGGGCTGCAGGATCACAGAGTAAACGCGAAAGCGTCACGAAGATGCTCAGCCAATTCCAGTGGAACACGCTGCTAGAGAGACGTTCTGCATCACAGTGTGTTTTAAGAATTCCGAGAGTTTACGCGTCTAGAACAGTTAACTAAAATATTGCTTCCTGTTATGTTTATAACGTGAAAAGACCATGAACGTAAAACTGGAGATTCGAGGTCACACAGAAGCTTACCAGCAATCGTTCTTCCATCGCATCTATAGCATGTGGAACCATAAATGGTGGGTGATGGTGGAGGAGGGACGGGGCAGAAGAGTGACATTGGTAGACAGTGGTAGACATCGCAACACATCATAGGGTATCTTACAGAACATAATTGTAGATATAGAAACGACGTAAAAGAGAATACTGGTTTCCATACATGGAGCAGTTTTCCTAATTATTATTATATATGAATATTAATGAAGTTAACTTAATACTATTTCTACTGCCATAAGCGCAGGAGCCATCCTGACTGTCAGCCCGCGAGGCAGCCACCGCACGCTTTGTCAATATGTGTCAGCGTGGGCACGGCGCAACCTGTGCAGCGCCTTAGGAACAACTCGTATTGTTCACGGTGGTTACGAATTTCGATGCTGATCTTTAATAGAATGAGTGGTCAGACGAAAATACATAAAACGTCGTAACACCCAAACCGTTCGAAATTTGTATATACAGCTTTGGGATAACACAGTGAGACATCAACGGACGAGAATATTGTGTCCGGTGTCATTATGCGCATGTGTCACCTCCCCCTCAAAATTAAAAACTGTGTCTCAGCAGGGAAAATGATGCTCACCGTCTTTTTTCGAATTCTGTGGTCTGTACTTATCGGATTCCTCGAGCACTTAAAGACCATTAAGTGACGTGGCTGTGGGATCCTTAGTACGCCAAGTCCATGAAGACAAACGGCGTGGTCTGCTTACGGAGGGAGCGATTCTGCACCACGATAACGCGTGTCCACACGTCTCCAAGGTCGCACGAAGTGTAAAGGCCATTTTCAAGTGGGAGCAACTTGGGTACCCACCCCACAGCCCTACAGTCTGCTCGGCGAAAAATGCTCTCAGAGACAACGTCTTCAGCTCAGACGACGAAACGAAGGACATTGCAGGACTGGCTCCTGTCACAGTCGCAGGAATTCTGGGAACAGGGAATCCTCCTCTTCGTGGAACAGTGGGATGGTTGTCCTCAGGCCTCTGGTGATTACCTTTGAATAAAGATTTCAGTTACGTCCACAGTGTTGTTTCGTACATTTTCTTATGAACTCCCCCCCCCCCCCCCCCCCCTCCAAGAGATTATGCCTTATGCCAGCGCAATATTAACAGTGTTTCCTCATGCTCCTCCAGTGCAAGAAATATGCAAAAATCATATGTGTGACGTCTCAACGGTGCAAAGACTTAGCCAAAATATCACCTTCCCCGACGCCCTATCGCTGGCGCGCGCACACACACACACACACACACACACACACACACACACACACACACACACACATTGAAGCGCAACTGCTGTTCCACTCCATTTGTTACTTTTATTAAATGGTAAGTCGATATCTTTATCATGGATATCAATAACCTTTATCTGCCATTATTTACGTACTACTCCTGGTGACTGAAGAGATGGACTCTTTGTGCTTGATTTATGGGTTACACTTCTTTTCCGTCCCTCCGTTTCCGTGAGAGAGTGTTTGAGTGCATCAAAGTGTGTGCGGAGTAAATGTAGCGAGATCAGGGCTGACCATGGATACTGGAAGTAGAGTAGGTTTATACCAACTCAACCTTGTGATATAATTCAGCAAAGGGCAGCTTGCACCAAAACCAACACTAGAGGTTGTCGGGTTGGTCACTGCTGAGGAGGTCTCCCTCCTCTAGTAGGTTTGACTGGAGGGTGGTTGTGCCTACAGTTCGGCCATGTTCGGCATACTGGCACTGGCTGGCGGACGACAAGGACATAGCGGTGTGGAGTTCCTCATGCCATGGTAAAAAGAAAACATTGGAATGCAACATTTTGTCGTTCAAAGGCTAACAGCCTTTCTTTCCGAATCAGTTTAGGCAGAGTACCTATTAATTCTGTTCTAATTGATACTATTATGCGGAATTAGGTAGTAAAAGTCGTAGACTTAACCGTGAGGTCATGTGTAAGATGAACCATCAGTTCGCGCTCTTTTTTCAATTACAGGGCGGTTTCTCGATGTTTCTGTCACTGTGAAGTCTTCATATCTTTCATAAAGTTATAATTTTGGATTATTACGTTAATGAATTCAGACTATTCTTTGTAACCAGTACTTGGCCATCTGTTGGTGCCATTCGTCGCTGCCGGCCAGAGTGGCCGAGCGGTTCTAGGCGCTTCAGTCTGGAACCGCGCGACCGTTACGGTCGCAGGTTCGAATTCTGCCTCGGGCATGGATGTGTGTGATGTCCTTAGGTTAGTTAGTTTTAAGTAGTTCTAAGTTCTAGGGGACTGATGACCTCAGCAGCTAAGTCCCATAGTGCTCAGAGCCATTTGAACCATTTGAACCATTCGTCGCTAACCTGCTTAGTTATGTTCAAATTTCAATCGATTGAGGAATGCGATTACAACCGTACCAATTGTACTGGGTAATTTTATCGGATTTTAGTGTGTATTTGTGACTTGTGTGTGACCATATGTTCGCACCATGTACCATCTTTTGGGCAATAACAGATTTGTGCGGAAATTCTACTTACTTTTAGCCGTTTCCTTAGTGAACTGTACGCAGGCAAGTGGTAACACTAGTGACTATCTGGTAGATTAAACCTGTGTCATTACTGCACCCCTGTAATACTTCATGCACTGCGAAATTAAATAAAACAACATGAATAAATTGATTGACCTCTTTTGTGAGAATTTTATATTATTGTGTTTCTTTATGGGTAGTGTCCGAACGCTTTAGACCAACCCTCCCGCCTACTGTGGCGTTTTATTACGATCTACTTGCTTTACACGATCATTAATAGAGGTATTTGTGCATTGATATAATTTCTGTGGGGAAACTTTGTTTCGTTTAGCGGCTTTTCTTCATGTTTAGTGCCCTCCCACGTGTTCATGTAGTTTACTATATACAACGTAAAGAGAAAACCAGTGATCCAATGTAATTATTTGTTCAGTTCACGAGATTTATTCAGTATTAACTATTCTGGCTGTATTATTTCGTGTAGGAGATTTCATAACTTTGTGTGATTCAACTGTCAGTTTTGTTCACTAAACATTCCCTCTAATAGCATCCACCCTGTATTTAGTACTTATCTTGGACTCGTCGTTAATACTGTCACATTTCATCTTAATTCATGTGAATTCAAAGCTTAAGTGTATTGTAACCCCCGTGATAAGTTCTGTTTCTTGTTACGATCATAAGCTTTCCTCTCCTCCCCCCCCCCCCCTCCCCTCACCACTTTGTCTTCTAGTATCAGATCTGCACCCGTGTGAACAGGCTTCAATATTTGGCTTCCTGTTACTTCGTGCTTGCAGAGAGAATATTACGTGGAATTATGTAAACTGACGAAGAAGATCTAGCCAGTTCCCAATTGTCCCAACATTGCATTCACATAAATTTGTGGCTAGCTAAGAATTAAATAACACGTATTTACCGGCCATAGATAGCCGAGCTGCGATCCACACTTTGCTTAAATTGCTCACTACTTTGCATACTTCGTGCTTACGCTCTATATAGCGTTAACCGCATGCACGTGAATGTGAAATGGAGTGTTTGTTGTGTTCACGAGTGTAATACCACTACCTGTTGCATCCTTTTTAAGAATACTAAATATCTGGTCACCGACAGACGTGCTCCTTGTATTATTGCGCGGTTCAAAATGGTTCAAATGGCTCTGAGCACTATGGGACTTAACATCTGAGGTCATCAGTCACCTAGTACTTAGAACTACTGAAACCAAACTAACCTAAGGATATCACACACATCCATGCCCGCGGCAGGATTCGAACCTGCGACCGTGGCAGTCGCGCGGTTCTGGACTGAAACGCCTAAGGCCGCTCGGCCACCGCGGCCGGCTTACTGCGCGGTATGTGCCGTTTTAATGTATGGGTCAATGTAAACCTTCTACAAAATTATCATGGAAGCTAGTTTAGAGCCTAACGGATAGCGCTAGATGGGAGCTGGTAACGCTTTCTTTTAAATTTGCCGTAGATTGCATTTCATCGAATGTTAACTTTGATTAGATAATTTACGTAAAACTTCCAATAATAATGGCAAGAATGGTAATTACTGAGTGAAATTATTTTCGCTATATTGATTTAGAAGGAGTAGCAACGAAAAAGGTCTTGCTTTAACTCAGACTCGGATCTGTTTTAGAATCAGGCAAGAAAACACTGAACAGGCAATTTGTCTGAACATTTCAGTACACGGAGGATGATAATGCAATCAACAATCTTTAAATTTAGTCTCATTAAGAACCTAGCTATCATCACTCATGATTTATTGGCTGGAGAGGATGTGGAATACGAATGTACTCCATTACATTACATTTGTATTCCACATCCTCTACCGCCAATAAATCATGCGTGATGATAGCTAGGTTCTTAATGAGACTAAATTTAAAGATTGTTGATTGCATTACCATCCTCCGTGTACTGAAATGTTCAGACAAATTGCCTGTTCAGCGTTTTGTTGCTTGAATCTAAAACAGATCCGAGTCTGAATTAAAGCAAGACCTTTTTCATTGCTACTCCTCCTAAATCAATCTAGCGAAAATAATTTCACCCAGTAATTACCATTCTTGGCATTATTATTGGAAGTTTTACGTAAATTAACTAATCAAAGTTAACATTCGATGAAATGTAATCTACGGCAAATTTAAAAGAAAGGGTTACCAGCTCCCATCTTTACGTACTGTGCTATGGTCATTCAGCATTCTAGCGCTATCCGTTAGGTTCTAAACTAGCTTCTATGATAATTTTGTAGAAGGTTTACATTGACCCAACATTAAAACGGCACATACCGCTCAGTAATATAAGGAGCACGTCTGTCGGTGATTAAATATTTAGTATTCTTAAAAAGGATGCAACAGGTAGTAGACTTGCAACGCACACACACACACACGCCCACGCTTACTCACTCACTCACTCACTCACACACACACACACACACACACACACACACACACACACACACATTCAGGCACAGTTCCTGTGTCAAAGAGAAAGTGCAGTAACAATTAACAGTCGTAAATTGTTTGTGATAGCCGCTTGTTTTCAAAGGCGCAGTGCAGCCCTTGAAAGTTGACACAGAAATATGAAGCAACGAAGTTGATTCATGACCTTCCAAGGACTGGAGCTACTATCAGCAAGTTTGAAGTTTGCTGCATTTTTTTAACGTTTGTTGGCAACCATTAAAATTATCATTGAGAAAGGAAATAATGTAATGTCGAAACCACTGAGAATTTCTAGATATAACAAAAGCATGTGAAAACGTAAGCAGCACAAAGACTCGAAATACACTAAGAAAACTGGTAACCAAAAACATCTGGTAAAAATCGTAAAATGATTTTATCATTGGAGAAAGATTGTGACTTAAAACCAGTGGATCTTATACAAAGAAAAAATATCTTCGAACATTAGTGACATAGGAATAATTATTCTCTCTAAACATTGAAATTACGTAATTAATCATTTATTTATTTGCGGGCACGCGTCTGCAGGTCTGGTACACACTGAAATAGACGCTCCACAGTACGGCAGCACGCCGCTTGAGCTTAGAAATAAAATGGAGCAACCCCTTGCTAAAGTGCAGAACATACGAAAGAAGTCAAAAAGTTTTAACTATCTCCTCCTACCCGTCTACAGCCCTAGTACACAGATAAATGCAGTAAGCCAGAAGAGGAGACAAAACAAAGTGGCGCGGCCCACCATCACTTTATCAATGTGTGGGTTATCACCACTATATTTAACGTATACATGGACCCAAGATGTAGAAATCAGTGACTAACATTGGAATGACTGTCAATAGGAACATCGTAACATCTTGGTAGCTGTTTGTTGATGATACGGAAATTTCTACAGATTATGAGGACAACTTGCAAACCAACAGCAATGACTAAGAAATGAAAGTATTTCTACAGTTAATTAATATCATGGGTTTCAGAAGACAAGAGCACTTCAACTGCGAACTCGCTTTTGACAGTTCAGCCGTAGAAACAAATCTTGTTTTCAGTAAGTGGGCAATGACAATACATTTCACCTGGACAGATACGTAGATTTACAGCCAGAAAAAAAATAGTACACCCTTTTACAGGTTTCCAAGTCACTGGAGATTTATTGTTGCAACAGTGCATATGGATTACATGAAAGGATTACATTTACAGATCAATAGAACAAACGGTTCTGAAGTACCAGGTTATCGCCCCTTGCTGAAACACTCGTATTAGTGCGTGGTGTAGTCTCGATGGGCAGCAATGCGGATACTGGCTCTGGCATGCAGTCGATCATGTACATGGCTACGTTACGCTACGTCTGCTTGCCCTGTTCGCTTAGTTCTGTAAGAGTTGTTGGTTAAAGAGTCGCACTAGCCACTTGTCGTCCCATCGTATCGCACACATACTCAACTGGAGACAAGTCTGGAGATCATACTGGCCAGGGAAGTTGCTGCACGTCTTGCAGAGCACGTTGAGTTTGAGGGGCAATGTGTCGACGTGTGTTACCCTGATGGGACAACACATCATCTTCCTGTTGCAAGAACTACAAAATAAAGGCTCAAACAACATTGTGCATGTGCTGCATCTGTGTGGGGTGTTGCCAGTGTGTCTTGGGCGAATGCATTCTGCGAGACAGAGCTCACCAGAGCTACGTCGTACGCGCAAATGGCACCACTTGCATGCAGGCAGAATCTGCTTTCATCGCTGAAGACCACGGCGTGCCATGCCATCTTCCAAGTGATTCTTGATCCTCTGACGTCACCTGTCCAGTAATAAACGTAGATTGTGTGGAGTGGTGGAAGACGGGCTAGAGATGTGTATGCGCATAGTGCCACTGCTGATAACCGGTTCGCAACAATTCGTGTTCTCACATCTGGACTCACAAGACAAAGGCAGACATAATGGCGACGACAATTAAGGAATCGCAGTGTTTCGCACGCTGACAGCAGAGACTTACAACGATGAACAAAACCATTATGACCAGCTGCTTAAGAGTGCGTTTGCCCACTTTTGGAATGCAATACAGCAGCGAATTGCGTGGCATGTGTCCAATAAGTATTTGTTAGGTTTCCGAAGATACGAGGTACCAAATGTCTCCATACAGTTCAAAAAATTCCCATATATGACGTGCCAAAGGACTGAAGGTGCCGAACTTGCGACTGATAACGACAAACATGTGTTCTATTGGGCTTATACCAGGTGGCAATATCAACATCAGTTCACTATCATGCTTCTCAATAACCCAATTCCGATCGTGTGGCACGAACATTTATCCTGCCGGAAGATACCGTCGCTGTTGAAAAAGGCAAGCATGAACAGATGCAGTTGGTCCACAATTATGTACATCTATCCAACAAAAAAATGGTTCAAATGGCTCTGAGCACTATGGGACTTAACATCTGAGGTCATCAGTCCCCTAGAACTTATAACTACTTAAACCTAACTAACCTAAGGACACCACACACATTCATGCCCGAGGCAGGATTCGAACCTGCGATCGTACAGGTCGCGCGGTTCCAGTCTGTAGCGCCTAGAACCACTCGGCCACACCGGCCGGCAACAGCATACTCGGGTAAAGACTTGTCTAATTACGTTGATAATTCGATCGCAATTTAACCCTCAGAGCAAGAATAGTTTCGTAGTCAGAAGGCCTGCTGAACACATTGATGTAACTGTTTATTTTACGCTGTTAAAATTCACAAAATTATTAGGTAAAATTTATGCATTAGTCAATATTAAAATTTGTAAGTGCTCGACTATCCCGGTGGCGTGATAAGACCAGCCAATGAAGATAATTAATAATCGAATATGGGAAATAATTCGGGCAGTCGCAAATTTTTGTGCTGTGATAGGAGGGGCTGCCATGAATAAGATGCTAGAAATCCTGATAAGTGGGGCTGAGTGTGGGAGGGGTGTGTGTTTTTCTTGATTAACTTAAAACCGCAGTCTTTAGTGAAAACGTGTGTCAGTACATTACATTTCCTACAAAAAGTTCCAGTGTATTTGCTTTACAGGACTAACAGTTCCCTAGCAGCAAGCGAGAGTATGAAAATCTCGTGGGTGGTTTCTATAGTTCAGATATACGCACATTAAAAAAAAAGTTTTGCATCACCCCGGTTCCCAGAACTCCTGATGACAGACGTTGACTGTGCATATTGTATCACACACACAGCCCCTTTGACTGTTAAGAAATGCCACTAAACCTGCCCAAAGATGTAAACAACCATGCATAAGCAGCGCCTATTAGACGGAGGGGGTTGGCTCAAATGGCTCTGAGCACTATGGGACTCAACTGCTGAGGTCATTAGTCCCCTAGAACTTAGAACTAGTTAAACCTAACTAACCTAAGGACATCACAAACATCCATGCCCGAGGCAGGATTCGAACCTGCGACCGTAGCGGTCTTGCGGTTCCAGACTGCAGCGCCTTTAACCGCACGGCCACTTCGGCCGGCACGGAGGGGGTTCGACAGACGATTAGTTACAGTCATTCCACCAGGAAGGAGGTACACGGCTCGTGTTCTCTGTAGTTCAACCATGCATAGATGGTCAACACCACGGTTCGATCGCGTCCACGTTGTTACTTCGTGCCAGGAAGAGCTCTCAACAAGGGATGTGTCCAGGCGTCTTGGAGTGAACCAAAGCGATGTTGTTCAGACATGGAGGTGATGCAGAGTGACAGGAACTGCCGATGACATGCCTCGCTCAGGCCGCCCAAGAGCTACTACTGCTGTGGATGACCGCTACCTAAGGATTATGGCTTGTAGGAACCCTGACAGCAACGCCACCAGGTGCAGCCTCAGGACGTCGTGTTACGACTCAAACTGTGCGCAATAGACTGTATGATGCGCAACTTCACACCCAACGTCCATGGCGTAGTCCATCTTTGCAACCACGACACCATGCAGCGCGGTACACATGGGCCCAACAACATGCGGAATGGACCGCTCAGGATTGGCATCACGTTCTCTTCACCGATGAGTGTAGCATATGCCTTCAACCAGACAGTCGTCGGAGATGTGTTTGGAGGCAAGCCCGTCAGGCTGAACGCCTTAGACACACTGTCCAGCAAGTGCAACAAGGTGGAGGTTCCCTGCTGTTCTGAGGAGGCACTATGTGGGGCCGACGTACGACGCTGGCGGTCATGGAAGGCGCCGTAACGGCTGTGCGATACGTCAATGCCATTTTCCGACCGATAGTGCAACCATATCGACAGCGTATTGGCGAGGCATTCGTCTTCATGGACGACAAGCCGCGCCCCCATCATGCACATCTTGTGAATGACTTCCTTCAGGAAAACGACATCGCTCGAGAGTGTCCAGCATTCTCTCCAGACATTAGCCCTATCGAACAAGCCTGGGATAGATTGAAAAGGTCTGTTAATGAACGACTTGACGCACCAACCACTCTGAGGGATCTACGCCGAAACGCCGTTGAGGAATGGGACAATCTGGACCAACAGTGCCTTGATGAACTCGTGGATAGTATGGCACGACGAATACAGGCATGCATCAGTGCAGGAGGACGTGCTACTGGGTATTAGAGGTACCGGTGTGTACAGCAATCTGGACCACCACCTCCGAAGGAGACCTGTATGTTGAGACAACAAGCAATGTGTGGTATTCATGAACAATAAAAGGAGCGGAAATGATGTTTATGTTAATCTGTATTCTAATTTTCTGTACGGGTTCCGGAACTCTCGGAACAGAGGTGATGCAAAACTTTTATTGATGTGTGTAGATTTGCCGATTCTGTGAAACGACAGCTGAATCATCCTGTTTATTGTGAAGTTCATCGTAAGTTTTTCATAAAGATGCCATTACAATTTGAAATGAATACAGACGACCATACCTACAACGCTAGAGGAAGAAACAATGCCCTTCATTACCCATTAGCGAAACCTACCAGTGGTTCAGAAAGGAGTTCAATTTTTAACAACAAAAACTGCCGAATTACATAAATTGGCTTTATAGGTAGTAAATTAAGTTCCAAATATGGCATTAAACCATTTCTTCTCTTCTAGTCCACTAAGGAACGTTAAAAAAGAAGCTGGTGGGCTTTACATAACGTGGTTTTACGTATAGATGCATTAGCAGGAAGAAAAGTAATATATTAATTTAATGTCAAAATTAGATCGGTGTGCTATTTATGAAACTGTAAATGGTCAACAACAATGCCATGCCCTGAAATTAATCATGTATATACAGTATATCCCGTAAACTGACTCGGTACACATTTTTTTGATAACAATTCGTTCAAATTACCTGGGGAACACGTAACAAACTAATTAACTACTTTGTGCTGATGTTGAAAATTCTGTACCATTCAGAGAACAGATGTAGTATTCCATGTCAAGGACTTTTCCAGTGACAAAGTTTAACTTGTGCTTCTGCAACGTTGTAGATCCGTCATTTACCTACCAACTAGCGAATACCCGACATGCATTGCAATGCCACTTACGGAAAGTTGGAACGCCCTATCCCGCAACGTTAAATTTAGTGACTTAGCTTCCCTGTATTTCAGAAACCACTGCAGCCATTTACATGAAACTTTTAAAGGGCATTAAACTATATGCTTTAAGACTACTGAACAACAATAATTGCATTTCAGCCACTGATTTTAACAATACAATATTTTAACTACACGGTTAGAATTTTGTGTACTTTTCTTAATCATACATAACATTATGTGCTTCTTATAGTTCAGTAGATTCAGGATATGTACGTTATTACTCCCTGAAAATTTGAATACTCTACTCGAAGTGGTTTCTGAGATTTAGGGAAAAATGCTACAGAAAATGTAAATTTTCAGGAACGGCTTCTGAAGTTTCTAAAGACTGTAACTCGCTTAATACGTGCTTAATTTTTTTTATTTTTAGTCACTCAGAAGCACCCTGCACCATCCTGTATACCACCCTCTTCATCGTTTCCAGGTTTTTTCTTCTTTCTTCTTTGTGCACTCCTTAGTGGCCAACTGTGCTGCATACTCTGCTTCATCAATGCGAACCTTGTCCATCCGTTCAAGTTCTCTGATGCAGTTTGATCCAGAATTAATTCCCATGTGCTGCATTACTTTCACTCTACCAATGTCGCCATCATTAAAAGCAATAACGCTATCACTGGCCCCCCACTTTAGTGTCTTCATTCAAACAAAAACATTTGTTGGTAATCGAGTCCATATAAGATTATCGAACGACTCATTGGGATTTTGAGTCTGACCACGCCGACACTTCTTCAGTAATTCAGTATTTGCAAGGTCTCTGTAAATAGGTTTAATGATATCTATGACTGCTACTGGGATGGAATGTTTATGGCTGTATGAACTGTTTGAGTACTGGGCATTGCCGTAATTGCCCCATGAATCAGGTCCAGGAGGGCAAAGGTGGTGTACTGGTTTTTCATCAGTTGTCAGTCTGTGGAAGGAGGTAGCCCATAATGCCTGATTCATTTCTAACAAATCACCAGTACTATTTCTAATGGCCATGCCATAATACTGCTGTAGTTCATCAATCATTTTGTCTGTCAGCCTGCCTCTTAAGGTTTTACCATCGGAAAGTTTCTCATATCTCAAACTTCGTTTCAACTTCTTCAACCTGGTGCCCATCCTCTTCTGGACATGACCAATACACACACGTAATTTAACTCTTATAACACAGCAATCCACAGCCTTCAATATAAAAAATTACCGATTTTATTGGATCTTGAAATAATACACATAAACATTTTAACGTTTTCAACTGGTGTAGATTGTATTTAAAAAATAAAATAAAATACTTCCCATGTGAGTTTATAAATGGCATATATATAATGTTATTAGGAAAATTGCAAATTTCATAATGAGATTAAAATCCGAGAATGTGAAAAAAAGTTTTCCGTTCTAAATCTCCTTAAAGAAACGAAGCGTTTTGGTTTAAATTCTGTTTATGGGATCGCTTTCCGAAACACACATAGCTTTTTACTGCTGTCTACATAATTAAACCAAGTTGTCCTTCCGCTGAGCGGGCCACATGCAGGTGTCCACGTGAAAAGATCAGATTTGTCAGATTTAGTCCCCAAACTTGTAACATTTTCCCCGCGCATTGTTGGTGGTAATTCCAAATGCGAGTCGCACGGGGAAGGTGTAATCGTTTGAATTCGATTTACATATCTATCGGAATCATTGGGATGCATGGAAACAATGCATTTTCTCCTGTAATGTTTGTACTTAAAATTTAAGCTACACTTTAGTCAGCTCCTTCACTGAAACCCTCGTACCGTTGCATTTTCGTTGTGGATTTATATTTCGGAGTAGAACAATAGTCAGGACAACTGTCAATGTTAAAATGTACGGTGGCATGCCTGCTAAATCAAATGAGTTCAAGAACCCAGATAAAAAATCGATTCATTACAGTATCAATGGACTTCTACGTTGTAGCTTCGCTTGTTATTTCGTTCTGAATGTTGGAATCGATGGCTTCCGATACAACCGGCATACTGAGCCGCTAAGGATTTTTGAAACTCCATACGGTATTTGGGAAAACTTTGTGGTTTCTGTTATCTTATAGAATTTTTTTGGCAATGTGGTATAGTGTGTTGATTCATCGATTACTATTTTCTTATATCCAACAGCTGTTTTGTGAAACGTAGCGTACTTCAGCGGTTTCCAGTCTTGCTTCCCGTTCGCTGTTTGTCTGTTCCAGACGAACAGACTAGTGTAGTGCATACTCAAACGGTTTCCTGGCTTGCTTCCTGTTGCTCATCTGTTTCTAAGCTGTTGAAGTTTGTTTCTTTCTTGCTCGAGGGGTAGATCAACCAACCGCTTGTCATTTGGGTGGGGTAGCTGATTCGATAGCGAAAGCAATACTTTGTCACGACAATCACAAATTCACTTCGAAAAACAAAATAAAATAAGATGCGTGTTGTATCTGTCTTCTAACGTCGACCGGCAATTGTTATTTCGCAGTCAACATTATTCGTTACAGCACTGATGAACTGAAATATCGCTATTGTATTTCAATTCAATTACGTCATGCGTGTGCGTCCATACACCGAAAATGCACCAACTGTGACGCAACTACATGAAATACAAACATTTGTTGGAACGACTCGTGTGGCACCTATTCTAAAATGGATCTGCTGATTCAGAAACCACCTCGTGTGTGCACACAATATCTCAAAAATATTTCATTTTTGTAACGACTGACGCGCCTTCTGTTATAAAATGGTTTTACTAGTTCATAAATAATCGCAGATGTGCACGTAACAACTCACCAACGTTTCATCAAAGAAACATTCACTTACATTAATCGATTATCGAAGAGTGACCAGTAACAGATTAATGATTTGACATAGAAGCGCGTCCACAGCATCAATGGCACACGACACGGCGCCGGTTACAAGCTCTCGACAGAAAGCACTTCTTCCGCCGCGGCGGCTCTATTCCCTGGAGAGACTGAGGGTGGCGGGCTGCATGCAGCGGGCGCCAGGGGCAGCCCCTCCCTCGGCGTGTCAGCAGGCAGCAGCGCCGGCGGCAGTTGCTGATTGCGGTCGCTGCAGCGCTGACGGCCGTAGCAGCCGCGGGGCCACGAGCGCGCGCCGCTGTCTCCGCGAAAGGTCACGTCTGCTGCCCAGGAAACGCTCCGCCGTGCCAAGGCTATTGTTAAGATGACGAGATAAGCAGCGGAATTACTCTAAAGAGTTTCTAGGTAGGGAAGAATGACGCGAGCAAATGACGAAGCTAACTACGAATTCGCGTGCTCGCACTTTGCTGCAGTGAGTGTTCACATAATAAGCGCTACCGTAATTTACAATGGTTTGCTATCTTACACCGTTCTAGAGCGGCACTAACATTGTTCGTCACTCCAGCTCTATGGGAATTTACTGGACTTGGGTTTTTGATTGGTTAATCCAACGCATATTGTTAAGGACTTCAAACAAATATAAGTGTGAACAGGATCGTCGCCGTTGTGAGAAACCAAAGTTATAAATGTACAATTCTGTATCGCCTAGTGTAATTACGGATTCTCACGGACGAGCATAGAAATCGTAAGTTTACTACCAATAGCTCATTTTTTATTCATCAATGTACCTTTTGTAAATTATTGCTCAAGAGTGAAGATTTCGTAATTTGTTTCTAACCCTTTTTAAATAAACGATGTGTCATAATTAACAGCAAAACTAACATACCTTACGGTTTACGGTAATAGAACGAAAAACGTTTCGCAAAACATGGACCCGCAAACCAGCCGTTTGTGAGATAAATGCTAGTATGCGCTTACGAACAGGCTACTGACTTAGGTACTGTCTCAGTCGGTGCAAGTATATCTGAAGTGCAAAATTTTCAATTAAGCCTCCATCTAACTGGGCTCATATTTCGCACATTTGGAAATATACTACCAGCATATTTTCCTGTTAGTATGAGAGGATAGATAACGTGCCAATATGGTACAAGATGAATAATTAAAGAAGACACTGAGCTTTACCTTCAAGATCAGCTGACCCCAACCTTCTGAGTTTTTCTGTCTCGAATCATTTCAAAAGTAAGATGTACAGCACTTCGTTGACGTGACTGAAGAAGTGGAGCAGGAAACTTTGAAGTGTTACCAAGATTTAAGTGATGATCTAGGGCTGTTTCATAGTGTCAGAAACGTATCTGCAGTACTTAGTACTCAAAACAGCCGACCAAAGGTACACTTGAAAGCCAAAAAATTATGGCCACTGCCCAACCCGACGTTGGATGCCCTGGTGGTGTTGCGGGCACGTGATGCGACAACAAAAGTATGTAAGCGGAGCAGAAACGGACGGTGGATCACCCTAGCGAAGATATTGGCTACAAATGGGGAAGTACGTTAAGATAAGCGACTTTGACAAAAGGCAAATTATTACTAGGCAGAGTCTGAAAGTTTACATGGTACAGTTGTAAGCATCAACGAAAAGAGGTATCACAGTGAAACTACCACTAAGCGAGAAATTGATGGACCTCCACGACTTTCAAAGAACGTGGGGTTCGGAAGTTTGTCTGCTCTGTAAAGTAGGATACATGATCATCACTTCTGTCTCTATGCTGTTTTTTGGAACACAACCTACGACCAGCTTAGAAACAGAAGTGATGACACTTTCTGCAGGATCTGACCATCATTTTGCAGGACAATGCTCAAGCATGTACAGTGCAAGCTGTTACTGATTTGTTTGACTGATGGGTATCTAAGTGCTATACCACCTACTGCACTCCCCTCACTTAATCCCTCCTGAGTTCAACTCGATTTCTTAATTGCAGGAAACACTTCACGGCATTCGCTTCAGAACTGCTACAAATTCGTCGGGCAATAGGCCGCGCCGCTCGAACTGTCAACACAACTAGCACAGCTAAGATTATCGTATGACTTCCACATCGTTGCCAACGGTTTATACACAATGCTGGTGACTATTCTGCGGGTCAGTCAAACTTTGAAACACGTATCTATTTTGTACGAGCGGTGAATAAATAGTTGCCACTATTGAAGTTCCAACCCTCGTATTTACTTGCTTTGGAACTGCATATGTAATCTATTTTGCCATTCTGTGAACTAATAATTGCCGGCCGTGGTGGCCGAGTGGTTCTAG
Organism: Schistocerca americana; assembly: GCF_021461395.2. Taxonomy (NCBI): domain Eukaryota; kingdom Metazoa; phylum Arthropoda; class Insecta; order Orthoptera; family Acrididae; genus Schistocerca; species Schistocerca americana. The sequence continues at coordinate 569,905,116 of NC_060122.1, read as the reverse complement.
GCGCTTCAGTCCGGAACCGTGCTGCTGCTACGGTCGCAGGTTCGAAGTCTGCTTCGGGCGTGGATGTGTGAGATGTCCTTTGGTTAGTTAGATTTAAGTAGTTCTAAGTTCAAGGGGACTGATGACCTCAGATGTTAAGTCCCATAGTGCGCAGAGCCATTTGAACCATTTGAACTACGTAATAATTGATCAAACGGAGCCGCCGGATTCATCTCACATGGATGAAGCTCCTGTACGTCATTCATGTGTTGTGTTGCTACACGCCACATGTATGGGAAGTCGTAAACCTATAGAATGAAAGTAAATCCGTTTATTCCAAGTTTTCACACTGATATTTATGTACCTTTCTCTTTCCTGTATCCTTGTCCTATAATTTAATTCAGTATGAGTAAATGAGACGAATGAAAATGAGTTTCGTAATGGTAGTCGGTAGCCGTACCCTGCTACCGCAGTTGTGCCAACCAGTAGCAGCATATTCTGATAGGCAAAGAGGTCAGATGACTGGTACGGTAAACTTAATTAAGTGGACAGGGGTACCCTGTTTCTCTTTGGTGCATATCACCTCCACCCTTGAAAAGTGAGAGCGAGGTACTCTGGCTCTAAGACTTGGTAAGAACAGATGTGCTCTTTGGTCAGTCTGCGGATTAAGGTATTTTCAGGACCGGTTCGAGAACATTTTTCTACACAAGCGACTTATCATTTGGTGCCCATTCCCTCTGCCCTCGTACACTTTCTCCCATGTCATTTTTCATTATTAATTTTCATACACATTGTATACAAGCGTCGGCTTCTGTCATTTTGCGTCCTAAGCCAGCTCTGTGTATCTGAAAATACTTACCATGTCGTTTCTTTGTAATAGTCTTGAGTTCGGTATCCTTGGTATTGGGATGAATCCTTTTAGTTCTGTTAGGGATAATTCCGTGTGTGTATTGTTTATTAGCGTTTTTTTGGCAGGAAGTACTTCGTGTGTGAGTTGATTTCAAGCCTCATGAAGTACAGTACAAATGAACTCTGTACTCACCTACAGCTAGTAAAGTGAAAATGGTTTCACTGTGTAAATTCGCGATTTGTGGTTTCTCAAAAAATGTCGTGGTTTGTCTTGCAACTGCCATTAGGTTTCATTTTTCCTACTTCCTATTCTACAATATTTTTTACTCTCTCCTCACCGTTCCTTGTTGTCCCATAATCACCACTAAAAGCCCTGATTGTCAAGTATAAAATAAGGTAATAATTCCAATTATAGATGTTTATCTTAATTATCATTATAGTTCTTCACATGTAACTAAAGTCTCAGGTAGTTAGTCATCGTATTTTCCCATATTTCTAATCCATTGATGTACCTGAGGCGACACCTTTGTGGTTCCTTTGCACCTGCCTCATTTTGGTACTTAAATGATACACTCAGTTTTATGATTTCTGCTGCCCATTATGTGGCCATTATTCTTCCTTTCATCAATTAGCTAGGGCATGCTTCGAAGTAGATACGTTAAAAGGTGAAAGACACAGTCGGAGCTCAGAACAAATGACAACTAATAGGCAAAAGTGCAGACCTCAGGAACCATACTTCAGATTCCAGTTAGCAATCAGTTTGACTTGTTACCTGATACCGGAAAAGAGACTCAGGCAGTTTTTGAGCATAGTACGATGCAGAACACTCGTAGAAACGACTTTAGGGCTAGGTCGGTAGAAAAGTCAAGTCGAAAGGAAATAGTTCTGCTGCTAGGTAGTAGAGGGGTCTAGACCAAATGTTGCAGGAAAAGATAGGTGTAGATTACCAGGTCCCAAGCACTGTGAAACCTAGTGCCAACCTTAGCCAGGTGACAGAGCACACAGGGGCCTTGAGCAGAGATTTTGATGGTGAAAGTCAGGAGGAACCGGAAACAGGAAACAGCTTGACTAGCAACTTAGAATCTCCTGCAGTATGAAAGGTGATTTGGAGGAAATAGGAACGACAACAGTACACAGTCGTGTCTAGTTTGCGGAGGTCGTACACCTCCATGACCAGCCTTGGGTTAACACAGCTATGAGCCATGTTAACAAAGATTGGACTCGATGTTTTTTACTAAAACAAACTCATAACTGTGCTATGCATGATGCAGCAATTGGGAGTTGGAGATACATAAATCAGGATCTGCCCCAAAATAGGAGAGGGAAGGAAAAACTAGGCAAGCATCTCGTAGAGGAGAGACCACGAACACACAGGACAAAATCCGTGTGATTACTGGGGCTAGAGGGACAAATTTTTTTAGGTTAGAACAGATTACAGACAGACAGTACTGTAAGAAATCAAAGTAGGGAAGGACCACAATAGTTTCCAGAAAAAATAGAATTAATTTGTTTCACCAGAACATTCGGGGCTCGAAAAGTAAGGCAGATGAGCGTCTTATATACCTAGAAGATGTGTAAAATTTTGAAATGATATGTTCAGTGCCTCTATGAGCACCACGTAACCACAGGGATGGAGAAGTTGAAAGAGTAGCATGGGAAAAGGAGGAGATGCAAAGTGTATAAAACTAGGATACAAAGTCAAAAACATTGAAAGAAATATTTTTGGTGTAGATAAGAAACTAGAAACAATTGATTTGTATTGTTACTACAGAATACATCCCTGGTAATTGTAGCGATCTACAGATCCTCCCTATCAATTTTCAGCTATTTATGAGTAATTTGGATGATTTGATCTATCCACCAGACAAGAAGAAACAGATAATAGTTTATGGAGGTTTCAATGGAGATTTATTAAAAGCTATGGACAGGATAAATCAGCTAGAATCGTCATTTGTCTGCTTCAATCTAAATTCAGTTTTCAGCTTTCCATCTTGGTTTCAACAACATAGTAGGACATCGACTGTTAGCAGTTTTACGGACAGTTCTCACGTTGAAACAATTTATATGTACTTATTGTTAATGAGCTATCTAATCATGATGTACTATTAGTGTAAATAATCAATATTACGCCTCACACCTCTGAGGCAGTTTCATACAAAATAGTGATACTTGTTGAAGACAGTAGGTCACAAACTTTTAAGGATAACTTGAAAGACACGGTATGGGATGAGGTATATATACTGGTTATTCCATAGTAAACTTGTGTCAATATTTACATGTTGATTTCTTTAAAAGTCGTACAGAAAATCCATCATAAAGAAACAAGAAAGCTAAGGATAACTTAAGTAATTTCAGTTTCATGTAAGAGGAAGGGGTGAAAAGCCAAGATACAAAATTATTTGCATACTGCAAAATATAAAGTAACATTTCTTGGAATTTCATTAAAATGTCAATAAAATATGTACCTCATGGTGGAAATTAATAATACAAATAATAAAACTAAAAGTATATGGGATATTGTCAAATGGGACACAGAACAAGCAGACAGTATATAAGATACCACAAAAATTAAACTATATGACAATGTTGTGACTCATAATACACAAGCTACGATTACTTTTCACAATCACTTTCTAAATATAGCAGCAGAAATAGGATTAAATGTTTCAGTTTAAAAAATATATCAAAAATAACATTCCACTATTTCAGAAAACTAGATACAGCACCAGTATCCTCCATTGAATTTAAGAGAGTTATATAAATTCTAAATAACAAAAATTCACATAGTGCTAATTTAATTTCAGACAGAATTCTGAAAAAGTTTTCCGAGTTGCTAAGTAATGCCTTTCGTGATATACATTATGCATATTGGAACAGGGAATTTTTCCAGACAGAGAAAATATGTAATTGTTTAACTTTTTCGTAAGAAAGGTGACAAGAAAGACATAATAATAACTGTCTAGTTTCCTTACTGACATCTTTTTCCAAAATATTCTAAGAAGTTATGTACTCAAGATAAGGCTGACATTTAAGGACAAGCAATTCACTTAGCATATCACAGTTTAGATTCCACAAAGGTTGCTCAATGAGAATTTTATTTATACATTCATTCGTCAAATATTGCAGGCTTTAAATAATGAAATATCAAGGAACTCTATGTTTTTGTATCTTTCAAAGACTTTTGATTGCTTAGATCGTGTTACACTATCAGAAAAAGTCAGGTTTTATGGAACTGATGGTTTCACACCCAAGTTGTTAAAGTCATAGTTAACGAGCAGAATGCAAAAGTTGTGCTGAATAATTCAGTCAATGTTGGAAGGGTAGAAATTTCCAGTGACTAGAGAAACCACACAGGAAATCCAACAGGGTTCAATTTTGTGCCACTCCTATTCCTCATAATATATAAATGACTTTCCATTATCATTCAACAAGCAAAGTAGGTACTTTTTGCAGGTAATACTAGTGGCGTAATACATCTCATAAGAGATTAAGTGGTTCTTGGAAAACATATTCTCCCTAAATTTTGGGAAAACACACCATAGTCAGTTCTATACAACAGACAGTCATATAAACAACTGAGGTAGCACATGTACAGGAGTCAGTAAATGGAGGACAATTCTCGGAATTCTTGGGTGTACATGCTGCTGAAAACTTAAACTTCAAGAAAAATATCGCTGAACTTTTCAAACAAATAGTTCAGCTATTTTCGCTCTTCGTGTAATTGTTAGTCTCGAAAACAAAGAATAAACCATCTGATGCATATCAGCACTCAGTAATGTCTAATGGAGTAATTTTCTGGCTAACTCACCAGTTAGGAACAAACTATTGATTGCACAAGTCCGCCCCGGTAGCTGAGTGGTCAGCGTGACAGACTGTCAATCCTAAGGGCCCGGGTTCGATTCCCGGCTGGGTCGGAGATTTTCTCCGCTCAGGGACTGGGTGTTGTGTTGTCCTAATCATCATCATTTCATCCCCATCGACGCGCAGGTCGCCGAAGTGGCGTCAAATCGAAAGACCTGCACCAGGCGAACGGTCTACCCGACGGGAGGCCCTAGCCACACGACATTTCCATTTTTATTTATTGCAAAAAACAAGTAGTAAGAGTAAAACGTGATATTCGCTCAGAGAAATCATGTAGGTAGCTTTTCAAGGATCTAGACATTTTAACTGCATCATCGCAGTACATATATTCGCTAATGCATTTTGTCTAAAATAGCTTACAGTAATGTTCATACCTACAACGCTAGAGGGACGACTGAACTCTATTACTAATTATTAACGCTGTCAGTGGCTCAAAAAGACGTTGAATATGCAGCAACAAATATTTTTGATCAGTTACTCAGTAAAATAATTGGGTGCGAGGTAGCAGAGCTGTCTGCAAATACAACATAACATTTTTTTCTCGTCGACATCTCCTTCTGTTCCATGGATGATATGTATAAAAACTGGTTGCCCATAAAAGGAAAATAAGACAAATAATAAAATATTGTTCTAAGTGTAGTTGGCCGGCCGGTGTGGCCGTGCGGTTAAAGGCGCTTCCGTCTGGAACTGCGTGACCGCTACGGTCGCAGGTTCGAATCCTGCCTCGGGCATGGATGTGTGTGATGTCCTTAGGTTAGTTAGGTTTAAGTAGTTCTAAGTTCTAGGGGACTGATGACCACAGCAGTTAAGTCCCATAGTGCTCAGAGCCATTTGAAGCCTTTTTTTTTTAAGTGTAGTTGCATGAGTAAGACTAAAAAATAATGCGTTCACTACTGTTAAAATTAATCATGTATAAGTAGCGTAGAAACCGATTCGTTCCCCACCATTTCGATAAGAGAATCGTTCAAATGATCTATGGAACATGTAACTAATTAACTAAATAATTAAGCACTCTTAATCCAATATTGGCGAACTGAACAACTAAATACTACTCCTACCCACACCGCTTTACCTACAATGAGGTGAGTTCAAATTCTTTATATCAAGAACGATGCGACCGGGTACAGATACTTGTGATCCCTTAGCTAGCCGAAATTTGGACACTTTTCCTCCTTCATAGCTGGCTAAAAATGGTCAGCCACTGACTGCTCGTGCTAACATTCACTGGAAACGTTGCACAGTGGTTACACTGTTCCTGCTTTTGTTTGAGGTTGGAGTGCCAGATCTACCCTATGACCCAACCTTCCGTTTGTGTATCCCTGCACCGCCAATCCCGTTGAGAGTGTGCAGACGATTTCCTTCTTATATTGTGGTTTTCTAAAATATCCTTGAATGTTGCCTGGCTGACCACATCTATAATACATGGTCTCCATATTATAAATTAGTTTCCTCTTTTTCGTCTTGGGCACTGCATCAGCACAGCCAAAGATGCCACAGATGTTGCAGCATCATTTTAATCCTGCAGAAACTCTAAACGTGCGTTGCACGATATTCTGCTAAGGCAAACACTGCAAAAATGCATTTAGTGTCATTTGTTCTACTTTCTGTAAAGTAACCCTATTGGATTGTTGTAATCTCTTAATTTGTATATGTTAATGTCTATTTTTCATTATTCACTGCATGAAATTCTCTACTGGTTCTCTTAGTTTCTGAGTTATCCTATTAATTTGTTGTCATAGTATCTAGATGTGTTCTTTCATCTATGACATTCCACCAGTCCTCCCACAAATCCATAACGACTGAGCATTCGTAACATTTTGTGACACATCACATATACACTAGTATCACCTGCTAAATCTAGTCGACCAATATTTACCAATTGCTCGTCATTCTAATTCCCCAATTTTGCAGCAGCCCATAAATTATAAAAAACATAAAGTAAAATAAAAAATTCTCTTTAGATTAACCCAAAAATGGTGTCACTAATGAAGCAATGCTTACATATAAGACAGGTGATGATATGTTAGGAACTGACTGTTCCCTTCTTTCCTCTCTTAGCCTGCTTTCCACCCTACGTAAATCCACGTTTCACTTCACATTCGATCTAACTGATTCAGTTGCTGAATTGATTCATGAGTTGACCCTTTCACTTACTGCCTAGATGTTTATGTATTATATACGAACCATACAATATACTCCAGAAACGAGAAAAGGAAAAGCAGGAAACAACCATACAGGATCACATAAAAGAACTTAAATTTGACACTTACTTGTACACTTGCAAGCTTTCGACTCTTTCAGTTGCAATCAATACCTTAATAAAATGACAAAGGTAGTGTTAATCAGAACACTGGGAGGAGCACAGAGCATTTACATGCTTAGACTACTCCCACTGTAGCACAAACCAATCACGACCTCGCTAGACATCCCATGCCTTCACAAATATATTTTGTAGCCGAGTCTGGACGCCTGGGTGCCACCGCCCTGTCCCACGGAAATTCGCAGTAACTCACAGTCATCTCATCCACTTTCTCTACCTAACAAGGGCCTATCCTGTGCGTTATTCCAAGTCATCAGTTTATACAAAGCTCTGCTCGTAGCTGCATCGACACTTCAGTGCTACTCAGCCTACCTGGACACGGCTGCCGATCGACCGGTGCCACCCAATGTGCCTGCACAGTGAAAGCGCGGGACCTATCTGTCCGCAAACGTTTTTCCCAGGTTCCACAATAAAAACTCTCCCCTAGGCCCCCAGCCATCATACGCTTTTACTGCAGTTAATTAACTCGGCATCCTCTTCCTTTGAACGCAGGTAGATCTTACCACTGTGCCTTCACTAGAGCACACAAGCAAGAGCGTTAACTACTTACTCCCATTTCATCATATGAATGAAGTCGGATTGTATCAAGTAATAAAGGTCATCTTCCCTAAGAACATGAAGCAACATGACACTATATCATGTAATCTCTCACAACCACCCCATTCCTATCAAATTTATTCTTGGGGAGTGTCACACTTTAAATTGGTAAGTGTGACATGGAACCCAATGAATTGTGAGAGTTTCGTTGGGTCATTATCAGAGAATCAATCTTTGTTGACCATAAGTCCCAGTACAATGTTATACGTTGCCTTTACCACATTCAACCACGGGCCATATTTACACTCTCTGCTGCATGCCTTCAAAATTAATGTGAGAAACAAAAACCTGTTGGACATACCATCGGGTCATATTCTCATAGACCCAGACTTTGATCGCAATTACCAAACAGCTAAAGGGTCTTGCAGACATTTATCTATTTATTCATCCTGGAATTGGGGCCAGAGAAGGTTATTTACCTAACCAGTATAAAATATTGTTGTCTTGAGGATTCCCTGCCCTACAGAAAATTAGTACCCCTGCTCAATTATACACATTGCTGTAGTCATTCCTTGACAGAACATCATCACAAACGTTCTCACATTCACCCAATATAAAAGAATCATACTGCTCATGTGGCATGTGTTATCTGTTCTACTTATTTCTTTAACATGTCAGTCTGTTCCTTTAGTACAACGATGTCAGTGTCAACACAACAAAACAACATATAAGTGACATAAAACAAGTGGATCTTTACACAAAACGAAAAATAATACATGAGTTCATTAAGAAAACTTAAAACTTGGTAAGAAAACACATAAAATCAATGTAATCTAGTAAAAATGAAAACAGAAAGGCACATATAAAACAAATTAATTAAAACAACAAGTACCTCCTACAGCTCCCTTCTCAGAGGTCTTTAGGGAGTACAATTTTTTAAATTTGCAATTGTCACATGAATAAACACAGCATTACATCCGTCATGTAACAGGTTAGCTGTGGCAGCTCTGTGGGATGAGTTTGCCGAGATGGGTTACCTCTTTTACTCGGCATCTACAGTACAGGCAGCAGTCTCGGTGTGGCAGGATCTCCTCCTTGTGTGCGGCCAGCAATCACTGGCGCCTCAATTACTGATCATCCTGGATGACGTGGTAGTTGTCAGTGTGTTGCTGTCGTTGAAGACGTTCATGGGATGAGCCAGGCAGCATATGGACAAAGGTTTGAGGTGAATCACCTCCTGCCATTGCCATCTGAGTCGACCCATGCCTCCAGAGACGTAATTACCTCCATTCAGCGCTCCACACCTTCGCCCCTGTAGCGTGCGCTCTCCCTTCTATTCCCTAGTAGGTCCCTCAGGACCTTGGAAGTCGGAAGCCGTGGCGAAAGTGCTCACGTGCCACAAGGGCACCAGCCATTTGTTGGCAGCTCGTGGCGCGCAGAGGATAGTCTGCACCTGGCTCCATTCACGCATCCCGATGACGTCATGTCAATCAGCTGCCCTGCAGTTCCTATGTGGGTCGGCGCCGCCTGCAGAGAGCTGTGCCCCCTGTATCTCACAGGGCTGGCGGACGACCTTAACTGCTCCTCCAGTCCTTGGTGCCCCATCTACTCAGCTGCAATGGCCGCCCCAATGTCAGCGACCTCTCCAACTGCCTGATACATCGCCATCCACTTAGATACTGTAGTCTGCACAATGCTTACATGTGGGATTAGTGCCGTGTTTTTTACAAATATGTTTACAACATAAATACAGAGAGAATTGTAAAGAAATTGTAAGCGATTGCTATACACGGTTACTCCAAGAAAAACAAAAGAATAAAATGGTTTACAGAGCGCTTTTAACAAAAAATAAAATCTGATTCTATTCTAAAATTATTCTTTGATTGTATTACAGCAATAATTTTAAATGATTAATTTTCTGTGTCTAAGTCTTTATAATCTTAAGTAGTGGTGAGGTGCTGTAATATTCGATAGTGTAGTGTTAATTTCCCACAACCTTTTGTGCAACTCAAAGTACTAAGCTTAGACTACACATTTACTTCAGTCACTCTCACATGATCTAACTCTACTTCTTATTCATGCAACGCAACTACTATAAAATATATACGAACTACTGATGGTACTAGAGATTACTTCCCCATTACTTAGTCGTTATGGTGGCACTAACGCTGGTGTATGCGTGAATCTCGATGAGTGCCTACGTCACCAATCTCTTCTATGTGCTATGTCGGCAAAACAACTCGGCTGCTGTAGTGTAACGACGTAAGTTTTGTATAAATGATTTTCTTTTGACATATGACCATGTGCAGACTTCGTCACCTACGTCAGTTACAACACACTTCAAAATTATTTAAACTCTTTTTAAATTGTCTCCGAATGGTTCTTGAACGAAACTGTAATACATCATTTGAGGCGTATGCGCAGAATTACGTCACTCAGTCCAACTGGTGTGCGCAAACTTTTTCAATTTAGATCTCGTTTGATTCTTCTCAGAAATTATATTAACGCAAGTTATCTGATTTAATAAATATTAGAACCACATTGAATAAACTTTCAAGACTCAAACTCGCGATGAACGTTGTCAAAATTAATTATCTTGTCAAATATATTATTAATTCATTCACATAATTCTTCATAAATAAATTCTCGGAACACGTATTTAAACTTTAGTAGCAACCACTAGTTTATTATCTTCCTACATATAGACGTGAACCTGAGCCTTGACAAGACAGGACTGAACATTTACAACATGATTAACTTTCTATGACGTCATTGTTGTACAAACATTACGAATTCTTATATTTTTTCAAATTTTAGAAGCACGACGCAACAACTCGGTTTCAGGATCTTCTGTTGCTCTTTGGCTGTCGACCCGCAGTTTTCTCTCTGGTCCCGACAGTGAAGATGCTGTCTCCTTTTCGTTGCGTCGCCCTCTCCGTACATGAAACATAAAAAAATAAATACAAAACTTTAGATAATTCACAGCCATTACAAATATTACAAAAATACATAAACAAAACAGTAAATTAACTTATATTCACCTGCAAACTGGGCTGACACTGGTGGGTGGATGACGCTTCAATTTCGCGTCCCACTACATACCCCACCCACAAGCTTAGTTTGTCAGGTTTTAACCGAAAATAAAAGTTCTTCTATATACAATCTTTAACTGTTAATATTATACATTTTTCTCACATTTTCCGTCATCTAAAGTCCTTGCTCTTAGATTTAATCCTTTTATGACGATATTGTTGTGACTATTTGTCATTTACTTTTAATTGTGCTATTATGGTAATTCACAACCGAATATATGGAGATTACTCCTTTTCATTTAATAGTTGCTAGTACATAATAATTTAGTACGTTCTTTAACGTTGTTATATTAGGACAGAGCGTCAAATTGTGATAGTTTAGTTTCAGTTTTATTCATTTACTAGAATTATTCTTTCCAAAATGTATATTACTAATAAGTTTCTCACAATAACTAATAGTACTATTTACTTTACGTCGTTCTTTTCCCTAATGCTTTATTTATGCCTGAGGTCAAGAAGAAATCAAGCAAAACTTTCTTTAGAATCTCGGCACGGCTTTCTTTACCTTCGGACACTCTGTTGGGTAATGGCAATTTATTTAGGAGAAACAAGCGAGAGTGCCCGGTTTGGTGTGTTCTACATTAACACTAATACAAATCTCTATTAAAGGCACTCTGCTATGTTCTCGTGAGCCATATGGTCCCTAAAATTATTAACCATCCCCTTTGGTTCCTAATATCCGAGTAAATGTAAAATATACAAAATTCCTTCCGACCTAATAACAAAATTTCTTCCATATAAATCCCCTTTTAGTTATCCTTCCCTTTTTGAAGTACCGGTAGATTATTTTAGAACACTTGTTTAAACTTTCTGTTATTTCTTAAAAATAGCACGTAACTATCACGAAAAACTTCACATGAATAAACCATGAACGCTCTTCCGTATGTAACATATACTAAATATTAACTTATTTAGGAATGAAGGGTTTCATTTGATCGACACTATATAATCCTTTAATTACACCTGATGAAGGTTCCATAAGAAGTAACGCTTTGGGATGTACAATCTTATGTACAACATATGGACCTTCAAAGATAAAGAAGAATTTTCTACATTCCTTATTGATCTTCGAACTTTCAATATGAGATCGTACTAATACAAGATCTCCTACCTGAAATGAGGGTGCTATAGCATGTTGATCATAACTTTTAATCCTCCGTTCAGCATTTTTAACAATCTGTTCGCAAATTTTTTCGTTTGGATAGACAATTCGTAGAATAACATTTTTCTTCTCTTTACATAATACGGTAACCTACTAATGAGGACTCGTATTAGCTCACTTTCAATAATATAGCACGGTTTAAATGCCATTTGAAATAATTCCTATACCCACTCCACCGTTTAGAATAAGGAGGAGGGTCTAACAACTCTAAAGTTAAGTGTTGTTGTTTTCCTCTTGACCAATAATTTTGTTTAAACTGCTTAACGAAATCATCCCAGTCCCTAAATTCAGTTCTATGCAGTACTGCCCATTCCGCAGCTTCTGCTTCTAAATGTCCTATTACAAATTGAATTCTTTTTTCATTACTCCATTTAGGAGATAATGAAGTTTCAAAAGCTTTTATAAAGATTATAGGGTGAAGTTCGCCTCCTGGTTTGAATGTAGGAAATCGACTTGCTACGTTTGAATTTGTCGTTATATCATCCCAACATTCTGCGAGAGACATAGTTGGATTTTGTTTAGATTGCAGAGACGGAGTTGCGTCGGATTTGCTTGCCGTGATTTCTTTATTTGTATTGTTGTCATCCGAGCTAGCAAACACGATGCGACTGTTGTCTCTGATTACGTTATTACTTCTACTACTTAAAATGTTTTCATTTTATCTAATTCCGATAACCGTTTAGTAATTTCCTGTATTCGCATTTCTGTATTGGATACGCGGTTAGCTAATATCGATTCTTCACTGTGTTCACGATGTGAACGCTCTGTACCTTCGTCAGTGTTATTATCTTTGGAAGTTTCAAGGTTACTGCATATTTCGGTAATTAAAAATTTCATGTTTTCTGTTTCAGTATGATCTTTTTCTACTCGATGAGTTAATGTCTCTAATTCTACATTATCTATTGAAGAAATCTCGACAGGTTTGGTAGAAACCTCTTTAATAGATTCTAATAATTCTCTACGAACAGTTTCTGTTTGAATAGAAAATTCATCTCGTAATTTATCGTTATTTTTCTCTATTTCATTTACAACTAAGACATTGACATTATCTAGTCTCTTGGTTAAGTCAGTAATATCATTTCGCATGCAAGCTTTCTCCTCACGCGATTCCTGTATATGTTCTTCTAACCTTTTACAATTATCAGCAATCTTATTACTAGCTCCTACTAGTTTTTCCTGCATTTCAGCTTTAGAAGCCTCTATTTTAACACTTAATTCTCGACTGGTTTCATTAAGATGTTCCTGTAACCTGTCTGTAGATTTTGTTAGCTCCAATTTAAGTTCCTCTTTTAATCTGGCAGTAGATTCTTCGGTAGACTGTTTTAATTCCTGTTTTAATTCCTCTTTTAATCTAGCAATAGATTCTTCGTTAGACTGTTTTAATTTAGCGATCGCCCTAAAAAGGGATCTCATGTTCCTATCGGATACAGATTGCTCTTCGTCTGACATTTCACTTCCCGACATTATTGTAAGATACTAACCAGTTACACGCGCAGACTTGTAATCAACAATCCTATAAAAGCACACTCTCTATGTACAACACTCCACTTCCAACTTAAAACAGACTCACCGACACTAATATTGTAGTTTGTAGTTCTCGGTGATCAGTGTGCTGCTACGGGCTGCAGAAATAACAGCCGTCGATGCAGCCGCTGAGATGCTGAGACCCCGCTTCCGCAACCGGCAGGACGCTGAGTCGAACACCGGAGACGTCACTGGCTGCAACCACGCCCGGCCCCACCGTAGACAGGCGAAGTCCTCAGCAACACCTCTAATACTAGCCGGAGGACCGCCCCCCAGCTGACGTTTAGGGAGAAAAAGGTTGTCGGGGTTTGCAGCGTTCAGCTGCTGCCCAACAGATGCGCCTTCTCGTGGAATAACTGCGTGACCGTACTGCTTGGCTGCGCTCCGTCAGATGCCCACACCCCCGAAGTCGCCGCTGGCTGGTGAAGGCTCCACGAAACTCACGTTGACTTCCGAAGGACTCCTGATGTTTTGTTTCGTACCTGTGTGTCTTACTTCCACACAAGTCCTGTCACGGTCGCCACGGTGTAGTGTAGCGACGTAAGTTTTGTATAAATGATTTTCTTTTGACATATGACCATGTGCAGACTTCGTCACCTACGTCAGTTACAACACACTTCAAAATTATTTAAACTCTTTTTAAATTGTCTCTGAATGGTTCTTGAACGAAACTGTAAAACATCATTTGAGTCGTATGAGCAGAATTACGTCACTCAGTCCAACTGGTGTGCGCAAACTTTTTCAATTTAGATCTCGTTTGTTTCTTCTCAGAAATTATATTAACGCAAGTTATCTGATTTAATAAATATTAGAACCACATTGAATAAACTTTCAAGACTCAAACTCGCGATGAACGTTGTCAAAATTAATTATCTTGTCAAATATATTATTAATTCATTCACATAATTCTTCATAAATAAATTCTCGGAACACGTATTTAAACTTTAGTAGCATCCACTAGTTTATTATCTTCCTACATATAGACGTGAACCTGAGCCTTGACAAGACAGGACTGAACATTTTCAACATGATTAACTTTCTATGACGTCATTGTTGTACAAACATTACAAATTCTTATTTTTTTTCAATTTTTAGAAGCACGACGCAACAACTCGGTTTCAGGATCTTCTGTTGCTCTTTGGCTGTCGACCCGCAGTTTTCTCTCTGGTCCCGACAGTGAAGATGCCGTCTCCTTTTCGTTGCGTCGCCCTCTCCGTACATGAAACATAAAAAAATAAATACAAAACTTTAGATAATTCACAGCCATTACAAATATTACAAAAATACATAAACAAAACAGTAAATTAACTTATATTCGCCTGCAAACTGGGCTGACACTGGTGGGTGGATGACGCTTCAATTTCGCGTCCCATTACACTGCGAAATTATCTTTTTGCTCAAACTGACACAAAAATTTCTCAGATTGGTGTACAAATTTTCCACTCCAGCTGCCGAAACAAACATAAAAAAGCACAAGGTTTGACTGTAAAGATTCCGTTCTTCTCTTTCTCACAAACTGATGATGTGCCTCGCTCATTCTGCGAAAACATATCAAAGTGACTCGCACATTCCGTGCTCACGCCACTTAGTACAAACTATCGCCAAAGATCTACCATTCAGGCATTCGTGAACCACTCAGAAAATCCCACACGAATATCAACGCACAGTAGTGCAGAAAACCACATGCGAAAACCACAAGCAAATAACCACAGTGAACGACAATCGCATAAGATGCGGTAGCTCATCTGTCGCGAGAAACATCGCACCAAAGGCGACATCGCTAGACGAAAAACACACCACAACTACAAATGGCCACTGGTGATGACAATAATCAGCCCACAGCGAATACACACTGAAATAGGCAATGGTCACAAACCACGGCGAAGCACGCAAAAAAGTCATCACGCCTCTCGCATGGACAATACACGACCATCCTGCAAAATGTCTCCATCGGTCTCGCAAACTAATGTCAACAACGGCCCTCTTACACACTATGCTACGAGTTGTATACCGAATCGTACAAGGGCGTTTACTGCATTGCACACACAATAAACAGAAGAAATTTGATTGTACCTAAACTCAAAGATGTTACGAGAAGAATTCTGTCCCCAATGCTCGTGCACTTGTTTCGGACTAGAAGACATAATAGTCTATAGTTGTTGTGACACCTGATTCTGTCGTACCGCGCAAACTCCAAAACTGCTATGAGAACATATTAGCTCACACGAAATACGACTCAAATAAACAACGAAGTTTTCGTCCTGAAATCGGCACATTTCTACTCTCAACAATTGTAATAAGTCATCTCTGACCATCTCTACATCTATAAACTTCAAAAATGAAACGAAGAAATACTTGTATAGTGGAATTCTAACAATGCCTAATTCTTATGACTAGCAGTAATGGAAGAAGTCCCTACGCTAATTACCATAATGAATTACAAAAAAATGATTGTTACCTTTAACACTTTCATTACTAAACAAAACTTATGCTACTATGGTTACGTTCGGCTGTCACCGACCATTAACTATCTGTCTTCGTATATCCATAATTAAAACAGACGACTTGGGACGTCAGCTGGTATAATATATGTTAAAAAGGACGTAATTCCTCCAGCTGTATTAAGGTGTTGATTTTATTGGCAACTAGTTTCGATGTTGTTACAGCATCATCTTCAGGTCCTAAATACAACATACCATACATGAACAACCAATGCAACAACAGTAATTTATGAGTTATTATGCAAAACAATTCTATTATAACCACATTACATAATGGATAACGTAATGAAACTAATTACATTTTTGGTCATTTCCGTTAAAATGCCATCACTCTGGACGTTAGGCATTTACGTGGTATCACTAAATACAAATGAAGCTGTACATGCACAATCGTTTTATTATAGGTTAATATCATAAATTAATATTATAAATTAAAAAATGGGATTATATAAAATCTTAAGCGACAAGCCCTTATTCTAATGGATAATAATATAGACGTGGAACATTGTAAATTATTTTTTATTTTTTTTTTATTTTTTTTAAATAATTAACTATAGAAAGGAGAACATACGCATTGCCAATCAGACATATGTAAGGTAAACTTCATTCTTTACTAGAAGTGAACGGTGGGCAAGGTAGAGAGATTCTGCAGGTTAATATTGATTATAAGATAGTAGTTCACGTGTTTATATCCGGTTATACCTAGTATAGAATTCAATATGTTGTCAGTTCGATGAGTAACTTGCCCTCCTTAGACAGATGTTATACTTGGTACATTATCAACTTCCGTTATTATAATCAGTCTGTCTTAATCAGTAAATTGGTCTTATAGTCAAAGTAATTGTGCTTCCAACTTTCATGCTCGTTTCTTAGAGTATTTACCCATAGTAAATAGAGATTAAGCGCACCATTGATCGTAATTAACTCGAATTGACACTCGACAAGATCACATACTTAATACATGAGTTACACATCATGTATTTTACTGAGTGGCTGTGTTTATGTGTATTTATTAGAGGAACAACAAATAGGTTACATATATGACCGTTTATTTCATTACCTAGAGTGCTTATATTTAGAGCATTGCCATGTACCTCATCGTGCTTTCGACAATGTAAACTTACTGGAGTTGATTTTTTTAGACCTTGGTCATATTCTTCGATGAGACACCGACGTAGAAATTATTTCAGTAACGTTAACATATATTTTTATTGGAATGAATAGTTTTTTTAATTGATTAGTTTGTATTTTACATTATTGACTACCTTCTATCATCTGGGTTTCACACTATTTTTTTCGGTCCCTTATCATTTCTCTCATGGTGATAGGAATGAAGTTGTCTAAGTAAATTACGCCACTGTTATCTTAATATGACGACAGTACAGAATTTTGCAAACGTAACTCTAGTCTGCCTTGCCCACCGTTCATTACTAGTAAACAATGAAGTTTACCTAACGTATGTCTGATTGGTAATGCGTATGTACTCCTTTCTATAGTTCATTATTTTAAAAAATAAAAAAAAATTAATAAAAAAGAGAATTTACAATGTTCCACACCTATATTATTATCCATTAGAATAACGACTTGTCGCTTAAGCTTTTATATACTCCCATTTTTTAATACCTGATATTAACCTATAATAAAACGATTGTGCATATACAGCTTCATTTGTATTTAGTGACACCACGTAAATGGCTAATGTCCAGAGTGATGGCATTTTAACGGAAATGACCAAAAATGTAATTAGTTTCATTAAGTTATCCATTATGTAATATGGTTATAATAGAATTGTTTTGCATAATAACTCATAAATTACTGTTGTTGCATTGGTTGTTCGTGTGTGGTATGTTGTATTAAGGGCCTGAAGATGATGCTGTAACAATATCGAAACTAGTCGCCAATAAAACCAACACCTTAATACCGCTGGAGGAATTACGTCATTTTTTAACATTAACTATCTGTGGCTTGTTCATAGTAGGAAACATATAGCAACGTTTCCTCAAGATCGTCGTATCTAATACCATTGATGAGGCTAGGTTCGAGTTCAGTTGCAGATGCGTTTTGTGCCTCTTCTCCATATACAACTAGTCATTAACGTTGGTTATCATTTCCTCGCGCCCCTCGCTCTGGGTTTGGTCCAAGAATCTGTTTCCTCAGCCTGACCTCCATTTCCGTTTCCTCCGTTGTTCAGTCGCGCACATCTTCCATTGTCATTGAAACCGGATCCATGGTTTCACCATCCGTTGTTTTGTGGTCTATAGCCTTCAGTCCTCCTTCCATTACAGCCTCTGTTGCGTAGTACGTAACTATTGCGGTTCCCATTCCAGTCTCTTCGTTGTTCAGCTTCATTAATCCCGAAATTTCCCATCCTTGAATGGTTTCCGTAAGGCGTTCCATTTCGCACATTTCCGTTCCTGTTATTATAATTTTTATGTTGTAGAGCGACATAGAACCTGAGACGTACCTGTCAGAGGTTTTTTTTTTTTTTGTATTCCTTGATATTCTGTGTTCTGAATGCGTACTCTAATTCGTAAAGAGTGTTACGGAAAATACGAAGCTCCACATTACATTTGCCAGCTAATACTTGTTGATATGCTGACGGAAGTTTGACGTAACAGTGACGTTTGATTTCACCGGTAGAGCATGGTACGTCAAGATGCTGGTTCTTTTCAATCATTGCATCAAGGAACTTGACAGGGATGTTGTAGCCCGAACCTTCGAAATCTTTGGCAACAACCACGCCGTACTCTATGCTCTCTTGCGTCTCCTTGGACCAATAGATATTTAGGAAGCTGTCCTTGAACTCCTGGTAACTTCTACACGACGCTGATATCCCGTGCATGTTCTCCGCAACTGAACCGTGTAAGCGTCCGCAAATAAAGTCGAATTTGTATTTTAAAGGCCAATTTGGAGGTAAAGAGAGGACAAATTGTGATATCCAAGTGCACGGGTGAGTAACGGTACCCTTATCTTGGAAAGTTTCAAGTTTTCGGACTAGTAAGAAGTATTGAAAATCAAATGGCGTTTCGTCGACAGCTTCCATCCTAAGGAAAATATCAGTCCTTTGGATGTCCTCGTTCGACGTCCACTCGTCTGTGCTGCCTCCACCGCTTCGTGAAAATGCAACGTTTATATCACCATGTCCTCTTATCGCTGCTAAGGTAATGCAGTTATTTGTGCCGTCCGAAGTTGTTTCTGGTCCTCTTACGTTCGCGCTTGGCCGTATTTGAAATTGTTTCCTTATCGCCTCCTCCAGTTTCTTCTCCATGCAGGTGTTGATAGCTTCCTGTAGAGATCTGAACGAAAGAAGAGTCCGGACCTCTTCAGTCTCGCTCACTGGAGTTGCAGTTGTCACGTCGAAACCAGTCCCTAACTTAAGCAGCTCAGACTCTAATTTATCCATGGCCGCTGTCGCATGAAGATCCATGGCTTTACGTATTTTCGTGTCGATGCGCTGCTCCGCGTCATTTTGCCGCTTTTCCACGCTTTGACCTTCTTGTTCAAATTGATCACCACCTCTCGTCCTTCCTGTTCTGTGCGTTTTCTCGTTATCAGTGCTTCAGCTGCTACTCGTCTTGCGAAACTTGCTACCGTCTTGGCGCTCTCTGCCATCTGCTTAGCACCATGCGCAATCTTTAAACCTTTGATTACTTTGGTGTTTACTTTACGTAGGTTTTCCTGCAGTTTATTTGCCCAAGACTTGTGTTCCGCTCTCATCTAATTTACCTGAGCACCGATATTTGTTATGTCCGTCGTCGCCCCACTAATTTTCTCCTCCATTCCTTTTAGTCCATCAAATTTCTTCTCCAGTCCCATTAAAAATACCACAAGATTGAAGTCCTCTTCCTTTCCCTCAGTATAATAGACCCAACTCATAGTTGATTTGTGCGTTGTTGTTTCCGCATCATTGCTTTCTCATACTGCTCTGTCTTCTCTGTCCAGATTTCTAAAAAAATCACCTCTGCTTCGACATAATGTGGTACGTTGCTAACACCGTTCAACAGCAACGCCTCCCTACGTTCAAACTGTGCCTCCACCGTTTCATTGCGCTATTCCTCCATGATGTACACTACCTCTGGTTATCATTCAAACTGTTTATCAACAACAAACTTTAATTGTACGTGCAACACGTGGACAACCATATTATCTAACTTACAAGATATACGCAGTACAATAAAATGGCGTCAAAAAAAAAATTGGCAAAGCAGTATGCAGTCCGAAACTACGACAATAGTACACTAGATCCAGAATCAAGAAACAACTAAATACAAAAAATACTATAATAAAGACCTCAAAAATAATATGACAATGCCGTTAGCAAACGACGAGAAAACGGTCGATAAATGACACAGAAGTCACTGACACAAGTGCACTGTAAATAAAGCAAATAAACACATAAATAACAAAAATGGTTCAAATGGCTCTGAGTACTATGGGGCTTAACTTCTGAGGTCACCAGTCCCCTAGAACTTAGAACTGCTTAAACCTAACTAACCTAAGGACATCACACACATCCATGCCCGAGGCAGGATTCGAACCTGCGACCGTAGCGGTCGCGCCGTTCCAGACTGTAGCGCCTAGAACCGCTCGGCCACTCCGGCCGGCCATGAACAACACAATCAGAGAACAACATATTATTGAACCATATTTTAACTAACATAATGTGGACCTGTTTGGCAAGGACGCTAAATGACAGCATCTCAGAAGTGCCAAGAACCTAGATCCTGGCAGCGGTCCGCCAATTGCAAGCTTCCGACTCTTTCAATTACAATCAAGACTTTAATAAAACGGCAAAGGGAATGTTAAGCACAACAGTGGGAGGAGTTGTGGTCTAAATAACAGCAGATTTATTCATTCTTATCATCAAATGGCAGAAGAAGACTAAAGAAACGACACACAACCATTTTTATCTGACAAACGCTTTCAATGATATGCTGTCTGTGGTTAAAAAGTGATCAGCTGGGGATAAACACACCACACTAACCAGAACTAATCACTTTATCTGACTTCACAAACGTGAATCCGTCGTATGGCCCAAAAACTACGCTACTATCAAGCATCTACACCCTACTACTCAATAAAGAAAAATATGGTTCCAAAGAACAGGGCGCTGAGAAGCATATATTGAAGCCCTACGCCTTAGCAGCGAATACTTCACCATCCTGCAGGTCAGGGTGGTATGACACGACGCGTTCGGCGACTGCAGTCACGGACAGTGGCAATCTGCTATTAACGTCCCGCACCCAGAAGCAAGCAAGCACGCGGGTCGCATTCGGCTGATTCGGAATGCAGACACTTCCCTATGGGCCTCTAAAACCCCGATGAATTCCAGTGTGCAGGTGGATGCATTTGTTGGTCTGCGAAACCGATCTGACTCCATGACATGACTGTGCATGATGGAATATGTCAAACGTTTAGACAGCCGACTTAAAACAAATAAGTACACCCACACAACACTCGTTGTGTTGGTGCTGAAAGAAGCAGTACCTCTGATAGTTCAGGTGGACTGGCACAGGCTATAAATGACACAATAGCAAAGGACACAAGTCGCACCGTTTTCGTAAAGACCTGCCGCTCTTTACTAGCGAAGTGCCAGTACAAGTGTTCTCTCTACAGTTTTCCTCCCCAGCTTGGTAGCATAACGCTACATGCTTAGAGTACTCCCACTTTAGCACAGCCAACCACGACCTGGAGTGCGGCATTCGAAGCTGGGAGACCGCCCCCTGCTCTGCATAAACAGATTTGACCAACCAGCGACTTTAAAAATTAATTGGGGGGACAGGAAAAAAGATTCAGCTTCACGTGTTTATGCTATGTCTTTGCTACAAGAATGACTTTGATGGAGCCACAGATCGTTACCTCTCCTGTTGCATCCATTTCTAACTTTCCAAAGAATGGCCATAAACTCGCTAAAAGCCTCATGACCTCACAAATATGTTTTGTAGCCGAGTATGGACCTTTGGGCACCACCACCCTGTCCCACGGAAATTCGCAGAAACTCACAGCCGTCTCTTCTGCTTTCACCAAGGGCCTATCCCCTGCTTTATTGCTGGTCGTCAGTTTGTACAAAGCTCTGCTCATAGCTGCAGCGACTTCTCGGCGCTAGTCATTCTATCTGGATGCAGCCACCGACTGACCGGCGCTACCATATGTGTCTGCATAATGAGACTGCAGGCTTTGGCTGTCCACAAACATTTCCACCCAGGTTCCACAGAAAAAAACGCTCCCCTCGGTCATCAGCCGCCATATACTTTTACTGCAGTCAGTTAACTTGGTATCCTCTTCCTTTGAACGCAGGTAGATCGTACCGCTATGCCTTCACTAGAGCACACAAGCAAGAGCGTTAACTACTGCCAACCATTTCATCATGTTAATCAAGTCAGATCATATGAAGTAATAAAGTTCATCTTCCCTAAGAACAGTAAGCAGCATGACACCGTGTAAAAAGTGAGAGTGTCCTGCAATCTCTCACACTTTCGTTGAACGCCACTGTTGCACTGCCACTGTCTTGATCGTCACTCCAAGCTCCAACGGATCTTCTGATGCCACATCTAATGGAGCTGGCCTGGGTGTATACAAGATGTTTCCTGGTGGAAGTGGAGAGTGATTACAGAAGGTAAAGGCAGCCAGTCGTGACAAACACTTTATTGACTTCTAAATTTGACTTGTCATGGAAACAGTGTGCACACGATTTATTTGGTCGTGGTCGGTCAGTGACCCCAGGCTGGGATGGACATGCAGTGGTGTGCCAGTGTCAGCATCATCTGGGCTGAAAACTGTCGGTGGGTGGCACACCTGCCTTCTTAACTGCATCAGGAATGAACCGATAATCAGCCCAGTGATAGGTGGCTGAGTTGAAAGGTTCGAGTCCCAGGCTGATGGCTGGAGATCTGTGGCCTGCACTAGCAGGCTCCAGAGGGATGGATCTTAGAGGACATTAGCTCGATCCCCAATGCATGCATGCAGTGGCTAGATCTCTGGCCAGTAGTCCTCTCGAGATGGTTGTCTCACAGTGGGAGCCAATACATGTTGACACAAATCTCAGTTCCGGTTGTGGTAACAAGCCCAGCCTAGCCAAATGGCCAACCTTCATAAACTACAGGGTAGCTCTTGTTGCAGCTGTCACGTATGTGGCCTGCCAATGTCCTTCAAAATGTCTTGAAATGCTGGTTATTGCTCCAGCGCCCAGGTTACAGTTGCACAGCCACTGGTCTGGAGTAAATGCTGAGCTTGAGGATGTTGCAAAGTGTCCAGATTTCAGAATTGGGCCCAGCTTGATCCTACACCACTAAAGGGCAATTTATTACAATTTAGCTGAGGCTAGTTGGTAGTCTGCCCATCAAAAGTAATAAAAAAAAGCTATAACGGTCAGTCAGTAACGTTAGTCATATATTTTCTAGTGTAGAATATGTTGAATTATCTTCTTCCCCACCCTTCACCCCTAAAATGGTGCTTGGTCATGCGATGAAAATACGTTTTTGCACGAATGACACAGCTTCACTTAGGCATAAGAGGTATTGTCAGTTATTACTGATAACCTGCTTAGCGTGTTATTTTAGCCAGATGTGCCTGGAACTATTATAGAACAATAATACAGACAGTTTAGATGTGGAAATACCATTGTTGCATTTGAGTTATCTTGTTTCAGATGCCAAGTGCAACTTAACCTGTATGTTACACAATAGCAGCACTCTCCCATTAGCTGACATTTACTCTTACATTGTAACACACACGCTTCAGATTTTGGTGTTTCAGTGCAACCTCAGTTCTGATTGCCTATTTATTTGTTGTGATCTGTGAACTATTACTGCCTGTCATACTTAACATATCAGCAAGCTTGTGTTTTGTGCAGTGATAGCACAATAATACAAACAATTTGTAAGTGAAAATTTATAATTTGGAGCTCCGTTGTCCTTGCACAAATAAGTACAAAGATCGAACTTTGCTCAAAGCTAATAGCAGATTCACCTGTAAGTTACATCAATATGTGGCATCACAACTAGTGCGCGATCGCCCATTTGTCTGTTAAAAGCTTTACTTCAAAATGTATGTGGGCTGCAATGTAAGCCGGTAGAGTACTATACGGTCAGTAACGGACGAGTTGTGTCGTGCAGACTGACGCCACGACCGACCATCTGTTGCAGCTGCACATGTGAAAGCAGTGGAGTAGCGCTGGCAGGCCACTTACATTATACGAAATTAAAAATATTAATAACTAATAAAGGAATAAATTGAGGAACGTCATATTTGATGTACAGCCTTCTGTTGTGAAAACAAACAATATGTCGAAGTCTGAGATCAAAAATAGTTGTATTTGGAAGTTAGTTCAAATGGTTCAAATGGCTCTGAGCACTATGGGACTCAACTGCTGTGGTCATAAGTCCCCTAGAACTTAGAACTACTTAAACCTAACTAACCTAAGGACAGCACACAACACCCAGCCATCACGAGGTAGAGAAAATCCCTGACCCCGCCGGGAATCGAACCCGGGAACCCGGGCGTGGGAAGCGAGAACGCTACCGCACGACCACGAGATGCGGGCTGGAAGTTAGTAAAATTCCATAAAAAACGTAATTTTCCGACAGTCAAGAATTTAAATAAATACAGTGATGTAATAGTTTACCTTCAGTGACTATGTACGATGATCTGATAACACTTTCAGTGTTCATATATACATTTGTTAAGTTTTTAGTTTCAGAAAACCCCTGTGACTTTTCTATAATAATAATTTCAAGAATTATAAGTAAATATGTGTATTGTGTGTTAGGGTGCGTGTGAATGAGAATGCGTGCGTGAGAGTATATGGGACGTTCGGCATTATTAAAAATCATTCACGTAATTCTCTACAGGAACTGGCAAGTGTTCTAACTCTGTAACTTGGGAACGAGTCCACTAGTGGTTCCCCTACTAGTGAATGTCGGATGTCTAAGTATGTATGCTTATGTATAAGACAGCCAGACCACTCGCGACTACACAATAAATTTCCAGATGTGGATTAAAGCTTATAGTTCATTTTGTTTTGTTTATTTAATTAGAGAGTTTTGTGTTACTTAATTTGATGACGTCAGTGAGCCTAGAGAAGTGGTTGGTGCTTGCTAGATTTTGGCGCGAGACGCGCCCTAGAAGTGAGTTCTCATTGGTCGTAAGTGCTGACAGCCAATGAGAAGTGAGACGGGTGGCGGCCTAGCGAGGAGATATAGTTTTGAGTGTGGGAGCGTAAGAGGAGAGTCGCGAGCTAGCTTTGATTGGAGGCGGTTATGCTGGATGTGACTTTTCGCGTTATGGCCCAGTGTTAATGGTATCTTGTAGTGACCAGAAACTGTTTATGAAAACTTTAGAGTGTTGTGATAATTCGTTCCGACGAAAATCGCGAGTGAACTTTGAATTATATAGCGTGGCGGCACTGAGTATATTCTTACTGAGTATTTTATGGCGAGCATAAACTTTTACTAAAGATAACCACTGAATATCGCGTGCAGAAGTAATCGGCCGATCATTGACTGTGTTACAAATAATTGGTTTCGGAATTTGGGAAGGTAAAAGTTCTGGCTGTTTTAGGTATGGTGATAACTGTGAGCAGAATCTTTAGTAAATTTCGTAAATGTGGGCTGATGATCTTGCTTAAAGGCAATAAAGATCTATTGAAGGTTTAAATTTGAACTTCATGTTTAAAGTACGAGTGACATCCCCTTTCCGAATCATTTCTTTAAAGTACGTAGAAAATTTTCAGCTAATTTTACTTATAGCGGCCTCCGGCGTTTAGCTATGAGGTTAGTTTCCTCAACACTGCTTTTCTGTGATCTCGTAAGTAGCTGCAGTCAGGAGTTTACGTGCGAAGATCTACCGCTGTAAAGAGGTAGGTGAACAAAAATTATAAAAGAAATTGCATTGCAGCAGCAACGTATAATCCGTTGCAATTGGTGCATCACACGCACGCACGTAAAAAATCCGTCGCAAGTAGAGGCCATGAATTTTAATAAATAATTCAAGCAATTTAGTTGTGGAAATATTTAAATTCAGCGCTCATTGTTCCTTCCACTAAGTGTGGTACAAACATCAAACTTTACTCATTAATCAGTGGTATGTGAAGAAAACAAGACTGGACAGATACTGATTGGTGGTTTCGTTTTAATCGCTGATAAAGTACTGGACTGTGTGTTGTAACTGCGACCGGGATGGTCGCAGGGTTGAAATGATGGAAAGCGCGGCGGGACCCGCGGAGAGGCCCGCGAACAACAACACAGTGGGAGAGGACGGACACGACCAACGAAGGACAGAACGAACAACAACAAGATCGAACAACAGAGTCACAAGGAAACCGAACAAACATGTCCACTCGTACACAGAACAAGAAAGTAAATGAGATGTCTAACGCGAGGCGATGTGTCCACAGAGGTACGTCAGATTAGACTGGCTGGCTGAGTTTTTTTTTTTTCTTTACTTTATTGTTATTTTAAAACCTGTACAACAGGCAGGCTGTCAGCAGCACACTACGCTGCTCTTCAGCCATAGAAGACACAAGCAGCAAAAACAGGGAGAAGACACATAAGTCACAGAGCGGTGGGCAATAAAACAGGAGACACATAGAGACAATCACGGAGCCGTTCACACTCGTCGATAATCCACACTGCTAGCTGATGAGACGACGCACAACCACTGAAGATGATGATGGCACTGGTGAACGATGGAGGGGACGGTGAACACTAAACACTAAACACTAAACACACAAAACACTGATGGCGGCGACCTCCGGCGCGCGAATGTCCACGTAACGTGTGCGAGTCCGGGGACCTGCCAAGAGGGGTAGAAGGGGGAGGTGGGGGAGAGGGGAGAAAAAGGATGCCAATGGCTGAGGAGTCGGGGGCAGGAGGAGAGGAACAGGGGAGGGGAGGCCCGGGGGAGGAGGGGGGGAGAAAAGGAGGAGGGAGGGAAAAGGGAGAGGAGGGAGGGAGGGTGCCCGGAGGAATAAGTACAGGAGGAGGGCGGGAGGATCAAAGTTGGTAGGAGGGGTAGATGGAAGGGAGGAGGGCATCATCAGGGAGGGGGAGCTGGCGGAAGCCACCTTGGGAGAGGGTAAGGAGGGTGGAGAGATGGAGACCGGGTGGGACGTGCGAATACAGGCGCGGCAGCGGGTGGGGGTGGGAGAGGATCGGGGAGACGAGCGGGTGAGGAGGATCAAGTTTGCGGGAGGTGTACAGGATCTGTATCCTTTCAAGGAAAAGGAGGAGGTGGGGGAAGGGGATGAGATCGTAGAGGATCCGCGTGGGGGAGGGGAGACGGATGCGATAGGCGAGGCAGAGAGCATGGCGTTCAAGGATTTGGAGGGATTTATAAAAGGTAGGGGGAGCGGAGATCCATGCTGGATGGGCATAACAAAGGATAGGGCGGATGAGGGATTTATAGGTGTGGAGGATGGTGGAGGGGTCCAGACCCCACGTACGGCCGGAAAGGAGCTTGAGGAGACGGAGGCGGGAACGTGCCTTGGCTTGGATTGTCTGGAGATGGGGAGTCCAGGAGAGGCGACGGTCGAGGGTGACGCCAAGGTACTTAAGGGTGGGAGTGAGGGCGATGGGACGGCCATAGACGGTGAGATATCAAGGAGGCGGAAGGGAGGGGTGGTTTTGCCTACAATGATCGCCTGGGTTTTGGAAGGATTGACCTTGAGCAACCACTGGTTGCACCAAGCGGTGAACCGGTCAAGATGGGATTGGAGAAGGCGTTGGGAGCGCTGTAGGGTGGGGACAAGGGCAAGGAAGGCGGTGTCATCAGCAAACTGGAGAAGGTGGATGGGGGGTGACAGCGGCGGCATGTCCGCCGTGTACAACAGGTACAGAAGGGGGGAGAGGACGGAGCCTTGGGGCACACCGGCGGAGGGGAAAAAGGTGTAGGAATCGGTGTTATGGATGGTGACATAGGAAGGACGGCGGGAGAGAAAGGAGCCGATCAGACGGACGTAGTTGATGGGAAGGGCGAAGGTTTGGAGCTTGAAGAGGAGACCGGAATGCCATACGTGGTCATATGCACGTTCGAGGTCCAGGGAGAGGAAGATTGCGGAGCGACGGGAATTAAGCTGTTCGGAAAGGAGATGAGTGAGGTGAAGGAGAAGGTCGTCGGAAGAGAAGGACGGCCGAAAGCCACACTGGGTGACGGGAAGGAGGCGGTGCTGGCGGAGATGCTGGTGGATGCGACGGGTGAGGATAGATTCCAGGACCTTGCTGAAGACCGAGGTAAGGCTGATGGGACGGTAGAAGGAGACGGCGGACGGCGGTTTGCCAGGTTTAAGGAACATGAGGATACGGGAGGTTTTCCACAGGTCGGGGTAGTAACCGGTGGACAGGACTACATTGTAGAGCCTGACCAGGGTGGAGAGGAAAGAGACAGGAGCTTCACGAAGGTGACGGTAGGTGACACGATCGTGACCAGGAGCGGTGTTGCATTTGGTGCGGAGTGTAACAATGAGATCCTGTGTAGTGATAGGGGCATTGAGTTCCGTGTGTGTAATGTCGTCCAAGTACTGGAAACCAGGAGCGAGGGGAGGGACAGAGGTGTCAGTTCGATCGCGGATATCCGGGAAGAGGGAGTAATCGAACTGGGGATCGTCGGGGATGGAGAAGACATCGGAGAGGTAGGAGGCAAAGTGATTGGCCTTACTAAGGGTGTCAGAGAAGGGGTGATCATCGTGGAGAAGAGGATAGTAGGGGGAGGGTTTAGTTCCGGTAAGGCGACGGAAGGCCGTCCAGAACTTGGACGAGTTGATTGGTAGGGTTGCATTTAAACGGGTGCATGTCTGTCGCCAGTCCTGGCGTTTCTTAGCTGCGAGCAAATTACGAACGCGCCGTGGAGTTGCCGGTGGCGTCGTAGTGCGTCCGGGTCTCGCGTGCGGAGGAAGGCACGGTAGAGACGACGGGATTCACGGAGGAGGAGAACGGCCTGTGGGGGTAAGGTAGGACGGTGGGGGTGGATGGCGACAGTAGGAACGTGGGCCTCCACGGCCTCAGACAAGGTCTGCTGGAGAAAGGAGGCGGCATGGGTGACATCGTCGGGGTGGTGGTAGGTGAGAGGGTGGCTATCGACCTGGGTGGAAAGGGTATCCCGGTAGGCATTCCAGTCGGCTCGGGAATAGTCGTGGACATACTTAGGGGGAGGGTCAGTACGAGGGTCGGGGCGAGGGCGACGACCGTCTGAAACGGTGAGGAGGACAGGGAGATGGTCGCTACCAATAGGCTCCAGGACATCCACCGTTATGCGGCCAAGGAGGTTGGGGGAGGAGAGGATAACATCAGGAGTGGAGTTGGATTCAGGACGGGTATGCCGGGGGATGAGGATGAGGTCACCTTGAAGGGTGGAGAGGAACCGATGCCATCACCGTAACTGGGCAGCGGAACGACTATGGATGTTGAGGTCGGCGGCGATCACGTAGGAGGAAAAGGTACGATCGACATGGGAGAGGAAGTCGAAGGGAATAGGAGCGTTGGGGCGGACATAGATGGTGGCGCAGGTAACGGTAAGGCCGGGGAAGAAGAGACTAAGGATCAGGTGTTTGGTGGGGTCGGGAAGGAGAGGTTGGAGCCGAACGGGGATCTGGCGGTGATGACCAATGGCAACTCCGCCACGCGCAATTGGGAGAGGATTATCGGAGCGGTGGAGGAGGTAGGGCGAAGTGTGAATGGTGTGGTGGGGTTGGAGGAAGGTTTCATTAAGGAGGAAGACATCCACGCAGTGGGTGGCAAGGGTGTGCAGGAAGAGGTTCCTGTTGGCGGGTAGGGAGCGGATGTTGTTGAAAAGGATACGTTGCTGTCACGCCATGATAGGGATTTAGACGAGGGTGTCGAGGCGGGAGAAGGTGAAATGGGCCTGGTTGTTGGAGTAGGTGGCGTACATCTTGAGTTGGAATATGGAACGGGCGGCGAGGGAGATCTGTTGGAGGGTGTGTGGGCGCTGAAAGGGATGAACATTCTGCTGGCTGAGTGAGAGGCAGGCGCTTAAGTTGTCTATCGGGGGAGCCGCTATTGGCCGCTGGGACCACGTGTTCCACTGTGGCGCCGCAGCTTACAGCGCGATGGTGCAGAGACCTCTAGGAGTCTTCGACGTCCATGACGTCTGGCGGGGATTCAAATGCTACGGCGCGCGGTACCAGACTGTGACTGACTGTTTCATTTACCCTATTCAGGTCATTCGGATACTTCTGAATATGGCACACATTTAATTAATTCAGGTCTTTTGCATACTTTTGTATGTGGCATCAGTCTATGTAATTCAGGTTTTCCAGATACTTTCGAATGTGGTGCCAATATAGGCAATTCAGGTACTACGGATACTTTTGAAAATGGGCAAAATGGCAGCTGTAAAGTAACATACTGGATGGCTGTTTCTTTTTAATGGCTGGTAGAATATTGAGCCGCACTTCCAAGATCTAAATGTGTGTGTATGTATGTGTGTGTGTGTGTGTGTGTGTGTGTGTGTGTGTGTCTGTGTGTGTGTGTGTGTGAATGTGTGAGAAATTTACTGATGATGCAGAATTTTTACTGGACACATTATGGGTTTTGCTGAATACGTATATCGTTACTTTCCTGCCCCTCCCATAGACAACCCATATGTGAGACATCATGTGTACGGTAGCAAGTATGGTACAGCCCCTACACAGGTCCGAAAAGCGGGCCAGAAACCCCATAGTTATACTACTTAGGTATATTATACGACTGAAGGCAATAAATATTGCAGTCAGGCAGTCTGTATTTCCTCATTTCTTAACGTCTTAATAATACTGACTCTCATAGAATAATGGATGTTAGTTACTTTTGGTAGTAATAATTTATAGTACATAAAAGCAATTACAAAAACGAAGCTTCTCGCTACAGATACCACAAACTATATGTAATAATCAGATATTCCGTTCCAAGAAGTGGGTAGCTGTCTATACCAGAGAAATGGTTTAAATCAAATTATTGAAATTTTCTTTAAGTAGACTATTGTAAAATTCTTTCTCTGACCTTTTGTTAACAAAATGAGCTGCCCAACGCGTCAAGGTGACCAGTCTTTGTGCTTTTACTGCATTTCATCAGGAGACTTCGATAATTTCTTGATATCTGCCACAGATTGTGTGCGGTTCTTGTTAGCAGACATACGGTACGCAAACTGTCGATTAGATATGGATATGCCTACTGCCTAGCGACAATGTATACCCAGTGTCCACTCAGTCCGTCAACAAGGTGTCGTGCATTAGGTAATTAGTTAATTTGTTTGCATAACACATCTGCATTGCGAATCGCTGATAAATCGTAAATACATAAATTATACTTTAGTATCTTTCGGTAAATGGAAGAGTGTGGAAATTCTAAACAATTTAGTCATCGTTGCCACTTATTCCATTCCTTGTTTTCAGTACTAGAGAGCCAAAAAGGAGTAGTCTAAACCTTTTATGCGATATTATGTGTTTGAGTACTTGCGCCACCACGTTTCGTGGTAACTATTGCCAGAACAGAACACTCTTTGAAAGAGGTTAATTCTCAAGAAGCACAAATGTTTGTTAAATCTTCGACAGATGCATCAGTTTTATTTTAAACAAATAGCATACAGAAATCAATCAGTAATACTTTTTTCCTTATTGTTTATTACTTTTCCCTCTCATGGCCTGTGACGAAGAAACTGTAAAGCTAAGTTTGAAATATACCTTCGTAACGGTTGCAGTTCACATGAAGACAGCCAGCGAAAGGAAAATGGTTGCGTGTAAGGGCACTAAATCGACTGCACGTGAACGAGGTAAATTCATTTACCCAACTCTTCAATAGACGACGGCGATGTACTGACTGACGTGTAGCTGCCATTAGCTTTCAACAGAATCTGATAAACTGACGGTCTTTTTCCTTCGACAAAAGGCGGCAGGTTGTTGGTAATCAATTTTAGCTTCATTCCTGGAAAGCAGTTCGTAGCACACGATTCTTTCTTTAACCCACCAGACAAATAACACTTTTATTAGATTAAACAGATACCTTTGTAGTAGATGTTGCGAATTTTCTGCTGCTTATCCAGGTATTATTTTTTTTTTTTTTTTCTTTGTATCACATTAATGTGGCACTGTTACTGACAAGTGGGAACAGTCGCTGTTTTCGCAAGCAAACTGTTACCATACGACCGTAGATATAAGGGAGGGAGGAGGGGGGGGGGGGGCCGGCGAAGTCACGAAAATATAACCTAGAGAAAATTCAGGGTATTCAAGAAACATGATAATTCTGTATATTCTTTCCCTTCGTATTCATGCTTCCTATCTTGGCAGAGGCCTTTGTTATAGAGATTTGGATTATGGCTTTTCATAAATCACCTCGTGGTCATTCTGGAAATTCTTGCACCGCTGTGGTTTCTTCATCTAAAGAATGTGGAAGAAATTACAAGATACGTTTCCAGAGAATAAGCTTGGTGTTGGTGGCGAGTGGGGATGTGCCGGGGGGGGGGGGGGGGGGGGGGGGGGTGCCATAGGCAAAACCTGATATCACAAAAAGCGGCATGTGTGATTTGCCTTCACCAGAAAGAACTGGGACGTTGTCGATGAGCATAAACAGGTCCTTGGATTTCTTCAAGCGATACTTCGCCTGGAAATCTCCTGTAAATTCGTCAGGAGATTTAGATAGTATGCTCCTGCGATGATTCGACCGTTGCTAACATTATCGGCTACCACCATACCTTTCCTTGGCAAGATGAATCCATTGGTTTCCTTATGTTCCTTTCTTCCCAGCATTCGTCCAAAGTGAATAAGCAATTTAAGCGGCTATCTGGGTTCGCCTGTGGCAGCTGCAACATTTTCGCTGCAGCCTCAGTTGGATAGGCTTTTTTAATGGGTATGTGCAGTTGTGCAAGCCAGCGGCTGCCAAACCTTGTCCTGTTCAAAATTTCGTGCAAAATGTTTAAAACTGATGCATGACTGACATTTTTTTCCACTATGAACTCCATGGGGAGCACCAGGGTAACAATTCCTCTTGTAATTCCATGTTCTTCGCACGGAGACGCTCAGACACTTATATCTTAAATCATTCAGACTTGTCTGATGACACTGGTGTGTCCACGCCACCTATATGCAGTTACATATGACGGTGCGTTGTTGCAGTGTGCTTACACCAGCTACTCAAGGATTGTTGTAGGGTGTTCCCCTTCATATACAGAGAACGAATTGCCGCTCGATGCTACACTAAACAAAAGCACTGCGCCATTTTCCTTCCGCTCCTCTTGCATACTGCAACGGTATCGCACCGCGGGGATTTCATAGTGTGCGAGGAATGCAGACAGGTACTCATATCATAACAAACAAAAATTAATTACCTAATAAAAACTTTATGACTGTCCCTCAATAAAGAAGACGTTAAAACCAACTAATTACACGCCACAGATATATATAAAAATGACAATAGACACCCAAGACACGGTCAAGCGTATCCAGAACTGAATCATGACACAGACGAAACACCAATACATCTGAATGCACCGATACAACATTAACGTAAATTAATTATTCCCTCACCAGAGGGCAGGTTAACATGTCATGAAATAACAACTAAAGAAAAATACGGATGTAGCACATCAAAATG
This sequence comes from Schistocerca americana, assembly GCF_021461395.2. Lineage (NCBI taxonomy): Eukaryota > Metazoa > Arthropoda > Insecta > Orthoptera > Acrididae > Schistocerca > Schistocerca americana. Next base: position 569,871,715 of record NC_060122.1, on the reverse strand, counting down.
CAAACTATATATGCAAACTGTACGTTCCATCCACATTGGGAATACACACGAAAATCAACTCAAGTACAAGAAACAATTACCAACGTAAAACAAAGACGAACAGAACAAACAACAAAAAGTGCCACACACCATATAGACACTACAAGCAACATGAACAGACAAAAACCTCACACTGAAAAATCACAGCAATGTTCAACTGACGCCACACCTTATCACCCAAAACCCAAAACTACATCAGGAGATAAACACTACCATCCAGTACATCAGACAGAGTTAACAAGCCATGAAGTAAGAAACGAAATAGACTACGGTGACATCTAAGAGAACTTGCGCCTAAGTGGTGGAAAAGGAAGGAGTTTTTCAAGCTGCAGTATGACTAGTAACAAGACTGAATTACCTACTGGGCGACACTATATGCAGAACAAAAGACAGAATTATTGTACAAACCAAAAAATACCAACAGATAAACGCAATCTTTGTAATCTTTTACGCAAATTATGTGGGCAAAGAAATGTAGGCCTTAAGCTTGACAATATTTTCAAGAACCTAGTAAGGGCGCATGGACCCGTGTACCTCGATCACACACAGAGCGGGCCGGATTGCTTTGTTTTTACTAAATTCTCACAGTGAAAGTATTGCAGCTAAATTGTATGGGTACGCGAGGATATATTGCGTCTACAACAACCGTACCCACGAACTGGAGGAGTACCATGCCTTCCGAGGCAGTACATGCAAATCACAGACGCAAACCAGGTAATGGCTGTAATCTTTGTGGTAAACACTAACTTTACAGTAACACAAATAACGCAGCTATGAACACAACATACGGCTACTGTCGAAATAACTTCAGGTAGGAAAACAATGGATCGTCTTGTCAATCTACGCGCAGCAGTTGTTTGATATGAAGCCTTTTGCTACAATAATAGAAGTTGCGCGATTTGCAAATGGCAGATGACTGCTTATATTAGCAGAAATAAATGCTAAGTCAATTCCCTGGCAGTGTGACAGAACAGAAGCTAGGAAAAAAAACAATAGGTGACGTTATAAAGGAATGTAATCTTTTCGTTTCAAGAAAATCAGACCAACCACTAATTCACCGCAGAAATATTGGAGTAGATATCAACATTAATGCATGTAGCGATTGACAGGTGCTCGATAGGAGAATAATCAGTGATCATAACGCAATACAACATTAAAACAAAAATGGTTCAAATGGCTCTGAGCACTATGGGACTTAACTTCTGAGGTCATCAGTCCCCTAGAACTTAGAACTACTTAAACCTAACTAACCTAAGGACATCACACACATCCATGCCCGAGGCAGGATTCGAACCTGCGACTGTAGCGCCTAGAACCGCTCGGCCACCGCGGCCGGCCATTAAAACAAACACAGACACGGACACATCACAAGAACCAAGATTGCCGCTACGGAAAGCAAACTAGCAAAAACTAAGTCACGTGATTAAAGGATTTCCTTTATGTATCATCCAGGGAATCGTAGATTACAGAGCTCAAACAATAGCAGTACCTGCAGCGAAATAAAGGACATCTTAGTCATCACTGTTAACAAGACTAAGAAAAGACACCCGTGATAAACGACGATATTACCAAAAATCAAAGGCAGCACAGGGAAGAGAAATTGGACTTCAATATTATCAAGACGCTAAAACACGATACAAAGACGAACTACATAAGACCAGGAAAGAGCACTGGGATACGTGTGTTAGGAGAAACTTTCAGAACAACATCTGAGGGGAGGAAGGAACTGTTTAATCTACAGACTGAACATATCAAAACCCCGACAGTATTATCAACACTGAAAAACCAGATGGTCTACCACAAGGGGTTGCAGATGCACAGCACAGTATCTCCTGATCAAACTACTTCCTGACGATGACCACACTCAGGATAACCAACTTAACACCGACCTTCGCGTACGATTAGATGAAAAGTACGGAAACGAAGGTGTCATCATGACCTTCGCTCGCGAGGAAGCTGCTTTGGCATCAAACAAAATAAAATAAAAAAAGGCAGTGGGTACGGATGGCATCCACTCTGAAGGCGTGAAATAAGCTGCTTCACTTATTGCACCATATATATGACAGACTTACTGAATGATGTTCTACTAGAAGGACAACTACCGAATGTATGGAATACGGCAAATGCAGTTATAATCAAGAAAGCGGAGGACAAAGACCTGACTGAGCCCTAAGACGTACAGACCGATATGCCTCATTAGCATTCTGACAAAGGTACAGGAGAGATTTCCGTGCGACAGATTTCATTCGCACAGGAAGCTCTTCGGCCTTAGCCCACATCAGTTTGCCTTTCGACCATGTAAATCCAACGACGATGCAGTAAACAGGGCCACAGGATTGAAAAAGGCAATATGTCACAAATACATAGTAGCAGTCCTAATTGAAATAGCTGGTCCTATCGTCACCATTTGGTGTCCGGCGCTATTTGAAAGACTTACAGGGATGAATATTCCACTGACTCTATACAACAGCCTTAGAGATTATTGTAAAAGCAGGATAGTGGAATGGAAGTCAAAAGAATATAAAGAGGGTAACAAAGGCTTGTCTGCAAGGATCCATACATGGACTGATTTCCTGGGACGTAGCCACAGAACCACTACTGAGTGCACTAGAAGATAGGCAAACGGGATGATTGCCTACGCTGATGCTTTTATGGTCATGGTAACTCCAAACTCCACGTCCCAATAAGAGATTAAAGCCATGCGCCTCCTCGCTTTCATCGGTGAGTGATGAACGAACAACAAACTCATAACAGGAACTAAGAAAATTGTTCACCTACTTCTAAGAGGCACACTCAAAATAAATTCAGTTATAAAGTTAAACAACATATCCAAAAAAGGAAAGATATGATAAGATACTTTGGATTTATATTAACGAATATTTTCACATTAACGAAGATGCTAGACTAACAGTTAACAAAGAGACGGAACTCATGCACAGACTTACAAGAATGAACACTATACGAGACGGACTATCTCTACAAGCAATGAGGACATACTACACAGCACTCTTTGAGTAAATAGCATTTTCTTGCTGATAGTACTTGGGCACATCGATTATGCTTAGGTACGTATAAAATCACTGTGAGGCGCGGCCAGAGGAGTGTTCTACTCAGAATCTCGCGGGTGTTCGGCACGACCTACATTAAGGCACTGTGTGTGGTACTGGAAGCTTTCCTAAAGATGTTAAAGTTCGCCACAGAGCAGTGGCCTACTGGCTGAAGAGGGGAAGATGTATCAAAATAAGAGACCTTTAGGATAATTTAGGTTAAGTAGTGTGTAAGCCTACCCCCATGAACCATGGACCTTGCCGTTGGTGGGGAGGCTTGCGTGCCTCAGCGACACAGATGGGCGTACCGTCGGTACAACCACAACGGAGGAGTATCTGTTGAGAGGCCAGACAAACGTGTGGTTCCTGAAGAGGGGCAGCAGCCTTTTCAGTAGTTGCAGGGGCAACAGTCTGGATGATTGACTGATCTGGCCTTGTAACACTAACCAAAACGGCCTTGCTGCGCTGGAACTGCGAACGGCTGAAAGCAAGGGGAAACTACAGCCGTAATTTTTCCCGAGGGCATGCAGCTTTACTGTACGATTAAATGATGATGGCGTCCTCTTGGGTAAAATATTCCGGAGGTAAAATAGTCCCCCATTCGGATCTCCAGGCGGGGACTACTCAAGAGGATGTCGTTATCAGGAGAAAGAAAACTGGCGTTCTACAGATCGGAGCGTGGAATGTCAGATCCCTTCATGGGGCAGGTAGGTTACAAAATTTAAAAAGGGAAAGGGATAGGTTAAAGTAAGATATAGTGGGAATTAGTGAAGTTCGGTGACAGGAGGTACAAGACTTTTGGTCAGCTGAATACAGGGTTATAAATACAAAATTAAATAGGGGTAATGCAGGAGTAGGTTTAATAATGAATAAAAAATAGGAGTGCGGGTAAGCTACTACAAACAGCATAGTGAACGCATTATTGTGGCCAAGATAGACACGAAGCCCACGCCTACTACAGTAGTACAAGTTTATATGCCAACTGGCTCTGCAGATGATGAAGAAATTGATGAAATGTATGAAGAGATAAAATAAATTATTCAGGTAGTGAAGGCAGACGAAAATGTAATAGTAATGGGTGACTGGAATTCGAGAGTAGGAAAAGGGAGAGAAGGAAACATAGTGGGTGAATATGGATTGGGGGAGAGAAATGAAAGAGGAAACCGTCTGGCAGAATTTTGCACAGAGCATAACTTAATCATAGCTAACACTTGGTTCAAGAAACATAAAAGAAGGTTGTATACATGGAAGAATCCTGGAGACACTAGAAGGTATCAGATGGATTATATAATGGTAAGACAGAGATTTAGGAACCAGGTTTTATATTGTAAGACGTTTCCAGGGGCAGATGTGGACTCCGACCACAATCTATTGCTTATGAACTGTAGATTAAAACTGAAGAAACTGCAAAAAGGTGGGAATTTAAGGAGATGGGACCTGGATAAACTGAAAGAACCAGACGTTGTACAGAGTTTCAGGGAGAGCATAAGGGAACAATTGACAGGAATGGGGGAAAGAAATACAGTAGAAGAAGAATGGGTAGCTCTGAGGGATGAAGTAGTGAAGGCAGCAGAGGATCAAGTAGGTGAAAAGACAAGTGCTAGTAGAAATCCATGCGTAACAGAAGAAATATTGAATTTAATTGATGAAAGGAGAAAATATAAAAATGCAGTAAATGAAGCAGGCAAGAAGGAATACAAACGTCTCAAAAATGAGATCGATAGGAAGTGCAAAATGGCTAAACAGGTATGGATAGAGGACAAATGTAAGGATGTAGAGGCTTATCTCACTAGCGGTAAGATAGATACTGCCTACAGGAAAATTAAAGAGACCTTTGGAGAAAAGAGAACCACTTGTATGAATATCAAGAGCTCAGATGGAAACCCAGTTCTAAGCAAAGAAGGGAAAGCAGAAAGGTGGAAGGAGTATATAGAGGGTCTATACAAGGGCGATGTACTTGAAGACAATATTATGGAAATGGATGAGGATGTAGATGAAGATGAAATGGGAGATACGGTACTGCGTGAAGAGTTTGACACAGCACTGAAAGACCTGAGTCGAAACAAGGCCCCGGGAGTAGACAACATTCCATCAGAACTACTGACAGCCTTCGGAGAGCCAGTCCTGTCAAAACTCTACCATCTGGTGAGCAAGATGTATGAGACAGGTGAAATACCCTCAGACTTCAAGAAGGATATAATAATTCCAATCCCAAATAAGGAAGGTGTCGACAGATGTGAAAATTACCGAACTATCAGTTTAATAAGTCACAGCTGCAAAATACTAACGCGAGTTCTTTACAGACGAATGGAAAAACTGGTAGAAGCTGACCTCGGGGAAGATCAGTTTGGATTCCGTAGAAATGTTGGAACACGTGAGGCAATACTGACCCTACGACTTATCTCAGAAAATAGATTAAGGAAAGGCAAACCTACGTTTCTAACATTTGTAGACTTAGAGAAAGCTTTCGGCAATGTTGACTGGAATACTCTCTTTCAAATTCTAAAGATGGCAAGGGTAAAATACAGGGAGCGAAAGGCTATTTACAATTTGTACAGAAACCAGATGGAAGTTATAAGAGTCGATGAGCATAAAAGGGTAGCAGCGGTTGGGAGGGGAGTGAGACAGGGTTGTAGCCTGTCCACGATGTTATTCAATCTGTATATTGAGCAAGCAGTAAAGGAAACAAAAGAAAAATTCGGAGTAGGTATTAAAATCCACGGAGAAGAAATAAAAAAGTTGAGGTTCGCCGATGACATTGTAATTCTGTCACAGACAGCAAAGGACTTGGAAGAGCGGTTGAACGGAATGGACAGTGTCTTGAAAGGAGGGTATAAGATGAACATCAACAAAAGCAAAACAAGGATAATGGAATGTAGTCGAATTAAGTCGGATGATGCTGAGGTAATTAGATTAGGAAATGAATGGTAAAAGAGTTTTGCTATTTGGGGAGCAAATTAGCTGACGACGGTCGAAGTATAGAGGATATAAAATGAAGACTGGTAATGGCAAGGAAAGCGTTTCTGAAGAAGAGAAATTTGTTAACATTGAGTATAGATTTAAGTGTCAGGAAGTCGTTTCTGAAAGTATTTGTATGGAGTGTAGCCATGTATGGAAGTGAAACATGGACGATAAATAGTTTAGTCAAGAAGAGAATAGAAGCTTTTGAAATGTGGTTCTACAGAAGAATGCTGAAGATTAGATGGGTAGATCACACGACTAATGAGGAGGTATTGAACAGAATTGGGGAGAAGAAGCGTTTGTGGCACAACTTGACAAGAAGAAGGGACCGGTTGGTAGGACATGTTCTGAGGCATCAAGGGGTCACAAATTTAGCATTGGAGGGCAGCGTGAAGGGTAAAAATCGTAGAGGGAGACCAAGAGATGAATACACTAAACAGATTCAGAAGGATGTAGGTTGTACTAAGTACTGGGAGATGAAGAAGCTTGCAAAGGATAGAGTAGCATGGAGAGCTGCATCAAACCAGTCTCAGGACTGAAGACAACAACAACAACGTGTGTAAGCTTAGGGACTGATGACCTTGGCAGTTAAGTCCCATAAGATTTCACACACACTTGAACATTTTTTTGAAAATATACATCTCTGCATGCTTGATTATCACGCAATTTCGTAACATGTAACACTATCTGAAGATGTGACACTTCTTCTTCTTTCGCCGCGTCAGGTTTGACTGGACCAATGTTTTACCAAGCCCTCACACCTGATGCAACTGATCATGACATATTGAATCAACTCCTAACCTCGATTGTTATCTTAAGTTCAGAAACACATTGTAACCTAATTAATCAACACATTATTAATTATTACCACAGTCAAGACAACATATGTAACAGACGTACACCGAACACATAGAAGGTATAAAGGGAAAAATTGTCACATCATGTCTAAGTCAAATTTACTGTCACCTCAATTTCTTCCCTTACATACAGTTTTAGTTTTAACTTAAAATACATCCGCAACCTACTATATATCTTATTTGTTACCGTTATCCATGTCAGCAACAAATGTAAACAAAATTGTATTTATACATTTGTACCTTCTTACCTTTTATTTTCTGTTTTTTCATCCTTTCGTGAAATTCACGAGAAACATATTAGTAACAAAACTGAATTTGTATGCTATATATGTCAAATCACAAAATGTACAGTCTGCTATATAATAAAAGGCAACAAGTCTTCACTTGAGAACTAAATAAGTAAATAAACCACCCCTCATAAGAACACCTATTCTTCTTTTTTTTCATATCTTTCTACTGATTTGAGGGAGTCAACCACGAATTCCCCTCCAATGCCAATCTCTCCCTATCAGAGTAACACATGCAACTAACGTCAGTAATCTGTTAGGTATTTACCAATATCTGGCAATCCCCTTCCAATTTTTACCCCCTACAGCCCTCTCAAGTATTATGAAAGATATTATTTCATGTCTCTTCTGTTCGCTGATTCTGCAGTGAATACCCTCATTTCTTATCCTATTCGTCCACCTAATTTTTCCTATGGCACCACATTTCAAACGCTTCCATTCTCTTCCTTTCCAGTTTCCTCATATTCCATGACTAGCTTTCTTGCAGCTCTGTGCTTCAAAAGCACATTCTTAGAAATATCTTGTTCAAATTAAGGCCAGTGTTTGACACTAATATAATTCTTTTGGCCCTCATTGCCCGTGCTGGACTGCTTTTTGTGCTTCGTCCATCACAGGTCATGGATGATACTGTTTCTAAGGCAGCGGAATTCCTCAACTTCATCCACTTAGTTCTTATCAGTTTTGGTGTTATGTTTATTGCAAATCTCATTTCCTCCACTCCCCGTAATTTTCTTCTTCACTTTACTCATGTGTCCATTCGATTATTCATTGCGCTTAACATCTCTTTCAGTTCTTCAAAAATGGTTCAAATGGCTCTGAGCACTATGAGACTTGACTTCTGAGGTCATCAGTCCCCTAGAACTTAGAACTACTTAAACCTAACTAACCTAACGACATCACACACATCCATGCCGGAGGCAGGATGCGGCCGTAGCGGTCACGCGGTTCCAGACTGTAGTGCCTAGAACCGCACAGCCACTCCGGCCGGCCTTTCAGTTCTTCCTCACCATCAATGCGTGTAGTCATCAGTGAATTCTATCATTAGTATCCTTTCACCCTGAATTCTAATCCCACTTCTGAACCCTACTTTTGTTTCCGCAATTTCTTTTACGATGCATAGACTGAATGGTACGGCCAACAGTACATCGCTGTCACATCTCTGTATTAAACCCATTATAATCTGACAGTTATATTGGGGGGTTCCATTCATGTTCCTCTACTTAGCCCCAATGCTGTACTAATGTAATAGAGGATTTCTTCGTCTACTTATGAACAACTTGTTACATTTAATTACGTCCAATATCAGTCTCCAGTCTCTAAGCCAATCCCCAATCATCTGAAGCTCTTCCTACAGTTTGCTACAATATTCTAACGTTGTTACCCTCTTACAGGCAACCATGTCATCTGCAAGGAGGTTGATGGAGCTTCCAAAGCTATACGCTAAACCATTTATATATACAGCAAATGGAAAAGGTGCTACTACACATCTTTTGGGTACTCCTGAGTAGTAGGGTCACCGGGAACAATTTTGGTATCAAACTGATGTGAAAATTAATTAATTTGATCAATTAGTTACCCCCACAGCATCCCCATACCCACTCTGGATGATGTCATGTGTTTTCGTCAGCCTGGACGTCCGTCCCAGCCCCGTGGTCACAGCGCAGTTGTGTCCAGCGACAACCCACATTAGTAAGGCTCCCAACGCCCTCAGCAGCCTGCCGTTCTACGATGGAGGACAACTGCGATTGACATCAAAACATCTCATATAATCGAGCATCTATTAAAAAGGAGAATACAATCGCGATGAGAGCAAAATGTTCTCCTTCCACGAAAATAGGTGCGGTCCATTTCTTTTAGTTTATGAACAATATTGGTATAGTTTTTACGTTCGACTGCAGGATGCAATTCGCATCTCATTATTTTGTGACATCTAACGATCATAGACGATCAGAGACCTGTACATGTCCAACCTGCATACAATGAGGAAAAAAGCTTCCACTATTTTGCTGCGAAAATACCAATTGCCGCAGAATGTCCTCGATATTTCGAAACTGTCATAGGAGTAAAGGAAAAAGCGAGAATTTAAACTCAAGAGGAAAAACATCTTTGTTAAGCAATTTCTTCCAGCTTGATGGACAAATTACCCAAGCTGAGATCGTCTCTCACTTTCAGATATAGATGCATGTATGTATTAAAACATTTCAAACACGTGAAATAACAACAGAGAATACAAACCTTCACACCATTAATTCACATCTTGGAAAATGAAACACAATCATTTTACATTGACAACAACGTGCTATAATTCAAGAGGACGTTGCTGTTTTCTACCCTATGGCAAATCCCGTTTTACCAACGCGAAGCTATATCACATATGACTTTACGAAACAAATCGTGTGACCCTGTCTTATAATAGATCCTCCTATATGGTTGTAACGTGTCTCTCTCTCTCTTCCGTTACATCGAAACCAGTTACCGTCTAGGTGCTTACATTTGACATTTTTGAAGCACCTACCGACACCTCTGTAAAGTTTCTATCACATAACAGATTTTCGTGTCCTAGTTCTGTAAGTAATTTGATCATTACAGCCTGTTTCAGGCAATGGACACACAAGTCGGGGAAAAAAACACTATCATTTCTAGGTTCCACAACGGACTATAATAAAATTGGTGTCTACTTTACAATTAGAGATTATGAAGGACGTGTGATAACATATATATTCTTAAGTTTTCAATCGTAGTGATAATAATGAAGACAGTCATGATTCCACGAGATTGGATAGAGCCTCTTCCTGCTAGTTTTATGAGAGCAAAATAGATGTAGTCTCGCTAGAACTATCTGCACCAGTTATAGCATTCCTTGTAATAGAACGTCCTATAAGATTTTACCGCGTCTCTCTCTTCCAATACATTGAAACACAAATACCATCTGCATTTTGTCATCACGCATATTCCGTATATACATATCGCTCGACTGGAGCTGGACACCAGTGTTCGAAGTCGTTTGCACAGACCTGAACAGAGTTTTGTCCTATATATTGGAGGAAATCCACATTCAACAAACTATCAATCACACAAGAAGGTTCCTATATTGTTACTTCATAAGCAGTTTACTACACTTTTTTTCGGTTTAGCATAACCAAGCAGTGTTCACGTCCATACACTTAGATTCTTCCACCATAACTTCGACATCCATGTCAACTGCTGCTAAACAGACATTTTGATTCTTTGGTTCTCACAGACAGCTGACACCGCATGGTGTACACTATGCAGCTCCCACAACACACAGGTTGGTAGAAATAAAACACAGAAACGATGTTTCTCGTTGACAAAAATGTGGAAGACATCGAAGTATATGGAAACTGGAAGAGTTTGTGGTATTGAAGATCGTTTCCAGCAGTTATCCGAAGGTGATGACCTATACAGTTAATCTCATCTTCCACAGCGACTGGGTAGCGGATGCCTGGGTGTTCTGTTTCGAACAACACTGTTTCCTCTTTTGCAGTCATGTACATGATTACTCTTCCAGTGTTGACCATCGCCGGAAGGTGGTGTCCACAACACCTGGGAGGTACTACAAACAAAAAGAGGTACTGTTATCTCACTGGCCAAAAAATAAAATAAAAAAGGAAATAAAAACATATGGAGAGTTTCTCAGCATTTGGAAGTAGGATGAGTTTGCAGCATTGAGGAACGCTTGCAAACAATTTTTTGAAGGTGATGACCTCTACATTTAATTCAATGCTCCACAGTGACAAGTAGGAGATATCAGTGTTCCGCCAAGGCTGCCTAGAGCTCAGCCAATCAATCATTATTTGGTAATCAACAGCGTACCAGTGGGCGGATATGATGGGAAAGACACCATTGATACGGGACGCTGAACTGTAATACACACTGCAGTTGATGGCATAAAATCGGTAAAAATCGAGAAAAACCTCGTATGATTACGACAAATTTATGGTAAATGCGTAAAATGGAGGGAAATGCGAAGAAATATGTAAAATTCCGTAAACAAACTTTCAAAATTACTCAGATTCACTGAGAATACATAAAATTAGAGAAAAAGTACCACGAAATGCAGTGATTTGAGATGGATAGGGGGTGGGGGACGGGGGGGGGGGGGTACACGGTCACTCAAGACCGAAAAAGTCTAACGAATTATGCTCTGGCTGCATTCACTTTCAACCCTCCCTCTCCCCTTGTCAACTACATGGGTTTTAGTAGCACATACTCCAACAAAGGCGACAGAGGCGCCATATTAAAGCAGGCAAAACATGTGCATCCCAATCCATGATTGTGTTCTCAAGCATGCAGTCGAATATAGATATTTCCGAATAACAGGTTTCTCTCAAACAGTCTTATTCCTTAAGTGTTAAGGAGAAGGATCATTGCATTTATCAGACTTAAGCCGTGCTCCGTAGGAGAGTGGACCGTTGTCACAGATATCATTTTTAACAATTTGAGGGGCGGGGGGGGGGGGGGGGGGGTGGGGGGTGTACTCGAGAGATGTGGTGTTAGGACGAAATTGCGATATCATCCTAAAAGTGAGCAAAACCACCTAACACGAGACCAGAACTTCTTTGTGCAAGAGGAATGCTACCGGAGCTGTGGTGATACTGCTGTAAAAAGCAATAACACTGTTACATATCCTTTGTCTACTGGTCGTGATGCAACTTCTTCGTATGCATTTTCCTGTAGCAGTATGTGTGTGATACCTCAACGTATCGCTGTTTTCCTAGTGAGACGGCCTAATCCGTCAAAACCGATACTACTACTTCTAACTATATGAATGACTGACATGGGAAGTGTGACTGAGGGTACGTACGTTTTCGACTTAGAAAGTCGTGTAAAATACGTTAATTTCGTAATAGACAGGACAACAGTCTCCATACATCGTTCTAGTGGGCTTATAAGCAGATCGAGCGGTGGATATACAACGACGATGCCTTCCTTGGACACCAGAATAGTGTATAATTTTTATCATTTTAAAATTTGTCACTGTAGTGATTGAGACAGGAAACTTGCGTTGTGGTTATAGTCTGATGTTGGGCGAACATACGTATAGTGCATTAATTAACAGCGTTGCACTCTGCAACGGTTGATACTTCAGAAACTGTATGGCTTTTACAATATAGCATTTCTAGGTGCAGAATCGTGTGATCATCGGAGTGTGTGTTTATGCTCTACACTCATTTCTCTCATGCTCGTATCTGCCTGGTACTGACTCCTTGAGAATTGGCTGCATACTTGATTTATGTGAAATATTTCAAACTCCATCAGTCTGGAGCACCACACGTTTCTTCTTACCATCTGTTTTAACAAGCAACACTCTGATGTCCACTATGAACTGATAACAAGTGCTACCCTCCTCGACATGCACGCATCTCGGAAGATCTTGTGCATTTGGATGGGTGCCATGGGTAAGACTGGTGTTGCAGCAATACTGTGACCCCCATCCACACAGGGAACAATGGCCAGTCGTAATCGTAAATTTTGCACAATGATCGATGCGCGGGAAATATGTAGATAACTTAATTGCGTCGGTATAGGACGCTGTATTGTATAATTTGAAATATATGGTCGAATGGATGTACTGCACAGTCATGTAGCTGCAATCGTAATCTATTATATGGTACTTTCAAACAAGTGGAGGGGTGATTTAGCGATGAAGCAGAAATTGCGGAGCATTCTCCCTTGTCATTGTCTGGAATTGAAATTACGGAACAACTGGTAAAACTGCTAAAATTGATCTCACTATCAACTACAGTGTGTATTACAGTACATCGTCCCATGCCAGTGATATCTTTCCCATTCCGTCCATTCACTGGTACGCTGTTGATTACCACATAATGATTGAATGACACACTTGGCTGAGCTCTAGTCAGACTGATATCTCCTACTTCACTGTGGAGCATGGGATTAAATGTAGAGGTCATCACCTTCAGACAATTGTTTGCAAGTGTTCCTCAATGCTGCAAACTCATCCTATTTCCAAATTCTGCGAAACCCTCCATATGTTTTTATTCCGTTTTTATTTTACTTTTTTTGGCCAGTGAGATAACAGTACCTCTTTTTATTTGTAGTACCTCCCACGTGTTGTGGACAGCACCTTCCGGCGATGGTCAACACTGGGACAGTAATCATGTACATGACTGCAAAATGAGGAAACAGTACTCTTAGAAACGGAACACCCAGACATCCGCTACCCTGTCGCTGTGGAAGATGAGATTAACTGTACAGGTCATCATCTTCGGATAGCTGCTGGAAACGATCTGCAACACCGCAAACTCTTCCAGTTTCCATATGCTGCGATGTCTTCCACGTTTTTGTCAATGAGGAACATCGTTTCTGTGTTTTATTTCTACCAACCTGTGTGATGTGGGAGCTGCATAGTTTACAACATGCCACGTTCAGCTTTCTGTGAGCACCAAAGATCGAAACGTGTTAATGTCAGTTTAGTAGCAGCTGGCATGGACCTCGAAGTCATGGTAGAACAATAAAGTATGTGGCGGTGTACAATGCTTGGATGTGTTACAAACAAAAGAACAATGTATTAAACTGCTTATTAAGGAACAATACAGCGACCCTCCCGTGCGATTGATAGTCTGTCAGATATGGTCTTTCTCCAGTACAGACGACAAAACTTTGTGCAGACCTATGAAAATGAACACTTGGTGTCCAGCTCCAGTGGAGCAATGCGGGTATATGGAATATGCTCGACGACAACATGCAGACGGTATTTGTTTTTTGATATATCACGACATAGGGACGTGGTAAAATCTTATGGGAGATTCTGTTACAACAGTGCTATAACTGGTTAAAGTTTTGAAGCAGATTTCTCTCGAAGTTACACCGAGTTTGCTCATAAAATTCACAGGAATAGTCTTTATCTATTCTCGTGGAATCATGACCGTTTTCATTAGCATCATCACGATTGCATATTTAAAAAAGTAGATGTTATCGCACGTCCTGTCTTATTTCATACTTCATAATCTCTAATTATATAGTAGGCACCACTTTTGTTATAGCCCGTTGTGGAACCTAGAAATGATAGCGTTTTTTTCCCGACATGTGTGTAGATTGCCTGAAACAGGCTGTGATGATCAAATTACTTATAAAACTAGAACACTAGGATCTGCTGTTATATGATAGAAACTTTACAGACATGTCGGTAGGTGCCTCAAAAATGTCAAATGTAAGTACGCAGACGGTAACTGGTTTCGATGTAACGGAAAAGAGAGAGACACGGTAAAATCATATAGGAGGTTCTATTATAAGACAGGTTCTCAGGATTTGTCTCGTAAAGGCATGTGTGATATAGCTTCGCATTGGTAAAACAGGTCTTGCCATGTAGTACAAAATAACAACGTCCTCCTGAATTATAGCATGTTGTTATCAATGCAGAATGATTGTGTTTCATTTTCCGAGATGTGAGCTAATGGCGTGAAGGTTTGTATTCTCTATTGTTATTTCACGTTTCTGAAATTTTTTAATACATACATGCATGATAGTTTATTTACAAACACTGATCTGTAAGTGAGAGACGCTCTCAGCTTGGGTAATTTGTCCATCAAGCTGAAAGAAATAGCTTAACAAAGATGTTTTTCTTTGGAGTATAAATTCTCGCTTTTTCTTTACTACAATGACACTTTCAAAATGACGAGGACATTCTGTGGTGATCAGTAATTTTAGCAGCAAGGTAGTGGATTTTTTTCACCTTTTTTGTACTTAGGTTGCACGTGTACAGGCTTGTGATCATTTGTGATCGGTGGCAGTGCACTTCGTCGGATGTCAGAAAATAATGAGATGCGAATTTTTCCTGCAGTCGAACGTGAGAACTATACCGATTTCCTCATAAACTAAAAGGAAATGGACTGCACCTATCTCCGTGGAAGAAGGACATTTATTATCATCGCAATTGTGTTCTCCTTTTTAATAGATACTCGGTTATAGGAGTTGCATTGACGTCAAATCCAGTTGTTTCTACCACAGAATGGCAGGCTGCAGGGGGCCTGTCTACTGTGGTTGCTCGCCGGAACAGCTGCGCTCTGACCAGGGGGCAGTCCTGCTAAATCTCCCTTTTGTGTTAGTAAAGGGCCGTCACCTGAAGACAGGCCAGGTGCTGCGAGCAACCATGGAGGTCGGCGGAAGACCTGATGAGGCCAACAATCGCGGCAGGGTGGGAGAGGGCCACAGAAAAATCACGAGGCGTTTTGCGGAGCAGCTGGCTGTTTGGAAAAACAGTCTGGAGCAATCTCTGGAATTTATCTGATGTTCCAGAGGGGTTCAGTCTTTCAGAGAAATATATTTAACAGATTGCAAGAAAGAATTGTGTTGACATTAAAGAAAAGAGGTCTCCACTGCAGAACGGCAACCCTACTGGAGGCATTGGGAGCGTACCGAATCTGTGTGAGATCATCAACACATCTGTGCACTTGACCATGGGGTTGCCGTGTAAGGGTGGGGCTGTGTCACGATATTTTAGAAGAATAAGTTGCACTTGGGACGACCATCGTCTTATCTCCTATCCTATTGTTTAGTTGACTATACATGCTGGCAAAGGACAGTTGCCTCAAGGTGGTCAGAGACCGCAACCAACTTCTGCCACCGTGGAAGGATGGTAGACCATGAAGCAAGCGCAGTGAATAATACCCTGTTTGAAAAAGTGATCTGGAACGTTCTCTGGATTTTCGTTGTTGTTCCAGAGGTATGTACTCTTTCATAGAAACACGCATAACAGTTGCACGAAAATTTCTCTTCTTACCTTTTATCTATCTATGACTGATTTCCACAGACTGGAGACCGTACATGATTGCAGCCAGAAGGAACTCTATGTGGGCCACCAACAGCAAGGCAGAATAAGCCACTAACCCCAACCCATCAGGAGAGGGAATGATGGAGGGAGGCAGCGATGAGGGGAAGAAGGAGGTAAGACTACCTCCAAGTTGTTTAGTTCACGAGCGCCCATTGAGAAGAACGCACGTTCTGCTACCGTCTCCCTCTGCAGTCTTTTTGGACGAGTATTTTCTCCAGTACATATGTTGAATTATGACCCATTCATTACGAGTGCTGTTTTTTACGTCATTTTCGAAGTGTCACTAGAGTAGCGATGCATTTTTTCCATCAGTTGTGATAGAGTGTTGGCTTCCATTAGCTGGGATGCATGGTGATTGCGGAGCAGGCAATGCTTACCGGTAATACACTTATTAAACTCCTTTCTGTCCAACACCACAATCTCATCAGCTGAGAATATTTCCCACCAAAAACGAAAAATAAGTAAATAAATAAAGGTTGTACCTGACACCACAACCTTTTTCCCACCAGCTTGTGGGTGAACGGTAGAGTTTGAGAGCGCCTGCACTAGTTTCGAGTGGTATTGTGAAACTTTTTCCCAGCAGAATAACACCAGTTATAGTGCATCGTAAATTATTGAATTATTGATTGTATGCACTCCTTGTATAGCACTATGCATATAGTTCTGTAATTAGCTCCGACCTGTATGATTAATTACGTAATAAGGACCGATCTTTACTTCAGTTTCCCAACCAAAACTAATAAAGTACACTAACATAGCCTTCCTCTCCTGCATCTCGGCAGTTTCCTTGTGTTGGGGGCTCCACTTGGGCTTTCCATCCAGAAGGACTGCCCGGAAAAAGCATCGCCACTTTTAATTTCCCCCCAATTCCCGGGTGGGGGCGAGGGTTGGGGCGGGAGGGGGGGGGGGGAAGGTTAGCACCACCATGGGACAAAGAAGTTCCCACAAAAATTCAAAATTCCGTCGAAAATTCTAAATTCCCGGCAAAATTCGAAATTCCCGCCAAGAGGGTAGGTGGGAGATGGGGAGGGGGTGGTTCAGGAGTGAGGCAGGGGGCTGGAAAACACGTCCCGGCTGACGAAAACACATGACATCATCCCGAGGGGGGGGCGTGGTTGAAGGGGGATTAATTTATCAGTTTAATTAATTTGCATATCAATTTGATATCAATTTGGCATGAAAATTACGCTCAGAGCCCCAGTACCCTACTGCTCTCCTGATTTTATCTTTTAATGTGTTTCTTTATTCGTTAAGACCGTTAACAGAGGCTTGTTGAGTTCTATCTGCAAGGAAATCCCGATTACAGTGACAAGTCTGCTCGAATAAGCTCGTTGTTTCCCCTCAAAACAACAGTAAGGAACTGAATAAAAGCCTTTCTATAGTCAAGGCATGCATCAAACTGAGTGTCCCCATGTAAAGTCAAGTCAGTCAGAAAAGTTACAGCAGAGGGGGCTGTGAAGAAGACATCAGCCAACAGCACACTAACGGATCCCTCTCTGGATGAGAATGCAATAGCAGCGGCGTCTAGGCAAAGTTTCCTTCCTCACAGTCCTAGCGACCCTCTATGATGTTACCCTCTCCACCGGCTTCTACCCTGACTGGATCCTTATGTTCCCCAAAACTAGATAAACCTCCTTCTGACACATTCTCCTATCGCCCTATCAGTCTCTTGCCGGTCTTCAGCAATGTCTTTGAGCCCACCCTTACCCGCCACATTCACTATCACCTCCACCAGAACCGCCTCCTTCCCCTGACCCAATGTGGCTTCCTACCTTCCTTCTCCACCTATGATCTCCTCCACCTGGAATACCTCCTTTCCACTCACCTCAATTCCCATCGTGCCGCCATCTTCGTATCCCTTGACCTTGAACACGCATATGACCATGTATGGCATCTCAGCCTCCTTTTCAAACTCCAGACCCAAGACCTCCCCATCAACTATCTTCGCCTGATTGCCTCCTTCCTCACCACCCCTCCTTTGTTACGTCCACAGCTTCAACTCTTACACCCACCCCTCCACAGGCGTGCCCCAAGGGTCTGTCCTTTCCCCTATCCTCTACCTTTTATACGCAGTGGACATGCTGCAGCCCCCACCGCCCATCCATCTCCTACAATATGCCAGTGATACCGCCTTCCTTGCTCTCGCCCCCTCCCTACAACGTTCCAAACACCTCCTCCAGTCCCACCTCTGCCAGTTCACCACATGATGCAACCAATGGTTCCTTAAGATCAATCCCTCCAAGACCCAGGCAATCATCGTGGGCTGCACCACCCCCTCCTGGATTTCTACCTCATCATCTATGGCCGCCCCATTGCCCTCACTCCCACCTTCAAGTATCTTGGCATCACCCTCAACCGCCACCTTTCCTGGATCCCTCATCTCCACACACTCCAAGCTGAGGCACGTAACCGTCTCCCTCTGCAAGCTCCTCTCAGGTCGCACATGGGGATATGACTCATCCACTATCCTACATACCTATAAGTCCCTCATCCACCCAGTCCAGTGTTATTCCCACCCCACCTGGATCTCCAACCCCCTCCCACCTACTGCAAATCCCTCCAAATCCTTGAGCAACATGCACTTCACCACGCTTATTGCATCTGCCTCCTGTCCCCTACGTGAATCCTCTATCATTTGATCCCCTTCCCCCATCTCCTCCTGTTCCTTGAACAAATAAGAATCCTATACACCTCCCCATCATTTGGTTTCCCCCATCCTCTCGCACCCCAGCCTGCTGCTGCACCTGTACCACAGTGTCCCACCTAGTCTCCATCTTCACAAGCTCCATACACTTGCCCAAGGTAACTTCCAACAACTCCCCCTCCTGGATAATGTCCTCGCGCCCTCCATCTAACCCTCTTACCAGATCTAGTCCCACCTTCTACCCTACCTCCCCTCTCTCAGGGCTCCTTCTCTCCATCCCTCTTCCCCCTTCCCTTGTTCCTCCTTTTCCCCTGCCACCCCTCTTCTTTCTTCTTCCCCCCCCCCCCCCGGAAGTGTAGTCCCATAGTGCTCAGAGCCATTTGAACCATTTGAAACCCCCCCCCCCCCCAGGCTTCTGGCACCTTTCCTTATCCTCTCCCCCACCCCCGTCCTCCCCCCTCCAGGCTTCCCCTACTGTCTCTCTCGCCCTCATCTCTTTCCTCCCCTACCCTTCATCTGGTGGTAGGTCTCCCACATCAGTGAAGTGATTTTTAACGTTTATCGTTTTTGTTGTGGTGTCAGCATTTTTTCTGTGATGTGTGTAGTGCTTCGTTTCATCACCACCAACAGTGCCGCCAGTATATCCCATTGTGTTTCCGCAGTGGTGTTTCTTTGTTTTCTCTTCCACCTAAAGTGATCGCTCTCCACATGTGTGTGTGTCTCTCATCTACGTTTCTGTACTCTGTCTTTTTATAATGATCTGTTTTTATTCTCATTTTCTCACCAATTTTTACCATTCTCTGTTCTGTGTTCTTTTCCTCATGTGCTTATGTTTCTGTACCTCTCTTGGCTGAAGAGTGGTGTATTGTGCCGCTGCCAGCCTGCCCCAATTTGGGGAGTGAAATTACAATAGAGAAAAAAAACTCTAGGCGAAGAGAACATAAGCGCCACTCCTGACTGGCCATGGCCCAGTTCTACAGAAGCGTCAAGACCAGCGACATGGAATGAAGCATCCACTGTGTTACTTCACTTCTATTGGAATCATTATATTGAAGGACACTATATTTGCATGCCGCCCTTTTCTTGCAACACGTTTACGCACTTCTCAAAGCTGAGTATTGTCATTTATCTTATTGTAATAAAAAATCATTGACACAATTTGCTTGAATTGTTGTCTAGTGATCCGAGAAAGCAGGTTTCCTAGGCATCCCACATTTGACAAGTAGGCAGGATACAACATTGGCGACAGGTATTAAGAAGAACCCGGAGCCGACAGCCACCACAGATCCGCTGTTTTGTTTTCGTGGGTTCTTGTGTTTTGCTGGCGCCTTAACTCTACTTTGTCTTTTCGTTGCAGGGGTGTGTTTACTTGGTTTAACAGTATCTTGTAGTGTTTTTCCTAATCAGTGTTTTCACGTTGGTGTTGCAGAACTTTTCTTTGCTTGTGTGCTTATTTTTCTTGCTTGAATTGTCTGTCTATCCCAATGAGCAACCCACCTCACCCACCCGCTACACAGGCGTCTGAGCTGCAAGCGATATATGCAACACAACTAATGCAGGTATTTCAGTTTCAGACCCAACAAATATCAACACTGCTAAACACAGTACAACAGCTCCTGACAACTAAAGGCACCACTACAGAACAACTAGTACTACCTGCAGCTCCAGGTGCTGTTCCGCCTTTTCGCCAGTTTCATGAACAACACGAGGAAGGGCTCGAATGGTTACAACAGTTTAAATCCCACGTAATTTCTCCCAACGTACCAGGTACTGTGAGACTCCTTTTTTTGTCAACAATAGGAAGTGCAATGTTTCGTCTCATACAGAAATGGTTCCCTAACGCCACTTCAAGTGAATTTTCATATGATCAGGTTGTAGATTCGCTAATTAACTATTATGATGAACAAGTGAATGTGGTAGCAGCTAGGTACCAATTCTTTAATTGCAAGAAACGGTCAGAGTAAACTTATTGTGAGTTGGTAACAGATCTGCTGGGTATGACGAGATGACGAGGAAATGCAAATTCAAACGTGCTTGTGGTGCTTTCTATCCAAATGTTATGCTGCATTATACAATCATATAAAATGTAACTGTTGTCAAACTTAGAGAACAGATTTTGAAACAGTCAGATCCATCATTTCAGCACATAGTGCAAATACTAGATCTGTACGATTCAGGTGCCATGTCGACTGATAAATTTGAGCAGTCACAAATTTGTCAGGTAGAGTCGCCCCTTGTTCGCGACTGGCCCTTTAGGTAGCAACAGCTCATGCATGCCAGCCGTGTCAGCGGTTATCCATGCCATGTAAACAGCTCTTCAACCAGGTGGCTACACAGGCGAACAGAATTTAGTCATGCCCTCAGTGCTATTCACGGCTCAAACGCCACGACTCACCATCTAGACAAGCACAGTGCTATACTTGTGGCAGTAAAGGTCATGTACAATCCGTTTGTTTGCAACGGAACAAACATTAGAATCCTGCTCGCTCACAAAAGTCTGAACACAAGGCCCATGTCCTCAAGTCAGTGTATTCCAAGCCTACTGCAGGCATTAGTAGAACTAGCAAGCGAACAGTTTCTTCAGTGCTACGCTTGTTAGTGAAGAACGTGAGTAATTTCAGTTGGACATGGGTGCCTCTGTTACACTGCTGAATCGTAACACATGTGAACTTCAGGCTCTACTGCGCAGCTGACGGCTCGGCTTATATTGGACAAGACAGTCCCATTCTCGGACCAAGTACTTTTCCTGCTGTGTATCGCTCACATAAGCGAACGATGAGTTTCACTGTGCTACAATGTGTTTTTAAAACATTTGGCCGTCATTCATTTGATCTGTTTAGCTTTAAAATTCAGGACAATTGTTGTCGGTGACTGCATCCGATGCGAAACACACTGTAGCTAGATGAAAGAATTTCCGGAACTTTTTTCTGAAGATTTAGGCAAGGCTGACTATTTTGTAGCACATATTACAACGAAAGACAATGCTCAGCCGAAATTTTGCCGGGCCAGAACTGTTCCCACTGCATTACAGGACAAAGTCGCTGCTGAACTTAAAGAATGCAAGTTAGCGGAGTTATTGCGCCCATACCAACTAGCCAGTGGATAAGTCCACTGGTTTGGCTCCCCAAACCTTCAGGCCACATTTGCCTCTGTGTTGACTTTGACTTTCACAAACTGTGATTGATACTTCTCCATTGCCACGCCCAGAGGATCTCATCGACACATTAGGAGCTGGTCGTTACTTTTCAAAAATTCATTTGCGCGACGCATACTTCAAATACCACTAGATGAAGAACCTCAGAAAGTGTGTGTTGTGAACAATCATTTAGGCTTATTTAAGTATCTGCGTTTGCCTTCGTAATTTTCCACTGGTATTTGGAACAGCTGACTGCTCAAGTACCTATTTGGAAGATATGATCGTAGCAGGCCGTACACCTGAAGAACACATTGCAAATTTGCGTGGCTCGTTTCGTGTGTTATATGATGCAGGACTAAATGGTTCTTTGTGTATTGTGTTGTATTGTGCCACAACCAGCCTGCCCCAATTTGGGGAGTGAAATTACAATAAAGAAAAAAAAACTCTAGGCAAAGAGAACATAAGCGCCACTGCTGACTGGCCATGGCCCAGTTCTACAGAAGCGTCAAGAGTTGCAGTATCTTGGTCATGTCATAAACAGTCAAGATGTACATCCTCTTCAGTCACACTTGTTAGCCATACGTGATCTGCCAGTCCATCGCAATGTCACAGAATTGCAGTCAGGAGAAGTGAACTATTAAATTAGATTCATACCTAATGCTGATCAGACGGGTTCAATTGTATCACCTGCGTCTCAAGAACGCCCCTCTGTTTGGACAGATGAGTGCTAAGAAGCTTTTCAAAAACTTATAGATGCATTGCTCAGTAATCGATGCTTGGTTCACTTTGATCAAGAAAAACCAGTGGCGTTGCGAGTTGACATTCCCTCTTAGGAATCGGAGCAGTGCTTTCGCACAGATTAGGTGAAAAACACAGGCCTATTGCTTTCGCATCAGAAGTGTTGACCAAGGCTCAGTGTAACTATTCACAAACAAAGAAAGAGGCATTGGCTGTTGTGTATGGAGTCACCAAATTCCACCACTATTTGTATGGCAGAAAATTCTACTTAGTAATGGATCACAATCCATTGCAGTCCTTGTTTCATACGACGAAGCCGGTTCCTGTACGGACTGCCCAAAAATTGCAAAGAAGGGATTTGTTGTTATCTCAATACCAGTACTCGATTTTGTATCGTCCGACATCTCATCATGATAATTCGGACACACTTTCACGTCTTCCGATTGGCCCTGATACAGACTCTGACGATTCTGCTGCATCTTGTTGTCACATCGATGCTCAGGATTCTGAATTGCTTCAACCCTTTCCTCTGAACTATAGGAAAATTGCACAGGCCATGGAAGCTGATACAAATTTAAACATTTTGCTGAAATACATTCGCATATCTTGGCCTCGCTCATTGCATAGCATAACGAACTCTTTAGTGCGCCAGTACTTTGCACGTCGGCATAGCCTCGCTATACAGTGGATAGTCACATACGCTGATCCCTAAAGCTTTGAAAATAGAAGTGTTGCAGTTACTTCACCAATGAAACTGGGGGATTGTTCGTAGAAAACAGTTAGCGCATCTAAACTGTACTTGGCAGGGTATGGACGCCCAAATAGAACAGATGACGTCGCAGTGTTACGCCCGTGCGGAAAATCAGTGCGCTCCGCCACAAAAATTCACTGCCTGGCCTAATTCACAATCGCCATGGCAACGTGTGCACACAGACTTTGGAGGACCTTTTTGGAACACTTGTTGGTTGATTGTGGTCGACTCTTATAGCAAGTTTCCTTTTGCTTTGCCAATGAACTCGACAACGTACCGTAGCACAATTGAAGCGCTCTCCCGTATTTTTTGCCTACAAGGTTTACCTGAAGTCTTAGTGTCGGACAACGGCCCTCAGTTAATGTAAAATTATTTTGAAACATTCTGTGAACACAATGGCATACAGCGTCCAACTAGTGCACCATCCACAGTGAAACGGCGAAGCGGGACGTTTTGCCAGAACCTTGAAGCAGGAGATGGCCAAGCTTCGCACCGCACACACTGGGGATCAAGTATTGCAACTGTTTCTCGCCTCGTATCGTTCGCATCCACGAGAAGGACCATCGCCGGTGGAATTGCTTCACGACCGCCGCCAATCGACACTGCTCCACCTGCTACACCTTCCTCAGCATCCGGCGGCGAAGACAGGCAGCAAGTATCTCTTCGCCCCGCATGATATTGTGTTTTACAGTATTTTTAGTGGCAGCGATGGTGGCTGCGAGACGAGGTCCTTCGTCGTCTTGGCGCTTGCATGTATCTCATTTCAGGCCCAAACGGATTGCAGCGCCGACATCAAAATCAAATTCGCCACTGTCACGTGCACGGTGATCCTTCAGTAACTCCCCCATATTCACGGATCTCGAGGACAGCGTGGCCACAGCAGCCACCAGAGGGTGTCATCATGAAACCACGGGACGACTCCATGGAGACGGAGCCTTCGCCTCCTCCGCCTCCCCTCGTCCTACCGATGGAGTTGGACCCACCCACGCCGCAGCAGCCGACGCCTTCTACATCTTGCTATGGGCCTCAGGAGGTGGACGCACATTCTTCAGGTCGTCTTCTCTTGGACGTTTGCACCAGAGCGAAGGCCGGATGGCGGGGTACGACTGGAAGCCTGACGTCCCCTGCAGCCACAGCTTCCAGTCCCGTCCACGCCTGCCTCCCCCGCCGTTGTCTAGCTCCCTATACGACGACCGTCCGTCGATTTGAGGGGGGTAGGAGGGGGGGGTAGAGAAGGAATGTTCCGGCTTCCTGGGTATAGTCAAGCGCCGACATGCCAGTCGGAATCATTACAGCAGAGTGAGCTGTGAAAAAGACGTCAGCCAATAGCGCGCTGACCGACTCTTCTCTATGACGACAACACGACAGCAGCGGCCTCTAGGTGAAGAGAACGTAAGCGCCGCTCCCGACTGGCCGCGGCCAGGTATACAGAAGCGTCAAGACCAGCGACCAGGACAGAAGCACCCACTGTATTCACTTCTATTGGAATCATTATATTAAAGGACATTGATTATATTTGAATGTCACTCTTTGCTTGCGACATGTCTATGTACTTCTCAAAGTTAAGTATTGTCATTCATCTTGTTGTAATATAAACTCATGAAAACTATTTGCTTGAATTGTTGTCTAGCGATCCGAGAAAGCAGGTTTCCTAGGCACCCCATATTTGACGAGTAGGCAGGATACAACACTAGCACATCTGGCAGCGATATTGCGGAGATTGGGGCCACAGTTGCATCCGGGCGTCACCATACTGGAGAGAGTATATAGGACACCGACCCGAGTACAGCAGTAACCATCAGGAACCACGTGAAGGTGAGAACAAGTCTGTTTGCCGGAATATCGTCACACCCACGAATTCTACGAATATATAAGAAACTATCAGCCTGGATTGCGGTAATGAAACCAACCTTTACTTGTGTTTCAGCCCAAATAATTGAGCCTTCTTCAGAAGATATACCTGAATCTGTAATTTGTCTAAGAGAGCATGGTCTAGAAATAAAACTAAAACAGCCAAAATAGAAAGTTTCACATGAGCTCCCGAGGCCCACCGCACGGCGTCCATGGAGACGAGGCGCACGCCAGAGTTTAAGTCTTGGTGTTGACTTAGTACTCATCTACCGCGTTTTTAAAATGTGGCTACGCCTATTCAGGCTGTTCTGACATCACCTTCAGTCACATCCCAGATGTGTTCGATATGGTCCATATCTGGTGAGCTGAGGGCCATAACGTCGATTGGAAGTCGTCACCGTGTTCTGGGGAGGGGGGCGATGAGCTCTGACATCTCGTTCAATTACGTCCCAGATGCGTTCGATCGGCTTCAGATCTGGCAAATTAGGGGGCCAGCACATAAACTGGATCTCGCCACTGTGTTCCTCGAACCACTCCTGGCCTTGTGACATGGCGCATTATCCTACCGAAAAATGTCACTGTCACGGGAAACATGATCGTCACGAAAGAGTGTATGTGGTCTAGTGTACGACGCTCCGTGGTCGTCATGGTGCCTCCCCTGAATTTACGGAAACTAGGTGACTTTTGTGTGAAATATGGTGCCAACTGTGCAAACTCCCTCCAGCGATCTACCTAGGCCTCATTGCTACCATGCCACGTTGTGTCGCCACTACTATTCTTTCAAATGGTTCAAATGGCTGTAAGCACGTATAAGAATAATGGAGAATCCGTTTCCCACAGCTTGCAGTAGAGCTGCTGCATCGTGCATGATGTTTAAATTTATTGCTTCTATGCTACTAACTTTGTTCGCAAAAAATTTCGCAGACAGTCTCCTGACTATACCTACTAAAATATATCATAGTGTGACACATAGGTAAGGAGATATGACGTCAAATACTGAGGTGCCTAAGGAACTGGCAATCATTCATGACGTTCTGATTTGTTATTTCTCTACTACTAACTCCATTCACAACAATTTCGCAGACAGTAGCCACAATTACCGCTAGATGCACCTGAAAAATTATACCATTATAGACACATAGATCAGTAAATACAACTTCATAAACATTATGCTGCGTGAAAATGAAAGCGCATGGCGAAATCCTCTAGATATATAGGTGAAATATGAGTACAAATACGTGTGAAATACGTTAAATGTAAATGAAATGTATTTATTACATACGTTGGCAAATCCATCATCCTAGCTCTGGAACGATTTCAGTAAAATTTGCTACACATATTAGTTACGATCTGGAAAAAAATACTGTAGGTGTAACAAGCTTCTCTTGGGGTGTGAGTGGTAATGTGGAGAGAAGAGGGAGGGAAGGAGGTGATAGGCAGGGAGAGAGGGGAAGGAAATGTTGGTCACTGATAGTGGGGAGTAGGGTATGGACAGAGAGAGAGGGAGGGGAAGATGGACAAAGAGAGGGGAAGGAGGAAATGGATAGAGAGAAGGGGAAGTTGTATGGAGAGAGGAGGAAGAAGAAGACGGACAGAGAGAAGAGGGGCAGGGGATCGACAGAGAGGGGGGGTTGAGGAGGTGGACAGAGAGAGGTGTTGGAGGGGGGCGTACAGAGAGGGAGAGAAGAAGGAGATGCACAGAGACACAGGGAAGGTGGAGAGGGACTAACAGAAGATTGGAATAAATACTTACCCGGATACTTTTTTTATATAAATAACTGTATAACCGCGGATAACAAAGCGGAGCGCAGCTAGTGCGAATATAAGACAGCAGGTTGAGAGCGGCGCCTCTTCTCAAGTGTTGTATGAAGTGTTTAGTCCATCGTAATACCGCTACACCTACAGTGATACTGCCCTGTTTTTGTGTGGTTTTTATTAGTGTTGTACGTCAATGTGCAACTAATGACGATTCTTACTGTCTTACGTTTACATCTTTGTATGTGGAGAGGACAGAAACTTTTGTGCGGATGCTATGCTATGATAATTGTTTGCTTACACTAGTGTAATGTATAATTCACACCAGTATAACGTTTGTTGCATGCCGCAATCACAATATTGCAACTTAAATGGGCAATAAGTTTTTATCGGTCCACAAGCCAGAAATATGTTACTAGGTCATAAAGCGTCTGCTCATGGCTCCATGTAGGCTACGATTTGTGAAGTACACTTTCTAGGACAGCAGTGAACGGACCATTTATAAAGTCTTAGATGTTGCGCACGGATAGGACGGAGTTTACCGTTCGATGTAGAAACTTGTTACTAAACGTTGCGTACGTCAGCGAGAGATTGTAAAGCGAACGGGTGCCTGCCTCGGGGCGATTTGCATCAGAAAGGCCGAACGGCCAGACAGCCATTCTCTGTACGTCGCACTACATATGCTTCTCATCTTTACTGCAAGATAACGCTCTTGCATGACTATAGGTAATGTTCCAGTTTGAAACTCAATGAATATGTGTGATGCTTTCAGCACTACTTCCGAAAACTTTATCAGTACCGTATACTCCTCACTAGAAAACACCTTACTCGATCAATAATCTTGTAGTTCTTAACTAATTCTTTGTTGCGCTGCTATTCATGTCATAAACGACGCCAAGTGCTTCATTTCTTAAATCTTTTTTAGCGAAAAATCGACACTATGTAGTGAAGTGTCAGCAAATTACTTGGGATTGTGGGGTGAGAAAATTACATCTCAAATTAAATTGAGGATTATGCCACGTATCAATTTCTTTGTTGCGCAATGTGTTCATGTAACATGAAACACTGTGGCAAATAAAATAAATGTCATATGACTAGGGCCGCCCGTCGGGTAGACCGTTCGCCAGGTTCAAGTCTTTCGATTTGACGCCACTTCGGTGACTTGCGCGTCGATGGGGATGAAATTATGGTGATTAGGACAACACAACACCCAGTCCCTGAGCGAAGAAAATCTCCGACCCAGCCGGGAATCGAACCCGGGCCCTTAGGACTGACATTCTGTCGCGCTGACCACTCAGCTACCGGCGGCGGACATGCGTCAAATAAATCACTGACAAGTAGAGAAGCAGATTTTCTTAAAAACAAATGCTACTGGTTCAGTACATTATGACGAAGAGCCTCAGTTAAGATTATATATCTTGCCGAAGAAACTTTCGCTTTGAAGCACGCAGGGGGCAGTAATAACATCAAATGAAGACAGTAAAGGACTAATATTAGAAACGTTTAGACCATTTATTTCCATTAACTCATCTCCACCCAGAAGCCAACTCGTATTTAGTGTCTGACCAAAAATCTTTGAAGCCTCACAATACGTTATTAACTAAACTGTTTTACTGCCAGGAGAGTCTTAACAATGAAATTAGCGTTTGCTTACCCGCCTCAAATCAGCGTGGGGTATCGTCCAGAGATCATAGTGCCACTTCAGAGTTGGCAGTGTGATTCGATACCAGAGATATTAGCGAGGGCTCGTTGCAGTCCGCCACACACCGTCAGGTGGCTTGCGGAGTATGGATGTAGATGTAGATGTAGACCACACCTCCATCTCAGTAGCTGCAGCGCTCTCACACTGAGGTCATTATACTGTCGAGCTAGCAGGGGCTCTTCCCCAGTTCTGGTCTCTTCTACAACAATCAACATCATCGTTTAGGACCAAACAGCACTTAAAATTTCAGATGAACTTGCAGTGTTGGCAGGTTTGGACATTGTACTTCAAGAGGACTGTTTTTAGTTAGAGCATCAAGTGCTACTTTGCTTGTCCATGAAAGTTGTACATTATCCAACACTCCTTTGGTAAAGAAATATTTTTCATTTATTTATGTAAGAAAGTGAACTAATATTTTATTTGCCAGAGCAATCAAAGTGTGGTATCACATATCAGTATCACCCCCGCAGGGGTCTATAAGTCGGTAACGGCATGCTCGATCTGGTCCAACCGGTGGAGCACGGCTTTTGCCCCATGCCCCCAGCAGCTGTGGTCTATGAGCGTCTTCTGCGGCCCCAAAATAGGACGGCAGGCGGCGGGCACAGCTCCCACTCCCACTTGGAACTTCTTCACTACAACACCATCGATGATGCTTCATACAGCAAGCCTCTTCCTTGTTGGCATTGTGATAGCTGGACTTTATTTCTTGTTCTAACACATACAGAGTGTTACAAAAAGGTACGGCCAAACTTTCAGGAAACATTCCTCACACACAAATAAAGAAAAGATGTAATGTGGACATGTGTCCGGAAACGCTTAATTTCCATGTTAGGGCTCATTTTAGTTTCGTCAGTATGTACTGTACTTCCTCGATTCACCACCAGTTGGCCCAATTGAAGAAAGGTAATGTTGACTTCGGTGTTTGTGTTAACATGCGACTCATTGTTCTACGGTACTAGCATCGAGCACATCAGTACGTAGCATCAACAGGTTAGTGTTCATCACGGACGTGATTTTGAAGTCAGTGCAATGTTTACAAATGCGGAGTTGGCAGATGCCCATTTGATGTATAGATTAGCACAAGGCAATAGCCGTGGCGCTATACGTTTGTATCGAGACAGATTTCCAGAACGAAGGTGTCCCGACAGGAACACGGTCGAAGCAATTGATCGGTGTCTTAGGGAGCAAGGAACATTATAGCCTATGACTCGCGACTGGGGAAGACCTAGAAGGACGAGGACACCTGCAATGGACGAGGCAATTCTTCGTGCAGATGACGATAACCCTAATGTCAGCGTCAGAGAAGTTGCTGCTGTACAAGGTAACGTTGACCACCTCACTTTATGGAGAGTGCTACGGGAGAACCAGTTGTTTCCGTACCATGTACAGAGTGTGCAGGCACTATCAGCAGCTGATTGGCCCCCACGGGTACACTTCTGCGAATGGTTCATCCAGCAATGTGTCAATCCTCATTTCAGTGCAAATGCTCTCTTTACGGATAAGGCTTCATCCCAACGTGATCAAATTGTAAATTTTCACAATCAACATGTGTGGGCTGACGAGAATCCGCACGCAATTGTGGTTCAAATGGTTCGAATGGCTCTGAGCACTATGGGACTTAACAGCTATGGTCATCAGTCCCCTAGAACTTAGAACTACTTAAACCTAACTAACCTAAGGACATCACACAACACTCAGTCATGACGAGGCAGAGAAAATCCCTGACCCCGCCGGGAATCGAACCCGGGAACCCGGGCGCGGGAAGCGAGAACGCTACCGCACGACCACGAGCTGCGGACGCACGCAATTGTGCAATCACGTCATCAACACAGATTTTCTCTGAACGTTTGGGCAGGCATTGTTGGTGATGTCTTGATTGGGACCCATGTTCTGCCACCTACGCTCAATGGAGCACGTTATCATGATTTCATGCTGGATACTCTACCTGTGCTGCTAGAACATGTGCCTTTACAAGTACGACACAACAAGTGGTTCATGCACGGTGGAGCTCCTGCACATTTCAGTCGAAGTGTTCGTACGCTTCTCAACAACAGATTCGGTGACCGATGGATTGGTAGAGGCGGACCAATTCCATGGCCTCCACGCTCTCCTGACCTCAACCCTCTTGACTTTCATTTATGGGCGCATTTGAAAGCTCTTGTCTACCCAACCCCGGTACCAAATGTAGAGACTCTTCGTGCTCGTATTGTGGACGGCTGTGATACAATACGCCATTCTCCAGGGCTGCATCAGCGCATCAGGGATTCGATGCGACGGAGGGTGGATGCATGTATCCTCGCTATCGGAGGACATTTTGAACATTTCCTGTAACAAAGTATTTGAAGTCACGCTGGTACGTTCTGTTGCTTTGTGTTTCCATTCCATGATTAATGTGATTTGAAGAGAAGTAATAAAATGAGCTCTAACATGGAAAGTAAGAGTTTCCGTTTCCGGACGCATGTCCACATAACATATTTTCTTTCTTTGTGTGTGAGGAATGTTTCCCGAAAGTTTTGCCGTACCTTTTTGTAACACCCTGTATAATACATCTTCGTTCACTTAGAGAAAGACAAGTTAAGTAAATCTTCTGTTTATTGTGTTGATCTGTTCGCTAATCATTTCCGCTCCTGTCCAACCTTCCTACGACAAGATTTGCTGCCCCATTCTGTAGCCCACCTCTCCTTACTGTTCTTTACTTACTTTGTTGCCCCCAGCGTTTGCCTTACTGGTGCTCTTAATGTTCTAGGTGTCGCACCTGCTGCTTTTGCACTTCACTTTTGCTTTCTCTGTGCTTACTGGTCTTGATATTTTTTGCATTGCTTAATTATTAGGCTGCCAAGCCAGAATCATCTGCTGCCCCGCCTGCAGTTGATCTAACTTACTTTATCCAATTTCCGAGTCAAACAGTGCCGTAACTTCTTGATGTGATGAATCGCTTCGTGACAGCACAGATGTTTCATGCAAGACGCCGGACCCAACGGCAGCGCCCCGCCTGCACCACCTGCGTATGTGCCGCATTTTGTGAGTTTTACGAGCTGAAGGAAGACTGGATAGAGCGTTTGATACTGTTTAATGCACGTATCACGTACAGGTACTGGCAAATATTCTTATTTCTTGGTCACGGTAGAAGTGATTATTTACCGTTTGTGTGCTGTTCCCACTCCACGTCCTGAACTAGTAGAATAGGAGGATCTATTGCAGGCGCTTACAAAGTATTATCAGGACACAGTTCAAATGGCGCTTGCTGTTACAAATTCTTTGGGTTGCGAAAGCAACAAGGACAGACATACCGTCGGTGGGTGACTGAATTGCAAAGCATTAAATAGACAGTGTAGATTCAAATGTGATTGTGCCAAATACTATAGTGATGCATTGTTTCGTGACGCCATCATGCAGCCGGCCGTTGTGGCCGAGCGGTTCTAGGCGCTTCAGTTTAGAACCGCGCGATCGCTGCGGTCGCAGGTTCGAATCCTGCCTCGGGCATGGATGTGTGTGATGTCCTTAGTTAGTTAGGTTTAATTAGTTCTAAGTTCTAGGGGACTGATGACCTCAGATGTTAAGTCCCATAGTGCTCAGAGCCATTTGAACCATTTGCCATCATGCGGGTTCTGCAGATTCCTGCGAAAGCATGCAGACATATATATATATATATATATATATATATATATATATATATATATATATATTTTTTTTTTTTTTTTTTTTTTTTTTTTTTTTTTTTTTTTTTTTCGGCAAGTGAGGACATGTACCGTCTGTGTGCTTACAGAAACGTAAGGCACCCCCTTTTACTACTCCTTCACACAAACCTAAGCCATAAATAATGTTTACTGCGTTTTCAAAGCTTGCGTTCGTAGCCCAAAACAACGGTGTAGTATCCGTTCAGGAAAGGTTCCCAATACATCTTTAGTGCTACATCAGGACAAAAAACTTTTTGTGTCTCTTAATATTGCTGAAAAATCAGTCCATGTGCAACATGACACTGGAGCTTCAATGACTTTGCTCAACTATAGAATTTACGAATTGCTTGGTAACCCTAAGTTGTGCGCATAGCGTCATTTGCTGACAGAGTGTGTTGGCCAAGACATTCCTGTGTTGATTGCAACTCAGTCGGTTTTGAATTCACGACATCCAGGAATATGTGTCAGAGTATGGCAGTATCGTTTATTTTGATAGATGCATATACGTCCTGAAGATGTCACAGTGGAATGCCGAAACTGGTGGTCAAAATAAAATAACGTCTCAATTACACGGCTGTTGGCGAATTTCATTGATAATTACTTCACCCGCTGATGTTTCCTGTCCATGATGTATCAACAGAGACTGAACCAGCCATTTGTCGTAACGTGATGCCCTCGTCACAGAAGGCACACGACTGTGATTTCCGCTAGCTCCCTAAGCTGGTCTGCAGTTCGTTCTCTGTGCAAAAGCGCTGTCCTTATAGCCAGGGGTTCGTGTGAGCGGGAGCCAAGTTCGGGCTGTATGGTGAGTGATCAAGCACCTCCCATAGAAAACGCTGCGTGAGTGTCTTTGTTGCTCCTGCAGTGAGTGGCCAAAAATTATCTTTGTGTGCTCACAGTGCGTTCAGAACTGAAAAGTGCAACGTGATGTGATGGAGGGGGAAAACAAGAGACACTGGGCAATAAATCTGCACAAAGCTTCACCGTATTTTCATTGGGATATTAATTTCACGACCGAGCGGAGACTGAAAAAAAAAATTACTCCTCATACTTACCTTCTTTCTATTTCACTTCAGTGACTCCTGCTACACCATTATTCAGTCTTTGCATTTCCCTTTCCTGAAGTTCTAGGTTTCTTATTCCATTCAAATTTCTGATATACGATTCTCAGTCACAGAGTGTTATCATTTTGTTAGCTTCTAAATCTTTTTCTCATTGTCATTTCCCTCTCAGTAATTCTCTCTCAGACATCCGAATGAGGGGATAACCAGCAAGAGCGAGACGATGGCCTTGAATGTCTTGCCGCTGCTTCTCTTTCAAGAACATTGTCAGCTTGAGGATGATCCATTACGCGAGTAATCTTCGGCAGTTATTATTTCTTGCTTTTTTTTTCACTGCAAGCCGTGGCTCGGGTCCATAGTCGGGACCTACGCATTTGATTAGAGGAAATTCATGTTGCCACCATAACCTAGTTTTACTGCATAATAATGTATCGACCACCTGTACTACTGTTACAGAGCTCCGTTGTAATGGTTTGTGGAGAACACACGAAAGCAGTACAGAAGGCTTTTATGTAAATTTTCTTAACCAAGGTAGCTGCTAACCTGGATACGACGTTTTACGTGTTAACCTATCCATCCCAGGTTTGTTTATTATACATTTTCACATTTATTTGAAAATGGCACTTTCCACAAAACTAGATATTAACAAAAAGATATTTGTTGCAAGCCGCCTACTGCGTGTTGCAGGTTTTACAAAAAAAATTACGTTTGCATTAACTACCAAAGACGCTAACCAGAGACCACGGTGATATGTCCAGCAGAAGAGAGGTAGATAACAAAATAAAAAACACATTCAGATTTCTTCTTTTAATTTTTCTCGTAATTTACACACACGCACATACAAATACGCGCACAGACACCTAACTTTCACTTTTTTGAGCCACTAGCAACTCTTAATTTTATTACCCGAAAGAAATAAGTAATCAAATGAGAACCTACCTCAAAATTTTCCAGTTTAAAATATTTAATAATAAATCGTATTTCTGTTTTCAGCGACACATATCCAGCTCTAGACTGACCACTAAGAAAGGTTTTGTACGCGCCGCGGAAGCAATGCTTCCACGAATACCAGACGCTGCCTAAAGCACAAGCAATGTTGTGGGAGAAAACCTCTTGAGGCTTTAAGCTGGCGCGGTGGAGTCAGAAGGAGGCTTACGGCCACAAAGTTCCCGTTGCTGCTGAATTACTAAAAGACAAACAGGAGAGGATGCGCAAGAGCGTTCGTACCAAGTTTACATCACAGTCTTAGACCGCAATCCTTTAATCCCTTCAGTTCCCTCCCGCTTATCGAACGCTCACTCGTTAGCTAGTATACCGTACGCCTGCGATGCAGATTATGTTGACAATTGATTCCAACTGGAACTTCTTGCGTTTTCTGCCACTTTGAGTCAAATCATTGTATGACAGCATTTACAGATGTTAAACAGCGATCACGGCCGTGCCCAAAAAACATTCCTAATACCTGTGATTCTTGAGTTTCTCCCGGCGTATTTGATAATCAAAATATCCACGGGTGTGCTGCCGGTCTATAGTGTCCAACGGGCACAATATTTCGGCGATCATACATGTCGCCATCATCAGGTGAACTGACGGACTGAGCTCCTGTGAACGTGCCGGCACGGAGATCCGTACGCTATGGCTGCTCAGAGGGAACTGGGTTCGCTCGCGGCGGCGGCGATTTAAATACCCTCCGCCCGCGGCGCGCTCCCTCCGCCGTCCGCGCCCCGCGCCACGGTCGCGCGGTGGAACAGATTGCGACGGCGTCTGAGATGACGTCGGTGTGATGGCTCTGTCCGCCGTGGTCGTCACAACTATACGTTTGCTTGATTTACTCTTGATTAATCCGATCGCTGGTTCCCAAGCCTTGCTAAGATTATAGCCACAGTCACGGTTTATGAGGTCGTCATTGGTGCGAATTTCGATGGCCTCTCTAACAACGCTGTCCCAGTATCTCGACGTCTGTACCAGAATCCTCGTGCGGTCATACTCCATGGCGTGATATTCCGACAAACAATGTTCAGCGACCGCCGACTTGCTCGGAACATCAGTCGAGTGTGCCTCTGGTGTTCACGGCATCGATCCTCGACGGTACGCATAGTCTGACCAATACACGACTTACCACATTGACACGGAATCTGGTACACGCCAGCCTTCCTCAAACCGAGGTCATCTTTGGCGCTCCCCACCAGTGCACGAGTTTTATTTGGAGGACAAAACACAGTTACGACCCGGTGTTTCTTCAGAATGCGGGCGATTTTCCCCGAGAGTGCGCCTGTGTGTGGAATAAATGCAGAGCCTACATCCTCCCTCGTGACTTCATCCATCTCAACAGGTTGTGCTGCAGTGGTTGGGCGGAGAGCACGTTGAATCTGCCACTCTGAGTACCCATTTTTTCGAAATACAGTTCTCAGATGTTCCAATTCCTGGGGTAGACTCTCTGCGTCAGAGATAGTGCGCGCCCTATGTACTAGAGTTTTAAGTACCCCATTCCTCTGTGAAGGGTGGTGGCAGCTGTCTGCGTGCAAATACAGATCTTCCAGACTTAACTAGCTTCACAAATTAAGATAAACTGATACAAGAATGTAGATTCATCTGGGGCTTTATTATGCGGATTCTAATTGTTGTACGAAGATGTGGTGTGGTTTCGCTCTGAATGTCTGCAGTCTACAAAATGAAAAATACCTTCTCTTGACGACGTTGTTTGTTTGTATTAAAACCTGTTTGCAGCAGAGTAATACTTCTAATGCACTTACAAACTATGTGAAATGATAAACCTACACTCTCATGAGTAAGGTAATGATACTCCCCAAATGATAGTTGTCATTCGTCATAGCTCGTGCACACACACAGTGGTAAAAAAGGGAGCCATGTTATTTTGTGAAGTCTACGTCCTCCTTCTATTCAGACGGTTAGAAATCTTTCATTTTATACAGAATATAATAAATACAATATCAAGATTTAACACGAAGGTCTTCACCCCTTAACAGTAAGGAACATGTATTCACGCACTTCATGTTGAATTACCACTTGAAAATGGTATGTCGAAATCGCAAAACAAATAAAACAAGTAAGAATATAGCCAGAGCATGTTCTTTCTAAAACACTATAGCACAACAGACCCAAAAAAGAACAACGGACAATAACAAGTGGCAAATATTGACGATTATGAAAACTATTTGTTACGTACATTGTAATCTTGAGCACAATGTGTTAACTTGCATTTGCGATGTTACAAACTGTAAAATCACGATCACTGTTGCACTATATTGGCAACATGAAACTTCATATACCATATAAACATTTGATATAATTGTGTCACGTGATCTGAGTAACGGGGGAGGAAGGAACTACTTAGATGCCAGAAAGGTGTTGTTTTTGTTTCTGTGCCCTGAGTGCCAGATAACGATGTATCACAACAACATGGGCAATAAAATTCGGAACATGATCTCACTGACATACCCAGTTAACAGTTTTTCGTCACTTCACATGAATTTTTAATTAAAAATTGATCTATAAGTAACAGTTAGGCACACAATGGTGGCAGCGTGCAATAAATATTCGAAAATAAAAGTGATTAAGCTGAGAATACGTTATTTCGCAATACAGTCTCAGACATCTACTACATCCGTGCACCATTGACAAATTTAAGTTTACTTGGTTGCACGCTCCGCAGAAAAGGAAAGTTTTTGTCTGAAACAGTATTTCATTTGAGATTCATTAGATTTTATGAGAAATCTTCCAATACGACGACTCATTTTAATATTCAGTAAATTTCACGCGAAATATTCCAGAGTGACAACAATCAGAATGAAGCTAGTGTTGTAAAGATAATGAAGAGTGCGAGCAAGAACTGAGGTTTTGATAGGCTGTAACTAAGAGATGATAAATAGTTACCTTGATTGCAAATACTTCTTAGTGATATAACCTAGAACATGCATAAGGCGGCAAGATTTTGCCAGCCTATATTTAATATACCGGGTGATCAAAAAGTCCGTATAAATTTGAAAACTGAATAAATCACGGAATAATGTAGATAGAGAGATACAAATTGACACACATGCTTGGAATAACATGGGGTTTTATTAGAACCAAAAATATACAAAAGTTCAAAAAATGTCCGATAGATGGCGCTTCATCTGATCAGAATAGCAATAATTAGCATAACAAAGAAGACAAAGCAAAGATGATGTTCTTTACAGGAAATGCTCAATATGTCCACCATAATTCCCCAACAATGGCTGTAGTCGAGGAATAATGTTGTGAACAGCACTGTAAAGCGTGTCCGGAGGTATGGTGACGCATTGGCGTCGGATGTTGTCTTTCAGCATCCCTAGAGATGTCGGTCGATCACGGTACACTTGCGACTTCAGGTAACCCCAAAGCCAATAACCGCACGGACTGAGGTCTTGGGACCTGGGAGGCCAAGTATGACGAAAGTGGCGGCTGAGCACACGATCATCACCAAACGACGCGAGCAAGAGATCTTTCACGCGTCTAGCAATATGGGGTGGAGTGCCATCCTGCATAAACATCGTACATTCCAGCAGGTGTTTATCAGCCAGACTGGGGACGATGGGATTCTGTAACATATCGGCGTACCTCTCACCCGTCGCGGTAGCAGTTACAAAATCAGAATCACGCATTTCCTCGAAGAAAAAAGGCCCGATAACGGTAGATGTGGTAAATCCAACCCATACCGTGACTTTCTCGTCGTGCAATGGAGTTTCCACGACAGTTCTAGGATTTTCGGTAGCCCAAATTCTTCCGTTGTGAGCGTTGACAGACCCTCGGAGCGTGAAATGAGCTTCGTCGGTCCACAACACGTTACTCAACCAATCCTCATCTTCCGTCATCTTTTGAAACGCCCGCACCACAAATGCCCTCCGCTTCGCTAAATCTCCAGGTAACAGTTCATGATTCCGATGGATTTTGTAGTACGGATAGCATCGGAGGGTACACCTCAGTGCCAATCAAACAGTAGTGTATGGAATGCCGGTGCGACGTGCGACTGCACGAGCGCTGACTTCCCCGTGCATAGACGAACCCGCTACAGTCTCCATTTCCTCCTGAACTGTCTCAGCATCATTACGCCTTGTGCTCGGTCGGCCACTACGGAGTCTATCGTCTAAACAACCCGTGGCTTCGAACTTGGAAATCATTCTCGCCACAACTGCATTTGTCAACGGATCTTTACCCGTTCGAATCCCCTTCCTATGGCGATAGGATCGTAACGCTGAACTAGCACATTCCCCATTCTGATAATACAGCTTCACTAAAAGCGCCGTTTCAGGTAATGTCAACATGCTGCTCCTGCTGGCGCATCTGATTCTCTCTCTCATTACAGTTCCTTTTATACACGATTGTCGTGCGCAATCACTGACGTTTTGCTGTCGAGCGCCATCTGTCGGACATTTTGTGAACTTTGCTTTTTTTTTTTTTTGCTCTAATAAAACCCCATGTCATTCTAAGCATGCGTGTCAATTTTTACCTCTCTATCTACATTATTCCGTGGTTTATTAAGTTTTCAAATTTATACTGACTTTTTGATCACCCGGTACTTGTACATTTATATTTACATAAGCTCACAGTATGAAGCAAAGTCAGATTATTAATCACTTCATTGGCGGTTACTGGCTAGCACTACGTGCTAATTTCTGTGGTACTGGATGTCTGCAAGCTAATTATGGCTGAGCAAGGACAGAAAGTGCCAAGTGGTCTCGCACTCCTCAGAAGCCGCTATCAGCTTAAGAGGGGCTGGGAAGCGCCTCATTCTGTTCTGCAGGAGCGAACATTTCCTGCCCTGAAAGATAGCACGTGGCAGCGACTGCAGAACCCGCGTAGCGCGGAAAGAATGGGCAGGAAGTTCCTCTCTGGGGAGATGAGAAAAAAAAATTCAGGATAGCGTACCTGGAGAAAAAGCGTCAGGGACGGAAGAAGTCGAAAGGAAATAATTTTAGTGCAAAGGAATGTCTGGGGCCACAAATAATGGTCATGAACTGACCTCCAAAGAATCTTCTCACGGCAAGTGCTGGAGTAATCTTCCCGCTGAAAAGCAGCAAGGCGTTTTGGTTTGTCAGAGAGCTAAGGATGAAGAAGAGAAAATGGAACCTTCCAGAAAATCTTCTGAAAGGAGTATGAGCTTCTGGTGATTGGCTGGCAGATTCATGACCCATGTAGTAAGAGGTAATGTTTCTGTAATGCCACTAGGATTCGTCGCTTGAGAGCAAACAGTCATTGTGTGTCCAGGAAGGAGCGGCACGAGGCGTGAGAAGCACATCGCTCAGCAGATCGATACAGGAAATATCCGTCCGGTGATCGATCGAAGGCACTTCACTGGATAGATCCACCTGGCGGTTTGACACACGGAACGCATGAAGTCCTTTCTCTCTGACAGACTTATTATTCTGTTTGCTCAAGTCACGATCCTTTACCTTTCTGTGGAGTCGGGCATATACCGAAGTGGTTCTTTACGGGAGAATACTTGAGTCGAATTTATGTTCCTGACTAACGAGCAAACAGAAATCTTGTCTCGTGTTCTGTGTTGTAGTAATGTAATTTCAGCCCTATGAGTTCTCGGGTGGGATATTATGTCCAGCGTGTAGGCAGAGAACTCCAGTTACGCCACATACATCGTCTTCACAACAACTAAAACCCCAACAAGTAGATCACCAGTGCAGTACTGTTCCTATCCTTATTTCAAACGTTGGTAAGCACACTCTGATTTGGCGGATAGGTAAACATTCACAGTAAATGTTCCGAGTTTCATGTGCTTGTCCTCTGAGAGTTTCAGGAGCTTGTCCTCTGAGCTTTTTCTGAAAATGCCCGTCAGGAACATGGAAGCACAAACCAGGCGCCCGCTGTGGAGGCCCATTCGCAACGACGTACGCTGGACGGTCATTGAGGAGACACTGTTGGAACCCCCTTGGTTCATCTGGATAGACGTTTGTTCAGCAGTTGCACGTATATTTGCCCGTATACATCTCCGCAGCTGTCGTTAACCGCTGTCATCTATGGCCCTTAACGCACAACAGTTGCCTCGGCGCCGGTTTTGCATAGCGCCATTTTGCTATGCATAGTACACTTTAACCATAGCAGCATGTGAACAGTTAGAAACTTAACCGTTTCGAATATGCTTCCAACCTTGACAAGAAAGCCAATGATCACACCCTTTTGAATGTCAGATAAATCACTGCCTTTCAGCATTACGACAACGACCGAACCGTAATCCGCATCCCTCCACTCCCCCTACCCCAATCCATGACAAACCACATATACACCCCAAACCGCTAGTGCTGCTGAATGTCACAATAGGTGCCGTCCCATGATTAAAATTAGTGCTCCAATATATAGTCATACCATCTGATACACAAATATCATAATAAACTCATCTTCTACCTAATTAGTTAACTTTGAAGTACTCTCAGTCCCAACTACTTCATACCTGCGTAATAATTATGGGTCGGCGTATTATCTTTTCATTCCAATGTGCACGCCCTGTGCCCTTCTCTGCCTTTTTTCAGCCCTCCTTAAAGTGTATGGTCATGTAGGAATGTTTTGAATGTTGTAACAGACGAACCAGAGAAGTTGTGGATTTCTGAATCCTCTACCAACTTAATGCTATCAGCGGAAGGCAAAGAGGAACAGGAGGGTTTGGCCAAAGATGTGTAAAAGCTAAATAGTTTTCCTAGCAGAGGTTGGTCACGAGGTCCCCCAACACCTCGGACTGTTCTGAGAGGAATCCACGCGGCTGTTGGTAGCGGAGAGTGTTTGAAGACAGGTAGGCGACCGGACGTTCCCTCAGAATGGCTATTACTTATTTGTTAAACTCAACAATTTCCTTTTAATAGATGTTTCAGTGATGATTATTTAGGGACCGGTTATGATTTTTAGTCGAATTAATTGGATAAGAGGAATCTGAGAATTTCCGGATGGGAAGGCGTGCCGGTCCCCTGCATAAATCCGCCCGGCAGATTAGTTTCTGGGTCAGGCGTGCCGGCCAGTCTGTGGATGGTTTTTAAGGCGGTTTTCCATCTGCCAAGGCGAATACGGGCTGGTTCTCCTTGTTCCGCCTCAGTTGCACTATGCCGGCGATTGCTGCACAAACATTTACTCCACGTACGCGTACACCATAATTACTCTATTACGCAAACATTGGGGTTGCACTCGTCTGGTGTGAGACGTTCCCGGCGGGGGTCCACTGCAGGGCGAACGGCATAATAACCCTGGGTTCTGTGTGGGGCGGCGATGGAGTTACCTCTCCGTCGTTTCTAGGTCCCCAATTCGATACAATGCAATCTAAGAATGTGATTTCCGTTAGTTAGGACCACGCGGTCCATAAATTCAAATATAAATCTCCGCTCAACTTAGTAATAAATGTTACAGCTTGCCTTTTATTATTGATGAATATTTTTTAATGTGTCGATGTCGGAATGTTTTATTCAAAATTTGCACCGAGTGTGCGTTTGTGGGACGAGTTGGTTTCTTTACAAGCGCTTCACGCTAACTATACATCGCCACAAAATCCTGCACGATTCTAGTCAAGAAGTATAAAAAAATCTGCTCACCAAAATGCTGTCGATATTTGCTGCCCGTGTTGATTGTTTAGTGTATGTGAATGTCTGCCATTAAAATAGAACAGTGACCACGTGCTCTCCAAAACTTTCCCTTCCCCGCAGGACTATGCTAACTGAAGCCAACACGGCTTGTAATTCTCAGGTGAGATATTGTCAAATAGAATATCGAAAGTTATCTGGTATCATGAATGTTTGTCATACTGTTAAACGAAAAAATATTAATCAAAAATAAAAATAACTTGTAATTTGAAAAGCCCGCATCTCGTGGTCGTGCGGTAGCGTTCTCGCTTCCCACGCCCGGGTTCCCGGGTTCGATTCCCGGCGGGGTCAGGGATTTTCTCTACCTCGTGATGGCTGGGTGTTGTGTGCTGTCCTTAGGTTAGTTAGGTTTAAGTAGTTCTACGTTCTAGGGGACTTATGACCACAGCAGTTGAGTCCCATAGTGCTCAGAGCCATTTGAATTTGTAATTTGAAAGCAGCTTCCATTTATAGCTACCTTACTTCTAACCATGCCTGAAAAGAGAGACACGTTAATAGCATTTATTGTTAGCCTACCCCAATCTTAATTTCTTGGCACAAGCTTAGTTGAGACCAGAACTTAGTTTTCTGTGATTGCCCCACAATTCCTATTGCGTTATACGTTGCGACCTTATAAAATATCCGTAGGTGCAAAAGAGCATCCGGGAATAAAGTTCAATCGGTGATAGATTGTTCTCAAAATTTAGGTGGGCCAAAAGCTTAATCTATTAACGGGCATAATTGCCAGAGAAGGTTACGTCGGCGATAATAAGTGTGTGTCCAAGATATTTTATCACAGTAGGCCATATAAAAAGAATGAAAGAAATTCCTGCTATCAAGAGTAAGCAACTCCCTTCTTAGCCTGTCATTATAAATTCAATAGTATTCAGTATATAAAGAACAGACAGGCAGAGCCAACGAAATCCAAACAAAACGAATAGTGTCGTCATAAGGGAGGTTGCACGGCCACCTGCCATCTGTCGAACACAGATTGTGGTCACACTGATGTGAGCGGGCGCGTAATTTTGCAGGTATATTCAATGGTATATGTGCATACCGTCTGCAAAAGTTGCGAGTGAAGTTAGTAATAAAGAAGTAATAAATTAAAACATCATTCCTGATGCATGAACAGGGAAGATGTAGTAAGCAATAAACTTTTTTTCCTTTTCATCGTGTTGTGGGGGTGTCAGTAAGTAAAAGTTTCGAAACCGTTTTGAAATGATGTGTTCAGTTTACTGGAAGGCACTGAATGCTCTCATTATGAAATACACGATGGATATAGTATTTGTGTTAAACTTTTAATATAAGACTAAATCTCTTAATAAGTACATTATAATAGTATTTTAAAGCCGGTCGTTGTGGCCGAGCGGTTCTAGGCGCTTCTGTCCGGAACCGCGCGACCACTACGTCCGCAGGATCGAATCCTGCCTCGGGCATGGATGTGTGTGATGTCCTTAGGTTAGTTAGTTTTAAGTGGTTCTAAGTTCTAGGTGACTGATGACCTCAAATATTAAGTCCCATAGTGCTCAGAGCCATTTGAACCATAATAGTATTTTAAAAGAAAACGAAAAAGAACTGACTCAGCATACAGAAAAGCCAAAACAACCTTCGGTGAAATGAAAAGCAAGTGTCGTAACACTAAGAGTGCCCTGGGAATTCCACTGTTAAATGCAGGAAATGAAATGAATGAAATGAACGTATAGCATTGATGAGCGACAGGCCCCGTCCGGGGAAGTTCGGCCGCCAAGTGCAAGTCTTATCCCAGCCGACGCCACATTGGGCGACGTGCCTGCCGGTGATAAGGATGAAATGATGATGAGGACTACACAACACCCAGTCCACCAGAGGAGAAAATCTCCAACCCGGCCGGGAATCGAACCCGGGCCGGTTGCATGGGAGGGAAGCACGTT
Source organism: Schistocerca americana (assembly GCF_021461395.2). Lineage (NCBI taxonomy): Eukaryota > Metazoa > Arthropoda > Insecta > Orthoptera > Acrididae > Schistocerca > Schistocerca americana. The sequence goes on along the minus strand of NC_060122.1, from coordinate 569,827,893 downwards.
ACCACTGAGTTAAGAGGGAGGACTTCAAATGCAGGAGAGAGCGGGTAATTGGAAAGAATACACTGAAAGTCTCTACGAAGAGGAATATTTGTCTGCTGACGTGATACAAGAAGAAAAAAAATAGTCGGTATAGGTGTAGGATCCAACATTACAGTCAGATCAAATAAGGCAGAAGGGTTAGATAACATTCCATCAGAATTTCTAAAATAATTGGGGAAAGTGGGTATAAAACGATTATTCACGTTGGTATGCGGAGTTTATGAGTCTAGCGATATACAATCTGACTTTCAGAAAAACATCAACAACGCAATTCCAAAGATTGAAAGAGCCGTCAAGAGCGAGAATTATCGCGTAGTTGGTTTAACAGCTCATGCATCCATGTTGCTGACAAGAATAATATACAGAAGAATGGAAAAAACTGAGGATGTGTTAGATGAGATGAATTTGGCTTTACGATAGATAAAACGCACCAGAAAGGGCGTTCTGGCATTGCGATTGATAATGGCAGCAAGACTAAAAAAAAAATCAAGACACGTTCTTAGGATTTGTCGACCATGAAAAAGCTTTTGACAATATCAAATGTTGCAAAATATTCAAAATTCTGAGAAAAATGCGAATAAGCTATAGGGAAAGATGGATGACATGCAATATCTACAAGAGCCTTGCCGAGCGAGGTAGCGCAGTTGTTAGCACACTGGACTCGCATTCGGAAGGACGACGGTTCAATCCCGAGTGTGGCCATCCTGATTTAGGTTTTCCGTGATTTCCCTAAATCGCTTCAGGCAAATGCTGGGATGGTTCCGCCGGCCGGGGTGGCCGAGCGGTTCTAGGTGCTACACTCTGGAACCACGTGACCGCTACGGTCGCAGGTTCGAATCCTGCCTCGGGCATGGATGTGTGTGATGTCCTTAGGTTAGTTAGGTTTAAGTAGTTCTAAGTTCTAGGGGACTGATGACCACAGATGTTAAGTCCCATAGTGCTCAGAGCCATTTTTGGGATGGTTCCTTTGAAAGGGCACGGCCAACTTCCTTTCCCATCCTCCCAAATTCGATGAGACCGAAGACCTCCCTGTTTGGTCTCTTCCACCAAATCAACTAGAGCCAAGAGGGAACAATAATAGTGGAAGACGAGAACGAAGTGCTCGGATTAAAAGTGGAGGAGGACAGGGATGTAGTCTTTAGCCCCTACTGTTCAAGCTATATATCGAAAATGCAATAATGGAAATAAAAGAAAGGTTCAACAGTGTAATTAAAGTTCAAGGTAAAAGGATGACAATGATAATATTCGCTAATGACATTGCCATCCTCAGTGAAAATGAAAAAGAATTACAAGATCTGGTGAATGAAAAGAATAGTCCAATTAGTACAGAAGACGGTTTGAGAGGAAATCGAAGAAAGAGGAGAGTAATGAGAATTAGTAGAAATGAGAAAAGCGAGAAATTTAACATCAGGATTGGAGATCACGAAGCAGATTAAGTGAAGGAATTCTGCCACCTAAGCAGGAAGTAAACCCATGGTGGTTGGAGCAAGGATGCGTAAAAAGCAGGATAGCACTGGCAAAATAGGCACTCCTGACCAAGAGAAGTATACTAGTATCAAACATAGGCCTTAATTTGAGGAAGAAATTTCCGAGAATGGAACACAGCATTGTATGGTATTGTGATGCTACAGAAGAATGTTGAAAATTAGTTGGACTGATAAGGTGGAGAATGAGGAGGTTCTCTGGAGCATCGGGGAGCAAAGGAGTATAAGAAAAACACTGACAAGAAAAAGGGAAAGGTTAGTGGGACACCTGTTAAGACTTCACGGAATAACTTCCTTGGCGCTAAAGGGAGCTGTAAAGTGTAAAAACTGCGGAGGAAGACAGAGACTGGAATACATTCAGTACATAATTGACGACATAGGTTGCAAGTGCTAGTCTGAGATGCATAGGTTGCCACACGAGAGGAACTCGTGGCAGGCTCACCAAAGCAGTAAGAGGACTGTTGACTATAAAAGGGAATCAAAATCAAATACGATGTGGACGTATTGAGGTATTTAGGAAGGTAAGTATCGTACAGCAGTTTAGGAACTGTCAGCATAGCATCATACTACAGTGTACGGTATAATGCCACTTATAGTACAAAATCTTTGTACAGACTTTTCCATTTTTCATCTTTGTGAAACAACAGGAACACGAACGTAACAAGAATTGCTGCTTATATGGTACGCAGCCCAGATGTCTTCGTGACGGCATCGCTGTTTTCCTCATCAAGTTGTTCTGGTGTGGAGAAGCGGCACATTCCTGATCCAGGATCAGAGTGCTTTCTGTCGTGGAAACGGAAGCTCGTCTGCTGTCCTTTTCCGGGAATCGCCGCAGAAGAGGGTCGGAGCCATTAAGGCAGAAGCGGACCGCTGCAGCGCCGTGCCGCCAGCAGAGGACAGTAACAGCCCGGCGGCCCGCTGGGTGAGCGGGGGAGTGGTGAAGGCTGCGGGGGTGGGGGGGAGCTCCAATAACAATACGGGCTGGCGGTGGCGGCGCGGCGGCAGTTATGGCTGGCGTGATGGACGCCACCCTTTCTTCCACCTCCTCTTGCGAGGCTGGAATGGCATCTCATTCTGGAACAAGAATGTGGAGCAGTCATATCTCGTCTGTTTACGCCGTTTCCATCCTCGGTGCGTGAATGTGACAGGTGGTGCTGTAAATGTCACGTTTTCTGCACGTAAATGAAACAGGACTTTTCATCGAATATCGTTTATGTGTTTTCCATTAAGGAATTATAGCAGTGACAATCAAAGTAAAGTAGAAAACCAATGTCCAGTTCTACGTATCCACGAGAAGAGCACAAATGTGACGAATCTGTAGCCTTCCACAAAACGCTGCAAAAAACAGAGAACTACTTCAAACATCAGTTGTTACGTGAACAGAGCGATTTCCGTAGCAAAGCGTTTTTTGAAGTAGTTTCTTCTCCCTGTTTTTTGGCTTCAGTAATCACACCATCCCTTAAGAAACTATGTATTTACCAACATACCTCGACAGCACAACGATACCAGTTTGTAATGCATTATATTGCAGTAAGTAATAGAATATAAAATAGTGTTTTATAGGCCGTGATGTAGCGTCCGACAAATACCTTTAAAAACTTTTTTTTTTAATGGTTTGATACTTCCCGCCACGAATTCCTCTCCCGTGCTAACCTCTTCATCTCACAGCACCACTTGCAATCAACGTCCTCAATTATTTCCTGCATGTATTCCAATATGTGTCTTCCTCTACAGTTTTTGCCCTCTACAGCTCCCTCTAGTACCACGTAAGTCATTCCCTTATGTCTTAAAGGATGTCCTATCAACCTGTCCCTTCTCCTTATCAGTGTTTTCCACATATTCCTTTCCTTCCGATTCTGCGCAAAACCTCTTCACTTCTCACCTTATCAGTCCACCTAATTTTCAACATTCATCTGTAGCACCACATCTCAACTGCTTCGATTCTCTTCTGTTCCGATTTTCCCACAGTCTATGTTTCACTACCATACAATGCTGGACTCGCGACGAACATTCTCAGAAATTTCTTCCTCAAATTAAGGCCGATATTTGATATTAGTAGACTTCTCTTGCCCACGAATGCCCTTTTTGCCAGTGCTAGTCCTCCTTTCTCCGTCCGTCATTGGTTAGTTTACTGCCTAGGTAACAGAATTCCTTAACCTCATCTACTTCGTAACCATCAATGTTGATGTTATGGTTCTCGCTGTTCTCACTTCTACTACTTCTCATTAGCTTCGTCTTTCTTCGATTTACTCTCAACCTATACTCTGTACTGTTCATTCCGTTCCGTTCAGCAGATCATGTAATTTGTCCTCACTTTCACTCAGGAAAGCAATGTCATCAGCGAATCGTATCATTGATATCCTTTCACCTTGAATTTTAATTCCACTCCTGAACCTCTCTTTTATTTCCATCATTGGTTCCTCGATGTACAGATTGAACAGCGGGGGCGAAAGGCTACACCCTTGTCTTACACCCTTTTTAATACGAGCACTTCGTTCTTGGTAGTCCACTCCCATAATTCCCTATTGGGTGCTGCGCATATTGTATATGATCCGTCTCTCCCTACAGCTTATCCCTACTTTTTCAGAATTTCGAACATGTTGCACCATTTTACATTGCCGAACTCTTTTCATAGGTCGACAAATCCAATGACTGTCTCTTGATTTTTCTTTAGTCTTGCTTCCATTACCGCAACGTCAGAATTGCCTCTCTCGTGCCTTTACCTTTCCTAAGGCTACACTGAGCGTCATCTAGCGCATCCTCAATTTTCTTTTCCATCCTTCTGTATTTTATTCTTATAAGCAACTTAGATGCATGAGCTGTCAGCTCTTGCCATCTTCGGAATTGTGTGGATGATGATTTTCCGAAAATCGGGTGGTATGTTGCTAGATTCATATATTTTACACAACAACGTGAATAGTCGTTTTGTTGCACTGCCCGATGATTTTAGGAATTCTGATGGACTGTTATCTATCCCTTCTGCCTTACTTGAACGTAAGTGCTTCAAAGCTCTTTTAAAGTCTGATTCTAATACTGGGTCCGCTATCTTTTCTAAGCCGACTTCTGTTTTGTCTTCTATCGCATCAGACAAATCTTCTCCCTCATAGAGGCTTTCAATCAATTCTTTCCACCTATCCACGGTCGTTCCAAATGGCTCTGAGCACTATGGGACTCAACTGCTGAGGTCATTAGTCCCCTAGAACTTAAAAAAAATGGCTCTGAGCACTATGGGACTCAACTGCTGAGGTCATTAGTCCCCTAGAACTTAGAACTAGTTAAACCTAACTAACCTAAGGACATCACAAACATCCATGCCCGAGGCAGGATTCGAACCAACAGCCGCCGCCGGGCCAGCAACGCCGCCACAGAGAACCCCTGCGCCTCCCATCTTGTCCGGGATGCTACTCCGAGCATGAACGCGAGGATTGTCCTGACCGCTGGGCGACGTGTCGCCGTTGTGGTCGGGACAGGCACCTTGCATCTGTCTGTCGCTCTGCCACGGCGCCGATCTCCAGGCGCTCCGACACCGAGGCGTCCGTGGACATAAACCAAGTTGTGTCTTCGGCGTTCCCCAAACTGTATATTGATTTCACCATATTGGGTAAGCCAGTTCGACTGCAAGTCAATACAGGGGCTGCGGTATCCCTGCTCAATTACACTACCTACACCGTTTTAGGAGCGCCAAGCCTTCAACAGGCTACTCGACGCTTCCTTACGTACAACAAGCAGGAAATCGCTTTGATGGGGCAGTTAACGACGTTGGTTTCTTACAAATCTGTCAGTCGTACGATTTCTTTTCTGGTAGTCAACAGTTCCGATGCTACCGATCTGTTTGGATTGGATGCTTTCCAAATGTTCGGGTTCAGCCCACCCTCGATACTTCCGGGCGAGGCAGGTCCCCATCGCTCTCCAGCAGCCACTGCGCGACGAATTGGACCGTTTGCAACAGGAAGAGGTGCTACGGCCTGTTCAGTTCAGCCCCGGGGCCACGCCTCTCGTCATCGTCCAGAAGCCAGGCAGACATCTCCCTCTCTGTGGGGACTTTTCGGCGGCCCTCAACCCTCAGCTCCAGGTGGACGACTTTCCACTCCCTCGGCCTGATGATGGGACAGAACGGCTGATGGCTTTTCTATCCAAGGCCCTAACTGCCACCCAGTTGAAGTACTCTCAGATCGAAAAGGAGGCATTGGCTGGTGGCCGTTACTTTACCAAAATTGATCTCGCTGAGGTGTACCTCCAGGTTCCTTCGGATGAAGCTTCTCTAGCCCTCACCATTCTGAATACGCCCGCCGGCCTGTTCCAAGTCACACACCTCATGTTTGGCCTGGCTAGCACCCCGGCCATTTTCCAACTGTTGTTGGAACAACTTCTGCAGGACATTCCCGGTTTGAATTAATTTCCTTGACGACATTGTCGTTACAGGCCCTACTGCTGCAGCCCGTCTTACCAACTTGCGTCAGCTGTTTCTTCGCCTCCGCCAGGATGGGCTAAAATGCAATAAGGATAAGTGTTCCTTCTTTCAACCTTCTATTTCCTATTTAGGACATGTCATTTCACATAAAGGCATCTCTCTGTCATTTTCCTATGTGGACGCCATACACCGCCTGCCTCCCCCACGGGACATTCATCAGCTGAAATCCTTCCTTGGAAAAAATCTTATTACCGGAAGTTCCTTCCGTCGGCCGCTCAGGTGGCGGCCCCCTTTTATCACTTACTCCGCAAAAATGTCCCCATCAATTGGTCCCCGGCCTGTGAGACGGCCTTTTCCACCCTCAAACGCCAGTTGCAATCGGCCTCTTGCCTGATGCCGTATGATCCGTCTCTGCCGTTGCTCCTGGCCACGGACGCCTCTGATTACGGAGTCGGGGCTGATCTCTCCCACAAGCTTCCGGATGGGACAGAACATCCGGCGCATTTTCTATCCAAGGCCCTAACTGCCATCCAGCTGAAGTACTCTCAGATCGAAAAGGAGGCATTGGCTATCGTATTCGACTGTTCCAAACTCATGACTTTTTTATATGGACGGACCTTTCATATCGTCACTGACCACAAGCCCCTCCTCTCCCTGTTTTCCCTGGAGGCCCGTCTTCCTACGAAGACGTCTCATAGGCTTGAACGTTGGTCCCTGTTCCTCTCGCAATTCCGTTACACCTTGCATTTTAAGTCCACCTCCCAGCACACCAATATGGATGCTCTTTCCCGCCTTCCCCTTGGTCCCGACCCTGCGTTTGACTCTTCGGACATCCTCATGTTCCAAGTTGATGAAGCGATCCACGACACCGCGGGTTTCCCATCAAGGCCCTCACGGTGGCAATCGCGACCACGCGTGACCCATTGTTGCGCTGTGTCCGCTCCTATGTTCAGCGCGGGTGGCCCAGCTGTGCCCCCACCCGCGACCAGCAGCACTTTCGGCAGTGGATGGTGTCCTATTGTGGGTAGACCCTACGTCCACTCTGCGTGTGGTCGTTCCCCAGCACCTACAGACCGAAGTCTTGCATCTCTTACATCAAGGCCATTGGGGAATTGCTTGCACCAAGGCGTTGCCCCAGCGTCACGTCTTTTGGTTCAGGCTTACCAGTTACGTTACTCGCATGGTTCAGAATTGCTCCACGTGTGCCCAACACCTGCCCCGGCCCCCTCAAACCTTCCTCTCTTGGCCTACGTCGGCGGGTCCCTGGGATCGCAGTCATTTGGACTTCGCCGGCCCCTTCCTCAGCTACCAATGGCTTCTTGTCACCGATTTCTTTTCACATTTTCCGTTCGTTGCTCATTGTACCAGCACCATTTCGGAAGCGACCCTCGCTGCTCTCCAGAAAGCTTTTTCCTTGGAAGGGTTGCCGCTAACAATTGTTACCGATAACGGCCCTCAATTCCATAGCCAGGAATTTGCGACGTTTCGTTCTGCCAACGGCATCCAACACGTCCTCACTCCGCCCTTTCACCCGCAATCGAACGGCGAGGCCGAACGCCTCGTCCGGACATTTAAGGCCCAAATGACAAAATATGCCTCCGCCCACACTTTGGACGAGTCGCTGATGTTGTTCCTCAGTTCCTATCGGTCGACGCCCATCGGCTCCCGTAGTCCGGCGGAACTTTTGCATGGCCGGCAACCTCGTACCCTTTTGCACCTCCTCCGGCCCGGACCTAAACACCGGGTTCCAACTGCACAGGCTCCCTTTGTTCTGGGATCCCTTATCTGGGCGCGAGGTTTCGGCCCGAGAGCCGGATGGATTCAAGGTGTGATCGTCCGGCGGCGAGGCCATCAGCTCTTTGACGTCCGCATCGCCGACAAAGTGGTCCGCCGGCACCGCAACCAGCTCCGGCGCCGGTATCAGGGTTTTCCGACCGCCTCTTCTTTCCAGCAGGTCACTCAGCAGCCTTCTTCCGGCCCCCCGGATGTGCTCCCTCCCACCCATGGTCGGCGTGCAGGGGCGCCAGATCCCATCCAGCAGCAACAGCCGTCGTCTCCACAGCGGCTGCAGGCTCCACCGGCTCCTCCGCCGGCCCGACCGGCTGCGCCATCCGCCATCGTTGACGATGCCCCCATGCGCTTGGCACCGCCGCCGCCGATGTCGCAGCCTAGCCAGCGACGCCCGCACGGTCCTCCTTCTGAGCAGCATCCCGCGGACGTCGATGAAGCTATGCCCCTGGCGCAGTAGCGGCCTGCTTTCCCGCCTCTTCCGCGACGCAGCTCCGCCCGTCTGGCCCGCCACGCCGCGGCCTACTCTGCGGGGGCGAGTTTTCACCGCCTCCTCCACGAGGCCGCCAAGGCAGAGCGGGACGACATCGCCCTCCTCTCCCCCTCCCCCCCCCCCCCCCCCCCGGGAAGGGAGGTGTGTGCTGTCTGCCATCGCATTCCCATAAATGGCAAGCAGCACCATATAACAGCCACGCTATGAGGGAAGCAAACCAACAGCCAAACAGGGGAAGACATCAGATAAACACGCCGAAGACTCCAGTCGATTAATAGGAACCTTTCCTTGCAGAGGTGGCCGCGACATAACCGGCCACGGATTCCTACGCCGGATTTCTATTGGCTCCAGCTCACTATATAGGCCCGGCCGGTCGAAGGCAGACCAGTTTTCGTCCGCTGCTAATGGCAACCGCTATAGCAGAGTCTCCGAGAAGATATCACCGAAGCCACTGTACTGCACTGCCGATCGAAGTACCAGCCGACCGAAAGGAACCACATCTCCTTCTAGATCGACGGACGTCATCATCTATTGTACAGCCAGCTATTGTATTGTAGAAGAAGTAACGTTCAATGAACTGTTGGAGAATACAGCACAAAGTATTCGCTGTTACTAGCTGAAACTTGTTACAGAACTCAATTAGTCTTTCTCCTCTTTCATTCCTTGTCCCAAGCCCATATTCTCCTGTAGCCTTTTCTGCTACTCCTTCCCCTACAACTGCATTCAAGTCCCCCATGTCAAATGGTTCAAATGGCTCTGAGCACTATGGGACTTAACATCTGTGGTCATTAGTCCCCTAGAACTTAGAACTACTTAAACCTAACTAACCTAAGGACATCACAAACATCCATGCCCGAGGCAGGATTCGAACCTGCGACCGTAGCAGTCCCGCGGTTCCGGACTGAGCGCCTACAACCGCTAGACCACCGCGGCCGGCTCCCCCATGTCTATTAGATTTTCATCCCTCTTTACATACTGTATTATTCTTTCAGTATCCTCATACACTTTCTCTATGTCTTGATTTCAGTTTGAGATGTGGGCATATCGTTGTCGTTGTTGGTTTGCTGTCGATTCTGATAATAACAACCCTATCACTGAACTGTCCACAGAAACACACTCTCTGTCCTACCTTCCTATTCATAACTAATCCTACTATTGTTATGCCATTTTCTGCTGCTGTTGATTTCACCCTATACTCATCTGATCAGTAATCCCTGTCTTCTTTCCACTTCACTTCAATGATCCCTACTATGTCTAGATTGAGCCTTTGCATTTCTCTTTCCAGATTTTCTAGTTTCCCTACCACGTTCAAGCTCCTGACATTCCACGCCTCGACTCGTAGAAAGTTATCCTTTCGTTGATTATTCAACCTTTTCCTCTTGGTAACCTCCCACTTGGCAGTCCCCTCCCGGAGATCCGAATGAGGGACTATTCCGGAATCTTTTGCCAGTGGAGAGATCATTATGACAATTCTTCAATTACAGGCCACATGTCCAGTGGACACACGTTATATGTCTTTAATGCAGTGGTTTCCATTGCCTTTTGAATTCTCATGCTATTGATCATTGCTGATTTTTCCGCCTTTATGGACAGTTTCCCACCCCTAGGACAAGAGAGTGCCCTGAAACTCTGTCCGCTCCTCCACCCTCTTTGAGAAGGCCGTTGGCTGAATGAGGGTGATTTCTTATGCCGGAAGTCTTCGGCCGCCTATGCTGATTATTAATCAAAATTTTTAGTAGCGGTGGGCTCCGCAACCGGTATCGAAGACGTTTTGTGCACTATGGGCTAGATAGCCGTTATGTTGGTACCACAAGTTCCTCCTAGCCTGCAGAGGAACGTCTTCTAGGATCCCTGGAAGATGGTCTACTAAGAGGCTGCAATAGTTGTGTGAGTTCAGTGTTCCGTTGTAGCGTTCGCTGTGTCATTCAGTGCTTTGGTATTTCACTAATTTGTAAATGAAAATGATAATCTTATTTCATTAGAGTGAGTAATTACAAAATAATTTTTTCCCTCAGCTAAAGATTTGGTCAAGTTGCTAAAAAAAATCCAAGTTAACGTTGTTGTAAAGTGTTGTCTATAAGTAGTGTAAGTGTCACTAAATCACAGTTCATACAACAGATTCTAGACAACTATTGATTATGATGGAAACAGTTATCTTCAGCAAAATGATCATTAACACCACCGAATATCAGCTGCGCAAAACACTGACGTATGTTACCTGAAACAATATTCTTCGCAACTCGTGCGTAATTAATTCCGGCTCCATACACCAGCAAGATAAGTTTTTTATATGGATCATGCTATGAGCACTGTTTTTAAAGAACCAATCTGATTCGAATTATTTTCATTAAAATGAGTTCGGAACCACCGGTGCACATTTATTTTTACACATTTTTATTACCTTCGGCTTTTATGTCTGCAGAGTTGCGTAACTTGAATTTGCCGCTGAGATAATTGTTAAGATGGCGGCAGACAATTCATAGAGACTTTCTATTGTTAGAGCAAATTTCCTTTCAACAGGATAAGTATTTTCTTTCATATTGTGCACTATTTAGACTAATTTTCATCAAGCAAACCTTTGATACTTTCGTAAGAAACATAGATAAAAACGCGATACAAATCGCTGTCATCAATGGCTGCGCTCCTTGCAACGGAATGAAATAATTAACATAGATAATGCTTATTGAGAGAGGAGTTAAAGTTACAAATACTTATTCACTCATATTTACGATAATAATGATCTATTTTCTCAAATAATAATTAACAAATAATTACAATTTCTTAACTGTCCTCAGTTTGATATGCGTCTTGCGTCCGCAACCTACAAAAGCCAACCAACAAAAAGTAAAAGCAAAGGAAGACAAACGCAGATCATAAAAGTAATTTACAATTATCATTGTCTTTGTATGATACACATCGCTATGTCCAATTACATCATAAAATATTATATAAATAATTAATATTTATCATCGTCTTATTTCACTGTTTTTCCATATGTCGGATCGATAATGTTTATAACTTTTAGAGGCATAATTTCTTCTCGTCGGACTGTAGCTAAAATTTATCTCGTGGATGTTACACCGTATATGGAGCTCAACCTGACCAAGCCAAATCACATTGTCAACATACCAACAGCGCTTTCGGCGGCTTACCTGGCCATGATTGGTAGATGTGGCTTCATCACTAACCAAGATACGTTGTAGCGGGACTTCGAATTTCGCCGCGCTACACTCGTTCCCTCAGATAAAAATATCCCGTCGCAGCGGTATGAGCGCTCGACGGCAGAGAGAAAATACTAAAATTGTTAACTCTTTTTTTGTTTTTTATTCCTTTTCAATTGTCTCTTGATAGCCGTAGCAAAAAGCAGGCGTGATCGGATGCTGACGTAAAAACTTAATGGCTAATCTTGATCTGATTGTAATGTGTAGACATTGTGGAAGTTATTAAGAAATTCGGTGGATGGAAGTAGCAAAGTGAATTAAATTGCATACAGTATCAAGATGATTTTAATTGGTATAAATTAGTGATCCCTGGACTATTGCAAGCTTTCGGAGCAGATTTTTTCACGCTGAAATGAAGGAGATTTTTGAAGACGTGGACGCCGCCCGAAAGAAGATAAGTTAATCTGGTAAAGGATGATCTCTCGTCTACGCAACTTCCCCCTGTCAGTTACATTCTGTTATTCTCTGTTTCTTTTCAATAACTTTTGTAGTGAAAATTGGTTTAACTTTTGCTCAAAAACGCCACAAGGACCACCCCAACAATAGCTTTTCCGAATAACGAAGTCCGATAGCTTTTCTGTAATACAAAGTCCGATTTGCTTTTCATTCTTTCCTTTTTGCACAGTCAGTTACGATTTTAAAACCCCCTTTTTATTCACCATTTCTTCCCACATTTCCAACCTTTCCTTTTCTCTTCTTATTTCTTTTTTTTATTAACCACTAAAACGTGATACATCTGGAGTATCCTGTCTTAATTCCGATGTACAGAACACGATTCTCATAATCGTTTCCAGTGTTGATGGAGAAGGCGTAGGACAGTTGCCTGACGCAAGTCACTTCCTCGTGCGATTGCGCGGGAGCTAACGCGTGTATCAGCTGCAACAGCAGCAACAGCATTAGTTTCCCTCTCTTCTGCTGTCACTTGTTTGCTTCTGTTCTCTTCGGTAGTCAATAGGCTGTAGAAGATTTGGAAACTACGAAACAGACTGGTGCTGCAGGTTTATCGATTAACAAGACACATGAGATTAAAGAGTCGAAATAAATAGAAACCGATACGACGAGATTTGATTACCGCTAAAGTCCACGATGGGCGTTGAAAATATTCGAATGAAAGACTACGAGTCTATAGATGTCCGCAAAAAGTTCATTTTGCAGATTCAGAAACAGCCCACGTACTTATTAATGTGAAGCGAGGAACACGCATTGGATTATGGAAACAGATGGCAAGATGTCGAATTTGCTTCTTAAAAAGAATTGAAACTATCAGCCAAATAACTGAGCCAGTTTTAGGTCAATAGAGTATAGCACGAGATGAGCGAGCAAGCACAGTTAATAGTTTGCAAGAGGTAACGCAGCAGCTTATCTGCCATAAGACCACAGCCAGTGCTGAGAGACACCTAATGCAAGTGCACTACCGCTTCAATTATAGTAGTGAGCTCATTAAAAATATTTTTTACCACAGTTTTTTAAGGCGAAGTTGCATTGTGGAGAAGCGAGGTCTGTCAGCTTAAACTGTTTCCCTCTCCAACACACACATCTGAGAAGAGAGAGAAAGATTGTGTTCTTTGGAATATCTCCAGGAGGGGTCCTCTTTCCTTGGGAAATGTGTGTTGTAAAGAAGACACAACAAAACTTGCTGATTAATGCCTGCTAATCGCATTTTTGCCCACTTATTCAGCAGGAAGACGTGCGATAAAAGTTGGAAAAACTCGCTAAGATCATATCACCTGATGCCGAACCTTCGAGAGTCAACATCAGAGTCACTGTCTACACAAAACATGCACGTACAAATATTACTACTAACAATAATCTATATACTTTGCTTATCAACAATTTGCTGTAATACACGAAAGCATGGGTTCCGTTTTACAGAACTCGAAGAGGAGGAGTGGCGCCATCTGACACCGAACACAAAATGTGCCATCATCAAATATGGAGCAACGGTGCTGGTTAATCTGAAGGTTTGCAAGATATACCTGCTGTCAATATTCTCGACCATCAGCCCCACTCTACACGTCTTCCTCAACAGCAGTAAAATGAGCATAATACTGTATATCATGTATATCATGGGAGACAGAATAACGTACACAGTTGATTTTGATAAGACTGATACTTAATTGCTTGTACAAATAAACACGTCTGTTTCTATCCACAAAATATCGGGCAGTTGAAGATATTAATATCACAGCTCCAAAAGAAGAGGTTTGATTCGCAAGGATTTTTAGCTGTCACGTATAAACTCATTGGTGATCGAAAAGCTTTTACAGAAGTTAATGGGCGAATAATACAATCGCATCAGAGAGAGTTGTTTTTGAACTGTACAATACGTATGAGTATATTTACTACACAGAACTGTTTCTGTTCTATTATAAGAATATGGTCGAATCCTACATTAAAGATATATTATTCATAATGTACACAGTTTGCCTGCAAAGTGCTGTTCAGTGCCGTTACAATTTCATTAATGTCGGTACAGCCATAAAATCTTGATTGTCGAATGAAGTTGATTTAAATATCTACACAAATTACAAGAAAACACAGTTTGCAACAGACTATGCGGTACTATGTATGCGGGACGATGTACAATGTGTATTAATTCGTATTTTTTATTACTACAAATACTAATACTTCCCTGTGAAAATTTTCCAACAGTTATTCATTGTTTGCTTTTACTTTCATTTCTCAGTAATAAGTTAAAATAATAAGGTAATTTTGATAAGGTTGTGTGTGAGATGACAAACGATTACTAAACAAACAGGTCTGTACAGTAGTTCCGTTATAAGAAATATAGATATATATGTGTGTACATAAATGATGTATAACTTCTTGACCTTCTAATCATTTTTTAACATTACTGCAGAGGTATGCTGACGACGACAATCATCTTTGACTTTCACAGAAATAATTTACCTGACTCCTACACATATTTTCGTAAAGATCTGTAGTTATACTTTCAGCGATCAATAATGGTGAGTGATCAATAATGGTCAATGAGCAATGATAGTGATTAGTAATGGTCAGTGACCACTAATGGTCAGAGGTCAGCAATGGTCAGCGATTAATGATGGTTAGTTATCAGTGGTGATCAGTGATGAGTAGACTTTTTGCCATAAGTGTTTATCACTTCTCGTTTAGCGTTGGGCATTTAACGTTATGCGTTTACCATTTAGTATTTATTGTTAAGCATTATGCGTTTAGCGTTAAGCTTTTGATATTTAGCATTTACTTTTTAACGTTTACCTTTTTGCGGTCATCAAATACCATTTACCATTTACGTTTATCATTTAGTGTTTAGTGTTTAACGTTTATCATAAGAGTGTGAGGTATAAAACACACACAATTGGTCGATTTCCATCAAAGTTGGTTTTGTAATAGTGTACTGGAAAGAGGACGGGAGGGGGGGGGGGGGAGGTTTAGCGCACATAATAGATCTGTACGTAAATAATGTAATTTGACACCATGTTTATGAGAATAATGAAACTTTCAAGTTGAATGTCTTTGATTCTCTAGGAAATAATGAAATAATTGACTTTCAAGTAGAGGTTACGTAATTGTTACTACATACATGGTGCCATTTTTACATATCATTTAAATACTATGGTCTAACTGGTTTGAAAATGAGGAAGGGAAGAACACAATTGGTGTGTTTCCATCAACTCTTGCATTTGCTGTAGATAAGGAGAGGAAGGGGTACGAGATGATTAGTACTTCAGAAATAATGTAATTTGACCTACATTTTTCCATGTCATTTTAATACTACGCTGTGACTGGTAATTTAACATCATTTAAATACTGCACTCTGACTGGTTTGAGATAGCGACGAGAGGGGGCGTAAGATATAATGGAAAATGGGTTTGCTTCCATGAACTTGGATTGACTGCAGATAAAGACAGGTAGTGACACTTTAAATTTTCCGTTGGCACGGTTTCGCTATTTCCGACACCTTGGATTATTAGTGCTACGCTGTGATTGCCTGGAGATATGAAGTACTGCAAAGTGTGATTGGTTGGAGATAATGGTAAGGGATATGAAGCACACAACTGGGCCGTTTCGGCCATTTCGATAGGCTGGAGACAAGGAGGGGGAGAGGATGTGACTTGATGCGTACTTTAGAGATAATGCAATTTGGCACCATTTGAATACTACACTGACTGGTTGGAGTAAATGCTGGCGTGGGGTATAAAGCACAAGAATCGTATGTTTTCAACATCTCGGAATGTTTATTACTGTGCTATGACTGGATGGAGATAAGATGGAGGGATGGAGGGGAAAGGGGTGGAGGGGGGGGGGGGGGGTTAGGGGGGTTTAAATTTTCAGTCAACCCAGTTGTGCTATTTCCACCATCATAGATTTTTTCAACACTGACTAGCTGGAAATACGCAGTACTGCGCTGTGTGATTGGTTGGAGATAGGGGATAGGGAGAGGGGGTTTTAATTTTTAACTAATGCAATTGCACACTTTTACCATTTGCAGCCTGTATCGTCGCTAGAATGTCCACTTGTCTCTGCTCCGGTTACATACTTTTCTCACCGCGTTACTTGTAGCAAAGCCAACAGACAGCTTTCAGTCTCGTGGTGGCATTTTTGCCCCCCGTTCTCGCATGCGCATATTCTTGAGTATATTAAACAGCCTGAACCAATATCTTGTGTCTTAAAGACACTTAATACAGATTTTGTTGCAACTAAGATAAATGATTGTCGGTAATGAATTATTGTTTTTTGGCCTTTTCTCCAAAGAATACTTTCATGCAGCTCTCTACGCTACTCTGTACTGCCCAAGCCTCTTCATCAACGAATGACGCCGGCCGGTGCGGCCGAGCGTTTCTAGACGCTTCAGTCTGGAACCGCGCTGCTTCTACGGTCTCAGGTTCGAATCCTGCCTCGGGCATGGATGTGTGTGATGTCCTTAGGTTAGTTAGTTTTAAGTAGTTCTAAGTTCTAGGGGACTGATGACCTCAGATGCTAAGTCCCATAGTGCTCAGAGCCATTTTTGAACCGAATCACTACTACAACCTACATCCATTTCAGCCTGCTTACTGCACTCGTCTCTTTGTCTACTCTGCAATTTTTATCTCCTACTCTCCCCTCCAATCGTAAAGTGAAGAGTCCTTTATATCAGAGAACGTGGTCTATCAACCGATCGCTTATTTTAGTCGAGTCATGACAAAAATTTCTTTTGTCTCCAATTCTATTCAGTATCTCGCTAGTAGTTAGGCTATCTACCAGTTCAGTTTTCAGCATTCGTCATTAGAACCACATTTCAAAATCTTGTATTTTATTTTTGTCTGAACGGCTTGTCGTCCGCGTTTCAATTCCCTACAAGGCTACACTCCAGACAGACGCCTTCTTCAGACAAATGCTTTCAGAAAAGACTTCCTGATGAATGAATTACGAATAATATGTTCATACTCATTGCTCCGCTCTATAATTTTATTTACGACTTGACGCATTGTGCTATATCCACTTGTAACTCAGCCTCTTCCTTCATCATAAAAAAACCTTATAGATAAAATTCAACTCTTGAACAGAGAAAGCATACTGACTAACTGAGACAGTATCAGTGTCTGTGAAAGAACCGCTGTTACTCTTAACGAAGACTTTTCAAATTAAATTTATTTCGGTTTCTTTCTGCTGTAATATGCCCTAACGTTTCTGAAAAAAACATCTCGTCAGTTAGTAGAACTCGTCGCTCCAGTTGTCAGAAAATCTCGAGATAAGCACTGTCAGCAACGCTGAAAGCAACCACTTAGGTTGTGCTCCGTCGGTAATTCAGCGACCGATGCTATCTCGCCACTTGGAAATTACGGTCGCCTTTAGAGCGAGAACGTGCGCACCATTCCATTCACTAGAGTAACCAATAAATCAGCTTTACTCAAGAGAGTGGCAGCGCATTATTTAAATGATTTCCTTGTTATGACGTTCATAGCAACCGTCTAACTGCCAAGTACCAAATGAGAATAATGAAGGTGGAAAATTATTAAATACAAACTCCTATAAAGACGACTATTATGAAGTTTGGTAGCTCACTGTAACAGTTTTTTACTTCAAAATCACAGAAGCGATGAAATAATAGTACAAGTTCTTAGTGAACCGGTATTATTAATAATTTTCACAGGTAGCAACATTTTCCTGACTGAACGAATGAAAGGTTTATTTTTAATTCTTATGAAAGTTAACCACAGACTAAGCTAGTTTGTAAGTGTAAAGCGGTGACGAGTAATGGAAATGAGAATCCTGATTTGTTAATATAAAAAAGGGACAAAAGCCGGAGAATAAATGAAAAAGCTGCAATCTCACAAACAATTTCACAGCATGGGAAATATAAGGAAAACTCATTGTCGCAGGCAATGAGCTGCACAAAAATATGGGTTTTATGAAAGCATTATACTGTAATGAATGAGGCGTGACCCAGTAGCTGCACCGCGAGCCACAGCCAGCTTACAAATTTGTAGCGAGAAAGTGTAGTTTTCGTCTTAATTGTTGCAGAATATAAATTGTTTCTTCCTTTCATCCTGGGTTTTCGGTAGGAATAGGAGTCTGGAACTTTACTCAAGGAAGACGTCGTGTCGTGAAATTTCCGTGTTATGCTTTGTGGTATCTCCTTTGGCTCGACTGTAAGTATTCTACTGTCCCACGTGGTAGCTATTAATACATATATATTCCCCAGACTCCTCCGTCTAGTTTCCATACTGAAGATGACAGAGTTCGCTAACTTCCACTATGATTTCTTCTCGGTACTTTGTGGTTGTCGGGGTTATGGACAAATTTAGAAACGCAGTATACTGTGGTACGCACGATGGGTGGACTCCAAGGTGGCAGCAGCTGTAAACACTTCGTTGTTATCACCAGAGCAGCCTGCCACTAGCAGAACTCTCCTTCTGTACGTATAAGTAATGCTGATGGAGTGTCCTGAGAGTGGTTGAGATGAAGGCAGGGGTTACTTAGCAGTCGATGATGTGATTTACCCTGTGCGGGTGACCGAATGTGCTCCCGGTTTCTGTCAGCGCTCTTGGCTGGCTTATTGTTTTAATTCAGTGCTACAGAGCTTTTCTTAATGCGAAGTCTGCGTCTCGAAAGACGTCCTTGTCGCGTCTCTATGTGAACTTACCACATTTAGCCTCGTTACAGAAGAGCGTTGTGTCTGATCTGCTCTGTCATCCGTGTGCTGAATCAAGGGTTTCCAATGTCCTCTTTCGCAAGCTGTGAGGCAATAAGCTCGCTATCTGTACTCTGAGTGTTTACACTTCTTACGCCACTGTTGTGTAATCGGCTTACGTCACAGCCGGTTCTAACAAAATATTATTTCTACGCTTAATTACTATTCTAATGTGCAACAGTTTTCTGTTTAAGATGCTACTGAAGGCTGTCTCAAAATCTATAAACATTAAGTGTATTCCTTGACTAAACAAAAGTTGTTTTTCGACAAGTTCTTCCAAAGCAAAAATAGAATCAGTACTGGAGTGTCGTTCTCTAAAACCACTTGTTCCTTAACAGAACGTATATTACACTATTGCTTTTGTCTGTAGTTTATAATTCTGGGGCACAGTTCATAAGATGTGGATAAAAGGTTTATTCCCCTGCACAGAGGTATTACTTTTGCCGTTTACAGTTTTGAGAAAATTTCTGTTGCTTTAAACACACAGTTGTTGCAGTCTGAATGAAGCAGCATTCCCCGTTGTTTCTATTTATTAAACCTTTATAGCCACAGCCAGTTTTTTCTGTATTAACACACTATGTGATCAAAAGTATCCGGACACCCCCAAAAACATACGTTTTGCATGTTAGGTGCAATATGCTGCCACCTACTACCAAGTACTCCATATCAACGACCTCAGTAGTCATTGGACATCGTGAGAGAGTAGAATGGGGCGCTCCGCGGAGCTCACGGACTTCGAACGTGGCCAGGTGATTGAGTGTCACTTGTGTCATACGTCTGTACGCGAGATTTCCACACTCCTAAACATCCCTAGGTCCATTGTTTCCGATGTGATAGCGGAGTGGAAACGTGAAGGGACACGTACAGCACAAAAGCGTACAGGCCGACCTCGTCTGTTGACTGACAGAGATCGCAGACAGTTGAAGAGGGTCGTAATGTGTAATAGGCAGACACATACCCAGTCCATCACACAGGAATTCCAAACTGCATCAGGATCCACTGCAAGTACTAAGGCAGTTAGGCGGGTGGTGAGAAAAGTTGGATTTCATGGTCGAGCGGCTGCTCATAAGCCACACATCACGACGTTAATGCCAAACGACGCCTCGCTTGGTGTAAGGAGTGTAAACATTGGACGACTGAACAGTGGAAAATCGTTGTGTGGAGTGATGAATCGCGGTACACAATGTGGTGATCCGATGGCGGAGTGTGCGTATGGCGAATGCCCGGTGAACGTCATCTGAAAGCGTGTGTGGGGCTAACAGTAAAATTCGGAGGCGGTGGTGGTATGGTGTGGTCAGGTTTATCATGGAGGGGGCTTGCATCCCATGATATTTTGCGTGCCACTATCACAGCACAGGCCGACATTGATGTTTTAAGTTCCTTCTAGCTCCCCACTGTTGAAGAGCAGTTCGGTGATAGCAGTTACGTCTTTCAACACAATCGAGCACCTGCTCATAAGGCAAGGCTTGTGGCCGAGTGGTTGCACGACAGTAATTGACAGGTCTGCACAGAGTCCTGACCTGAATCCTACAGAACATCTTTGGGATGTTTTGGAACGCCGACTTCGTGCCAAGCCTCGCCGATCGTCATCGATACCTCTCCTCAGTGCAGCACTCCATCAAGAAACCTTCCAGCACCTGATTGAACATATGCCTGCGAGAGTGGAAGCTGTCATCAAGGCTAAGGGCCAACATCATATCAAATTCTAGCATTACCGGTGGAGAGCGCCACGAACTTGTAAGTCATTTTCAGCCAGGTGTCCGGATACTTTTGATCACATAGTGTATGACTACGTCTCCTAACATTCTCATCCAAACACTTTTTCTTGGTTCTCTTGTAGCGCTCTGTCAATTCATGAAGTTTTACAATGTTTTGTGAAGTCCTGTTTCACACTGTATTGTAATTGGACTATTTCTCTTTCCACTTTTTGTCTAGCGCTTTAAGACCTAAAAATCTCACCCAGCAACTCTTCTTGATTCAGCGTTTGTGCACTTTTGCAAGCAGTTCGCTATTGAGATCGGCCATTTCTCACCTTTATGTTGTTTTCAACAGACAAGAGCTTCAATATAGATTTTCAGACATTTCTTCGATATACCTGCATTAGCTGTGACCATTTATCTACAAAGGAGTACCAAAGTCTTGAGGAAGATCAGACTGTAATGACTTACGGCCTAGGAACGAGCATCTGGGAACCGGAGAAGCAGGTTGGCTATTTGAGTGCCGGTCTCGTCAAAATACGTGGAAAGTGGTTTGATGACGTTGAAACCACGAGTAGGCCTCAAGGTGTTAGGCGTTTACGCATCTTGGGGCCTTGGAGGCTTTTTCTCTCTGTAAAGCAATATAATTGGCTGTCTGTGGCAGATCTGAAGACAGACTACGTTGTTGTAGAAGACACAAATGTTTTGGAGAACACCGTTCAGCGCAATTGTTGACCATTAGCCTCAGCAGCAGACGACACTACCTGTTCCTTCGTTGAATGCAGGACGGTTCGAACAATATTACGCTATGGTAGACATTAATCTCGGCTTTCATGACAGCCGGCCGGGGTGGCCGACCGGTTCTAGGCACTACAGTCAGGAACTGCGAGACCGCTACGGTCGCAGGTTCGAATCCTGCCTCGGGCATGGCTGTGTGTGATGTCCTTAGGTTAGTTAGGTTTAAGTAGTTCTATGTTCTAGGGGACTGATGACCTTAGAAGTTAAGTCCCATAGTGCGCAGAGCCATTTGAACCATTTTGAACTTTCATGAGACCTGTACTAGCCATCGAAGGCATCGTGACTGATGGGACTATGTTTTTGCACACCATCTGCACCCCTTCTTTCCCAACGGCTACTGTCTGCCTCATAATGCCAGAGTGGAGGCCAGTCATTGCATTAGCAAACTAGTTCCTCCACTATTCATGAACCACAGTGACATTCTTTCATACATACTAAAACTATTTAAAATAAACCTTACTTCAATCGCATTTACTGCCTCCCTTCAGTTCACTGCTCCCGTCCTCCTGTCGCAGTGGTTAGCACACTGGACTCGCATTCTGGAGGACGACGGTTCAACCCCCGTCCGGCCATCATGATTTAGATTTTCCACGATTTCTCTAAATCACTCCAGACAAATGCCGGTATGGTTCCTTTGAAATAGCACGGCCGAATTCCTTCCCCATCCTTCCCTAATCCGATGTGACCGATGACCTCGCTGTCTGGTCTCCTACCACAAAACAAACCAACCCAACCCCGTCCTTCATTCTCGACTCTCCTTCTCTGAGTCTTCTTAATTGAATTATGTCATCTCCTTTCTGTTCCTCCATCCTCTGTCTATCCACACTCCTTTCTTCCCTCATCCTCCCCTACTTTGTCCGCCGGCCGGTGTGGCCGAGCGGTTCTAGGCGCTTCAGTCTGGGACCGAGCGACCACTACGGTCACAGGTTCGAATCCTGCTCGGGCGTGGATGTGTGTGATGTCCTTAGGTTAGTTAGGTTTAAGTAATTCTAAGTTCTAGGGGACCGATAACCTCAGATGTTAAGTCCCATAGTGCTCAGAGCCATTTGAACCATCTGAACCCTACTGTGTCCGACAGTAGCGTCGTTCTTGTTCACTTTGCAACAACGTCCTTCAATTAATTATTTCCTTCTCCAGATGTTCCCCTCAGTATTGTCCTCCTGCTTATAAGAGCGGGCCTTCAGTCGCTTTATTACTCATTGGTGTGGCGGCTGTCCAAATAAGGCTGCTTAGATAGAAAAACGTGAGTATTAGTTCAGTAAAAATCTCTGCTCTATTCCCATTAAGTTCTAGGTACAGGCCATTAAGCATCTGGTTCTTGTATTAGTTACCAAACTATCTTGTTCCTGAACATTCTTTCGTATCCCTGAATGCTAAGGACATTGCCAGCATCTTTCAAACGTTTTAGTTCATCCCGCGCTCCTAAACAAGAACAAGAACAAAAACATGATCATCCTTCCATAATCTACGGTCCAAATGCGCCTCGATGTGGACATTAATATAACGTGGATTCCAAACATGCATCTGATGTGTACATATATACGACTTGGAGCCCAAACGTGCATTCAACGTAGACATTCTCATAACACAACCTACACTCCTGAACAATGACAACGTAACAGCAACTCTTCGTTTCGTCTAAGAACATCACAAAAAAGATAATCTGGAATCCTCTACAATCTTGAGAGAGAGCTGCACTACGTTCACAATGACTTGATTGAAACAAATCGCACGTCTCCATGCGACCACTTCAACAAAACAACAAATCACAGAGGATCCTCACCTCTCTCGTGACGTCTGTTAGTAAACTATCCACTTGACATCGAAACTGGCACAACAAATTATCTTGTACATTCCCTGCTCTTCGTGCTATGTCTTGCTTACCAGCTTTACAATTATAAGAAGAAAATGTACTGTCCAATGAAACATCATCCCACACCACCTGATCTAGACAGAAGACATAAAATTACCAAAGCGCCCTAAATGTGCGCAAGACAGGAAACGCAGCAAAAGTCCATCTTTGATCATCTATTAAAGTACCTAATGCCCGCCCGATTGGTCGTGCGGTCTAACGCACGGCTTTGCGGAGTGAGAATGAGCGCCTGGTCCCCGGCACGAATCCGGCCGGCGGACCTGTGTCGAGGCCCGGTGAGCCGGCCAGTCTGTGGATGGCTTCTAGGCGGTTTTCCATCTGCCACGGCGGATGCGGGCTGGTTCCCCTTATTCCGCCTCAGCTACACTATGTCGTCGATTGCTGCGCAAACAAGTTCTCCACGTACGCATACACCACCATTATTCTACCACGTAAACATAGGAGTTACACTCGTCTGGTGTGAGACGTTCCCTGGGCGGGGGGGGAGGGGGGGGGGGGGGCACCGGGGCGCGAACCGCACAATAACTCTGGGTTCGGTGTGGGGCGGCGGAGGGCGGAGGGGTGAAGTGAACTGTGGTAGCCGTCGTGGGGTTGTGGACCACTGCAGCTGCGGCGGGGACGGAGCCTCTCCGTCGTTTCTAGGCCGCCGGTTGACATACAATACAATACAAAGCACCTAATGCTATTCGATTCGACTCACTACGGAGATCATTGTAACCACAGACAAAATTTTGACTTTTGTTGTCCTTCTCTCTCAAAGACTTTATTCAATAAAAGGTTTTATGTTTCTATTATGATCCACGCCATATTACTTCTTTCCCTTAAGTGATTCCATTTTTTCATGAATTTCGGATATAATTTCATTCCCCAACAAGCACTCATTATTCGTAAAAGACACCTTTTGTTCCAGCTACCTCTGTTCTGCTAGTATGACGAAAAATGTGCCCTGTATTCTGATCAGAATCTGTATTTGTGGCGTTCATTGCGACAGAATTGCAGTCTGTCAAAGTATCATTCTAATTCTCGTTGTATATTCCACACACTATCTTTATCCTGGTCAAATTCCTCTCCATAATGCCCACCAAGAACGTGCTTATGCTTGGCAGGTAACTTCATAACCATCTTATTTCTGAAGAGCTGAACAGTGTGTCGAGAAATGATTTTTTCTTATGCTTCAAAGAATATCACCGGACTTCGGAAGTTAGATTCTTCCGGATTTTCACTCATAATTACATCCTGTTTTATTCTGTCCTGTGCTGCACTAGCTCAGTATTTATCTAAGAATGAGTCCTTAAGTTCTCTGTTCATTGCCCATTGTAACGCTGTTGGTCACATTCTCATCGCCTTTTCACCCTTACAGTAATCACACAAAAATTCCAAACGATATCTCAGTAGCCAGTGGCCGCGGTGGGGGAGGGGGCAAAGGGTGAACGAACTGTTCCGTCAGAACGTTGGAGTATAATGCAGGTTTTTATGCACATCTCCACAAATTTCACCTTCAATCTCTGTGATCGTTAGCCAAACTCACGCTTCATTGGTGCTGCCATTGATTTATGCTTTCCTGTTTCTGCTTAAACGCAAGAAGCAACTGTGCTTCCATAATCTCCTCTACTGTTGTTGGACATGTAACGTACTGTACCCTCATACTCAGTACTTAGCTCCTGCTCTACTGTTTCATGATTGACCTTATGTCATTGCATTGTCTCACACAAATGATTTTCATTCTCCTCCAGTACCTGCTTCATTTGCTCCATTACTCTATGTAATCGACTTTCTGTACTGCTGATACATCACCCTTGCTTATCATGTCTCCTCCAGTATCTGCTTCACTTGCTCCTTTACTTTATTTAACCGACTTCCTGTACTGCCGATACAGCACCCTTGCTTCTCATGTCAATGTTCTCACTACCAGGCTATTGTATATTATGAGGATTCTGTTTCTATTGTATATTATCAGGATTTGTTTCATTTGCGTTCCAGTTTCGGGCAAATGCACCTTCCACCTACTCAATATCTCTGTTGTTTCCCTCTCACTGATTTTTCGTGTTCACTCTGTAAGCAGTGGCGGCTTGTCATACTGTATCAGTATCAATAGGGTCTTATCTTTGGCTCTAAGACGATGTCAAGTGAGCACAGCTTCCTCAGGCTTGGCCTGGAGGGCTGGCTTCCTGGTCCCACAATAAGGACGGTATGAGGGTTAGTATGATGAGGGGAGTATCAGTTGAGCAAACAAGAGGAAAGGACGCTTTTGGCTGTCTCTGTGTTGGAGTAAATTGGAAATGATATGCAGGGATCATGTTGCCTTGTGTTTGGCTTGCAGAGCCTCAGGAGTTGATTATTGAAAACCTGCTGAGCTGTGAGAGGTGTGTTTACCAGAATTTCTAGACGCTCCAGTTCTGTTTAATGGTACTATAGTCTGCGCCTCCATGAAATCTGCAGACTGAATTGTATGAGCAAGGATTTTGTGTGTTAAAAAGGTCTGTCAAATATTTTGTTTAGATATTTGTGTATTGCATCTTGCTGGAAGTCTGATCGGTGAATTTTAAGTGTTTCGGCGAGTTTAATTTGGGTTTATGTTAGTATCTGCCTGTACAAGGAAGCTTGTTGTGGAGTTCGTTGGCAATGTTAATATTTATGTGTATTTAAGTGCTTCAATCTGCCTGTAATTAATTTCTTGAGCCAAATTGCTATCAGCTGATATTAGTTCTAGCGCTTGTTGATGGTCGATGTTTAATATTATCACAGATTGTCTATCCCTGGTTCGAAAGTGAAATTTCGTGTTGCACGAACGTTTTCAAGGTTAGCGTTAAGAACTATGTGACTTATGTTTAATTTGAACATTTAGGATACATGGTGTGCTCAATTTGTAGTTGTCGTTTGGGAAACATTAACTGTCTTTCTGGACTTTGCTCGACTGTGTCTTATTCGTTGACGCTAATGTGCTGCTTATTCTGCTTCAGATCATGTATATCGTCCGTTTCTTTTATTTAGAGGACTTTCATTGAAATTTTAGATTATTCTGGGACAAACTGGCCGTTCTGAGCTAGGCATGGACTTTGTATGTGCCCCGAAGCCGTAGAATGTAAGGCAATTAGCTTGGGTATTGCTTAATCCATTGTTCCAGCAGGATTTGGTATAACTATTTCATTCGGAAAATTTTTTAAACCAACAGTAAGTAGTCGCTTAAATTTTCTGCTAATTCTTAGAAGACTGATAAATTTCAAGTATCGCTCCGTAAGAAATTGCATTGACTATTATTTATTATTATGTTGACTGTGTCTTGAGCTTGCGCGTACTGGAATTTATTTGTGCTGCAGGGAATTTTGTTAAGACTGCTTGTGTTCTGACACTGGTGCTGTTAACCGAGCCTTTTCGGGCCCTCTAATTCTGGGGCTAGTCACCTTACACAGCCTGGCCAAATTTGTAGGCCGTATTTTCAGGTTTCAACTGGTAGGAGAGCGTGGTCGTGCTATAGACGGGAAGAAATATTTTGCGTATGCACCTTCATTCAATCGTAAATTTTGTCCTTTTTTTCTTAGGCTCTGTGTTAATAATTGATGTATCACGTAAATTTTAAGGCTTAAGGGTGCTCGGGAAAGGATATGCTTCGCCACGATCGGTTGAAGTATGAATTGAAAATCCATGGCCGGAAACAGACGGCAGAGTGAATGAATTCGCAGCGCATTTACGTCTCGCTATTGAACACCTGGTGAACATCGCTTCAGGTCATGTATATCGTTCGTTTATTTCATTTAAGTGTCTTATTCTGCAATGATAGTTGTTTTAGGACATGTCGTTCTGAGCTAGGCTTGGACTGCGTACGTGCCCATGAGCTGTAGAATTTAAGGAAATTATCTCGGAGTTGTCTTAATCACTTGTTCCAGCAGGATTTGGTAGAACTGTTTAATTCTGAAATTTCCTTAAGCCAACTATAGGAAGCGTCTTAGATTTTCTGCTCACTTCTAAGATGACTGTTAAATTCAGAGTATCGCTCTGTAAGAAATTACATTAACAATTGGGAGCGTAATCATTGTTCATTATAATATTGGCTTTCACTTGAGCTTGCACTTACTGGAATTTATTTGTGCCGCAAGGATTTTTATTACTTGTGCTCTGGCGTCGGTGCTGTATACCGATCCTTGTCACGCCCGCTCATTCTGGGCCTAGTCACCGCCTGTTTATGCGATTCTGTGCATAAGCCTTAAGCAGCGAAAGCTTGCACTGTCCGTCTTCTACGGTGTTTTGTCTTCCAAGAGCATCCGTGGCCTTCAATGCTGCTGTTTAAAGTTGATATTGAGAGCAATTCTGAGTTACTCTATTTGTTAATTAAAAGAGGCTCTCTTTTCGTAATCTTATTGCTTCTTTACGTTACTTAAACATTTTACTTGTGTTTGAGGTCTCAAAGGTCATTTTTATTTTATTTTATTCCAATTATTTGAAAATTATTGCAGAACCCTGTAAGCCTTGCTACCACATCTTTTTATGAGGTTTTAAATCTTTTGTTGTCATTCATGGGTCACTATTTATTTCAGTGTAGGAATTTTTTTGGTCGTGGACTATTCTGTGGCCGGTTCAGTTTTATTGAATTTTTTATTGGTGGCTGCTACTCATGTAGTTTTGGTAATTTTTATGCATGTTTAAATTTGTCTTGGAGTTTGTATCATTAGTCTTTTATGTTACGGTCTGGCAAACGGTGACTGGATGCGAGTTACAACTGACATTTTCTGGCATCACTGATTATTGTTCAGTATTCAAAGTAATTACTGTTTAATTTAATTCTTTCTTTGGCTTAATGTAATTCAGTCTGTGCGAATTAAGTTTTTATGATGTACCAGTGAATGAAATGTGCCAAATACCCTTTAGTCTATCTCTTCCTCGTTTTCCTTGCTGGACAAATTAAGAAGCCGATTTTTCACATTTCACTCTGCTTATCTAACATCTGCTTAGTATCTTGACACGGTTTTGGTATAAATTCGAATAACATATCACTTTTATCCGTATATCCACGTGATTTGGCAGAGGGCTGGTTCAATTGAACTTTAATTGCGGCAGTAAAATCTGATCTGCTGTTAATTCCGCATCACAAAGCCCAGCAGTCATGGTTGCATCAAATGAGGTATTACTGTATTCTCATTCGTACTCTCACTGTTATTGTCTACAACTTTATATTTTCTAAACTGAAAGCATCCTCTTGCTCTCTAACCTTTGCACATTCCACAGTGTATGTTGGCTACTCCTCTGCTACCGCCACTGCCTGTATACTATGTGCGTACCGTAGGTGCAACCGCATCAGAGGGGTATCTGTTGAGAGATCAGACAAACTTCTGGCTCTTAAAGAGGGGCAGTAGCCTTTGCCGTAGTTTCAGGGAAACAGTTGGATAACTGAATGGTCTGGTTTTGTAACACCAATCAAAATAGCCTTGGCGTGATGGTACTGCAGGTGGCTGATAGCAAAGTGAAACGATAGCCATAATTTTTCCAGAGGGCTTGCAGCTCTGCTGTACGGTTAAATGATGATGATACCCTTTTGGGTAAAATATTCCGAAGGTAAAATGGTCCCCCATTCAGACCTTCGGGCGAGAACTACTCAGGAGGACATCGTCAACATAAGAAAAAAACTTGCGTTCCATCGATCGGAGCGTTGAGTATTATATCCCTTAATTGAGCAGGTAGGTTAGATGATTTGACAACAGTAATGGCTAGGTTAAAGTTAGATATAGCGGGAATTAGTTCGGTTGGAGAAGGAAGAAGGCATCCGGTCAGTTATAAATACAAACTCAAATACGGATAACGCAGGGGTAGTTTACTAAAGAATAAGAAAATAGGAATGCAGGTAAGCTACTACGAACAGCATAGTGAACGGAAAATTGTAGCGAAGATGGACACGAAGCCTGTACCCACCACATTAGTAGCTGTTTACACGTCAACTAGCTCTGCATATGATGAAGAGACTAAAGAAATGTATGACGAGATAAAAGAAATTATTCAAATACTTAAGGGAAACGAAAATTTAATAGTGATGGAAGACTAGAATTAGATAATAGGAAAAGGAAGAGAAGGAAAAATAGATGAATGTGGACTGGGGGAAAGAAATGAAAGTAAAAGCCACCTTGTAGAGTTGTGCTAAGAGCATAAATTAACCAACACTTGGCTTAAGAATCATGAAAGAAGGTTGTACTCGTTGAAGCGACCAGGAGACACCGGAAGATTTAAGATTGATAATCTATTGGCAAGACAGACTTTGGAATCAGATTTTAAATTGTAAGACGTTTCCAGGGACAGAAGTGGACTCTGACACAATCTATTGTTTGTGATCATTAGATTAAAACTGAATAAATTGCAAAAAAGTAGGAAATTAAGGTGATGGGACCTAGATATGTTGAGAGAACCGAAGATTGTTGAGAGTTTCAGAGGGAGTATTAGGTAATGAATGACAAGAAAAGAGGAAAGGAATATAGTAGAAGACGGATGGGAAAAAATGAAACAGCGAAGGATCAAACAGGTAAAAAGACAAGGTCTAGTACAAATTCTTGGATAACGTAGGACATATTGAATTTAACTGATGAAAGGGGAGAGTATAAAAATGTAGTGAATGAAGCAGGCGACATGGAATACAAACGTCTAAAAGGACACTAACAGGAAGTGCAAAATGACTACGCAAGATTGAGTAGAGGACAAACATAAAGATTTAGAAGCATATATTACAAGGAGAAAGATAGATACCTCCTACACGAAAATTAAAGAGACCGTTGGAGAAAGGAGAAGCATCTCTATGTATGTCAAGAACTCAGATGGAAAACCAGTCCTAAGCAAAGGAGGGAGACCTGAACGGTGGAAGGAGCGTATATAGGGTACATACAGGGGAGATTTGCTTGAGGGCAGTGTTATAGAAACGGAAGAGGTCGTAGATGAAGATGAGACGAGCGATACTGCGAAATGAAATTGACAGAGCATTTCGCTGGCTCTCTTTGCTTTGTTTTATTATTACTCGCGTAACAACTAATATATGAGATAAAATATGTTGCTACGAAAAGAGCCCCGAAATACCTTTCAGTGATGCTGTGCTGTGATTTTCTTTGGATCATTAATTTTCAACAAAACGAAATAGATTATGTTCTTATTGATCTGGATCTGGCTTTCTATTAAAGGAACTTTTTTTTTTGTTACTGTAACTCGCCATAAAGTTCAACATATCTTCCTGACTTTACAGTTATTGAGAAGGTTACTGAAAATTATTTCGTTATGAATACTGATGTTACAGTACGCAATGTTTGTTCAACATCAAAATTTTGAAGTGGATTTTTGTTAACAGTAAGACACCAATAAGTACCACGACTAACGCAAGAACATGAGACTATTATCAGAGGAAAAGATGTTTTTACTATAAGGTTTGCCAGACCAGAACTACGCACAGCAAGATTTCTTTTATGTTATGAAGGTAAATTATCTTTTGCACTGTTAATAATATATTATCAGCAGCCCGCGTCAACCTGTAAAACACATCATAAAATCTGCTGCTCTGCTCTGCAATTCCGAAAGCTGAAAGAAATACGAGAGCGGTTCAGAAAGTAACCTCCGATTGGTCACAGTGCGGGTTGTGGGGGGGAGTAGCGACGCCATCTGTGCGTTCACGCACTCAACAGGTCAGTCGGCATCAAGCCGTGATCGAGTGAACGTCGTACATGCGCTAGTTTAGTTTTTGTGGCAGTTTGAAATGTGTGCTGCAATAGAAAACCCCGCCAAATGTGAATTGCGTGCTGTCATAAGGTTTTTTACAGCCAAAGGATATTCTGCAGCAGCTATTCATCGTGAGCTTTGTGCCGTGTACGGACCAAGAGTTATGAGTGAAGGAGTTGTCCGTGAATGGGTACGTTTATTTAAAAGTGAACGAGAAAACGTTCATGATGAAGAGAGGAGTGGTAGACCATCATTGGTGACTGACGAACTCGTTCAGACAGTTGATGCAAAAGTTCGTGAAAATCGACGTTTCTCAATGTCGGAGTTGTCTACTGGTTTTCCACAGATTTCTAAGACTCTCTTGTACGAGATAGTGACAGCAAGATTGGGTTACCGTAAGTTCTGTGCACGATGGGTGCCCAAAATTCTTACCGACCACCACAAAACTCAAAGAATGGCCTCTGCATTAGACTTTCTGTCACGTTATGAGGACGAAGGAGAACCATTGTTAAACAGAATCGTGACCGGTGACGAAACCTGGATTAAGTACGTGAACCCTGAGACAAAAGAACAATCAAAGATGTGGGCACATTCAAATTCGCCTACCAAACCAAGAAAAGCCTCGCAAGATTTTTCAGCCAGAAAACTGATGGCAACGGTGGTTTGGGATGCCAAAGGGGTGTTGTTGGTTGAATTCATGGAACGTGGTACGACCATTAATCAAGACGTGTACTGTGAAACAATAAAAAAGTTACGACGGGCTATACAGAACAAACGCCGTGGTATGCTGACTTCCGGTATCGTTTTTTTGCACGATAACGCCCGTCCTCACTCTGCTCGCAGAACAACGGCCCTTCTTGAGTCCTTCAAGTGGGACGTTATCAACCATCCACCTTACAGCCCAGACCTGGCGCCAAGTGATTATCACCTCTTCATGCATTTGAAGAAATGGCTCGGGTCACAGCGGTTTGATGACGACGAAGAGCTCAAAGATGCGGTCACAGGCTGGCTCCAGGCACAAGCGGGTGATTTTTATGCAGAAGGAATTTCAAAGCTTGTGAAGAGATACGATAAGTGCCTCAATCGCTATGGAGACTATGTAGAAAAATAGTGCAAAGATGTAGTTGTAAGATGTATTTATTAAAATATTTTTATTTAACTTGGTGTATTTTTTTAAATCAACCGGAGGTTACTTTCTGAACGGCCCTTTGCGGTATGATTGATTTCATTTAATGCAGTTTGAATGTGCCGCGGCAGCGGGTCGTTCGTTCGTAGCGCAGCTCTGCACCACGGAATAATATTTAAATAACTGAAAATGTCTTAAAGGGATGGGATAAAATACCAGGCAAGCTTATTACAAATCATAAAGGAAGTTTTCACTAAGTAACTCTATTCAAAACATTTAAACAGATTAAGTTATCACACACCTTTCCAAATCAATGTCTAATGGCGTCCCTCTCTCAATCTTCACAAAAGAATGCTACGCAAGCGCACAATATAACATTACAGGCTCTTCCTACTCACGGAACTACAAGAAGTCGACAGAGAAATTAATGTTCGGGTTTTACTATTTATACTAGTCACATATTCTCATCTTTGTTTGATGTTTAACAAGTATCGTCTGTGGCAGTTTGAGTACTCGCCGACACAGATATTATCTTTAAAAAAAATCAGTACATAATTCTATACAAGAGCAAAACATGACACATAATGCTTTCAATTTATTACATAAAGTTCACACAATCGTTGTCCACGCAATTACAATCATCCAGTTCAATTATTCTTTTCTCCTTTTTTACCACATATAATATGTCTTTTGCTAAGAGACGTTAGAAGCACTGAAAGAGAGAAGTCAAAACATGGCATCAGAAATACTGATAGCCTTGGGAGAGACAGACATGATAAAACTCTTACATCTGGTGAAAGATGTAAGAGAAAGGCGAAATACCCTCAGACTTCAAGAAGAATATAATAATTCCAGTTCTAAAGAAACAGGCGCTGACAGTCGTGAATATTAGTGAACTATCAGTTTAATCTCATGGTTTCAGAATGCTAACACTATTCAAGAAGGATGTAAAAACTGATGGAGGCCAATCTCGTGGAGGATTAGTTTGGATTACGGAGAAATGGAAGAACACACGACGCAATACTGATACTATGACCTCTTCTAGAAGACAGGTTGAGGAAAAGCAGACCTAGTTTTATAGCTGTCCATAAAAATCTTCTGGGCTGTTTCAACCTATAAAATGTCCGACGTTTCAGCCGCTGTTGCAAGTGGCCCTCCTCAGGGCTTTTTGCTGAGTTGACTGCTGAATTAGAGAGACTTTAGACCTTGTATAGTAACGAAGGACGCTGATAACGTAATTTGATACGATACTAGAGGATAGGAGGGGTCTTAGGCGTTCTTTATTGGCCTTTATATTATTCCTTGACAATGGTGGATAAAGACGTGTTTACATTATTCCTTGGCATTCGTGGAAGCACGCGAATCAGAAACGGGCGGTAGCTGTGACGTAGCGCTGTTCACTTGTTGGCAGGAGCGTGCTGCGGCGTTTCTGCGCTCTGTGGTATGTATGACCACCGCGGTCTCCCGCGCGCCTGTGTGAGTTGCTGTCCTCCCATTGCGTTGTCACTGCTGGCAGTCAGGACGGTGGAAGCCTATACCCGTCCTCTATATTCATGCTGGCGGATCCGTTGGTTACTTATATCACCTCTCTAATCTTCCTTCTCAATATACATAGCTGTTCCGCCAGTACGACGGCTTCACGGAACGTGATTCCTTCATCGTATTCATCCCGGTGTTCTGCCACCGCTGACATGGTGCGTTTTCCCAGACGGATGTATCTTTCATGCTCTGCAATTCATGTGATGATAGGCGTCCCACTCTCGCCTATATAAACCAGTTCACATTCACAACCGATTTCGTAGACTCCTGATGTGTTTAGCTTGTCGATCACATCTTTCGTTAAGCCTAGAACTCCTTTTGTTTTGTTATTGCTCCGGAAGATTGGCTTGATACCGCCTCGGCGAGGAATTTTGCCCACGAGTTCAGTGACCCCTTGTACAAATGATAAAAGGGCTACGTTCTCCGTTTCCGTCTGCTCTTCCCTACTGCCTTCTTCCTTTGTCGTCATAGTTTTATTTGTCACATTCTTGCCACAATCACGGGCTCCTCCCACCGGCATCCTACGCAGTAGTCCGCCCTTCACACTTTAATCAGGAGGGCCCACAGCATCATGATGACGAACACCTGAGGGCCAAACTACGAAACCTCAGATCGATTTTTGGAACCAGTGCTTGTTGCAAAAATATGATAGATAGAACTATGACAACAAAGCACGAAGGCAATAGGGAATAGAAGACAGACGCACAGGACATAGCCCTATTACCATATGTGCAAGGGATCGCTGAACATGTGGGCAAGAAGAAAAGGTAACAATAACTGACGCATAACTTTTCCACATGAAAGTAGCGAGATGAGTTTGTCGCCCAGGGTGGCTCCCTTCAGCTCGTAAGGTCGGTCTGCAAAAAACGCACCACCAAGCTGTTCACTGAGCAGAGATACCGGGTTATAAATTAATTTATTTTGCGTTGGCCTGGTGAGCAACATTGTTCCTCAAACCGATGTTTTTCAAAGAGTCTCTGATAACATAATGCAAGGACGGCATTTCTACAGACCTCAGGTCACTTGCGCATCTGTCTGACTCCACAGTAGACAATGCTGACTGGGTAGCAAACTCCACTTGCTGAATAGCACCATGGAAACGCCCACCACGCACAGAAGCTTTTTACACTGACTGCTCATCCATTCTTTTGTACAGCTGTGCAAAAAAAGTAAGTGTTAGCAGCTCGGTGTTTGCAATCATTGACATTACCCAAGGCCTCAGCATACATATACCCATAAATCAGTACAATCATGATACGGGTACCTAGAAATCCGCGCAACAGCAAATAAATGTGAAACATATCGGACCAACATTAGATTAACATGTTTAAACTGAATTGAATCCGGGAGAAGAGAGCTTCTGCATCTACATCTACGTCCACATACATATTCCGCACGCGACCGTACGGCTCGTGACGGACGGTACCCTGTACCACATAGCGTCATCAAACAAATCGAACTAAAGACAACAACCGACTACACTTTACTAAACTGATTTTTATTTAGATAACAAATTTCAACATCTTTCGGGCGTGCACTCTGGACAGCGACAATTCTTCTTGCGATATTTCGGCTAGAAACCTCCCAGCCATCTTGATGGCGAGTCGGAGACTGAGTTCCACAGAACACCAATATAGTAGAAGTGCAAAGACCACGTTATTATACGGAAACACAGAACGACACCAGCGCTACTTATGGCCTGGCTGTGAACTTCAATACGAAAAAATATGGCGCGAAAATCTCTTACGTTTATTTCTAAATACGCGAATTAGATGACAATATTTTTCATTTAATCTTTGAATGTGGGCCTCATAATGCAGTAATAAAGGTTTTTGAGATCTTGCAAAGTAATATATAAAAGAAATCTCAATCAAAAACACACATTAACTACTCGTAGCTGCAGTTTACATTGTGAAAATTTTCGTAAATTACGACGTCACCTTTTGAATGTGAAATTTTTTTGTAAAACTCAATATTGCGATTTTGGCCGTGTGGCCGTTATCATGTGGAAATAAACGAGCTTTAGCACATATCAGACTAAAAAATCATCTGACATTGCATGCATATATAAATGATTTTTACGTTTCCACATATCCTAAAGCACATTATGTCCACTCGCATGATCGGAAGTGGAATAATAGGTTACACAAATAAATAACTACACAGCTAATGGATAACGAAGAGGTCATTTACAAAAAAATCTGTGCTACAAACCAAGGATGTACTGTAAAGTCCACAAAATCCGATTTATTATTTTTTCTGTTGATTGTTATTTATGGATATTCAGTCATCTGAAATTGAACTTCTGCACAGTTCAAATAAATTTATGAAACACACAAAATGCTATTTTACATCAACTGAAAAACAAATTGGGAGCAGAGCAGGTAGACACTCCATGAATGTAGCCAAAATGTTTTTGCCAATGAGACATACAAAGAAAATGAACTGCAACACACAAAATTTTTTTTCTTTTTTCCCCAACTTGGCTGTTCTTTTGGCAACACCCATCATGTTTAAATAATGAAAGAAGACACTGGTACAACATTTATTTTTAACATTTTTATTTATTTACTTCCTCTTTGAAAACACTGTTTGATACACTACTGAAAATTAACACAAATTCCCCTTCACAGCAGTTTATTCATTATACTTTTAGAATCCAATCATCACATCTAGAAAGTGTTAAGTTATGTGCCTGGTGAATTACCAGATTTTGTTATAACAAGTCAAAGGCATGATTTTGATACAACAACATTTGTATATGTATAGGGAACTTACTCTCATTGTACACATAATAAACAAAATACAAAGTCTTTTAACATGATTTGAACTTCTTTTTAAGTTGTTGCATACACAATTTCCCCTTGTTTGTAAATTTCTTTTCTTTCACATACTTGTATATTATAAATGGAATACTTGTCTTCAGAAGTCTCTCTTCAATGTCATGTTTATTACAAATTGTTGTATGAGACAGAACAAATGCTTTTTTTAAATTATCATGTAGTTTTGTTGTGTGGCCATGACTATTTAGATACTCATACAGCTGATCATGGAGTGCCCTTAGGAAAATCATGACTCTTTCACTTGGATATTTCAAATGAGAATGCTCCTCACTATTCTCTTTAAATGAGGTAAACAAATGATTTTCAGTCACAACAGAGGCGTAGAGACTGGTATTACATGTTTCACAATCATCTGGTACATCTATGGCTTTTAGTACATAGCCTGCTACATAGGCTAAGGATTGTTGATCTTCTACAGACTCGACGATACCATCTGAGTAAGAATAAATTTGCTCAGGTGTATCAGTGTCTTTCATCTCACATTCACCTAAATGTTCACTCCTATCACTAGCTGCCAAAAAGTGACACAAACTGCTCAAGGGAGTGTAATCATCATTTTCACAGTTACTTACACTCATGGCTTTGAAAGGTAAAGTCATATGATTGACAACACAAGTCTTCAGAGCTTGTACAAACTGAAAACAAGTTGGGTTTGTATTAGCAATACCATGTTGTCTTATACAACAAAAGAAATTTTCTAAAGCATCTTGATTGATCGCCTTTAAATTTAAGTACTTAAAGCCAACCACTTTCAAGGTCTTCCACAAGAAAATAATAGACTGTAATGTAATCTGCCAACCTTTTATGAAGCTAAACATATTAGTCTTGTTTCTTCCCGTTTTTAAATCTATTATTTGCCAGCTGCCTATTTCCCTCAATATGCTATACCACATTTCTAAATGTGGCGAATTTTCTGATAAATCACACCTAAATTGTTTTCCATCCCTGGGATATTGCTCATTACTGTTGAGTGAATCAAAGAGATTATCTACCTTTTCCACAAACTCAGCTGTGTGTATAGCTTCAGATGGCAATGTGTGAGTAGAAACATATGTTTCAATTGCAGCTGCAACAGTATGGCTCATTTGTGCAGCAGCAACTTTTACCTTCATTTTGACATGGGAATCAGAAAAGTTAAAGTGCTGTGCTTTAATTTGGGCAGAGTTTTGAACCTTTTTTTTATCCAAAAGGAACACTGTACTGATGTACTCAAACTTTGCTGCTTTGTGAGGTTCAAATTGAATTTTATTATCTATCAAAGCATTTCTAGTGTTTTTGAGCAAATGTGGTACATCATAAATGGTAACAATTGGTTGATTATTGACGACAAAATGAAATATACTGGGCTTCAACAAATTTGCTTCACACAGTTGCTTAAGGGCCTTTTGGTTTGTTGCATTCTGGTCACATACAGTACAAACCACTTTGAACCCAATATTCTGTAGTTCACTTATGATGTGAACAATGAGTGATTTCAAATGGGTGTAGTGGAAAGTGGTTTCAGTAAAGTAATATGCTAGAACTTGTTTCCAAGTTCTGTGAATGCCTTTCAGCATAAAAGCCAATGCTTGACTAGCAGCTACAGGTGAACGTCCTAAATGACCCAAGTCCTGATACCCATAGATTAGCTGTTTGTGTGCATCATAGTACATACCATCATCCAGAGACATTTCATCAAAAAGTAGAGCACAATACTTGTCTTTTCATGCATATTACTTACTTCCCTTGCTAAAAAGTTTAATAAAGCTGGATTAAGTCCTGTACAAATGGTATGGGGGAAAGCACTCCCTTGAGCAGCCTGACAGATGGAAGGGAGAAGTATGTGGCCAAATATCTGTACAACTGGGGACTACGCTTATAAATAGATAAAGCAAATGCCTTCTCTCGTATAGGCCACCGTACTGCTGTGGGCTGCATATTGGCATTTCTTAACTGACTATTAATAAAAGTTTTAGTCACATCATTCAACTCTTCTTCAATTAACTGAAATTTTCTGTCATCATACAACTCTTTTAGAATTTTCAATTTATTCCTCTCATTCTGTAGCTGTTTTTTCAATTTGCACACTCTAAAAACTGTAATTCTATGCAATTTATACATTTTGTGTTTTCTTGGAGTTAAATCACGTTTAGAAACGCCAGATCCCATTACACCTGCACTACTTTCAACATCATAAACAGGTGAGGATAAAAAGCTGTACTCACCATCATCTGTGCTCTGTAAAGGGGGACTGCTTCGTTGTATTACTGTAGATTTTGCATTGTGACCTGTCTCGTGCACACTTATATTTGCACCCGATGTGGTGAAACCGCCACCACCACCACCAGTGTAATACAGATGGGTGGGGGGAGGATGATACAACACCAATTCCGTGTGCTTTGGTATAACATCAGGATTTAGCCTGTGTCTAGTAAAGTTCACAAAATCTGCTTCATAAAAATGATTC
The DNA here is from genome assembly GCF_021461395.2 of Schistocerca americana. NCBI lineage: Eukaryota > Metazoa > Arthropoda > Insecta > Orthoptera > Acrididae > Schistocerca > Schistocerca americana. Next base: position 569,789,302 of record NC_060122.1, on the reverse strand, counting down.
TCACACACATAATAATAACTACAGTTGACACCTTCATCTATATTACAGATCAATTTCCACTTCTTTAAAGTCTCACTTTTTGATGCAGTTGAAAATTTATAGAAATGTTTATTCTTGTGCTTGGAATTTATTTTTACATAATAACTACTGATGCATCTGGGAAACTTGCACGAGTATTTCAATTTCAATCTCAAACTGGATTCTTCTCTACCTGTATGATCCATCCTCATGTGTCTGAAATGTTATTCAAACCAAAAATTAGGAACGAGAAAAAAGATCAGGTATGGTTCACATTGATTAATGTTAAAGAAAACTCAATGTGAAATTAATTTCACTATCAAAAATCATATTAGCTTATGTGTAAATGCAGCTATCCTGTACTGAAGTATTGATAACTGCTACCATGGCTTGTAATCTGATGTGTTATTGCCACAAAATAGTGAAAAAACGAAACAAATTCTCATTTCTACTACGGATATGCACATCACTCTATATATAACTACGTGAGCGTAGTTGCACTATATTCTATATTCAACACTACTTCGTTAAACAGTGCTAAACAGTGCTATCAGGCGGTAGAAACACTGCTTATTGTACCATTTCAGTATATTTCAGCATCTAGATACCATGGTAGATACCAAATTCAGCTGTACATTATCAGTAACAGTTGCAGCTGTAAATCTGTATTACATTGTGTTGAGCATTAAAGTGCGAGAAGATTTCTACTGCATTGGATATTGCCACAATAATACGTGTAAATGTTCAACTGCTTGAAGGACCTGCTTTGTGTGACTTCGAAACAAATGTCTTATTATGTGAGAACACAACCTTTGTCGATACAACAGCAACAAACACTTTTTACCTGGATAGAGTGTTATGTACTGTACAGAATATTTACTGTCGAAAACGGGAAATAGAACACACTCAAGGCATTACGAATCAATTGTAACACGTCCAATATTTGGTATGTAGTAAACGGCACAATAAATGATACTTATTATGTCACTAAGAGTACTTCGTGGCAAAAAGGAAGATGAATCAAAGCCAGAATTATATTCCATTACAGGATTCGGAAAGTTGAATACAAACTACGTCAAAAGCAGCTAGCATGGGATTCTCTACGAAATACAAGGAAATATTAACAGAAATAAGAAATATACTTACCCTTTAAATAAACTGAGCAACGAAAATTGTATTTCTTTGCAGGAACAAATATACAAGAGTCCACAGAACGTAATGTGATGATACAACCTCGTGTTTTATATGAAACAAAAGTAAAAAAGTAAATACTGAATCATCGCACCATCAAATATTACGAATGCATCCAAAAATTAAGCAGAATAATAGCAACATACTTACACTGCAATTTAAACGAAAGATCACGATCACGTTGCTACGATACCAAAACAATTATGGAAGACTACGTCATCCAATAGGAACACGAGACTATAAATTGCTAAACTTGCAGCGCTCCAAGTGGCCGGGACCAAACCAACGTCGTGTTACCGGAAATCCCTATATGAGTTTCACCCCCCTCCTGAGTTCATAGCGTTTGCGTGTGCCTATTTATACGGAGAGTCACATGATAAAAAGCTGCTGAGGATTGAAAGCGCATGCGTCAAAGATATCAAAGTCGCCACTACTGCGCTAGGCATAGATAAGATGTATATAGCAAAGATAAACATATAAGCGCAGAGTGCAAACAAACTCCGTATAAATAGGCACACGCAAACGCTATGAACTCAGTCTCCGACTCGCCTTGAAGATGGCTGGGGGTTTCTAGCCGAAATATCGCAAGAAGAGTTGTCGCTGTCCCGAGTGCACGCCCGGAAGATGATGGAACATTATGTCCGTCGGGAAAACTTCAAGAATCACAATAAATTTCAAGTTTTAGAAACGGCGCTCAGAAAGGTCAATGGTAGTAACAGGGATTTTTAAACACGTCCATACTTATCATTGTCTGATAAAAGGCATCTCTCAATTATTTGAAACTGACTCCAGCCTTAGTAATTTGTTCAATGTGTTTATTTTTCTTTTTTCATAATCTATACTTCAAGGAAGCCTACAAGTGTCATTAATTATTTAAATAATAAAACACTGCACCCATTATGTTCCTTCGTTTAGAACACCAGACGTTTTGAAAATTTACAATCATCGAGAGCAAGTATTTCCTCTGGCATTTTATGTGATGTTTGCGTATGTGATGTTTTGCCTCTATTGTCCTGTACTCATCTCTTGTGGTTTCTCTGCAATCGTAAATGCGGGAAATACAAATTTTATGATTTTTTACATGTTAATGTAAGATAATAGTTTCTTCCCTCTACTTACAAGTATTGGACACTGATCAACCTGAACATAATGACTACCAAGCTACTACCGATATAAACCCGTCCGGGCTCTAGCAGCGTCACCTGACAAGGAATAACCGCTAGTCAGGGTGCATGTAGTATCAGTAAGTGTGCTGTCCATGTTTAGAATGGGGAAGGCGCGTCATCTACACTCCTGGAAATTGAAATAAGAACACCGTGAATTCATTGTCCCAGGAAGGGGAAACTTTATTGACACATTCCTGGGGTCAGATACATCACATGATCACACTGACAGAACCACAGGCACATAGACACAGGCAACAGAGCATGCACAATGTCAGCACTAGTACAGTGTATATCCACCTTTCGCAGCAATGTAGGCTGCTATTCTCCCATGGAGACGATCGTAGAGATGCTGGATGTAGTCCTGTGGAACGGCTTGCCATGCCATTTCCACCTGGCGCCTCAGTTGGACCAGCGTTCGTGCTGGACGTGCAGACCGCGTGAGACGACGCTTCATCCAGTCCCAAACATGCTCAATGGGGGACAGATCCGGAGATCTTGCTGGCCAGGGTAGTTGACTTACACCTTCTAGAGCACGTTGGGTGGCACGGGATACATGCGGACGTGCATTGTCCTGTTGGAACAGCAAGTTCCCTTGCCGGTCTAGGAATGGTAGAACGATGGGTTCGATGACGGTTTGGATGTACCGTGCACTATTCAGTGTCCCCTCGACGATCACCAGTGGTGTACGGCCAGTGTAGGAGATCGCTCCCCACACCATGATGCCGGGTGTTGGCCCTGTGTGCCTCGGTCGTATGCAGTCCTGATTGTGGCGCTCACCTGCACGGCGCCAAACACGCATACGACCATCATTGGCACCAAGGCAGAAGCGACTCTCATCGCTGAAGACGACACGTCTCCATTCGTCCCTCCATTCACACCTGTCGCGACACCACTGGAGGCGGGCTGCACGATGTTGGGGCGTGAGCGGAAGACGGCCTAACGGTGTGCGGGACCGTAGCCCAGCTTCATGGAGACGGTTGCGAATGGTCCTCGCCGATACCCCAGGAGCAACAGTGTCCCTAATTTGCTGGGAAGTGGCGGTGCGGTCCCTACGGCACTGCGTAGGATCCTACGGTCTTGGCGTGCATCCGTGCGTCGCTGCGGTCCGGTCCCAGGTCGACGGGCACGTGCACCTTCCGCCGACCACTGGCGACAACATCGATGTACTGTGGAGACCTCACGCCCCACGTGTTGAGCAATTCGGCGGTACGTCCACCCGGCCTCCCGCATGCCCACTATACGCCCTCGCTCAAAGTCCGTCAACTGCACATACGGTTCACGTCCACGCTGTCGCGGCATGCTACCAGTGTTAAAGACTGCGATGGAGCTCCGTATGCCACGGCAAACTGGCTGACACTGACGGCGGCGGTGCACAAATGCTGCGCAGCTAGCGCCATTCGACGGCCAACACCGCGGTTCCTGGTGTGTCCGCTGTGCCGTGCGTGTGATCATTGCTTGTACAGCCCTCTCGCAGTGTCCGGAGCAAGTATGGTGGGTCTGACACACCGGTGTCAATGTGTTCTTTTTTCCATTTCCAGGAGTGTATATGAGTTTGATGTGATGGCCTGGAGGCTTGGCACGACCATTTATGAAACTGCAGTATTTCTCGGATATTCGAAAAGTGCTGTGGTGAGTGTCTTCAACACGTGGCGAAACCAAGGTAAAACCACATTCAGACGTCGTTGGGTTGCGTGGCAACTCCTCATTACATATGTCGGACGTTGTAGGCTGGGCTGACTGGTAAAAAAGGTTAGGCGGCGAACTGGTGGGACTAACATCATACTTTAATGCTGGGCAGAGTAAAAGTGTGCCTGAACGCAAAGACACCGAACACTCCTAGTGATGGACCTCCAAAGCCGACGACCCATGCATGTGCCAATGTCAACTCCACGACGTCAGCAACTATGATTGCAATGCGCATGTGACCATGGGCTCTAGATATACGCACAGTGGCAGAGCGTTGCATTGTCTGATGGATGCCGATATCTTCATCATGTCGATGGGAGGGCGCGAATACGTCGTCTTCCAGGGGAACTGCTCCTTGACACCTGTACGGTGGGACAGAGCTGGATGGGCCCCACTATGCTCTAGTCAACATTCACAAGGGCATCCACGGGTAAAGTGGAGCTCGTGCAAGGCGCCATAATGGCCACGGAGTACACTTCATGACGATCATGTTTCCCGATGGCAGTGGCATTTTTCAGCAAGATAATGCGCCATGTCACAAGGCCAAGAATGTGATGGAGTGGTTCGAGGAACACAATGTCGAGTTCCAGTTGAATGTACCCCCTAATTAGCCAGATCTGAAGCCGATGGAACAAATTGGGGGCGAGGGGGGTAATTGAACGAGACGTCACAGCTCATTCCACTACTCCCCGGAATTCATGGGAATTAGGTGATTTGTGCCTGCAGATAAGGTGCCAATTCTATCCAGCGACCTACCAAGGCCTCAGTGCTTCCATGTAACGACGTGTCGCCGCTGTCATCCATGCGAAAGGTGGACATACCGGCTATTAGGTCTTAATGTTGTGCCTCATCAATGTAGCTTTTACAGCGTGCAGAAATTCACTCACATGAAAGCTAACGCTCATACCGTCTGTTTTTGTGAGATCAATGTATGGCACACAGATGTTATAAAGTACGGCTTCCCAAAAAATTTGGATACTATCAGAGGTGTTCCATTTTCGTGGCCTACTTTGTTTACATGAAGTTGTCATAATTTCTTTCACTAGCACTAATGATTATTAAATTATCCAGTACGCTTTATATTGTATTCTACACTATTTTGTTGCAAATACTGAGTGGTGTATATGGAGTAATGAACTTATTCATGGACTTATTGTAATTACTATGTACAACAGAAACATTTGAAGAAATTAATAGATTCACTACTAGTCTGTCACTGACAAATTTTCCTCGTTACTTCGTTCCCCGCAATGAACTCGCAAACAAAAAGATAAGCAACTAATGCCGTGTCACTGTGTTTGTTCAGATTCTCACTGAGCTGTGTGTTTCTCTGATCGCCTGAATGCGTGGCCTCCACACCTGTCATAACTTTCGCTTTCATTTCCTTCCCCCAGAACCCATTTCCTGGATTTAAGAGGTTCCGTGGTGGCTGGCAAGCAAACTAGCAGCTTCCAGTCGAAACAAGCACACGAAGGTACTTTGCATTGCAGTATTTGACAAAACATGTCTGCAGGCACGGACGTGACTGCGGCTGCAAGAGCCTCGTTAGCTTATACTTGAGATCTAAACGGCATACACTCCACGGACGCCAACAAATCCTGGAAAACTGTTCATTACAGTTGACAAACAGTGCTTCAGTCAGAATTGTCGGTAAAAGTGTTTGTGGAGGCAAACTCTGCCACTCGAAGGCCGTGCCCCTGCCTCTTTCTCTTCTCCGCGTTGTCAGCTTCTGTTTAAATGATGTCGCTGTCTGCAAGCCTTAATTACAAAATGAAGTTAGAAATTTGCATAACTTTTTTTTAATTGTTTACGGACAGTTCTACTTACGGAACTAATTTGATATTTTTAACTATTTCAATGTAAATTTCGTTTGAATTCAACAACTGTTTTTTCTGAAGATCCATTGTTCCATGGTCTTTGATTAACGCATTAGTCTTTCGTCTGTTTTGAGTATAATATATACTGAAAACCGATTACATCTGTAAAAGTTCAAAAGTAATAAAATCACTGAAGCCATTGAAGTGTATTTTTTTAAGCAAAATATGCAATATGGATATTCACTGCATACAAATAGCAGTGCAGTTTCGTTACCCTGTTACTATATTAACGCCCTGTCGGTGAGGAGGTAATCAGAGAAGGGGAGCAAACTGGGAGTGAAGAAGAATGGAGAAATAAGTCAGACATCTCCTTTTGCCTGAAGCCGTTTAGTGATGCCATGGAAAACTTAAATCGTGAAAGCTGCACGGGGATTTGAACCACCGTTCTCTCAAACGCTAGTCTAGGGTGTTAAGCACTCGATCTCGATAAATAAATCATCCCCAACAATTGTATCCCATGTGCTCATTTCATGAATCATTGTGGACTGCTTTAAAATTTACCTCATCACTTTCGCAAATAGTCAAATGAACCGGAGGTGTGTGCATCCATCCTCCCCTAGTCCTTCAATTTCTGATGACTGCTATGTAACAAATAGCTGTGGCGAAGAGATTAGCTTGTTACCAATAGTAACCTTGCAGCTGAAGTCTTGATTTAACACTAACAAAAATTATATTGTACATATGTCAAGGCCACAACTGAAACATTATTAACTCGTTGACTGTGGTTTGTATGATATTCTCGTACATCTTCATCACCAAATTCGCATACGTACGGAAAAAGAATAGAAACAATAATAATGGCTTTCTTATCGTATATAAACGTTTATTTACGAGACAATTTGAGCAGCCCACTAGATCGTTTGCAGATCATATCGTTTACGGTCTGCAAATGCCATCAGAAGATCAAAACGAACTACAAAATTCTTTAGGAAAGTTATCTGCGTGGCGCAAAAAAGGCATTGACCCTGAACAGAAAAAATGATAGCCTCCATATGAGTACAAAAAAAAACTGGTTAAATTTTTACACGTTTTTTACACAATAAGTTGCAAAAAAATTTAAAGCTGACAATTCAACTCGGTCCCTAAGGATTACGAGTACTAATAATTTAACTTGAAACGATCACACAGAAAATGTTGTGGAGAAGGCGAAGCAAAGACTGAGTTTTACTGGCGAAAAGGAAGATAAAAGAAATATACAAAAAGACTGCCTAAATTACTCTTGTCCGGCCACTTTTGGAGTATTGCTACGTGGTATAGAATCTTTGCTAGGTGGGATTGACGGAGGACGTCGAAAGTATTGACAGAAGGGTAGCTCGTTTTGTATTATCGTGTAATAGGGGAGAGCATGTCACGGATATGATACTCCAATATCAGTAGCAATCATCAAAACAAAGGCCTTTGTATTTGCGACGAGATCTTTTCACGAAATTTCAGTCACAACTCTCGTCTATCAATGCACAGGATGTTCGAAATCCAAAAGTAAAACAGGACTCAAATGCTACTTGTTGTTCAGATCCGCTTGAGATATACTGATGATAATAACCTACTGTTGTTGTTTTGAAAATCTTGTCTACTACAGTGGATTTAGTATGATGGTTTAAAAACCGTACTTCCTAATACAGCATTCACGAAAATGCATAACTACAGTGTAGACTGAATTTAATGCAATTGGAAACGAAAAATTAAGCCTGTGTGTCTCTGCAGGGTGCAATGACGTAAATCAACGGTAAAATTACATCCTGCAGAAACGAACCCAAAAATTTTTTAGTATTACTATCAAATATTCACTATCGTTTTCTTCACGAAAAACGTGTTGCTGACATCCGCTAACGTCTAAGTAATTCTTGCTGCTGTGCCTCTCTCAAGGCCTCCCAACCAACTACGACTTTACGACAAGATGTAAAACACTCTTTATTACCGTGCGTGGTGGCGCAGTGGTTAGCACACTGGACTCGCATTCGGGAGGACGACGGTTCAATCCCGCGTCCGGCCATCCTGATTTAGGTTTTCCGTGATTTCCCTAAATCGCTCCAGGCAAATGCCGGGATGGTTCCTTTCAAAGGGCACGGCCGACTTCCTTCCCCATCCGCCCCTAATCCGATGAGACCGATAACCTCGCTGTCTGGTCTCCTCCCCCAAAAACCAACCAACCAAACACTCTTTATTACAAATATTCCATTACATCATTTCTTGCCAGTCTCCGAAACATAAGTGAAGCGATATTTACAATCTTTTTTTACATGTTAAACAATAGTCGAAGATGTAGTTTACCTTACAGCTATAGTTATGGCCTTCATACCATTTGACAAAAGCAGGATTTCCGTAACATGTTGTCCTGCATACGACTCTGTACCTAACGGAAGCGGGAAGAGGAGTAAAATATTCTTAATAAGCGTATTGGCACCGTTAATGTTTAAATTGTGCTTCATCTGTCCGTAATACTTCCTCTTTTAACTCTTTGTCAAACAGTGTCTAGGATCGACAAATTTGTAACCGTCATGTAAGGTTCTGATACTGTTGTGTTTTAGCGAAATAGCCTGTGGAAATTAATATTCGTTCTATACTTCCTACATGTTTCTCAGAGTGTATTTATGTAATAGACAAGAGTTTCTGAATTCCCTCAGCGTCGTGGCGTCTCTAGAACAGCAGTGGTGGGATTGACAGAAGCCATACAGTCGAAGAAAAGTGTGAGATTGTATTCTGACTGGTCATCAAAACATTGTAACAGGTAAATTACTTGCTGAGAATAATCTACCGCTGAATACATAAATTTGTAACAGAAGAACCTGATGTATGAAGTGAATAAGATATAAATAAAATGCCAGTCGGAGTGGCCGAGCGGTTAAAGGCGCTACAGTCTAGAACCGCGCCACCGCTACGGTCGCAGGTTCGAATCCTGACTCGGGCATGGATGTATGTGATGTCCTTAGGTTAGTTGGGTTTAAGTAGTTCTAAGTTCTAGGGGACTGATGACCTCAGATGTTAAGTCCCATAGTGCTCAGAGCCATTTTGAACCATAAATAAAATATCTGTGTTTTTGAATTTGTTAGAGATTCGAGTCCCAATCGTCCTGAGACTTCATTCCAACACACGATTTCTGGTATGTGAAAAATGTTGAACCGTTCAACCAGCTAGTCCCAGATTAAACTGTTGTGCGTACCTCCTCGTGCGCTCTTACTAGCAGGATCCTTCATACTAGTGTACCTTTCATCAAAATCCACCCCCTCACCCGCCCACACCCCGCTAGAAATTGATGCCTTACGAAACAGAGTATTCATAATGGGATGTCATTTTATTGAAAGCTACTTCTTTTAATCAGTTGTAAGAATGCAAAGGCAAGATATAAAGCGATGTTATGTCACTCTTCTTTTCAAGTAATCATTATCTGTGTATGAACATATATTGTTAGATGGTTTCTAATTATTCCTTCCTCCATTTCTGAACGCTGAATGATACAGATATAAGTTCACCCACTGCAATGTGTTCCATGAATGATAACTGTGTGTTTAGTTCAAAACTGTCTTATTTCAGCAAATTCAATAACCTATTATTCCCTCTGCTTTAACTCAGTCGTGAAAACAATTTTTGGATGTTTTATCGAAACTGGAGGCGGTGTACCATTAGCTATTTTATTACTGAAAGTTGAGCCTGCAATTTCAGTACGAAGTCCGATAATCTTTTTTCAAACATTTCCTTGTGTGAGAACATAAATCTACTTATCTGGTTGTGTCACCAAACATGCCAACAACCAAGATTGACTTTGGACCAGTAACTTCAATCTTTTAATGAAAGGAAGAGTACCAACAATTTACAAGTAAATTTTTTTAAAAATCGGAATTATAATTGATAGTCAGATGTGGAAAATAAATCATTCTTGTTCCACCAGTGTTTGAGCGAATTCTTGCTATGTATAGTTTCTCAAATACCATTGTCTTGGAAAACAAATGAGAGACACGAAAGAAACAACTTCAACACCCATCATTGGCGTAAGGGTTATGACTTAAATTTTCCTCAGTCAGTTTCACCCGATGTCACTTATGAAGCCGCTTTGATGATTCATAGCAGTAATTCTTCCAATGATTAATAATCTAATAACTCTATCAGTAAAGTGATACTCGAGGCATATGTTGAACTCTTGGAGAGAGATTGAAACTGTTTGTTAGACGAAAAATCAACCTCGAAGTCTTGACTCTTCTTGATTTTGGCTGCCAATGACCTTGCTAACAGAGACATCCGGCCACGAATTACGACATACTTCTTCAGTTCTGTCAATAACTCCCTCCTACTATTGAATCTTTACAGAACCTCTACCACGTTCCTTGAAAGACTAAAACTCCCAGAGAAGATATTCCTTCTCTCACCCATGATATCATTTCTCCGAAGAATATTAGTCCAACGAGGTGTTCAATAGAGCACCAGTAGCGTTTAGTGAGAAAAAAAGGATGTAAAGGCGTATCAGAAGCTGTAAAGATGGGTTGACAGTCGAGCACTAATAACTGACTCAGGGCAGTTGCACATTGTCTGTACATACCGAGTTTCCAAGCGAAGAAAGAGTGACACCCAACACTGACTGTCAGTACAGAGGATGTATCCAGCATGACAGTTACTACATACAGGAGCAGAAAATGAATAATCTGAACAAAAATTCTCTTCATCACCCTCCGATATTCGGGAATTTTTCCCTTAAGATATCCACCGGGTAAGACTCGAGTACGATACTTATTGTTCTTTATACACGTTTATAGCCTCCAACAGGTTCTTACGTTCTGAAATACGAAGGAATTAAGAAATTCACAACAACACAACATGACTAAGTAAAAAACTTTATGATAGTGAAATGCCGTCATTTCATTAACATGTTTCTCCTTACGAGCATATCCTCGTGAATAGTCCTCGTCCGGGGACGGGAAATAGGAGACTTACTACAGAATATTTTATCCATGAGGCTGGCATCACCATTAAGCCATACCTTGGCGCAGCATGTCTTCAGGAAATATAAATACTGTAGTTTACCGTTCTTTTCAGTTGTTCATAGTACCAACGTAACAAAGCCATGTTGGCTAATATTACAAGGACGGATCAGTCACCCAGATTGTTCTCCCTTCTACTGAACAGGCTGATTCCCCTGTTCAGGAATTATATATCACTCTGACCTCTATTTGTGTTGTTAAAGGATGTAAGCCAACTAACTTCGGCAGGGTCCCCTGAAATGTACTGCGTAAGAATTCTCAAAGTTAGAGGAGTAGATCAAATAACTAATAACGAAGTATCAAATCGATCAAAAGTGAGTAAAATATATTTGCGGCACAACTTGATAAAAAGCGTAGATCATTTAACAAGATATATCCTTAAGTAATAAGTATTCGGCTTAAAATTTTTAGAGGGAAACACAGGTATGACTACACTAAGTTCAAGTGGATGTAGGTTGCATTAATTAGGCAGAAATGAAAAGATCTGCACAAGTTAAGCTAGCGTGGAGAACATCAAACCAGGCTTCGAACTGATGATCATAGCATCAACATTAACATGCTGATCATTCTCTCGCCTCCCACACAGGAATAAGCCGTGATAATGATGTCGATAATACCATTGTGTAACGACCAAGAAACGGGGGGTGTCTTGCTATAGCGTTCATAAATTCTTCGAAGTGCTAAATATGATACCTTTGAGGTTACTTCAAGATGTTCAGCTTGTGCACATGGGTGCACTGAGACTGTGAGAGAGGTTAACTATGTTTATGAAGAACCGCAATATTACCTGACGTACCCAAAAAGAGGATGTCATGATACCGCAAACCAATGTATCTTTTTCTATTTTTGTGTTTATGATTTTAATGAAAAGGCACTCTCTGTATTTATGTTAAAATTATCGTGTTTCACGCCAGTGGCGAATCTTCAAAATTTCTGTAGATTAACCATAATGTATGTACCACATAAAGTTGCGACCACGAGCCTATCCCACACCTGCTATGTAACTATTGACTTGAGTAATTTACAAAAAAAAGTTACCTTAGACAATGTGAACTGCACGAATCAAAAAATAAACACAATCGTCGAATATAAAACCGTAAGCCTGAAAAGATAGTTCTTTTATTTACCTTTTCAGGCTTCCAGTTCTATACTCGACTGTTGTGCTTATATTCAGTTCACGCCGTCCAAAAAGCGTTCCTTTTGCCAGTCGCCGCCCGGGATTAGCCAGGCGGTCTTGGGCGCTGCAGTCATGGGCTGTGCGGCTGGTCTCGGCGGAGGCTCGAGTCCTCTCTGGGGCATGGGTGTGTGTGTTTGTCCTTAGGATAATTTAGGTTAAGTAGTGTGTAAGATTAGGGACTGATGACCTTAGCAGTTAAGTCCCATAAGATTTCACAAGCATTTGAACATTTTTTTACCAGTCACTTAGTCAACAGCTACCTAGCAGGGCTTCAACAGGCTCGTGGTTATAACTTCGTATAATACACACGTTACTGTTAATTCACAGAAATTCTGGAGATGCGGCACTAGCGCGAAATGGGCCAATTTTAAAATACGTACCTGCAACAGACGACCTTTATATTTGAAAACTGGATTATTGTTGCTGAACCAGGTCGGAAATGGAGTGGAGAAACACATTCAGCGTACCTTTTATATCGGCTTCGTCACTCCAATTACATAGAAATACGCCCAACTACATGCAGTCGCCAAACCAGATTTTACTACAAACGCTAGGCATGATGGATCCTTACAGTCCTACAGCCTACGTGGTCGTTCGTCAAGCGGAATAAAACGCGTGGTTCTTCAGATCAATATATCTTTCGCAACATGTCAATTATTTAGTTGATATGTTCATTGTAAGAAAAGGACTTTTTCAGTGACCCTTCACTTGAGATCTAATTTACATGCAAACTGTAGTTTGAGGTCTTAACATATCTTTTTTTTCCATATTTCCAGGTACGGATTGTTGGAAAATTAGAGCACTAGAGTAAGAGCTTGTCAATAAGTGAATAAGCAGTTGTAGCGGGCAATCTTACTCAGCTGTTCTTTTAGTTATACACATTTTAGTGCTTATTAACGACAGATTTCTCACTACAGAATGCATCATTAATTAAACTGAATACAACGCTATTTACTCTCCTTCAGAGTGTAGTAAATCAGTAAATTTAATGCTGTGGAATAAACAACTGATACAATAGCTAGTTCACTCTGCCATGGACTTCAAAGAGATTTGCAGAACATGGATGTACTCATGGACGGGGAATTGAAAGAAATGTGTACAGGACGGTGCCATGAACTTGATATAGTAACTTTCCAGAATATTTCTGTTACTGATGTTTCATAGATTATCGATATTACATATAATGTGTACACTAGGATCTAGCATGAAAATTGGTTCTCGAAGCTGCAAAAAAGTATCCAAAAGATCCACGAAAAATTATCGCTGCGTTATTATGAAGTGAAATCTTTAAACAGAGCTTTCGCGAGAATGGACTACTAAGTTGTCACGCTATAACGTGTGCGACGCTTTGGCTACAGGTAGGAGAGTAGTTTGTAATTGTGGTGTAATATTCTCAACTTGACGCCTGCTTCTGTTGTTTTTTGTAACTGCCGACTCCAAGACTTTTCGTTCATGCGACGTATTTTATGTATGAGGTGAACCTTTGCTGTTTAAAGACTGCGATGCACCCGGGGCCTATACACACCCACGAGAGAATTTTTTTCTCTCCGCAGAACTCTTCCCTCGCACACTCCCCTGGGTGTGCCTCCGGCTCGTGTACCGTGCGTAGGTCATGTTTCACTGTCCCAGCCAGCCGTCTCGCGTTTAAAACCTATTGCACGAAAAGAACTGTCTCTTATTTTTCACTTCCCCTACAAGCAGTGGCCAACGTCACGTTACTTCGCAAAATTTCTGCAGCTACAGCTCCGTTAATCAAACTGTGGGTGTTTTCTAAGATGGAAAAAAAACCTTCCACCGACCCGATGCATTAAGGTATTACTCCAGAGAGGGGAGATTATCAGCCGCATTAACTACAGAAAGTAGTTTTCACCACTGCAGATCAGAAGATGAAAATGTTAGTATTGTATTACTCAATAGCAAGCGCATCAAAATTAGTCTCGCTTATGAACGACAATAATGTCCACGTAGTACTAGAAATGGAAAATTGTCTGAAACTATGAATGAATAGCGACGAATTTTTAAATTCTGAATGGAATGGGTGTCACAACTATACGCTGGACGTCAGCAGGTGAGACGTGTTTATAGCCTAAATAATAAAACATCTAGTAAATTGTACATTACACCTCAAACAGGCACGTGTCGAGAAAAGATGTGAAGCATGGGAAAGTAAAACGCAGAAGAGCTACACCGTTTCTTTCAGTAACGTCGTCAGTCTTCTGACTAGTTTGATGATGCCAGCGATGACTTCCTTTCCTGTGCCAACGTCTTCTTCTCGGGTTGCTCTTGCACCCTACGTCTTCATTTGTCTGTTGGATCTATTTCAATCTCTGCCTTCCCCATTAGTTCTTCCCGTCAATAGCTCCCTCAAACGCAATGGAAGTTTTTCCTTGATGTCTTAACACATGTCCTGTCATCCTCTCCCTTCTTCTTGTCAGCGATTTTATTTTCATCTCCCTGCCGATTGCACAGAGGATCTCTGCATTTCTTATCTTCTCAGTCGACTCAGTTTTCAACATCCTTCTGTAACACCACATTTCAAAGGCTTGGATCCTCTTCCACTTTTTCACAGTCCAAGTCTCGTTTCCATACAACGTCGTGCTCCAAACGCACATTCTCAGAAATTTCTTCCGCAAATTAAGGCCTACTTCTTTCGGTCAGGGATTCCCTCTTCGTTGTGTGCAGGCTAAAATAATTCGTTAAAATCGTTCAATTCCGCAATGTTGATGTTAATTCTATTGCTACTCACATTTCTGATACTCCTCATTACTTTCGTCTTTCTTCTGTTTACTCTCAGTCCGTAGTATGTGCTTAGTTGACTTTTCATTCAGTTTAACAGGTCATGTAATTCTTCTTCACTTATACTGGTGATAATGTCATAAGCAAAACTTATTATTAGTATCCTTTCACCTTGAATGTTGATCCCGCATGTGAACCTTGCTTTTATTTCCATCATTGCTAACTTGACGTATAAACAGTAAGAACGGAGGGCTGATTCCACAATCTTATCTCTTTTCTAAAAGAAACACTTGGTTCTTCGTGTTTCATTATCATTTTTCCCTCTTGTTCCATGTACAAATTGTGTATAACCCGTTTTTTCCTACAGCTTACACCTTTTTTCCTGATAATTTCACATTTGACACCACTTTACATTATCGGATGTTTTCATCAGTCTCGATTTCATTAGGAAGCGCAACAGAAGAAGCACCTCTCTGGTACCTTTTACCTTTCCAAAATCCACAATGATCATCATCTACCATATTGTCAATTTTTATCAATCTTCTGCATATCATTCTTGCAGCAAACTGGATGCAAGAGCTGTTACGCTCATTGTGTGACAGGCCACGCATTTATTTGTTCTTGTTATCTTTGGGACTAGTGGAAGAGATATTTTTCAAAAGTCTGACAATAGGTCTTCATACTCACAGATTCTAGAAACCGCTTCCCACAACGATTCTAGAAATCCCGATGGAATGTTATCTGCTCCTTCTCCTTTATTCGATTGCAAGTCTTCCAAAGCTCTGTTAAATCTCACTTTACTACTGGATTTCCTATGTCTTCTGTATCGACTTCCATTTCTTTTCCAGGAGGCCTTCGATACTTTTACCACGCGTCAAGTTCCTCCTCTACGATTAACAATGCTATTACTACTTCTCTCTAAATGTTGATACCTACGCTTTTTAATTTCAACGAAGGTTGATCTGACTTTTCTGTATGCTAAATCAGTCTTTCCGACAATCATTTTCTTCTAGAGTTCTCCCCATTATTCCTGCAGCCATTTCGTCTTGTCTAACTTGAAATATCTTGTCTAACTTGAAATATCTCTTCAGTTACCTAAGGTTTCTTCGCAGTTATCTTCCATGCACCTATACACATCAAAAAAAGTTTTGCATCACCACGGTTCCGAGAGTTCCGGAACCTGTACACATAATTGGAATAGAGATCAACATAAACATCATTTCCGCCCTTTTAATTGGTCATGAAAACCACACACTGTACGTTGTTTAACCATACAGCGAGTCCTTCAGAGGTGGTGGTCCAGATTGCTGTACACACCGGTACCCGTAATACCCAGTAGCAGGTCGTCTTGCATTGATGCATGCCTGTATTCGTCGTGGCATACTATCCAAAAGCTCATCAAGGCACTGTAGGTCCAGATTGTCCCACTCCTCAACGGCGATTCGGCATAAATCCCTCAGAGTGGTTGGTGGATCACGTCGTCCACAAACAGTCCTTTTCAATCTGTCCCAGACATGTTCCATAGGGTTCATGTCAGGAGAACATGTTGCCCACTCCAGTCGAGCGATGTCGTTATCCTGGAGGAAGTCATTCACAAGATGTGCACGATGGGGGCGCGGCTTGTCGTCCATGCAGACGAATGCCTCGCCAATATGCTGCCGATATGGTTGTACTATCGGTCGGAGGATGGCATTCACGTATATTACAGTCGTTACGGCGCCTTCCATGATCACCAGCGTCGTACGTTGGCTCCACATAGTTCCAACCCAAAACAGCAGAGAACCTCCACCTTGCTGCACTTGCTGGACAGTGTGTCTAAGGCGTTCAGCCAGGCCGGTTTGCCTCCAAACACATCTCCGACGATTGTCTGGTTGAAGGCATATGCTACACTCATCGGTGAAGAGAACGTGATGCTAATACTGAGCGGTCGCTCCGGCATTTTGTTGGGCCCATCGGTACCGCACTGTATGGTGTCGTCGTTGCAAAGATGGACCACGCCATGGACGTCGGGAGTGAAGTTGCGCATCATGCAGCCTATTGCGCACGGTTTGAGTCGTAACACGACGTGCTGTGCCTGCACGAGAAACATTATTCAACTTGGTGGCGTTGCTGTCAAGATTCCTACAAGCCATAATCCTTAGGTAGCGGTCATCCACAGCAGTAGTAGCCCTTGGGCGGCATGAGCGAGGCATGTCATCGACAGTTTCTGGGCCGCCTGAGCGAGGCATGTCATCGACAGTTCCTGTCTCTCTCTGTATCACCTCCATGTCCGAACAACATAGCTTTGGTTCACTCCGAGACGCCTGGACACTTCCCTTTGTAACAACAACAACGCTGTACTATTGTACATATAAATATATTTTTTTTCTCTTCTGAATTTTCGATAAATTAGTGTAATCGATGTTCTGATTTCATTTCTTTTTTGTTTCATGCCATTATGTTAAAGAAACTGTAAACAATTTTCGATGTGAATATTAATGTTTATGTCAAATTTCAAGCAGTATTGTAATAGAATTGAAGTGTAACAAACGTTGAATCTACTGTAACATGTTTAAAATTGTAATTGTGCGTCTGGTCCATACATAGGCAATGTATTAGGATATGTAGAATGCAAAAACTCGGGTGAATACCCTGTCTGTAGGGGAGCGGTAAAAGGTGGATGGCAGGCGAGCGCGGGAAAATGCACACGGGCACTGCACGGCATAACGGGATCAGCAGTAGTAGTCGGAGTTGGGCAATGGTCTGAGCAACACGTCCTGGATCGAGGAGGCTCTCCTGGAAGACGTAGTTTCATTGAGCCTCGGATATGCAGTTCCGACGCCTATACAGCATGGCAAAATTCCATAGGCACTAAATGGAAAAGTATTGCGACGCTAAGAAGAAGTAAAGTGCCGATACGTCAAGAGCCATTGCTGTGGTTGTATGTGTGCTCTGTGCCTCGCCATCTCGCCGCCCGCCAACTGCCGCATCGATACGAACAGGTTGAACTTTTTAGTACTGTATTCGTATGGACCAGTGTTACTTTTATTCCATACTGTTCAATAACAACTTAAATTTTACCAGAACTGTCCTATCATTTAATTATCCTCACAACTAACCTAGACAGGGTCCTTTCCAAATGTTGTGCAATCCGAGTGTCCCGAAATGAAGAATTAAAGTTTATGTTAATAATAATTTACCTGCAGACCTAGCTATGTTAGAATGATGTTTAAAGAACTTTTTTTGTTAATGAACTAATAGACGAATAACAAAGGTCTGACAAAGTTGGAAGATAAAGCTTAATTATTTCGAGACAGGTATAATGGTATTTAAATGAGCAGGAAATAAGACAAAAAGAGTAGTAAATCATATATTGGAAATCTTGAGGGCATAATGATTTCAGAAATTAATTGTTTTAATACAGTGATCATAACAGTTTCAGGTTCCCCCCCCCCCCTTTTTTATTCATTTGCATTCTGAAGTGTTCTATACTGATTTGACCAGCAAAGTCAAAGCCAAAATAGAAACCAAAATTTATCAGTGTTTTACCTTTATCAAAATTGACGTTGCGTGTGTGTTTCGAAAGTGCTATTTCTAGGGTATCCTATGCCCGATTTTAATCAGATCAATAGACAGTACGAAGTTTTGTAGTAAATATTATAGTGTAATGTTATGTATTGGTTTATCCATATTGGTACAGAAAGTGAAATTATCAGTTCAGTAGATTTTCTGGTTCTAAAATTTACCATATTATGCAGTGTTATTACGTGTGGTTTCGCATGAACGTACATTACCTTGTACAGGGAAGAAACTCAGTTAGTGCCTAATTAGGCTGGCGCCCGTATTATTAACAAATTGGTAGCATCTTCTGTGTTGTTTCTCGTCCGTCCTGACGTGTAGTTGCATTTCGGACTTGCTTGACGTATCATTGTTATTACAGAGTGGGTGTAAGTCTGATTCGCCTCCATTCAGGTACACGCGGTCAATTTCTATACAAAAATCCTTTCTCATAAGGTGAAGCCCGTCAACTTACCATAGCAAAGGCTTTAATGAGTATCGTGTGCCCCACGTGCAGCGTTACACCTTGTTGAGAGCCCTTCCTGGCACAGAGTAACAATGCGGACGCGATCGAACCGCGTATTCACCGTCTAGGCATAGTTGAACTACAGAGAACACGAGACGTGTACCTCCTTTCTGGTGGAATGACTGGAACTGATCGGCTGTTGGACCCCTCCATCTAATAGGCGCCGCTCAGTCCATGGTTGATTACACCTATTGGTGGGTTTAGTAACATCTCTGAACAGTCAAAGGGACTGTGTATGTGCTACAATATCTACAGTCAACGTCTGTCTTCAGGAGTTCTGGAACCGGGGTGATAAAAAACTGTTTTTGATGTGTGTATTATTTTGTCCAGCTTTCTCAGTACCATATATGACTTCTTTCTACGTTAATTTTTCCCGAGGATTGTCGTACATTTCATCGCTACTGAATTGTGATCTGTCCTTGCCTTTGGGTATGCGTTACAATGCAGTTTCTGGTTTCGGAATATTTGTGCGATCATGATGTAATCCAGCTGGAATCTTCCCGCGTCGCTAGGATATTGTAATTTTAGAGCAATGTACCCACTGTTATTCCTAATATTTAATGAAGAACTAAATTAGTATTTATCACTCTCTTTCCTACTACGGAGCCCATATTCTTTCGCAAATCTGCCTCCTATTAATTTCCTGTACTAAACGTTCCATTCACCCATGATTATTAGATTTTCATCTGCCTTTACACACTGAACTACACGCTCAGTATCCTCATTTAACGTATTTCTCTCTCTCTTTACCACACGTATAGTCAAAGCGTTGTAGGTAAACAAAAACAGAATGAAGCCTCAATATGCGTAATAATAAAGTCAATTTCAATCAACATATCAAAAAGTAAATTGTAAAATGTTTTGGTCTTAGCTGAAGTCTGTAAGTGGATCAAAGTCATCTGTCTAAGAACTCAGTGACGATAATGTCAATAAAACAGAAGATGAGAGAAGGCCGAAATACTAATTTTCCGTTTCCCAGAAATGCTTCACTGAGGAAGATTATTCTACGGTTGCTTTTTTCTATGACCGTACGAAATCCAAAATATGAAATGACGTAAAAAATGACCGTGGTGTGGAAAACCAATATAAATCTATCAGCAAGGGAAAGCTGACTGAACCTAATGTGGCACCTACACTCCTGGAAATGGAAAAAAGAACACATTGACACCGGTGTGTCAGACCCACCATACTTGCTCCGGACACTGCGAGAGGGCTGTACAAGCAATGATCACACGCACGGCACAGCGGACACACCAGGAACCGCGGTGTTGGCCGTCGAATGGCGCCAGCTGCGCAGCATTTGTGCACCGCCGCCGTCAGTGTCAGCCAGTTTGCCGTGGCATACGGAGCTCCATCGCAGTCTTTAACACTGGTAGCATGCCGCGACAGCGTGGACGTGAACCGTATGTGCAGTTGACGGACTTTGAGCGAGGGCGTATAGTGGGCATGCGGGAGGCCGGGTGGACGTACCGCCGAATTGCTCAACACGTGGGGCGTGAGGTCTCCACAGTACATCGATGTTGTCGCCAGTGGTCGGCGGAAGGTGCACGTGCCCGTCGACCTGGGACCGGACCGCAGCGACGCACGGATGCACGCCAAGACCGTAGGATCCTACGCAGTGCCGTAGGGGACCGCACCGCCACTTCCCAGCAAATTAGGGACACTGTTGCTCCTGGGGTATCGGCGAGGACCATTCGCAACCGTCTCCATGAAGCTGGGCTACGGTCCCGCACACCGTTAGGCCGTCTTCCGCTCACGCCCCAACATCGTGCAGCCCGCCTCCAGTGGTGTCGCGACAGGCGTGAATGGAGGGACGAATGGAGACGTGTCGTCTTCAGCGATGAGAGTCGCTTCTGCCTTGGTGCCAATGATGGTCGTGTGCGTGTTTGGCGCCGTGCAGGTGAGCGCCACAATCAGGACTGCATACGACCGAGGCACACAGGGCCAACACCCGGCATCATGGTGTGGGGAGCGATCTCCTACACTGGCCGTACACCACTGGTGATCGTCGAGGGGACACTGAATAGTGCACGGTACATCCAAACCGTCATCGAACCCATCGTTCTACCATTCCTAGACCGGCAAGGGAACTTGCTGTTCCAACAGGACAATGCACGTCCGCATGTATCCCGTGCCACTCAACGTGCTCTAGAAGGTGTAAGTCAGCTACCCTGGCCAGCAAGATCTCCGGATCTGTCCCCCATTGAGCATGTTTGGGACTGGATGAAGCGTCGTCTCACGTAGTCTGCACGTCCAGTACGAACGCTGGTCCAACTGAGGCGCCAGGTGGAAATGGCATGGCAAGCCGTTCCACAGGACTACATCCAGCATCTCTACGATCGTCTCCATGGGAGAATAGCAGCCTGCATTGCTGCGAAAGGTGGGTATACACTGTACTAGTGCCGACATTGTGCATGCTCTGTTGCCTGTGTCTATGTGCCTGTGGTTCTGTCAGTGTGATCATGTGATGTATCTGACCCCAGGAATGTGTCAATAATGTTTCCCCTTCCTGGGACAATGAATTCACGGTGTTCTTATTTCAATTTCCAGGAGTGTATATGATTAAAATTTTGTATTTGTGGGGATCCACAGCCTCCAGTGCTTCATAAACGTAAATATGGTCCATAGTAGGCTGTGCGATTAGCTAATTTTGACTACTTGTCATTATCAAGCACCTGAAAAAGCAACTCGGAAAAGCGCTGCATTGTCGGCGTACATAGCCGTGTTAAATAACACTTCACACACGTCGCATTCGGATAAAACATTACTGCACAAACTTCTTATAACCAGTTTCTGCAGTAATAATTTGTCTTAATGTGAGGTGTGTAAAACTTTACACACACTTTATTTATACACAGCGATGCATGCAGACAATGTAGTGCTTTTCCTTATTGATTTTACAAGTGCTTGACAATGACAAGTTGTAGAAATTAGCAAATTGCACGATTTAAAAAAATCACATCACAGTCTACTACGGACCATGTAAACGTTTATTAACCTCTATGATTCCCCGTACAGTAAGTAAAAGAACTTGCCCCTCTTCTAATATAAATAGCGTAGGTCTCTGGAGAAACGTAGTGTTTCAAATGCTTGGAAGAACGTGCAGCTCACACCAATCTTCAGAAAGGTCTTCAAGCAGATGCTACAACTACAGGTCTACATCGCAGGCGGCGACCTCTTCTTTAATTTTGGAACGCATTTTACGGCCACTCATTATGAATTTTCTAGAGACCGAAAAATCTCCTCCTTAGGAATCAATGTGCATTCCTTTAAAAACGAACTCGCGCAACCTAACTCACTATGTTCGTTGACGTGGCCCAGAAGGCAGTCAATGGTGACTCCCAGGTTGGCCGGCCTGACTGGCCGAGTGGTTCTTGGCGCTACAGTCAGGAACCGCGCGACCGCTACGGTCGCAGGTTCGAATCCTGCCTCGGGCATGGATGTGTGTGATGTCCTTAGGTTAGTTAGGTTTAAGTAGTTCTAAGTTCTAGGGGACTGATGACCTCAGAGTGCGGTAGCGTTCTCGCTTCCCACGCACGGGTTCCCGGGTTCGATTCCCGGCGGGGTAAGGGATTTTCTCTGCCTCGTGATGGCTGGGTGTTGTGTGCTGTCCTTAGGTTAGTTAGGTTTAAATAGTTCTAAGTTCTAGGGGACTGATGACCATAGATGTTAAGTCCAATAGTGCTCAGAGCCATTTGAACCATTTTTGATGACCTCAGAAGTTAAGTCCCATAGTGCTCAGAGTCATTTGAACTCCCAGGTTGATTCTGTGTACCTTGACATCGGAATGACATTCGGTATAGTTTGTGCTGTCACCTAACGGACAAAATACGACCATACGTAATATAACAACAGCTTTGTGATGCAAGTGAAGAGTTTTTAGCAAACACACATAGCACTGAAAATTGCCCGTAGTATTTGTAAATTTACATTTTCTCGTATTTTCGCATCTGTTAACATGCTAGCAATTTTACCATGATAATCTGTGCCCACTATCGATATTTGTGGAGTAGTCAGTCCTCGGTCAGCCGCGACGGGTGGTCTTTATGACGATCTATAGTGAGCAGTACGGCTTGACCAGAAGGATATCAACGCAACCAGTGCAGAGGAGCATAGTCGGCGTCTGAAAGAGGAACAAAGGCTCTTTTCTTTTCAGTGACGTGATAGGTGTAATGCGGAGAGTGAGATCGGCCTCGTGTATATATATATATATGTACAGGGAGACAGATAGTCTGGTGGTTGTAGCTAGGGTTTGTATGTGAAAACTTACAACGAGAATTGCATCCTGCTGTTCCTGGTCGCGAGCAGCGAGTAACAATGTAAAATATTTCAACGTGCAGCTCCACACACCATACTGACACAAATTTTTACATCTGTATTGAGCCATTATGAATTATACTTTTCTACAGGACTTGTACTAAAGGGCACTCAGTGTCTATTAATTTAGATCAGGACTCGTTCTCTCTGTTTATGCATTTAAATGTTCGGCGAGATAGAAGTCCGTTCTTCATTCATCTAACGATTCCTAGTATTTTTATCTGTTTTGTACTTTCTGAGTGAAGTCTTGGTTTTGCAGTGGTACAGGTCCAACGAGGTTCATGTAACTTTAACTCGGTCCTTCCATGTAATCTGAGCATTGTTTTGGCATTGAGATAATCAATAATTGATAGAAAATATTTCTGCATTTATTCATCCGCCTTACCATTCTCAAAATGAGAGCATTTGTTCAAATGGTTCAAATGGCTCTGAGCACTATGAGACTTAACTTCTGAGGTCATCAGTCCCCTAGAACTTAGAACTACTTAAACCTAGCTAACCTAAGGACATCACACACATCCATGCCCGAGGCAGGATTCGAACCTGCGACCGTAGCGGTCCCGCGGTTCCAGACTGTAGCGCCTAGAAACGCACGGCCACCCCGGCCGGCGAGAGCATTTTTATAAGGTTCTTTTCAACAAGCCATTTGGTCGTGAACTTGGAAGTAATACTGCCATGATCAATTGCTTTCAGAAAGAGAATATATTCAGTGAGAAGTTTTTTGCACAGGCTGCATTGTTGCATTCCGTACAAGAGTTATTAGTGGCATCTTTCTTAGGCTTACTTCAGGGCCCAGAAGGTGAGCCTATATATAGATCTTTTTAGCAGCGAACGTTACATCAAATAACGTTGTGTTCCTTTCGTTTTGCCGTATTTTCAGTCTCTTTGTAGAAAAGTGTTTAAATTAATAATCGTGGGCCAATTAAGCTCAGTGCACATATTTTGTCTATAACCTGCAAAATTTTAAACATTTCGTTAGTCAAGGATGATCTGACTCCTAGGAAACTGGATCGTTCTTTCAAGCCCATAGCTTATTGTTGTGGAAAGTAAGTGGTGAAATGGTGCCTGTGTGAGTTTATTCTTGAACTGAAGTTAGATAGCGTTATAACAATAATTTCATGGATCAATATACATAGATATAAAAGGGCAATTTAGTTAGAGCAAGCTTGTGTAGTTATTCCCACATGACACACAAACCTGGACTGGAGCAAGAAAGGGAGAATTGATAGTTTGCCACACACCTCAGGTGGCTTTCGAAATACAGACGCAAAGGTACTACAACGTCCTTTCACTTTAAAGTGATCATCTGTCACAAGCCTGAATAACCATCTTTTGCAGCGCCAACCATTGTGAGAAGCGCAGGAACAGCCAATGAGTTTCTGGAAGGTGCTAACAGGTATATTCCGTTTCCAGCTGCGCTAGGAGTCTGGTTGAGGATCCATAGCGCGAACACGCCGATCGAGGTGGTCCCTCATATTCTCAAGTGGGTTTAAATTCAGGGAGTCTGGTAACCAGGAGAGTACGGTAAACTTGTCCTGATGCTCTTCGAACCGCACACGTACACTACGAGCTGTGCGACACGTTGTGTTGTCCCGCTGGAAGATACCATCGTGCCGAGGAAAACCAAACGGCCCGCCGTGGTGGACATGGTACCTAAGGACATTACGTCTTCAAGAGAGACGAGATGACGCAGAGTATGACCTCCGCCCTGAACCCTTTCAACGATTGTTTCAGGGTGTTTGCTTTCTTTTTACGTCATACACGCAAACGGCCATCTGCCCGATGGAGCATAAAACATGGTTTATCTGAAAAGGCAGCCTGTCGCCAGTCAGTCGACGTCTAGTTGCGGTACTGATGAGCAGATTCCAGTCCTCGTCGCTGATGAACAGCGATCATCGTCGATGCATGAACCAGGTTCCTGCTGCAGAGGCTCATACTCAGAACGTTCTTTGAATAGTCATTCAGGGGACACTACTCGTAGCTCCTTGGTTCCCCTGGGCGGTCAGTTGCTCAACGGTTTTACGTCTATTCGACCGTGCCCATCTCTGTAGCCGACGTTCACGCCCGCTGTCTACAGCCCGTGATGAACCACATCTGCCTCGGTACCGGTTATGGATAGCTCCATTTGCGATGCACGGCGTACTTTGAACGCAGGTGCACTTTAACCACAGCGCAATGCAGTTTACCAGCTTAGCCATTTCGAATGTTCTTGTACCCTTGGGCCGAAAGCCAACGATCAAGTCCTTTTGAACGTCAGATAAATCGCTCCGTTTCCGCATTACGGCAACAATTGCACTGTTTTCCGCGTTCACCCAACGCGCTTTATATACCCTCCACCTACATTTCTAGCATTTGTAGACATAGAGAAAGCTGTTCCATCATCTTTCGGGCGTGCACTCGGGACAGCGACAATTCTTCTTACGATATTTCGGCTGGAAACCTCCCAGCCCTCTTCAAGGCGAGTCAGAGACTGACTTCACAGCGTTTGCACGTGCCTATTTATACTGAGAGTCACGTGATACACATCTTAGAGAAAGCTTTTGACAATGTTGACTGGAATACTCTCTTTCAAATTCTAAAGGTGGCAGGGGTAAAATACAGGGAGCGAAAGGCTATTTACAATTTGTACAGAAACCATATGGCAGTTATAAGAGTCGAGGGACATGAAAGCGAAGCAGTGGTTGGGAAGGGAGTGAGACAGGGTTGTAGCCTCTCCCCGATGTTATTCAATCTGTATATTGAGCAAGCAGTAAAGGAAACAAAAGAAAAATTTGGTGTAGGTATTAAAATCCATGGAGAAGAAATAAAAACTTTGAGGTTCGCCGATGACATTGTAATTCTGTCAGAGACAGCAAAGGACTTGGGAGAGCAGTTGAACGGAATGGACAGTGTCTTGAAAGGAGGATATAAGATGAACATCAACAAAAGCAAAACGAGGATAATGGAATGTAGTCGAATTAACTCGGGTGATGCTGAGGGAATTAGATTAGGAAATGAGACACTGAAAGTAGTAAAGGAGTTTTGCTATTTGGGGAGCAAAATAACTGATTATGGTCGAAGTAGAGAGGATAAAAAATGTAGACTGGCAATGGCAAGGAAAGCGTTTCTGCAGAAGAGAAATTTGTTAAAATCGAGTATAGATTTAAGTGTCAGGAAGTCGTTTCTGAAAGTATTTGTATGGAGTGTAGCAATGTATGGAAGTGAAACATGGACGATAAATAGTTTGGACAAGAAGAGAATAGATGCTTTCGAAATGTGGTGCTACAGAAGAATGGTGAAGCTTACATGGGTAGATCACATAACTAATGAGGAAGTATTGAATAGAATAGGCGAGAAGAGGAGTTTATGGCACAACTTGACAAGAAGAAGGGACCGGTTGGTAGGACATGCTCTGAGGCATCAGGGGATCACAAATTTAGCATTGGATGGCAGCGTGGACGGTAAAAATCGTAGAGGGAGACCAAGAGAGTAATACACTAAGCAGATTCAGAAGGACGTAGGTTGCAATAGGTACTGGGAGATGAAAAAGCTTGCACAGGATAGAGGAGCATGGAGAGCTGCATCAAACCAGTCTCAGGACTGAAGACCACAACAACACACCACTGGTGTTGCCATTTGCCGCCTATGAGTGGTTATCGCACGTCAAACATAAGCGGTGGTCACGTTAATGTGTCTGGGCCGTGTACAGTACCAGTTTTCTGTCCTATCCCACGCATTTATCGAGTGAGGAAAAAATGACTGTCCATATGTTTCTGCAGGCTTATCTTCATGATACCTATGTGAGATATACGATGTTGTTTTTAGAATAATAAAATTCTCCATAAAAGGGTTTGCAACAACTGGAACCAACGGGCTATCAATTGCAACGCCGTCCGTCTGATTGTAATACTGGCCGTTGTACAGAAAATAAGAAGACTTAAGGGTGGGCCTTGATAGCTCGAACACGTCACAGAAGACCCATTCCGCCTTATCGTATCCACCATTTTTTCCGACATACAAGTTGTCGAATTACTTTGCTCCTCATGTGGGACATTGCAAACATCATATTAAAAACGCAGCAGATTTTTGTCAGCCGAATTAACTATCATCGAACTAGTGAGGGTAACATTATGGTAAGTTTTGATGTGTTAGTGCTGTTTAGGAATGTGTCTATCAAAGACTCTTTGGACCTGTATCACAGTTCTTTGTAAGTGACGTGGTCACGCTATTTAGGCACCCTCTTACGTCTTCTTATTTTCTGTACAACGGTCAGTATTACCATCAGACGGACGGCGTTGCAGTGTCTAGCCCGTTAGCTCCATCTGTTGCAAATCTCTTCATGGAGAATTTTGAGGACATTGCCTCACACAATGTGCCATTAAATCCTAATTGTTTCTTTCGATATGTTCACGACACGTTCTTCATTTGACACCATGAACGTGAGAAATTTGACGAGTTCCTAGACACCTTAACAGTATTAACTGCAACATCCATTTCACCATGGAGGTAAAAAAGACAATTTATTGATCTTCCTTGACGTCCTCATGCGCCGCAAAGGAAATTGGTGTCCCTTGGTCACAGCTTCTGCAAAAAATCAATCCACATTGACCTGTACTTGCACGCCACCAGTCATCATCGCCAGGCACATAGGCGCACTGCGTTACAAACATTGCTACATCGTGCAAGTATGATATCAGATACTGATAACCCGTCCCGTGAACTGAGCCATCTACGCAAGGTCTCCAGTAACAACGGCTATAACGTTCGTCAAATAAATGGAACGATTTCAAGCAAGAATCGCAGTAAGACCACCGATGGGGAGCAGGAAAAGAAACCAGCTTTTTTGTTGTTCTATGGCACCGCGTCGGGCAAGATAAGTCGCCAGCGATACGACACAAGATCAAATAGATCTTCAGGCCTCTGACTGCAATCCGTCAATTACTGAGACCAGTTAAAGATGCAACAAGTCTCAGAGGACCCACGTCACTCAGAAAGGAGCATGAGAGATTTTATCACCTATGCTAGCCCGAGAAATCTGTTTCACCTGAGCATTCTTTAAAAAATGGTCACCGAATACAGTTTGGCGAAGCCTCCGTCGTGGCTCGCACTAACAGCTCCTGGGACTGTGTAAGAAGCCATTGAAATAAAAATCGCCGGTACCACCCAAAATGGAGGCGATGGCCTCCAACTGAGCACGGCCTGGAACCGTGCGATGGCGCAGTCGAATCGAGTACATCGCACGCCGAGTCAACGAATGCCCAGATATGGCGATGCCGTGAGCAATAGGGACGCCAGAGCCGGCAGCTAGTGTACATAAGGACGTACCAGCAGCTCGCTGGCAGTCATATCACTTGACATTGGCAAGAACTGCTCGGCCGAAAGGTCGTGTAATTTTAATCACTTGACACGGATGGAATACACGAGAACACTGAATGCAATGTTACCACTGCGAGACTCGGTACTCTTACGTTACATCCATGTTAAAGCTTCTTGTTGGTTACACAGACTTGTGCCCACCATCGTAGCACAGTGGTCGGCTGTTCTGGAGCTCGTTACGATTCCTGTTTCCGCCAGTGATTATCCCTCCGTGCGAGGGCTGGAATGGGGGTACACTCGTGATGCCAACTGACGAGCAGTGAAGTAGCAGCAGGTCAATACAGCCGAGAGGATGGCGTGGCGGTCGGTCGGTTGGCCCTTATTGTTCCACGAGGGGCAGAACGCAGATTTGTACTTATCCTTTGCACTGACTTTTCACAATTCCAACAACGCGTCTTTGAATCCGATCAGTGTCTACTGTCATGTCTCCTTCACGGCGCCAAACGTTTGAGAAACAATCTAGAACTGGTCGCAGTATCGTTTTCTATGCGATTTTCTTCCAATAAATTGCATTAGTAATACTGTCACCGAAGTAATTTAGATATATTGCTCCGGCAGAGTTTAAAATAAAGTTTACTACATCGTCCGTTTTCTTTAGCGGTAAAAGAATTACACTTTTACTCAAGCAAGATTCAAAGCTACTTGTTAAGATTCCTCTTGCCAACATATCATCTTACAGGGTGGTTCAAACTCTGTTATAAATGCGGCAAATGGTTCAATGTTTGAATCAATAATAAATCCGTAGAAGTCTCGCATATTTGAAATTTAAATAATAATTATACGAATGTGGTCAGGGAGGATCAATGTGGATAATCAACCCAAAAAACTCGATTAATTAAAAGCAGTTACTTATTCTCATTCACAGACACATAACTTGGAAATAGTGATTTATCAATGTTAAATGAAAAATTGAGGGTACATGTGGAGCACTATTTAAACGTATGAAGTATGATAAAAAAGCCTGAGTTCATACTGTTACGGCACAGGATAGTAAGTGTTTGAAAATTAGAAAATTTTACTAAAACTCATTCACCTAGCTACTAGCAACGTGTGATCACGCCAGAGGTAGAGACGGAGTCAGGAAATAAGCGGTATATCGCTTCGTCACGTTACAACACCGCACCGAAAGAGGGGACGAGCTCAGCAGACAATAGCGTGGGACACAAAACCAAAGGAAATGTGACACGCATATTCGTTAGCTAAGAAACGTCGAAAGAAACTGTACCTATTTCATAAGAACCAGTATTAGACAACATTTAAAGCATTTAAGAGCCTGTCAAGCGAATATAGCTTTAAATACTCGAGCTCTCTATCCCTCAAAGAGTTGATCACTGCGATCGATGGCGTTCACAGTGATAGCACTCGATTCCACGATTACGGTACTGTAGCGATTCTATGTCCTAGATATTCCAGAACAGTCTACAAACTAGCCGAAGATGTACCTCAGATGAACTTCACATTCTTCGCCGCCTACCACTGCTGATGGAGAAGCTGACTGTCTTCCGATAACACCACGTCGAGGGGTGCTGACAGCACCGAACTTTAGCACGGAAACCAACAGCAGGACCTCATGGGGTCCATGTTCCTGTTCAACACTTCTATGCCTCCGGGTGCTGAAACGTAACTGGCTGGTAGGAGAGAGATCCATTGACCAGACGACTTCCGGTAAAATCAATCTTGGATGGTTCACCAAGGGTCAACACAGAATTCGGAGTGGGATGGAGCACACTCTAGCAGCTGGTACGAGACCATTCGTGCTGGTCCATGACCGCCAGCCAGCGCAACGCAGCGCGAGTTCACTCTTCACCTGGGCCTGCAGACGAGCAGCTGATTCGGCAGCCGTCAGTTGGAATCCACGGGGCACGTGAAGGAGGCATTGGCTCCAAGGCCGGTGTAGAGCAAGACGACTGCGAACAAAGCTGATAAATAATTCAACTTTGATAATGTTTTACGAGCGTCAGAGACGCTGCACAGGTACCGAGCTGCTATCACGACTTCAAGCAGAGGTGTTTCCGCTCGACCCCTCTGTAACATTAACAATTGCTAACAGATTGCCTGTAAACTATCGTTCAGACGAATGGCGTACAATTCTGAAGTCCCGTGGTACACCAGCTTCATTAAACTCAATTAGAAAATACACTAATAAATGGTTCAAAATCTCACAGTGTAGCCTCTCAGGAGACATTAAGGAATTTAAGTCAAGCGATTGTCCAACACTGTAAAAGCACAAATATTTTTAAAGTGTGACAATTTCTCAGTTTCTAGAATTTGTAAGTTGTTAATCAGCTCTGCCGAAAATATAGCAGACATTTCCAACTGTTGATATAATGTTGAGAGAGTCACTCACCCTAGCCCCATCCCTGCTCAACAGGTCCGCCAAAGCGCTGCACGCTGCAGAGCTTTTGCTTCAGGATAACAAAATCAACTTTAATGCGGCAGAACTGTAGTTAAAATACCAGTCCGGACATACAGATTCGTTTCTCGTAATTCCTCTAAAGCTCTTGAGACGAATGCTGGGATGATTCTATCTATCTAATGACGTTGCCGTAATATTATTTCCTATTGTTTTCGAGCAACAACACACTTCTTTTTGCGTACAAGTTCATCTGAGAAAGCTCCATTGTAACTTAATTTGCACAACTTCGTGTAATTATATTCTGCTGTTTCCCCTTCAGTTTTGGCCAGTTTAAATTCCTTCTCAATTGCGCATTTCGTTTTTCCCAATAAACGTTCATTATTCTAAGGAGGCGATGCGTTGCAGGCTATAAATATTTTTGAAAATTCATAATGTGGCACAAAATCTGTCTATTAGTTTATTAAATTTAAGTTTCGATCAAACGAAAGACCATTTCGGAGAGTATCACAGGTTCTGCAATTAGTGTCGTTTTTATACTCCAATATGGTCTCTTGTTTGACAGAAACTTAGTTTTAATAGACTTACAGCTACGGAGGCAAATTAAAATCCTTCCAGAAATATGCTTTCGTCGTAATCGAGTTTTAAGGTCTGTTTTATTCTTGCAGAAAATAATAATGAATTAAAGAGGGTCCACCTTCTTTCAAGAGCAAAATTTTTCTCTTGTTTGGTACCCAAACGTATTTCACAACAGTTGGTTGTTGTTCTTCCTGAAATATATACATATAAATTTAATGTCAGTCAGTCTATCTGTCTGTCTGTCTGTCCGACTGTTCAAAATCCTTTTTCTCAGGAATGGATAGACTTATCAGTTTGAAACTTATGTCACATATTAAGGTAAACGGTCCCTTCCTGATGTACAAAACTGGAACACCAAAGTCAGTACAGTCTAAAGATCCGACCATTTATGTAACATACAGGTTGGTCAGAAATTCCTGTTACGCACTTCTAGGACATGTGGAGGGCAGTGAGTACATAACATATTGAATGGGAACCCATGTCCGGAAACGTATCGTTTCCGTTCTACGACAGTTTCAATGCAGATGATTATCTCATCCACACCCACGTGAGGAATGTGCTTAGTCGTGACCCAGTACAACTGTTGCAATCCATTTGAAAAGAATACTGACTCGTTCCGTTATTACTTACGCATTTTCATTACAACTTACACCTTATGGTTTACATTAGTCGACAACAACAGGAACCCAGCATCACTGGCACCAGCTGCAACGCCGGCCGGAGTGGCCGTGCGGTTCTAGGCGCTACAGTCTGGAGCCAAGCGACCGCTCCGGTTGCAGGTTCGAATCCTGCCTCGGGCATGGATGTGTGTGATGTCCTTAGGTTAGTTAGGTTCTAAGTTCTAGGCGACTGATGACCTCAGACGTTAAGTCGCATAGTGCTCAGAGCCATTTGATCCATTTTGGAACCAGCCGTAACGTACCGATCCATTACAACAGCGGCTCGATGTGGCGACCACCAACGTTCTTACACACATTGTACCTCCGAAGCACGTTCTGGTGCACTCTCTACACCCCACCTGGTGTCTCTTCAATGTCTTGTGCAACGGCCAGAACTCGTCCCAGCAGATCTTCCTCTGTATATACAGGTGTCTGATAAATTAGGCTCGTCATACGATTCCACAAGACGTAGTCCACAGGGGTTAAATCCGGCGATCGTGGCGGCCACGCGGTTGGACCACCATTGCCTACCCATCTTTCACCACACCATCTGTTGAGATGTCTCCGGACAGCCAGTGAAGACTGAGGTGGTGCTCCATCATGCTGAAACCACATTTCCTGATGGACATTCAATGGCACAGCTTCCAAGAACAGTTCCAGTACATGTCGTAAGAAGTATGCAGGAACCGTGAGCTTGGATGGAAGGAGGTATGGTCCAATCACATGACCGTCCAGAATACCTGTCCACACGTTAATTCCAAACCTGTCTTGAAATCCTTGAACATGCGTGGCATCAGGGTTTTCGTCCGCACAGTCATGGCTATTTCGAGCATTCAGAACACAATCCCTTGTGACCTACATTCATCTGTGAAGAGAACTCGACGTGGAAACAGGGGCGCGTCGATGCAACAGTGCAGGGACCATGTGCAGAAGGCGACACGTTGTGGAAAGTCTGCTGGACCCATAGCGTGTACCCTTTTAAGAGGTACGGATGCAATTGTTGCTGCCGGCCGCGGTGGCCAAGAGGTTCTAGGCTCTTCAGTCGGGAACAGCGCGACTGCTACGGTAGCAGGTTCGAATCCTGCCTCGGACATGGATGTGAGTGATGTCCTTAGGTTAGTCATGTTTAAGTAGTTCTAAGTTCTAGGGGACTGATGACCTGGGGTGTTAAGTCCCATAGCGCTCAGAGCCATTTTTTTATTATTGTTGCTCATGTAGGACGCCCAAGACGGTACTATGACTAACAGCCATTTCATGCGCAATTGTTCACGAACTCGTTGACGGGCTATCTTCAATGCGACGCAGTACACCTTCTTCAAATTCGGGAGTGCGGCGTCGCCGTGGAGCACGCAGTCCTGCCTCCTCACAGTGAAGGTACCCATTTCTCGTAGACGTTATGTAACTTCGGCAAACAGTTTGTGCGATAGAGTGTGACGGTGTGGAAAAAGTTCGTGATACAGGCGACTAGCAGCTCTTCCCTTACCTCCAGCTTCGCCATACACAAGGAGCATGTCTGTGTATTCCGCAAACGTGGACTGCACTATTTCCCTCTCTCGGTAATGGGAATGACCGTTTGGTGTCATTGGCCGGGAGGACCCTTACGGGGCAGGTCCGGCCGCCGTCTTACTACATTCGACGCCACGCTGGGCGACCTGCGTGCGGGATGGGGATGAAATGATGATGAAGACAAAACCACACCCAGTCCCTGAGACGAGAAAATCCCCGACCCAGCCGGGAATCGAACCTGGGCCCCTTAGGACGGCACACTGACCATTTTTTTCATTTTTTCGTTGTTTATCGTTGTGTTTGGTCGTTGTGGACGTCACATGATATCCGGTCAAGTTCGTTTGTTGAGCTCTCCACTCAGTTTTTTTTTATTACTGTGGCCAATCAGCTCCCTTTTTTTTTATTACTGTGGCCAATCAGCTCTCTGACCGAACACGCTGAGCTACCGTGCCGGCATCCATTCAGCTATCGGGGCAGACTCCTCTATCGGTGATGCAAAGGTATTGACTCGGTCTCACAGCAAAGCGGACAATAAGTCACATCTGGAGATCGTTCACCACACCGTCTTTTGAGATGTCTCCGGACAGCCAGTGCAAAGTGGGGTGGTGATCCATCATGCTGAAGCCACATTTCCTGACAGACATTCAATGGCACAGCTTCAAGGACGGGTCCAGAACATGTCTTTCATATTTGTTTTGTAGTTCGATTCTTAATTTCTTTCCGAGTGTTTGTGAGCTTGCATATTTAATTACATAAAATCCTTGCGTATTCTCGTATTTGATAGGAGTAATATTGCTTATTGATAGCCGTAGAGTATAAATTCGCGGAGTCGTTAGATATTAGCAGTAGGATGGATATGGTGTGTGCGTGCTGTGTGCGGGCGCAGGAGGAACTGGCCGCGGTTCGAGGGGAGCTGAGCGTGCTGTTGGCCACGGTCGGCCGCCTTCAGGCTGCTGCCTCGATGTGCAGCGACGGCGAAGGGTCTAGTGCTTCGCTTGAAACACCACAGGTGTCGCTTGCTGCGTCCGCTGACTCAGCAGCCGAGGCAGAGGGCCAATGTGGAGGCTGTGTGGCTGGCCTCGCCCGTTCATCCTGTCAGTGGGCAGGTGGCCGCTCCTTCAGCAGGGCCCGAGCAGGCACAAGGGAGCAAAGGCTTTCTGCATATTGGGAGCTCCAACGTTAGGTGGGTGATGGAGCCCCTTATGGAAATAGCATACAGGGCTGGAAATAATTCCATCACGCACTCGGTTTGTCTGCCGGGGGGCCTCATCCAAGATGTGGAGGCGGCCCTGCCTGCGGCTGTCCAGCGTACGGAGCGCAGTCGTCTGCAAGTAGTTGCTCACGTCGGCACATATGATACCTGTCGCTTGGGTTCTGAGGCGATCCTCAGTTCGTACAGGCGGCAGGCGGATTTGGTGAACACCGTTGGCCTCGCACACGGGGTGCAAGCAGAGCTCTCTATTTGCAGCATCGGTCCCAGAATGGATCGGGGTCCTTTGGTTTGGAGCCGAGTGGAGGGTCTCAACCAGAGGCTTCGTCGACTCTGTGACGGTCTTGGCTGCAGATTTCTAGACTTGCGCTTTTGGGTGGAGAATTGTAGGACGCCCCTAGATGGGTCAGGGGTGCAGTACACAAAGGAAGCGGCTACTCGGGTAGCAGATTACTTGTGGCGTGCACATGGGTTTTTTTAGGCTAGGCAGTAGTGCTAAGTGTCCTGATGAACACTCACCAGTTGACGTGCTGGCAGGGAAATCAGGACGCGCTCAGTATAAAGACACTTCAGCTATCAAGATATTAGCAGTAAATTTTCAAAGTGTTCGGAACAAAGTTCCTGAATTTACTGCCCTCCAGGAAGCGTGTGGCGCGCAAATTATTCTCGGGACTGAGTTAAAAAAAATGGTTCAAATGGCTCTGAGCACTATGGGACTTAACATCTATGGTCATCAGTCCCCTAGAACTTAGAACTACTTAAATCTAACTAACCTAAGGACATCACACAACACCCAGTCATCACGAGGCAGAGAAAATCCCTAACCCCGCCGGGAATCGAACCCGGGAACCCGGGCGTGGGAAGCGAGAACGCTACCGCACGACCACGAGCTGCGGACTCTCTGGACTGAGACCTGGCTGAATCCTGAGATAGGAAGTTCTAAAATATTTAGTGAGGGTTGGAACGTGTATCGGAAAGACAGATAAGACACCGTAGGAGGTGGTGTCTTCATTGCAGTTGACAAAAATATTGTGTCTACTGAGATCGAAGTAGAGTGGACACGTTTAACAGGGCTAGGAGAAATAAAGTTAATTGTTGGGTGTTATTACCGGCCACCAGGTTCCACCGTGACAGTTCTAGAATCATTCAAAGGGAGTCTACACTCTGTATCGCAGAAGTACCCGGATCATGCTATATTAGTAGGAGGCGACTTCAACCTACCTAGCATAGACTGGGATGTCTATGGATTCATTACAGGTGGAACAGACAAGCCGCCGTGTGAATTACTTTTGAACACTGTCTTGAGAAGCTAAATCGACAGCCAACGCGTAATGGAAATATTTTAGATCTGGTAGCCACGAGCAGGCCAGACCTCATCGACGGTGTCAGTCTTGAGACAGGGATTAGTGATCATGATGTTGTCATTACGACTATGGTTACGAAAGTTAAAAAGTCGGTCAATACGGCTAGGAGAGTATTCTTACTAGAAAGAGCAGATAAGCAGTTGTTAGCATCGCACTTAGTAAATGAATCGACTTCATTTACTTCCGGTACGATGGACGTGAAGGAACTATGGGCAAATTTTAAACACATTGTAAATCACACATTGGACAAGTACGCGCCGAAAAAGTGGGTTACGGACGGAAAAGACCCACCGTGGTTTAACAGCGCAATTCGGGGAATGCGCAGGAAGCAAAGACAGTTGCACTCGCGGTACAAGAAAGATCGGGAGAATAAGGACAGACAAAAGTTAGTAGAGATTCATGCTGCTGTAAAAAGACCGGTGCGCGAAGCTTTCAACCACTACCACCGTCATACCTTAGCAAAAGATCTTTCTGAAAACCAAAGGAAATTCTGGTCTTACGTAAAATCGGTAAGCGGGTCGAAGGCTTCCATCCAGTCACTCACTGATCAGTCTGGCCTGGCAACGGAAGACAGCAAAACGAAAGCTGAAATTTTAAATTTAGCATTTGAGAAATCCTTAACGCAGGAGGATCGTACAAACATACCGCCGTTTGAGTCTCGTGCAGATTCCCGTATGGAGGACATAGTGATAGACATCCCTGGGGTTGTGAAGCAGCTGAATGGGTTGAAAATAAATAAGTCGCCAGGTCCTGATGGGATTCCAATTCGGTTTTACAGAGAGTACTCTACTGCATTGACTCCTTACTTAGCTTCCATTTATAGCGAATCTTTGGCCCAACGTAAAGTCCCGAGCGACTGGAAAAAAAGTGCAGGTGACGCCTGTACATAAGAAGGGTAGAAGGACGGATCCTAAAAGTTACAGACCAATATACTTAACATCGGTTTGTTGCAGGATTCTCGACCATATTCTCAGTTTGAATATGATGAATTTCCTTGAGACAGAGAAGTTGCTGTCCATGCATCAGCACGGCTTTAGAATGCATCGCTCCTGCGAAACGCAACTTGCCCTTTTTTCACAACATATCTTGTGAACCATGGATGAAGGGTATCAGACGGATGCCATGTTCCTTGACTTCCGGAAAGCGTTTGACTCGGTTCCCCACTGCAGACTCCTAACTAAGGTACGAGCATATGGGATTGGTTACCAAATATGTGAGTGGCTCGAAGACTTCTTAAGTAATAGAAACCAGTCCGTTTTCCTCGATGGTGAGTGTTCATCGGAGGTGAGGGTATCATCTGGAGTGCCCCAGGCAAATGTGGTAGGTCCGCTGTTGTTTTCTATCTATATAAATGATCTTTTGGATAGGGTGGTTAGCAATGTGCGGCTGTTGGCTGATGCTGATGATGCTGCGGTGTACGGGAAGGTGTTGTCGTTGAGTGACTGTAGGAGGATACAAGATGACTTGGACAGGATTTGTGATTGGTGTAAAGAATGGCAGCTAACTCTAAATATAGATAAATGTTAATTAATGCAGATGAATAGGAAAAAGAATCCAATAATGTTTGAATACTCCATTAATAGTGTAGCGCTTGACACAGTCACGTCGATTAAATATTTGGGCGTAACATTGCAGAGCGATATGAAGTGAGACAAGCGTGTAATGGCAGTTGTGGGGAAGGCGGATAGTCGTTTTCGGTTCATTGGTAGAATTTTGGGAAGATGTGGTTCACCTGAAAAGGAGACCGCTTATAAAACAATAATACGACATATTCTTGAGTACTGCTCGAGCGTTTTGGATCCCTATCAGGTCGGATTGAGGGAGGACGTAGGAGCAATTCAGAGGCGGGCTGCTAGATTTGTTACTGGTAGGTTTGATCATCACGCGAGTGTTACGGAAATGCTTCAGGAACTCGGGTGGGAGTCTCTATAGGAAAGGAGGCGTTCTTTTCGTAAATCGCTACTGAGGAAATTTAGAGAACCAGCATTTGAGGCTGACTGCAGTACAATTTTACTGCCGCCAACTTACATTTCGCGGAAAGACCACAAAGATAAGAAAAGAGAGATTAGGGCTCGTACAGAGGCACATAGGCGGTCACTTTTCCCTCGTTCTGTGTGGGAGTGGAACAGGGAGAGAAGATGCTAGTTGTGGTACGATGTACCCTCCGCCACGCACCGTATGGTGGATTGCGGAGTATGCACGTTGATGTAGATGTAGATGTTTGACGTAGTACACGTCATCTTATTTACCCTGTTGCATACCAGGACAGAGAACTCTGAGACGTTTCTCTTGCCCTAAGCCAGGCTCGTCCAAACTGTGCCCCTGGGGCCACGGGCGAATTCGTATGTTGTCGCAGTGGCCGAGCCTTGTCGTTTAGCTGGCCGTGCGGACCGCCCGCCGTGCCTCACTATGCCCCTGTACGCGCTTCTTACGGACGACAGACCGCTGCACCAGCAGCGGTCAAAAGCATTGATACGAAACAATGCCGTTAGTCAACAGTGGATCGAGATGGATGGTCAACAGCAGCAGACAAAAAGAAAGAGGAGCGGTGCGTCCGCACTATTTAAAACTGAGTGGGAAATTAATTTCCTTTGTACCACTGTCGAAAATCATGCGAAATGTTTAGTATGTCATCGAAACCTCATGTTTTTAAAAAAAAGTACTCGATTGAACGGCACTTCAATACCTATCACAAATATCAGTTCGAAAATTTGTCGTAAGAGGAACGCCAGTAAAAGCTTGAAGAATTGAAATAAAATTTCAAGCAGCGTCACTGTGAACTAAGTGTTTCCTATCGTATGACTCTCTTTATTTATAAAGATGACAAATAAAACTATATTTTATAATCTGATGTATCACTTAGCAATGTACCAGTTATCAAATATCAGATTGTCAGCAACAAGGAACATTTCTTTTCGGTTAATTTTTATATTTGGGTTGCATTAAATCGCATCGCACAGACATAAGAAGAAGTTTCAGGTGCGTCATTTTTTGCCACTTTCTGAAAACCCTTCACAAACGCCCCCTTTGGCAGCAAAGTGTCATTAAGAGTCATTCTTTGTTTTTGTATATTTGTGTTTTTATGGATGGGAAAACATATGTTGTAGTTTGGTCTATGTTTTCAATTAATTAAAACTCAAATATTCCAATAGATAAAAATTTATTTTGCGACCACATTTCGCTGTCCTCTCCAGCGTCTACGGCCGCTTTTCAGAGGAAACTGGGGGAAAACGTACCTAAAACCAATCTTTTTTTGTTAGTTTTTATTTGAGTTTCAATGAATGAAACAATTAATTGTTAAAATGATAGAAGTGTTTTAAAAAACAGGATTGTACAAAATTAATTGTATGTTCTTTTTTGCCGCGGTAGGAGCAGAAAGCATGTGGGCAAAGTTTGCGCGCAAGCTACAAATGCTCGCAGAGGATTGCGAAAACAGGGAAACCCTTTGCGGCTGGGAATCTCATCAAGGATTCCCTGGTCGACACGGCGCCTTGTATTTGTCCAGCAGACCTCACGGAAAAATTTGAAAAAATAGCTCTTTCGCCTCAAACTGTTGCTCTCAGTGTTAAAGATATGGCCTCAGATACGGAGCAGCAATTAATGGAGAGAGCGGCAAACTTAATTTCAGTTTCTATGGCCCTTGACGAGTCCGCGGACGTTGATAACACATCTCAGCCTCGTCATATTCATTCGAGGTGTCGACGACATTCAGCGTGTCACAGAAGAATTTCTCGACCTTATACCATTAGAAGACACAACCATGGGTTTGGATATTTTTCTAGCCGTAGAAAACGTGTTAGTGTCCGTGGGTTACGCACTGGATTTCTGAGTTTCGTCAGGTCAAAAATGGCTGAAGTTGGCAGTTCCTAATTCGCGGCAATCCATTGTCTGATACACCACCAGGCACTCTGTGCGAAGATTGTCAAAACATAAAAAATGTCATGGGCACAGTTCTTCAAACGGTTAATTATCTGCGATCGCATGGACTCACACATCGCCCGTTTAAAGAATTTCTGGCTGACATCGAAGCGGAATACCTGGACATCCCCTACCACGCCGAAGTAAGATGGCTGAGCAGAGGAAAGGTGTGGTATACAGAGAAGTTGCAGCATTAGAAAATTGTAGCGAAATGCAGGAAGATCTGCAGCGGATAGGCACTTGGTGCAGGGAGTGGCAACTGACCCTTAACATAGACAAATGTAATGTATTACGAATACATAGAAAGAAGGATCCTTTATTGTATGATTATATGATAGCGGAACAAACACTGGTAGCAGTTACTTCTGTAAAATATCTGGGAGTATGCATGCGGAACGATTTGAAGTGGAATGATCATATAAAATTAATTGTTGGTAAGGCGGGTACCAGGTTGAGATTCATTGGGAGAGTGCTTAGAAAATGTAGTCCATCAACAAAGGAGGTGGCTTACAAAACACTCGTTCGACCTATACTTGAGTATTGCTCATCAGTGTGGGATCCGTACCACATCGGTTTGACGGAGGAGATAGAGAAGATCCAAAGAAGAGCGGCGCGTTTCGTCACAGGGTTATTTGGTAACCGTGATAGCGTTACGGAGATGTTTAATAAACTCAAGTGGCAGACTCTGCAAGAGAGGCGGTCTGCATCGCGGTGTAGCTTGCTCGCCAGGTTTCGAGAGGGTGCGTTTCTGGATGAGGTATAGAATATATTGCTTCCCCCTACTTATACCTCCCGAGGAGATCACGAATGTAAAATTAGAGAGATTAGAGCGCGCACGGAGGCTTTCAGACAGTCGTTCTTCCCGCGAACCATACGCGACTGGAACAGGAAAGGGAGGTAATGACAGTGGCACGTAAAGTGCCCTCCGCCACACACCGTTGGGTGGCTTGCGGAGTATAAATGTAGATGTAGATGTAGATGCTTCATCGGTGTTTCTCCTTGAGGGGCGAAATAAATACCTTTTTGGAAATGAAAGGACGTCCAGAAGAATTACTTTGTGATCCTAAGTGGGTGGCGAATGTGGCTCTCTTGAGTGACCTTACTGGTCATTTAAATACTTTGAACATTTCACTCCAAGGCGAGAATCACTCTGTTGCTGATTTAGTGCAGTCGATTCAAGCATTAAAAAAAACTTATTTCGTGGGAAAAACAGTTGCGGGAGAAGAATTGTAGACACTCTCCTGCACTAGACAGCGTTGAAGAAGATGTAGATTTTCCAGATTATGTTGAAATCATTTGCGAATTACACGAACAGTTTGAAAACAAATTTTTGGAGATAAGTGAGCTTCAGCCGGCCTTAGATATAATTGTTCGCCCGTTTTCCCTTCGGGCAGAGGACGCCTCACAAGTGCTTCAACTAGAGCTGATTGACTCGCAGCGCGATATCCGCCTGAAGGACCCCTTTCTTATGTACAAAACTTTGGATGACTTCTACAGCTGTCTTCCACGAGAGAAATGTCCTCTTTTGCAGAAGCACGTGGCTTAAGTTCTCTCAATGTTTGGCTCCACGTATATTTGAAAGCGCTTTTTCTCTCTTCTAAAGCTTGCTAAAACTACGAACCGTTCATTACTTGACGATAAAAATTTGACTAATTCTTTGAGGTTAGCAGTCTCACGGAATATTGTACCAAGCCTAGAGAAAATCGTTTTCTCGAAAAAGAAAAAAGGTAAAATGATAACTGTCTTCTTTAACAAAAATGAGTGTAAGAAGTAAAGAACTTTATAACCTTAATTCTATTTTTAATAAGTTTTCAAACTTGGTCGGTTAAAATTATTACGCTCAAAACAGCAAACTAAGCACCCAATTTCTAAACTCTGAAAAGGGATACAAAAAGCTGCAGCACGAACTACAACAAAAATATTTGCTTGTAACTACTAACAGTAAAAATGAGACTCTATATCCCTTACATAAAGTTATTTGTAAAATAGAATATTTATGACTATAGTTCATTTAAGGAACTGATATATTTTTCAGAAGACGCCTATTGTACATATAACGAGTGTGCTTGTGCAGTACTAATAGAGTCATCCTGTGGGTCAGAAAACTACGAAGTTGTTCTTCGATTCTTGTTTTGGATATTGTTTCCTAAAGCTTTGCGCAGTACTTCTGGCACACGAACATTAGGTGTTGACTAGACAGTAAATGGTTTGCTTGTTTTACCGCTCATCGACCTCTTTTACAGAGGTGCGCTTCCTCTGTTATTTTGTTTACGTTGGATATGACCGCGGGACAGTCCAGAGCAGTGCTGTGCGGTCTCACTCGCTCCTCAGCTCTCTCTCTCTCTCTCTCTCTCTCTCTCTCTCCCTCCCTCGCTCCTATGCCGACACTAACGACACACGGTCGTGGACGGGGCGCTGAACTACACTGCCTTGCGCCCGCGTCCAATTGTTAATTTGTAATTATATCACAAGAAAAACTATTTCTTTTGTCGTATGCTATCGACTTCAAACTTGAAATTAAGAGTCTGCAAAGTATTGGAATCCGTGGGACGGATTACTTGCAAAGTATCAGTGTCGATAACGCAGAACTCATCGAGATCCTCAATTTCTGGACTGGATTAACTGTCTCTATGTATAATTAAATTTGCATGGAACCCTCAGTGCTCGAGTCCTACTCGCACCTATCCATTTTATAAAATTAGATATGTAGTTTACCGTCTTTTACAATATGTATGCCCTGTGACTGCCAACAGAAATCAGCCACAAGTCTGAATTAGTACACCATGTCAGCTACAACACCGGGATGTTATGGCAAGGCCTAAATTGAATTTTTACTTTAGAATACAACATTTAAACATTATTTTCCGTTAAAATAATGGAATAAACTCCTTTTCATGAACTTACCATTACTGTATTTGACTGCTCCTGAGCAGTACTCGGTTTTTATTTGCCGCCAAATGTGATTTCGTTGTTTGTTGCCAAATGTGCTTTTGTTTTTGTTTTCGTATTTAAGGTTAGCTGTGGACATTGGTAAAAATTGATCTTTCAAAAAGGGGCAACATCTTATGCTGAAGTAGGATTGCTCTTTCCTCACCGTCTCCTTGATCGTTCTTTTCTATATTTTGAGCAAAATAGCTGTGCGATTGTACTTTCTTCTCGAGTTACTGTTTTACAGGAGCAGACAGAGACTTGTCGAGCGCGGCTGGCGACTGCCCTCAGCCACTGCCATCTGCTGGTCACAAAGTTAGCAGCAGTAGTCATACGTTTTTAATTCTCTTCTCGAAAAAGTTATGTAAATAATGTTTTGTCCGTTTACAAGAATACCTCTGCAGTCCTGGAACACCTGAAATACCCGCGCCACAGTACCGTACAAAGCCCCTAGAACAGCCACGACAAAATGGCGTAGCCTATATATAAAGAGGAGTATAGTGCAGTAATTCTTTTTCGGCAGTAGCGGAAACGTTGCAGCTCTGTCAGGATAGTTCAGATGAGCTCTTTGACAGTATTTTAGAGGGTTTTACACTTTGTTGACAATAACACCAGAAACAAGTGGACGTACAAGCACAGTGACGCAGTGTTTAATTCAGTGGATTCGTATTCGTGAAGATATGACGTGGTAGTGGCATAGTGGTTGCCGGAAATTAAAACTCTCCAACATTTTTCTTTTTGAACTAGTGACCGAACGTAACGCTCGTCCTCTTGGGGGAGAAACGGCACGTAAGGGATTACCCATACTGCGTTTACATGTGACTTTAAAATCTAGCTCTCGTAAGCCCATTTGCCAATACCACTTCTGGTTGGTCACGTAAATACTCTAGTTTCGATTTTAGCAACGCTGTTCCGGCTGCCAGATTTACTACTACAACAGGCACTCACGTGTGAACGTCAAACGGTTTTCGAAACGTGCTTGATTTGTCCGGTTATTACTTGCTCAAAAAAATATAGGCTAATCTGAACGGAAAGACTTTTTGTCCAAGTATGGAAAAAAGACATACTACATTGTGCAAGAATTTAGCAACCGCCTAGATTTAATAAAAAAGAATTAGACATCGTGCTTACTAAATCGTAAACAGGAAAAGGTTTCCAGTGTCCACTCTGGTAAACAACTGACAAGTGGAAACCTATATTAGACAGAGCTAACAATATATTCTTTCAGTGCGGATGCACACCAAGCACGATCTCTTGCAAGAATCCAAAATGGCTAGTGTGGGGTTCATGGGTAAGTGACGATACGCTAATAGTGTGAAACACGCTGGGAACTTCGGTAGCTTTGGAAGCATGCTCGGATCGCTGATGCGTTTAAGGAAACTCAGGAGATCAGGGTTCGAGTCCTGGTCAGGCATAAACTTTCACCTGTTACTATAGATTTACTTCGATGCACAAGTGCGGCTGATATCATTAGAAACTCGTCAGCAAAAATCAGTTTCTGACCATCTGTGTTCCTCTCATGGCTGTTGTGTTGCAAGTAAACGTAGAATAGGAG
The DNA here is from genome assembly GCF_021461395.2 of Schistocerca americana. Taxonomy (NCBI): domain Eukaryota; kingdom Metazoa; phylum Arthropoda; class Insecta; order Orthoptera; family Acrididae; genus Schistocerca; species Schistocerca americana. Next base: position 569,744,674 of record NC_060122.1, on the reverse strand, counting down.
AGATACAGAAGTCTGGATCCTGCAGGCAATTTAGAAACGTGAGCACCCATATTATAAGCAAAACTTTTTCCATTATGCCACCGAGCCATTTGAGCACATTTTCTTTTGCTGGTGATAGTGACAATTGCCATTATATCAAAATTAATGGCAGGTTACAAAATTAAATGCAAACAGACAAAAAAGACGTGCTTGTCAACATGCCAGATGTACTTGTTCAAGCAGTACAACAAGCTTTTTAAAAATATTAGCCAATCTGAACGGAGTGCCTTTTCTGCAGCAAGGAAAAAGAAGGAATTATTTTACTTTCAATTCCAGGTAGGAGGTAATGTGATCTGAATCATTAGCTTAGACTTCCGCAATAACTTTCGGATGATTAACCTCGCTTGAGCTGTGATACTCCGACAAAGGACTTAACATAATATGGAATAGTCTCTATTTCTCAGATAATCCGTGTTTCCATTATACCAATGAGTAGGAACAGGGTGGGCGGGAGTGAAAACAGCTAACAGCCAAATGCGGAACTCTACACAGATTATTAAATTACAATTCATTGCCGTCGACGCTCCCACACAAAGCATATGAATAGGTAAATAAAACTGTACATACCAGAGTGTAGCACTTCAAGCAGTACTCAACTGATAAACAGAGCTTCCTAACGTTTTCTACTACATTTCATAAAGGCTGCGGTTGATATATTCCATTACGTACTAAAGGGGGTAGTCCCATGAAAATGAGACAGGACGGCCAACGCCTTCATGGAAAGATGTTTGCGGTTGCCTACGAAACTATGATTGTGCCAAGGCGTATACTTCTTTGTCCGAATCAAATAAACGACTGTCTTTCTTCAGGGCTCCAAAAACATGGAAATCGCATTTTTGGAGACCTGAAGAAAGACATTCATAGTCACCGATCTGCTTCAGACGAAGAGGTGCACATTTCTCTATGAAGTCATTGCCGTCTTGCCTCATAGTGGGGCAAGTGTACTAACAGTTATGGCGATTGCTTTCGAAATAATTTTTTGTCTCTGTGTCTCGTTTTCATTTGAATGCCCCTTAAGTAACTGTTGAGAGGAACCGACGGAACTTGTCAACAAGCATTTAGAGAGCTGCAGGTCTTGCGAGTAACAGCTCCCGAAGAACATCTCCCAATTTCACATAGAGGCTCAGAGAAATCATCGATGATCGACATGCTCTCTTTGGCACTGAATACGAGCCTGCATGACACATCCCGTACAATTTCTATTGGTCTGTCATGGACACGGGACATCAGCTGGTTACGTAATTGTCAATGTCAATGAAAATCTCCAACATCCGTGTAATTCAAGATGCTATTTTATTTTGAAGGCTACCAGTTTCAGCAGTTCACTAGGCCATCTTCAGATCCAATGTGCTTCCCTCCAAACAACCGAAAATGTCATAGATGCTATAAATGCCTGGATACCGTGAATTGAATCCTTTCATTAGTGGTCCGTTCCAAGACTTGATAGCAGTTCTGTTGTTGCTAGTATTCCTTCAAAGATCTTGTGCTTTTGGGGGCAGTTGTCTTGGTCATCCAGTTGCTCAGGATTCTTCTGCAGTTCATTCTCCCATTGAATCCTTGGTCTTCTAAGTATACTGTTACGATCAGGTTTCGCCGTAAGCACAGTTTTGGTCTGGAAAATGTCCCACCAACGTGCCCTGCCGGGCTTCTTCTCCGTGCTTTCATTTTCTGTAGGATGTTCGGTTGTTTCATCAGTTTGTACAGTTGGTGGTTCTTTCTAAATGTCCAGGTGTTCTCTTCGGCGATTAGTCCAAAGATCTTTCATGATTTTACGTTCAAAGATGAGCGAGTTCTCTTTGTCTTGTTCTGTGGTGCTGAACGTTTCTGTGCCATATGACCAGACTGGTAGTTTCGCTGCATTAAAAGTTTTAAGTTTGGTCTTAGCTGAAAGATCTGTTGATGGCACTGTCTGCTTCAGATTTAGATGAATTTTAGATCTATTGAGAACACCAAGAATAATTTCTCGTTTAAGATCAACACGATGATTAAGTTCTTGTTTTATGAGTTATGATGCCTACGCAACCAGGTGCCATGGTATTTAAAATTTTCCATTCAGGTTACATTTCATATTCATACCTGTAATGAGACGTTACTAGAGGGTGCTCTAGATACTTTTAACGTTATAGTGCCCTTCATATTAATCCACTGCGCAGCACTACAGGAGGAAATTGAACGAACAATTCAGTATGTGAAGGGAGACGAAAATCTAACAATTGTGACGGATGGAATGTGGTTGTAGAGGAAGGAATATGAAGAAGGGTTACAGTTATGTGTAGAAGGAACGATAGAGAAGAAAAACTGAGTTCTGCAGTAAACTTCAGATGACATCTATGTATGTTCAAAAATCACAAGAGGATGGCCGGCCGAAGTGGCCGTGCGGTTAAAGGCGCTGCAGTCTGGAACCGCAAGACTGCTACGGTCGCAGGTTCGAATCCTGCCTCGGGCATGGATGTTTGTGATGTCCTTAGGTTAGTTAGGTTTAACTAGTTCTAAGTTCTAGGGGACTAATGACCTCAGCAGTTGAGTCCCATAGTGCTCAGAGCCACAAGAGGATGTCATATGCTTAGAAAAGCTCCAGAGACAGGGAAAGATTGCAACTGAAATACAGAGCTTTCTAAATCAGATATTGGATTGTAAGGCGTTCATATAGACCCAGATCAAAATTTAGTAATGATGAAGAAGATCACCAGCAACAGTTATCCACTTGATTATTGAGCCACAGAACTCGAATCAGTAGCAAAACTACAATATCCTGCTCATGAAAGATAACAATAATAGATAATACTCCCGAGATATGTGAAAAAACATGGCAGAACTACAGAATGCTGACCCACGTCAGTGCAAATTTTAAATATTTCCTTCACTAAATTCAAAATGTAAGATAAAACAACACTACACATTGCAAAACGGTTCTATTTTCAGGTGCGATCCGAGATCTAACGTATGGTGCGTTTCTGTACTAATGTCATGCAAGAATGCGCTTTTCTGGTACAATTATAACGTGTGGCGTCACTAAGGTACACCCAAATGGTCGGCCGGGGTGGCCGAGCGGTTCTAGGCGCTACAGTCTGGAACCGCGCGACCGCTACGGTCGAAGGTTCGAATCTTGCCTCGGGCATGGATGTGTGTGATGTCCTTTAGGTTAGTTAGGTTTAAGTAGTTCTATGTTCTAGGGGACTGATGACCTCAGAAGTTAAGTCCCATACTGCTCAGAGCCATTTGAACCATTTGAACATCCAAATGCTTTAGCAAGATTAGCATATACTGCTACTTCCCAAACGTGAGGAGACATATCCAACAGCTCTTGAAAACATGCCTTATATGGTAAAAGGTCAAACTCACAAAAAATTGCTGTCATCCAGAATACACCCCATCATACCAACAAGACCATTGTCAACCGTCGCCATTGATATCGCAAGGTCCCTTCCGTCACGTAAGTGTGGAGTCCAATGTGTGGTTGCCCTGTGTGACATTTTTTTTAAACGTGTTAAGTTAAATGTTACACAGTCCACTGCAATGGGATCATCATAAAGAAAATAATAGATAGTTATACTCCAACTGTTGAAAATCCTGCAGCTCTGCAAATTTTACGTGTCACTAATGGAAAACATTCTTACAAGTAAATAACACTAAAGAAATATATCAAGCTTCCATCCTCAACTAAATCCTAGAGCACATGTTTTTTGAGATCTTGACTGATTCATTAGGTTGTGTGCATACAAAAATCAAGCTAGATGGCTAGAATATTTAGCTCTTTTTGAAAATATGTTGAACAGTTTTCCACTGTACAATGTACAAACTATACCGGCAGAATTAATAGATAACCCGAAGTAGAGCATTGTATGGGTCGATCCTATTTCTTGTATATGCAGTGACACGAGTTTCTGGTTGTAAAAGGTAAAGAGAGTCTAATTTTCACTTACTGAACAAGCATGTCTAAGGAAAATAGTAATGACGGAAGATCACGACTAACACAGAAGAAGCAAGTAGGAGAATATATTTTGCTTAAAACTCACCCAAAATCATCACTTCTTCATAAGAAAAACTGCAAATCCCAGCTGTTAGAAATAGGTCTCTATAAGGTTACAGGTATTCTGCATAAGGGGAGCTACCTTCTGTGGCAGCCTTGAAGCTCTGTGTATCTCGACGATGAGCTGAAGAAATACTTTCACAAGTGGAAAACAGGGTTATCCTCACTGAATTAATGTTTAGTCTTAGTGTGAGCATTAGTTCTGAGTTAAACCTGAGCTAGCATGTGCTGATAGTAAAATCAGAACTGATTGTATGAGATAAGACGAAGATCTGTCTTGACTAAGGAAAGACTTAAAATTTCATTTTAGAAATGGTTAAACATACCAGAAGACAGCGTAGTGAAGGATAAATGAGTACTAGTACCACTTACAGATCATATGGGCTGAGTGCACTACTGTATTGCTAGACATTGGTCTTCCTGTATTAAACTTATCAGCAGATGTGTATAGTTACGTAAATAACAGTTGTAAGATGACGTAAAAATAAACGCTGTGGTGTTAAGTATGTTACTTGATGAGACCACAATAAGACCGAGCATAAGGAATACGAGTATAATGACGATTAGTTATTTCACTGTGTAGATCAAGGAACAATATGAGAAGATGTGTTTATTTACGGCTGTTGGGTGTAATACTTAAGAAAATTGGAAATTACCATTTCTCATGATGTTGAAGTTTTGACCGATAAGTAAAAGAACCATGGCACAGATCTATTCGCCCAAGCAATTCTTATGATGTGAACACTTCATTACATGATATGTTCTACTTTATAGTTAGGCTACATGAACAATCACTGAAAATGACTTCCCATTACTTCTGGTGTCAGTAAATAAGTGTCTTGGCTCAACGATATTATTCTACAGACACCAACCTCGTACATACTCATATAATTGTTACCAAAAGTAGCTGTAAAAAAATTATTTGGACATAGTACGCTGCAAAACCTTGTAAATATCTGTCTTACGTAAAGTAAGCAAGTTTTGTATGAGTACGATTTTGAAAACTGACCAGCTTTGAAACTCTAGTGTTTTCGTGTTTAGTTTACATATATCCCAGGTATTAAGTTAATGTGACACTCTAATTGACGATTAGTCTTGTCACTTTACAAATAGACAAGGTCCTTGGTTCTAATATAAGGTATGGATACATCCTGGTCAGAGCTGAACCGTAACCGTCGTCAGAAAATGATTGCTTACTCGCTCTGTTGCAATGTATGACAATAATTTTTATGCCACGAGGTGGGCTTACTGTTTTGTAAATGTCAGCTAAGACTGTTACCATAAAGGCACTTGGATTCCATGGAAAATAGTGGTGTAGACTATAAAATGTTAAACCATTGGACTGTCATGATGTGAGCTCAATTTTTAAGAAACTAGACTCTTAAGACTGTGAATAAATGACATGATATAGTAATGAACACCAGATGGTAATACAGGCACTGTCTGAGATTGTACTGTGTTGCGGTACATTGTACACTGCAGAACGAACTAAAAAACTGCCAGTATACGCTTACTACTAATGTAGTACTTACAAGTACTGAATTTAGAAAAGGGTCATCTGCTGCTGGTGTTGTACAAGCTTTGACGGTGTTGTCGGGTGTGAAGGGCGACGCCTGCCCGCGCGATATGGAAGACACACTGCTAACGACACGAAGCAGTTGGCAACCTGTATCGTACCTAACCGCCGCTGTGCTAACCTCTCGCTCGGATTGTCACTATTAATACTCAGCGAGATGGCACTGTTAGCTCAGAAAACTCATTTTAAAAACTAAAAGGACTTGCCGACAGAGAAACTACGGATATGCATATTACAGGCGTAAAATAATGACTTTACTTCAAGGACTAGGTCATCATGATCTTTAGTAACTGAACGCTGTGCAAACGAAAGCGAAGTTTTAGGAAACGCGAAGTGTAAAAGTTTTCTTCCCGTCAAAGAGAAGAGACAGAATTCATCCAGAATGTGAAGAATTCTTTCTTCTATTGTGTATCACGTAAAGAAAAACCTGTTATTCATAGTATAACGAAACCTTTTTTGAGTGTAACCTGTGTAAATTTTTCTCAAAGTAGCAGCAATCCAATTGTACAGTTGGTTCATGCGATCCGACGATGCAGTGTTGTATGAGGCAAACTTGAGAGACAAGAAACTATCACACCTAATGTTCGATGGTGAACTGTCCTGATCAATATTTGATCGTTCACCTGGATCCGATCTCACCTGACAACACCACCTCTACCGAGTCCTCGGCCTCTCGCAATTGATTGTCCTACATCAACCTTCAACCCACAATCATAGCGCTCCCAACCTGAGCCGTTCCACCTCAGTTTTGTAAATCAAGAACAACATTTGTAGTATGTAGCCTTTGTTGTCACTGATGTGTCATGTACGAGAACTGTTAAAATAAATGAACTCTACTTAAATCTCGATTTGTTTTAAGATTTAAATTCTCTCACCACTGCTTGTTTAAACCATCCAAAATATATTGAATTTCACTTGTTAAAGTAAGTACTAGACATGTCATGTGTTACTGATGGAAATACTGAACTATACATATTAATGACTGCCTTGAAAGCAATAGGGTAATTTACTGCTTCCTGGAAATTGACTTAAATGATTAATTACGTCATTTTATGCTCCTAACATGCTTTTTTCCCCTTGAATTTCATTATTCTTTTATAAAGACGGAAATGAAATTCAAATAACTTGAAAGTCCACTAATGCGGTACATTCGAGGCATGTGATTTCTGTGGTGACACTGACTACGGCACTGCTCCTACCGTCATAATGCCAATTGGCTCTGAGCAATATGGGACTTAACACCTGAGGTCATCAGTCCCCTAGATCTTAGAACTACTTAAACCTAACCAACCTAAGGACATCATACACATCCATGCCCGAGGCAGGATTCGAACCTGCGACCGTAGCGGTCGCGCGGTTCCAGACTGAAGCGGCTAGAACCGCTCCTCCACACCGGCCGGCCATAATGTCAATTGACAGTTATGCCTTGTTACGAAATTTACGTTTCGGAAAGTGTTACTAATGGTTTGTAGTATCATACTGTACAAGCAAATTTATGAAAATTCCTGAAAAGTTGTTTTTGAATGTTCCAGAGAATGAGAAGATACGTTGCAGTGTACCAGCAAATTGCTATCACTCCGACGTACAAGTACAATAACTTAATTAAAAATGTGTTGCACTTTGAAGTTAACATTAACTCACCTCCGAAATATGCTCTTCCACTGTTACAACGAAGGACAGCGTCATTCAACGATATTAAACTGCTAGTGAGAATTGTTTTACCTAGCTACACCTGAATTGTTGTGTAGCTCAGCTGTTAGAGCGGCCGAGTACCGAATTTTATAGATCACTGGATCGAATCTAACCCGAAGTAACATTTTACTTACTTGTGAAATGTCTCGACAGTCCTCTCATATGAAAACCAAATCACAATTACAAAACTTGACCACACCGATCAGTAACAGAATATTATTGTGTTTTCCTGATGTTTACATGCGCTGTTTAAGCACGTCACGTCCAAAGAGATATTTTCTAGTTAATGTGACCACACGCTTTTTACTTCATGAGAAACAATGTTTTATCTTCGTACTATCCAGCTCGGGTCTTACAGTTAAAACTTTTGCAGATTCATCAAGTTACATAAGGATAAAGTAAGTCTGCTTCAGACGTAATACGACTAGCGCTGGAAAAAATATTAGTTAAAAATATGAGCCGGACTCGATCCAGTGATTCGACGATTACGGGGCTTATATTTTTTATTAGGAATTTGGTCTTATCAGAAGTCACATAACGCCCTTTGAATCTTTCACTCAGTTTTTTTTGTTACAGAGGGCATGGCAACCCTCTGGCCGAACACGCTGAGCTACCGTGCCGGCGAGAGCTTGAATGCTGAGGACCTCAACGCAACGGTACGTCAATGACGCGTAAAATTTCCCTTCCGATTTTCTATAAATCGTATCACTATTTGCACATTGTATTGTCCTAACAGAACACTACAATTGTACAAAGTTTGAAGTAAATCCGTCTTGGCCACCCTTTGTTCAATGTAAATCGGAGAGGCGTAGTGAAGCGGGTACTGGCGAGGTGCGAAGTCCATCTGCCACCCTCACTCTCCCAAGTGGAAGATGAAAGAGGGCGCTACCGTGATTGAGACGACTGACTGCCGTCGCCGAAGCCTTTACCCAGCAACCATTAAAAAAAGAGCTGTTGACTCTCATCACAGACAAGGCTGCAACCTCAAAAGCAGAAGTCTTAAGCAGGGTAAGTGTTTCGTCTGGACTGATATCCGAACCTTTTCAAGTTTGCAGCTAAACGCTTAGAGATCTTAACTATGCTCGTCGTCGTGTATACCGTCATCTTCGACTATCATCGTTTTAAGACGATTAATAATGCCTTCGGGGTGATGGAGATCACCTATAACATGTTGTACGAAAGAAATGTAGTCCCACATAATGCTGCGTCACAACGCCATTTTACGAACAAGAAGAATCATCAGCATGATATCAGCTCCACTGACGAGCTGCTGAGACGTGATCTTCAAGCCACTAACTTTATCATAGCCACAAAGTCTACGGTACTGTTGAAGGTTGCAGGGAAAGTACACGGCCCACTCACACGAATGTGACCACCAGGAGCTGCCATTTTTTGTAACATACTGTCCTTTATGTATCTGATCACCTAGATGGTTGGTAGGTTTGTTGGGGGAAGGAGACCAGACAGCGAGGTCATCGGTCTCATCAGATTAGGGAAGGATGGGGAAGGAAGTCGGCCGTGCCCTTTGAAAGGAATCATCCCGGCATTTGCCTGGAGGGATTTAGGGAAATCACGGAAAACCTAAATCAGGATGGCCGGACGCGAGATTGAACCGTCGTCCTCCCGAATGCGAGTCCAGTGTCTAACCACTGCGCCACCTCGCTCGGTGATCACCTAGATGTTCATGACAATCCGAGGATAGGTTCTACTCGAAACACGTCAAATAAAGTCATTGGTTTATCTGCTGGTGGCTTCATACTTAGTCACGAATACAGCATTTGTGCATTACCCTAGTGACTTGCAATATAGTTGCAACTTCCTGTGTGATGTTATGTCATAGTTACAAGTTAATGTGACCACCGCCTAAGTTCGATGTTGACGTCCAATAGCACGGACCAACGATGGAAAAACTTTTTTGTTGAAAATACCTTCTTCTAATGTTTTTTTAGGGTGGTAAATACAAATATGATACTTAATAAACTGTATCACCCACAATTTCTTCACATTTTATAGTTAAATTTATTAAGTTTAGCGATTTTTAGAGAACTTAACAGCTTTTATATAGTTAAAATAATTTAAAAAGGAGGTGTAATGAATGTAGATGACGTTGGTAGCACTGCTGAAAAACATTTTCTGGCAAAAAAGGGTCGACTCTATTTTTGTGCTAACAGCTGGTGTTTTGCTTACTATGTAAGAAGGCTGTTTAGGTTTTTATGTTGGTAACGTCACCTAGAACTCTGTATGAAAATCACTGGCTGTGCTGTGTGCCGTCTGTGGCCGGTTGGCATTGTTGAAATATTCTCTAGTGTAGTGGGCAGTTGGATGTGAACAGCGCGTAGCGTTGCGCAGTTGGAGGTGAGCCGCCAGCAGTGGTGGATGTGGGGAGTGAGATGGCGGAGTTTTGGGAGAGGATGATCTGGACGTGTGTCCATGAGAAAGAGTAAATTTGTAAGACTGGATGTCATGAACTGATATATATATATATATATATATATATATATATATATATATATATATATATATCAGTTCATGACATCCAGTCTTACAAATTTATATATATACTCCTAGAAATGGAAAAAAGAACACATTGACACCGGTGTGTCAGACCCACCATACTTGCTCCGGACACTGCGAGAGGGCTGTACAAGCAATGATCACACGCACGGCACAGCGGACACACCAGGAACCGCGGTGTTGGCCGTCGAATGGCGCTAGCTGCGCAGCATTTGTGCACCGCCGCCGTCAGTGTCAGCCAGTTTGCCGTGGCATACGGAGCTCCATCGCAGTCTTTAACACTGGTAGCATGCCGCGACAGCGTGGACGTGAACCGTATGTGCAGTTGACGGACTTTGAGCGAGGGCGTATAGTGGGCATGCGGGAGGCCGGGTGGACGTACCGCCGAATTGCTCAACACGTGAGGCGTGAGGTCTCCACAGTACATCGATGTTGTCGCCAGTGGTCGGCGGAAGGTGCACGTGCCCGTCGACCTGGGACCGGACCGCAGCGACGCACGGATGCACGCCAAGACCGTAGGATCCTACGCAGTGCCGTAGGGGACCGCACCGCCACTTCCCAGCAAATTAGGGACACTGTTGCTCCTGGGGTATCGGCGAGGACCATTCGCAACCGTCTCCATGAACCTGGGCTACGGTCCCGCACACCGTTAGGCCGTCTTCCGCTCACGCCCCAACATCGTGCAGCCCGCCTCCAGTGGTGTCGCGACAGGCGTGAATGGAGGGACGAATGGAGACGTGTCGTCTTCAGCGATGAGAGTCGCTTCTGCCTTGGTGCCAATGATGGTCGTATGCGTGTTTGGCGCCGTGCAGGTGAGCGCCACAATCAGGACTGCATACGACCGAGGCACACAGGGCCAACACCCGGCATCATGGTGTGGGGAGCGATCTCCTACGCTGGCCGTACACCACTGGTGATCGTCGAGGGGACACTGAATAGTGCACGGTACATCCAAACCGTCATCGAACCCATCGTTCTACCATTCCTAGACCGGCAAGGGAACTTGCTGTTCCAACAGGACAATGCACGTCCGCATGTATCCCGTGCCACCCAACGTGCTCTAGAAGGTGTAAGTCAACTACCCTGGCCAGCAAGATCTCCGGATCTGTCCCCCATTGACCATGTTTGGGACTGGATGAAGCGTCGTCTCACGCGGTCTGCACGTCCAGCACGAACGCTGGTCCAACTGAGGCGCCAGGTGGAAATGGCATGGCAAGCCTTTCCACAGGACTGCATCCAGCATCTCTACGATCGTCTCCATGGGAGAATAGCAGCCTGCATTGCTGCGAAAGGTGGATATACACTGTACTAGTGCCGACATTGTGCATGGTCTGTTGCCTGTGTCTATGTGCCTGTGGTTCTGTCAGTGTGATCATGTGATGTATCTGACCCCAGGAATGTGTCAATAAAGTTTCCCCTTCCTGGGACAATGAATTCACGGTGTTCTTATTTCAATTTCCAGGAGTGTATTTCATTGTAATACAGAAAGTCTAGAGCCCAAATAGTTAACTCAGACCGAGCTTAACGATTTGGTTAGGGATCTGAGCTTAACGAAAGAGAAGGCTGAATTGCTTGGCTCTAGATTAAAAGAAAAGAACTTATTGGCAGTTGGAACCAGCATATACACGTACAGAAAGAGAGACCAGCAATTTTCCAAGTTTTTTCAACAAGAAGGTGATTTAGTGTACTGCTCAGACATTCCTGGTCTGATGAATGAGTTTGGTGTTGAATACAAAAAGGAAGACTGAAGGCTGTTTATTGATTCATCCAAAACTAGTTTAAAGGCTGTTTTATTACACAATGGTAACAAGTATGCATCTCTACCTCTCGGACATTCTGTAGATATGAAAGAAAGCTATAAAAAACTGCTCATGGTTGGATATGTGGCAATCTAAAAGTAACATGCATGCTCCTTGATCAAAAAGGTGGCTTTACCAAATTTCCATGTTTCTTGTGTGAATAGGCCAGTAGGGCTAGGGATCAGCACTGGTGCGGAAAGAACTGGCCTGTGAGGGAGTCTTTAAAACCTGGTCAGAAGAACATTCTACGCAAAAACCTTGTAGATCCAAAAAACGTACTCCTACCACGTCTACATATAAGTTAGGCTTAATGAAACAGTTTGTAAAGGCTTTGCCTAAAGATGAACCATGTTTTAAGTATCTCTGCCAAAAGTTGCCACACCTTTCAGAAGCTAAACTAAAAGGAGGCGTCTTTGTCGGACATGACATTAGAAAATTGATGTTTGGTGTTAAATTTGAATCCACAATGACTTAAACGAGGAAGAAGCATGGGTATCATTCAAGCAAGTCGCTACAAAGTTCTTAGGACATGAAAAAGATACAGAATATCTATTGCAGCTACAATGCTAAAGAAGTTTAAAACTTAAGATGTTTAATGAGCCTGAAAGTTCACTTTTTGAATATTCACCTTGATTACTTCCGGGACAATACGGGAGATGTTAGTGAGGAACAAGGAGAGCGTTTCCACCAGGACATTAATGGAGAAACGCTACCAAAGCCGCTGGGACACCAGCATGAAAGGGGGGGCTACTGTTGATCACTTCACCGAAAAGTTCAGCAAGCGACTCGTAGAAAAAGCTACACGAGAAGCTTCAAAGAAAGAAGAGAAAGAAAATACAAACCAGTTCCAGCTGACAAGTGAAACATGTATTAAAGCATATCTTTGTTTTAAGTAGTTTACAGTAAATACAAACCAAGCTTACGTTGTAACAAAGCGTTTCATTAATTTCCCCGTTTAACGTATAGCATAGGATTTTTTTATACCATATAATAAAAAGCATATTGCTCGAAAACTGGATTCAGCTCATAAAAATCTATAAGGATCAGCTACCAAAGTAAAAAAAATTCTTCAAAAAAAATTTCTTTGGCCTGTGTAATCAATCACAAACGGCCGGTAGCAGTAGCACGATGGCGCTGTCCAAAATCGGCGCCGAGGCAACAGTGGTGCACCACAGAGCATAGATAACAAGGGTGAACAACGGCTGCAGAGATGTGTACGTACGAATACACGTGCAACTGTCGACCAACTCACCGCCTAGATGGGTCAAGAGGCTACCAACGGCGTCTCCTCAATGACCGTTGAGCGAACGTTGCTGCATGTGGGCCGCTGCAGCAGGCACCTGGTTCAGGGACCCACGCTGACTGCTGTTCATGGCATCGAAGGCTGTTATTTACATGCCAGTACCACAGTTGGACGTGCACTGAGTGGCAACAGTGGGCCATTTCAGATGAATCACATTTTGTGCTTCATCGGACCTATGGCCTTTGGCATGTACGGCGCGAAACGTCTGAAAGCAAAGGCCCTGTAACAATCGTCAGAAGGTCCAGGTCTCTCATCTCTCTCGTCATTCTGAAAGACGCAATGGATCAACACGAGTATGCATCTATCCATGGGAACCATCATGACCAATCCTATATGCAGTTCGTTTTTACTCTGCACGATGTGTCCACCAGCAGGACAACGCAACGTGTTACACAGCTCGCAGTATTTATGCGCGTGGTTCGAAGAGCACCAGGATGAGTTTACCAAACTTCGCAGATTAAAGCCAATTGAGACTCTGTCGTGCCTTCTCGTTCGGCTGTTGGCTCCATGAACGTTAACCGGGATACTGGCGCATCTGGTCACGGCATGGCTCCGCATCCCTGTCACGACCTTCCAGACCCTCACTTACTGCTGTCTCGCAGCGGTCCGCCCTACAAAATGTTCAAATGTGTGTGATATCTTATGGGACTTAACTGCTAAGGTCATCAGTCCCTAAGCTTACACACTACTTAACCTAAATTACCCTAATGACAAACCCACACAGCCATGCCCGAGGGAGGACTCGAGTCTCCGCCAGGACCAGCCGCAAAGTCCATGACTGCAGCGCCTAAGACCGCTCGGCTAATCCCGCACGGCGGTCCGCCCTACAAAAGGTGGTTAAATGGTTCAAATGGCTCTGAGCGCTATGGGACTTAACATCTGAGGTCATCAGTCCTCTAGAACTCAGAACCACTCAAACCTAACTAACCTAAGGACATCACACACATCCATGCCCGAGGCAGGACTCGAACCTGCGACCGTAGCGGTCACGCGGTTCCAGACTGAAGCGCCTAGAACTGCACGGCCACACCGGTCGGCCAAAAGGTGGTTATTCATAGTTTTGACAGGTGGTCACGTTAATGTGACTGGGTGAAATTTCCCTTGCCAGAGTGTGCCATTTCGAACGTGCAAGAAAAGGGTTACCCGCATCTGCACAGTCTGCGGATGGTAATGGACATAGCGAAATATTAAGCAATGACGGAAACAGCATCGAATTATTAAAGAAATGGTGTACTGATAATCATCTAAAAGTTTTCTGTGAAATAATAGTGTGAGGGTATCCTACCACCTCTCCATCGACGTCCGCTGCTGGTCAACGATTTACTTTAGAGTTTCTCCACCTCTCCTTCGGGCTGCGCTGCTCAACTCTTTATTACGTAAACCGGCCATCGGCTTTTGCTGTTGAACACTATGCTTGAAATTGAAAAGCAATAACTGTGTAGATGTTCGCTAAGTGGGGTCTAACATATCATGATGAGAAGTCTGCAGGTATGAATTTATAATATTAGTCGGTGCTCATTGACAGTGATTGTTATGTGATGTGAACTTGTTTCGTCATGTACTGGCTTTCACTAAAAAAATGTAGTTGTTAGTGATGATGGTGAGATGACCACTTAATTGCTTTCTTAGACTAGTGGAGGGCAGTTGTTTATTATACAGGGTGTGACAATATAGTTTTTTTTATCTTTTCAGAAATGCATTATTTGTCTTCTTCCTCAACATTTTCTGTACATGACAAGTTTTTTGACAGTTTCCCACAATTTCGGTTCGTAAAAAAAGCCAGTAATATTATGCGATTGATTGTCTTGTACAAAATATGTTGCCGGATTTGTTTCTTGGACTTAGTTAGAGCTGATCAGTTTGGAATGTACCCCACATCAAATATTGCCTTGTGCTCACTGGTCCTTATAAAATCTCCCACCTTGGTGTCCACTATCACAGCCGATCGGGGCCCTTTTGTTGCTCTCCGTATACTTGTGCCATTCTTTCATGAACTTCCAGTCCCCCCATTCCTTACGCTGTCGGAAAACGCTCAAAACCCCTAAGCGAGCAGGGAGTCGCGTGGGTGTGCATCAATCTCTGTATAACGGCATGTGTGGAGCCTCGGCACTCTTATACAAGAGTTGGAACTCAAATAGTGGCAGCTATTTATTCACAACCGATACAATAGAGTTACATGTTTGCACCTGTTACTGACCTTAAATGCAGTCAGTAGCGTTGTGTAGAGCCCGTTGCCACCGATGCGTAAGGTGTAGTATACCGTTAGCAGAGCGTGTTATGTTGATGGTGTGAATCGAGAAGTGTACTGCATGTAGAATCTCTGGAACAGTTCTGAAGCGAATCCCACGAAGTGGTTCCTTCATCTCCGGAATTAAATCAAAGTCACAAGCCCGGGCATTGACGTGCAAAATGATGCAGTGGGAAGGGGGGGGGGGGGTTGCGCAGAAACTGCCACCGCTTCTTTCGCAAAGCTGATCGCAGCTGATGCTCCAAAAACGAACAGTAATACTGTGCACTCACGATCTACCGTGGAGGAACGTAATGCATTTGGACAGTACCATCACAGTCGTCCATGAAAAGCACCATAACTTTAGACCGCTCCATTTGCACTATCGACAGTACAGGCTCTACTAACGGTATACTACGCCTTCCACATGGCTGGCAACGGATTCTACACAACGCTGGTGACTACTTTGAAGGACAGTAATTGGTGCAAACATGTAACACATTTGTATCGGTTGTGAATAAATAGTTTCCACAACTTAAGTTCCAACCCTGGTAATAGCAGTACGATCCCTTCAAAGGTTTTCATTCTTCAGCATCCTGCTGATATCCCTTTTAATGCACCTTATACTAAGCAACAATAATAGATACTAGCACTAAACGTTTATCAACAAAAATCAACGAGGCTTAACGAGTGCTCACCAAGGCAGCGGCAGTCATTAAGTTCAGTTCTGTATGTTTAGGATGGTTGTGATGTTAGTCTTGATCTTATCTACGGATAGTTTCAGTAGAAGTTTTTGTAGAGGACCACTCACATTATCTTGCGGAAACATTTGCAACAGTAATGCTCTTGACTGCACAGCACATCTGCACATTTTATATTCAACTATGCTGCTTCTGAGGTTAGTTTAATAGATTTTCGGATGAATAAGACGTACGTTTGTATCTCAATGTAAGTTAATTTCAACACTTCTGTAGGAATGGTTGTCGGTACGACACACACCAAATGTGTTCACGCAAGTTTTAATTTTTTCAATTCTTCTTCTTCTGAAGTAGTCAATCCAAGGATTGGTTTGCAACAGCTACAATGGTAGCTTGTCTTCATTCTGTGCGTCTTTCAACTTTTCTCTTCATTTCTTTATAGGTGTTACATCCCACGTCTTTCACGATTTGACCCATGTATCTCAGCCGTGGTCTTCCTCTTGGTCTTTTTCCCTCGACATATCCCTCTATGATTGTGTTCAGGAGTCCTTTATGTCTTAATAGATGGCCTGTAAATTGCACTCTTCTTTTAACAATGAAACTCCAGAAGCTTCTCCTCTAACCTGCTCTTTCGAGAACCACTTCGTTTGTGACTTTGTCGATATATTTTATTTTGAGCATGCGACTATAGCACAACATTTCAAAAGAATTTAGCTTCTGGTCTTCCTCTGTCCCGAGAGTCCATGCTTCACACCCACAGCATGCCACACTCCACACACATGATTTCAAGAATCTTTTCCTGATTTCAAGGCTGATGCTCTTAGATGTTAAGATGTTTCTCTTCTTGTTAAAAGCAGCCTTTGCTTGAGCAATTCTGCTTATCACTTCTATCTTGCTCCTTCCATCCCTGGTAATATTACTGCCCAGATAAGTAAATTTATCAATTTGTTCAAGCAGTTCACTGCCTACATGAACTTGGGCTTCCACTTGATCTTTTTTGTCGCAAGCCATTACTTTTGTTTTTGCTTTATTAATTCTCATATTATATTATTCTTTTGCAATTACTGAGGATATTTCCAGTCGGCGTCGACCATTAGACCTTGCCAGTCGCAAACTACAATAGCTGCATGTAACAGCAATGTAAATAAGTTCGCAATATGCTAAGACATGTTCAAAATCATTATGTAGTATCAGCGCCTTGTCAGTCTCATAATGCAATAATTTTACGTTTTACACGAAGCAGATTGGTACTTCGGCTAATCGAGTTTAATTTTCATGTTTTTTTTAAATTACTCAATCCTAAAATAACAGTGAACAACGAATTTAAAGTGAAAATGTGTAAATTGCATGATTTTGATTTAGTTATGTTTATTTCAGTATAAAATTATACAAAATAATAATCTTCATAAATATTTAGTTCTACTTCCTTTAAAAAGTAATCTACATTTTTGTGTAAATAACTCACTAACTAAATATGCAATCATGTTCCAAGATTCAGCATAACAAATTTTACGTGAATAATTACTTGAATTATGTTATGTGTTATGCATTGATGAATGTCACTGCCATTCTGGAAGTACAAAAGTAAAATATTAAGAAAAAATGAAGATAATACTACATGAATGCAAATACTTTGTAAGTCTACTTTGTACCAGAACTATGTAAAGCACAAAAGAAAATACATAAATTAACAGGTCATAAATGTATACAAAGCATTACAAATGTTAAATGTCCATATGTAAAGTATATACAATTACATATTTTGTTCGGAAATAAATTCCGAAGATGACCGTTTTCGCTTGGCTTGACGTTGATACACATACTCAACAACACCCCTTATGACAGTCCAGCAGTAGTCTGCTAAAATAGTAGAGCTCCACTTTCCGGCCTACCTCTTTTCAAATGTGGCAATATCTTGAAATCGCTCCCCATGTTCATCACTTACTGCACCACAAACTTTGGGGAAGAAGTCAAATTGACTATGTAAGAAATGAAATTTCAATGACATGTTGTAACCAAGTTTTTCATAATATGACAACATGTTATCTACAATCTCCTTGTAATTTATTGCTCGTTGTTCCCTAAGAGCTGTAAACAGACTGTCTTAAAACATTTCCATGCATGCTTCTCATCACCTCCTATGATTCCATCAAAAAGCACTCGAATCTGTGGGCCTACAAAGATGTTCCCCTTTACTTTGGCATCACTTAAGTTAGCGAATTTTTGCCTTAAATACTTAAACGCATCACCATCTTCGTTCATATCCTTGACAAAGTTATTCATGAGACCCAACTTGATATGCAAGGCGGGAACAGAATCTTTTTAGGGTCTACTGGAGGTTCCCTCTTGGTGTTCTTTATACCTGGTTGAAGAGATTTTCTGGTAGGCCATTCATGTTTACTGTAATGGGATGCACGAGCTCGACTATCCCATTCAAAGGGAAAGCAGCAATATTTAGTATACCCTAACTGCATACTTAATGGCAGTGCAACCACTTTCGAGTCACCACAAATCTGCCATTGAGAGTCATTATACTTGACGGCTTCTAGTAAAATGTTCATGTTTTGGTATGACTCTTTCATATGCACATTATGCCCTACTGGAATAGGAGGAATCTCATTACCAATACATAAAAGCACTGCTGTTAAGCTCAATTCTGACGAATCGATAAATTCTCCGCCCATCAGGGTTTTAATTAATTCTGAGAGCCTTCATTAGACCATTTATGTACACACATACCACAAGACTATCTATGTCAAAAAAAGAAGTGAATTGTTGTCCGTTTCTGTGGTAGAATGAAACATTTACTTTGCTTTCGAGAACATTGCGCTGCTGCAATCTTGATGCTAAAATCTCAGCCTTAGCTTTAGAGAGCTCCAAATCTGTAACGAGATCACTTAAGTCATTTTGAGACAATTTTTGTGGATCATCAGTTGATGATATATTTGCAAGAAACTCTGGATCTTGTGATGTACATGGTTCAGGACATTCAGAATTGCCATCAGAAGTAGTCTTGTACTCTGTCGGTGGTTCAGGTATTGGCAATCTTCCCCATGTAGTGCTGGAAGTATGGCAGATGGAATGATCACTGTCCGCTTCTTCTTCTTGGATATTTCCAACCACACAAAAGTAGCAGTCACTGACATGGTTAATTGGCTCACGCCAGATCATGGGCACCGCAAAGGGCATTGAACGTCCTTTTCCATGCATCCAGTTTCTGAGGTTGCTGACACAAGTGTTGCAGCTCACATGTGGAGCTCAGGGTTTATCCTTATCACCTATTTCGAACCCAAATTAACAACTGCAAGCTTTTTTAATCAGTGGAGTTATTTGCTGCTTTTCTGAAGCAAATGTCACTCTCCACACACACATAGCAAAATATGTCAGCACTGTTAACACAAATTCGTGGCATATTTATTCACTTCAGTAGCAGTTAACTTGAACAATTGGTAGTTAATCTGGAAACAAATGTACAAAAATTATTACATGCATTAATAAAGTCACTGAAGTTGAAGAGGAGGGAGACAGAAAAGATCACTGAAATTGGTATAAAAATGTTTCTATCCGAAATACTGCACACACGTAAGACCAGGGGCAATAATATAATCCATTATTACTAGTTATTATGACTCTGACAAACCGTTACAATATTTGATTTTAAAATTAACATAAAAATCTGTATATAATTATCTCACAATAATAAAACAGTGTAAAATGAAAACTAGAGCTAATTTTGAATTGTCTTTGTGATATTCAGAATCAGCACATTAGAATTGATAGAAGTTGGTTATTTTCATTCGATTTACGTTTTCATTGTTGCACAGTGTAATTTATTCATATTATACAATAACATTTTCTTGATGTAGTAACAGTGTTGGTAATTTTAGTACAGATGTGCACCAGAAAACACAGCTAAAAATGTTCCGAAACTGGTAATGCGAATCTGCATAGATTTCAATAAATACACTCCTGGAAATGGAAAAAAGAACACATTGACACCGGTGTGTCAGACCCACCATACTTGCTCCGGACACTGCGAAAGGGCTGTACAAGCAATGATCACACGCACGGCACAGCGGACACACCAGGAACCGCGGTGTTGGCCGTCGAATGGCGCTAGCTGCGCAGCATTTGTGCACCGCCGCCGTCAGTGTCAGCCAGTTTGCCGTGGCATACGGAGCTCCATCGCAGTCTTTAACACTGGTAGCATGCCGCGACAGCGTGGACGTGAACCGTATGTGCAGTTGACGGACTTTGAGCGAGGGCGTATAGTGGGCATGCGGGAGGCCGGGTGGATGTACGGCCGAATTGCTCAACACGTGGGGCGTGAGGTCTCCACAGTACATCGATGTTGTCGCCAGTGGTCGGCGGAAGGTGCACGTGCCCGTCGGCCTGGGACCGCACCGCAGCGACGCACGGATGCACGCCAAGACCGTAGGATCCTACGCAGTGTCGTAGGGGACCGCACCGCCACTTCCCAGCAAATTAGGGACACTGTTGCTCCTGGGGTATCGGCGAGGACCATTCGCAACCGTCTCCATGAAGCTGGGCTACGGTCCCGCACACCGTTAGGCCGTCTTCCGCTCACGCCCCAACATCGTGCAGCCCGCCTCCAGTGGTGTCGCGACAGGCGTGAATGGAGGGACGAATGGAGACGTGTCGTCTTCAGCGATGAGAGTCGCTTCTGCCTTGGTGCCAATGATGGTCGTTTGCGTGTTTGGCGCCGTGCAGGTGAGCGCCACAATCAGGACTGCATACGACCGAGGCACACAGGGCCAACACCCGGCATCATGGTGTGGGGAGCGATCTCCTACACTGGCCGTACACCACTGGTGATCGTCGAGGGGACACTGAATAGTGCACGGTACATCCAAACCGTCATCGAACCCATCGTTCTACCATTCCTAGACCGGCAAGGGAACTTTCTGTTCCAACAGGACAATGCACGTCCGCATGTATCCCGTGCCACCCAACGTGCTCTAGAAGGTGTAAGTCAACTACCCTGGCCAGCAAGATCTCCGGATCTGTTCCCCATTGACCATGTTTGGGACTGGATGAAGCGTCGTCTCACGCGGTCTGCACGTCCAGCACGAACGCTGGTCCAACTGAGGCGCCAGGTGGAAATGGCATGGCAAGCCGTTCCACAGGACTACATCCAGCATCTCTACGATCGTCTCCATGGGAGAATAGCAGCCTGCATTGCTGCGAAAGGTGGATATACACTGTACTAGTGCCGACATTGTGCATGCTCTGTTGCCTGTGTCTATGTGCCTGTGGTTCTGTCTACATCTACATCTACATCTACATTGATACTCCGCAAGCCACCCAACGGTGTGTGGCGGAGGGCACTTTACGTGCCACTGTCATTACCTCCCTTTCCTGTTCCAGTCGCGTATGGTTCGCGGGAAGAACGACTGTCTGAAAGCCTCCGTGCGCGCTCTAATCTCTCTAATTTTACATTCGTGATCTCCTCGGGAGGTATAAGTAGGGGGAAGCAATATATTCGATACCTCATCCAGAAACGCACCCTCTCGAAACCTGGCGAGCAAGCTACACCGCGATGCAGAGCGCCTCTCTTGCTGAGTCTGCCACTTGAGTTTATTAAACATCTCCGTAACGCTATCACGGTTACCAAATAACCCTGTGACGAAACGCGCCGCTCTTCTTTGGATCTTCTCTATCTCCTCCGTCAGACCGATCTGGTACGGATCCCACACTAATGAGCAATACTCAAGTATAGGTCGAACGAGTGTTTTGTAAGCCACCTCCTTTGTTGATGGACTACATTTTCTAAGTACTCTCCCAATGAATCTCAACCTGGTACCCGCCTTACCAACAATTAATTTTATATGATCATTCCACTTCAAATCGTTCCGCACGCATACTCCCAGATATTTTACAGAAGTAACTGCTACCAGTGTTTGTTCCGCTATCATATAATCATACAATAAAGGATCCTTCTTTCTATGTATTCGCAATACATTACATTTGTCTATGTTAAGGGTCAGTTGCCACTCCCTGCACCAAGTGCCTATCCGCTGCAGATCTTCCTGCATTTCGCTACAATTTTCTAATGCTGCAACTTTTCTGTATACTACAGCATCATCCGCGAAAAGCCGCATGGAACTTCCGACACTATCTACTAGGTCATTTATATATATTGTGAAAAGCAATGGTCCCATAACACTCCCCTGTGGCACGCCAGAGGTTACTTTAACGTCTGTAGACGTCTCTCCATTGATAACAACATGCTGTGTTCTGTTTGCTAAAAACTCTTCAATCCAGCCACACAGCTGGTCTGATATTCCGTAGGCTCTTACTTTGTTTATCAGACGAGTTGGGTCTCACACGATCGCTGTTTCCGGAATCCATGTTGATTCCTACATAGTAGATTCTGGGTTTCCAGAAATGACATGATACGCGAGCAAAAAACATGTTCTAAAATTCTACAAGAGATCGACGTAAGAGATATAGGTCTATAGTTTTGCGCATCTGCTCGACGACCCTTCTTGAAGACTGGGACTATCTGTGCTCTTTTCCAATCATTTGGAACCCTCCGTTCCTCTAGAGACTTGCGGTACACGGCTGTTAGAAGGGGGGCAAGTTCTTTCGCGTACTCTGTGTAGAATCGAATTGGTATCCCGTCAGGTCCAGTGGACTTTCCTCTATTGAGTGATTCCAGTTGCTTTTCTATTCCTTGGACACATATTTCGATGTCAGCCATTTTTTCGTTTGTGCGAGGATTTAGAGAAGGAACTGCCGAGCGGTCTTCCTCTGTGAAACAGCTTTGGAAAAAGGTGTTTAGTATTTCAGCTTTACGCGTGTCATCCTCTGTTTCAATGCCATCATCATCCCGTAGCGTCTGGATATGCTGTTTCGAGCCACTTACTGATTTAACGTAAGACCAGAACTTCCTAGGATTTTCTGTCAAGTCGGTACATAGAATTTCACTTTCGAATTCAATGAACGCTTCACGCATAGCCCTCCTTACGCTAACTTTGACATCGTTTAGCTTCTGTTTGTCTGAGAGGTTTTGGCTGCGTTTAAACTTGGAGTGGAGCTCTCTTTGCTTTCGCAGTAGATTCCTAACTTTGTTGTTGTACCACGGTGGGTTTTTCCCGTCCCTCACAGTTTTACTCGGCACGTACCTGTCTAAAACGCATTTTACGATTGCCTTGAACTTTTTCCATAAACGCTCAACATTGTCAGTGTCGGAACAGAAATTTTCGTTTTGATCTGTTAGGTAGTCTGAAATCTGCCTTCTATTACTCTTGCTAAACAGATAAACCTTCCTCCCTTTTTTTATATTCCTATTAACTTCCATATTCAGGGATGCTGCAACGGCCTTATGATCACTGATTCCCTGTTCTGTACATACAGAGTCGAAAAGTTCGGGTCTGTTTGTTATCAGTAGGTCCAAGATGTTATCTCCACGAGTCGGTTCTCTGTTTAATTGCTCGAGGTAATTTTCGGATAGTGCACTCAGTATAATGTCAGTCGATGCTCTGTCCCTACCACCCGTCCTAAACATCTGAGTGTCCCAGTCTATATCTGGTAAATTGAAATCTCCACCTAAGACTATAACATGCTGAGAAAATTTATGAGGTCAGGTGTATCGGGACGTCATTTTGCACCAGTATGTCCGCTTTTCAGTGGTGAAGTTGGTACCACCTTCCTCCTGATGGATGACAACGCACGGCGAGCTGCCATCGTGGAAGAGTACATTGAAACGGAAGATATCAGAGGAATGAAGTGGCCTGCCTGTTCTCCAGACCTAAACCCCATCGACCACGTCTGGGATGCTCTCGGTCGACGTATCGCTGCACGTCTTCAAACTCCTACGACACTTCAGGAGCTCCGACAGGCACTGGTGCAAGAGGCTATACACCAGCAGTTGCTCGACCACCTGATGTAGAGTATGCCAACCCATTGTGCGGCCTGTGTACGTGTGCATGGTGATCATATCCCATATTGATGTCGGAGCACGTGCGCAATAAACAGTGGCGTTTTGTAGCACATATGTTTCGGGACGGTTTTCTCAACTTATCACCAATACCATGGACTTACAGATCTGTGTCGTGTGTGTTCCCTATGTGCCTATACTATTAGCACCAGTTTTGTGTAGTGTCACGTTGTGTGGCACCACATTCTGCAATTATCCTTAATTTATGAGAATGGTTGTATTTATGTTAGATGAACAAATGAACAAACAGATTTCGCTAGCCAATATATATTTTAGTAATTTTAAAGACAGATTTTAAATTTGTTCCTTATATATATCAACTTCTTAGAAATCAGATCTCTAGCATGATGTGATATACTTCATCTTCGATTACATCAGTTTAAACTACAACTGTGAAGCGTTTTTAAACAATTGTAAACAAATGTGCGCCTTGAGTGACGTGATGTGCAACGACAATATGAATAGAGCAATGTATGATGAACTCAAAAGGTTAAAAATATCCTTCCATGTTTATTCCGTAAATTTTTCTGTGTTTTCCCTATTGTTTCTCACATATTTCCGCACTCGATTCACGAAATACGAGAACTAATATCTAACTTCCTCATAACAGAAGAATGCATTTCACCTCACTCAATCCGAGTGTAAATTATGTGATGGACGATTTGACCTGAAGATGGACCCACAGGGTCCGAAATGTATTTTGTAATTTAATACAACACGAGACAAATTGTGACTTAAGACGTTTTTATTCTAACTTTCTGTGTAGAAAATTAATTATTGCACGTTATTTCACTTTATAGTAAGCTACGCCGTTTTGTTTCGTCCCTACTAAAGGCGTGTTATGCTACTGTAGCGCGGGGATTTCATGTGTACCATGAATGGAGACATGTACCTGGAAAGAAATAAGATAATTACGTAATATTTTTCGAGGTGATAGTTAAATTTTTATAACAAAACCTTGTAAAACTTAATCTTTTCATATTGTACGACAACATCAGTTAACGCTGCAGGAAGTGAAAAAAGGATTGCTATTTTCCTAGAAACGAGTGCTATTTCTCCACGTTGCAAAGGTGGTATCCTTCCCTCACAACTTGCGCCTGTGGTTTGAAAGACATAACAGAAGAAAGATAAAAATGTAATCGGAAATGAACGAAGCTTACTACAAGAGATAGAACTTGTAAATATATTGTCAGACAAGCGTCGTTACTCTGCTAAATTATACGGTACTACATTTAGGTAGCTAACGCTCCGTTATTTGACGGCTGAAAAATGTTAGAAATCTGATGGGCCATCGATTGCTAGTATATTTGACTAACTGCAAACAGTGCCCATCAAAACAGGGGCCCGAGCGGTCTAAAGCGCTGCAGTCATGGCCTGTGCGGCTGGTCCCGGCGGAGGCTCGAGTCCTCCCTCGGGCATGGGGGTATGTGTTTGTCCTTACGATAATTTATGTCAAGTAGTGTGTAAGCTTAGGGACTCATGACCATCGCAGTTAAGTCCCATAAGATTTCACACACATTTGAACATTTGAACAAAACAGGGGCTGCAGTTTTCGAACTTCCTTAGGCGGCAATGTTTTCATTGATCAGATAATGTGGCTTATGTGTGGTAATTTGAAATACAGTAAACCAACATTACCAGTATACCTTGAATACTTCCTGTCAATCTTGGCCGTTCTATTCACTGCTGTGTAATTCGTATTCTCTTCACTCTGTTACGTGTTCGGGGCACTAATATTTTCTAGTAAACACAGTTCTTGGAGGGGTTACGATCCACTTGTCGTCTAGTGTTATCAGGGGTAAAGGTGAAGGTAGATAACATGTTTTCTGTAATTGTAATGTGGTTATGTGTACTAAACGTGTAATATTCGTTCTTCAAGAGTCGTCGTCCATAAGATCTTCAATTGTGCAAGCTGAATTTTATTTCATCTCTAGCATAAATAAATTCCAAAGATGAAAATAACATCCTTTAAGTCTAGATATTTTGTATAAATCACTTAAAACAAAACGCAGTTTAATTGTCTAAAAAGAAATAAAAATAAAAATAAAAAGACATTGTCTTAACCATTCGTGGTCCATACCGTGAGAATATCCCACTGAAAAAAATTGTAATGTATCTTACAAATTGGGCAGAAGATCATTCGTTACGAGTTGGTGTACAAAAGTTCTATAATAGATATAAGTAGCACATCTGCTTCTCTCATAACAAAAAAACAGTCCCCTCATATCTTACAAAAAGTTGTCTGCAACTTCGGATATCGAATTCGCATTTGTGAGGAACGTAGTCGCGTTTTGCGTGAAGCGGTTAGTCAACGACAGAAAATCAACCTTCAGCTCATATACAGCCTTTCGATTCTTTCAGAGCAGAAGCACCACTGGGCGGAGTACCACAGCTTTTCTAACTCTGTGTGTGGCGATGTGGGGGGAATACATCTCGAAGGGATCGGTATAGCACCTGTTAGTTACACGAGGATCATTTGTCTCTGGTGATAAGAATATTCTGCGAGAGATTACTGACCAAACGATCACATCGCGTGTGCAGCTCGTTTTATTCGATATGCATCTGTTCCCATTAAAACAGAGAACGCTACGCTGCGAATGTCTCTAATGTGCTTTGAGATATATCATCACGATCTCACCTTTGCGATTAGGAGCGATACCAGTGAAAGAACACGCCATTCTTTCGAGGGACTTGAAATAAATGCTTGAGTGCTCGCTTCAGAGGTCTTTAGTGCATGTACCAAAATACTACAAACTAGTTGAAATTGTTAAGGCAAACGTTTCTTTAGAATGCGTATAATAAGTAAGAAAAAGACGACGATCTTGAGCAAGTAGGCGTTTAATTCGCCCAATAAAAGAGGACCGGTACGGGAAAATATATGAGACAAAATGAAAGACTGCCTACACTAAAATAACCTCAACCCCAAGCGCCTACGATCTATACCATCCAACAAAATGTTCCCTAAGACCGCTCTCCAAAGTGGAACGGACCACTAGCTGTCACGAAGGACGGGCCCGTCGAAGCAGTAACAAGAGACTGGGTCCGTCAGGAGAGTCTGACTTCTAGCTTCGACTAGTATTGAACCTTTTGGTCCATTATGTCTCCTTAAAAACTGGTCAAGCCATGTTCGAAGAGATTTCAGGATTGCAGCCGGTCGTATTCACGGTATTTCAGCTGGATACCTGCCAGTCATATTCATGTACGCCGTCGAAGACTGACTGAGACATTCCTCACTACGTCTTATACAGGGTGAGTCACTAACTATTGCCACCAAGAATTACTCCGAAAGCATGATAGGGGCTGAAAATTTTGTGGGATAAAAGTTGCTTGGGACAACGGGGGCCGTAATATGACGTTGGTTTTTTGTTGCTAGGTGGGGGCACGTCAGAGATATGAAGGTCAACTTTGTTTTTTTAAATGGTATGCTATAGTTTGGTACTTATTTTCTCATTGCGGCTATCGAGATGAATCCAATGATGTGTAACAGTAAGGTCTTTCAAGGTCAACGGAGGTCACAAAGGTGGCATGAACGTCCACTTACAGAAGGTTTCGAAGTGATGACCATTGGTATATATGCAGTGCTGCAATCTTGTTATCATGGATTGGGCGATATTCCTTATCAGATCGGCACGTATCGACGCACATGCTCTGACAATTCTCTCTCGCATATCTTCAGATGTATTTGGAACGTCTTTATAAACAATGTTTTTTACGAATCCCCACAACAAAAAATCCAGAGGCGTCAAGTCTGGCGAACGAGCCGGCCACGACACATCTCCTCCGCGTCCAATCCGACGATTTGGGAATTGTCTCTGCAACTCATTTCTAGACATCAGCGAAAATGTGCCGGACACCCATCGTCTTTCCAGAATGAGATTTCGCTCTGCAGCGGAGTGTACGCCGATATGAAATTTTCCTGACAGATTAAAACTCTGTGCCGGACCAATACTCGAATCCGGGACCCATCGTGTTGATACTACATTCTCTTCTTTGTTCTTAAAGATATGTCTTACAATAACAGACCTTATGTTTCTTGCAGGAATGTGGTGTACTTCCTACCATTAAGATTTTTTCCATGAAACAGAATCCCACACCATACATTCACCGACCACGGCTTTTGGCGTGCAACTAGCCGCAGCCAACATGGGTTTTCAGTAGCCCAATAACACATGTTTTGCAAATTAACATTTCCATGGTTCGTGCATGTATCTTCGTCGGTACTAAAATCAAATCAATAAATGTGTCATCCCTCTGAATCTGCAGTTGAGCCCATAGGCAGAATTCAATGCGGCGCATACAATCCTTACCAGTTAATTCTTGGTGGAGACTGAAATGGCAAGGATGATATTTAAGGCGATGCAGAACACGGACAACACTACTCTGGCTCATGTCAAATTCCCTTGCGATTTGACGCCAACTAACACAAGGATCTCGAACCACAGTGGCAAGAGTACCAATTTCAGTTTCCTCGTTACTAATTTTCCTTTGCCGGATATGTTTCCGATGCGTTAAAGATCTAGTTCTCAATTTGTCATACATGTATTTAAATGTACGACGTGTAGTGTGAGTACGTAGAAGATATCTTTCAGCGTATAGGTCTCTACCTCTCACTGAATTTCGTTGACATTCTCATTAAATGATAAGCTTAACGACATGTTCTTCGAAGGAATACATCATTCACATTCCCGTGATTCGACAATACTAGCGAAAACCGGAATGGTGTTTACATGTCAATGGCACGTTAGATGGATACGCCGTATTCGGCAAATATTTACTATTTGCAGGATATACAAGAGAGAACTGTCAGAGCATGTGTTTCGATAAGTGCCAAAGTGAAAAGGAATACCATTCGATCCATGATAAGATGATTGCAGGACTGCATTGATACCAATGGTCATCACTTCGAACACCTTCTGTAAATAAACGTTCATGCCACCTTGTTGACCTTCGTTGACGTTCAAAGACCTTATTGTTACATATCACTGGATTCGTCTCGATAACCGCTATCAGAAAATAAATACCAAACTATAGCATCCCATTTAAAAAAATAAAGTTGACCTTCATATCTCTGACACGACCCCACCTAGCAATAAAAACCAACGTTATATTTTGGACCCCGTTGTCCCATGCAACATTTGTCCCACAAACGTTTCAGCTACTATCATACTTTCGGAGTTATTCTAGGTGGCAATAGTTAGTGACTCACCCTGTATAGCGCCCTTATAGCATTGCTGCGGAAGCCTCAGAGTCACCGTGACAGCTGAACCACTCCGTCTGATAGCAGCGCCCTCGCTGGTGGAACTGAAAGGACCAGCTATCTTCGGAGTATTCTGGCGTATTCGTCTGGAGAAAATCTCGGAGATGATGGGATACCACGCATTACCCAGTGGTAACTGGATACGCAATGCATATTTCAACAGATTCTTTTATAATTGAATCCCACAAAAATGTCGCTGTGGCAAAAGTTAATGTTTTGTTATACTCCATTGAATGTCAGTTGGAGATACAATGTTGCGCAATACCAGACGTGCTGGGTTGCAGAAGACGTGTGCAAAGTTTACGTTCCGTGCAACGTCCTTCCACCGTGCACGTTGTTTGTCCTATTTAGGCCATATTACACTGACAAGGTACATTGTAAATTACCGCCTTCCGCAATAACAGTTTACCCTTCACTGATCCCAGCAGGTCCGAAATCTTAGATGGTGGGTAGAAAATCACTTTCACCGGAAAACTGCTAAGAATTCTTGCTATTTTGAAGCAAATATTTCCAACGAATAAAAGAAAAGCCAGGGACTTCGCTGGCACGTTCTTCTCTTTATTCACTTCCCGGTTCTTGGTTTTTAGCTGAGAATTTCCTCTTAATATGCCGGGTCGAGTATCCATTGTCTCTGAACATTGTCCTTAAGTGAAAAACCCATCATTTCCTTGGTCTTCCTATAGATCTTTTGCCTCTTGGATTATATTGTTTTATGCCTTTAATGATTCTTGCATCTAGCATACGGTCTATATGTTCTTTCCATCTTAAATGACATTGTTTCATTATGTCAATTAAGTTTTTAACATTCAGTTCACCTCAGATGTCACCACTTCTCTTTTATTCATCAAAGTATATGCAGCCATGTCTCTAAGGAAATTCATTTCATCTTCTTCTATTCCCTTTTTACCTCTCTTCTGAAGAGTCCAATTTTCACAACCACAGAGCAGTGCTGGTATAACCATAATCTTAAAGAACTTTAGTGTAGTGTCTCTGTGACCATTATTTCCAAATGTTCTTCTTAAAGTTCCACAGAAATACTTAAAAAGGCCTAACTTGTTTTGTATTTCATTGTTTCCTCTCTATGTAATACTGCACTTTAAGCATCTGCATGCGTTAACTTTTTCCATGACCTGTTTGTCAATTTCAATCTTAGCTCATGTGGGCTGGTTTCCTGAAACTGCCACTGCTGTTGTCTTTGCGATGAAGACGTTCAGATTGTATTCTATGACTATTTTAATTAAATTAAAAACAGCTAATTGTAACTCATTTTTATTATAACTAATAATTACTTGGTTATCAGCAAAAAGTGATGTACCACCAGCTATTTCGATAATTTTAAAATGTTTTATTGTCTGTAACCAAGTTCTGGTTACATCATCGATATACATGTTGAGAGGAGAGGATGAAAGGGGACACTCTTGTCTAACGCCTTTATTTATTTTACCAAATTACGTCTGTGCCTGCTATTTTTGTTTGTATTTTGTTATCCATGTATAAGTCATGTACAGTTCTGATAAGAAGAGATGGAATCTCTCTGTTTCTCAGTAATTCCCACAGTTTGTTTCGACATGCTTTATCAGACGCCTTTTCGTAGTCAAATTTTTGGGATAATTCTAAAGCAGGTGTCCAGTCAGGCGTCATATGCAGAAAAATATGGAAAAACTTTCAACGTAAAGCCAATGTGT
The DNA here is from genome assembly GCF_021461395.2 of Schistocerca americana. Classification (NCBI taxonomy): domain Eukaryota; kingdom Metazoa; phylum Arthropoda; class Insecta; order Orthoptera; family Acrididae; genus Schistocerca; species Schistocerca americana. The sequence goes on along the minus strand of NC_060122.1, from coordinate 569,713,891 downwards.
ATGTGCCTGTCTCCTCTCATAGCTACCTCGAACTTAGTGTTTCGTGTATTCAGTTTGAAGTTTTTACTTCTATATAACAGTCTTATTCATATTTGCCCAAAGAACATCGGTGAGCACGCTAAATTTGTCTAAAGAGGCTATCAGTCAACTCTCACTGACTCTTTATTGGATAAACCGGTTTCGATGCTTACGTCGTTCTCAACAGCGTTCTAGCCGAGTCCTGCCTCGGTATGTAGTAGATGCATCTCATAAAGTCTCCTACTAGAAGGTTCTAGTAGAAGATTTGTGGAGATGCATGCTCTTATTACATACTGACGCAGACACAGGCTAATAAGATTGCTGGGGACGATGTGGGCATCGAAACCGGTTCATCCAATAATGTACGGGTGTGTTTGTGGTTTATGCATGTTCAACGGCGATATTACCAGCTTTCTTGAGAAAATTAGGAGAAACGAATGTGGTGACTTAAACCGATAGATCTTGTAACATTAGGCAGCGTCCATTTTCAGTTTCCTAGTTCTTTATAAAACATTACCCTCCTCATGCAACCTTAATGAAAATCCATTTCACCGACATCTTATCCCAAGTTTCACTCACATAAGTCTGGATTGCGTGAAGTTTTTAGCCAAAGCTTTTCGTCTACCAGTTGGCTGAGGCAAGGAAACTGCCCTTTGTTCCCTGTACATCCTAATGCAAACAACCGTCCGGCTCTTTCACTCTGGAACAGGAAGGCTGTTAAGACTTGATGGCCGTTATTGCTTTGAGTAATGCGTTTTTCCTACCATAGAGTATCCAGAGCTCAGACCTTACAGTACTAATTAAAGAAGCAGTGCTTGATTTGTGGCGGTACGCGCCGGTACCCCGTACCGGTATCTCTGACGAAAAAAATTCTGAACCGCAGATTTTGAGATGAGGTACAACATAACTAAGTTTTTTACCAGTTTTCAAATACACAGAAAAGCGTTTCAAGAAGTCTAAATTTCAGAAGCACCCTTGTAAGTTCACAAAAGCGCTCCCCCTCCCCCGTAAATTCACAGTACCGAACTCACCCACCCCTTTTTTTAATCAGGCATTGTAGGTAGATATCCATATATAATGACGTACAGCACTTCTCTACTTCTCTACTCATTAACGTCAGTGATGGCTAAATGTTGCAGAAACTCCACAACATTACTGAATTGTGGAGAAGAGACTGTGATAATTAGATCAGAGCTACGTACATTTGACGCTTATTTCAAAAGCATGCAGTTTGGAAAAAAGATGCAGAGAAGCGTGTCTATTAGTACAACTTTATGTGTACCCACAAAAAAGAAATTTTGCATTTAAAGACTGTCGTAAGATATACACCTTATACATAAGGTATGTGTTGTAACTACATATATTTAGTCCATCGGTGTAACTATGTGAGGGGTCCTCTTGTACGTGGAGCCCGATTTTATAATATAATTCATGAAAAACGATTGTCATATATATATGTATTCGAAACCACTGAACCTAAGACGTTGCCTGAGTGGCAGAAGCGATTGTAAGTAGGGACGCGCGGAACGTAGTAGCAGTTACCGTTGCACTCTGTCATAGGTAGGATGTAAGACTTAAAGCTAATGGCTAACTGTAGAATTTATTTGTTGGTCTATGCACGCAGCATAATACAGTTTTTATAAAATGAAATGATGAATGGTATTGTTTGCGCTCACACGGAGACGATAAATGTTAAATGGTTCAAATGGCTCTGAGCACTATGGGACTAAACTTTTGAGGTCATCAGTCCCCTAGAACTTAGAACTACTTAAACCTAATTAACCTAAGGATATCACACACATCCATGCTCGAGGCAGGATTCGAACCTGCGACCGTAGCGGTCGCGCGGTTCCAGACTGTAGCGCCTAGAACCGCTTGGCCACACCGGCCGGCGATAAATGTTAGGCTGTAGTTATTTCCACAAAAGTGTAAAGTGTGTATTATTAATTTGTGAGGCTATAAGATTATCAAGAGTTGAAGTGATACTGGTCTTTAATAATATTGACCATGTCCACGGCATTTAGAGAAGAGTAATGAATTTGTATTGTAACTCAAAGGTAAAGCAACTGCAACAAATTTGTAAGGTAATGAAATTTTGTGTATTTAGTTTTAAGTATGCAGCAACGCAATGTGGCTTTTCGCTAATTTTTACAATGCTGACCCTTGAAAGCAGGAACCAAAAATTTTTCATCAGATTTAATGTACAGCTGATTAGGTATACCCGATTTGTAATATTTTGTGTGCTTTGCAACCCAGATACAGAGGAGTTAAATTTTGGAATTTATTTTGTCAAACGATGTCAGACTTTTTGTCATGTAACAATCCAAGTGTCTTTAATTACGACAGTAAGTGAGAATTGTAGAACAGTTGAGAAATTCACTGATTTTGAAGTTAATGTAAAATTTTTCATATCAGATTTTGTAAAGGAGAAACTTTATTCTGAATACAATTTTCAAACTGAAGCATTTGGTCTTTGGATAACCCCTTATCAGTGCCTCATCCTCTTCCATGTCGTGTTTGTTTAAATCCAATGAATATTTATTTAAAAGAAATGTTTTTTCAATCAAAATCAGAAAAATATTAATGTGCGAGAATCACAAAAGTATTAATGCTTGTAACAGTTTCAATGCGGGCAGCATTGCACAGCGCTGACACAATATCCAGTATTTTCACTGGACATTTGCAAGGTTATTCATTTACCAGCCAATCTACTGATATTATTTGTATGAAGCTATTTCACGGCCGGCATTGCACTTCGCTGTGCCAAGAATGAATATTTTATATGCCTATTGTGGTGAGACAGAATACCAAGATTACATCCGTTGCGACACTAGAGCTAAGGAAGATTTATTTGCTTGTTTATTTGCACTGTGAATTTTGTCAGTTTGTTGCACAGCGCCATAGAACTCGGTTCTCACGAGACTGGGTAAATTTCAGAGCGATTGATTTCATTATGAAAATTGTGTATTGGTTTTCAGGATTAAATCATTTGCTCAACAACACATAATACAGTAAATTTGCTTGACACAAACATTACGCATTTCATATTGATTGTCAAACAAAAACACAAAACTTTTTATAAAGAACGTTACAACAGTAGCTCGTGCCGACGTCTGAACGACAGGCTCTAGCGTTGTCATGAAGATGTGCTGGGTATTTCTGAGAGTGGAGGCGAACAGTTCGATATAGGACACTTGCGGTCTATCAAGTCGCGAATCTACCTCAAATTTAGCTATAACAACACCTAAGCTTTAGTGCATGGGCGCAGTGCGATATTTTCAACATTCTCTCGCTCTCTTGGCGCAAATCTTTAGTCCTACAGAAAAATCAATACCACCTTTTAGTCGGTAATTCAACGTAGTTCAAGTTTGTACTGTGATATGTTTTCGCTAGTTGCTGCTGTTTTAAAGTTATTCAAGAAAAACGCACGAAAGTGACCTTCAAAAGCAACCTCACAGCCACAGTCAACCACACCGAATTGTACAAAAATTTGCGGCTATACGAACTGTTTGGTATAGGACACTTGTGGTCTATCAAGCCAGAAAATTACTCAAAGTGGACTATAAAAACCACCTAATCCTCAGTTCATGCGGGTCGTGCGATATTTTCAGTATTCTCTCGCTCTCTTGTCGCAAACATTTAGTCCTAGAGAAAAAATTAATACGACCTTTTAGTAGGTACTTTGTACTGTGATACGTTTCGGCTTGACACCGGTGTTTTCGATATATTAAAGAAAAACATACGAAAGTGATCTTCAAAAGCAACCTCACCCCCATGCTCATCCCCCACCGATCAGTATGTTTTTCGTAGCACTCCCTCCTACCATTGTACAAACATTTGTGGCTACACGATTTATTTTCCATATTCGACCGTTTATCATTATTTGTTGACTGGGCTGATATTATGCCACCAGCTTAGCCGTGCCCTTACCAACTGTAAAACGGAACCTTTTGTAAATTTTATGTCAAAATGTTGTAAATTTTGAAAAAGCATAAGGCTAACAAGAAAATCGCTTTATTTGTCTGGCCTTCTCAGGGCGAAGTCACTGTGTTTCTAAGGGTCAATTGTACACAGAATTACAAACGTAGTTAGTTTTTGCATAACTTTTACAAAAGTCGTTTTTTCATTATTACGCTGAAGGTAAAGCTTAATTTAATAGTGTTAACGAAATAGCCAACTAAACAGGTGGCGTAATAGTCGAGGCAATGAAGATTTAAAAAAAGGCCGAATATGAGAAGTAATTCGTGTAGTCGCAATTTTTTGTACAACGATAGCCGGCGGGGTAGCGGGGTAGCCGCGCGGTCTTGGGCGTATTGTCACGGTTCTCGCCCCCCCCCGCCCCCCCAGAACCTCCCCCCCCCCCCCCCCCCCCCCGTCGGAGGCACGAGTCTTCCCTCGGGCATGTGTGTTGGTGTGTTGTCCTTAGCGTAAGTTAAAGTTAGATTAAGTAGTGTGTAAGCTTAGGGACGGATGACCTCAGCAGTTTGGTCCCATAGGATCTTACCAAAAATTTCCACATTAGTACAATGATATGAGCGTGCGTTGAACAACATAACACCCTGACAGGTGGGGGTGATTGGTGGGGGATCGTTTGGAAATCACTTTTGTATGTTTTTCTTAATTAATTGGAAAAGCACGACCTCTAGTGAAAAATACTATCGATAAAAAATCACAATGTATTAAATTTCCTACAAAAAAGTCATATTCATTTTTTCTCTAAGACTAATAGTTTCCTCGAAGAGGGCGATACAATATTGCAAATCTCGCACGACTAACATGTGCTATAGTTTAGGTAGTTTTTGTAGGCCAATATGAGGAAGTTTGTCGACTTGATAAACCACAAGTCTTGTGTATCAAACTGTTCGTTTCGGCTTCCTCCACGGCACTCTGACACGTTTTAAACTGTTATCTTTTACGCACTCTATAGACAGTTGGTCTAAATTTTAACTTCTGCGGAGAGAACTATAAGTCTGTGAACATCGGGCTTGGGTCCCCAGCTGTGAAAATTTTTTTGAATGATTTGATACTATCTGGAGTTGTCATTTTTTCTTTATTTTTGCACAATTTCGGTCTTGGACCATTTTCAAGTCTCAACAGAAAAACTCAGCACTAGCACAATATGCCAGAGCAGTCTCTACATAACATGCGCAAAGGCTAGTGTCTCCCATTGTGCCGTCGATGAATTTTTGTACATGTATTTGAAAATGGCCTAAGACGGAAATTTTACATCAAAACACAAATAAACGACAAAATGAGAGATGTAATAAAACATTAAAACCAAAATTTCCCTTTTTGCCGTTTGTAACTTCCCGGTCCATGTAATTGCCGGTTGGGGTATCCCTGGTGCAGCTACGGGGGTAGACAAAAAAACTGAAACGCAGCGAGATGTGCGTGCTTCAACATAAATGCAGTCTGCTAGCTGTGCTCTTGTATTTGGCCACGCAATATCTTCAAATACGCGGCAAGTCTCAGCCGTGGTAGGGACAGCGTTCTGTGTAGTTGTGAGTGCAATATATGGGAGCCAGGTGAATTCGAACATGGAAAAATCGTTATGATGGGTGCTTCCGTAACGAAGGTAGCCGGAGTGGTTGGTGTTTCAAAAGACACCATATGGAAGTATTTCACCCCACGCATAAAAAAAAGACACTATCCGCTAAGACACATCGCGGATGAAAGTGTATGTTAAGTGATCGAGACACACAGTCATTGAAGAGGCCCGTGACGAAAGAAAGAGGACAGCAGTTGCAAAAGTCACTGCTGAAATAAATGTCACACTCGCGAACCCTGTCGGCACCACAGAAACAGAAAGATAGCTCCATAAGGTGCAAACTGAAATGCGACTTGGAATTCCAAAACCGCTCATTACTGATATACGTGCCCGTAATAAAAAACGTGCCCGAAGCGATAAAACCTAAACTACGAAGCAATAAACGATTGTCATTTTGTTAGATGCTTCTTGCTTCACACTGTTTCCAACTTGTTGCCCAGTTTATGTCCCAAGAGTGAAACATGGCAGGAAGTCGGTGACAATTTGCGCAGCCATAAAGCTGTATTCCATACGCTCCATGGTTACACTGCAAGGATGCGCTACTGCCAAGGTGGTGATAAAAGTCGTGGAACAGCATATGCACATATCCAGATGCCAATAGTATCGCGTTCACATGGTACAAAATGGCAGGAGACTTAACGCAGAGGTCGGTTTGTGTACAAAATCCTGCAACGGCAACAGCTACGCAATTATGGACGGCTCAATATTTCTGCAGGAGACTTCCAACGACTTGTTGATCCCATGCTACGCCGAGTTACTGCACTACGCCGTGCAGAGGTCCGTTGACTTTTGTCTCCTAGTTGTACAGTACTGACCGTTTTCACAATTGCAACAACATTCCGAAAATTTAATGTTTCAGCAGGACGACTATTATCGCACTGACGTCTCCATACAAGAGCATTAACAATTTTCTTCATGGGTGTTTTGACAGGTTTTATGCAGCCTACCGCGAACTCGTCACCTGTGCCAACCTTTCGATCTCAGAGTAGAACTTCCAATTTATGTTGACAATTATTTTCTGGTTGACAATTAATTTCTGGATGTATTTCAATCTCTGTCTTCCTCTACAGATTTTACCCTCTACAGCTCCCTCTAGTACCACGTAAGTTATTCCCTGATGTCTTAACAGATGTCCTATCATCCTGTCCCTTCTTCCTGTAAGTGTTTTCCAAACATTCCTTTCCTCACAGATTCGCCGGAGAACCTCCTCATTCCTTAACTTAGCAGTCAACCGAATTTTCAACTATCTTCCCTGAAACAACAACTCAAACGCTTGGATTCTCTGTTGTTCCTGATTTCACAGAGTTCACGTTTCGCTACCATACAATTCTGTGCTCCAAACGTACATTTTCAGAAATTTCTTCCTCGGATTAAGGAGTCTGCTACTGATGTCTCCTTGCTCCGTCCGTCATGGACTACTTTGCTGCCTAGGTAAAAGAATTCTTTAACTTCATCTGCTTCGTGATCACCAATTGTGATGCTAGTTTCTCACTGATCTCATTTCCGCTACTTCTCATTACTTTCGTCTTTCTTCTGTTTACTCTCAATCCATATTCCGTACTCATTAGATTGTTCATTCCATTCAGAAAATCATGTAATTCATCTCCAGTTTCACTGGGTATAGCAATGTCATCAGCGAATCTTAAAATTGATATCCTTTCACTTCGAATTTTAATTCCACTCCTGAACCTTCCTTTTATTTCCGTCATTCCCTCTTCGATGTATAGATTAAACAATAGGGGCGAAAGACTTCATTCCCTAATCCGTGCACATCGTTCTTGGTCTCACACAGTCACTGTTCCCATTTGGTTCCTGTTCATAATTTATATTACTCGTCTTTTCATATAGCTTACGCCTATTTTTCTTAGAATTCCGAACATTTTGCACGATTTTACATTGCCGAACGCTTTTTCCTAGCCAACAAATCTTATGAATGCATCTAAATTTTTCTTTAGTCTTGCTTGCGTTACCAATAGAAACGTCAGAACTGCCTCTCTGGTGCGTTTACCTTTCCTAAAGCAAAACTGATCGTTACTTAACACATCCTCAATTTTCTTTTCCATTTTGCTGTATATTATTCTTGTCAACAACTTGGCTGCACGAGCTGTTAAGATGATTGTGCAGTAATTCTCGTATTTGTCAGCACTTGCAGTCTATGGAATTGTGTGGACAATGTTTTTCCGAAAGTCAGCTGATATATCGCCGGACTCAAACGTCCTGCACACCAAGTGAAAAGTCGTTTTTTTCACTTCCCTCGATGATTTTAGAAATTCTGATGCAATGTTATGTATCCCTTCTGCCTTATTTGATTATAAGCCTTGCAAAGCTCTTTAAATTCTGATTCTACGACGGTTGGAACTTAAATAGTGGCAACTATTTATTCACAACCCATACAAAAGAGTTACATGTTTGCACCTGTTACTGTCCTTCAGAGTAGTCACCAGCTTTGTGTAGAACCCGTTGCCAGCGATGTGGAAGGCGTAGTATACCGTTAGCAGAGCCTGTACTGTTGATGGTGCGAATGGAGCGGTCTACTGCCTGTCGAATCTCTGGAACAGTTCATCTACGGAATCAGTCAGCATGGAGGTACCTTTATGGGAACAAGGCGAAGGATTTTATAAGCTTGTGCGTCATCCAACGTGCTGCAAGGGAGATATGTACTGCTAAGGGCAAAAACAAGAGAGGAAGTAGTTATTACTCGTTAACAGAAATTTGCGGTGCTGATAAACTTAAAACTTCTTTAACCGATTTGCATGGGAAAAGAGAAAGAATGGATGCAAATTACAATCATTGAAACTTTAGCCTAAAACAGGGCGGTGTGAAGAATTTAGCTTACAACACATGTGGCAAAGACTTCAGTAATTCGGAAAGAGTTTGGTGCAAAGAATTGGATGTACTAATCAGCTCTGATCACTAACCAACTAACGGTATGACAGCAACCAGCTGCATAATGTCCCACCATCATTTCCTCGTGGTACAGGTGCACAACATTTCCTCGTCGGCCGAGAGTATCTCCAAAGTGCACAGCCTGTAACTTATACCATCTTCAACTGCACCGTCCGGTCCTTTACCCCAGCTAGAGGACGCACTTTTAGTGCATCTTATGGCCAATCATAGCTCTTGCTTCGCGGCGCAACATGACGGACCAGTCGGTTCGTGTCAAAAGTGCCCTGTGGATCCGTTATTCGCTCGTTTGAACGGACAGACCCTCATGAAAGATCTCGATACTTCCGCCGCGAACTTCCAGCAACCAGCCGAAACACACATCCACGAATTCAGCGGAAAAGATCGCTCCTCCTACGTACGCCAAGACAGAAAGGGCTGCTGTCTTCTGCTACCATCTCTCCTTGTTCTTCGATTCTCTCTCCCCTCCAGCCTTCCGTTTCTAAGCTTGGAAGGAGCAGAAAATTCGTCTTAGTCCGCAGCCAGCCTAACAGAAAGGGTCTTATGCAAAACAGTCCGCTTGCTTAGCTGAGTGGTACCTTTCTTGCTTACCATGCAAACAGGCCCGGGTTCGATTCCCGGCCGCGTTGGGGATTTTCTACGCTCGTCGATTTGGTGTTGTGTTGTCCTCATCATCATTTCATCATCACCGACGCGCAAGTCGCCCAATGTGCGGTCACCTGCAATAAGACTTAGAGCCTGGAGGACGAACTTTCCCGGATGGAGCCTACTGGCCAACAATGCCACACGATCATTTCGTTTCATTTCTTGTAAGACAGACAGTGTTCGTGAAATAGAGGTTGCTGATTATAACGCGGCAGTCAGGTTTAAAATAAAACACATGCCCCACACATCACTACTTCTAGGCATTTGTGCAAATAGAAAATAATCAAGATGGTATATGAAATCGATACAATACCGCATCTAGTTAATGGTTATAATCTAATACAACTTGTACGGAAACCAGACGCCAGTTCTAAGAGTCGAGGGGCATGGGAGGTAAGCAGTGGTTGAGAAGAGAGTAAGATAGAGTTGTAGTCTATCTCCGGTGTTATTCAGTCTGTACATTGAGCAAGCAGTAAAGGAAACCAAAGATAGATTTGGAGTAGGAATTAAAGTCCAAAGTGAAGAATTAAAAACTATGAGGTTTGCTAATGAGACTGTAATTGTCAGAGACATCTAAGGGCTTGGAAGAGCATTTGAACGGAATGGACGGTGTCTTGGAAGGAGGATATAAGACGGACATCAACAAAAGCAAAACAAGAACAATGGAATAAATCAGAAGATAGTGAAAAAATTAGATTAGGAAACGAGACACAAAGTAGTAGACGAGTTTTGCCATTTAGGCAGTAAAATGACTGATGACAGCGGAAATAGAGAGGATATAAAAAGTAGACTGGCAATGGCAACAAAAGCGTTTCTGAATAAGAGAAACTTGTTAACGTCAGTAAATGACTTAAATGTAAGGAAGTCTTTTCTGAAGGTATTTGTCTGGAGTGCAGATATGTATAGAAGTGAAACACGGATGATAAACAGTGTAGGCAAGAAGGGAATAGAGGCTTTTGAAATGTGGTAATAAAGAAGAATGCTGAAGATTAGGTGAGTAGCTCGTGTAACTGAATAGAGCCGGCTGCGGTGGCATAGCGGTTCTAGGCTCTTGAGTCCGGAACCGCGCGACTGGTACGGTCGCAGGTTCGAATCCTGCCTCGGGCATGGACGTGTGTGATGTCCTTAGGTTAGTTATGTTTAAGTAGTTCTACGTTCTAGGGGACTGATGACCTCAGATGTTAAGTCTCATAGTTCTCAGAGCCATTTGAACCATTTTTACTGAATAGAACTAAGGAGAAAAGAAATTTGTGGCACAACTTGACTAAAAGAACGGATCATTTGATAGGACACACTCTGAGGCATCAAGGGATCACCAATTTAGAAGCAAGTCCAGCAAAAGATATATTCCGCTACTAATAGCATAAGCTACCTAGAACGCGAGCAATACTAACTAAACATTCCTACAGAAATATTCTTTCGCCCAAACTGCTTCTACGTAACGCATAGTAACTAAATATCTAACGGCGCAGTTCGTTTCAGCTTTTCTGTCTCGCTTCGTACGCCGTCCACGAATCTGTCCTAATATTCGGTAAACACGAGAGAAATTGCGGGGTTGAAAATTACGTGATCTCGGAGGGATAACCGCCTCGCGGCAAGTGAATTACCGGTGCTCCTGGCCGGCGGACACGTATTCCGGCCGCGCTGCGCCGCGCCGCACCGCCGCTGGTACATTATTCATCGCGGGCACGACCGGCCGTGAATGCCGCGCGCTCCCCGAGACCTGCCGGCCGCCGTGGGCGCTGAGTCGGCGGCGGAGAGGTCGCCGTCACACTCTGGGTCCCCATCCGACGGACACCACAGCCATCGGCTTCCTGTCTATGCCAAGCGGGTTGCTTCGGATTCCACGTTTCGGTCAAATGTTCGCGTGGCGGGATCTGACGTGAATTCTAGATCTCCGATCAAGCTGCGCCAGGAGTGGAGTTGCTGCTCTGGCACGAGGAAGGCTACCGAAGCTGAACTTCCCGTAATATCACTTTAACATCTCTTTCAAGTTTCTATTTATGCTTAATTCAAGTCTGGTACTGAAATATAACTTATGTTTCACATATGTCGGTGAATACAGTGCCTGAGACACGCTGAGGTGACAATAGTCATGAGACAGAGGTACGTACATACACATATGGCAGTAGTATCACATACACAAGGTACAAAAGGGCAGAGCATTAGAGGAGCAGGCAATCTGTACTCAGGTGAACCAAGTGAAAAGGTGTCTGATGTGATTGTGCCTAGAGGACAGAAATTTGACATTCAGTGCAGAATGGTAGTTGCAGCTACAGACATGGTACATTGCATTTCAGAAGTCGTTAGAAAATTCAGTATTCCGAGATCCGCAGCGTCAAGAGTTCGCCGAGAGTACGAAGTTCAGGAATTACTTCTCATCACAGACAACACAATGGTCGACGGCCTTCACTTAACGAGCAAGGGCAGTGGAATTTGCGTAGAGCTGTCAGTTCTAACAGTGAAACGGTACTGTATGTACTGTTCCATGATTAAATACGATCTTTTGCAATCGTACCTTCCAAAACGGACAGCATTATTGATAGATATTCACGGGTGCGGCCACTTGCCATTTTTCTCTCTCTCGTAACGCGGCCCCACCACGGGCGCCACGAAACTCAAATGATGTAGGATGGAACGTTGATTTATTATGTTGTAGAATATTTATTTTGTTGTACAATATTTATTTAATGTTAATATGTTCACGCACGTGAAATATCCTTTACAACCTATTCCCATCTTTCCTGAAGTGATATCAGCCATTAGTTTGGAAGCAGACAACTCTTGGTAGATTGTAGTAGTGCCAACTTTGTTTCCTTGGGCTTGAGTGGCAGAGATCGACCACAGGCAAAACTTTGTCAAAGAGAATATCAGAACATAGGGTTTAGCGGGGAGAGGTTGGTCAGGCTACCCCCTCCATCGAATACCAGTGGCTGTTCTGCGAAGAAAGGGTAAGCGAGTGGACGTGCCTTCAGCATGTCCGTCTCGATTGGTAATGGAAAAAGGTATTGGAATACTAGATATTTGTGGCTAACCCACTCTTTTTCAGCCCAGCGTTGAATATGGAAACCAATGATTCCGCTCATGGTTCTTTTGATCTTTGTGCATTGAGAGTGATATATGTATGTCTTTGTGTTCACGCCAGGTAGTAGGCAACGTTAGCCTTGGATAGTGAAATTGTCCATCTATACGATAGAGTTAGGTAACAAACCGTGTGACTTTCAATTTATTTACGTGTGTAAGGAATTTTGGAAGGGTTCATTGATTTTCAATGTGTATTTTCTGTGTATTACAAGTAGGGGCCAAGTGTTCCACGTGTGAAGAACTAGTAACAAGGCTGCTACGCTCGCCTATAGAGAAACTCGAGTAGAAGCAATAGATTATTTAAATAATCTGCTACCGCCTCACGGTACAGGCATTTACACAGTTTCAACCGTTTGATTAAAATCTTGTAAGCATGAGGAAAGCCACTTTGAACCCACGTGGTCATAGCCACCACGTGCACATGCAGTATCCTTTGATACTGGCTAAATTCTAACTGAAGTTGCTATACAGTACGGAAAAGGAGTATAGAAAAGAAAGCTTTATCGTCTAATGCCAAGCCGATCTCTGTCCTCACCCTACTGCATGCTAGTATTGAAATCTGTGCACTAGTTGCGAGTTTGAGCTCTTGTCTATCCTGTCCTATGTGTTTTAGTATTAAAGTAGCGGGAACATTACTAGTGGCTGATGACTTGCAATCCCGTCTGTTAAGAATCCCACCTTTCCCAGAAATAGCGGGCGTGTTGCTTGCAGTTGTGTAAAATAATAACAGGCTTCACCTCCACCTAACATTATATTAAAATAGGAGGAAAATCTATGAAAGAAATAAAGCAAATTTATTCAGAATAACTTCAGTATGCTATGCTTGAACAAACCCTATACTCCTTTAACAATTATAAATATTAATGGCACAGACTGCCAATAGGTATGCTGCGTTCTATGACGGAAAACTCCTTCATTGACTCCTCCAAAAGAATCCGTTGCGCATTATTACCAATCAGGGCCTAAATATCGTTAGACACTGCCATAATTGCCGGCAGTCTTGTCGGTTTCTACTGGCCGTGGACCAGCGTGTTTAGTATCCACACCCATAGAGGGCTGTAATACAGATGAAGGAGGTTTCTGAGAACCTATGACAGAAAAGCAGTGTAAACTAACTGCAAAATTCTTCCTTATCGTTAAAGAAAGTAAAATATCCCTAAACATACCTATAACTAAGAATAGATAATTTCCCCCCAAACAGATAACTTTTAATGAAGGCAACTCCTGCCAGAATCTGTTTCAAGTAATATACCCCAAGCGACAGTCCCTTTTCAATAGACAAGCAACACAGCTGGAAATAACCATAGAAATCGATGTGGAACGTACGACGAAGCTATCCATTAGGACAGTGAGGCACAATTTTACGTTTATGGACTGCCCTCGCTAACAGCAGCCATCGGATGCAGTGCCTCTCCTGGGCTCGTGACGATATCGGTTGGACCCTAGACGACTGGAAAACTGCGGCCTGGACAGATGAGCCCAGATTTCAGTTGCTAAGAGCTGACGGTATGATCAGAGTGTAGCGCAGACCCCACGAAGCCATGGACCCAAGGTGTCAGCAAGGCACGGTGGAAGCTGGTGGACCCATAATGGTGTGGGCTGTGTTTAAACGAAATAGACTGGGTCTCGTGGTCCAACTAAACCAATCTCTAACTGGAAATCTTTATGTTCGGCTACTTAGAAACTACTTGCTGCTATTGATGAATTTCATGCTCCCAAACAATAACAGAATTTTTGTGTATGCTGCATCATGTCAACGGGCCACAATTATTTGCGACTGGGTTGAACATTCTGGACAATTCGAGCGAATGATTTAGCATCACACATCGCCCAACGTGCATATCATCGAGCATTTATCGAACAAAACGGAGAGGTCAATAGGTCAATTCGTGCACAAGACACTACGGCAGCAACATTTTCGCAGTTATGGGCGGCTATAGAGGCAGCATGCGTCAATATTTCTGCAGAGGACTGGCAACGATTTGTAGAGTCCATGCTGCGTCGAGTTGGTGCGCTACTGGATATTAGACGGTACCTCATGACTTTTAGCACCTAAATGTTATCTTTGAAAGCCTTATGTGTTATTAAATTTAATTCATGTTTCTTCCACTTCGCTTTATAATTTTCCTGCAAGTCTAAACTGTCTAGTTGTGTTAGTAAAGAGTAATGAAAAAGAATTTTGGCAACCGAGGTAGTTTCATTTACCGAACTTCCTATTCTTCTATCCATTTTCAGACCTGAGTACCACTTCGAGCTTCCAGAGGTGCCTTCGAACGGAAACATCAGTAAGACATCTTACTGCTCACTTTTCTTTTATTATTTCAGTTTCCGATAGGAAGAAGACTATCAGCAAATGAAACCGCTCTTCAGCCAAAACTCATACAGTTTCATGCAAGTTTGCGTTCGATAACAAAGTAAGAGCCTACGGAATATCAGCCCAGCTGTGTGGCTGGATTGAAGGGTTTTTAGCAAACAGAACACAGCATGTTTTCTCAATGGAGAGACGTCTACAGACTTTAAAGTAACCTCTGGCGTGCCACAGGGGAGTGTTATAGGACCATTGCTTTTCACGATATATGTAAATGACCTAGTAGATGGTGTCGGAAGTTACATGCGGCTTTTCGCGGATGATGCTGTATTATACAGAGAAGTTGCAGCATTAGAAAATTGTAGCGAAATGCAGGAAGATCTGCAGTGGATAGGCACTGGGTGCAGGGAGTGGCAACTGACCCTTAACATAGACAAATGTAAGGTATTGCGAATACATAGAAAGAAGGATCCTTTATTGTATGATTATACGATAGCGGAACAAACACTGGTAGCAGTTACTTCTGTAAAATATCTGGGAGTATGCGTGCGGAACGAATTGAAGTGGAATGATCATATAAAATTAATTGTTGGTAAGGCGGGTGCCGGGTTGACAGAGGAGATACAGAAGATCCAAAGAAGAGCGGCGCGTTTCGTCACAGGATTATTTGGTAAGCGTGGTAGCGTTATGGAGGTGTTTAGCAAACTCAAGTGGCAGGCTCTGCAAGAGAGGCACTCTGCATTGCGGTGTAGCTTGCTGTCCAGGTCTCGAGAGGGTACGTTTCTGGATGAGGTACCGAATATATTGCTTCCCCCTACTTATACCTGACGAGGAGATCACGAATGTAAAATTAGAGAGATTCGAGCGCGCACGGAGGCTTTCCAGCAGTCGTTCTTCCCGCGAACCATACGCGACTGGAACAGGAAAGGGAGGTAATGACAGTGGCACATAAAGTGCCCTCCGCCACACACCGTTGGGTGGCTTGCGGAGTATAAATGTACATGTAGATGTAGATGTGCATACAAAATTGTGACTTTAAAAACAATACATAGGTGACAAATTGATGATTTTTAAAATTGGTAGGCTATTTTAAATTATGGTTAGAGGTAAAGCTACTTACATAGAGCTGATGGCGTTGACACTGGTTGTGTTCACGATTGAGGTGGGCGTATGTTCAATGGGATGTAACCCCGAGAGAATGAAGGTGGTGGCTTCAGGTAACACTGAATTTGAACAACAAGAAGCCATAGACACACTTCTGATTCAGTTTTGACATAAATAGTAACTATACAATAATGAAGCATAAGATAGTTCTCCTCCAAAGTATGGATGAATCAATTTTAAAAGTTTGGCATAAAACTAAACACAGTAGGCACGAATGATAAATCACTGAACACTGTAATACAAGGCTGTATAGAAATGCAGTCATATCACACCACACAGGTTAATAACATCACTTGCAAAGGAAAATAAATAAAATTATTCTCTCACAGAAGCGTATAAGCATGCTCACACTACATTCAAGCACACAGACATAAAACATGGATCATATTTTTAGTAATAACTACTATCAAGTAATGCTTTCTCAGTCAGAAATGTGGAAATGCCTACCAACATATTTTGCTAAACAATTTAGGTTAGCTGATTAGTCAAATGCAGTGTATTTAAATAGAGAGCTTTAATGCAAGGGTGATGGTGGTAAGTATTTACATACTTTCAAATTTTATTTATATAACTTGTTAACTACAATAATTGCTATTTAATTACTCAGCACAGAGAAAATGATTTTAATACGAGTGACAAAGTAACAATGTCAACAGCATTTTGCCTGAATATTTAATCTGATCCAGCGATTCAGGTTCACAAACAAGCTAGGCACAACGTGAAATTACAGATTCAATCCCGGTGTGTTGCGAATGCAGACATAATGACGTAGCTGTAGTCGGCAGCTCCAGCCCATAATTACAAACAATCCGTCCCTTATTTAAACATATCCTGTTTGCTTCTGATTCAGTTTTGACATCATTAACAGAGCCATTAGCACTTCCATCAAACTCATCATACTATTTGTTCCAGGAAACTTGTGCACGTCTCTTGTGTTTTTACTGGCGGAGCGGGATTCATCTGTATTTCGACCCGCACTACACTCTGTTGGCGCTACCAACGCGAATTCAAGTACATCGACCATGCCTGCCAGGTCAATACTTTAAAGCAAGCACTTTAGATCTTTTCAGAGCGTTTGCAAGCATGTGAGGAACGTTTCACTTCATTATACTGCGTCGAACAATTTTCAAAACTTAACTTTAAGAACGAAAAAGTATAGATCATAGTTTTATGTTACAGTATTATTATTGAATCAAATTACCAAAATTGTAAACGTAAAAGTATACAGGGTGAGTCACCTAACGTTACCGCTGGATATATTTCGTAAACCACATCAAATACTGACGAACTGATTCCACAGACCGAACGTGAGGAGAGGGGCTAGTGTAATTGTTTAATACAAACCATACAAAAATGCACGGAAGTATGTTTTTTAACACAAACCTACGTTTTTTTAATGGAACCACGTTAGTTTTGTTAGTACATCTGAACATATAAACAAATACGTAATCAGTGCCGTTTGTTGCATTTTAAAATGTTAATTACATCCGGAGATATTGTAACCTAAAGTGGACGCTTGAAACCTCCGACGTTCAGTTGCGTGTTGTAACAAACACGGGCCACGGTCGGCGAGCAGCATCTGCAGGGACATGTTTACGATGACGACCGTGTTTACGAGTGTGGCTGTAGTGCACTGTTGTGGTTTGGTCTAGCTGTCGCAGTGTCCGCATGTAGCGCTTGCTGCTATTGTTATTCTGCATTCGTCTCCGCACGCAGACCAACTGTAGTACACCGTGTTACCAGACGTCTGTGATAATGTAGTGTTGTAGGAACTGTGACCATGGTGTATTCGAACTCTGAAAAGGCGGAGATCATACTCATCTATGGGGAGTGTCGACGAAATGCAGCTGAAGACTGCAGAGTGTATGCAGAACGGTACCCGGACAGAGAGCATCCAACGTGCCACACATTGCAAAACATCTACCGCCAACTGTATGCAACAGGTATGGTCGTAGCACGCAAACGGGTCCGTAACAGGCCCGTCACAGAAGAAGCGGGTGCAGTTGGTGTGTTAGCTGCTGTTGCCATGAACCCACACATGAGTACACGGGACATTGCGAGAGCCGGTGGACTGAGTCAAAGTAGTGTCATGCGCATACTGCATCGTCACCGCTTTCACCCGTTTCATGTGTCGCTACATCAGCAATTACATGGTGATGACTTTAATCATCGAGTGCAATTCTGTCAATGGGCATTAACAGAGAATGCGTTGCAGTTCTACCTGTTTACCGATGAAGCGGGTTTCACAAACCACGGGGCAGTGAATCTACGGAACATGCATTACTGGTCCGTGGACAATCCTCGCTGGCTCAGACAGGTAGAGCGACAGCGACCGTGGACTGTAAATGTATGGTGCGGAATCATTAGCGACCACCTCATTGGTCCTCACTTCATTGCAGGAGCCCAGACAGCTGCAACATACATCGCGTTTCTTCAGAATGATCTGCCAACGTTGCTCGAAAATGTCCCACTGGAATCACATCGACGTATGTGGTATCAGCATGATGGTGCACCTGCACATTCCGCAATTAACACTAAGCTGACCCTTGACAGGGTGTTCGACGTTTCATAGGACGTGGAGGACGCGTAAATTGGCCAGCCCGTTTTCCTGATCTTACACCTCCTCTGGACTTCTTTCTGTGGGGTACGTTAAAGGAGAATGTGTACCGTGATGTGCGTACAACCCCAGAGGATATGAAACAACGTATTGTGCCAGCCTGCGGCGGCATTACACCAGATGTACTACGACGTGTACGACATTCATTACGCCAGAGATTGCAATTGTGTGCAGCAAATGATGGCCACCACATTAAACATCTATTGGCCTGACATGTCGGGACACACTCTATTCCACTCCGTAATTGAAAACGGAAACCACGTGTGTCCGTGTACCTCACCCCTCATGGTAATGTACGTGTGCGTCAGTGAAAAAGACCAATAAAAAGGTGTTAGCATGTGGACGTAATGTGCTGTTCCAGTCTCTTCTGTACCTAAGGTCCATCACCGTTCCCTTTGGATCCCTACGTAATTCGGTGCTCTCCGATACACACGCTCGAACAGCGGAGGAGTGGTACTCAAGCGTCAACTTTAGGTTACAATATCTCCGGAAGTAATTAACGTTTTACAATGCAACAAACGGCACGGATACGTATTTGCTTATATGTTCAGATGTGCTAACAAAACTAACGGGGTTCCATTTAAAAAACGTAGGTTTGTGTTAAAAAACATACTTCCGTGCATTTTTTTATGGTTTGTATTAACCAATTACACTAGCCCCTCTCCTCACGTTCGGTCTGTGGAATCGATTCGTCAGTATTTGATGTGGTTTACGAAATATATCCAGCGGTAATGTTAGGTGACTCACCCTGTATATCGTGAAAAGCAGTGGTCCCATAACACTCCCCTGTGGCGCGCCAGAGGTTACTTTAACGTCTGTAGAAGTCTCTCCTTGAGAACAAAATGCTGTGTTCTGTTTGGTAAAAACGCTTCAATCCAGCCACACAGCTGGTCTGATATTCCGTAGGCTCTTACTTTGTTTATCAGGCGACAGTGCGGAACTGTATCGAACGCCTTCCAGAAGTCAAGGAAAATGGCATCTACCTGGGAGCCTGTATCTAATATTTTCTGGGTCTCATTAGCAAATAAAGCGAGTTGGGTCTCACACAATCGCTGTTTTCGGAATCCATGTTGATTCCTACAGAATAGATTCTGGGGTTCCAGAAATGACATGAGACGCGAGCAAAAAACATGTTCTAAAATTCTACAACATATCGATGTCAGAGATATAGGCCTATAGTTTTGCCCATCTGCTCGATGACCCTTCTTGAAAACTGGGACTACCTGTGCTCCTTTCCAATCATTTGGAACCTTCCGTTCCTCTAGAGACTTGTGGTACACGGATGTTAGAAGGGGGGCAAGTTCTTACGAGTACTCTGTGTAGAATCGAATTGGTATCCCGTCAGGTCCAGTGAACTTTCCTCTGTTGAGTGATTTCAGTTGCTTTTCTATTCTTTGGACACTTATTTCGATGTCAGACATTCTTTCGTTCGTGCGAGGATTTAGAGAAGGAACTGCAGTGCGGTCTTCCTCTGTGAAACAGCTTTGGAGAAAGGTGTTTAGTATTTCAGCTTTAAGCGTGTCATCCTCTGTTTCAATTCCATCATCATCCCAGAGTGTCTGGATATGCTGTTTCGATCCACTTACTGATTTAACGTTAGACCAGAACTTCCTAGGATTTTCTGTCAAGTCGGTACATAGAATTTTACTTTCGAATTCACTGAACGCTTCACGCATAGCTCTCCTTACGCTATCTTTGACATCGTGTAGCTTCTGTTTGTCTGAGAGGTTTTGGCAGCGTTAAAATTTGCAGTGGAGCTCTCTTTGCTTTCGCAGTAGTTTCCTAACTTTGTTGTTGAACCACGGTGGGCTTTTCCCGTTCCTCACGGTTTTACTCGGCACGTACCTGTCTAAAACGCTTTTTAACCTTGCCTTGAACTTTTTCCATAAACACTCAACATTGTCAGTGTCGGAACAGAAATTTTCGTTTTGATCTGTTAGGTAGTCTGAAATCTGCCTCCTATTACTCTCGCTTAACAAATAAACCTTCCACCCTTTTTTTATATTCCTATTTACTTCCATATTCAGGGATGCTGCAACAGCCTTATGCTCACTGATTACCTGTTCTGCGCTTACAGAGTCGAAAAGTTCTGGTCTGTTTGTTATCATTAGGTCCAAGATGTTCGAGTCGGTTCTCTGTTTAATTGCTCGAGGTAATTTTCGGATAGTGCACTCAGACTGTCGTCAACCTGTGGTGGAGACCGGCACAGAGCCGTCGTTGATGCATAGTCCAGCCATGCAGCTTGTCTATTAGTCTGGTACTCAGTGCATACCTCGGACCGGGAGGTGGTGGCTGGATACCTGAAAGTCAATCTGCTGAAGAAGACGGCAGAGAGGGAGCTACGTCGTCTGGCTGCGGTTGATGGTTCAGTATCTGGCTGTGTCTGCGATAGTTGCATCTGGAAAACAACGTCAGGTTACGGTGGAGACCGACAAAGATGCATAGCCCAGCTATGGAGATTTAAATTTTTTGGTTGGAGCAAAGTGTTTCCATGGAAGCAAAGAAATTTTACACCGCGTATGTAAAGGGCATTGTGAAATCCTAGGGTTGGATTTAGACAATAAAGTTGACCTTACTGGTCGCCTGGTCCAGCGATTTACAGGGTGGGTCCGTGATGAAGTTACAAACTTTCAGGGATGATGGGAAAGGATAAATATGTTAACTGATGGAAGGGATCCTGTTCGGACGACTGAATCGAAATTTATAAGCGAAAAACTTCCTGATATCTCTGACACTGGACTACATGTTCCTGTACTGCTGTTAGTAAGACTGTAGTGTAGGTAGCTCTCAGAGTTCTAATATGGACCAAACAAGAAAAAATGTAAACGTGGCCTCTAAATCGCATACCTTAAGAGTTGTGAGCACTTGTTCATCTGCAATATTGTGAAACACATCTTTTCCACTGTGTGCTCTTTGCTTTCCAAGTTTTATGGATAAAAGCAAGAAGATAATGCCCAGTAAAGATGGGATGTAAAATGCATACCTTTAGAGATATGGGAACTTGTTCAGTAGAAGAGATGTTTCAAGATAGTGAAGATGTGCAAGTGCTCGAAGCTCTTAAAGGTGTACATTTCAGAGAAATTATTTTTTGGACTTTTTTTTGTTTCAGTTCATAGCACCTCTCCCAAAAGTACGGAAACAAAAGAGCTTGCAATAGAAGAAATGTGTTTCACAGTATCCAAGGTGAGCAGCTGCTCACAGCTCACACATGTCTATACTAACACCTCTGAAAGTTGCCTAGCCTATAAGTGTTAGCTACAACTGTACCGGTACATGCATAACACCATCAGAGGTATCAGAACGATCTTCGCTTATTGCTTTTGACTCAATCGTTTCCGGACCATAGTACCCTACTTCAAATGGATACACTTACCCTTCTTCATCATCCCTGAAAGTTTGTGACATCATGACGAAAACACCCTGTGTACAGCCAAATGGGGCTTGTTAATGCGGAAGACAAGCGCTGCTGCTTACTTCATTGACGTCAAAACTTCCTGTTGGCTGGTAATTGTAAGGCGATTTGGGTCGCTATTGAGGAAGCTGCCAATATGGTTAATTGCTGTGCCAGCTGGCTGCGACTCATTTCCTGAAGACGATAACAGGCGACTGTCTGGGCACGTACCATGACGCTCCTGTTTTGAAACCAATACATTCATCCCAGGCCGGTTGGTGCAGCACGCGTTTAGGTTATTTCAGATTGAAAAAACAATCTGGATTGCAAACGCGGCCCGCCACGAATTCCTCTCCTGTGCCAACTTTTAATCTCAGAGTTGCATCTCCTGGATGTATCCAAATCGATCTTCCTCCACAGTTTTTACCCTCTATTGCTCCCTCTTCTACCATGGAAGTTATTCCTTGATGTCTTAATAGATGTCCTATTATCCTGTCCTTTCTTCTTGTTAGTGTCTTGCATATATTCTTTTCCTCGCCGATTCTCTGAAGAACCTCTGCATTTCTTACCCTACCAACCTAATTTTCAACATTATTCTGTACTAACGCATCTCAAATGATTCCATTCTGTTCTGTTCCGGTTTTTCCATAGTCCATGTCTCATTGCCATACAATGCTGTGTTCCAAACATACAGTCTCAGAAATGTCTTCCTCAAATTAAGACGTTTATTTGATAATAGTAGACTTCTTTTGGCCAGGAATACCCTTTTTGCTAGTACTAGTCTACTTTGTTACCCTTCTTGCCGCGTCCGTCATGGGTAATATTGCCATTTAGGTAGAAAATTTTCTTAATTTCATCTACTTCGTGATCAACAATTATGATAAGATTTTCATTGATCTCATTTCTGCTACGTCTTGTTAGTTTCGCCTGTTCTCGACTTAGTCCATATTCTGTACTCTTTAGACTGTTTAATCCTTTCAATATGTCCTGTAATTCTTCTTCACCTTGACTTAGGATAGTAATGTCATCAGTGAATCTTACTATTGATATCCTTTCACCTTAAATTTTAATCACGCTCTTGAACCTTTCTTTTATGTCCATTATCGCTTCTTCGACATACAGATTGAACAGCTAAAGCGAAAGACTACATCCTTATCACACACTCTTTTTACTCCGTGCACTTCATTCTAGGTCTTCCACTCTTATTGTGCCCTCTTGGTTCGTGTACATGTAATATATTACATGTCTTTCCCTATAGCTTACACCTATTTCTCTCAAGGTTTCAAACATCTTGCTCCCTTTGACATTGTCGAACGCTTTTTCAGGGTCGACAAATCTTGTGAAGTGCCTTGATTTTTATTCAGTCTTGCTTCCACTATCAACCGCAACTTCAGAACTGCCTCGCTGGTGCTTTTACGTTTCCTGAAGCCAATCTGATCGTCATCTAACAGATCCTGTTTTCATGTCCATTCTTCTGATATTATTCTGTCAGCAACTTGGCTACGGGAGCTGTTAAGCTGACTGTGCGATAATTATCGCACTTGTCTGCTCTTGCAGTCTTGGGAATTGTGTGGATGATGTTTCTCCAAAAGTCTGATGGTATATCGCCAGTATCAATCATTCTACATACCAACGTGAATAACAGTTTCCTTGCCAATTTCCACAATGAATTTAGAAATTCCAATGGCATGTTGTCCATCCCTTCAGCCTTATTTAATTTTAAGTTTACCAAAGCTCTTCGAAATTCTGATTCTAATACTGGATTCCCTGCTTCTTCCATATCGACTCCTGATTCTTCTTCTGCCACGTCATCAGACAAGCCCTCCACTTCATAGAGGCTCTAATGTGCTCTTCCCACCAATCTGCTCTTTCCTCCGCGTTTATCAGTGCACTCTCAATGTTAGCGCCCTTGCTTTAAGTTTCACCGAGGGCTGTTTTTCACTTTTCTATATGTTGAATCAGTTCCTCCAATAATCATTTTTTTTTCGATTTCTTCACATTTTTCGTGGAGCCATTTCGCCTTAGCTTCCCTCCACATACTGTTTATTTCATTCCTAAGCGTCTTTATTTCTTTATTCTTGAATATCTCTGAACATTTTTGTTCTTCTATCTTTCGTCGGTCAACCCACCAGCCCACGGATTATTCGCAGTTACACTTCTTGTACCTAAGTGTTTCTCTTCAACTTCTGTGTTTGCTCTTTAAGAGATGTCCATTCCTCTTCAACTGAACTGCCTACTGTTGTATTCATTATCGCAGCATGTATAGCCCCCGAAAACTTCAAGCATGCCTATTTGTTAGTACTTCCGTATGGCACTTATTTGCGCATTGATTCTTTCTAACTAGTCTCTTAAACCTTACTCTTCTCTTCATCATTAGTGAATTGTGATCTGAATCTGTATCTACTTCAGGATACGCCGTACAACCCAGTATCTGATTTCGTAATCGTTGCCTGACCACGATATGATGTAACTGAAATCTTCCGGCATCTCTTGCCCTTTTCCAAGTTTAGCTCCTCCTCTTGTGATTCTTGAATAGAGTATACGCTATTAAAATCTGAAATTTATTTCAGAGCTCAGTTAGTCTTTCTCCTGTTTCATTCCCACTGCCAAGCCCACATTCTCCCGTAAGCTTTTCTTTTACTCCATTACGTACAACGGCATTCCATCCCTCTTGACTATTAGGTTTTCTACTCCCTTTACGTACTGAAATATCCCATGAATATAATCATATGCTTTCTCTATCTCTTCATATTCGGCTTGTGACTTCGGCATGCATGCCAGAACTATCGTTGTTGGCGTTGGTTTGCTATCGATTCTGATGAGAGTAGTCCTATCACTGAACTGTTCACAGTACGTGTTCTCTGCCCTACCTTCCTATTCATAACGAATTGCAAAGTAAACGCATTTCATTCTTGTGCGTCATCGTTAGACTGTCTATAAAATAGGAAAGTAATCCATTAAGAATAAAACAGAGGGAAAGGCATGGTCCTATCTTGTATAACTTGCTGAATAAATGAACTGAAATTCATACTGAAGCTTATGTAAAGATATGCGGATATAAAATCCATCTTAGGTTCAGACACATTTAGTGGGTGGTGTACCTAATAATAATAAAAAAGAGAGAAATACGACAATAAGCCATCCTGTATATGAAGGATATAAAAAGACTTGCAGACCCCGTCATAGCAGCATAGCGCAGGAACTCACTTACAAAAGTGTAAACGCTCTGTCAGCCATGAGCGACAAAACAGGTACGTACAGCGCCTACATGGACACGACAGACCAGACTAGGAAACACACAGTGCTAGTGTGGCGATAGATAATCAGCGGTGCACAAAATCAGTCGTATGTATAAAAGTACTTAGAACATTTGTAAATCCTAAGAAATAAATAAAATAGCAGAAGCATAAAAATATACATAAATCATAGATATATTAAGCTCCTGTGTGTGAAGCAAAACAGTGAAGTGACGGTACCTTGACACTTAGCGAGTCAAGTGTCCCAGTAATACACAGTAAACTGGCCAAAGTTTAAAGTGCATGTACATCACATGCGTTCAATAACCAACAAATAGAAACATAAAATGCTAGAAATATGGGTCGCGATAAAGTTCGGAGCTTGCGTTGACTGAAAAAAGACTAAGGTTTGCGCGCAAAAATGTGCTCTTTCAGCAGGGTAACGCACCGTCCCATACATCAGCGATAACAACGGCAAAAATGTATTATCTGGGCTTTGAATTGGTTTCTTATCCTCCCTATTCACCGGAATTGCCCCAACTGGCTTCTTCCTGTCCCCTAACTTTAAATTTTGGTTCGCTGGGAAGAAATTTTTATCGAGTGAGGAAGTGATATTTGCAGGATTTTGCAGAGTTTGACGGAAACTATTTTTCCGATACCATGAAAAAGCTTGACGATCGCTGGACCAAGTGTCGAAAATTAAGGTGTTTACGAAAGAAACATTTTTACTTGCGTTTTTATCGGCCTTATCAAACTATCCTGGCAACACGTATGCTAATACGATCCAGAAGTTTCGCTGGGAAGCCGTTAGACATCCTCCCGATTTTCATATGTCTCAAGCACTGGAGAAAGATATTTGTGGCCGTCGATTTGCTTTGGACGGACAGGAGCAAGCCCGTGTACGATAATGGTTCCGTAGGCAAACGCAAACATATTTCCATTAAGACAATAACAGTCTTGTTTCACAATGGAATGAATGTATTGACAGTTATGGCGATTGCTACCTGTTTACTTACTTTTTCACCATGTGTTTCGTTTTCATTTGACCGCCCCTAACCCGGTTCATGGTGCACTGTTACAGCTTCAGGTTGCCTACCTAACGGCTTCCACCGCAACAAAAACTTGATTTTCAAAATTTCATATAATTATTGACCGGATACAATAATTTTAGATTCCATCGTAATCCACTCATTAAGAGGTTTCACCTTATGTTAAAGGTTTAACACAGTAATACAAGTATTAGACTTAGAAGCTGCGTGTATATATTGAAAATAAGAGCCGATACAAAGTTGGAGCCGCAGGGGTTTTACCTGCCAAGTTTACATTGAGCTGTACTGCATACTAAGTCCATGATGAACACAAGTTAACAGGTGCTGAAGGTATTTTAAATCCGTCTATGCAACTGCTTTTAAGGGCACGGGTCGATTTAAGACACTTTAAGTAAGTATAACGCAACTACGGACACATCGCCCACGCAAATGAAGAACAAGTAGACAGTTTTGTGCTCACCGAGTCCACAATGATAAGTTAAACAGTTGATGATAACTATAAATAAGTCAGTGTAGTTAGTAACGTGTTAACAGAAGCAGTTAAGTGAAACAGAGCACAAACCAATGGAAGTAAAATGAAAACTTGTGCCTTTACCAGATGTAACCAAAACACCGTATTACAGTTCTTGTTAAAAGAGTTTCATATGGTGTGGTAGTATGCTTTCTTTCTGCTTGATACCCCAGATTGATGCACTATGGTAAGTTGTGTATAATGATCTTTAATATGAACTATCTCCATCTACAAACTGAACCAGGTGGTGTAATGGCTACGACACAGGAGAAGTACTTTAGAGGAGCGAATTATCATGGTAAGTAACTAACTACGCCAATGTTGCCTGGATCTCTGTCCCCTATTCATCAATCACCAATAAACGTATCCTCCTGCTGGAAACTGTGAGTATCCCATCTTCCACAAACTTCCTTTCGTTATCTGTGGTATTCCGTTGGAACTGTAAAATTTCCACTTGTCAGCAATTGAAACTGTCCTGCCATATATTCTTCCAAGAAATCAACACGTGACCTACACTGTATTGGCTTTGTATACAGCAAAGTCGATTCATGTCCACATAATTTTTGGTTAGCCGGCAGAGCCTTCACATTTTTTATAATTTGTTGAGTAATAATACTGTCATTTGAAACTGTGGCATATAATTTTATGTTTATAATTTTTATAACTGGAGTCAATAATAATATTGTGATGTAAAACAATGATATACAGGGTGAGTCACCTAACATTACCGCTGGATATATTTCGTAAACCACAACAAATACTGACGAATCGATTCCACAGACCGAACGTGAGGAGAGGGGCTAGTGTAATTGGTTAATACAAACCATAAAAAAATGCACGGAAGTATGTTTTTTAACACAAACCTACGTTTTTTCTTACATGGAACCCCGTTAGTTTTGTTAGCACATCTGAACATATAAGCAAATACGTATCCCTGCCGTTTGTTGCATTGTAAAATGTTAATTACTTCCGGAGATATTGTAACCTAAAGTTGACGCTTGAGTACCACTCCTCCGCTGTTCGATCGTGTGTATCGGAGAGCACCGAATTACGTAGGGATCCAAAGGGAACGGTGATGGACCTTAGGTACAGAAGAGACTGGAACAGCACATTACGTCCACATGCTAACACCTTTTTATTGATCTTTTTCACTGACGCACATGTACATTACCATGAGGGGTGAGGTACACGGACACACGTGGTTTCCGTTTTCAATTACGGAGTGGAATAGAGTGTGTCCCGACATGTCAGGCCAATAGACGTTTAATGTGGTGGCCATCATTTGCTGCACACAATTGCAATCTCTGGCGTAATGAATGTCGTACACGCCGTAGTACATCTGGCGTAATGCCGCCGCAGGCTGGCACAATACGTTGTTTCATATCCTCTGGGGTTGTAGGCACATCACGGTACACATTCTCCTTTAACGTACCCCACAGAAAGAAGTCCAGAGGAGGTGTAAGATCAGGAAAACGGGCTGGCCAATTTACGCGTCCTCCACGTCCTATGAAACGTCGAACATCCTGTCAAGGGTCAGCCTAGTGTTAATTGCGGAATGTGCAGGTGCACCATCATGCTGATACCACATACGTCGACGTGTTTGCAGTGGGACATTTTCGAGCAACGTTGGCAGATCATTCTGTAGAAACGCGATGTATGTTGCAGCTGTTTGGGCTCCTGCAATGAAGTGAGGACCAACGAGGTGGTCGCTAATGATTCCGCACAATACATTTACAGTCCACGGACGCTGTCGCTCTACCTGTCTGAGCCAGCGAGGATTGTCCACGGACCAGTAATGCATGTTCCGCAGATTCACTGCCCCGTGGTTGGTGAAACCCGCTTCATCGGTAAACAGGTAGAACT
Source organism: Schistocerca americana (assembly GCF_021461395.2). Lineage (NCBI taxonomy): Eukaryota > Metazoa > Arthropoda > Insecta > Orthoptera > Acrididae > Schistocerca > Schistocerca americana. The sequence continues at coordinate 569,685,553 of NC_060122.1, read as the reverse complement.
GCAATGCATTCTCTGTTAATGCCCATTGACAGAATTGCACTCGATGCTTAAAGTCATCACCATGTAATTGCTGATGTAGCGACACATGAAACGCGTGAAAGCGGTGACGATGCGGTATGCGCATGGCACTACTTTGACTCAGTCCACCGGCTGTCGCAATGTCCCGTGTACTCATGTGTGGGTTCATGGCAACAGCAGCTAACACACCAACTGCACCCGCTTCTCCTGTGACGGGCCTGTTACGGACCCGTTTGCGTGCTACAACCATACCTGTTGCATACAGTTGGCGGTAGATGTTTTACAATGTGTGGCACGTTGGATGCTCTCTGTCCGGGTACCGTTCTGCATACACTCTGCAGTCTTCAGCTGCATTTCGTCGACACTCCCCATAGATGAGTATCATCTCCGCCATTTCAGAGTTCGAATACACCATGGTCACAGTTCCTACAACACTACATTATCACAGACGTCTGGTAACACGGTGTACTACAGTTGGTCTGCGTGCGGAGACGAATGCAGAATAACAATAGCAGCAAGTGCTACATGCGGATACTGCGACAGTTAGACCAAACCACAACAGTGCACTACAGCCACACTCGTAAACACGGTCGTCATCGTAAACATGTCCCTGCAGATGCTGCTCGCCGACCGCGGCCCGTGTTTGTTATAACACGCAACTGAACGTCGGAGGTTTCAAGCGTCCACTTTAGGTTACAATATCTCCGGATGTAATCAACATTTTAAAATGCAACAAACGGCACTGATTACGTATTTGTTTATATGTTCAGATGTGCTAACAAAACTAACATGGTTCCATTAAAAAAACGTAGGTTTGTGTTAAAAAACATACTTCTGTGCATTTTTGTATGGTTTGTATTAAACAATTACACTGGCCCCTCTCCTCACGTTCGGTCTGTGGAATTGGTTCGTCAGTATTTGATGTGGTTTACGAAATATATCCAGCGGTAACGTTAGGTGACTCACCCTGTATACAAATGACCTAGTAGATAGTGTCAGAAGTTCAATGCGGCTTTTCGCGGATGATGCTGTAGTATACAGTGAAGTTGCAGCTTTAGGTAACTGCAGCGAAATGCAGGAAGATCTGCAGCGGATAGGCACTTGGTCCAGGGAGTGGCAACTGACCCTTAACATAGACAAATGTAATGTATTGCGAATACATAGGAAGAAAGATCCTTTATTGTATGATTATACGGTAGCGGAACAAACACTGGTAGCAGTTACTTCTATAAAATATCTGGGAGTATGTGTACGGGACGATTTGAAGTGCAATGATCATATAAAATTAATTGTTGGTAAGGCGAGCGCCAGGTTGAGATTCATTGGAAGCGCCCTTAGAAAATTTAGTCCATCAACAAAGGAAGTGGCTTGTAAAACACTCGTTCAACCTATACTTGAGTATTGCTCATCAGTGTGGCATCCGTACCAGGTCGGGTTGACAGAGGAGATAGAGAAGATCTAAAGAAGAGCAGCGCGTTTCGTCACAGGGTTATTTGTAAAGCGTGATAGCATTACGGAGGTGTTGAGCAAACTCAAGTGGCACACTCTGCAAGAGAGGCGCTCTGCATTGCGGTGTAGCTTGCTGTCCAGGTTTCGAGAGGGTGCGTTTCTGGATGAGGTATCGAATATATTGCTTCCCCCTACTTATACCTGACGAGGAGATCACGAATGTAAAATTAGAGTGATTCGAGCGCGTACGGAGGCTTTCCGGCAGTCGTTCTTCCCGTGAACCATACGCGATTAGAACAGGAAAGGGAGGCAATGACAGTGGCACGTAAAGCGCTCTCCGCCCCACACCATTAGGTGGCTTGCGGAGTATAAATGTAGGTGTAGATGTAGATTTCTATATGCGACTGTCACAGACACAGCCGGATCCTGAACCAGCATCCACGACCTGACAACTGAGCCTTTACTCTACCGTCGTCTCCAGGAAGGTACCTGTCACGGACACAGCCACCACCTCCTTGTCTGTGGTTCGCACTGAGAACCAGCTGAGCATAGATCATCTGCACGACTGGGCTATGCATCTGTGTCGGTCTCTACCGCTCGTTAACGATGTTTTTCAGATGCAACTATCATAGATGCAGCCGGACCCAGAACCAATAACATGCTAACACAACCAATAACATGCTAACATGCCTGACGACCTAGCCTCCACTCTGCCATCGTCCCCATTCGAGTGCCTGTTAGGGATCCAGCCACCATCTCCTGGTCTTAGGTACACACTGAGAACCGGGCAAGCAGATCATCCGTACTAATGGGCTATGCTTCAGCTGCTAATCTGTATCGCTCTCCACTGCAGGTTGACGACTTTTTTCGGACGCAACTATCACAGACGCTGCTGGGGCCTGAATCAACAACCGATGCATGACAAACTAGTTTCCACACTGCCGTCGTCTCCGTGAGAGCGCCTGCCAAGCCACTGCCACTGCCTCCTGGTCTGAAGAACTCACTGAGGCCCTCCAGATCCTAGCTGCTTAGGTCTGACTCTGCCGGACGCATTTCGCCAGCCGTCAGCCGAGTTTCATCACCCGTGCGCCATCTGCCAGTCCACTTGCTACTGAGTCATCGCTCCAGAAGCCGTCCTGTGGCAGGCAGAGAACCGAACCTCGGAGCTACGACCGCCACCGCCGTCTCAGCACCAGATGCGTCATCACCGAGCAAGTCCACTCCTTCCCAGGAGCGAGCGTAAGCTGCAGAGACGTTTGCTGCGCCTACCAAACCAATGAGGGCACAACGTGGGTCGGCGGCAGCGTGCACAATTTGGACAGCGAGCTACTGTAGCTATTTAAGCTTGTTGGAATATTAAATAACTTCCAAAGTACACCGACTGTCTTGCTGCAACCACCCACAACAGTCTCCTGGCTCATTCGCCAGCCACACGCACCTGCTAGGGAAAATCGTTACATCCAAACGTCTCCTAAATAACCCAAAGCAAGGCTTCTGTCCCTCCACAGCGGTCATAGAATCTGATGCTGCTATAGGAGAGAGAAGACTGTGGAAGACTATCAAAGAACGTCGAAATGGAGACGTCTTTACAGATATTCCCCATTCTCTGTGAAATTAATACAAGGAAAAATTTCTGTGGTGACTATATGAGAAGGAACAAGACTTGGTACATCAGCAAGATGAAACACGAGCTGAAATTGACAACATATTTGTGGGGAAGGCGGATAGTCGTCTTCGGTTCATTGGTAGAATTTTGGGAAGATGTGGTTCATCTGTAAAGGAGACCGCTTATACAACACTAATACGACCTATTCTTGAGTACTGCTCGAGCGTTTGGGATCCCTATCATGTCGAATTGATGGAGGACATAGAAACAATTCAGAGGCGGGCTGCTAGATTTGTTACTGGTAGTGTTACTGGTAGTGTTACGGAAATGCTTCAGGAACTCAGGTGGGAGTCTCTGGAGGAAAGGAGGAGTCCTTTTCGTGAATCTCTACTGAGGAAATTTAGAGAACCAGCATTTGAGGCTGACTGCAGTACAATTTTACTACCGCCAACTTACATTTCGCGGAAGGACCACAAAGATAAGATAAGAGATATTAGGGCTCGTACAGAGGCATAAAGGTAGTCATTTTCCCCTCGTTCTGTTTGGGAGTGAAACAGGGAGAGAAGATGCTAGTTGTGGTACGAGGTACCCTCCGCCACGCACCGTATGGTGGATTGCGGAGTATGTATGTAGATGTAGATGTAGAAATGAAGAGGTCTGCAGAATGGCGAAAACTGCAGGCGACCTATTTACAGATTGAGTACAAAAGAAAAAGGAGGAAATCCCTTGAATTAGAATTTCGATGGAACTAAAGTGCAAGTGTAGGATTTATACAGTTCTCTGATGCACAATGTAATGAAAATGCTACACAAAACTTTTATGTAATTAATCTCTACGCTCAAATATCAACATTATATGGCTCTTAAAAATAAAACACTCGGCTTTACTGCGATCTCATTGTAACAGAGCTGTAGTCTATACCGCAGTACTTTAGAATCTGAAAGTCTGTGCAGATATTTCTTTGGTATCGTGAGTAAATAACCGGAAGTTACTGCCGCCAAGTATCTAGCCGAGCTCAGGTTTCGCTATTGTGTTGCTACCGAACTCGCGCAGTATTTATAACGTTGCTTCCTCACGCTTCTTTTATGGCTACTGTGGTGAACGTTCACATAAATCCTCCATTAATTCTCACAGGGACGTCATATAAATCTTTCCCGCAGCCATTCTTATTTCCACACTTTACTGCGTTATACAAGCCTTACCTTCAATTTACGATGTCTTGACACACAGTTTATTTTGAAGCTCGCTCTTCCATAAGCATCAGCGGTTACTGGGTGTTTTTCAGTAATTATTGCATTACGTCGTCCATGACTGCTCTCGGTAAGGCAAATTCAGATTGTCGTCGATAATATTACGTAGGCACCATGACCATTTGAATTTGCTCAGTTGACAGTAAATGTTTTATGTGATGAGTGTCCGAAATCGGTTGTGGAGCTAAAACTAAATATATGATGTCACTGACTTTACTTTATTGAAACAGTGGTCCTCTCAGTAACAACTGTATCACATATTGCACTGGTCTGTTCCCGAACATCCCATTAATGCTTCGTGTTGGCACTGCAAACACTACCTCTGCATTAAATAAAATGTACGCAAAAGGCATAGCAGATGAAATAATGGAAGGAGTTTTGTACATTAAGAGCTTCAGGTGTCGTGGTTATTATAGATGGAACGTACGCTCAGGCTGGTCAAGAATGGTGAAATAAATTCAATTTGGCCTTCTTCAGTAGTCCATCGAGGCAACAGTGCTCAGAGGGAGGGCGATTTCTCGATGGAAAAAGTCATTCAAAAATGTATCCAGTCTGCCCTCAGGTAAAACGAAAAAGAGCGAACATTAATAATATCCGCAAACTGCAGGGATGGTTCATGACTGGAAATGGAGGGAAAAGTTGTCCGGAAATGCATCGTGGCCAAGGTAGACGGCGCCGACGAGTGAAAGTTCCTCTGACCATGTGCCGTGTGTTCCTTGTGTGTGGCAAGCGATGTTACTGATGCAGCGTACTATAAGTAGCAGAATGGTGCGGTATTCATGTCGGAACAAGCCGAGATGGTGTTTCTATACGGCCAAGCAGATGGAAACGGTCGGTATGCTGCACGACTATACCAAAACAAGTACCCACACAGGCACCAACCACATATACACCATTTAAAGACCTTTTTGTGCGTTTGTGTGATCATGGATCCTCTCAGACAGACGAACGTGCAGGGAGGCGGCAGGCTGTGTGTACACTAGATTTGGAAGACCATGTTCTGCAGGATATTGAGACGAACCCTAGTACAAGCACCAGGCAAGTGACCTGCCAGTGTGGTGTAAGCTCAAATACCATTATGCGTATCATGCATGAGAACCGCTACTATCGCTGTTATCTGCAATCCCATGGAGGCCACTTTGAACGTTTGTTGAGACGTGTTCCGGAACGACTTTTTGTCGTTAAATGCATACGGTCTCAGTGCAGTACTGCAATCTTCTTGTCATGGATTGAGTGGTATTCCTTATCATCGGCACTTATCGAAGCACAGGCTCCGACTATTCCTTTTACATATCTTCAGGTGTAATTGGAACGTCTTTATGAACAATGTCTTTTACGAATCCCCAAAATAAAAAATCCGGAGGCGCCAAGTCTGGCGAACGAGCGGTCCACGACACATCAAAGAATTTTAATTTGTTTTGTGAGCCTCTTCTTATTCGTTATTTTTAAGTGGCCATAATATATAATGCTCTGCTGCCTCATTGTAGCTATCATATTCTCAAATTCATCACACAGCTATTTGTTGCTTCCGAATTTCCAAATCTCTTTTTCATACTTTGGACCAAAATTTATCGAATTATTACTTTTTCTTTCTTTAAACCATTGAACTGTTTGCATGCGTCTATGACGAGGCACTTCGACGCATAAAGACACATCATTTAACCACTACATTGTAATGCTTCAATTTTGTATTAATAGATATGAATTTTTATTGTACATGCTATTTGTTAGCTGTTAATAGGGGTGAGTTCTGCAGAGACCCCAAAGCGCCATGACCAGTTCTCTTTTAACACTGCTGTTTACCATGTGAAGACGCTAGAGGAGCCTGCTGCTGACTGAAATGAAATTTTGTGTGAGTGCAGTACCTGTTACTACAATTGGGAGATGGGGATGTATTAGATATGGCTTACAACTGAATAAGAAAAGGGACGATAAGTTAACTGAATTTCTTGCAGAAAACGTACGGGGGGCACCATCACAGAAATTAAGATCACTGTGGTTGCTGATTGTAAAGGGGTGCCTCTTTTAGATTAAAATTAAGGATTAGGTACCTTGAGTATCACGTAACCAGACTTAAGCACAGCATCAGAGAAGTTAAATATGCAAGGCCGTTATCGGCGTCTGCGTCCTCAAATCAGTCGTTTCGTTATGATGAGTGACGGTGACGAAGAGAGACAGCAATTTATAAATTTCTGGGTATACAGTGTTTTAAACATTTATGTGCGTACGAATAAAATTTTGTAGTGCTGTCATACAACAACGTACGTTAAAAATATTAAAAACTACAAAAAGTTTTCTTGTAAGTTATTTATTGCACGATCTTAACTCAGTACACTTTTAGAAAGAAAGTTTTTGGTCTTGCCTTCTTTTGCAAGAACGTAAAGATTTTGTGGGTACACGGGAGCACGCCATATAGAGTTGTCCATGAGAAAAATAGATTTTTTTCTAAACGCACACAGGCAGCTTTGAATGTTTGCCCTTGTGATTTATTTCAAAAGCAATTTTTAACAGGAATTCGTTGTTTCGAAACACTATCCCCTTTACAAGAGTCACTAATCATAGCAATCCTAACATTTTGGTCCACATGTGTAATTTGTAAATGTGTAACGTCACACAGACTGGTTACTTGAAGATTTCGCGCTAAGAGAACCAGAAAATCCAACCTTAAATCTCAGTTCGTAGGAGGGCACTCCCGACAATTCCAAAGAACAAAGAAACTCTAAACAGTATGAGGAGATTTGTTCAGTGTCTATAATACCTGGACACAGAGATAAAATCCCCTTCTACTTGTGACAAATGTGTCCTACAAATTCATTAGACATCGGCAAAATTGCTCTATCACGCAACCATTTTATACTGCCCATATTTGCTTACAGTTTAAGATAAAATTTTGTCACCAACTCTTCTATAGTACGAACATTAACATTAGTGAACTCACGAGGTAATGTAATCATGCGCCGCACTGCTGCTACGGTCGCAGGTTCGAATCCTGCCTCGGGCATGGATATGTGTGATGCCCTTAGGTTTAAGCAGTTCTAAGTCTAGGAGACTGATTACCTCAGATGTTAAGTCCCATAATGCTTAGAGCCATTTGAACCATTTATGTAATCATGCGGTCAGCATTTGTATCGATACCATACGATCTTCGCAGATTTTCTGAAGAACATGTTGAACTGATTCTATGTCACTGTGCCGTTGTACACACACCTTTGTTGTTAAACTAAATTTTTAACATGTCTTCGTAAAGTTGAGCATTTATTAAGGATCCATTTACTTCATCTTCCCGTATAAACTAGTTATTACAGGCAGAGATTGTCTAAAATCGAGAGCCAATAATACGGTCATGCCTCCTAAGATAGTTTGGTTGTTTCTAATATCTTGCACGCTATGATTTAGTGCTTCAGTTGCTCTTTTTTGGGGTGCTGTACCAAACCTCAGTTCTAATTTTTCTATTCAATCTGGAATCAGATAAATCGTTTTCATTTGTCTCTGTTAGGTGGTCTTTCGCCTTCATGAGAGCTCCATGGTAGATGAAAATTATTGTTACTGTAAGGGCTTTAAAGTTGTGAAATTCAAGGTGTATCAAAAAGTATCATCGATTTAAAAACTTTTATGTTAATTGAGATAGGTGCGTGCACAACGTACTGTTGGAAATAGCAAACTCTGGAGTTATACATGGTTCCCACTAGGTTGCTGCATTGTGCGCCCACTTCAGATCTAGTAAAAATGATGTCGGAACAACAGAAAGCGTTTTGTTTTCTACGCTTTGCGCAGTGCGGTTCAATAATAACTGTTCAGAGTGACTTTTGTACTAGGTATGGTGTGTATCCTCCTACAGCACACAGAATTGGACGATGGCATGAACAATTCCGAGAAACAGATTGTTAGTGTAAAGACAAATCGCCGGTTCGACCCCTAGAGTCAAACACACAGACGTCGAACGCATCCACCATACTTTCACAAGGAATCCGCAGAAATCCGTTCGCCGTGCAGCTCAACGTGTCCACGATGTGTTGCGCCGACGTTTACACATGAAACCACACAAAATTCAGCTACTGCAATGTCTTCGTGAAAGTGATGAACAACAACGAGTGGAGTTCTGTAATTTCGTTCTTGGTAAGATGGACGATGAGAGTTTCCTCCCACGCTTAGTATTTAGTGACGAAGCAACATTCCATTTAAATGGAAAGGTGAACCGTCGTGATGTGAGAATGCGGGCTACCGAACAACCACATGAAGTTGTACAACATGAGAGGGACTCTCCAAAAGTTTCACGGGGAAGGGTGTATTGTTCATTTTTCTTTGCCCAGAACACTGACACAGGAGTCACATATCTCGATATGCTTGAGAACTTTTTCTCGCAGTTGGAATCTGATTTTAATGACTTTAGATAGCAGTAGGACGAGACACAGCTTCATTTGCTGCAGGATATGCGGGAAAAAATTCAAAGAATTGCTGTACGATACATCGGTTGCACTGTGTCTAGAGATTCTTACGGATTGGTAATGTCGGCTATGTCGCCGGATGTGACTTCATGCGATTATTTGTTGTGGGGGATTGTAAAAGACCATGAGCTTTCGTTACCGTCAGCAATGCCTAACAGGAGCTGTGGAAGCTGTAACTCAAAACACGCTCGCTACAGTGTGGGAACAATTTGAATACCACGTTGACATATGCCACGCATCTCAAGAGGGGCGCATTGAACACCTCTGAAAGGTATGAAAAACTTCTTGAGTTTCCCGTACATCAAAAAACAAAATTCATTGTATATGTTTATTGATTTCCGATTTATAGACGTGCCAAATCGGATGATTCTTTTTGATACACCCTGTATATCTTACACCATGTCATTTCTGTATTTTTCTCACGTTTGCTAGTGATTTGAAAGCCCACAGCCTCCTTTATATTGTAAAATGCCATGTCACATTGGTCGCTGATTTGTATTGTACGACCTTCATCCCAATGGTTACCAGTTCTGCACTACTGGCCATTAAAATTTCTACACCAAGAAGAAATGCAAACTATAAACGGGTATTCATTGTACAAATATATTATACTAGAGCTGACATGTGATTACATTTTCACGCAATTTGGGTGCATAGATCCTGAGAAATCAGCACCCACAATAACCACCTCTGGCCAGAATAACGGACTTGATTCGCCTGGGCTTTGAGTCAAACAGAGCTTGGATGGCGTGTTCAGGTATAGCTGCCCATGCAGTTTCAACATGATACCACAGTTCATCAAGAGTAGCGACTAGCTTATTGTGACGAGCCAGTTGCTCGGCCACCATTGACCAGGCGTTTTCAGTTGCTGAGAGATATGGAGAATGTGCTGTCCATGGCAGCAATTGGACATTTTCTGTATCCAGAAAGGCCCGTACAGGACCTGCAACATTCGGTCGTGCATTATCCTCCTGAAATGTAGGGTTTCGCAGGGATCGAATGACGGGTAGAGCCACGGGTCGTAACACAACTGAAGTGTAGCGTCCACTGTTCAAAGTGCCGTCAATGCGAACAAGAGTTGACCGCAATTTGGTAACAAATGGCAGCCCATACCATCACGCCGGGTGATACGCCAGTAAGGCGATGACGAATACACGCTTCCAATGTGCGTTCGCCACGATGTCGCCAAACACGGATGCGACCATCATGGTGCCGTAAACAGAACCTGGATTCATCCGAAAAAATGACGTTTGGCCATTCGTGCACGCAGGTTCGTCGTTGCGTACACCATCGTAGGCGCTCCTGTCTGTGATGCAGCGTCAAGGGTAACCGCAGCCATGGTCTCCGAACTGAATGTCCATCTTGCTGCAAACGTCGTCGAACTGTTCGTGCAGATGGTTGTTGTCTTGCAAACGTCCCCATCTGTTGACTCAGGGATCGAGACGTGGCTGCACGATCCGTTATAGCCATGCAGATAAGATGCCTGTCATCTCGACTGCTAGTGATACGAGGCTGATGGGATCCAGCACGGCGTTCTGTATTACCCTCCTGAACCCACCGATTCCATATTCTGCTAACAGTCACTGGATCTCGACCAACGCGAGCAGCAATGTCGCGATACGATGAACCGCAATCGTGATAGGCTACAATCCGACGTTTATCACAGTCGGAAACGTGATGGTACGCATTTCTCCTCCTTACACGAGGCATCACAACAACGTTTCACCAGGCAACGCCGGTCAATTGCTGTTTGTGTATGAGAAATCGGTTGGAAACTTTCCTCATGTCAGCACGTTGTAGGTGTCGCCACCGGCGCCAATCTTGTGTGAATGCTCTGAAAAGCTAATCATTTGCATATCACAGCATCTTCTTCTTGTCGGTTAATTTTCGCGTCTGTAGCACGTCATCTCCGTGGTGCAGCAATTTTAATGGCCAGTATTGTAATAACCCTTTCGCCTTACATGCCTGTCTGAACGTTAAGAATTCGTGGGTGGAGGTTAGCCGTTGCACATAGCGTGACATCATTCTCAAGGAATGTTGTGGACATGGGTCGTGTGGTTTCATCCGAAGCAGCGCCGGCCACGTCGTGCCAGTCTTAACGTATTCCGGCTGCGGGCGCGCCAAGCCGCGACCTGACACTCGGGTTTGCTCCGTTCTCTCGGAAGTACCCGGAACAGCGTGATATTTCATTTAGCATTGCAGTTGGCACAACTCTCTGAGATCGGCAGGATTACGATGTCAGTGCTGTTAACACCTCACTATTTCTCTGTGGTATGAAGTACGTTCACAGGTCCAGTGACTTTTTGTACAAAAAAAGGAATTCACAATCCTTCGAAATGAATGAAGATAATAGAAGAGAACGGTGAGAATTCTCAACTCACATAAGCGAGGGGTACTGCCTATTTGGTAGGAAACGACATTACAGTACCATACAGAAAGAATTTAAACTTTAGATGACAGCGAAACAGCAAAAAATTAGAACGATCGTCAGACGGGATTCATTATTCTATAAGTCCAGCACTTTGTGTTAAATGTGCAGCAGTGGGACACTTGAAGAAATTTATGGAGCGAATAGTAAAATTTCTAAAGTCACAGCCGGCCGATGTGGCCGTGCTGTTCTAGGCGCTTCAGTCTGGAACCGCGCTGCTGCTACGGTCGCAGGTTCGAATCCTGCCTCGGGCATGGATGTGTATGATGTCCTTAGGTTAGTTAGGTTTAAGTAGCTCTACGTCTAGGGGACTGATGACCTCAGATGTGAAGTACCGTAGTGCTGTGAGCCATTTGAACCATTTTTTTTTCTAAAGTCACACCCATTATTCCATTTTCCGTTGCAACAGTTTCCAGTGGGAATAAACGGAGAGTATGGACACTTTGTATGTTACTGCAAAGTACGTTGGTTATGACAAGGGGCGTGCCTGGACCGATTTTTCAAGTCAAATCCCACTATAGTTGAATTTATGAAGGAAAAAGGAGGGCAGGATCGAAAATTAGATCGTCCGGAATAGATCGAAGACTTTGCATTTTAAATGGACTTAACTGCACACTGGCCGCTTTAAGACTTTGGAAGGTAACTGCTTTCTGATTTGATGAAAATACATTTAAACGAAAATCGCGCTGTAGAAGGGACACATTCTGACAACGACAATCCAGATGCATGAGTTCACTGGCGTAGAACAAAGCGCTAGGTTTGAAGAATTCATTGTGCCCTTGCATGAATTACAACGATAGTTTTATAAAGGTTTTGAGGCCACTGTCAGTCTGTAATCTGTTTTGAAGCTGTTTTTGAGACCCTTTGCCGTTTCAACTGAAAGTGCCGCTGTGCATGTGCAGATGTGACTGACTGATCTGCAAGGTACTTTTAGCCCAGAATGTCTGCACTGCTTATCTCAGCTAGATTTTCCAAATCTTCATAATGAGGTTGCAGAAGTGCTACAGTATTTCGATCGACGTATTTGAGTGAAAGAGCTTTTTTCGATTATCAAACTAAATAAGTCACAATTATGAGGCAATTGGAGTGTGAAACTCTGTGAAATTGTCGCCGTCTGTCCGTACCCCGACAGTTTGTCCAGATAAAAATTATGAACCAAAATAATTAATTAATACTGAAAACTTGTTTTGTTTGTGATATACTGTATGGTGATGATAAATGTGAAATATAGATCCAGGTCACATGCAGTACGACTGTACTACCATTTAAATGAGGCGCGTCCACTGTTAAAACCGGTTCCCACAAGAGCGCGGCAGCGCTTCGTGCGGCAACGCCAGCGGCAAGCGTTTTGCGCTTTGACGCAGCGGCTCGCGGAATTGGCGTTCCCATCTGGAAGCGGCAGACGCTAGCGGTAGCCAATGACGGACAGCCACTGAGGTACGGGGCGTGACCCACTGAAACGCCCGGTGCGTTTCATTAACTGAATCTTACACATACATGAAGGAAAGACGAAGTTGTGTGAAGACATACCAATTTCTCATTTTCTGTACAATGTACTCTTTCACATATTTCATTATTCATGTTTTCTCATTTCACCATAAACAGATTTCATGACTAGCGTTCATGATTGCTCACTATCTCCTAACACAATGAAACAATGTACGACAAAAGAGATTATTCAGATAGTTAAGCGAGACAAAAATTTGAAATGCGATACGCTAGCAGGTACAGGAAAACAGTAAGAACACATAGGCTTGGGGGAAGGGATGAAAGTGGAAGCCACCTGATAGAAGTTCGCACAGAGCATAATGTAATCATCGTCAGCACCTTGCTAAACAACCATGAAAGAATAATACATATTTGGAACAAAGTTTTCGAAACCAGATTTTAAATTATAAGACATTTCCTGGTGCAGACGCAAACTTACAATAATTTATTGGTTACAAGCTGCAGTTTATAACTAAAGAGACAGTAAATGGTACAAATTAAGGAAATGGAACTTGAATAAGTCAAGACCCACAGTTTTTCGATAATCTTAAAGTTACCATAATGCAACGATTGACTGAAACAGAGAAAGGAATCCGCTAGAATACGAATGGATATCTTTGAGAGAAGAAGTTGTGAATGCAGCAGAGTATGTGAACGGGAAGAATGTACAGTAGAAATCGTTAGATAAAACGTGATATATTAAATCTGACAAGAGGGAAAAATATAAAAATGCAGCAAATGAAGTAGGCCATGGGAAATAGAAATGTCTAAACATGACGACAGAAAGTCCAAAATTGCAACGCGATTTTGCACTTGGAAAACAAAGGGGAATAAAAGTGAGAAAGAACAAAGAAATCTTTGCTCAAAGGAGAAGCAACTGTCCAGAACTCATTTAGCAAGCCAGAACCTATTACCTAAAATGAACTGTACGCAAAGTCCACGCAATGCGTTTTTACCTCTGCACACTCATTAAAATTTCGTGCAAAGGTTTACGTAAATGCGATACAGCAGGTAACCACGACGAATAACGAAAAGAAATTCGGTCCTTTATCGAGAGAAGTTATCAGGCTGTAACATGCCCAAGAATCAAATTTTTCTACCAAATAGTTTCCTTGGAATCGGATGATAAGTATTTCATAGCTGCCGCCGCGTTCGCGCCAGCGGTGCGGCGAAAGTTCGTGTGGCCCGGGGTTCCGTACCTGACGTCACGCTTATCGCGTTCTGTGATTGGCGGCGTGGACCTCGAGCGCGGCACGCGGCAGCGGAAGCGGTTAGACATGGTCAAACCGCGATGCAGAGCCCGCCGCACCGCGCCGCTGACTGCGTTTCCATGGCAACCACGCCGCTGCCGCGTGGTTTTGACGCGCGGCTGCCCTAGTGGGAACCGGCCTTTATCCCCTCTTCTCCCTCCTCGCGTACAGACATCGCGGCGTGGCGGTGGGGCGCTTGGGCGGTGGGGCGGTGGGGCGGTGGGGCGGTGGGGCGGTGGCAAAATGTGAAGCGAAGCTGAGCGCTTTGGCACTCGGTCCTGGGCGTAGCCCACAAGCCGAAATCTTGGCCACCCTTGATCTAAAGCATTTCCGAGTTTGACTCCGAGCGAGCTGTGAATAGGTATTCTTGAACTTGACATTTCCATTCTTTTACTGTGTAAATCTGGTTTAAAATCTCGGCACCTCAAGGTACAGAAGAGATGTTTTCAGAATCGTCTGTTGTACAAAGATCAATAAATGCAGCCAGTGTTATTTGTGCCGAATTAATATTCGCTCACGGAAATTATTTTCGTTAAAATACATCCTTTCACCATTCTTTAAGTGAACATAGAGCTGTGCTATGGTGGAATGTCTTTGTTGTAGTTGAAAACCCAAAAAGTCCACACAGTTTCACTGCTGCTGAATTAACGCCCGGACTGATATGTGAATAGGCCTACTTCACCCACGGGGTTTGCCAGGCATTTGTTTCTGAAGTTGAAAATAGTGTGAATATGCCTTTGTCAATGTCTTTACACATATATTTTACGCCACACGCTGAACTGTAAGCCATCACATCGATACAGGGTAAAATTGGGAACTATAGGACCAGGCAATTTGATCGACATTAACGTGACTGCCGTTTCGAAGCTTTGTCATTGTCGTCCGACCTCTGTCTGCGGGGCTCTCTGTCAGTACAGGAGATGTTTGTTTCATTCGGTATGGTCTCCTAGTGCAGCTACCTGGGAATTTTTTTGTGCATTGTCCATCTTTCACGCAAGGAAATTGAGCATTATTGTGGATCATCTACACTGAAGAGCGAAATGAACTGGTACACCTGCGTGATATTGCATAGGGCCCCGTGAGCACGCAGAAGTGCCTCAACATGATGTGGCATGGACATGACTTTCTGAATGAATGCTGGAGGGATCTGACACCATGAGTCCTACAGCGCTGTCCATACATCCGTAAGGGTACAAGGAGATGGAGATCTCTTCTGAACAGCACGTTGTAAGGCATGCCACATACGCTCAATAATGTTCACATCTGAGGAGTTTGATGGTCAGCGGAAGTATTTAAACTCAGAACAGTGTTCCTGGAGCCACTCCGTAGTAGTTCTGGACGTGTGGGGTGTCGCATTGTCCTGCTGGAATTCTGAAGTCTGTCGGAATGCACAATGGACGTGAATGGATGCTGCTAATCAGGCAGGATGCTTACGTACGTGTCACCTGTCACAGTCGTATCCAGACGTATCAGGGGTCCCATATCAGCCCAACTGCACACGCCCTACACCATTACAGAGCCTCCACCATCTTGAACAGACCGCTGCTGACTGCAGGGTCCATGGATTCGTGAGGTTGACTCCATACCCATACACGTCCATCCGCTCAATACAGTTTGAAACGAGACTCGTCGACCAGGCTACATGTTTCCAGTCATCAACCGTCCAATGTTGGTGTTCACTGTCCCAGGAGACGCGTAACGCTTTGCGTCGTACAGTCATCAAGAATACACGGCTGGGCCTTCGGCTCCAAAAGCCCCTGTCGATGTTGTTTCGTTGAATGGTTGGCACGCTGACATTTGTTGATGGCCCCACATTGAAATATGTAGCAATTTGCGGAAAAGTTGCACTTCTGTCACGTTGAACAATTCTCCTCAGTTGTCGTTGGTCCTGTTCGTGCAGGATCTTTTTCCAGCCGCAGTGATGTCGGATATTTGATGTTTTATCGGATTCCTGATATTCAAGGTACACTCGTGAAATGGGAGTACGGAAGAATACCCACTTAATTGCTAGCTCGGAGATGCTGTGTCCCATCGATTGTGGCCGACTATGACACTACATTCAAACTTACATAAATTTTGATAACCTGCCACTATAGTAGCAGTAATGGATCTAACAACTGCACCAGACACTCGTTGTCTTATGCAGGCCTTGGCGACCGCAGCGCCTTATTCTGCCTATTTACATATCTCTGTATTTGAATACGCATGCCTATAGCAGTTTCTTTGACATTTCAGTGTATATGTCGTGCATCATCTTGTTCATGGCGGAATCAGGTATTTTTGCGCTGATGATGTCATAAATTTTATTGGGTCAGTCTTCCTTTTTAAACAAAGGCAAAATATGTGCATTTGGTGAGCCACGCTTTTTCCATTCAATAAAATACACGAAACATAGCATTTCTCGATACACTGTTCTTTCCCATAGTTACAACTAACATTTACTTCTTCACTTTTAACCTAAAAACTCTTCTATTACATCTATCAATAGCAGCCTCTCCTGATAATAATCATCGACTTCGTCATTGTATGCTGTACTACATGTGAGATTTATGAATAAATCAGGACGACCGAACGTGAGAACATAGGAGAACACGTCTTGAGTATACTCCTCCAGGTATCGTGGACAAGTCACAAACGACGAGGGTAGAATTACCATCTAGGATTATTAGGATTTACAGTTGCATTCTTTGACACAAAATCTTTAAGAGAAATATAATTATCTGCTCTCAACAGCTTTATTTAATGATATGTGTTGCAGCCATTCACTTTTTACCCTAAGTGACATATCGACATAAAAGTGACTTGCAAGTCGTTTGTATCATGATATCAATTTATAATCATTTTTTCGAATCATCATATGATATGCATAAAAGTCCATACTGAGCCATGCTGGTGCTGTTTGTAGGTTTCGTCCTTTGTTGGAGGCCTGACTGTATCGCTTAGCTGACATGGTTGTTGTTGCTTGTCTTCTTCTCGTGTTGACTGGCGCCACTTGGTTTCGCAAGCGTAGTCTGTCCGCTAGTGGCAGCAGCGGCGGTTATCGATATGAAGTAACTGATACTCTTCCTTTGGGGCGATAGTGTAGTTCTTCTGGGTCGTGTCAGTGGGCAATTCGGTTGGGGACTCAGGAGGAGCCAGGGCCGCACATTGAGAGAACACACCGGGACCACTGGCGGCGCACATGGACTGCGAGATCGAAGGCCTGTGGTCACGAGGGTGCACGACCTTGTCGTAAACCGGATCCTGCAAGTTTTACGTTGAATGCATTTGGATTCAAGTAGAGAAACCTCCACCATTATGAGATCTTGCGATTCTCTAGTGACTTGGGTTTATGTTGCTGCTCGTAGAGTTGCTGAGGGGAAGAGCAGCGAGTGGAGCGCTTGGGGAAGGTGGAACTAATTAGCTTTCCTCGACTTCTAATTACTATTTACTGCGTTCAGTTTGTTATTATTTGTTAAGTTCTACCAGCGGTATTTGTCCTGCCTCGTGGCTGCTAAGGCCCCAGTTACCTGCCCTGGTGGTAAGTGTATGTAACGGCAGTGTACGTTTCCTTGCCTTGCCGCTGCTGTCTGGTGAGGCGAGTAGTTCTGACAGCTTTCTTGATTGTAGGTTGGTTGGCGATTCTTCTACTCTGGTGGCAGTGGTCCCTTTCTCGTTCTGGGCGCTCTAAGCACCGTATTCTGCAGGCGGAGATCATCATTAGTCATTCGTTAGACTGCCACCAGTCTGAGTTACCATCTTATGAAGTGAATGCAACTGTTGGCTGCGTATCTCATCGCTCGCGAAAGTGTTTTTTTGCCGGACCTACTCAGAGATCGATTCCTGGTGCACTGTCTCTGACTGGTCCTTGTGTTTTATTATTGTATTTGCTGTTGAATTGTATGTTTTTAAATTTTGTTTATAATTGTCATTCTTGACGTTACCGCAGGTTTAAATGATTCTGTTACCAAGTTTACCATCATTTTGTATCACCTGCTTGGTGATCAGTTGCTTGTCCTTTTAAATTAACCTTTGCTGTTGTATTTGCCGTTTTGCAGTATGTTTGTTAAATGTTTTTGTAATTGCCGTTCTTGGGTTTAAAGGCCTTCAGCTGTGACTGTGGTTACTTCCCTTAAAATTCTAATTGGGATCACACTGGCTTGTTTTTAAAACATTATTTGCTGTGTCTGTATTTCATGCTCATTTGGTAAATTGTAACACACTAAAAGTACCTCTAATTACACAGTTGTTTATCCCTTCCTTAATAACGTGTGATAACTTTATTTATTGCTGAGTCTGGAATTACCGTTTTAAAATAAATGTGTGCAATTGCAAAAGAGAACCAATAGTAACTGATTACGGCCCCTTCCACAATCGTAACCGAATCCTGCCTTCCTTGATTACCAAGTTGCACATAGGTGACTCTTTTTTTGGCAACTTAAGCATATTATAGGCTTGAATTCCTCCCCCCATGAACCATGGACCTTGCCGTTGGTGGGGAGGCTTGCGTGCCTCAGCGATACAGATAGCCGTACCGCAGGTGCAACCACAACGGAGGGGTATCTGTTGAGAGGCCAGACAAACGTGTGGTTCCTGAAGAGGGGCAGCAGCCTTTTCAGTAGTTGCAAGGGCAACAGTCTGGATGATTGACTGATCTGGCCTTGTAACAATAACCAAAACGGCCTTGCTGTGCTGGTACTGCGAACAGCTGAAAGCAAGAGGAAACTACGGCCGTAACGTTTCCCAAGGGCATGCAGCTTTACTGTATGATTAAATAATGATGTCATCCTCTTGGATAAAATATTCCGGGTGGGGACTACTCAAGAGGATGTCGTTATCAGGAGAAAGAAAACTGGCGTTCTACGGATTGGAGCGTGGAATGTCAGATCACTTAATCGGGCAGGTAGGTTAGAAAATGTAAAAAGGGAAATGGATAGGTTAAAGTTAGATATAGTGGGAATTAGTGAAGTTCGGTGGCAGGAGGAACAAGACTTCTGGTCAGGTGACTACAGGGTTATAAACACAAAATCAAATAGGGGTAATGCAGGAATAGGTTTAATAATGAATAAGAAAATACGAATGCGGGTAAGCTACTACAAACAGCATAGTGAACGCATTATTGTGGCCAAGATAGACACGAAGCCCACACCTACTACAGTAGTACTAGTTTATACGCCAACTAGTTCTGCAGATGACGAAGAAATTGAAGAAATGTATGATGAGATAAAAGAAAATATTCAGATAGTGAAGGGTGACGAAAATTTAATAGTCATGGGTCACTGGAATTCGAGAGTAGGAAATGGGAGGGATGGAAACGTAGTGGGTGAATATGGATTGGGGGAGAGAAATGAAAGAGGAAGCCGTTTGGTAGAATTTTGCACAGAGCATAATTTAATCATAGCTAACATTTGGTTTAAGAATGATGAAAGAAGGTTGTATATATGGAAGAACCCTGGAGATATTAAAAGGTATCAGATAGATTATATAATGGTAAGACAGAGACTTAGGAACCAGGTTTTAAATTGTAAGACATTTCCAGGGGCAGATGTGGACTCTGACCACAATCTATTGGCTATGACCTGTAGATTAAAACTGAAGAAACTGCAAAAAGGTTGGAATTTAAGGAGATGGGACCTGGATAAACTGAAAGAACCAGAGGTTGTGCAGAGTTTCAGGGAGAGCATAAGGGAACAATTGACAGGAATGGGGGAAAGAAATACAGTAGAAGAAGAATGGGCAGCTTTGAGGGATGAAGTAGTGAAGGCAGCAGAGGATCAAGTAGGTAAAAAGACGAGGGCTCGTAGAAATCCTTGGGTAACAGAAGAAATATTGAATTTAATTGATGAAAGGAGAAAATATAGAAATGGAGTAAATGAAGCAGGCAAAAAGGAATACAAACGTCTCAAAAATGAGATCGACAGGAAGTGCAAAATGGCTAAGCAGGGATGGCTAGAGGACAAATGTAAGGATGTAGAGGCTTATCTCACTAGGGGTAAGATAGATACTGCCTTCAGGAAAATTAAAGAGACCTTTGGAGATAAGAGAACCACTTGTATGAACATCAAGAGCTTAGATGGAAACCCAGTTCTAAGCAAAGAAGGGAAAGCAGAAAGGTGGAAGGAGTATATAGAGGGTCTATACAAGGGCGATGTACTTGAGGACAATATTATGGAAATGGAAGAGGATGTAGATGAAGATGAAATGGGAGATACGATACTGCGTGAAGAGTTTGACAGAGCACTGAAAGACCTGAGTCGAAACAATGCCCCTGGAGTAGACAACATTCCATTGGAACTACTGACGGCCTTGGGAGAGCCAGTCCTGACAAAACTCTACCATCTGGTGAGCAAGATGTATGAAACAGGCGAAATACCCTCAGACTTCAAGAAGAATATAATAATTCCAATCCCAAAGAAAGCAGGTGTTGACAGATGTCAAAATTACCGAACAGTCATTTTAATAAGCCACAGCTGCAAAATACTAACACGAATTCTTTACAGACGAATGGAAAACCTAGTAGAAGCCGACGTCGGGGAAGATCAGTTTGGATTCCGTAGAAATATTGGAACACGTGAGGCAATACTGACCTTACGACTTATCTTAGAAGAAAGATTAAGGAAAGGCAAACCTACGTTTCTAGCATTTGTAGACTTAGAGAAAGCTTTTTACAATGTTGACTAGAATACTCTCTTTCAAATTCTGAAGGTGGCAGGGGTAAAATACAGGGAGCGAAAGGCTATTTACAATTTGTACAGAAACCAGACAGATGGCAGTTATAAGAGTCTATGGACATGAAAGGGAAGCAGTTGTTGGGAAGGGAGTAAGACAGGGTTGTAGCCTCTCCCCGAGAAGAAATAAAAACTTTAAGGTTCGCCGATGACATTGTAATTCTGTCAGAGACAGCAAAGGACTTGGAAGAGCAGTTGAACGGAATGGATAGCGTCTTGAAAGGAGGATATAAGATGAACATCAACAAAAGCAAAACGAGAATAATGGAATGTAGTCGAATTAAGTCGGGTGATGCTGAGGGAATTAGATTAGGAAACGAGACACTTAAAGTAGTAAAGGAGTTTTGTTATTTGGGGAGCAAAATAACTAATGATGGTCGAAGTAGAGAGGATATAAAATGTAGACTGGCAATGGCAAGGAAAGCGTTTCTGAAGAAGAGAAATTTGTTAACATCGAGTATAGATTTAAGTGTCAGGAAGTCATTTCTGAAGGTATTTGTATGGAGTGTAGCCATGTATGGAAGTGAAACATGGACTATAAATAGTTTGGACAAGAAGAGATTAGAAGCTTTCGAAATGTGGCGCTACAGAAGAATGCTGAAGATTAGATGGGTAGTCACATAACTAATGAGGAAGTATTGAATAGCATTGGGGAGAAGAGAAGTTTGTGCCACAACTTGACCAGAAGAAGGGATCGGTTGGTAGGACATGTTCTGAGGCATCGAGGGATCACCAATTTAGTATTGGAGGGCAGCGTGGAGGGTAAAAATCGTAGAGGGAGACCAAGAGATGAATACACTAAGCAGATTCAGATGGATGTAGGTTGCAGTAGGTACTGGGAGATGAAGAAGCTTGCACAGGATAGAGTAGCATGGAGGGCTGCATCAAACCAGTCTCAGGACTGAAGACCACAACAACAACAACAACAGGCTTGAATCGCGGTATTTAAAAACGATAACTTTTCTGCCCCTTTCTAAAAATCTGCGGATACTCCGAAGCATCATAGTATTTATGTGTATCAGACACGCTGGTTAATTTGTTAAACGATACATACAAAACCATGTTGCGACTTGCAAATTGTTTACTTATAACCGAGTGTGTTACTTCATTTACGAGTGGTGCGTTATATTATCTCCGGTGTTCCACACTTAGTGACCGGTCTGGGTGGGTCACTTATTGGCATTTTTCTCCTGACATTTTCTCTGAAACAGTTTTAATAGACGGCTATGTTCATGCCGATTATCTGGTGGAAGTAAAGATCAAATTCTGAAGGAAATATCACGTTGAGCCGTAAGCGAAATACCTGTTATTTTGACTTTTGCACTCACGCAAAATGAAGCCATCTTGAAGCACTCATTATATTTTCTACTTATGTTTAAGGAACACCTCGTATCATTTCGTTCCTACTGGGGTAGAGTTTTAGAGGTTCGCCTCTCTCACCTAGTAGTGATATTTTGCCACCAGAGCAGAACATACCAACCGTTTCTTCATTCAATTCCGACACATTACAATGCCTGCAATTTTTACATATCTTTTGTAAGACGACTTATCGATGAGTAACATACTCAATTAATGGATCATAATGAAATGCAGCCTCACTAAAAAAAACTCCCACTTTCTACATCTAAAGGCACGACGTCACTCTGTATGTTGTACAGCCTCTAAATGAAGCCGTCATTAGGAGTCTTCAAGCCCATCACGAACTATATGAGACACTTTATTCTCTGCGTATAAAATACGACGGGTTGCGATTAGTCTAATGTCTCTTTACCGCGTAAGGCCGCATGACGTCCTGCATCTAAGATCCGGCGGATCTGAGATTGCTCCAAGGTTTGTTGCCTTCGAATAATTTTAACAGCGCTAAATCGAATTTACGTTTTCGAGGCATATAGTAATAATTTTAAATATTTTTCTTTGGCTTAAAGTCGGATTTTATTGTTGCATCTCTACAAAAGCGATCCAGCTATGCCACATGGTGTAGGAATTCAAAATCGTTAGCGGCGGATACAATAACATTAGATTCGCACTGACACGAAAAACTATAAACACCAAGAGTCGCCAACCACCGCCCAAGCGCCGCCTGCATCCCACTCACGTACACCATATTTAAAAATATTAACAATACTCAGCAAGATAACACAACTTTATGAAGTACCCCATGTTCGTCATCAGGGTTCAAGCTATTTCCATACAAAATTTCATCAAAATCGGTTCAGCAGTTTAGTCGTGAAAACGTTATAGATAGTCATTTTCGCAGTTAATAATACTAGCACGGGAATATTAATTAAACACATTAAGGAAAAATGCCTTTTTCAACGGGTAAATAGATACATAGGTACAAAGTAGGTAACTGCGAAGATCAGGTAAAGTCAGGAATGCAGATACACAAGTCACTGAGGAATAACACAAAGAGGAAGTGCAGGCAAGCAAAGACGAAATGGCTGCATGAAGAGTGGAAGAAATCAAAAAAGAAATGATTGTCAGAAGGGCTGACTCAACATATAGGAAAGTCAAAGTAGCACTCGATGAAATTAAAGCAAGGGTAGTAAAATTAAAAGTGTAACAGGAATTCCGTTGTCAAATTCAAAAGAGGGGGCACATAGGTGGGAAGAGTAAGTTGAAGGCCTCTATGGGGGGAAAGAATTGTCTGACGTGATAGAAAAAAACAGGAGCTGAAAACACGATTCGATTTAGAATAGATGGGGGATTCAGTATTATAATCAGAATTTAAGAGAGCTTTGGAGGACTTAAGATCAAATAAGACAGAAGGGATAGATAACATTCCACCAGAATTTCTAAAATCATTGGGGAAAGTAGCAACAAAACCACTATTCACGCTGGTATGTAGAATGTACGAGTTTTGAGACGTACGATCTGACTTTCAAAAAAATATCATCCACACAATTCCGAAGATTGCAAGAGCTGACAAGTGCCAGAATTATCGCACAATCAGCTTAACAGTTCATGCATCCAAGTTAATGAAAGGAATTATATACAGAACAATGGAAAAGGAATTTGAGGATGTGTTAAATGACGATCTGTCTGGCTTTAGGAAAGATAAAGGCACCAGAGAGGCAATTCGGATGACGTGGTTGATAATGGTAGCAAGACTAAAGAAAAATCAAGACACGTTTATAGGATTTGTTGAACTGGAAAAAGCTTTCGGCAGTATAAAATGGTGTAAGATGTTGGAAGTACTGAGAAAAGTATAGGGAGAGACGGGTAATATGCAGTATGTACAACAGCCAAGAGGGAATAATAAGACTGGACGACCAAGAGTGAAGCGCACAGATTAAAAAGGGTATCAGACAGCAATATAATCTTTCGCCCCTACTGCTCAAACTGTACATCGAAGAAGCAATGATGGAAATCAAAGAAAGGTTCAGAAGTGGAATTGAGATTCAAGGCGAAAGGATATCAATGATACGATTTGCTGATGACATTGTTATTCTGAGTGAAAGTGAAGAAGAATTACATTATATGCTGAATCAAATGAAAAGTCTAATGAATACTGAATATGGATTGAGACTAAATCGAAGAAAGACGAAAGCAATGAGACGCAGCAGAAATGAGAACAGCTGGACAAACACACACACCCATGCCCGAGGGGGGACTCGTACCTCTGCCAGGACCATTCAAATCAATAAATATCATGTATCACGCACTTTCTAAAGCAAGCTATGTCCTTCCTCACTGTTCACGGAATCTCCATACGGAACATCGTCGCTTCAGAGATTTAATCGTGAAAATGTAACAGACAAAGTTACTACTGCATTTACAATGATAATACGAATTACACTCTAGTGCGTTACTCTTGTAGAACTGAAATGGGAAAAGGAGTTGTTTCATACATTAAGATGGAACGCAGGGTGAACAACACTGCAACGTGCTTGAGAATTAATACTGAAAAATAATTCGCTTTTAATTGCTACGGTATACAGGTCCTCACTGGGAATTTTGAAACATTTATGAGGCATATACATTCACTTCTATGCTATCTAGCAGGCAGCACCAAGCAGTTAATAGTATGTGGTGATATCAGTGAATATTTTCTAAAGGATTCTGATAGCAAATATGATCTGGAACACTATTTGGATCCTGAAGTTTGATCTCAGTAATTAGCTTTCTAGCTTGGGTAGACAATGAAAGTAGGATTGTAATTAATGTTTTCTTTGAGGTTTAAAGTAAGAAAAATGATGTTGATGCACAGTTGGGGCAAATAAGATAGTTTTCAGTATGCGGTAAAGAGACTCCTCAGTGGAAATCAGAGTAATTAATGCTGCCAGCACAAACCTTTTTAAAAAATAGTATACAAGAGAGTGCCTGAGGTAAACCTTATAATGAACAAAACTCTGATATTAAATTTAATCTATCCCACAGTAAATTTATTTCATTACTTGAAAATTGGTTCCTGTGTAAGTTAATCAGAAAAGACAGTAAACAGCTGTGGAAAGAACCATAGGTCACGAGAGGGCTTAAAGTGTCTTGGGAAAGGAAAAGGGAAACGTATCTGTTGTCAATAAGGAGCAAAAATCCTGCATTTGTTGCAGACTGGAAAAACTAAACAAAATTATTAAGAAAAGTTACTAAAAGTTGAGAAACATACATATAATGTCAAAAATTAGTAGTTCTGACAACAGGCTTAAGGCTAATGGATTGTAGTAATAGAAGAGGCAGGACAATATGTCACAGAAAAATATAACATCACTAACAACTTAAGTGGTGCAAATGATCAGTCACAGGTGGAAAATATTAGTAATAACGATTTCTTAATATTAGAAAATGTAGAGACGAACAGTTCAAGAGAGAAATTACAAGAGTATGTTGGTCAAGCAACTTACATAAAATTCGTGCTGATCTCTCATGCACTTCTCCTTCTGAAATTAAGAAAATTTTATGGTAAATAATCCACTGCAGTTCAAAGTAACATTGATGTATATAACTGGAATACTAGAAGAAAAAAAGATATTCATTACGAGGAGTTCAGGAATTATTAACTCAGAACTGTTTTTCAACATAATTGCAAAAGGTCAGCATGTAGGCACAGTTACATATTATGAATGTAATTGGAATTTAATGTGATTCTTTCCGCATTATTACGATTAATTGTACTAATGATTCATGGAACATTGAAAAAGCTAACTTCCTTTTTATGGCTCCAGAGTATTTGAGCTGAGTTTTTCTCCCAAGTATGTAAATTATGAAACTTTCTTTATTTTGCCAAATTCTGACTACATTATATTTCAGCTTCACAAATACTATCATAAACGGTTTTGACTACTTAGTAAACCATCATTAGATGTTCTTTTTAAAAAGAAAGGGATGGCAATTTTTATCAGTCTTCTGACTGGTTTGATGAGGACTGTCATGACCCCCTCTCATGTCCCAACCTCTCATCTCAGGGTAGCACTTATAGCTAATGTAGCCAGTTATTTGTTGGATATATTCGAATCACTGTCTTCCCCTACAATTTTTACCCTCAACAGTTCCCTCTAATAGTATGGAATTTATTCCTTGATGACTTGACACATGTGCTACCGTGCAGTCACTTCTTCTTGTCAATGTTCTCCATATGGAAGCTATTCCATGATGTCTTAACACATGTGCTATCATCCAAACACTTCTTCTTGTGAACGTTATCCATATGTTCCTTTTCTCGCCTATTCTGTGGAAAACCTCATTTCTTATCTTATCACTCCGCCTAATTTACACTCTCTGAAGTAGGTAACTCGTGAAAATAGAAATGAACAAGGGAAGAGAGGGGCCTACAGTGCAACATATATGCGTTCTGACTGTTAGAATATCAGTTTATACTTAACCAAGTAATAACATTAACTTAATAACGTCTATATTGCAAATACTAGATAACAAACATTTATAATATAAATGATAGAGTAAACCAGTATAAAATCTCGTAACTACTAGTGGACGTAAGATGGACATACATTACAAGCTGGTTACATAGTGCCCCCTTACGGACGTGACCTGTGAATGGTGAAATGGTCACTGATGGTCGAAAGTGCACAATAAACAGGCAGTTCTTAACTATTAGTCCTCCTTTGTAGACGTCCTACCCACAATTATTTCATTCTCATTACGTTCGTAAAAGCTTCTACTATGGTCTCCCTGGTCCATTTCATCGTTTACATATCCCAGTAATTCCCAACACTTATCTTTCTTTACCTCTCTGATCAACCTCACTGAAAGTTTTCGAATTTAACGTCCATATCTCATTACCACAAGACAAAACTGGTAGTATGCTAGTTAGGTACTATCTTTACTATTTCAATCATTTCAATGAATTACATTCTCATAACACAATTATGGAATGCTAAAGCAGTCCTACAAGAACAGTGTTTTGAAGGAGAAGAGTTTTCAACTTAGGTTTGGACAACTTTCTGTGACACAATCTCCCTAATTTGCATTTTCCATTGTTTTTGTACCGGTTTGTGATATAATTTCGTAGTCAAATATCAAAGCAATGTCGGTCGCAGCACCGAATAACTAATTCTTTGATCTCAGCAAAAATTTTCATCAAGTGAGTTGCAATTACTTTATATACATTTACGACAGCAGAGCAATGTTGCTGATTGCTTGATGATACCATCGACACCATAAAATCCTTCCGAAATTTTATTTTAGGGTTCTTTGGAGTGCTGAAACCACTTTTGACACTTTTTCCCATAATTTACTAAAATAAATTGAGGATCTGTAGCAACTAGGCCTTGGATTTCATGGGAGACAAATTTATTTTACTGATTCTTAAATTTTATGACATACTAACAAAAGAAACTGTCAATATAATTCAGATTCAGTTCAAAGCTGTTTCGAAAAGTATCATTTATTCAGTAGATGCTGGATGACAAAATATCACTTTCTGTACAAACGTATCACACGAGTTACAATTATTAAAATGTAAATAACAGGATTAAATTTTTCCTTACCTTTGAAAATATTAGAGACTAGGAAAATATAATATCAGTTTTGGAATCAACCCAATAATTCTTTTAAGATATCTTGTATGTAATTTGTAAGTTGTTTGAAATTTCGTAAAAAATCAACTGTTTTGTTTCGCTAAGTTGGTAGACAGGTTTGTGTAAATAACATTGAACTCAAATACGGTTCCTTCCACATTACTGTAGATTCAAACAAAGTTTATATGCAGCAGAAAACTCATTTTAAAGTAATAATAATATAAATTAAAACTGCCCAAGCTTTTTGGTGTTTAATTCCTTTGTTAAATAAATGTTGATACTTCGTTTTGTGATGTTACATCCCTTAAAGTTATAGGGACAGGGATGTCTTTAAACGTATTCTAGAGAAATGGCAAGTGTTACTTGAGAGTGCTTTAATGTTATGACAGTTCACCTGGAATAGCTGTACTTTTACTTTTTATGGGGTTGGAAACAGTGCATAAAACATCGGAGCGGAGTCGTTGTTTACAAAATAAATATTGAGTTATTAAGGCATGTTTGGTTTATCAATATTCACATTGCAAACAGTTACAAAACCCTGACAGCACATTTGAACTTTGGGACCAGAGACCCAGGATCGATTGCAGACATTGGATTCCCAGCATTATGTCGACGATGTCCGCGAGTTGGATATGTGGGATGATCTGCTAAATGGCCCAAACAAAGATAATGCCACACCTTTCAAAGTGAATATTGGGTGGTTTCTGCTAATAAGCCTTCTTTTTAAAAAATGTGAATATTGGGTGGTTTCTGTTAATAAGCCATTGCCGATGTCATCGCCTTTCATTGTCGTTTACTGACACTTGCAAAATGAAGTAACGTCTTGTTCTACATCACTACTATAACTGTTAATTATTGCTATTTTCTTGGTCTTATTATTTTCATTCTGGCGTTTTGTGGCTCTCGTTTATATCATTCTGTTTCATTTCATTTAAATTTTGTGTGTGTCGTATATTCTATGACATCCTATCGCTGTCGTAGATATTCAATTGAGCAAAACTTAAATAAAAAAATATAATTTCGTGATTACCTCATAATTCATGGAAAAAGATATATGCTTTTTTCTATCCTTCCTGATGCTTCTTTTCAATAATACTACGATTATCAAACTCAAATTTTGCTTATTAATAAGGCTTAGCGTGAGGGTAACTATTTTTGTTGTTTGGTCATTCTTTATTACGTGAAGTATTACATCTGTGAACCTCTCAAGTTGTCGGTAGTCGTGTTCGAGATATTTGCCACCGCCGAGATTTTGTCTTAGCAGTAAGTGACAATTAAGTACCGTGTTTTGCTTTCGATGTTTCCACGCATTCCAGGAACCAAATATCCTTCGCCTAGAGGGAAGGGCGCTTCACTGCCTAACAAAATATGAGTTAAGCAGTCATGAGTTTAGATAGTAGCTACATTTTCTCCAAGAGAATGAAATTCTTTTATACTCAGATTTCGAACTTCATGAAACACAGTACTCCAGTATAAATATTGAGAAGATACACTGCTTGACAAAATAAGTGAAAAGGGAGGAGAAAACAAAATAAAACTTGAGAGGTTATGTGATATTATAACAGTGATTGATTCATACGAAGATGCTGGCTGTATGAGCCCACTTATTTTGAGTTTCTATTGCTTTGAAAGATATATTATCCGTGAGAGCCTTTATGTTTTGCATCGAGGTCTCTCAGCTGAGTGCGATTACATTTCATGGCGAGCAGTTAGCGATTAGAGCAAATCTGAATGCTAAGTATTGATAAGTATATGTAAATATACAGGCTTTTGTCACCGTTGTTGCTAAAGGTAAAAATCTGCATCTACATCTGCGTACATACTCAGCAAGCCACCGTATGGCGCATGGCGGAGTACCCTTTGCCGATACTAGTCTCTTTTTCTGTTCCACTCGGAAAGAGAACGAGGGAAAAACGACTATCTACACTCCAGGAAATGGAAAAAAGAACACATTGACACCGGCGTGTCAGACCCACCATACTTGCTCCGGACACTGCGAGAGGGCTGTACAAGCAATGATCACACGCACGGCACAGCGGACACACCAGGAACCGCGGTGTTGGCCGTCGAATGGCGCTAGCTGCGCAGCATTTGTGCACCGCCGCCGTCAGTGTCAGCCAGTTTGCCGTGGCATACGGAGCTCCATCGCAGTCTTTAACACTGGTAGCATGCCGCGACAGCGTGGACGTGAACCGTATGTGCAGTTGATGGACTTTGAGCGAGGGCGTATAGTGGGCATGCGGGAGGCCGGGTGGACGTACCGCCGAATTGCTCAACACGTGGGGCGTGAGGTCTCCACAGTACAGCGATGTTGTCGCCAGTGGTCGGCGGAAGGTGCACGTGCCCGTCGACCTGGGACCGGACCGCAGCGACGCACGGATGCACGCCAAGACCGTTGGATCCTACATAGTGCCGTAGGGCACCGCACCGCCACTTCCCAGCAAATTAGGGACACTGTTGCTCCTGGGGTATCGGCGAGGACCATTCGCAACCGTCTCCATGAAGCTGGGCTACGGTCCCGCACACCGTTAGGCCGTCTTACGCTCACGCCCCAACATCGTGCAGCCCGCCTCCAGTGGTGTCGCGACAGGCGTGAATGGAGGGACGAATGGAGACGTGTCGTCTTCAGCGATGAGAGTCGCTTCTGCCTTGGTGCCAATGATGGTCGTATGCGTGTTTGGCGCCGTGCAGGTGAGCGCCACAATCAGGACTGCATACCACCGAGGCACACAGGGCCAACACCCGGCATCATGGTGTGGGGAGCGATCTCCTACACTGGCCGTACACCACTGGCGATCGTCGAGGGGACACTGAATAGTGCACGGTACATCCAAACCGTCATCGAACCCATCGTTCTACTATTCCTAGACCGGCAAGGGAACTTGCTGTTCCAACAGGACAATGCACGTCCGCATGTATCCCGTGCCACCCAACGTGCTCTAGAAGGTGTAAGTCAACTACCCTGGCCAGCAAGATCTCCGGATCTGTCCCCCATTGAGCATGTTTGGGACTGGATGAAGCGTCGTCTCACGCGGTCTGCACGTCCAGCACGAACGCTGGTCCAACTGAGGCGCCAGGTGGAAATGGCATGGCAAGCCGTTCCACAGGACTACATCCAGCATCTCTACGTACGATCGTCTCCATGGGAGAATAGCAGCCTGCATTGCTGCGAAAGGTGGATATACACTGTACTAGTGCCGACATTGTGCATGCTCTGTTGCCTGTGTCTATGTGCCTGTGCTTCTGTCAGTGTGATCATGTGATGTATCTGACCCCAGGAATGTGTCAATAAAGTTTCCCCTTCCTGGGACAATGAATTCACGGTGTTCTTATTTCAATTTCCAGGAATGTATATGCCTCCCTAATTTCCCTAATCTCTCTAATTTTATCTTCATGATCCTTAACGCGAAATATACGTTGGCGGCAGTAGAATCGCTCTGCAGTAAGTCTCCAATGCCGGTTCTCTAAATTTTCTCAATAGTGCTCCTCGAAAAGAATGTTGCCTTTCCTCCAGTGATTTCCGTAATACTTGCGTATTGTTCGAATCTAGTAGCCCACCTCTAAATTGCTTCGATGTATTCCGTTAATCCTACCTGGTGCGGATCCCAAAGACTTTAACAGTACTCAACAGTGGGTCGCACAAGTGTCCTATATGAGGTCTCCTTTACAGATGAACCACACATTCCTAAAATCCCCCCAGTAAACCGAAGTCCATCACTCGCCTTCTCTACTACAATCATCACATGTTCATTCCATTTCAATTTGCTTTGCAACGTTATTCCTAGATATTTAATTGAATTGACTATATCAAGCATCACACTACTGATACTGAATTCGAATATTCTGGGTTGGTTTTTCCTCCTAATATTCATTAACTTACATTTTTATTCATTTAGAGTTTGCTGCAATTCATCACACCAACAAGAGCTCTTCAGTCATTCTTGGACACCACACGATCGTGAAGAAGATCCTAGCCGAGGGCTCTAAACGTCGATCGCATGGAAGAAATATGACTCGGCCTAACAGCCCAGAACAATTTGACGTCATAAATAAATTTGTTTGTAGGTTGTAGTTAGTTATTAATTTTAGTAGTTTTCAACCGGTATTTCATGGTGTTTGTTGTAAAATAACTGAAGGAAAGACTACCGCAAACTTTCGCTCATTGTGTAGTCCACCTTGCTTACTTTTATTCGCTTGTGACATACGTCATTATATTATAGGGGTAACTCTTTCCAGTGGAAAAGGGTGTTTTTGGCTCAGAAACGGGGAGTTCGATCAATATGGAGTGTATGTTCACGAAACTCTTGTTGATCACTGTTCAGATGGGAGTTCTGACATCGGCCTCTCAAAACGTATTTTCCTTAACATCGTTTATTGTTAACGATATGAGCTTATTTCCAAGAAATTTTAGCTTTCACTCAGTTAATTCTAGACGGAAGTTCGATCTTCATTCGTATCGCGTCTCCTTGACTCCTGCGCAGAAAGACATGTAGTATTCTGTTGTATCAGTTTTCAGTAAGACTCCACAAGATTTAAAAAATCTTAGCAGTAATCCCCGCACTTTCTAATCTAACCTTAAGGATTTTCGAATGGTTCACTCCTTCCATCCTTTGAGCGAGTTGCTGAAATAAATTAAGCTAACTCCTCTGTTATATTGTATGACGCTGCACCCAGTCTGGCAAGGATGCACACACTGATTCGGTTGGGGAGGCTGCCATAAAGCTGTTGTATTCTCTCCCGGCCCACAACTGTTGTAATGGGTCGTTGCTACTCTGGCACTCGGGTGGAATCGACATCCGAGCTTGTCCCATGCAGGTTCTATCAGGGGCAAATCTGGTGATCTTTCTGGCCACGGAAGTACCTCAACATCACCCAGAGAGTTCATAGAGGCGTATACTGCGTGTGGATGAGCATTGTTCAGTTGTAAAATGGCACCACGCTACTATTGCATGAAGGGCAACACACAGGACGAGGGACGGTAATGTACAATTGTGCAGTCAGTGTACCATCAGTCACTACCAGCCTAGACCTAAATTTACACACCTGATGGCTCTCCATACCATGACGTAAGGAGCTGGCACCCTGTGCTTCTCCATCACAATGGAAGAATGAGGGTTCTCCCCATGTCGCCGCCGCACTTAATGACGATGGTCATCCGGGGTAGTGCACAACCGCGATTCATCAATGAAAGCGAGGCGCAAATCTGTAGCTATCTATGCTTTCCAACAACTGCACTACTTCAAACACAAAAATTTCTTTTGTGGTGTTAACGAGATCCTACGAAAGGGACGGTAATTTCCCAGTCCGGCTGCTTTTGGTCTCCCTTCAGTGGTGAGGGACGACACAGAATGTTTCAGGGTGTCCACTATTTGTTCTCGGGTGGGAGGAACAGACTTGAATAGATGTCCGGTGCTTGGTGCACAATACGACGAACTTCCCTCGTGATGGTCAGACGTGATCGATCAGAACCTTAACGACAATTACTCTTGCATTCATGTTCTGATGCAGCCCAACATAGGGCCATTGTCACATCCGAATGCCGTACAAATCCGGACGTTACACATTTCGACCATCCAGCGAAATGGAGACTCACAATGAGGTCCCTTTCAAACTATGCCACATGCAGATAACACTCTCACACATGAGTACAGCGTCTCTGTTTCCTTCACATTGATCACTCAACATTTGTTTCTGTTGGCATCCTTTATATATCCGACTAGACTGGCAAACAACGCTTAACACTAATTCGCTTTTGTGGTCGTTTTACCTGTGCAGCTCTCCCTTCTTCTAACTTCCTGGCTGATTAAAACTGTATTCCGTATCAGGATTCAACTCTGGGACCTTGTTTAACCACAGGCAAGTTTGTCTATTGGCTGAGCTATCCAAGCACGACTCACTACCCGCCCTCAAAGCTTTACATCCACCAGTATCGCATCTCTTATCTTCCAAACTTCACAGAAATTATCCTACTTATCTTGCTGTATTAACACTCGTAGAAGAAAGGATATAGCAAAGGCAAAGGTCCCAGTTTTAGGTCCCAATTAGCCACATATTTTTAATCTGTCAGGAAGTTTCAACACTAATCAGTGTAATACCTACCAGCGATGGGTACATTTATGAAGTTAGAGTGACAGCCGACCATGTCTTCTGAGTGCTTCACTTTTTTTGTCACACAGTGCAATTGTCTTATTGTGTCATCGGAAATGACGAGTGTTTATTCTCCTCAGCAACTCTCTTCAATAAAGTCAGTGAAAAATAGTCTAGGTCGCGATGATACTACACTCCTGGAAATTGAAATAAGAACACCGTGAATTCATTGTCCCAGGAAGGGGAAACTTTATTGACACATTCCTGGGGTCAGATACATCACATGATCACACTGACAGAAGCACAGGCACATAGACACAGGCAACAGAGCATGCACAATGTCGGCACTAGTACAGTGTATATCCACCTTTCGCAGCAATGCAGGCTGCTATTCTCCCATGGAGACGATCGTAGAGATGCTGGATGTAGTCCTGTGGAACGGCTTGCCATGCCATTTCCACCTGGCGCCTCAGTTGGACCAGCGTTCGTGCTGGACGTGCAGACCGCGTGAGACGACGCATCATCCAGTCCCAAACATGCTCAATGGGGGACAGATCCGGAGATCTTGCTGGCCAGGGTAGTTGACTTACACCTTCTAGAGCGCGTTGGGTGGCACGGGATACATGCGGACGTGCATTGTCCTGTTGGAACAGCAAGTTCCCTTGCCGGTCTAGGAATAGTAGAACGATGGGTTCGATGACGGTTTGGATGTACCGTGCACTATTCAGTGTCCCCTCGACGATCACCAGTGGTGTACGGCCAGTGTAGGAGATCGCTCCCCACACCACGATTCCGGGTGTTGGCCCTGTGTGCCTCGGTGGTATGCAGTCCTGATTGTGGCGCTCACCTGCACGGCGCCAAACACGCATACGACCATCATTGGCACCAAGGCAGAAGCGACTCTCATCGCTGAAGACGACACGTCTCCATTCGTCCCTCCATTCACGCCTGTCGCGACACCACTGGAGGTGGGCTGCACGATGTTGGGGCGTGAGCGGAAGACGGCCTAACGGTGTGCGGAACCGTAGCCCAGCTTCATGGAGACGGTTGCGAATGGTCCTCGCCGATACCCCAGGAGCAACAGTGTCCCTAATTTGCTGGGAAGTGGCGGTGCGGTCCCCTACGGCACTACGTAGGATCCTACGGTCTTGGCGTGCATCCGTGCGTCGCTGCGGTCCGGTCCCAGGTCGACGGGCACGTGCGCCTTCCGCCGACCACTGGCGACAACATCGATGTACTGTGGAGACCTCACGCCCCACGTGTTGAGCAATTCGGCGGTACGTCCACCCGGCCTCCCGCATGCCCACTATACGCCCTCGCTCAAAGTCCGTCAACTGCACATACGGTTCACGTCCACGCTGTCGCGGCATGCTACCAGTGTTAAAGACTGCGATGGAGCTCCGTATGCCACGGCAAACTGGCTGACACTGACGGCGGCGGTGCACAAATGCTGCGCAGCTAGCGCCATTCGACGGCCAACACCGCGGTTCCTGGTGTGTCCGCTGTGCCGTGCGTGTGATCATTGCTTGTACAGCCCTCTCGCAGTGTCCGGAGCAAGTATGGTGGGTCTGACACACCGGTGTCGATGTGTTCTTTTTTCCATTTCCAGGAGTGTATATTAACATGGCCGGTTTCGGCCTAGGCTTAGGCCACCTAAAACAGTCGGTTGACTTCAGTCAGCAGTTTCAGCGACTCAGTCCAACTGACAGTTCTACGCATCGTCAGCTGATGGTGTTATCGGAAGATGGCCTAAGCCTAGGTCGAAATCGATCATTTTAATAAATTACCATCGCGATCTAGACTTCTTTCCACTTATTTTATATTGATTACACGATCGCGGCTTCCTAAAAACGTTACCCAAATTTTGAACTCTCCTTAGCTTGTGGTTGTAGCTGTGGTTATGCCAGATCCATCTCCAAGAGGTGGCAGCCCACCAAAATATACATGAGAACCTCCTTGGAGTTTGGACCTAATGGACAGGGGGGTTAGTACTTCGAATCTTCGATTAAAACCATGAAGCTTGCCGGGATAGGTTTCTCATAGAAAGCGTTGTACACGAAACGAAGTCTTGTTAACATTTGACATAAAGTTTTAATTCTGTCACATGGATCAAGAAATCAAAAGCATGAATAACCACCTTTTGGAGCACGGACGGCGGAGAGACGTGTAGGAAGAGAGTCAGTGACATTCTGAAAGGAACCGAGGGGGATGTGAAGCCATGGCGACTCCCAAAAATGTAGCTGTACTAGGTTTCTTGATTGAGAAACCAAGCCACATACAGCCCAGTCGAAATGGTACCACAGACTCGCGATTGGTTTTTAATTCGGGAGATTCGCTGTCCATGGGAGTACAGGTAAACTCATCCTGGTGCTCTTTGAACCAAGCACATACACTGCAAGCTGTGTGATACGTGGCTTTGTTCTGCTCATACATGTCACCATGCTGAGGAAAAACGAACTGCTCGTAAAGGTAGACATGGTTCCCAGGGATAGATACAAATTTCTGTTCATCCATCATACCTTCCAGAATAACGACATCACCCAGGGAATGCCACGAAAACATTCTCTCCTCCGACCTGAACCTTTGCGACGATTGTGGCAGGGTGATTGCTTTCGGATATCTGTCCGATGGAGCACAAAACGTGATTAATCTAAAAATGCCACATACCGCCATTTAGTGGACGTCCAGTTGCTGTATTGGCGTGCAAATTCCAGCCTTCCTCGCGGATGAACAACATTCAGCATGGGTGCGTGAACCAGGCGCCTGGTGGCCAGGCCCATACACAGCAACGTTCGCTGAACAGTCGTTCAGGAGGCACTGTCGGTAACCCCTTTGTTCATTTAGACAAACAGTTGCTCAAGAGCTGCACATCTGTTAGCCTGTGTTTGCCGCCATTCACGGTATACTTTAAGCACGCCAGCACACGAACAATTCACAGATTTAGCCATTTCAGAAATGTTTACTCCCTTGATCATTTTAGATGTCAGACAGATCGCTCCGTTTCCGCGTTACAATAACTGCATTGCTTCTGCGCCTCCTCGCCGCGCTTTATATTCCCTCCACTGCTAGTGATATCACCTGCGTCTGTGAGTTATTGCACGTTGACGTTGAACGTAGGTGATGATTGGACCACGCTTATTTGTGCAGCGCAGATCAATCTATGCTATAGGTCAATCAGTGTACAAATTATCTGCTTTGGTTGTGACTTACTAAAAAGCTAGGTATGATGCTATTGATCTGTATAGCTTCGAAAGGAACTTGCGGGGATAGTTAGATATGTCCAGACTCTAGGCTTTTTTTTATCAGGAATGTAATGTCATGAACATCTAGTTGACTATTAAGTTTCTTCTTATTCAGTCACATTGACTGAAAACTGGTACCTTTACTTAAAAATATTATACAAAACAAAACAGTAGCTTCAGAATGGGAAATAAACACTACAGATGGGTCAAAGTTACCTATATTGGTCCGCTCTTGTTCCTATTACGTAAAAATTATCTCCTGCTGTATGTAAAAGAAGCTGAAATAGTCCATTTTTTTTAATGATGGAAGTGTGTAAAGCCTTTTGGAGAATCTTCTGCTCTTGAAAATAAGTAAATACTTCTTTAAGATTATTTATTGGTTCTCCGTAAAAGGACAGTCACTGAACTTAAATAAAACGCAATAAATGCAGTTCTGCGTCGGACACCTTAGAAATAATGAATGAAGAAAAATCAGTAAATGAAACAACGTACTCCACATTCTTACGCCCCCATATTTAGACGTAGCTGCACTCAATGTCACATTTTAAGCTGTCAACTTTTACACTACTTGCTAAGCTGTCCAACTATTATACAACAGGCCTGAGCCATGGTAAAAATTGCTGTTTTGAAGATTGCGCCGCAGCGCGTAGTGTGAAGCAGTCGCCCTCCGTTTCTGGGGGTGGCGCCGCTGTGGCAGTCGCAGCTTTGGTGTCTCACTCTGGTGGGAAAGGGGAAAGGTTGCCTGTTCACCTGCATTTAAGGGGCGCTATGAGTTCGCCTAGCGGTCAGTCGGAGAGTCGGTGCAGTTAGTCGATAGACTCCGTGTTAGTCAGTCGGCTCTAAGTCTCAGTCGCTGTTGGGTTGTGGACTGAGTCGGGTTCGTCGTTACTCCGCTGTTGGACGAGTTGGCAATCAGCAGCAGGCAGGTCCGCACGGTGCAAGTACGCGCCGGGACCGTGGACGACGCAGACGGAAGGCCGTTGGTCGATCGGTCGGTTGGTCGTCGGATGGCGACATGTGGTCTGCTGAGCATTGACACCAGTATCAGTCTGGAGGAGTTGGCAGCCAGCAACAGTCGGGTCCGTATGGCGTTAGTATTCGCCGGGACCGCTGTCGGCGAAAGCGGGCTGCCGTTGGTCGTTTGCTCGGTCGGTCGTCTTAGTCGACGGCGTCTTGGATCCTCAGGATGAACACCATTTTCCGAGTCGGGATGTGGTTGGACCTTGTTGGTTCGTTCAACTGAGCAGCGACGTAGTCTCCACAGCACGAAACCGGGGCTTTTGGTGGCGGGCACGCGCTGTTGCATTTGGAGGCGCTGGCTGCGAGAGCGACCTTTCCTCCGAAGCAGGATCCTCAAATTGAGTAATTAGTTACTTCTTTTTAAATCTCGACTGTTACTATTTGCTCGTTATTTGTGGATCGTTGTTTTCTCAGCCGTTCACGCATATGATAAGTGGTGTGTGTTGTTGTCTAGAACCCGCAGCCTTGTTCCGTGGTGATTTGACAGTTGTGACTTGTGTTTTCTGTATTCTTTAAACTTATCTTGAGTGGTGTTTGATGCCTTGGTCTTGGTGAGGCCGAGTTAGGTGTAGGTATCTCGGTTTACTCGACATGCGCCGATATTCTGTTATTTGCGCAGTTGGATCTGACGGTTGGAAATCGGTCAGATTGTAGGTCGGTTCAGTCTCTCGTCCCCCAGCTTGCTAGTCTGTCTCTCGTCCGCATTTGTTAGCCAATTAGTGTCTGTCTGTCGTTCGGAGTGCTACTATGTCTGTCGTTCGGATCAACCTTTAAGGCCGGTAAAATGAGTCTTTCTACTCCGCCAGTAAGTGAACTCATCGAGTGGTCGTCAGGTCGGGGCTTAGTTCCTGCATCTGAGTTTGCGCGTTAGGCCGCCAGTCTGCTAGAGTTTGCTCAGGCAATGGCCATTGGCGGCTGGATCGATCGATCGGTTGGTCGGTCGCGCACTGAGACACGACTTGGCCGTCTTGAGCGCCGGCGCGTGTGAGGTCGCCACTTGAGTCCAATGGGCCGCGCCGTATAGCGAGGGACAGTGGCTTCGCGGTCGACACGAGACCAAGAGGAGTCAACCCACGACATTAGTCTGGCCGGTGCGAGCTGCGACGCCGTGGTGTAACTGGTTCTCCGAGCGCTTCTGGGCCCCTTCAGGTACCGTATTGTGGAGCTTGGCTCGGTCCTTTCCTGGTGCAGGGATGTCGTTTTGCCAGTGGGCGTCTTTCCTCTGCATGGTTGGGTCACAGCCAGTATTTCCGCCGTCGTGTGTCTGGAAGAGAGTGGGGGATGCATCAGCAGTGCAGTCGCGACGGAGCAGTAGTTGCGGATGGAGCAGCCGGCAGTCGGTCTATTGGTGCGGACCAGGAAAGAAGGGAGATCGGCGCGCCTTCCTGCGTCCGTTGAAGCGACTGGCAGCGGACGGTTCGGGGAAGCGATTTGGGAGTGCTGCGCCAGGTCTCGTAGAGAAATCGCAGTTCATTAGAAGTTAAGTGATTGGTGCTATGTTGTGTGATTTACTCTTGTTAAATTCTACTTGTTTCTTGTTCAGTTTCTCGTCCCCAGCTTGCTCGTCTGTCTCTCGTCCGCATTTGTTAGGCAGTTAGTGTCTGTCTGTCGTTCGGAGCTGCCTCTGCCATGTTTGTCGGATTCGGCGTGTTAACGAATTTATTGCTTGGAGTGTAACGACCTAATTCCTGAAATATGTTTTGATCTTGCTTATCTCGAGAGGCATTATCTGTGTACTGTAGAGCATGTTAACTTGTTTGAGCAACCTTGTAGAAGTTTACATAAGATTTCATTTCATGGGCTTTTATTTTAATGGTCATTTTAGTATATAAAGTTGCCACCCTTCCACCGTAAGACTTTTCTTAGAAGTTAAAATGAAGTTGCACCTTCGGTGGCGAAGTTATTTTTTTTTAAATTTTAGTGTTTTGTACTATTTCCATCCCCCCCCCCCCCCCCCACCTACGGGGTGCATAGTTTGTGTGCTTGCGTAAATTGTTAAAACTTTTAGTTTAAAGGAATCTGGTGTGTTGCAGATTTGCACAAGTGTAGTCTTTCAGAGGTTGTTGTGAGCAGTCGTAACTACGGCCGTGTCAAAAGGGGCGCGGCTAGGTTTTCAGCTCGAGAGCTCATACAGTTAAAAATTTGTTTCTTTCTGCCTCTGAATAAATTGTAACATGATATTTAGAGGGTGCTTTCTGATTATAATTTTAAATCTGTTTCATTTAAAAAATGCTTTCAGGTACTAGTAAAGTGAATAAATTCCCATTTGTTAAAAAGCAATTTGCTTATGATTTCATCAGTTACTCCCTGGCAACTACTTCCACGCTCACATAGTGTGATTAAATGTGTTAATGTTCTTGATGAATCGCCAGTAAGTAGAAAAATTTTTACAAATATTCTTTGAAATTAAATCCAGGGTTCAAGGCCGAAGCAAATTTAGGAGGTGAAACGTCATAAAGGTTAGTTAATTTTCCCCTTTTCATTCATTAACTAACTTTTTACTCGCAGTTTATAATGTATTTGTTAACTCACATAATACATAGACTCACATTTCATAAGACGGAAGCTGCTGGATTCTTATAGTCCTCTTGTTCATCATGGAAGTTTGGAATGCAGTTTCAATGAAATGACTAAACACAGCGAACTGTAATATGTATTCTTCAAGTGCAACATGTTTAGATGTTACATCATTTTCGGCGCGTCCAATCAAATCTTTAGCTTATTACCAAATAACAGCTGATTTAGAGCTCCTCTGAAGTTGTTGGTCATAATTGTCAATTGAATGGTATTGTTTCTTCAGCCACTTGCACGTATCTAGTCTTTAGATTCGCTAACTTCAGATATCGATGACACACAACTACAAACTGATAAATGACTTTTTGAAGGGTGATACACATCTCCATATCGTAGGACACTGCCAGATGTGGTATCCTGTGTGGGTATAGGATAGTCGAGGAGAGATGTGGTCCTGTGGCGCCCAAGGCGCCGACAAGACGACATTCGGTTCAGTCACCTACCTCCAAGAGTTTTAAAATCTGTCTCCTCTCCAGTCTAGAGCATGCACAATGTCGGCACTAGTACAGTGTATCTGACCCCAGGAATGTGTCAATAAAGTTTCCCCTTCCTGGGACAATGAATTCACGGTGTTCTTATTTCAATTTCCAGGAGTGTATATTATCTGCGAGTTTCGGAACAAAACTAATGTTGCGTTTTAGAAATTAAGCTACTTAATAATATCGATAGCAATACATTCAGCGTCTCTCGAGGTTGTATTACGCCGGGAGGCAGACTCTACTCTCTGCTCGGGCAACAATATTCCAGAGTGGTCTGGTTAACAGCACTCCACGATTCATATGTGTACACGCCACCAAACTACTTACATGCTCTCTCAAGTATTTCTCTCTCATCTTAACAGTACGACGTACACGCGATTCTGAACTCGTTATGTGGGGGTATAAACCCCTCTGCCTTGTCACAAAAAGCACCACTTCCAATGTCCTAAAAGCCATCCGCTTAGTGTTAGTAAATTGGTAATATAAGCTCAGATATTAGTTCACAGCAGCGTTTCCAATAGCTAGAAGGTAAAGCAGGAAATGATATAACGCTACTGTCACACGAACCATTCCATTTATGATTTTGACGTTTGAAGTCTTTCTCCTGGTAAGTGTGGAACAAAGCGTCCTACTGGCAGCCTAGAACCATTACGTGGTTTCTCGTGATATGTTGATCGGTACCGTAGCTTTAAGGTGTGAGAAGATGGGCACCATCTAGTACTACGTTCACAACTATGTAACTTGCTATCAAGGATGTGACTGCAGACTGCAGATACTGTTAAATAGAGGAAGCTTACAGATTTAAGTATGTTCACAGTGTAATTGGAAAAAGGCATTGTAATTAACATCGCTTGTTTCTGTCCACGTTACTTTCTGCTACATGAAGTGAACTTTTTCATAATACTGCAACGTAATCTATAGAGATAACACAATTATTTAATTTTATTTCGTAATACCTGTGTTTTAGTATCAGAAAAATCAAACAAATGGAGATCTAAATTCTGACAGATTTTTAGTCAAAATCATAGATTATAGTTCCTTATATATGGCAGGTAATTTCTAATTCTCAGTTTTAAGTGTAAAGAAAAATTAGGAAACTAATCTGCCTCGTGTGTGACCTTTGAACACTGTGGAAAATCGCTATATGATAACCCTGTCACAACATAATCTTCATAACACTTTTAAAAGACTGTACAATTTCCGACACATCCCCTTGGTCGGTAGCTCACGTTGAAAGGCAGCTGCATCTTCCGCAACATTTCACGATAAGAAAGTGTGCAATGTATGCTTACAATTGCCTTGCAGCTGACAATTATCGTTGTAGAGATTGGCATATTTCTGTCTGTAGGTCTCATGCAGATGCATCTCTGATCGGAATAACGGGAGCTTGGTAATGCCACAAACTTCAGTAGAACTTCTTCGTTGTTCTGTGGGTCGCAAGACGTGTCATCCTAAGAACTTCGCCTTCGGCATGGGGTTGAATGAAAACCGATTTTCCGAGACTTTTAGTGTGACTTCCCGTCAAAGTTGGTCGCCGCAGCCGTATGCAGTCAGCGACACGTGTTCGCAGAACTGGATATCTTCGTCAATCGTACTCAGCTATGTAATTCTTTGAACGGAAATCAGCTCATTTTCCACTAAGTTGATGTGTTTTATTTGTCATAATTTGATTTCGTATGAACCTCCCAAATTGTGATTTTGGAACCCACGACGCCACATAACATGTGTACTTTCATAGTTTGTTTCTCTAACACTATTCTGTGCGCTGTAATTTTTAATAGTAAAGCTTGATTTGGAAAAGGTGGCCATATCTGTTTGTAATATTGCATGTCGCAGTTTTGTGTGTCTTGCATATAACAGTAGCAATAAGTTAGGTACATTCCAAATGTGTCGGTTTATTCTTAAAAATTGCTTCTTATGTGAGGAGAGTTTGGGTACTGTATATAATAAGGCTATAGCAAAACCGCTGCGAAAGATGTCACTACTAGCGTATTGGGAGATAGATCTTAACTACATCTTATTGAGGAATAAGGGTACCAACCAATCTACACCCAAATGTCTACTGCCAACAGTGACATCATGCAGCTGTCAGTACCCAAGAGGTACCACTCGGAGAAAAATATGGATGGTCCACTGACCAGACTGCTCAGCGATAGCATGGTGCGTTAAGGTCTGCTCACTTCCAGACAAATTTGTGATTGATCACACATCAGATGTGTGCCAAATGACAGTAGAGATATGCCAGATTATCATAAGCACATGGTACAAAAAGCTAGTCATCCACAGGAAAATTCACATTAATACCATACAACACCACAAGTTGCTTCCATGGCTTCACCCACGAATTTGTACAACGCATGTATTGAATACACCTCGTCCTCCCATCTCTGTGTCCTCCTCCTTGCTCTGTCAACCTCCTCCTCCAAACTTTGTCTACCCCTCCTTTCCCGTCTCCCTTCCTTTGTGGCTCTTTGTCCATTTCCTCTGCCCACCTCTCTGAGAATATCTTCCTCTCTCCTCCAGCCAACCATATCCTCCTCCCCTTTTTCTTTCCATATTCACCTGTCTCTTCCTTTCCCACTCGACCACCAGCTCTTTCCACCTTCCTCATGGATCTTCTCCTCTTCCCCCCCCCCCTCTCTTTCTCTCTCTCTCTCTTTCTCTCTCTCTCTCTTTCTCTCTCTCTCTTTCTCTCTCTTTCTCTCTCTCTCTCTCTCTCTCTCTCTCTCTCTCTCTCTCTCTCTCTCTCTCTCTCTCTCTCTCTCTCTCTCTCTCCATTTCCTTCTCCCCCTCTGTCCATCTCAACCTGCTCTCAGCCATATTTATGGCCATGTGTCGCATCTTCAGCACATTTCAATAAAGCAGGCAGATGCTATTCCCACAATACATCCACCACAGAGGGCTGGCTACATACCAAGGGCTTGGAAATCATTTATTTATCCCTTACATAAAGACCACCACTCAAAGCAGGTTGACGATTTAGGCTGATACTACTAAAACGCAACAGGCCTGTCAAGCAGGGCAGTCTACATGTCAGGACCCAGAAAATAGTTACTTGCCCCTGACATGTAGTCTGTCCTGCAAAGCAGGTTGATTTGATAGGTCAATACTGGTCCCATGCAACATTCCTGTCATTCAGGGCAGTCTGTATTCCAAGATATGTATAAAAAAAACGTGTTTGCCTGTATCTCCACTCTTA
Organism: Schistocerca americana; assembly: GCF_021461395.2. Classification (NCBI taxonomy): domain Eukaryota; kingdom Metazoa; phylum Arthropoda; class Insecta; order Orthoptera; family Acrididae; genus Schistocerca; species Schistocerca americana. Next base: position 569,641,337 of record NC_060122.1, on the reverse strand, counting down.
TTGAACCTAGGAGTTTATAAACCCCAGAGTACTGACACGTGTGCTGTTTCTGTGCCACATGTTGAAATTGATCCAGGGGTTTGGGGGAGATACAGGACATACATGTTTCATATATACAGAATAACATTTGTTGATGGTTAGATATATGGTGCTATCACATTCCAAGGATACTGATTGGTGTGTTTCATCTGTTGTCCCAGATATTTCCAGATATTTTTATTGCATTAACATCAGGTGATGTAATGGATCAGTTTAGACATGACAGGGTCTTGATGTTTGTCAAACCAGCAATGCATATGTGTCGTATTTGAACACAGTTCTTATCTTGGATGATGGAAGTGTCCACACTGTAGTCATCATGAAGATGTACTTATAATGTTGAAATAACATACTCACTAACGTTCACAGTAACCTGAGTGAGCGGGCACAAATCATGACATGAAATATAGTCCAAAAAACATCACAGAACCACCTCCAGTCTGAACGACACCTTCAATTCACTGCAAATTAAATGCCCCATAGGGCTGTTGGTGCACTTGAAGCTTTGCATCATTTGAAAAGCGACAAACCGCGACTCGTCGTAACATTCTACGCGACTCCAGTCAGTTACTCTTCAGTTCTCATGTTTTTTGGCCCACTGAAGATGTGTGGCTTTATCTGCTTCTGTATGCAAATGCCTTTCGCAAGGTAGGGGAAAATGTACTGTGATACACTTTTCATCCTTCCTCCTCCTCCATCCAGCAAAGCAACAGAAGTTTAATATATTTTCTTATTCCGTTTTTAAATGATAGTATTCGCTTTTCATGTCCTGCTGTCTCTTTCTGGAACTACAAAAATTACTCCAGAAAATTAACATTCTTCCAAAGTGAAAACATGTTCCAAGGTACAACATGGTCACATACATGGGAACAAATATTCGACTGAAATTTGAAAGCGCTGCAATCCATAGAACCTGTTAAGTAGTGTATTTAGAAGTCTGTCACAATCTTACTCTATTACACGACAATAAGCTGAAAGTGTAATTAAATTAAGCAGAAGCATTATCAAAAATAATTACAAGTCCAAACCATTTTGAAACAAACTGTTGGAAACTAGCATAAATTGCCATTTTCGAGACAGGTAAAATTGTTAAGAGATTAAACAAACTGACTTCAATAGCAAGTATCACATGTCCTGTAGTAAAAAGTTTGGAGTCAAATTGTCCAGTAGACCACTAAATACATCCACAAAAATAGGTGGGACATTTCGGAGAGAATTCAAACGGTCTACAAAACAGAGTAACCGTTCTTTCCACGCACATGGAACAATCTGCTGTTATCTCGAGTGTGTTACAACAAGAAAGCTAAATTAAGCAATAAATTTGCAATGAGCAAGAAGAACGATTCTGTTTTATGAGCTAGCGTCAGGTTCAGTTAACACATCACCAACAACAAGTTGTGTATCCGTTTTAAAATAAGGAATAGACTACTTGATCAAAAGTGTCTGGACAACCCCAAAAACATACACTTTTTTCATTGGGTGCATTGTGCTGCCACCTAGTGCACTTACTCCATACCAGCGACCTCAGTAGTCATTAGACATCGTGAGAGAGCAGAATGGGGCTCTCCGCAGAACTTATGGACTTCGAACATGGTCAGGTTATTGAATGTCACTTGGGTCATACGTCTTTACGCGAGATTTCTGCACTCCTAAGCAACCCTAGGTCCACTGTTTCCGATGTGATAGTGAAATTGAAACGTGAAGGGACACATACAGCACAAAAGCGTACAGGCCAACCTTGTTTGTTGACTGACAGAGACTGCCGACATTTGAAGAGAGTCGCAATGGCTAATAAGCAGATATCTACCCAGACGACCACACACTAATTCCAAACTGCATAAGGACCCACTGCAAGTGCTATGACAGTTAGGTGGGAGGTGAGAAAACTTGGATTTCATGGTCCAGCGGCTGCTCATAAGCCACACATCACGCTTCGCTTGATGTAAGAAGCGTAAACGTTGGACGATTGAACAGCGGAGAAACGTTGTGTGGAGTGACGAATCGCGGTACACAATGTGGCGACCCTATGGCAGGGTGTGGGTGTGGCTAATGCCTGGTGAACATCATCTGCCAGCTGTGTAGTGCCAACAGTAAAATTCGGTGTTATGGTGCGGTCTCGTTTTTCAAGGAGGGGGCTTGCACCCCTTGTTGGTTTGAGTGGCACTGTCACAGCACAGGCCTGAACCGATGTTTTAACCATCTTCTTGCTTCCCTATGTTGAATAGCAATTCAGGGTTGGTGATTGTATCTCTCAACACGATCGAGCACCTGTTCATAACGCAATAACATCTCCGTAATGGACTGACCTGCACAGAGTCCAGACCTGAATCCTATAGAACGCCTTTGGGATATTTTGGAACGCCGACTTCGTGCCAGGCTTCACCGACCGACATCAATGCCTCTCCTCGCTGCAGGACTCCGTGAAGAATAGGCTCCCATTCCCCAAGAAACCTTCCAGCACCTGACTGAACGTATGCCTGCGATAGTGGAAGCTGTCATCAAGGCTACGGGAGGGCCAACACCATATTTAATTCCAACATTATCGATGGAGGGCGCCACGAACTCTTAAGTCATTTTCAGCCAGGTGTCCGGATACTTTTGATCACATAGTGTATGGGATTATACTGCTAAAAAAAACACTTTTAAGTGACTGCTAATAGTACGACACAAATAATTATTTCACACACTAACGGTTTCTACACTTGGAATCTATGTCTACAGTTAAAAGGAATACCCATGAAATTTTCTAAATTATTTAAACTGTTTTTCAGTGAACTATCTTTCATTTCAACAGAACTTGTACAACGCAAGTAGTGACTGTAACTGGAAAAGAAAGCGAAATTTTCACTGGCCACTGTCTCGATGGCTGATGTCCTCCCCTCCATAGCGCATTTTTCGAGAAGTAGAGGTGCGTTAAGAGCACGGTATTTTTCGCGACTTATTTGTAATGAAGCCGTCTGGGTCCATTCTGGTCCAGATGACGAAAGTAACAACCTTTCGCTGGGACCATCTATGCCGTTTCCAATCGGTGCTAACTTGTGCGTTGTGGCGCATGTTCGCTGAGTACTAAGTTAGTTTCGCATTTAGCCATTAGGGCTGTCCGGTATCTGATCAGCTAGTAATTTCCAGTATTTGCTTGGGTTGCTTGACTATATGTGTTAAATCGTGAATCTTGTTTTCGTTTCGTTTGCATTTGCAAGCTGCACAGATTACGGAAGCTTCAGCGCTTTCCAACCGATCTTCCAGTTAGATTTAAGGTATGCTCCCGTGTTTTAGCGGTACGTTCAGATGCAATTAAGCTACTAAGGAGCTACTGTTTGCTGTTAATATTCAGAAAACTAATGATAAAACGATAGTAACTCCTTGACAATTATTTTCATTGATTCACGTAGAACTCTGATAAAATAAATTGATATTGTCCAAAGCACACCTGCTTTGAGCTTATAACCCCGGATGCCATACAACTAATCCAGAGTAGGCGCCCGTCAAATAAGAAGCGCTGTCACTTATTTATACACTCCTGGAAATGGAAAAAAGAACACATTGACACCGGCGTGTCAGACCCACCATACTTGCTCCGGACACTGCGAGAGGGCTGTACAAGCAATGATCACACGCACGGCACAGCGGACACACCAGGAACCGCGGTGTTGGCCGTCGAATGGCGCTAGCTGCGCAGCATTTGTGCACCGCCGCCGTCAGTGTCAGCCAGTTTGCCGTGGCATACGGAGCTCCATCGCAGTCTTTAACACTGGTAGCATGCCGCGACAGCGTGGACGTGAACCGTATGTGCAGTTGACGGACTTTGAGCGAGGGCGTATAGTGGGCATGCGGGAGGCCGGGTGGACGTACCGCCGAATTGCTCAACACGTGGGGCGTGAGGTCTCCACAGTACATCGATGTTGTCGCCAGTGGTCGGCGGAAGATGCACGTGCCCGTCGACCTGGGACCGGACCGCAGCGACGCACGGATGCACGCCAAGACCGTAGGATCGTACGCAGTGCCGTAGGGGACCGCACCGCCACTTCCCAGCAAATTAGGGACACTGTTGCTCCTGGGGTATCGGCGAGGACCATTCGCAACCGTCTCCATGAAGCTGGGCTACGGTCCCGCACACCGTTAGGCCGTCTTCCGCTCACGCCCCAACATCGTGCAGCCCGCCTCCAGTGGTGTCGCGACAGGCGTGAATGGAGGGACGAATGGAGACGTGTCGTCTTCAGCGATGAGAGTCGCTTCTGCCTTGGTGCCAATGATGGTCGTATGCGTGTTTGGCGCCGTGCAGGTGAGCGCCACAATCAGGACTGCATACGACCGAGGCACACAGGGCCAACACCCGGCATCATGGTGTGGGGAGCGATCTCCTACACTGGCCGTACACCACTGGTGATCGTCGAGGGGACACTGGATAGTGCACGGTACATCCAAACCGTCATCGAACCCATCGTTCTACCATTCCTAGACCGGCAAGGGAACTTGCTGTTCCAACAGGACAATGCACGTCCGCATGTATCCCGTGCCACCCAACGTGCTCTAGAAGGTGTAAGTCAACTACCCTGGCCAGCAAGATCTCCGGATCTGTCCCCCATTGAGCATGTTTGGGACTGGATGAAGCGTCGTCTCACGCGGTCTGCACGTCCAGCACGAACGCTGGTCCAACTGAGGCGCCAGGTGGAAATGGCATGGCAAGCCGTTCCACAGGACTACATCCAGCATCTCTACGATCGTCTCCATGGGAGAATAGCAGCCTGCATTGCTGCGAAAGGTGGATATACACTGTACTAGTGCCGACATTGTGCATGCTCTGTTGCCTGTGTCTATGTGCCTGTGGTTCTGTCAGTGTGATCATGTGATGTATCTGATCCCAGGAATGTGTCAATAAAGTTTCCCCTTCCTGGGACAATGAATTCACGGTGTTCTTATTTCAATTTCCAGGAGTGTATATTTAATTCGTTGCCTGACTGTGATGGCGTTTCATGCCATAGAGGTTCCCACGCTTTGGAGATTATTGTTAAGTAGTTTAACTACTGTATAATGAGCATTTCATTCGCTCTTATAGCATTTAGGTATTGTAACGTTTCGCGTATGTAGGCAAGCAATTTGGCCGCCTAGAACTGCTATGATGAAATGTGAAATTGTTTGCGCAGCTGTGGCGTGGCGCTATGGAGGGAGACCGGCAAGGCACTGCCCCAGTTACAGAGCAACGCAGAGAGTAAAACTCACTTTGGGGAATTTGGACAGCTGTCCCTTGCTTAAGAGAGCCGGTGATGCACCAGCAAGGGGGAACTTTCAGGCGGTCTGAAATATAGTTACTTAAAGCTCATAGAAATTCGACAACAAACCACATTCGAATAATAAAGCAAATCTGAAAACATTTGCGATCTCAGAACAATGAGGCGCATCGAATGACATAACAATATTTTCAGTATCTTTAAAATTACAGAAGCCTTTTCGCAGTGATTAAATATTTTCACAATGAATCTTAGAATTAACAACTTTTAAACGCCTCCTGCGATTCCAACAAACTAGATTTCAGATGATAGTATTGCACCATAGCTAACATTCCTGAAAGCTACTTATCTGTATCTATTTTATTTGTTGATTTATCGAATTTTTACATCTTTTTCATTATACAAATGTCTGTCAGAATATTGCAATCACAATAACACAGTAACTGAATGCAGCATGAATACCTCATAACCTGTCATATTTCTGTGTTTATTTCATGAATACTTTACTACTTTTGGAAATTGGAGATTTGTGGTAAGTTCCAATGGCACCAAACAGCTGAGGTCATCAGTCCGTAGGCTTACACACTTCTTAATCTAACTTAAACTAACTTACGCTAAGGACAACACACACACCCATGCGCGAGGGAGGACTCGAACCTCCGACGAGAGGAACGGTGACAAGGCGCCTCACACAGTGCGGCTACCCCGCGCGGCTTCACTATTTTGCCAGTAACTTTATTTAAATGTTAATTACAATTCCTAGCACAAATTATAGTAATTTAAGAAATGCTTGGGGGCAGCTGACACCACTTTTGTAAACAGTTACAATAGGTAACACTATCAAGCAGACGTGAATCATTGTTTAAACAACATTTTGCGGTAATATTTTTTTCATTTAAAGTATGCAGTCCGCCCGATAGCTGAGTGGTCAGCGTGACGGATTGCCGTCCTCCGGACCCGGGTTCGATTCTCGTCTGGGTCGGGGATTTTCTCTCCTCAGAGACTGGGTGTTGTGCTGTCTTCATCATAATTACATCCCCATCCGGCTCGCAGGTGGCCCAGTGTGGCGTCGAATGTAATAAGACCTGCACCAAGGCGTCTAGACCTGCCCCGCATTACCATTTAAAGTACGCAGACTTGCACATGAATTCTGGCTTATTTGTTTGTGAAAATAAGAACAATGTATTTTTAGTGGGACGGCCTTCTGCCAATTGAGAAGCAAGCAGTGGTGGAACACTTCAGAAGTCAAGTGGAGAGAGACTTTTCTTCGAATGGTGAGCTCAAGGGAGCGATTTTCGGCACGCTTTATGCCTGTGATAACGTGCGTAACTGGGTCATATATGTGACAAATTCTGGGCGGTGAACAGCCGCTTTAAGATTTTAATTTTTGGGGGCACTTTTACGTTTGTTCTTGAAGGCAGACCTGCTGGTGATATAGTGCGTTTTTCGGTATAGTGCGTGATAGATAATGGGCGGTGAACAACCTCTACGATACTTTAACTTTTGGAGGCTCTTAGTTTTCGTGAGGTCTGAATCTGCTCCATTGCAGAAATCTGACTTTTCCGATTGTGTAAAGTGTCATACCGAACTATGAGTTATTTTGAGTTGGTGACTATATGGTATAAAAAAATGTGTGTGAAATCTTACGGGACTTAACTGCTAAGGTCATCAGTCCCTAAGCTTACACACTACTTAACCTAAATCATCCTAAGGACAAACACACACACACCCATGCATAAGGGAGGACTCGAACCTCCGCCGGGACCAGCCGTATATCGTATATTGTGATCATGTGAATGAAGTTAGTTTTTCACACATCTTGCATGATTCTTAGTTTGTGGCTTCTGCTACCAATCTCTTAACGAGCTCAAAAAAACTTAACTGAGGGGGAGAAGAACTTCTTACCCGAGATCCCTATAACAAAATTTATCGTAGATAACTGTTTTCGGTAAAACTAAATTACCATCTTCAGATCTGTAATAAAATTACAAGAAGTTCTACAAACTGTTGTATAAATAATGCAACATTCACCCGTAGAACAAACAAATCAGAACATACTTTCATGAAGATTATTATGAACATCTTGTGTCAGATACACGCAAAATCTTTCCATTGAATTTTCAGATACATAAAACATGAAATGAACAATGAGTTGGCACATCAAAATTAAAATTGCTACGTACATCAAATTCACCAAAACATCGTTCTCGCAACATAACACGTCATGCCTACCAGTGCGCCACAAGACTGTCAACAGCCAACGCATGAAACGAACTGACCACTAGCACAACCGGTGTAGCTGCAGTACGTAGGGTCTAACAATAAAAGTCAAAACGTAATTTAAAGACAACCATGATTCCAAATATATATAGGACTACATATAAAAATTCTGAAATGTTTATAAAATATTATTGATGATTTCTTCGTGACAGAATACTGCTAAAAAAAACCTATACTCCATATTTACGATATTTGTTTTATATCATTACAATACTGAAGTACTTTCTTTATAGTATCGTTCAGTAAGCGACAAACGTAGATAAAAAAATTTTACTAAATTATTAAAATCAAAATACAGCAGTATTCAACTCAACATCTGAAGCTAGCTCAACCGATCTGAAAATTTCTGTACGTCTCTCCTGAAGACCATGGCCGTTCACTGTTGTAAGAAAATAAAACGCCTACAGCGGTTCTTATAGTCTTATTTATTGTGCAGCTACCAGTTTCGGCGCTTCAATGCGCCTTCTTCAGGCCGTAGTTGATGCTGAAGGGGTTAACACGATCCTCCTATACCCGCATCAGTGGCCAACATAACTGCAGACTCTCTGTAAACTTTGGCAGTTGATGGTTGGAGTGCTGACACTAAGGTGTATAAATAGTCTGCGTAAACCAGTTACGTTGGCCACCGATGCATTATGTGGATCGTATTAATCCCTACAGCATCAACTACGACCTGGAGATGGTGAACTGAAGAGCCGAAACTGGTAGCCGCACAATAAATAAGACCATAAGAATGGCTATAGGCGTCTTATTTTCTTACAACCTGAAAATTATACCCTTATAGTGCAACGCATCATATTTAGTGCACCAAAAACTAAGGCGATGTGACGGAGTATATCAGCGCCATGAATACTACGTAGGAGACCAACGAAACGCGATCAAAAACAATTATAGTCCGGATCCCAGATTGAGGACGTGGACGTCTCTAGCCAAAGAATACTGAACATAAGAAACCAAAACACAATCCTGACTCAAAAACCTACGAAAGCTCATTCATTGCATTATACTAACGTAAGTTACGGATTAATATATAACTCCTAGAAATAGACTAATGTAGCCAACCATCTGTCTTCATACGTCAACCTACAAAAAGGCTATCCAATGTGGATCGGAACTTGAATAACCCATTGGACACGACACAGACCCGGCAAAAGCCAATATAATTAATAAAAGTATGCTTAGAGGCTTCATTTAATAAATCGTTTCACTACACCACCGTAGCTCGAGATCTGCGTGCAGCAGCATACGGTTCAGGGTGTTGGAGAACTAACAACCTTTAGAGCTCAACCTCAGTAAACTAAAAATTTTGCTGCATTCAATGAGATTATATTTGACTGTTTTATACTTGGTTACGAAGCACCACTTTCAGTTTACTTGAGCTCTACTTTCGTGAAGAAACATTATTCATCATAATTCTCTGTCGTTTACTTCAATTACAGCCTACAGAATGGAGCCTTTTTTATTAATTGTTCATTTATCTTTTATTTAATACGACTGTTTATTTCATTAATTCGCAATTCTGGTCAATTCACAGACTATCTGAGTGGAGGATCACTGCTACGCTTATACACTACTGGTCATTAAAATTGCTAAACCTAGAAGAAATGCAGATGATAAACGGGTATTCATTGGACAAATAAATTATACTAGAACTGACATGTGATTACATTTTCACGCAATTTTGATGCATAGACCCTGAGAAATCAGTACCAAGAACAACCACCTCTGGCCGTAATAACGGCCTTGATACGCCAGGGCATTGAGTCAAACAGAGCTTGGATGGCGTGAACAGGTTCATCTGCCCATGCAGCTTCTACACAATACCACAGTTCATCAAGAGTAGTGACTGGCGTATTGTGACGAGCCAGTTGCTCGGCCACCATTGACCAGACGTTTTCAATTGGTGAGAGATCTGGAGAATGTGCTGGCCAGGGCAGCAGTCGAACATTTTCTGTATCCAGAAAGGCCCGTACAGGACCTGCAATATGCGGTCATGCATTATCCTGCTGAAATGTAGGGTTTCACAGGGATCCTAACACATCTGAAACGTAACGCCCACTGTTCAAAGTGCCGTCAATGTGAACAAGAGGTGACCGAGACGTGTAACCAATGGCACCCCATACCATCACTCCGGGTGATACGCCAGTATGGCGATGACGAATACACGCTTCCTATGTGCGTTCACCGCGATGTCGCCAAACACGGATGCGACCTTCATGATGCTGTAAACAAAACCTGGATTCATCCGGAAAAAATGACGTTTTGCCATTCGTGCACCCAGGTTCGTCTTCGAGTACACCATCGCAGGCGCTCCTGTCTGTGATGCAGCGTCAAGGGTAACCGCACCCCTGGTCTCTGAGCTGATAGTCCATGCTGCTGCAAACGTCGTCGAACTGTTCGTGCAGATGGTTGTTGTCTTGCAAACGTACCCATCTGTTGACTCAGAGGTCGAGACGTGGCTGCACGATCCGTTACAGCCATGCGGATAAGATGCCTGTCAGGTCGACTGCTAGTGATACGAGGCCGTTGGGATCCAGCACGGTGTTCCGTATTACCCTCCTGAACCCACCGATTCCATATTCTGCTAACAGTCATTGGATCTCGACCAACGCGAGCAGCAATGTCGCGATACGATAAACCGCAATTGCGATAGGCTACAATCGGACCTTTATCAAAGTCGGGAACGCGATGGTACGCATTTCTCCTCCTTACACGAGGCGTCACAACAACGTTTCACCAGGCAAAGCTGGTCAATTGCTGTTTGTGTATGAGAAATCGGTTGGAAACTTACCTCATGTCAGCACGTTGTAGGTGTCGCTACCGGCGCCAACCTCGTGTGAATGCTCTGAAAAGCTAATCTTTTGCATATCACAGCATCTTCTTCCTGTCGATTAAATTTCGCGTCTGTAGCACGTCATCTTCGTGGTGTAGCAATTTCAAAGGCCAGTAGTGTATTTGAACTGAGTTAGCTGCTGTGCATGGAAGCATACGTGTGAAGCCCGACTTTATGACATTGTCGACCTATTCTTTTTCAAAAAGAGCCCTGCGTAGCCTATTTACCTAAGTTACAAGCAACATCAGTTAAATTCGCGCCGTCCAGAGTTGCCGTGCGGTTCTAGGCGCTACAGTCTGGAGCCGAGCGACCACTACGGTCGCTGGTTCGATTCCTGCCTCGGGCAAGGATGTGTGTGATGTCCTTAGGTTAGTTAGGTTTAATTAGTTCTAAGTTCTAGGCGACTGATGACATCAGAAGCTAAGTCTCATAGTGCTCAGAGCCATTTTGAACCAGTTAAATACGTAGTTGGTTTGCTCGTGTGGATGCTGGTAAGAAAGAAACTACTCAGCAGAAAACGGTTAGGCAAAGTTGCAATTTGGGGTACTCGTCTGGGATATGAATTCCATCCCTTCAGAATTGTAATTGTAATTTTATCACGTTACAGTATTCTGTAATTCAGGTCCTAAATATACTCCATGATAGTATGAGTAGGGGCCTCGAGTATAAGGTTTTGCAGCGATTGCATGTGTGAGGATCGGTTTCAGAAGTTAGGTGTGGGGAAGTTGGGACTTCGAGAAAGAAGAAGAAGCGATGGGGAGGCATGCTGAGTTCCAGTCTGCAGCAGACAGCAGCAGTGGCGGTTGTTCGACGGCGGCATGAGCAGCAGCGGCAGCCACGGCAGCGTGGGCCACCGCCATCGACTTTGAGTTGATCAGGATCGGTAATGGCATCTGCATTGGCAGCATCTGTGGTATCACCGCCAGACACCACACTTGCTAGGTGGTAGCTTTAAATCGGCCGCGGTCCATTAGTACATGTCGGACCCGCGTGTCGCCACAGTCAGTGATCGCAGACCGAACGCCACCACAAGGCAGGTCTCGAGATACGGACTAGCACTCGCCCCAGTTGTACGGACGACTTTGCTAGCGACTACACTGTCGAAGCCTTTCTCTCATTTGCCGAGAGATAGTTAGAATAGCCTTCAGCTAAGTCCATGGCTACGACCTAGCAAGGCGCCATTAGCATTATATTGCATTTATCTAGAGAGAGTCTCACTTGTATCATCAAGAACGCTGTATACAAATGATGGATTAAAGTTAAGTATTCCAGAAGCTACGTACTTTTCTTTATAGCATTAATTACGTATCCTGTTTCAGACCTAACGCCCGCCTGCGTGAGTTAGCGCGTGCATCTTGGCCGCCTCTTTCAATTAGTGTGCGTAGTGTTGGCAAGTCTGCCGACACTACATATTTGGCGACGAGTCTCAAACGAGGAATTAGCGTTCGTATTGCTCTAATTTACTTGTGTCATGGCTTCGCCACAATCTCCAGATGTACTGTCCGAATTTTATCGCTTGCAGAATCAGCAGACGCAGGCCTTATTGAATGCCCTTGGACAGCTCGTCCAGGGTCAACGTGCAATGCAAACCGATGCGGCAGCCGGCGCTTCACCGCTACCGCAGCCACAACATGCTGTTGCACCCCCGTTCCGGCCATTGGATGCGGCCCTGGAAAGCTGGACGGAGTGGTCACGCCAATTTGGATTCCATCTCGCCGCCTACAGAATTCAAGGTAACGAGCGGCAGCCTTTTCTTTTGGCCTGTGTCGGTGTGTCCACCTACCGTGTGATAGTGAAATTGTTTCCCCGACGCAACGTAGCATCTCTGTCCTACGAAGAAATTTTGTCGGCATTGGACGCATATTTCAAAGAAACAGTCAATGTCGTTGCAAAAAGGTATACGTTCTTTCGTACAAAGCGTACGGCCGGTCGGACTAATCGGGAGTGGGTTGCAACTTTGCAAGGCCTTACCAGGGATTGTGCTTTTGAGTGTGAATGTGGACTCCCTTATTCAGATACTATGGTGCGTGATGCAATTGCACAGAACGTTTCTGATGTTCGTATACGGGAACAGATTTTGAAACTAGTTAATCCCTCCCTTCAACAAGTGATAGACATATTGAATAGGCAAGACACGCTTGACTTTGCTCAGGAATCATTTGCAACTTCGCCAGCCGTGTGTCACATTAACTGGCCAGCCGGGCACACTGCACGGAATGATAAACAGCCCTCGCACCCGTTCGCGCAACTGCCGTCACGCTCTCAAACATGGGTGCCACGCAAGCATGCAAATGCAGTGAAATCACGCCCGCGGTGTGCAACTAGACATTCGCGTGACAATTGTCCGTCACGCCAAGCTATTTGCTTTTACTGTAATAAGAAAGGACATGTTCAAAGTGTTTGCCAGAAAAAGCTCCGATCGGACAATCACAACCATTCCAGGCCCTTTGCTTCGCGCCGGAATCGAACCACGAATACTCAGGCTCGCGGACCTTCGCCCATGGACATTCATGTAGTTAATTCCACTTCGCCCAGTGCCACTTTCTCTAACAGTGACAGTGTTCGTCCCACAAATAGTGTGCGTCGACGTCGACGGAAATCTCGACCGGTCCCAAGTGCATCTGTACCAGTATCAGTTCGTCAGCAGGACAATAAACTTTTTGTCGACTTGGACCTTGAAGGCAAAGTGATCCCATTCCAGCTCGATACCAGAGCTGCAGTTTCCTTGATCAATCACGACGCGTACAAACAACTGGGCAAACCTCCGTTGCGTGCCGCAAAGGTTCAGTTAACTAGCTATTCAGGTCAGGATATTCCTGTGTTAGGACAGTGCACCCTTCTTGCAACATACAAGGGACAAACAAAACTTGTGTCATTTCACGTTCTTTGTTCTTCTACTGCAGTGAACTTGTTATTTCAGTTGTTTAACTTGTCTATCGTAAATCAGGTCCTATCAGTGAATCAGACTGTGCCTTCCGCCAGTGTTTCTCGTCTATGTGAAGAATTTGCAGACATTTTTGCACCAGGCCTTGGTTGCGCTAAGAACTATGAAGCACATTTGGAACTGAAAGTAAACGCGCAACCAAAATTTTTCAGAGTGCGCAATGTTCCCCACGCATTGCGTGAGGAGGTCGCGAGGACATTAAATGATTTAGAATCACAAGGTGTGATTGAACGTGTGCAGGCTTCTCTCTGGGCCTCACCCTTAGTAATTTTTCCAAAACCTTCCAGGAAACTGAGACTTTGTGTGGACTTCAAGGCAACTGTGAATCCACAACTAGTGATTGCAACTTTTCCCATACCTCACCCGGAAGATCTTTTTGATAAACTGTGCCCGGGTACTTTTCGAAGTTGGACCTAACAGATGCGTACTTGCAGATACCAGTGGACGACGAATCCCAGCGCGTCTTGGTGGTTAACACGCATCTGGGTTTGTACCGATTCAAAAGACTGCCATTCGGGTGTGCATCCGCCCCTGCATTGTTTCAGCAATATTTACAAACTGTTTGGGCGTCGGTCCCTACTGCAGCGAACTATCTGGACGATATTGTGATCTCCGGAAAGACAGAAGATGAACATTTAGCAAATCTTCCAACATTATTTCAGGTATTCCGACAAAATGGTCTTCGCTTGCGGAAGGACAAATGTGTGTTTTTTGCTCGTGACTTACCATACCTGGGACATGTAATCAATGCCCAAGGCATACATCCGAGTCCAGAGCACCTCCGTGCCATACAAGACTTGCCTTCGCCGCAGAATTTGAAGCAGCCACAGAGTGTGTTGGGAAAAATTAACTATTATCATAACTTTGTTCCCCATGCCTCTTCCATTTCAGCTCCGCTTCATCGCTTACGCCGTAAAGGTGTTCCGTTCGTCTGGACGACGGAATGCGAACGCGCTTTTCGCCAGTTGAAATCGGCGTTGCTTTCAAATACTTGCCTTACGCCATTCGATCCCCAGAAACCCCTTTTGTTGATGGTAGATGCATCGGATTTCGGGATCGGTGCTGTGCTTGCGCACAAAGATGGATCGCATGATCGCCCTATTGCCTTTGCGTCCAAATTGCTCTCATCTGCGCAAAGAAATTATTCACAGATAGAGAAAGAAGCTTTGGCTCTCGTATTTGGTGTTACTAAGTTTCATGATTTCTTGTATGGTCGTCACTTTACCATCATCACAGACCACAAACCTTTGACATCGCTTTTTCATCCGAACAAGCCTGTACCTCCACGTACAGCGCAGAAATTCATTCGCTGGTCTATTTTCCTCTCGCAGTACCGCTACGATATCTTGTATCGGTCCACTGCTAAGCACGGAAACGCCGATGCGATGTCCCGTTTGCCTGTTGCTGAGGATAGAGCATTCGATTCTTCCGAACTTGCTTGCATGTTCATTGATTCGGAAACCGATGACGTGGTCGAATCGTTTCCGATTGATTTTCGTCGTGTAGCTACAGCCACAGCTGCTGACCCTGTCCTTGCTACCGTTTTGCGTTTTGTTGTTACGCAATGGCCTTTCTCAAAGTCTCGGATCGAGGATCCGTTGGTTCGCCGATTTTTTGCTCACAAGGAGAGACTTTTTGTTCGACGTGGTGTTTTGTTGTTGCGTTCTGATAATGATCAGTCCAGAGTCGTGGTCCCACGTTCGTTACAGTCCTCTGTCTTACGGCTTCTTCACCAAGGACATTGGGGTATAGTGCGAACGAAACAACTTGCTCGTCAGCACTGTACTTGGTTCGGAATCGCTGCTGCGATTACGAATATGTGCTCTTCTTGCATGGCGTGTGCCGAACAACAATCCGCACCGCCGCGGAAATTCTTTGCATGGCCGCAAGCCACTTCCCCTTGGCAACGCTTGCACATCGATTTTGCTGGTCCATTCTTGAATGCTCGATGGTTGGTTGTGGTGGATTCTTTCAGTAATTTTCCTTTTGTTGTCCGGATGTCTTCCACGACGTCAACTGCCACCATCCAAGCGTTGTCTGCTATCTTTTGCATTGAAGGTCTTCCACAGACTATTGTTTCCGACAATGGTCCACAATTCATGTCCGCAGATTTTCAGTCATTCTGCAAGGCCAATGGTATTCCACATCTGACATCCGCGCCGTTTTCGCCTCAGTCAAACGGTGCCGCTGAACGATTGGTCCGGACTTTCAAGTCACAGATGTTGAAGTTAAAAGAGTCGCATTCTCGGGAGGACGCGTTGTTGCTCTTTTTGTCTTCGTATCGGTCTCAGCCCCGAGATGGTCGCTCGCCGGCTGAGTTGCTCCACGGTCGTCCTCATCGAACCTTGATGTCTTTGCTGCATCCGCCGCATCAGGTTCCTGTGCAGCGGCAGACTCCTGCTTTTGCTCCAGGCGACGTTGTATTCTATCGCAACTATCGAGGTTCACGGCGTTGGCTCGCAGGGCGCATTCTTCGCTGCCTCGGCCGCGCGATGTATTTGGTTTTGGGGGCCTCTGGTGAGGTGCGTCGGCATCTCAATCAGCTGCGCCTCTGTCGTCGCACGGGTTCTGCCGCTCCCCGTCTGCTTTCAGCGACGGTGCCGTCCGGTCAGCGCCCTGGGGACCCATTTACTGGCTCGCCTCATCCCCAGGTGTTACCGACGCTGCCTTCCATTTTGCCCCATGGCGACGCGCCGCCGCCGCCGCCGCCGCCGCTTGTTCTCCCGCCGGCGCCGCCTGCAGTAGACGCTTCGCTGCAATCGCCAAGCGCCTCCCTGGGTCACGCGCCGCCGATTGCTTCCCGTGACCAGCTGTCCTCCGCCATGGACCTCTTGCCCGCTCCGAACCACATGGCGTCTTCGCGCGTCGAGTACCCCGACGCAACGGTGGTCGACCCTTCGGCCAATCCTGTCTCTTTACGGGCGCATACACCGCATGTTGACGTGCACCCTGGACTAGGTTTTCAGGCGTTTCCTAGCTCCCCTCGGACCGAATGGCCGGGTGCGGGTGGCACAGCCTCGCCTGTTGTTAGGCTCCCCACCTCATCGCATGCGTCAACATGGGGTCCTTCCCACGGCGGGCGGAAGCCTTATAACACGACCGTTCGCCGATTTGCGGGGGAGGAATGTGGTGTCACCGCCAGACACCACACTTGCTAGGTGGTAGCTTTAAATCGGCCGCGGTCCATTAGTACATGTCGGACCCGCGTGTCGCCACTGTCAGTGATCGCAGACCGAGCGCCACCACAAGGCAGGTCTCGAGATACGGACTAGCACTCGCCCCAGTCGTACGGACGACTTTGCTAGCAACTACACTGACGAAGCCTTTCTCTCATTTGCCGAGAGACAGTTAGAATAGCCTTCAGCTAAGTCCATGGCTACGACCTAGCAAGGCGCCATTAGCAATATATTGCATTTATCTAGAGAGAGTCTCACTTGTATCATCAAGAACGCTGTATACAAATGATGGATTAAAGTTAAGTATTCCAGAAGCTACGTACTTTTCTTTATAGCATTCATTGCGTATCCTGTTTCAGACCTAACGCCCGCCTGCGTGAGTTAGCGCGTGCATCTTGGCCGCCTCTTTCAATTAGTGTGCGTAGTGTTGGCAAGTCTGCCGACACTACAGCATCCACATCTTCGGCAGTAGCAGCAGTAGCAGAACAGCAGTAGCAGCCAGCATGAGCGATAAGTTAAGTACATACGCTGATAGTGTTAATACGTGAAAATCTGCAGGGCCATCTTCAGTGATGGAGCTTCCAACGAGTAGGCAATCACCCAGTCTGTAAAGGTCAGATAATGGCAGTGGCCAAGTTAGCCCTAAATCTGAATGTGATAGTATTACTAGGGACAATACTAGTGGTGACAAATAGTGTGATATCAAAGAAATCAGATGCAATTTCGATTGATTCAGCGGCATAGTTAACGGAAGTTTTGTCGCATTTGAGCTCTAATATGGGCGCAATCCAATTTAGTATAGGAGCATTGAGAACAAAAATGGAACAGGGAATTTCTGATCTCAATAAAACACAGTTGAAGTAGGCTGTTTAGGTTTTTATGTTGGTAACGCCACGTAGCGCTCTGTATGAAAATCACTGACTGTGCTGTGTGCAGTCTGTGGCTGGTTGACATTGTTGGAATATTCGGAATTGTAGTGTTTGGCAGTTGGATGTGAACAGCGCGTAGCATTTTGCAGTTGCAGGTGAGCCGCTAGCAGTAATGGATGTGGAGAGAGAGATGACAGAGGTTTGAGCCGACGATCTTGACGTGTGTCCGATGACTTCTGAATGCTATTAAGGTAAATACATTGTTTGTTCTCTATCAAAATCTTTCATTTGCTGACTATTCCTATCAGTAGTTAGTGCCTTCAGTAGTTAGAGTCTTTTATTTACCTGGCAGTATTGGCGCTCGCTGTATTGCAGTAGTTCGAGTAACGAAGATTTTTGTGAGGTAAGTGATTCATGAAGAGTATAGGTTATTGTTAGGCAAGGGCCATTCTTTTGTAGAGATTATTGAAAGTCAGATTGCGTTGCGCTAAAAATATTGTGTGTCACTTTAGTGATGTTCAGAATAAGTAAAGAGAGAAATGTCTGAGTACGTTGAGTTTTGCTCAGTTGTTTGAAAATCAAATAACCTACTAGTACAGTCATTCATAATTTTTCTAAGGGGACGTTTCAACTGACAGTGTAATAGCTGATGTGGAAAAACTGAATCAGATATTGAAGGCATTATTGATACATAATTAGAAGCTATATGGGCAGACAAGGGAAAAATTTATAGGGGGGTTAGCATGGTTGACACAAGAGTCAGTACAGCAGAAAAGGACTTCAAGGAAAAGCTGGAAAAGATACTGGACGAGCTGGATGGTAATGTTAGAAATTGTGTGCAGAGGCAAAATGCGCTTGAGAAAGAGACCGTTAAATCTGTTAACAATTTGTCAGGTAGAATAGTAGAACGTGATCAAGAGATGGTGAAAAATAGACAACAGTCGGAATTGAAGAATAATAATGAAGTCGTGCAGAATAAACAGCAGATTCAAAATATATGGGCAGAATGAAATTCTTTAACAGTGAACGAGGAACTGCTGTGATAGGCGTTCCATTAGTTAATTTAGGAACGACAAGGTGTTTTTCTTACGTTGAAAAATACCATCTAGGTGTTTTCATTGCTGCAGGCAGAAGTAATTTTGTGCAAGGAATGACAGAAGAGGCAAAAATTGAATTCGCTGAAAGACAGGTGTTGAGGACAATACAGTTTCATGGGCAGATTTAATCAGTACTTCTTTTACTATCTATGAAGATTTTGAGTTTTGTATCGTGAACAAATTCTGGAGTAAAGCGAAGCAAGCGCGAGTTCAGCATGAGTTCCTAAATGAATAGCTGTGGGATTTTTGTGTGTATAAACTACCTAAGCTGACGTTTATAAATCGTCCACTGGGCGTCTTGGCGGAGATTACGACGCTCAAGAGACAGTTACCGGAACAGTTACAATGGCATCTTTTCCACTGTCCGACAAATTCCATAGATGAGGTTTTATTGAAAAACTTGACCAGACGTTGATATTCAAGCCATATAATGCGAATAGTAGACAGAGAAATAAGTACCAGAATAGGGATCATAATAACTAGGAAAATAATTATCACTGCAATGGAAAAACTAATTTTTAAAGAGGAAATGGAAAAGAGAACAATCATAATGGAAATCACAACTGGCAATGAGGATTTGAGGGTCAGGCGCCTCACGAAATGCAACGGCAGAACACGACGTCGGTGGTGACGAAATAAAGCGGCATTGAAAAGGACATGTTGTATCGTCGAGTATAGTGAAAATATCTGTGAAGATAGCAGCTGTAGTCTCGTGAACAATTTTATTATGTATTGGTTGAAGTGGGTGCTTTACTGTAAATGTGATGTTTTAGGCGCTGATATTACGAAGGCTGAAGCTACTGATTTAGATATCTAAGAGAAAGGAATTTGAGCATTTGTTTCCATTGACGGAAGTGAACCGATGCTTCTGCTGAACGATGAATTATGAGTGGATATGGAAGGATCAATGTGAACATAATGTGTTACATAGCAGTAGATCAGAATGCATAGTGTCGGAATAATCTAAGAGTAGAGAAAATGTAATAGAGACAGAGCTAGATCCGAGTTTGGCAGAATTCGTGTGTACTGTGAATTCTAACGTGGAGTCATGCAGTAGCGGCTATTTTTGTAGTGTATAGGCGGAGGTTGACGGAATTACTGGTGGTGGTTTCTATAATTTATTGCCTGACGTAATGGATGTTGGAAGTATTGAAGCTTATGAGTTATTGGCGGGTGTTAATGGTGTTAACCATAATAAATTTTGTAGTGATTCGACGGAAAAAAATGAGATTTTGTTTAAGGAAGATGAAGGAAGTAGTGTGATTAATTTTGAGGAGCTTGCAGCTACTGATATAGTTATTTCAGAGGGAGGGAACAGAGTACTTGATGCTTATGAGGACGATGAAACGAAGAACTTTGAGGAATAGTTAGATGTTACAGATGATTTGGAGGTAGATCAGGATAATCTAGGCGTGAATGAGACTGAGGGTTCATATGAAATCATAATGCGTGACATAAATATGAAGCAATGTTTAGAGTGGGGTGAAATAAAAAAAATATTTTCAGACATAATGGCTACGTTTGTGAACCGTGACTGTGTGGGATAATTATTTATTTGTAGTTTCTGCCACCAGTCACTTTTATTTGTTTTATGTTTAATCTAACATGATACAACGCGTTTTAAATATGTTCTGTTCATCATCAGACGTTCATACATACATACACACAGAGAAATATTACTTAAAAATAAATTGTCTTAAACTAAATTAACCTAAATCTTTTTGGCCATTCTTCGTTACTGTAGTGGCTGGTGTGGCATTTGGGCATTACATACATACATACATAGAAATGTTACTTAAAAATAGTCTTAAACTAAATCAAACTAAAACTTTTTGGCCAGTGTTCGTTACTATAGTGGCTGGTGTGGCATTTGGGCATTAAAAAACGTGCAGCCTACAAGATGAACGATGTCGATCAAGAAAGAAGTATGTATCTATTGAAACTAAAAATGGTGTTCCGCGGTAGACATAAATTTTTTCTGTAAACGTAAGAGTTCGATGGTGAGCGGGAAAATATGGCTCGAATTTGAGCAGATAAAGCCACGGAAAAAGAGAGATTCGAAAGTTACTCACACTAGTGAGATAAATGTTGTAAGATACAACGGCGGCAGAGTTGCACCTTGTGAATAAAGAATATGGTATGTATAACTGTGTGTATACAGGGTGAGTCACGTAAGACATAAACACCTATTTCATTTCGTGAAGGGTTATACATATCGAAACGAGATTTTCGGCAAATGTGAGAGAGTTTAGGGGTACGTACTGTTTTGCTTGGTTAAGATTTTTAGCGCTGGTATCAACGGACAAAATGAAGTAAGTTCGGTTTTTTTTTTTTTTTTTTTTTTTTTTTTTTTTTTTTTTTTTTTTTTTTTGGAACCGTATACTTTTTATAACTGCGTTTGACAGAACCTGAGAAGAAAATTACAGCGATATAGCGTTTGTTAATGTTGACGTTGAATCCTGTCGTAGAAAAATTCGAAAAATGTCCTAGAATGTGAGAGCACAGTGGCGTCTTGGACCTAGCTGCGTAGTTATATATTATAAGGTAGGCCTGCACTACTACACAATGCTTTATTGTCCCTGGAACCAACTTCCGACTGCCTACACTGCACTAAATTATATCATATGGGATACATTCGTTGAAGTAAACATTTTATAAAATACTTTGGTGACCACCTGTACACCGAGAAACGTCGTTTCATGCTGAACGTAATGACGTAATGGCAATGATACCAACTACGTGTCGACTTTTTTGACATTGCAATGCAATTCCGTACATACGTAAATGAAATAAACAATTTACTAACAATGATTTAGTAACCACCTAAATCACATAACACAAATTTTGTTTTCAAAAATAGTCAATTCATCTTTATTTAAGCATGTGCTCAAATTCTCACCATGGACTGAAAGGCACATTTACAATCGCTGTTGGAAAGAACGATGAGCAGATGTAATCACATCTGCTCAGTGGATGATATGGCAGAGTATGCACTGGCGATTCGGCGACACATATCATCTGCCATGGTTCGGGGGTATCATCAACTGCATCTTTGAGAGCTCCCTCCCCAAAAGGAAGAAATCAAGAGGAGTCAAGCCTCGGCACCTCCAGTGGTACGTCTTCTAGAATACCCAGCTGAATGTTCGCCAGAAAGTGTGCGTACGTATGTTCATTTAGTACGGCTGAGATGAATTAAAGCCCCACAACGTAATTTTCTATGATTCCGCACAATACATTTACGGTCCACATCCGTTGGTCTTGCGCTTGACGAGGCCGATGAGGATTTTCGGCTGCCACGTAGCGCATGTTATTCAAATTTACATTAGCGTGGTTATTAAGTGTTGCTTCACCGCTAAAGAGCACACGTTGGTAAAATGTAGTGACGTCTCCCAGTTGCTGAAGGGGAAACCGACAAAATTCTGTACGACGTTCGATATCAGTGTCGTCGGGCCACCAACGTAGTGACAGACAGCAAGATGTGAACGAGAGTCTAAGGCAGACTCCACATTCCTTGGTAACACGTCTCGTACCACTGTGCGTATTCATTAGCTTCGTAGACGGAAAAGCTTGTTCTTGTTGTCTGTCAGTTGCAGTCTCTCTGTCTCTCTCTCTCTCTCTCTCTTTTCTTTCGTGAATCTGCATCTGCCTGCCGCGTCGGACATTGGCGATACGCATAAATAGCCCTATAAAGCTGTATTGTTTTTACAACAGTTCTTTTACATTCACCAGATAAAAGTAGTACATCTAACTTCTCCTAACTGTTGCGCATGTCTGCACGCAACGAATGCTGAAGCAGAAACGAACGGCCTGCAATGCAGATAAGTAAGCAGGCAAATGTGTTGACATTCTGATACAGTGTAGCGCGAGACCACTGCTTGCCGGTATTCGCACCTTCAATGCCGATTCTACCCACCATGCTCTCAAATTGTAGGACATTTCCCGATTTTTTTTACGATAGGTTTCAGCGTCAACATTTATAAACGCAATATCACTGTGATTGTCTTCTTAAGAGCTATCGAATGCTGTTATGAAAAGTATAAGGTTTCATTTTTAAAAAAGGAATTTGCTTCAACATCTCGGTCGATACCAGCGCTAAAAATATTGACCAAACAAAAAAGTATGTGCCCCTATACACTCTAACAATTGCCAAAATCAGCGTTACGGTTATGTGGAACTGTTCACGAAATAAAGGGGGTGTTACGTCTTACGTAACTCATCCTGTATAAATGTGCAATTTCATGTGTGATACGTAAGACTTTTTGAGGGTTGTGTTGATTGTGAAAAGGGGTAATTTAGTGACTTTAAAAAGTATGTGATAAATTATGGAGGCAAAACTTACTGCAAGAAGGGAGTAAATATTGGCTGCAAAAATCTTTGTAAGAGAAGGCGGTAGAATGTGATCAATCTCGTCATCTACTGAAACGTCCCCTAAGAAAAATTTGTGAATTACTGTGCTGGTAAACCCCTTACGTTATTTGATTTTCAAACAGCTGAGAAAAACTGAACGTACTCAGACATTTCTCTCTTTACTTATTCTGATCATCACTAAACTGACACACAATATTTTTAGCGCAACGCAATCTGACTTTCAATAATCCCTACAAAAGAATGGCCCTGACAAACTATAACCTATACCTTTCATGAATCTTTTACCTCACAAAAATCTTCGTTAATCGAACTACTGCAATACAGCGAGCGCCAATACTGCCAGCTAAATAAAAGATTCTAACTACTGAAGGCACTAACTACTGATAGGCATAGTTAGCAAATGAAAGATTTTGGTAGCGAACAAACAATGTATTTACCTTAATAGTGTTCAAAAGTCATATATATATATATATATAAAAATCAGTTCACGACATCCAGTCTTACAAATTTACTCTCTCTGATGGACACACATCCAGATCATCCGCTCTCAAAACTCCGCCATCTCCCTCCCCTCATCCAACACTGCTGGTGGCTCACCACCAACTGCGCAACACTACGCGCTGTTAACAGCCAACTGCCCAACACTACAATAGCAAATTCCAACAATGCAAACCAGCCACAGACTGCACACAGCACAGTCAGTGATTTTCATACGGAGCGCTACATGACGTTACCAACATAAAAACCTAAACAGCCTACGTACATAGCCCCCATGCTCCCCACAAAAAAATTTACAAATTGTTTTAGGCAGTGGCCAATACAGATTTGAAGAAGTTTTTCATAATTACAATAACAAAGAAATCAAATGCACACACTTATTGATACAATGTTGGTCAAAAGTTAAAATTTTCTCACAGTCCATAAAGACAGTCCTGATCGTTCATCACAGTAAAATTGCAGTTTTTTTTTTCTCAAAGTCTGAGCAGTAAAGGAAAATGCACACAGAAGTAGTGGATTTCCATGCAGTCTTGAAGAAGTAGTGTTGTTCTTCCAGCGGAAAGACAATGCTGACTCTTGACATGCAGACAGGTAATGGGTCACAACAGAGCAAACCCACAGCAGACTCAGTCTACGTTTTGAAGAATATTGGTAGGTAAGTCATCACAGAGCAGACCACTGTAGTCCTGTTAGAGATTACGGTATTGGTGGGCCACCAGAGGTGCAGACCCACCGCAGTCCTTGTAGAAATAATGGTATTGGTGGGCCATCAAAGATGCAAACCCACTGTAGTCCTTGTAAAGACGGCCACCAGCCATCTGTTGCGACTGTGTAGATGCAAAATCACCATCGAAGACTCTTGCGTACAATATAGCAAGTCCATAAACCACCACTTGTGCACTCACAAAGTTTTTGGAATTGTCCTTGGAACCAGCAATGCTGTTAACCAGTCCCTTGTTGAATTATTAACACACACGCAAACACTAACAGTCCCAACTTCTCACATATTGTGCATATACTATGACCAACAGAAACGTGTGCAGTGAAATGTATGCCTACAAGTTACTTAATTTGATGAACTGGTGTCAATTACAATTTTATAACATGAGAATACAATCACAAAGGTACAGAAAAAATCATTAAAACATAATAATACAAATAACATGTGTAGTAATACAGGCTTTACAGAAGAATAGAAATAAACATGTACATCAGTGTTACAGGAATTATGACAGAAGTAAATAAATAAAATAACGAGAATAGTTTTCAAAACATTAATTTCACACACGAGTATTGAAACAGAATAGAATTAATAATGTCTAAACATCTTTACAAAGTAAATGATATAGTATTAGAAAAATTCTACAACATAAATCTTATTAGCTAAACACATAAAGACAGAAAAAACACAAATACACAAGGGTACACAAACACATAGCGGAATAACACAAAAGGAAAGGACAGTGTTCGTTTTCAGTGTAACATTTGGTACTGCAGTCCAACCCAAAACTTCATTCCAAAGTTCTTTCCTGCAAAAAAAATTCTATCTAACCCTGTTGTCCTTAAACCCTACTCTTTTCTTCGTATCCTCTTTAAAAATAAATATTTCTCATTGTACAATACTCATTTTTGCCCAAATCTTTTTCATATAACTTCCCAATGCATTCTTTCCCTATTCTTCACAGTTAGTTTCTTATATAGTATCCCCCCTCTTAAGCTAACTTAAACCTACTGAGCTCAGATACATAAGCTAAAGGATGAGGCAATGCAGCAGTACAAAACTATTAACACCAACAGCAATGACAAAAAAATGCAAATTGGCAAAGCAAGCAGCAGTATATCTAAAATAGCAAAGCACATGCAACATTACAACTAATATGAGCCAATATGCAGCAACAAGAAAAATAAATCAGTAGTAAAACTGGCTTAACAGAGTAATACAAAGTGAAATTCAGTAGCACTACGCCTGGCAAACAGCAGCAAATAGAATAACTTATATCTAAACATGACAAACCCACAAGCAGAAAAAATAGTACACTAAAGACAACAATGCAGATAAGGGAAATGTCTATTCACATCTTAATGTCTATTTCATTAAAGTGGTGCACCACAACAACTTATTATTAAAAAAATATTACCAAGTGCTTGAAAAGAAAATTATGTATTCAGTTACTGTTATTAGTCCCTTCTTATTGTTCTTTCCTTTCCAAGTGCTCCATTTGCGAAGAATGTGGATCATAAAATTATTATTTAATACACCTGTCGACAGAAAGTCTTCACATTAGCAAAAGCATTTAATTTTATTTTATAAAACCAATGCTGCAACACAGCTGAAAAACAGATATCAAATGAAATAAGCAACTATGTACAAAGCAAAGCATAAAAATATCATTCAATAGTCATGTGGCACTTCATGAGTTGGTAGAAATTCTCTCAATTCTCGTAGAAAGACACTTGTCATAATCATGTGTGCAGATGTAAGAATATTTCCCATCATTTCATAAGCATTTCAGTAAGTAGCACAAAATATGCACTCCACAATATAATCATTGTTTCCAAGTAATGAGCGTGTCGTATTTCCGATGCTTTCTACAAATGAATGTCAATAGCGAGGTTAAAGGCCTCTTTTTTCTCCGCCTAATGGCTTTTTCTCCAGGTGACTGGCACAGCTGGGTGCCCACAATGCATTATGTCAAGGTCACTTAGCTTTCTTACCGAAATATTTACGACAGCAGTTTGGACTACAGTGACAGTTTGATATATAAAAATTCACAGCTCGAGAATTTGAGTTACAAATGTGTAGAAACAAAATCCTGTAAATATAACAGTGTCCAAAAAATTTTCGCTGGCATTGTGATACATTCAAGCATTTACACACATTTCATAATTCTTAAAGTATGATTCTTCGTTTCCAACATCCCTTTTCACAAATCAGAGTCCCTAACCACTACTCATTATTCCTTACCTTATTACACATATACATATTCGTCGACACTTCTTCAATATTTCATCATAATAAATATGTATCATAATAAAAATAACCTCAACAGCATAACACAGACCATCATCGTAATAATAACGTCATAACAGATCAATCACATCTCAGAATCGTCGCAGTTTCTTTTAATAATTTCAAAACCTTCAATAAAGTCATCTATCTCAAACGTACTTCATAAATCATGATCCCATACCAAATACATCATTCAAAGCTCTCAGTGTCACAATGGTTCCAAAAAAATATGAACAGTTCACAAAGTACAGACAAAATACAATTTCATAAGTGTAAAGTTATCCAACTGTGTACCTGCGTAAACATATGTCACTGACGTAGTAAAAAACGTTTGGTTCTCTCAGTTAAATGATCAGATAGCTTTGTAATTCTGTGTTACAGAAATATGGTACCGATGTGTAAAGTTGTATAAGCAAATACCATATTAACTATGGCTCCTTGTGCTTGCCAAACATATGGTACACAAAGTAAGCGTGTACCCCCCTGACGATTAATGTAATTATATCTTCAGGTGTTACAGATTATAGCAATCGAATGAAATGTATCACCGAAAACTTTCTTTGTATCTTTGTGATTCAAAAATCTTTAAAAATAAATGTTTTAAGTACAAAATTAATCACTCAAATACGTGTACTGTAGCGCTAAACTGTGCATCTTGTTGTAAGATAATCTCTATCATTACTTAAGCGTAAAAAATGTGCCAAGTGTCGTAATTATTGTCGTCCATAGGCAAAGTTCTGTAGAAGTCAATGTACTTACCTCATAATAAACAAAGTGAAATGCTATGCGTATAAATATCGTAGTTATTACGCTTATTGCCGTGATGAAGTAAATACTGTACTGTAACATATTGTTGTGCTATGCAAATGGCTGTCTCATTGTAGCTATACCACAAAAGTTACTACTAAAACATGTTCTACTTTCCAGAAGAATTCAGAAAAACAGTGCGGATATAAAACAGATACAGCGCAAAAGCAATAATATAAATTGTGTCACTCATTAGTAGCGTAGTGATATAATCATGTAGCTGTCAAAGAAACCAAATGCTAAGTCCTATTTAGTTTCACAGAAAGTACTTCAAATCGAGAATGCATTTTCAAGTAAACCAAAATGTTGCATTAAAATCTCATTAGCAGTATATCTTCTAAGTATGTAAGCTGTATATGCGTTACGTACTCGTACAACTAACAAGCAATAATGTACAAATAACAACACTGTGTCGTCTGTTCACTATAACAATGCATTCGTAATTATTGTCTAAATATGTTCCCTAGGTTCTAGACTGGATAGTTAACTTCAAAACATTGTTGCATGTTAACAGTTTCTAAGTGTGACAAAGCGACTAGTAACATGAAGTGAAAAATTTTATAGCAAAGACTAAGTTAAAAAGCAGATTATCTTTCAATAAACGGTTTTACATCTGAAATGTGGTGCAATCTTTTACCCTTTCTAGTGGGCAGAGTTTCAACTTCAAAGTAATTATCATGTTGTATACGTCGGTAAGGAATGCTAAAATTTTCCTCAAGGTTAGCGTCTATGATATTTTTCTCCGAGCCAGCCGGCGCACGTGGCTGCCTGGAGTGCGAGTCATTGTCTGTCTCTTTGTTGGCGCGCGTCGTTGTTGGGATTTGGAGATCTAACTTCTACAAATTCACCTTGTCGAGAGGGCTCTGCCCTGTTTGAATCCCGCCAGTTCCGATGAAATTCAGGTCTGTCGTTACGATTATATCGTCTGTCGTCATGTCGGTTGATTCCACAGTTTCTTGTTTGTCGGTCATGTGGTAGAGAATTTCTCCCGGAACCGTAACTGCACGCTGGACCGTTGCGTCTGAAGTTATTCTGTCACCCTTGATAGTAATTGTTTTGGTTCCCATATTGTCTGTTTCTATGGTTATCTCTGTCATATTCATTACTACAGAAATGCGATCTTTCTCTGTAACTATTACTACTCTGCCAACGGTTGTCATATGGGTGGTGTCTGTTTTGGTCACGATTTATGTTATAAGAATAGTCTTGTCGTATCCAGTTATTATTTCTTTCATCGCGGAATTGTGATGGGTGTGACCTGTAATTGTTGTGTTCCTGTTTTCGCATCCCGTAATTGTCAGTGTCAGTTTCAAATTCTTGTAACAGTCCCTGAAAAGCTTCAATGTCGTCTTTGCAACGTCCTGCCAAAATAATATGTCGTAAATGTTCAGGCAATTTGATTGAGCAGGTGTGGATGAGTTCTGAGGGGCTGTATGGGTTTGACAGGTACTGATTCTTATGCAACATGTCTTCAAAATATTTCACAAGACTGGAAAATTCAGATTGTTCGAAATGTTTCATCATTATGATGCTATGTTTTACTCGGTCTTGTGTAGCTTGAGACCAATATGCTGAGAGGAAGGCATGATAAAATTCTCCTTCACTGTGACAATCGTGAATGAACGATCACATTCTTACAGCTGGTTCATTCTCTAAGTAGCCACTCATAGATTCTAACTTGTGCTCCAATGACCAGTTGGGAGGTAAACAATGAGAGAATTAATGAAGCCATGCTTGTAGATGAATGTCGTTGCCAGAATTCTTAAATGTTTTCAATTTACGTCTAGTAATGAGCAGCTTATAGTCAAAATCATCATGTCGGCGAGTCGCATATCGGTCATTGTTACCTCGTGTTGGTGGTTCCATCTCAAAATTCGGTGCACCTTGCCAATTTCTTTCATAATTTCCGGAATGCCCTGTGTTATTATTTTGTGTCTTTTCCGTATTTCTAAGTCCCTCTTCCCGTATTGGAGCGCGAGTCTCCTCTGAAATATGTAATTCTTGTATTACTTGTGCCAACTGATCTTGTACTTCCCGGATTTCCCTTTTGTACTGGGTATTGATTTGATTCTGATTTTGTTTGAATTTTCTAATTTGTTCGTACTCTTCTGTGTCATTGAAGGCTACGGGTCTTGTGTCATTCAAATCATCATCTACCTTTGTAGATAAGTTAGTGAACTGATCCGAAAGTTCGGCTACTTTCTCCGATAGTGAACCTATTTCCTCAGCGTGTTTTTCTGAACCAAGTTTCAGTGTGTCCATTTGTGTTGAAATCGCATCTACTGTGTCCTTTAAGTTTTCCTGAGTTTTTGCAAGTTGCGTAACCGAATCGGTAGATGCAACTGAGTCAATTTTTGCCTGCAAGGTGTCGTGATTTTCATGAACAATAGTTTGCAATTCTTTTATGGCTGCTTCGTGATTCTGCAATGCATTTTCATGACGCGAAAAAATAGGTTGAAAATGCTCACACGTTAGTGTTTCTACATCATTACAGACTTTTTACATTTCGATTCGATTGTATGTAACTCAGCAATTAAACCTTCACGTGTTTGTTCAAGCGTTTGTTCCATTGAGTCTAACTTTTGAAGCTGTTGCTGTGTTTGTCACTGATTTTGTTCCATTGTTTTGTCTAACTTTTGAAGCTTTTGTCCCATTTGTTGCATTAATTGTAATAAGAATGCACTGGTGTCTGAAACATGTTCCGCAGTGCTATTCGGCACTGCGTTTGAACCAGCAATATTCGCATTTCGAAAAGCAGAAAATGTGTCGTGACTTGTTTGAGAAAACGGTGAGGACGCAAAACCTGAATCTGCAGTATTTGCAAGATTGTGTCCTGTCATTTCGGAATCCTGAGGCGAGCTGTTGCCGACCGATCGATCGATAATGCTTCCCTGTTCACTAATTGTTTCACTGTCTACACGATTAATTGCCGCCCGATCCATTTCCCCATGCACAATTACCAAATACATTAGTCAATTCATTACACGGTGGCGCTAACACACTACTCTCGTCTTCACTGTCATTTCTCAGTTTACTTTGGAGCCTAGTATAACGTTTTTCACACGCCATTATTGTCACAATATTTCACACGATAACACAGAAAAGCACAATTTGAAGAGCAAAATAAGAAAACACATTAACATAGCACTGAAAATAATATCTAATTAATTTCAAGCACAGCTGCGAAATACTTGGTGCAAATCTATGTGCATGCCACATCTGTTTTACTGTACAACAATGAAAAACTACAACTCCAAAGAAGATTCTCTCTACAATTACGCGCTAGCACTAAACAATAGCTACACTAATTACACAAACTAAAAAAAATCAGAAGATTCCAGTGAGGTATCCTCAGCTAAGGGTCGACATATGAAACGTCCCTTTAGAAAAATTTATGAATTACTGTGCTGGTAAACCCCTTACGTTATTTGATTTTCAACAGCTGAGCAAAACTGAACGTGCTCAGACATTTCTCTCTTTACTTATTCTGATCATCACTAAACTGACACACAATATTTTTAGCGCAGCGCAATCTGACTTTCAATAATCCCTACAAAAGAATGGCCCTGACTAACAATAACCTATACCTTTCATGAATCACTTACCTCCCAAAAATCTTCGTTACTCGAACTACCGCAATAAAGCAAGCCCCAATCTGCCGGCTAAATAAAAGATTCTAACTACTGAAGACACTAACTACTGATAGGCGTAGTTAGCAAATGAAAGATTTTGATAGAGAACAAACAATGTATTTACCTTAATAGTGTTCAAAAGTCATTATATATATACATATATATATATATATATATATATATATATATATATATATATATATATATATATAATCAGTTCATGACATCCAGTCTTACAAATTTACTCTCTCTGATGGACACACGTCCAGATCATCCGCTCTCAAAACTCCGCCATCTCCCTCCCCACATCCACCACTGCTGGTGGCTCACTACCAACTGCGCAACGCTACGCGCTGTTAACAGCCAACTGCCCAACACTACAATAGCAAATTCCAACAATGCAAACCAGCCACAGACTGCACACAGCACAGTCAGTGATTTTCATACAGAGCGCTACGTGACGTTACCAACATAAAAACCTAAACAGCCCACTTACACTACTTAAGAGAGGAATATGAATTGTTCGTACTTAAGATTTGGGGTATCTCAAGAGTTTTTAAAATATGGACCATATATTATACTGGATTAGTTTCTCATATAATGTATGTAGCTTAACCGTAATTATTGTTCGCACAAAAAAGTGGTGCGTGGAAGTCATCAAACATCACTGAAATTTTAAGTGGTTGTGGGAGTAGAACGTTTACTTAAGTGCAAAGTAGAAGCAACGTTTTTTGGGGTTTATTACGTGGGTTAATTATATAATGTATGCTATTTTGGAAGGTATTTGAATACATCTATGTATGTAACATTTTCGGGATAAGTTTATAATAAATTTACGAGAAGAAATATGGGGATAAATTATATATTTTTGGTGCTAAGATGAGTGACAATCTGCTGAATTTATTATCTAGCTATCTGGTGAGTTAATGTAAAAGAATCGAATGTGTTTTTCCAATGCTATAAGTTAGTTTTTGCTTTGCTATCCACTTTGCGAATGTATCAATTCAGCTGAGGTGAAATATAATTACTTACACCTCATTGAAATTCGACAACAAATCACAGTTAAGTAATAATGCATGCATGAATACGTCTGTGATATTAGAAAATTTACGTGCATCCAATGAAACAACATTATTTTCAGTATCTTTAAAACTCTAGGAGTTAATATGGTACAGTAACTAAACATTTTCACAAAGAAAATAATAATAAAATTGACAACTTTTAAATGCTTCATACGATTTCTACAAATGATATCTTAGGTGATATAATTGCTCTGTAACTATAATCCCTGAAAGCTGCTTAGTTGTATCTATTTTATTTATTGAATTATTGCGTTTTTACATCCTATCCATTATGCAACTGTCTGTCAGAACAATAACTTAATGCAGCATGAATGTCTTGTATCTTGTCATACTTGTGTATTTATTTAATGAATATTATACAGTTTTTCCAGTAACATTATAAAATCATGATTACAGTTTCTAATACAAAATCATGGTAATTTAATAAGTGGTCAATCGCATGTCATAGTTGATGTCACTATTGAAAGAGTGCCAAAAGACGAAACTATCAAACACACGTAAATAATCATTTACGTAACATTTCTTACGAAAATCTCTTGTCGGTTAAGGTGAGCGGACTTCAGCAAGAATGCTGGCTTATTTAAGTATGAAAGAACTTTAATTGTGCATGGCGTGTGCCTGACTGAATTTTTGTAACATTTCTTTATTTAAATATTTAAATGTTATTGTAATAAGCATACGAACGATGTATTTCTGGTGGGGATGGCCTTCTGCCAACTGAGAAGCAGGCAGGAGTCAAGAGGAAAGGGAGTTTCTTCGAATGGCGCATCAAGGGAGCGATTGTAGGCACTTTTTATATTTTTTCTGCAAGAAGGCAGTCCTGCCTGTGGTAACGTGCGTGATTCGATCATGTAGGTGATAGATTCTGGACGATAAATAGCCGCTCTGAGACTTTAACTTTTGAATGACTTCACGTTGTGATCTGTTTGAAGGCAGACTAGTCTGAGGTAATGTAGGTTATTCGATAGCGTGGGCGATTGATTCTGAGCAGTGACGGCCGCTTCAATACTTAAACTTTTCGAGGAACATAGTTTTTGAGAGGTCTGAATGTGCTCCAGTGCAGAAATCTATTATGCAAAACATTTATTGACTGTGAATTATAAAAATGACAATTGGCAATGTCTTCAATTATTTGATAGATTTGTGTTTTGGTACGCCACAGCAGAGCAGGAGCCATATCATTGGTACTGTCACTACAGGTACACTACCATTCAAAACTTTTCTATCACCCTTGACCAAGACTTTATACTTTATTTCCGTCCACAGACACATCGTACAAACTGAAGAGAACAAAAAAATAAATATTTTCTTTTTCTGTCATTAAGTGCAATACAATTTGGTTTCGATTTTTGTCGCTCTAAATAATCCACTCTTTTTGCCCTCTGAAGAACTACACATACTCTCGGAATTCAGTAGATAAGATTTTGTAGTGTAGCAATCCAATACGTCTCTAAATTATTCCATAGATCTTCAGCATTAGATGACCTCACGTTTTCGCACCTCCCTGTCACTTTCATATCATATGAGTTCAAGGGGGTGTAAGTCAGGTGACTGAATTGGCAAAATTATATTTTTTTTCAGTTCCCCACATTTCTCTTTTCTAGTGACATACCCTCTGCACAATTCTGAAGCCTGTTTGGGATCATTGTCGTGCTATAGAACAAACCCATGACCATTAAGTCTCCTGCCAGATCGAACTGCATTATTTTTCCACCATTATTCACCGTTGGCGTCACACACTGGCTCTTCATACTTTCGCTACGAAGTCGACGAATAAACATTCAACGATGTCTGCAGATACTTCAAACTTAGATTCGTCCATTAATGATAATTTGCACATTGCTGCACGCTCCAGTTTTTATTTTGCTATGCCCACTGCAATTTCTTTAACCTTATTTTTTGCGTAACAAGGGTGTCTTGACGACTATGCACCTCTTTAAACCTTGTTCACGAAGATGGCGTTGCTCTGTTGACACAGACATTGCAGCTGCTTGCATACTACTCGTATCTACTACCTCGCGAATTTCGGATGCAGCACGTGTCCTGCGACATGTACTCTGTACACTTATGAACCCATCCTCCCTGTATGATGTTATTCGAGGACTTCCACAACTGATCAGGTATACAAACACACTGTTAGAAGGGCACAATGCACTGTAAACTAATGCGATTGCCACGCAGACAGCTGAAGGAATGAGGCCTATTCGAATGAAACTGTCTTAGGAAAAGGCACGTCAGTATCGTTGTGGATACTCAACAGCGCCCCTCTATGTGAACAACAATCAAGTACAAAACACAAGCACTTAGTCCCTAGATGTTCATACTTGTTTTATTACGCGAATAAGAATATGAGAGAATATTCAAAACGAAATCCCTGTTTGAACCACAAATCTATAGCTGTGACAGTGTAAGGCAGCATCCTATTTCAGGGCATCTCCTCACACTTTATCCTATTTGCTTACTGAATTTGCATACAAGACTCTCTTGCTTCATTTACTTTCCGATTCGGCCTTTACTTGTCGAATTTTCACCTTTACTGTGCTTTTATTACATGAGTGGGGAGGGGTATCTTGTACCCTTCTGCACTTATTCTAGTATCTCAGTCCTGTAGTAGTTTTTCCCTTAAATGCATCTAGTTTTGAACAGGGCAATTCGTTTCCGCTGGGGCGAAAACAGGGGGAACGTCCGCACGTTCTGGAGTAGTTTCTGGTCACTCAGAAGGCCAGGTCTCACGCTAGCGGGCCGCATGGACAGTCGGAGAGCCTTTCAGGAATTATCCTCCTGTCTCAGCTTCCGCGGATAATAAGCGCTGGAATAGGATAGAAGACTGGTGTCCTCTATAGCAGAACGGGAAACCATTGGTGGAGGGGGTGAGAACTCCGCTTGTTACTAAACTTTGGGTGGCGTCGTCATCCGTTCATTGCCCGTTATCCTACTATGTGTGGTCTCCAGACACGTTTCCTCAACCAAAATATATAGCTACTCGTGTGTCTGTAAATTTCTAAACATTGCCCTTCCCGTGGAAACGCTTTGCGACACCTGGTAAAAATATCCAGAACTCCGAGAAACAAGTTAGGACGTGGGAACGGGGCGACATTCGTTTCCTGTCTCGACATACACGTGTCTCATTGGCGGGTACTTCTATGGTGGGAGCTAGTGAACGGACTTTCAGATGCATCATTGGAAGAGCACCTATGCTCTCTCTGGAATTTTCTATACAGACTGTGCTGTGTGCCAGTTCGAAGTCTCAAAGAAGGCTATGAAAATTCAGAAAGGCATTCGATTTCTGATTCGAACTTCATGATTGTAATCTGGACTCTGCACTCGAACCTGTTTTTCTTGTTCAAATGTGTGTGAAATATTATGGGACTTAACTGCTAAGGTCATCAGTCCATAAGCTTACACAATACTTAACCTAAATTTTCCTAAGGACAAACCCACACAGACATGCCCGAGGGAAGACTCGAACCTCCGCCGGGATCAGCCGCACAGTCCTGTTTTTCTTGAATTCGGTCTCCTGCCAAGTTCAAAAAATGGCTCTGAGCACTATGGGACTTAACTACTGAGGTCATCAGTCCCCTAGAACTTAGAACTACTTAAACCTAACTAACCTAAGGACATCACACACATCCATGCCCGAGGCAGGATTCGAACCTGTGGCCGTAGCGGTCACGCGGTTCCAAACTGACGCGCTTAGAACCGCACGGCCACACCGGCCGGCTCCTGCCAAGTCTTTGAAGTTTTAGTCTGTGACTTAACTCACGACTAGTAATTTGGAGGGGACGAGAGCCATGATTCGCAATATCATCACATCGGCAGCAGTGGCAAAATTTCTGCCATCGCGACTTGTCCGCAGCCTCCTCTTTGACGGACACGGTAAGACCGTATTTGCAATGGTCGTGGTGGTGGTGGTGGTAGTAAGTTCCTATTGGACCAAATTGCTGAGGTAATAGGTCCCTAGGCTTACACACTACTTAATCCAACGTAAACTAACTTACACTAAGAACAACTCACACACCCATGCCCGAGGGAGGATTCGAACCTCTGACGGGGGTAGCTGCGCGAACCATGGCAAAGCATCTAAGACCACACAGAGCATTTGCAATGTGCACACTCCCCAGTTCGGAAATGGCGATATATTGAGGCAAGAGCAATTTATTCATGGTTTCTGTCTTTTGTCTTCCTAACTTAATCAACGTACTTCACATAATGATACGCTCTTTTTTCTGTAGTCTACTTCTTGCTTCAAAGCGGATATTTTCCATAAGCACTCATGTTTTGCTTCGTAATCGAGTTAATCCATTGGAGGTCACGCACCTGGTGATGTTTTTTTTTTTCTGAAAATTCCTTTATTCGTTGATGTGTTACGTGCTCTTTTCGGGTTCAAACTCGTGTTTGTGGAATTACATGTTTTTGAAGTCGCGGTTGAAAACGTAATATTGTAAGTAGGCTGTTTATGATTTCTTATTGGCAACGTTACGTAGCGCTCTGTATGAAAATCACTGGTTGTGCTGTGTGCAGTCTGTGGCTAGTTTGCATTGTTGTCTGCCATTGTAGTGTTGGGCAGTTGGCTGTAAACAGCGCGTAGCGTTGCGCAGTTGGATGTGAGCCGCCAGCAGTGGTGGACGTGGGGAGAAAGATGGCGGAGCTTTGAAATTTGTACGACTGGATGTCATGAACTGCTACATACATTATGACTATTAAGTTAAATACATTGTTTGTTCTCTATTAAAATCTTTCATTTGCTAACTATGCCTATCAGTAGTTAGTGCCTTCCTTAGTTTGAATCTTTTATTTAGCTGGCAGTAGTGGCGCTTGCTGTATTGCAGTAGTGCGAGTAACGAAGATTTTTGGTGAGGTAACTGATTTGTGAAACGTATAGGTTAATGTTAGTCAGAGCCATTCTTTTGTAGGGATTTTTGAAAGTCAGATTGCGTTGCACTAAAAAAATATTGTGTGTCAGTTTAAGCCCAGTCACGTATATAAATTATCAAAAGGGGACGTTTCAATATGTGTATTTAATGTGTCTAGGCACCGTCTCAGTCGTAACAGTTCAAAAAAATGGCTCTGAACACTATGGGACTCAACTGCTGTGGTCATCAGTCCCCTAGAACTTAGAACTACTTAAACCTAACTAACCTAAGGACATCACACACATCCATGCCCGAGGAAGGATTCGAACCTGCGACCGGAGCGGTCACGCGGTTCCAGACTGAAGCGCCTAGACCGCACGGCCACTGCGGCAGGCGTAACAGTTCAGCATCATGCAGTGGCGACCCTAAAAAATTCATTTTCTTATCATTGTTCTATTTTGATTGCGTAAATTCATTCTCAAAATTTTTATAACCTCGTTTATGTGTCCTCAGTAATTTTTTGCATTGTTTGAATTAATTCACTACTGGCCATTAAAATTGCTACAACACAAACATGACGTGCTACAGACGCGAAATTTAACCGACAGGAAGAAGATGCTGTGATATGCAAATGATTAGCTTTTCAGACCATTCACACAAGGTTCGCGCCGGTGGCGACACCTACAACGTGCTGACATGAGGAACGTTTCCAACCTATTTCTCATACACAAACAGCAGTTGACCGGCGTTGTCTGGCGAAATGTTGTTGCGATGTCTCGTGTAAGGAGGACAAATGCGTACCATCACGTTTGCGACTTTGATAAAGGTCGGATTATAGCCTATCGCTATTGGGGTTTCCCGTATCGCGACATTGCTGCTCGCTTTGGTCGAGATTCAATGACTGTTAGCAGAATATTGAATCGGTGGGTTCAGGAGGGTAATACGGAACGCCGTGCTGGGTCCCAACGGCCTCGTATCACTAGCAGTCGAGATGACAGGCATCTTATCTGCATCGCTGTAACGGATCGTGCAGCCACGTCTCGATCCCTGAGTCAACAGATGGGGACGTTTGCAAGACAACAACCATCTGCACGAACAGTTCGACGACGTTTGCAGCAGCATGGACTATCAGCTCAGAGACCAGGGGTGCGGTTACCCTTGACGCTGCATCACAGACAGGAGCGCCTGCGATGGTGTACTCGACGACGAACCTGGGTGCACGAATGGCAAAACGTCATTTTTTCGGATGAATCCAGGTTCTGTTTACAGCATCATGATGGTCGCATCCGTGTTTGGCGACATAGCGGTGAACGCACATTGAAAGCGTGTATTCGTCGTCGCCATACTGGCGTATCACCCAGCGTGATGGTATGGGGTGCCATTGGTTACACGTCTCGGTCACCTCTTGTTTGCATTGACAGCACTTTGAACAGTGGACGTTACATTTCAGATGTATTACGACCCGTGGTTTCACCCTTCATTCGATCCCTGCGAAAGAAACCCTACATTTCAGCAGGATAATGCACGACCGCATGTTGCAGGTCCTGTACGCGCCTTTCTGGATACAGAAAATGTTCGACTGCTGCCCTAGCCACAATACGCCAGTCACTACTCTTGAAGAACTGTGGTATCGCGTTGAAGCTGCATGGGCAGCTGTACCTGTACATACCATCCAAGCTCTGATTGACTCAATGTCCAGGCGTATCAAGGCCGTTATTACGGCCAGAGGTGGTTGTTCTGGGTACTGATTTCTCAGGATCTATGCATCCAAATTGCGTGAAATGTAATCACATGTCAGTTCTAGTATAATATATTTGTCGAATCAGTACTCGTTTATCATCTGCATTTCTTCTGGGTGTAGCAATTTTAATGGCCAGTAGTGTATTATTTTACCAGATCAAAGACTATCAATCAGCAACCACTAAAGTAGATAGTCCAACTGTACGCGCGGGTTATCCAACCATAAGCAATTGTCGAGACCCTCTGGCGAGTTCAGGAACTTTTAAATAATATTTTCTGATGTGGGCAGTAGTTGATTTTTCAAGTAGCTTGTTAGCTTCGTAGCGGTAATCTACCATTTGATATGATGAGGGCAGACAGAGTCAGCGTCAATCTAATCTACGTACCCACGATGAAACCTGTTGAGCAAGAGGTCGTGTTCACAGAACACCCAGCATCTGGCAGTAGATTATCAAAAAATGTTTGACCGGTAGTGAATTAACATTTTCGAAACAAGTGACTGGCCTTGTGGTACGAATACAAGTAAGTGGAAGATCTGGAACTGGAAGAAATTGTACTTTTAACAAAGCTTGTATTTTTACCCTTTTTTGAGCTGACACGCTTAGCCACAGTCGCATCTGTTTCAGCTGTGGCTAACAACCTCAGTACTGAGCATCATAACCGAAAGAGACACACACGCACACGAGACGGCAGAGGAAACGGCGGCGAGCGTTCCTTTCCGCGGCGGCACCTACGGCCCAGCCCGCTGCTGTTTGCGCCGGACAGCCGCCGCCTCTCGCAGGCGTGGCTGAGAGTAAACAGCGAGCAGCCAGCAGCCGCGAGCCGAGGCGCGCATCACGCAAACAATCGATGGCGAGAGTCGTCCCTGCGCGCCCAGCCGGTGCCGGGCAACCGCGGCTGCCTGGCTGGCTGGCTGGCTTCCTCGCTTTGCGCTGCACCGCCGCCTACCCCTACTGTTCATCGCACATTTTTGAACATGGAGCTCCGCAGCAGACCACCCTTACATGTTCGCATGTTCAACCCGTGGCATCGCCAGTTATGATTGCAATTGGCACGGGGCCATCGGCATTCGACCGTCGACCAACGGAAACGTGTCGTCTCTTCGGATGAATCATGTTTTTGCTACGCTAGATCGATGGTCGTCTTTACAAACGCCATCATAGAGGTGAACGACGACTGGAAATTTGTAGGGAACCATGCACACTGACTGGTGGGAGCAATATTATGCTATTGGAGACATTCTCCTGCACTTGCATGGGGCCTGTGACACGCTGACAGCGGTGAACTACCTGCATCCCTACATGCCCGATGTCTTACCCGAGTCAGAACCGTGCTGTAGCGGTTTGAGCAGCATTATAGTGAACCCACTTTGATGTTTTGGCTACCAAATTCGCCAGTTGTAAATCTTGTGGAACCCATCTGGGTCACTACGGGATGCCATCATCGTGTAAGCAAATCATCAGTGAATTACAAAAAAAGGTTCAAATGGCTCTGAGCACTATGGGACTTAACTTCTGAGGTCATCAGTCCCCTAGAACTTAGAACTACTTAAACCTAACTAACATAAGGACATCACACACATCCATGCCTGAGGAAGGATTCGAACCTGCGACCGTAGCGGTCGTGCGGTTCCCAACTGTAGCGCCTAGAACCGCTCGGCCACCTCGGCCGGCAGCGAATTACATCACCCGTGTGTAGTCGTCTAATGCAACATATCTACACAAACCTACAAACAAACTGTTGGATCCCTGCTACCCAGAGTCAGCTATGTATTTCGTACGAAATGGTAGTTGTAATGTTTCAGCTCATTATGTTCTCTGGGATATCTACTTGATTGTAGTGTTCATCCCAACTTCACCAGAAGCTCCGTTATCAAGTTACAAGGCGATTTGTACAAAAGTGCCTCCAAAAATTAAGACCTAGACGCGACATTGTAAAGTGATACGAAATAGCACGGATACATCAGGTTTAGTAAGCCAGTCAGCCAGGCTCCGGCTCTCGGCTGTGATACGAGTATGTCTACAGAGCAGCAAGTTAGGTGTTTATCCTTTTCTGTGTTTTCTTCGAAGTGTACGCTATGTGATCAAATGTATCCGGACACCCCCAAAAGTGCAGCAGCAGCCGGCCGAGACAGAAGCAGCAACAGGGAAGTAACCAATTTTGTGACTTTTACGAGTTCCTAAACAGGAGCGAATTTTATAATATCATCTGCGTGCTTTAATAGTTTATTTTCTTGAGTTTTTGCGAGTTAATTTAATATCTAATAGCCACAGGTCTCACGTTTTCGTTTGCTTCGGAAAGTAAACCGATTTTGTGACATATTACATGTTCCTAATCACGGGCGAATTATTTAGTTTCACCTGTGTGCTTCGGTAGTTAGGTTTTTGAATATCTGCGTATTAATCTAATTTATTAGACACAGCTCCTGCGTTTCCGTCAGTGTCTACAGTAGAGTTGCGCAGCGTATGCCGATAGTCCGTTTATCTGCATGTGGGCAGGGACTGCGATGGTTGTGTGCGGATGCGAGCCGAGTTGGTGACACTTCGCTCTCAGCTCCAGCCTGTGGTGCCTTCGGATACACAGCTTGGGGCTGCAGTGGATGGGCGCCGCTGTTGTGGACCGGCTTTGGAGATCCAACGGACACCCAGCACGTCCGAGTCCTCCGATCGGTCCTCACTGGTGGCCATCCCAATCACTGCTCGCACTGAGATTGACCCCCCCCCCCCCACCTGTGGTCGAGTGGGAGGTCGCCCTGGGGCGTAGCAGGCGGCGAAAGACTTCCCAGGCGGCCGCAAGTAAGGCCCTCCTTGTTTGTCTAACAAACAGGTACCAAGTGCTGTCTATGGCTGACACTGTCGCTGAACCAGATGCTGTCGCCTGTCCTGTTTCAGAGGAAACCTCTCAGCCTGCAAGATCCAGACAATGACAGAGGATGGGATTATTGATAGTTGGAAGCTCCAACGTTAGGCGCGTTATGGGGCCCCTTAGGGACATGGCTGCCAAGAATGGAAACAAAACCAATGTGCACTCTGTGTGCATACCGGGTGGAGTCATTCCAGACGTGAAACAGGTCCTCCGATGCCATGAAGAGCACAGCGTGCAGCCAACTGCAGGTGGTGGCTCATGTCGGTACCAATGATGTGTGTCACTTTGGATCAGAAGAGAGTCTCTCTAATTTCGAGTGGCTAACAGAAGAGGTAAAGGCCGCCAGTCTTGCTTGCAAGATGAAAGCAGAGCTGACCATTTGCAGCATAGTCGGCAGGACTGATTGCGGAGCTCTGGTACAGAGCTGAGTGGAGGGTTTGAATCAGAGGCTCATACGGTTCTGTGACCGTTTACGCTGCAAATTCTTCGACTTGCACCAAAGAGTGGTTGGGTTTCGGTTTCCGCTGAATAGGTCAGGTGTTCATAATAGCTGGCCGGAGTGGCCATGCGGTTCTAGGCTACAGTCTGGAACTGGGCGACCGCTACGGTCGCAGGTTCGAATCCTGCCTCAGGCATGGATGTGTGTGGTGTCCTTAGTTTAGTTAGGTTTCATTAGTTCTAAGTTCTAGGCGACTGATGACCTCAGAAGTTAAGTCGCATAGTGCTCAGAGCCATTTGAACCATTTTTTTGTCCACAATATGCAGGAGGTGGCTACGTGGGTAGCAGGGGGGAGGGGGCTGTGTGACGTGGACTGGGCCGTTTTTTTAGGTTAGAAGGTCGCGGGAAAACACAAGAAGGGCTTCAGTCACAAAGGGTGCAGGCTGAACACAGGAAGAACGTAGATACAGGGACGATCGGTAACAGTTGTAAATTGTCGTAGCTGTGTTGGGAAAGTACCAGAGCTCCAAGCGCTGATAGAGAGCACTGATGCTCAAATCGTTATAGCCACTGAAAGCTGGCTAAAGTCGGAGATAAGCTCAGGCGAAATTTTTGCGAAGAACCTAAAGATGTTCCGAAAGGATAGGCTAAACACGGTTGGCGGTGGCGTGTTTGTTGCTGTTAGAAATAGTTTAACTTGTCGCGAAATTGAAGTAGATACTTCCTCTAAGTTAGTATGGGCAGAGGTCATTGTTGGAAACCGGAATAAAATAATAACTGGATCCTTTTACCGACCTCCCAATTCAGATGATACAGTTGCTGAAATGTTCAAAGAAAACTTGAGTTTCATTTCATACATGTACCCGACTCATACGATAATAGTTGGTGGTGACTTTCATTTACCCTCGATATGTTGGCGAAAATACATGTTTAATTTCGGAGGTACGCATAAAACATCTTCCAAAACTGTGCTAAACGCATTCTCTGAAAATTATTTCGAGCAGTTAGTTCATGAGCCTATGCGAATAGTAAACGGTTGTGAAAACACACTTGACCCTAAGTTAGCAATGAGCATCAAAACGGATACAGGGATCAGTGAACACAGGGTTGTCGTAGCGAGACTGAATATTGTAACCCCCAAATCCTCCAAAAATAAACGAAAAATATACCTATTCAAAAAATCAGGTACAATTTCACTTGACACCTTCCTAAGAGACAATACCCACGTCTTCCAAATCAGTAATATAAGTGTAGACCAGATGTGGCTTGAATTCAGAGAAATAGTATCAGCAGCAATTGAGAGATTTATACCAAATAAAGTAACAAACGACGGAGCTGATTCTCCTTGGTACATAAAACAGGTCAGAACAGTGTTACAGAAACAACGAAACAAACTTGCCACATTTAAGTGCTAAACGAAGAAGATCCAGTAAGTAACTGTGAGAAATTCGAAAAAAGATCTACTTGTTAACAAACTGACTCTACAGTGAGACCTCATTTAACGAGGATAATTCACTCCTGAGTCTTACCTGCATTGCGAAACACTCGTTATGCGAAACATATTTTTCTGTTGGAATTCATGTAAAACAAGGATAATGCATTCCATTCCGAAGAAATACTAAAACAGTTCATAAAACGCACATCCTTTTTTTACAAGAAGTCGTCTAAAGACACTCTCTTCAAAATGAGTCTCAAACACAAAAGACAGCTAGCTAATGGAACATTTAGCTTCGTATTGGTTAATGCGCAGCTCTATTGAATTCGCGTTGGTTAACGACGACATACCTAAAATGGAATTCATATAGAGGTATTTCAAGGCCATGAAGTCACATGAGTCTTGCTTGCAACACTGTCACAGAGAAGTTGGCAACATCGTCGAGGAGACCCGAGCGGAGGTATCGGTTACAACAATTGCAACGCGACGAGTATCGCGAACAGTGCAGCTGAATACTGCATCGTCGGCGGCGTTGTTTTGTTGGAGCGCTTAATGTCACAGACTCTAGCTAATCCGGCCCCCAGTAGTAATCCGGCCCTCAACAATGCTGTATATTCTGTACCTGAAATTGTAGCTTTCTTCACAGTTTGCAATCATGTCTCTAGAAGGAAACACGTTACGCTAGACCTCAGGCAGAAATCGAAATTTTAGATAAGTTAAATTGAGGTTAAGCGCAGGAAGCCAATGCTGCTAAGTTCAATGTTGGATGTGCAACTATTTATGACATCAAAAAGAAAGAAGATGTTATTCGACAATGCTCAACACAAACGGAAGGTTATGCGAAAGAATGAGAATGAAGAACTGGACGTAACGCTTTATAGATGGTTCATACAACTACACAGTAAAGAAATTACAGTCAGCGGCTCGATTATAAACGAAAAGGCAGCTGCATATAACAAACAACTTGGCGGTAGTAACTTGTTAGTAGCGAGCGACCGTTGGCTATCAAACTGGAAAAAAACTACATGGCATTCGGCAGTGATAGTCACCGGGGAAGGTCGTTCAGCTAACGATAAGGATGCTGATGAGTTTGTAAGCAAGATACGGAAGATAATAGAGGAAGAAGATTTAACTGGTGATGCCTTGTGTAATGCTGCTGAAACAAGACTCCTTTACAAGATGCTTCCTTCTAAAACATCAGCTGCCAAGAACGAGAAGGAAACTCGTGGTTACAAGCAACAGAAACAGCGCGTGACATTAATGGCGTGTTGTAATGCAAATGGGAGTCATAAACTACTGCTTATTGTGATTGTAAAATCCCAACATCCACGTCGTTTTCAACACACTGACATAAATACTCTAACAGAGCAGTATTGCGCTCAGAAGAAAGCGTGGATCGACAGACAAATATTCTCTCGGTGGTTCCTTGAAACGTTTGTACCAGCAATGAGAAAAGAGCTAAAGAAGAAAATGCTTCCACTGAAAGCTGTCCTTATAACTGACATTGCTCCCAGTAATCCTTCAGATGTTTCTCTTAAGTCCGATGGTATACATGTACAAGCACTCTTTCAAAATGGCTCTGAGCACTATGGGACTTAACTTCTGAGGTCATTAGTCCCCTAGAACTTAGAACTACTTAAACCTAACTAACCTAAGGACATCACACACATCCATGCCCAAGGCAGGAT
The DNA here is from genome assembly GCF_021461395.2 of Schistocerca americana. Classification (NCBI taxonomy): domain Eukaryota; kingdom Metazoa; phylum Arthropoda; class Insecta; order Orthoptera; family Acrididae; genus Schistocerca; species Schistocerca americana. Next base: position 569,596,454 of record NC_060122.1, on the reverse strand, counting down.
TCGAACCTGCGACCTTAAGGGTCGCTCGGTTCCAGACTGCAGCGCCTAGAACCGCTCGGTCACCCCGTCCGGCTACAAGCACTCTTTCTGCGACCCAACGTGACAGCCCTAATTCAGCCCATGGACCAGGGAAAGAATTTTGGAATCAATTAAACTTCATTATCAACGTTCACTTCTCGTCTCCTTGCTGAACGAAAGTGAAAACAACTATATCGAGACAATGCTCAAGGCGTGGAAAGCAATTAACATACGTGATGTTGTTTCGAAGCAGCCAAAGCATGGGATAAAGTGGAGAGCGCTACCATAATGAAGAGCTGGAGAAAATTGTGGCCATCCACTGATGCCGAGTTGTATCAGTAGTGAGTGACAGCGATGAGCCAATCAATTCGGAATTATCAATTACTTTGTACACTGACATGTTCCACAACCTTCCATGAGGAGAAGAAATTGATGATGAAGATATTACTAAGTGGCTAAATGAGACAAACTGTGATACGGACCTAACTTTAACAGATGAAGAAATAATCAAAAGCGTGCAAGAAATTAATGATGAAAGTGATGAGGACTCAGGAGGAGAGAGCATAAAGATTTCTCGCACTGCTGGTGCTGAAGCTGCCGAGGTTTTCCTGGAGCACATTATGCAACAACCAGATACATGCAGTACCGATGTAATGCTTGTAAAGCGGTTGCGTGATAAAGCATGCCACCGTCGCATGTCATCATTTCGACAGTTAAAAATTAGGGACATGTTTCACAGTTTGGATTTGATTTGCTTTAGGGCACAAGAAACAACTGGGATCATTCGCGCCCAAGTCAAAACTATGGAACACGAAGACAGAGCGGAGTTAAAAAACTACTGTAGGTCAGTCCTTCTTGACAAACTAGAAGACAGCTAAAAACAGGCACGTGGAAATAGGGCTAAAAAAGACATCATACTGAAACAGAGGACAAAACCTAAAAATTAAATTACTGTCACCATATTGCTTTGGCGAATAAAAGTAAAACGCGGTCGACAGCCAGTGTGTCATTTGCTAAAAAGGGTGGTAACACAGACGGCAAATCTAAGCGGAAACGTAAACGTTTAAAAAAAGGGTTATTCCATCAGGAAGTGGCAGACGGTTAAAACTTGGCGCAATGTGTACAAAGTGGTGGGGCATCGCCACTTATCAAATGACGATGGCTAAAAAGGCTGTGCCCACTACGCAGCGTAGTTAAAATGACCTCCTCACGGCAGGAAGTCGTCCAAGCCGCTGGGAGAGGCTTAATAATCCTGAGTTTACTCCCGTGAATTCTGCCTTTATATTTCAGCCCAGAGACGTCCGGCCATCCTGTGGTGAGTAGACGAAGTACTGAAGAGACCTGACGCAATCATGATATCTATAGCGAATTCCATGCATGCGAATCGTACTGCCGGTTTACGGCGCATGCGTTAGGAGGTGACGCGCGAGGCAGCCAAGTCGTGTGTGCTGCCCTCAGTGGTGAAGTAAGAACGAACTAATCGCTGGGTATCCACTGAGCGGTCGATTCCGATGTGACCACATAATTTTAATAATTGGATTCCAATTCTTATCCAGTTGAAAACCGTTATCACGATTCATTAAATTATCAGCAAGACGTATTTCCACGGATTCTTTAATTACAGAGTGGCAGAAGCTGGAAAACGGTGCTAAAAGTTTGGTATTTTTTGTATTCCTCTGAATTTTCCATGCAAATGCAATGTTCTGCCACTGCTGATTTTAAACACTGCCGCAGACGGGTGTGTCTTTCGTATTCCACACAGCTTTCAATTTAGCAGTACATAGAGTCATTTAGTTGACTATATAACTTCCCGTTGTAGGCTTCTCTTGGCGAAAGGATCGTAGCATTACCCTTATCAGTAGGGAGTACGACCGTACCAATATTTTCACGGAGATTGCGCAGAGCAGTTATTTCCACTGGAAAATGGTTACTCCGTTGCGGCGCACATTTCATCACTCCACGAGTTCAATCACTTTGTATGCACTTTATGCTCCTAAACAACACATCAGCTGGTATCATTTGGTGCCTGTATTCGAAAGCATATGCAATAACTTTCCACACCCAGCGTCGGCTGACACATCCAAAGAGCTTATGTTTAATGTAACTGATCGAAATGAGTGGGTAACGCCATTGCCAAAATTACCAAGGCGAAATAGATCAAGAGATGAAAAAGTGAGAGAAGCACTAGCCAGTTTGACTAGTTGTGTTGAATAGAGGAAGCCAAAATATGATAAGACTGTGAAAAAGACTATTAACTACGAAGTAGGCGACTTATTCTTACTTAGAAACCACCCTAAGTCTTCCTCAACGAAAAGAGAAGAAAAAAGTGGCAAATGCTGTATGCAGGGAACTAGAAAATCGTACTTAACGCCATACAATTGTAGATATGTGCTAGAAATGTGGAGATGGGCAAAATAAAGGGCTTGTATCTGCATAAGGATCTTAAAATGTATATACAATTAATTTTGTATAGTAATGTAGAAAATTTCTTATCTTTTTATGTGTTAGTATATACGTATTCAACAGATCTTCATCATTTGACTATAGTTGTAAGTTTTCATTGATTATTGCATTATTCATGAACTGTTTGTGCCAACTGTCTAGTGTATTTGTGCAGATAAGTTTGCAATGGACAGCTGGGCATAAATCCAAATCGTTTTCAGAGAGTTAATCGCATATTACCTTGAAGAGTTAAAAATGGCTCTGAGCACTTGGGACTTAACTTCTCAGGTCATCAGTCCCCTAGAACGTAGAACTACTTAAACCTAACTAACCTAAGGACATCACACACATCCATGCCCGAAACAGGATTCGAACCTGCGGTTGTAGCGGTCGCGCAGTTGCAGACTGTTGCACCTAAAACCGCTCGGCCACCTCGGCCGGCCCTTGAAGAGTAAAAGTTATAATTGAGTATTAAGAAGTCAATGAGTAAAAGGGATCTTATGTTTGTACTGAAATTTCTTTGCTTATTGTTTCCATTTCAAATACAATTCTAGTTCTTTGAAATAGTAGATACACGCTGAAGCGACAAAAAAATTGCTATAAGCCTGCGTATTCAAATACAGAGATTTGTCAACAGGCAGAATACGGCGCTGAGGTCGCGAACGCCTATATAAGACAACAAGTGTCTTGCGCTGTTCTTAGATCGGTTACTGCTGCTACAATGGCAGGTTATCAAGATTTAAGTGAGTTTGAACGTTGTGTTATAGTCGGCGCACGAGTGATGGGACACAGCATCTCCAAAGCAGCGATGAAGTGGGGTTTCCCCAGTACGACCACTTCACGACTGTACCGTGAATATCAGGAATCCGGTAAGACATCAAATCTCCGACATCGCTGCGGCCAGAAAAAGATCCTGCAAGAACGGGACCAATGGCGACTGAAGACAATCATCAACGTGGCAGAAGTGCAACCCTTCCGCAAATTGCTGCAGATTCCAGTGCTGGGTCATCAACAAGTGTCAGCGCGCAAACCATTCAACGGAACATCGTCGATAAGGGGTTTCGGAGCTGAAGGCCCTCTCCTGTGCCCTTAATAACTGCGCCAACACTAAGCTTTACGCCTAGCCTGTGCCCGTCAACATCGACATTGGACTGTTGATTGCAGGAAACATGTTGCTTGGTCGGACTAGTCTCGTTTCAAATTGTATGGAGCGGATGGACGTGTAACGGCATGGAGACAACCTCATGAATCCATGGACTCTTCATGTCAACAGGGTCTGTTCAGGCTAGTACAGGCTCTGTAATGATGTGGGGCGTGTGCAGTTGGAGTGATATGGGACCGCTGATACGTCTAGATACGACTCTGACAGGTGACACGTACGTAAGCAGCCTGTCTGATCACCTGTATCCATTCATGTCCATCGTGCATTCCGACTAACCTGGGAAATTCTAGCAAGACTGCTCCGCCAGGATTTTCTGTGGTTTTCCTGTCGGTCCGCGTCCAAATGGAGGAGCACGCAAAGAAATTAGTGCCCAGCTTACAGTAATCTGCAGACTATACTCAAATGAACAAATAACTATGTAGAAATATATTAAGCTTTTAAGCGTTTTGAGTATGTAGCACCAATGAAATCAAATCTAAACTCAAAGACACTGTTAACTCAAATACGCTTCAAAAAATCTTCTACTAAAATTATAATGTATTTGAATTTTCGAACTTGTGAAAACAATAACTCATATTACTTGTGTAATAAAGTGACATCGACCAAGTAAGTGGAATTCTACTCAGAAACTATGAACAAGAGTGCTCCTGACATTCCAATGGACGAAATATAAGGTCCCCAAATTTGGACATTAAAAATTGTGTGATTTTTGTAATTTGTTACAAAAATGTCTGAAGTGTACAGTAATTATTTTTCATCAAAGACATAGTCTGAACAATATAACTACCATCCATGACTTTTTTTATAGCTAATAATACCTTTTCTTGTTCTATAAAAGAAGCGGTCGAAATAGCCGCTTCTGTCTGTCTCACTTTTGTTTTCACTGTTTTTGGAGATAGAGTCGTTAATGTTTGGGAGGTGTGTATGTTGTGTGTGTGTTGTTAATGTATGAGGGAAATGCTACCCCCGTTGTTATTCAAATTAACTTTCCGACCCTTCATGTCAATGTTTTGAACATTTAAATTATTTCTGGCAATTAATAGCTGTCGCGCCGTCAGGAAATATAACATTGCTTTTGTGTAACAATCAGCGGCCATTTCGTAGCAATTTCAAATATTACTGAATATTCCATGTCTTTTTCCACAGCAGCACCCACAACGCAGTTTAAAGGATTTCATTTAATAACCTCTTGCATAGCAAAGAGTTTATTTTAGTTTATTTTATTATAGTGTCAGTATTTACTATATGTTAGATCCAAGTTAGATACAGCAGCTATAGCCTTGACTAAGAACGAAAGAATATCAAATATATGAATTGTTTAAGCATCTTGTCTGATAAAAGCGAAACCATCAATAAAAAATAAATCAAATCCAGTATATTATTCTCTTTACATATTCTTATTTCATAGGCTTACCTATGGAAATCTGACCTGTTTTACGTGCAAGTTTATGTAATTTATAGGCAGACTTGGTGTCGGAACATCAATTAACGGACCCGTAAGCAAGAATAAATACTGAAAACGCACAAAATATGAAGTGTATTTTGCCCGCCTAACAAGATCAGGACGCTCGTTGGAACTATCAAAGATGATGTGGGATTAAGAAAACCTATCTACCATATACACTCCTGGAAATGGAAAAAAGAACACATTGACACCGGTGTGTCAGACCCACCATACTTGCTCCGGACACTGCGAGAGGGCTGTACAAGCAATGATCACACGCACGGCACAGCGGACACACCAGGAACCGCGGTGTTGGCCGTCGAATGGCGCTAGCTGCGCAGCATTTGTGCACCGCCGCCGTCAGTGTCAGCCAGTTTGCCGTGGCATACGGAGCTCCATCGCAGTCTTTAACACTGGTAGCATGCCGCGACAGCGTGGACGTGAACCGTATGTGCAGTTGACGGACTTTGAGCGAGGGCGTGTAGTGGGCATGCGGGAGGCCGGGTGGACGTACCGCCGAATTGCTCAACACGTGGGGCGTGAAGTCTCCACAGTACATCGATGTTGTCGCCAGTGGTCGGCGGAAGGTGCACGTGCCCGTCGACCTGGGACCGGACCGCAGCGACGCACGGATGCACGCCAAGATCGTAGGATCCTACGCAGTGCCGTAGGGGACCGCACCGCCACTTCCCAGCAAATTAGGGACACTGTTGCTCCTGGGGTATCGGCGAGGACCATTCGCAACCGTCTCCATGAAGCTGGGCTACGGTCCCGCACACCGTTAGGCCGTCTTCCGCTCACGCCCCAACATCGTGCAGCCCGCCTCCAGTGGTGTCGCGACAGGCGTGAATGGAGGGACGAATGGAGACGTGTCGTCTTCAGCGATGAGAGTCGCTTCTGCCTTGGTGCCAGTGATGGTCGTATGCGTGTTTGGCGCCGTGCAGGTGAGCGCCACAATCAGGACTGCATACGACCGAGGCACACAGGGCCAACACCCGGCATCATGGTGTGGGGAGCGATCTCCTACACTGGCCGTACACCACTGGTGATCGTCGAGGGGACACTGAATAGTGCACGGTACATCCAAACCGTCATCGAATCCATCGTTCTACCATTCCTAGACCGGCAAGGGAACTTGCTGTTCCAACAGGACAATGCACGTCCCCATGTATCCCGTGCCACCCAACGTGCTCTTGAAGGTGTAAGTCAACTACCCTGGCCAGCAAGATCTCCGGATATGTCCCCCATTGAGCATGTTTGGGACTGGATGAAGCGTCGTCTCACGCGGTCTGCACGTCCAGCACGAACGCTGGTCCAACTGAGGCGCCAGGTGGAAATGGCATGGCAAGCCGTTCCACAGGACTACATCCAGCATCTCTACGATCGTCTCCATGGGAGAATAGCAGCCTGCATTGCTGCGATAGGTGGATATACACTGTACTAGTGCCGACATTGTGCATGCTCTGTTGCCTGTGTCTATGTGCCTGTGGTTCTGTCAGTGTGATCATGTGATGTATCTGACCCCAGGAATGTGTCAATAAAGTTTCCCCTTCCTGGGACAATGAATTCACGGTGTTCTTATTTCAATTTCCAGGAGTGTACAATGCGACGTGGTATGTCTTACATCGGTCACAGCACCAGAACAGTTGAAATAAAACGTAAAGAACACCGAAGACATACCAGGCGACGATAGGCCACTAAATCAGCAATAGTAGGACACTGCCTGGAACTTGTACACGCCACGCATTATGATAACACCAGGATCCTGTCTTTGAGCGCAGTGTGTGAATAACACTGGGAACGCGCCTGGCGGGCGCGGACCTAATATGGAACGCCTTGACACGGCCGCCACCAGGGAAAACAGCGAAAACGGGCGCTGACGAAAGACGGAAGGCCTAGAGACAAATAGCACCGCCAGAAATGGTCGCAGCGGGCGCGGACGGCGTAGGGAACACCAGGCACCGCAAAGGCATAAATAAGGGATGCGGTCAGTTTGTCGAGCGTCGTGAGTACCTAGGGGCGGTGCTACTGGACGTCGATGGCGCCTTCGACTGCGTGTGGCACGACGGCCTCCTGTACAAGTTACTTGTGCAGGGGGTGCCAGTGTCGCGCGTCCGCCTGCTCCAATCATACCTCGAAGAACGCACCTTCCACGTGCGAGCCGACGATGGGAAGTCTACAGCACGCCTCATCAGAGCGGGAGTACCACAGGGATCCGTCCTCGGCCCCCTGCTGTACTGCTCCTGAAAACGCCGAGGGATCAGCTGGCACTCTACGCGGACGACACCGCGCTGTTCGCGAGGAGTATGAACGCGCAACTGCTGCGTCACCGCCTGCAGCTCGCCTGCGACGAGCTCGGAGCATGGGCCACCAAATGGCGGTTCAAATTCAACGCAGGCAAGAGCCAGGCGGTGATTTTCACGCGGAAGAAGGTGCCTGTGGACGTCAGGCCGGTGTAGATCATGGGTAGCCCCATACCATGGTCATGTACTAGTCGATACCTCGGCGTTACCCTCGACAGGCGCCTGACGTGGAAGGCGCATATTCGGGAGGTGCGGGCAAAGGCGCTGTCCAGGATGAGCCTGCTGCACTCGCTGCTGAATCCAGAGTCGACACTACCTCCAGACTGCGGCAGAACACACTATCTAACACTAATCAGGCCAGTGTTGGAGTACGTTGCCGTTTTCTGGGGAAACGCAGCCGACACTTCAGTGATGGTGCTCCAGACCGTGCAGAACAAAGTCCTCAGGCTCGCACTGCACCTGCCACGCGATTTCCCAACAAGGCAATTGCACGAACTTGCCGGAATACCGCCGCTTAAACAGCGCTCCCGGCAAGCAGCGGCAAGTTTTTACGCGGCAACGAGTGAAGCCGACAACCAACTCGTCAGGGGACTTGGAAATCAAGTCCACTGGCGACCGACCACAAGCTGGCCGGACATGCTGCGCGAGTAGCGACCACGCACCAGCAGCAAAAGAAGAAGAAGACATCACGAGTGACAACCAGACGACAATTCAAGAAAGAGATGGAAGAAGAACATCATATAGGAAGCTGTAGGAACAGCCGTGTAGGCTGCTTAACCTACGTAAGAAGCCTAATAGAAGTCGCAGCAGGCGTTGTCGACCAGCCGCAGGAAATACCTGATGAACATGTCCAGTTATTCGTCCTCGCTTCCCGCGCCCGGGTTCCCGGGTTCGATTCCCGGCGGGGTGAGGGATTTTCTCTGCCTCGTGATGACTGGGTGTTGTGTGATGTCCTTAGGTTAGTTAGGTTTAAGTAGTTCTAAGTTCTAGGGGACTGATGACCATACCTGTTAAGTCCCATAGTGCTCAGAGCCATTTGAACCATTTGTCCCAGTTACGATATCGAAATATTGCGTTGGAAAAACGCAGACCATCGTCAGTACATCCGATTCAACGAGATGAGAGCTTCATTATGTCTCGTAAGTAGACAGCGAGAGTCTTTCGAGCACATTTAGGAGGTAGACCGAAAAGAATATTTATATTAAAAATGAAGAAATTCCTCCAGTTGTATTTAAGGTATCGATTTCATTTTGGCAACTAGTTTCAACGTTGTAACAACGTCATCTTCAGGTCCTGTAAGACATACCATACATACAACAACCAATGTGACATCAGTAGATAACGTTGTTACAACGTTGAAACTAGTTGCCAAACTAAAATCGACACCTTAAATACAGCTGGAGGAATTTCTTCAGTTTTAATATAAATTTATACCAGCTGACATCCCACTGTCCTCCATTTCAACTATGGATGTACGAAGACGAAAAAGAATAGTTTGCCTAAAGGAATTGCACACTATCCATTAGAGAAGTCGCTGATCGTGTAGGACTGAACCAAGCAACTGTAGTGTGAATCCGTAATCGCTGGATGCAGGAGGGAAATACGGGCCGGTGGGACCGACTGCGCCCACCTCGTTGCACCAGCAAACGTGATGACAGAAATATTTTGAGCATGGCAGTGACTGCTCTACCACATCACGGACCATATCACAACAAATTCGGCCTGTTGTGGAACAAGCAGTGTTCGCGCGTACCATTCGACGTCGGTTGCAGCAGAGTGGACTGTCCGCATGACGTCCGTTGCTGCGTTTACCACTGAATCATAGAAAGACTTGCACCCGGCGAATGGTCTACCCGGCGGGAGGCCCTAGTCACCCGACATTTTTAACGCCGAAGCCGTTTGCGCCGGCAGTGGTGCGATGAACGGCGGACATGGACAACCGAATGGAATGACGTTGCTTTTACCGACGAATCCCGATTCCGCCCGCACAATGGTCGGATTAGAGCCTAGAGACACCGTGGTGAGAGACCGTTCCGCTGTTGTCTTATGCATTGCCGTACTGGTCTTCCAACCGGAATCGCGTGGTATTCGATTCCACTCTACACGATTTCACTCTAGCACTTCCCTAGTAGCCACTGCCGGCACACTAACCAACAGGCGTTACGTCTCTGAAGCTTTGGAGACCGTTCTCCCATACCTTCGGAGCTTGCCGACTCCCACATTGCAACAGGATAATGCGAGACCACACGTGGCACTTCATTTTCCATCGGACTGTATTGCTGCCTTGGCCCCTCTGTTTTTCCGATCTCTTACCTATCGAAAACTTCTGATCGATGTTTGCGGAACGTTTAGTTTGGATACTGCACCCGCTGCTACACCTGATCAACTCCGGCAGTATGTGGAAGCAGCATGGACTGCTATACTCCAACTACACACCCAGAGCCTCTGCGACTCACTGCCGAGGCGTGCAGCAGACGTTATAGCCAGTAATGGCGGCAACACCCAATATAGATTTCATCGTCTGCCTCCCTTCACTTGGGAATGTATTTTCGATCATAGTCTTTGTACAACGTGTGACCTCCCAAATCATTTTTGCTTTGATATCTCCGATCCTTCTTGGTGTTGCATTTTGGATGGCCAGCAGTGTACATTGGGAGCATACTCACAACCCTATGGCATTTTTCAACTTCAAGGAGAGTACTGGGGAAAGGCGAAATAGTTCTGAGATTTTAAGACAGGTGGCTCATCGAGATGCACTTGCTATTATCTGTTCAGTATCCATTACATGTTTTGACTCTTTTTAGAATTTATTTGTCTGTCTGTAGGTCAGCGTAGAATGTGAGTCCGGTTAGCAAGCATCATTTTTTTTTCTTTTCTGCCTACCGTTAGTTACATTGTTGACAATTATTTTACCCAATTTGAAGCTTCTTATGAGACTAAGAGTTTTTCACTTCTCACTTGACTATTTCCTCTGTTTTCGATTATAAGCTGAAATGTGCAAACAGCATACCTTTAAAGCCAGAGGTCAGTAGGAGCTTTAAGTACAGCTTTAAATCGGAGTTCAGCCGGAGGCATCGAGCGCAGTAACTTTTGAGGAACGCCGATCTCTCTCCGAATACGCCGTAAGCGAGGCAGTGGAGCTTTTTTTAAATTTATTTCCTAAACTACTTGCGTCCCAGAAGCGCCTTTCTTGCGTCTGCAGCGCTGTGCGTGGGTTAACGAACGTAAAGCATCGACATAGACTCGAGTGGAGCTTTCATCGGGAAAATAAAGATGAAAAACAGAGGCGTCGGCTATGAACGGCGGTGAGAGGCCTGTTAAAGCAGTAATGGCTGCGTTTCGATGGGCAGACTTTCAGATCGCTTAATGAAGCGCCGAGCTGCGGTTTAGCACTGAATGCCGACCCGCCGATTTCTTGCGTGCAACCGGGAAAATATTCGGAGTATTTTGGGAGCCACTTCAAACTTTGGAAATTATGCCGACATTGATGTAGCCCTATTATTTTAACGGCAGATGGCTAAAGACTTGTCGCTGCCCACGCGGTATTAATTAAATGGATCTCAGCGTGCATCGTGTGAATAACGTCAATTAGGGCTCCACGATTAAGACAATTTCCCAGAATCGTTAACAGCTGCAACTGAGCTTGCTTCAAAAATAAATAAATAAAATTTTAATCACAAAGGCAGGCTTTTTGATGGTTCCGAGAGGCAGGAACTAAGCTCTTGCTGCGAACGTAATCCTCTTATCTCTAAACAGCGCTCAGCCGTAGGAACACGAAAAATCAGTTACGCGGCCGGTCGTTAACTCACTGGAGCATATGGTTAACTGCAAGCTCAAAGGAAGCTGCTGGCTCGTTCACAGTTTGCGTCAACCCATGAGTCTTTAATGCTTGCATTAGCGATTTTCTTTTCAAATTTACGATGTCATTCTTTTCTCAAACACCATTAGTATTGTTTCGTAATAATCATTTGGATAAAGGAACAGGGAGCACGTACTCCGTTTTTAATCTTTCTCGCTATCCTTGCGTACTATACACGAAAACTACGGCGCCGTCACTACCTTTTTGCAGGAAGTAACCTTCGCAAAACTGTTTAGCTGCGACGCTTCATAGCGAAATTAATTCTTCCACAGAAGGTTTTGCCGCTAACAACCAATAGTTACTATGTCGACATTTACACACACTCTAAGACCAAAAAAAAGTTTTTAGATATCTTCCTGAGAGATATCGTGTCGTATTCTGTCCAGATGGCGCGTTAGGTTATCAAAATCCCGAGAAGGTTGAAGGGCCTTGATCCTAATGCTCCAAACGTTGACAGATGGAGAGAGATCCTGCGACCTTGCTGGGCAAGATAAGGTCTGGCAAGTACGAAGACAAAAATCAGAAACTCTCGTCGCGTGAGAGCTGGCATTGTCCTCCTTAAATTTAAGCGCAGGGCGGTTTGCCATGAAGGCCAAAAAAGGGGGCGTAGAATATCGTCGCCGTATAGATGTGCTGAAAGGTTTCGCAGATGACAACCAAAGCGGTCCAGCAATGAAAAAAAGGGCACCCCAGACCATTACTCCTGGTTTTCGGGCCGCATGGCGGGCGATGGTCAGGTTGGTATCCCACCGATGTCTCTGCCGTCTCCAGGCCTGAATTCTCATTGACTAGAGTATACTTGTCTTCAGAACTAAGTGTCGCTTTGAACTAAGCCCCGATGAGCAGCGAACATTAGATTCAGTTTTCGTTCCATTGACCCTAAAAATGGTATGATTCTCGTGGGTGTGAAACATGTCAGAAAGTATCATTTGTCAGGAGATTGTCAAAATAGGTGAATACAATGCGGTAAACCAGAACAGCTAATATTTACAGAATTAATACGCTGTCAGAATGAAACATTGTTATGCACTATTCATAAATTTATCATACACGAAATACCTAATCTTGACCGCTGAATCAAATGCTGTCAAAACTTTTGAATCTAACAGACAGTTTTACTTAAGCTGGCTTAACAGTCTTTGTTAAGATATTCATCTATAGATTAGAAGGAGTTGCCTATCAAAAAGTCTTTCAAGCTCTGTTTAAACCGTGCTTTATCTGAAATCAAATGTTTAATGGTTGCTAGCAGTTTACTGAAAATGATTGTTCCTGAAAACTGGACCCCTTTTTGCACCAAGGTAAGTGATTTTAGGTCTCTATGGTTCTTATTCCTAGTACTGATACTATGTATTGAGCTGTCGGCTGGAAATAGAGATATATTACTTGCAACAAATGTTATTAAGGAATAAATATACTGAGAAGCAGTGGTTAGAATACAAAGTTCCTTGAACAGGTTTCTACATGATGTTCTTCAATTTACACCACAAATGCTTCTTATCACACGCTTTTGCATACTAAAAACTTTTCCCGGGTTTGATGAGTTACACCAGAATATGATTCCATATGACATAATAGAATGAAAGTAAGCAAGGTATGCAAGCTTTTTTTATTTTTATATCTCCTACGTATGACATCATTCTCACTGCAAATACAGACTTGTTTAGGCGCTTAAGGAATTCTGTCGTATGCCCTTCCCAACTGAATCTGTTATTGATTTGTAATCCCAGAAGTTTAAGACCGTCAACCTCTTCGATCTGCATGTTTTCATACGTCATACACTTGCTGGAAGGAAATCTCTTACAGGTTCTGAACTACATATAGTGGGTCTTTTCAAAGTTTAATGACAGTGAATTAGTCTTAAACCATTTATTAATGCCTGTGGAAAATTGATTAGAGGCTATTTCTAAATCTTTACTTGACTTGCTTCTTATTGCAATGTTCGTATCATCTGCAAACTAAACAATCTTGGCATATGGCAATGTAACACACGAGAGGTCATTAATGTACACAAGACAAAGCAATGGACCCAAGATGGAACCTTGAGGAACACCACATGTAATTAATTCCAAATCAGCTGAAGACTGACTGCTTTCCGCACAGGTATTTCGCAACGACACTCTTTGTTGCCTGTTAGTTAGATAAGACTCAAACCATTTCGCAGCATTGCCGGCGACATTATAACATTCTAATTAACTTAAGAGAATTCTATGGTTCACGCAGTCAAAGGCTTTTCACAGATCACAGAAAATGCCGATAGCTTCTAACTTATTGGAAAACGTGTTTGGAAACGCCCGGGACAGCGGTGCGATGCCAAAATTACTGTCGCTCGCCATACGGCCCAGAAATCAGGATTGATGGTCTGGGGCGCCATTTATTTTCATAGCAGAACTCCTTTGGTTGCAATGTTCCTGAAAATCCTGTGAGACGACGCGGCCATTTGGATGCACCTTTGTTTTGTCTTGGCCACACTTTTATTTTTCCAGCAACACCTTACGCATTTCGACTTTCCGGCATTTTCAAAGTCATACGTCAGTCATACAAAATTGTTCCGTAGATACGTTGTATCACGTCAACATTCCCAATCATGAGTGGAAATTCGCACTTGTCTCGTGATTGAGGATATTGACATGGTACAATGTATCTAAGAAATTATTTTATATGACTAAAAACACTGACTCTGAAAATGACGGAAAGTCGAAACGCGCAAGGTGTCGTTGGAAAATCAAAAGTGTGGTCGAGATATAAGAAAAGTTATTAAAAGTGGCTCCTTCGGTTGTTATCTGTTACACCCTTTTAGCACAGGGGTACGTCAACGATATTTTACGATCCGTTTTGGTGCCCTTCATGACAACCGTCCTGAGCTTTCTATTAAGCAAGATAATGCCTACCCGCACTCCGCGAGAGTTTCTATAGCTTGCCTTCGTACCTTCCAAACACTGCTTTGGCCAACAAGATAGCCGGTCTCCCCCTTACTGAGAACGCTCGGAGCATTATGGGCAGTTTCCCTTAAACCATCGCAGGATTTTGATGATCTAACTCATCAACTGGACAGAATTTGACACGATACCCCTTAGGAGGACATTCAACAACTCTATCAATAAATATGAAGCCGAATAACTGCTTGAATAAGGGCCTGGGGTAGACAAACGCGTTATTGGCTTGCTCAGTTTGTAAAGCTCTCTCTCTTGAATAAACCATCCAATTTTTCTGAAATTACAATTGTAATCATTTGTTTGCCTGTACATGTTCATCACATCTACCGATTTCTGTCCCATTTGGGTAATTCCTTCCTAATGCCGCCTTTCTTTATCTTTTCGTTTTTTTTTTTTCGTCAGAGTTTATTCACTCCAAGAACACTCCATTACAGCAGATAGTATTTCTTAACAATATTAGGGACCTTCTGCTCTATCCCAACTCCGGAGTTGGGGAGAGTGCAAAGTGTCTGACGTTAGGCCTAGTTTCTTATTCTCAAGATTTCTACGCGAAATACGAATATTTGTGCCCCAAATTTACCCAGCACAATGTCCCATGGACAACTTCTACTTTCTTCCGTACAATCCAATTGTCTGTGTTGTACTTTCATATGGACTGTACCGACTTGTTACGATCCTAGCAACATGCCTCTGAAACTGTTCTGCGTTTTTAGTATCGTATTTTTGGAGAATATTCATGTTGTGAAAATACACAACATCCAACAATGCTCATTGCCGGCCAAGGAACTAATAGCCCCTAGACCTTCATTTTCTTACTCTTTTAGTGTTAAATCTTTCGGAAGAGTTGTAACACAATGTCGACGGAGTTTTTGTACCAATTCTCATACAGCAGAGAATAAACTTGAGGCTTCTGGTGAATCAAAGCTCTAGTTCATCTCAAAAACTGTTCCAATAAAAATTAGCTATTCCAATGAAAATTAGCTCAGTTCGATAACAACGATTTATGCACGATCAAATCAGTTTCTGTAGATGAAAGTTCTAAGCAGTTGGTACAGTTGCTACATGAATGAAGAATTAAAAGGCAGACAGAAACTAGTGACAGTCTATACGTTATAAAATGAACGACGACACAGCCTACACGTTCAACGTATTCAAGACTGAAATATTAAGAGGCAAGAATTAAAATACATTTCTAATGGAGCAAAATTTACACTATGAATGCCTCAAGAGAACATAATGGAGCGAGGACTGAAGGTACCGTTATCAGTAGGTAGCCTGGTATTATAGAAAACAGTAGGAACAGCAAAGGAAGACAGCAGATGTCGTTCAAAATATACTTCACAAGAGGCCTTAAGCTTTTCTGTGTAGACACAAAGTTAAACTTCCATAGGAACAGTCTATAGTCAACGAAATACAAGAATAATTTGAGTCAAGTTACAATACTTGCAACCACCAAGACGGATCCATCAGCGTGGTCACGGCGACCCAGGGTGTCGCGGCGGCTGGTCGACGGCGGAAATGATGGTGCGGCGTGGGCTGGATGCCTTATCTGCAGTCCTGGCTCGGAGTCAATTGCTGGCCTAAATACTACCCGATGGCAGGATGTCTTGTGACCTATTTGCAGTCACGTGCGTTGAGGAAGCAAGTAGGTTCCTGCGATCCGTGACGTCCGGAGGTGGTATTAAGGCTGCCTGGTGGAAACCCGGGAAATCTACTCTTCGGTGACAAGGCGTTGCCTGGCACGTTGGCAAACCCCGACGATGAGACGCATGACCTATCGTTGCCCTTGCAGGCATAACGGCGCGACATACAAGATCGATGAACGGAGTTGGCTCAAATGGCTCTGAGCACTATGGGACTTAACATCTGAGGTCATCAGTCCCTTAAAACTTAGAACTACTTAAACCTAACCAACCTAATGACATCACACGCATCCATGTCCGAGCCAGGATTCGAACCTGTGACCGTAGCGGTCGCGCGGTTCCAGACTGTAGCGCCTAGAACCGCTCGATCACTTGGGCCGGCTTGGTTGAAGGTCGCCGTCAACAAGACAGAGTACATCACAAACATCAGACATATACCTGACCAGATCAAACTGTGTAACGCATTAATACAGAGGACCTTCAAATACCTCGTAGATTGGATAACCCCGACAACCAATAGAGACCTACCCAAGATCAATGGACACACCGAACTGGAGAATCCCTATCACCTCTGCAAGAACATTTACAGGTCTAAATCTTTAACCAACTTCCCGACTGACAACCGCGCTTGTTTAAAACTAGCGCTCCTGTGTTCGTCTTCAGCATCCGTTTTGGTCAGTGCAAAGCTTTCTGGGTAAAAACGTGTCCGTGACACGCGGCAGAAAACGCTACGTCGATTAAAGACACTTTGCCCCCTGCTCAACGAAAGATCAGCGTTACATATCCATTTTGACCACATTTTCCGCGATTTCATCAGGTCAATGATGCCTGCGCTTCGTTGGGAAACGCAGCGAAAATCCATTGGCAAACGTTGCAAATAATCCGAGTAAAGGGTTAAGAAGAGTGTTTCACGTGTCACCATGTTTTCCAGCTCTTTACCTGCACGAAGCCGTAGGTGAATTAACAGTCCAACAACGCGTGGAAGAAAACTTCAGGAAACTAGTGCACGATCAAGGTCAACCAGTCACCTCATCTGCGATCTTGGAAGATACAAAGAAGGAAACGACTGCTACAATCGGCCCATGGCCTTAGTAGATTGAGAGTGAGCCCATATGAGGCTACAGCCAAAGTACAGAAACAGTTCCTAAACAACGAAATCTTTAGTGAATGTCTCGCTGTAAACGGTGTTCTAGATCCTAAATTTATAGAGAAGAATGTGTAGACGTGGGCCATCGGATTAGTGCACTTCTTGGACTCCACACCGATTATGCTTGCAGACGTAGTATCGACGTTGAGTTGGTTTCACTCTCTGCACCTTCGACGAGGTGGATACGTGGATTCATTTTGCATATCGATTGCGGATTTGGGCTATGAGCTGCCCGTGCGTCATTAATTACTATTGAATTTCCGATCAGTATCTATAAGTATTAATTTATAGCTGTTGAAATATAAAATTTCGTAATGAAACGAGAGAGAGCGATGAACCGTGAATTCACTTTCAAAACCTTTTCTTAAAGAATTTACTTTATTTACTAGCGATTCATCAAGAACATTAACACATTTAATCAGTCTAGGTGGGCGTGAAAGTAGTTGCCAGGAAGTAACTGATGGAAAATGAAATTACTTTTAACAAATGTGAATTTTATTCCTAAAAGCTTTTTCAAAAACAGATTTAAAATTATAAGCAGAAAAGCACCCTCGAAATATCAAGTTACAATTTTATTTAGATGCAGAAAGAAAAATATTAACAGTAGGAGCCTTCGGGCTGAGAAGCTTGATTACTCCCTTTCAACACGGCTGTAGTCATGACCGCTCACAACAACCTCTGAAAGAGTACACTGGTGCAAATCTGCAACACACCAGATTACTTTAAACAAAAAACTTTAACAACTCACACAACACGTAAACTATGCACGCCGTAAGATTGATGGAAATGGTACAACACTCAAATTATTTGCCACCGAAAGTGCAATTTGTTTTTTTTTTTTAAGACTCTTACGGTGGAAGGGTGGCAACCTTATAAGCTAAAATGACTATTTAAATAAAACCCATAAAATGCAGACTTACATAAAATGTACAACACGCTCTACATTACACATATACCACCTCGCAAGATGATAGGTAAGATAAAAACATATTTCAAGAATTCGGCCTTTAAGCAATAAATTCGTTAACACTGAATCCGACAAACATGACAGAGGCAGCTATTAACGTACGGCAGACCGACAGACAGACACTAACTGCCTAACAAATGCGGACGAGAGACAGACGAGCAAGCTGGGGACGAGAGACTGACCAAGAGAACAAGTAGAATTTAAAAAGTAAATGAAACAACATATCACGAATCACTTAACTTCTAATAAACTGCGATTTCTAGCGAAGACCTGGCGCAGCACCCCCAAAACGCTCTCCCGAACCGTCCGCTGCCAGCCGCTTCAACGCACGACAGAGAGACACTAACCGCCTCACCAATGCAGACGAGAGACAGATCCAGACTAACTTGGCTGGCCAACTGAACAGACTCCTCGAGACTGACAGACTCGCTCCCCACAGTCTGACCCCCTGCCGAGCTCATAGCGCCCCTTAAATGCACGTGAACAGGCAACCTTTCCCCTTTCCTACCAGAGGGAGACACCAAAGCTGCGACTGCCACAGCGGCGCCACCGCCAGAAACGGAGGGCGACTGCTTTGCACTACGCGCTGCGGCGCGCTCTTCAAAACAGCATTTTTTTCCAGGGCTCAGTAACTAAATTTAAACTTTTAGGGACGGAAGACGCGTTGAAGAGGCTACTTGGCTATATGTTGAAGCTGTCCTTCAATGTAGATGACAAATTTATCCTCAACGTTTTTCATCTGACAAGGTAGTTGCTTCAGCTGTGTAAGTCGTAATTGTGTGAAACTCATGGCTCCTTTCGAGACGGTGAACGCAGTGCTGAAGATCTGCTGTTCAGGAAATATCTAGTTTTCAAGCAATTAGGTTATGTATTCATGACCCATATTTCCGTTTTACAGGCAGACGGAAGTGTTACTCCCTAACGAAACACCGTACAGTACGTAAACGGAAAGACTGTATGGACACCAACGGACACATTTGGTTTCATCATTCAACATGCATACATGTACGTAAATACACGTACACACTGAGGTGACAGAAGCCTTAGGATACAGCCGTTATGTGATACATTAAATGTATTCGCACTTGCGAATGAGGACAACGATCAGCGGCAGAATGGAATGACGACAACGAAAATTTGTGCCGGACCGGGACTCGAAAGCGGATTTCCCGCTTATCACGAACGGTCGCCTTACCATTTGGCCAAATGGTGAGGCGACCGCTCACTATAAGTGGGAAATCCGCTTTCGAGTCCCGGTCCGGCACAAATTTTCGTTGTCGTAATTCCATTCTACAACTGATGGTTGTCCTTGAGCCGTGGCGTTGCTGGTGCGCCAGCGTATTTTCAAGTACCTCGCCTTCGCGCTCTTATCTTTGCTTGTGGGGCGTACTGAGTCCTGGCTGCCTTATCCTTGCCGGGGGAGTTAACTGGAGGTCTCGCCAAGGACGGGAACAGTTGGTGTTCAATGTTACCTGAGGCCGGAGTGCGCTTCTAGTGGGCGGGAACCTTCCACGTGCATGACAGCTTGGTGGAGAGCCTTTCCTGTCGCCTGTGAGGAGGTTTGTTGCTGCCTTGGGTTGCGTGCTGCTAGTTCGTACACGGCTGACTACGGTCGCCCGCTGCCTTATTGGCACCTGCTGTACATGACGCAAGCAATATCGGATGTCCAGCGAAACGTTAAGTGAGATTGTACTTATTCCATGTGTGTGAAGGTGTTGGGGGTTGCTACCTCACTTGTGGTAGCTGTAAGCGCATAGGTGTTATCATGGAAGTAAAGGCGTGCCTGTGAAGAGTTCATGGCATTTAAGACTGATGATAAATATTAATATATTGCACGAACGTTGCTCTTCCAAGCTCGTGGGAAATTGTTATTTGATGTAATACGTAATCAGCTGCAAGGCCGTAATCTGTTTATCAAATATAGAGGTTGGGGGTGTAAATGTGGAAACCCAGTTTATTTTTGCTGTATAAAAGAAATGTTTACTTCTTTTTCAGCTTCAAAAATTAGCCAAAGCTAATTCATAAGGTTTTAGCAATGAATGTAATATTATGAAACACAAAAAGTAAATATGTTAAAAATTAAAAAACAGTTTCTGCTTGCACAACAACTCATTCATTTTTCAAGAAGTGCGGGTAATGTGAAAACGCCTTAAATTTGTGGGAAACTGACTACTTCAAACGAAAACTATTAAAAATTTTAGAAACTATTCTATTTTATACTAAATTAAAATTACACAAAAATATTTTTAAACGCAACTGTAATAGAAAAATGCTTCACAAGCGAAGTTCACTTGCAAAAATCGCATATGTAAATATCTCCATTTCTGGCACACAAACAGTGACTCCACTCCTCACACACTACACACTTAATCCACAATTCTCCCCGAAAGGCTTTGGAAAATGCGCCTCCACAAAAAATACAAATGGAATCTTCTTCAGTAGGTTTTTCTTCCCCAGCTGGGAGATCCAAGGAGACAGTTGGTGCATTGGGCTCGTCATCTGAATCCTCAGATAACTTAAGGAGCGTTTACTGTACTCAGTTTCCAAAATATCAAAAAACTTGTCTACAGCTTCTTTGTTGAACCCGTTTGCTCTCGAGAATGAGGTCCCCATATGTTTGTGGATTGTGAGTTTATTTCTGTGTCATCTAAGAAAAAGGTCAAACCAAGCTCTACCTGCAGCATTTGAAGTAAAAGGATGATTAATATTATTTCTTTCCGCTGGCTGATATGCCTTTGTCTTGACATCTAATCTGGTAAGGCCATACAAGCGATTATCCATTTCAATGAGATACTGTACCAACTGTTTCTCAATAGCATCAGGTACTACAGGCTTACGTCCAAGTCTCAAAGAAACACATTCTTCAGGTGACATATCACTATGCACAAACCTTTGAAGTGTCGTCTGAGGTACACTGAAAGCTTTTACTGCTCTTAACCCCATCTGCTTTTTCCTTAAGGCTATTATATCCTTAAACATGTTTCCAGCATCCCACTTCTTCACAATAGCTCTTCGTTCCCGATCCGTTAGCTTGCGTGGCATCTAGAAACAGACGCAAAACGTATTAGAAGTAAAGTCTTTGATGTTGGTATTATGGAAACGTTTCCACATTGCCATCGTATGTATGCTTCCACACTACCTACACAACGGCCATTTTAAATTTCGGTAGATTACATTAAGCAACTATCCATTTAAAGTTGACAAACGACTGCTAAAACCTATGCACCTCTTTTTATAAGTTATCAGACGTAAAGAAAAGATAACTACAAAGTATGTAGATAAATGTAATACCAAAACTTACCTCGAAAAAGGCTTAGAAAATGCGCGAACGTAAATTGCATCATTGCCACGGCGTCTGTTGCTCAACTGACTGCTAACCCTCTACCGTGACAAATAGGAACTATTGCAACAGTTTCTGGCTGCCCCGCTACAGTGCATCACTCTGCAGGCCAGATACTAGACGTTTCCATATTACCCACACGCTTCCACATTCACACCCCTACCTCTACTGCATTCGAGTGTTTGGTAGCCTTAGCGCAGCGAGCCCCAGTTAAGTTCATAATGAAATTTTCAGAGTTGTGCTTGTTACGGTTTTCACTGAACAGTGGGGCAAAATAGTTCACGTAATTTAATTGTGATTAAGATTGGAGGGCCCGCTGGCCTTGCTAGTAATTGTAAGATTTTTTTAATATCTCAATAGTAGGAAATTCTCCTTAAGATTATTGGTAAGATTTGCGCTGTTGGTTGTACCTTGCCTGTGTGGTTCATTCGTAGTGGGGCAAAGGCAGTGTGCCGTTCTACTAGCGAATAATTTAACCTGTTATTTAATATCTTTAGGTGGTTGTTTACATTGTCCCTGCGGACGTGTTTTGTGCGCTTGTTAAATGTTATAGCTGGCTGGCTGGTGTTTTGAAGTAAGCGCTACCTTTCCACCTATGGGTACCGGGGCTATTAAATCCTCGGTAGCTGGAGGTGACTCCGGGTCTTGTACGAACTACCGCCTTCCGCCTTCCGTCTTGGCTTCTGCAGGTTAAGTTTTCGTTCTGCCTTCGAGCGACCTGGCGTCACTCCTCGCTAATTAATTCTGGCGCTAATTATATTTACTTGGGTATTTATTATATCTATTATTCTTATTAAACCTTGTCTCAAGAGCAACATCCAATTGTGAAAGGTTGTTGCTGTGCTACTCTTAGTAAGACTTGCGCTGAGTAATTGTGTTACTGGGCCTTGGAGCCGAAGTTAGAAACTTCAGTAAGCCTTAGTCATACTGATTGACTCTTGAGTGTGAAACAAGTGCCTTTGTATTATCTTCATCCTGTTATTTATTGGGTGCATCTCTGGCAGATTGTTATTCAGTTAAATGTTTTTGAGATCATCACTTCTCAGTGTCCGAAGACTAGTCAGAAATACTGTGTGTCTTAATTTAAGCCGTCAGGCGCTTAATTGTCAGTGGTTTTAAAATTTTCTTATATATGAGGTAGACTTTGTTTCATAAAAAGACATTGGTAGCAAATTCACCAAATTATTGTGACTTACTATTCTTATTACCTAAGTAATAAGGGTTAAGATATTGTTGTTCTAAAGGAATTTGTTGATATGATTGTTTAATAAAACGAGTGATAACAAAAGGGGTCCAGTCCTTCCTATTGTTTCCCTATTCCCTAGTAGAAGACTATTTCAGTCCTCATTCGCAGTTGCTAATTTATTTAATTTAATATATTCCTAATACCCTGTCGGACATCCTTTCGATCGCCATAGTGCAGTAACTCGACGGGGCATGGACTTAACACATCGTATCAAGTCCCTGCAGAAAAATTGAGCCATGCTGCCTCTATAGCCGTCCATAACTGCGAAAGTGTTGCCCGCGCACGATTTTGTACAGGAACTGACCTCTCGATTATGTCCCATAAATGTTCTACGGATGACCAGATCATTCTCTCGAATTTTGCAGAGTATTCTACAAACGAATTGCGAAGATTTGTGGCCCGATGACATGGCACATTGTCGTCCAAAAATTCCATTGTTGTTTGGGAACGTGAAGTCCATGAATCTCCACGAATGGCTGCATATGTCTCCAAGTAGCCGAAGGTAACCATTTCCAGTCAAAAATCGGTTCGGTTGGACCAGAGGACCCAGTGATTTCCATGTAAACACAACCCACACCATTATGAAGCCACCACCAGCTTTCACAGTTCTTTGTTGACAACTTGTGTTCATGGCTTCGTAGGGTCTCCACCACATTGGAACCCTACCATCAGCTCGTATCAACTGAAATAGAGACTTATATGACCAGGCAATGGTTTTCCAGTCGTCTAGGGTCCAACAGATTTGTTCGCGAGCCCAGGAGAAGCGCTGCAGCGATGTCTTGCTGTTAGCAAAGGCACTCGCGTCTATCGTCTACTACCATAGTCCATTAATGTCAGACTTCCCCTCACTTTCCTGACGTTTACTTCCGTCGTTCGTCCCACATTAATTTCTGCGGTTATTTCACGCAGTGTTGCTTGTCTGTTAGCATTGACAACTCTACGCAAACACCGCTGCTGTCGGTCGTTAAGTGAAGGCCGTCGGCCGCTATGTTGTACGTGGTGAGAGGTAATGCTTGAAATTTGGTATTTTCGACTCACTCTGGACACTGTGCATCTAGGAATATTTAATTCCCTAACGGTTTCCGAAATGGAATGTCCCATGCGTCTAGTTTTAAATATAATTCCGCTTTCAAAGTCCTGTTATTTCCCGTCGTGCAGCCATAATCACGTAGGTAACTTTTACACATGAACCACCTGAGTACAAATTAGAGCACCGCCAATGCACTGTTCTTTTATACCTTGTGTACTCGACGCTACCGCCATCTGTATATTTTAATGTTACTATTCCATGACGTTTGTTACCTCAGTGTAATTACACGTTCAAATCCTGCATTCATTCACAGTAGGCGTAATATACGACGTTTCTACAAATACAGACTTGTACTTCTCTATAGTGAAATGGCATTTTTCTATTGATACGCCTTGCTGAATCATACCATAGTCTACATACTTGATAATTAGTTCTTATTACAATATTTGTACCCGCGAGAAGTTTTGAGAACAGTATTGTATTGTATTGTATTGTTAACCGGGGACCTAGAAACGACGGAGAGGCTCCGTCCCCGCCGCAGCCGCAGTGGTCCACAACCCCACGACGACTACCGCAGTCCACTGCACCCCTCCGCCGCCCGACACCGAATCCAGGGTTATTGTGCGGTTCGGCGCCCCGGTGGACCCCCGCAGGGAACGTCTCACACCAGACGAGTGTAACCCCTATGTTTGCGTGGTAGAGTAATGGTGCTGTACGCGTACGTGGAGAACTTGTTTGCGCCGATGTAGTGTAACTGAGGCGGAATAAGGGGAACCAGCCCTCATTCG
This sequence comes from Schistocerca americana, assembly GCF_021461395.2. Lineage (NCBI taxonomy): Eukaryota > Metazoa > Arthropoda > Insecta > Orthoptera > Acrididae > Schistocerca > Schistocerca americana. The sequence goes on along the minus strand of NC_060122.1, from coordinate 569,572,132 downwards.
CCGAGGCAGATGGAAAACCGCCAAAAAACCATCCACAGACTGGCCGGTTCACCGGACCTGGACACAAATCCGCCCGGCGGATTCGTGCCGGGGACCAGGCGCTCCTTCCCGCCCGGAAAGCCGTGCGTTAGACCGCACGGCCAACCGGGCGGGCTTTGAGAATAGTACTTACAATTAATAACAGAACCGACTCCACAGCGTTTGAAATCACTATTTCCTACGCCTAATATTGATTCCATTTCACTATCGACATTTGTTACCATTTTATCTGTCGCATATCCTCAGGTCTGTCAGGCATAAATCATCATGACCTCGAAAATAAGTAAAGATATCTTCTGATAAACCACTGAATCAAGTTTCATTATTCATACTCGGTCATATAACGTATCTTGCAAGTCATCATGTCTACGAACACCAAGGTTATATCGCCCCAAAAAGTAGACGTCCAAAGGCTGGATGTATTTAGTTGTTCTTGTGGGGTAAGGGGATGGGACATTATTTCTGTCCGAGACGTTTCCTACTCAAAGATTTCTGAATTTTTGAACCCCCATCAGTTTTCTCAGTCCAAGAGTCAAGCTACAGTAAGGTGTTGTCTTTTAAATCTGGAATGGCTCTGAGCACCATGGGACTTAACTTCTGAGGTCATCAGTCCCCTTGAACTTAGAACTACTTAAACTTTACTAACCTAAGGACATCACACACTTCCATGCCCGAAATCTGGAATGAAAACGTTTCTTAACCAACATATAAAATGGCTCCGTGTAAATTTACCAGAGTTATTAGCATAAACAACTATGTCAAAAGGAGTTTCCCGTTATTAACTGTCTCATTCTTGCTCCGAATTGTCCATTTTGTTCTTGAAAACAAATGCATATCATTGTACGAAGAAATCCAGCAGATGACGCATGAAATTGGGCAGTATAAGAACGTTCTATAGATGAACTAGATTTCAGCACAGTAGACGTGTGTTTTCCTCCTACATTCGACGAAGTTCGTCTACTTGCCATTTCATATTCAAATCATGACCGGTCTGTACTGAAAATACATTTTCCACCATACGCTTCATCTGCTAGTAGGGCATTAACCTTGTTTACAAGTGCTGGTCTAGAGTCCATTATAAGAAACAATGACCTAATTTACTACATTGTAGTCATGGACAATCAGACCACAACCCCTGTATTCTTTAAATTTTTCACACGTTTCCTTTTTTATTAAAGAGTACTGATATGATTGTGGAGAAGCAAAACTTTGCAAAATCTTACGGGTTTATTAGCTACATTCGTTGTACAACTAAACTTCTTTGCAATCATAGATACACATTTTCTGTCACTCGTCTTTTGCAACATTTCTGCATATGCATAATTTTCTTATATCTCTCTGTAGTGGTGTAGTGGCTTCTGTCAATTCGTTTCGTTTAGCTCTATCTGGTGATGATGGTTCACACTGGCTTGTAGAGTAGCCTTCTTCATTCCCTCTTGCAGTTGCTCATTCCCCATAAACACATTCATTCTCAAACGTACCTTCATCGTCAATATCTAATGTATCATTTACAGAGATATTTGTCCAAAGAATGTATCGTTAATGAGGTCAATTAGTGCGTTCACGAAGGAAAGTTCTTCAGTTCCATCTTCTGTCACACAACGATACACAGTTGACTAGACCACATGGTTTTGTATAATGTCCCTGACGTGAACTGGATTGATGTGTCGCATGTGGCTCAAAAAAGTTTATAATATTAACATGAAACTTTTAACTAGAAGAATAAATGTACTAATCATTCGATCGTAAATACGTTACTGTTATGCTTTAAACATACAGGAATATTTAACAGCATGAAACCAAAATAATCTTGAATCTGTAAATAAGCACTAGTGAGCAACGGTTTGTTCCTTCCCCACGGAAACAGCAATGGGAACTGCCTGAATAAACGTACCGTCAACACTCCATCTCACAGTACCAAACAACACGCAGTTGCAGTGTGGTAGTTACGTGAAGTTGGGAAATGTAGTTCACAAGCCATATAACTTTATAATTCGAAAACCAGGTATTTCATCAACAAGAGACTACCGCCACTGCAATCAGTAACACACAAAGGCCGGCCGCGGTGGCCGTGCGGTTCTGGCGCTGCAGTCCGCAACCGCGGGACTGCTACGGTCGCAGGTTCGAATCCTGCCTCGGGCATGTGTGTGTGTGATGTCCTTAGGTTAGTTAGGTTTAAGTAGTTCTAAGTTATAGGGGACTTACGACCTAAGATGTTGAGTCCCATAGTGCTCAGAGCCATTTTAACACACAAAGAACCGAGTACGTACGTTTCACATAAACGAGACTCGTTTAGTTAAAACACCTACGTTGTGTGAGGATAGGACCTTAACAAATAGAGTTCATTATAACATTCTTCCACCATCTTAGCGAATTTATATTACGCCATTGACAAGAGTATATGAGAGTTATGTTTCAGAGAAACAACGCCAAATCATTTGATTATTTGACGTTGCTTCTCTACAGCATAACTTTCATATAGCTACACTTGATAATGGCCTAATACAAATGCCAAAACCGCTCGTGTGAACTTAATAAAGTTATAAAAAAAAAGCAGCTGCAACGGCTTTCCATTAACTGAACAACAGCTGCTGAATCAGCATCATCCAGACATGGAGAAACTAAGAAAAATGCTCGTCGGCAGGTTGACTATGTTGAGAAATAAATATGTAGACATGAAAAATAAAGATGTAGAATGTCAATCGATTTTGTTTTATTTAAAAAGCTTCATTTATTTCGGTTAAAAAGCTTTTTAGTTGTCATATAAAAAATTCGGAAACTATTTTTCAGCACGCTCTTGTAAAATCTAATTGCACTGAAAAGTAGAAGAGTATTGAATGTGTCCAGCGATACGTCTCTTGTTTCTGAAACGTTAGGGAAATACAAGAAAACAGTTACAAACACTAAAGACATACTACATATTAAATTAATCTGGAATTTACATTGCACTGCTCTCCATGATAGTCCCTAAATGATGTGTATTGTTGCATTTTACTGAGGTACAGTCAAACAGAATCCCGTAGTGCAAGCAAAGACGGTAATTACCAGTATTATTATGCGTTCATCTTGGGAAGCTTCACCGTCGACAGCGTCTCTAAGGCTTTTAATAACTGAGATTTTCGCCCTCATAGCAACGTCGATTCAGCAGAGAAAAATATCGTTATCGAGTCAAAGAATGGATGATACCTGATGGCGAAAAATAATTTATGAAAGGACGCAGCTGAGTGAAGAAAACGTGGAAAACCACACAGACGATTTATGTGAGATGTTGACGATGCGATGAATGCGAGGAGCCTTCAGGAAGAAGATTCGACAGGTAACGATGGAAACTGAAAACTGCAAGACGACGACCGTCGTCTTTCTGATATAATTCTTTCTTCATCACATTTGCTTATGTGCGCAATCCCAGTTCGTTCAGATTTTTTCGCGAACTTTTACGTATTTTGTGCCCAAATAAGAGTGTACAAAAGAGTTTATATGACTTAAATGCGCAATTTCCTCTTCATAAAGTCTCTCTTTTCGTCCATGGGATCCAGTACACCTCAGAATACAGCGGCCAGGATGATGTTCATGGCCTTTGAGTTCTGAAGGCATTCGATATAGTGCGTTCAATGAATAAAATAAGAGCTTATCAAAATAATAACGGATCAGATTTGTTGATTCTGGACATCCTTGGAGAGATAACACAATGGGTTATCCATAACGGGACGAATCTACAGATGTAACGACGATGTTGGGAGGGGGGGGGGGGACCTAAAGGCGTTTATAGGGCCGGTTCAGTTTAAAGCATAGGTCTTCTACATAGATAAAGAAGAGAATAACGTGGTAAACTCTGTTCTTCGTGGATGACGCTGTTGTCTTTAGGAAAGTTGCAACGCCAGTAAACTACATCTAAACACAGGAAAGTCTGTAGATGATAGCTATATAGTGAGTTAGATGCTATTGAAAGTAATCAAAGGTAACGTATACCATAGAAATAGCCGAAGACATCCATTACTGTTCGATTATCGTACTGGAGACAAGGCTTTGGAAACGGTAACGCTCGTAAAATGCCTACGAGTATCTGTCCAGAGCGACCTGAAGTTAAATAAACACATAAAACAAGTTGTAAGAAGAGCGGATGGCATGCTGCAATTCATTGGCAGAATCCTAAGAAAATGTAAATCCGCGAGAGAAATGGATTACAAACTATTCATTCGACAGATTTTTGACTTGGGACCTGGCAATAGATGGGATAAAGAAGAGCTGCACGGTTGTTCACAGAATCGTTCAGTAAGCGTTATGCAGACAATGAATTAACAGTAGGTTAAACATTAGTTTCTTCGGGTTGAGTAAAGTCTATGAAAGTCTGTAGCATCTCATTTTTCTCTAAATCTGACCGAAACTATTTTCCGTTGTTTGGTAACAAGTTAAAATGGCTACTAACGTAGGTTTCAAATATGATTTCTGAACACTTCTTCTTTCGATCTTTACTTTTATCCTTTCCTTTTGCTGTGCTTTTACCCCTATCATCAATTTGCTTCATCTGCCAGATCAGATCTTCTAAAGAATCCCGTCTCTTTCTACAGGGACTGCATAATCTGTACGTAGACATCTCTATGTCTACTTACGTCCTTCAAGTAACTTGTTGTGTCCAAAATTGACGAAAAAAATTATTTGCAGAATGATCGTAGCGTTTCGCCAGACCGTCGTTGGTAATCGCTCAGTATTTTCAAATGCGTATTTTCAAGAACACAGTTACACATACCCATAAGAATTGTAGCACTACGGTAGATCGTGCATCACCAAATGGTTTTGCATTTATTTCTGGATGTATGAATTACGGTTCACATCAAAATCAGTTGATAAAATACAATAATACGAGGCTTCATAACTTAAAAAACTGGAAAGTAATGCAGTGGAAGATATGTTCTCCAAAAAGGACCTGGATTCGAAGTTTTTAACCTTATAGAACCTTAAAAGGGCTACATCGCACTTAAAGGCCAATAAGGGGCCAATATGTTTTCTAAACACATTTTCTGAAATATTACTGACGAAAAGTAGTAACATGCATTTGCACGTTTTAAGAAAAAACCATAAGTAAATATATACACTGCATGGAAATCAAGAATGTGTAAGGAGCAATGTCTACTGTCTTCATAACTTCATATTGTGCCAGTGCTCTGCTGCATCGATGACACTTGAGTCTATTGATTTTTGTAGCTCGGAAGGTGTAAGAAATGTAGCCCGCTTTGCAAATGACACTGTGTATGACGCACTGTCGCCGCGTTGTCGCTTTGAGATATGTCCACGAGCCGCTGCGTTGGGACAAATCCAGCCATCCTTTATATAAATGCCGTCCGGCAACATACAGGTACACTAATCAACCAGAACATTATGAGAACCTGCGTCTTAGCCCCTATGCCCATCTTAGGCATGGATAACAGAGGCGACGCGTCATGGCAAGGAAGCAGTGAGGCCATGGTAGGTCGCTGGAGGAAGTTGGCACATGTCCACGCGCAAGTCATTTAATGCCCATATCTTCCGGGGAGGAGGGCGAGTTATCCGACAGTATTCAAATTTGGCGAGTTGGAGGGGGGAGGGAGGGAGGGGGCCAGCGGCAGCACATAAATCGGAACTCTTCACCGTGTTCCTCGAACCATTCCCTTACACTCCTGGCGCATTATCTTGCTGAAAAATATCCCTGCCGACGGGAAACATGATCGTCATGAAGGGGTGTACGTGGTCTGGAACCGTGCGCTCCTTGGCCGTCGCGGTGCGTTGTACTAGCTCCACTGAACCTATGGATTCCCACGCGAATGTTGCCCAGAGCATAATGGAACCGCCGAAAACTTGTCTCTGTCCCACAGTACAGGTGTCAGGAGCTATTCCCCGGAAGACGATTGATTGGCGCCTCCAATCCGCATGATGAAGAAGGTATCTGAATTCATCAGACCATGCAACGCTCTATCACTGCGCCAACATCCAGTGCCGATGGTCACGTGCCCTTGTCAGTCGTTGTTGCCGATGTCGTGGTGTTAACATTGGCACATGCATGAGACATCGGAACCGGACGCCCATCGTTATGAGTGTTCGGTGCACTGTGTTTTCAGACACACTTGTGCTCTGTCCAGTATTAACGTCTAGTGTTAGTTCCGCCACAGTTCGCCGTCTGTCCTGTTTTACCAATCTGCCCAGCCTACGACGTCAGGCATCTCTAATGAGGGTTAGCCGCCCAACCCCACGACGTCTGGACGTTGTTTCACCTTGGTTTCTCCACATACTGAAGGCACTCATCACAGCACGCCTCAAAAACCCGACAAGTCGTGCGGTTTCTTAATTGCTCCTGTCGAGCTTTCGGGCCACCACAATCTGCCCTCGCTGGAACTCGGATAGATCGTGCGACTTCCCCATTCTACACACGGACAACACTCTCACTGATACGACAGACATTGTGCGTGAGTCTGACTAGCAGTCATTCCCCGGTAGGTGACGCTGCTGTCGCCTGGACGGGTTTATATCGATTTCAGGTCGGTTACCATAATCTTCTGGCTGATCAGTGTATATTAAAGGAACAAATCGGTGACTCTTGAGTCTATTTATTTGTGTAGTTATTAAGTAAACCCGCGTGGTGTGTTGACTTGCATTGAGTCGTGCGCTTAAAGTGTAATTTACTCATATCCAAATAGAAATCGTCAAAAAGTGATGTTGTCGACTGAGGAAGACTTCAATTTGACAATTGATGGTAGAGTCATTTTTTGCCAAACCTCTCAAAAATGAGTAAGTATACGCGAGTTATTTTTACATGATCATTTTTTAGCTATTGCCATCTTCTTGGGGATCGTTTTATCGGTAAGTCATTACAAAAAGTTGTTTTTCCTTCATCCCAAAGATTCCATAGCTCTCATTACAAGCGTCACTAAGAAGACGAATGAACAACAGATTCACTGATTAATTTCCTCTATGACAAGTAGTGCAGGAAACAGCTAGAATCTAGACTTACGTGAACCATAGTTTCGGCTAGGGCGTCATGAATCGTGCCGGGAATTAAAGGCTACCTGAAGAGTATCAGAGGCCGCAATATACTAGATGAACTGACATCAAGCAAAAATTGTTTGAATTAGGTGTGTGACAACACTATCGCTGATATTAAAACAGACACTGGTGACCACTATAGTTGGCTTTCAGTCGACGGGGGCACTGACAGCTGTATAGCTAATGTCGTGGTGGAGAAATTGGATTCCACTGAGCCAGGAAAACCCCCAACTATTCCTGTGCAAAGAATTGGAGAAGTTGAATCATGGCAGTGCAGGGCGTACTGCCAGGGATGCCCTACACATCCTATGGTCAGGAGATGTTAGCGATGAGAAGAATATTACTGTTGGTGAGGGACAGTGCTGCCTATATTTTACAAGCGAGAGCAACACACAGAGAATTCTGTACCAGTATGTTCCACTGGACCTGCCTTGCCCATGGCTTACATCGTCTAGCAGAGGAAGCCTGAAATAATTTTTCTAGGTTAACAGTATCATTTCTTATGTTAAGAAAGTATTCCTATAGCTCCTATCCGTGTTCATTCTTAAAGGAAATATCTCCAAGCATTCACCCCCCACCCGAACCTATGCTACCACAATGGTGCATCTGGCTCTCAGCAGCTTTATGCTATGCAAAACACTACTAGAAAGTCAAAGAGCTAGTTAATCAGCTTTTATTCAAAAAGCCAAGACATTCCTCAAATGTAACAAGCACGCCCCATCCTTAGCATTTCTACTAAGAGCTCACTTCCAATTGTAAGACAGCTTGGTCTCCTGACCTTCTTTGCTTAGATATTCCGAACTCACAATCACATTCCGTGCATCAAGACGCTTCATTCGAACCCAAACTCGATTTGATTGTATGAAATCATGTAAACGATATGCAAATAAGTAAATCGTAGGTGCACACCGTTGTTGAAATACTCGAGGCTGGCGTACACACACACATTCAAGACACGATGGTCACAAAAGCTTTTAGTTCGGGAGAGGCAAACTGCACGCCAGGAGGCCAGTCCCTTCAGAGGACGAGTCAACCTATCTACGTCGGCCGGCAACCGCCCGCAGAGCAGACAGTGTTTGCCCGAGTGAAAGGGAGAACGACCCCATGTTCGGCTTAATAGCAAATTCCGCTACATTGTGTGGGAGCGCCCAGCCTACACATTCTTTACAAACATAGCATGCAGTTTCAGAGGCTTTCACAGGGAGACAGCAAACGTCAAACGCCGATGCTACAGATTTCCGGATTGGTCACCTTAAACAAAATGTCATTCACCCGTTTTAGAAGAGCAATGCTGATTGGCAGACGATATTCCTGATGCCTTGAGCTGAAGGAGTAATGGAAGAGACCAAAAGATATCCCCCTTCATGTCTGGCGTGGAGAGGGGCCGTTCTGTTGTCGCTCTTGCAGCGAGAAGACGTAATGACAGCATGTGCACTCGTACGTGTACTCAAAGAGTGAGGAACAAGTCTCTCCTCAGTACTTCACTGGGAGAGCACCTCTGTCGAGAGCGAATCAGAGTGTGACTCTATACTGAGTCCCTGTGATTAAGCGTTGTTCACTGTGTTGGCCGACACACTTATTGTGTGATGTGAACGGACAGAGTTATAATTAAACGCCTGCGAGAGAATTTTTGAGTGGCATCGCGGTGGACTGGTTATCTGACCGGTGTACCACACCAATAGTTAGACTAGGGGCGAATAGGAGTCCTTGCCAGTACCTGTGGTCTAGGAGTAGTGTCTTTGATTCATAATCAAAACGTCTTCGGTCCCGGGTTCGATCCCCGCCACTGCCTAAATTTTGATAAATAATCAGCATTGGCGGCCAAAGACTTCCGGCATAAGAAGTCAGCCTCATTCTGCCAACGCCCTTGTCGAAGAGGGCGGAGGAGCGGATAGAGGTTCAGGGCACTCTCTTGTCCTAGGGGTGGGAAATTGCCCCTAAAGGCAGAAGAATCAGCAATGATCAACAACATGAGGATGCAGAAGGCAATGGCAACCACTGCATTAAAGACACATAACGTGTATCCACCGGACATGTGGCCTGTAATTGAAGAAGTGTCTTGATGATCTCACCATTGGCAAAAGATTCCGGAATACTCCCCCATTCGGATCTCCGGGAGGGGACTGCCAAGTGGGAGGTTACCATGAGAAAAAGATTGAATAATCAACGAAAGGATAACGTTCTATGAGTCGGGGCGTGGAGTGTCAGAAGCTTGAACGTGGTAGGGAAACTAGAAAATCTGAAAAGGGAAATGCAAAGGCTCAATCCAGATATAGTAGGGGTCAGTGAAGTGAAGTGGAAGGAAGACAAGGATTTCTGGTCAGATGAGTATCGGGTAATATCAACAGCAGCAGGAAATGGTATAACAGGTGTAGGATTCGTTATGAATAGGAAGGTAGGGCAGAGGGTGTGTTACTGTGAAAAGTTCAGTGACCGGGTTGTTCTAATCAGAATCGACAGCAGACCAACACCGACAACGATAGTTCAGGTATACATGCCGACGTCGCAAGCTGAAGATGAACAGATAAAGTGTATGAGGATATTGAAAGGGTAATGCAGTATGTAAAGAGGGACGAAAATCTAATAGTCATGGGCGACTGGAATGCAGTTGTAGGGGAAGGAGTAGAAGAAAAGGTTACAGGAGAATATGGGCTTGGGACAAGGAATGAAAGAGGAGAAAGACTAATTGAGTTCTGTAACAAGTTTCAGCTAGTAATAGCGGATACCCTGTCCAAGAATCGCAAGAGGAGGAGGTATACTTGGAAAAGGCCGGGAGATACGTGAAGATTTGAATTAGATTACATCATGGTCAGACAGAGATTTCGAAATCAGATACTGGATTGTAAGGCGTACCCAGGAGCAGATATAGACTCAGATCACAATATAGTAGTGATGAAGAGTAGGCTGAAGTTCAAGACATTAGTCAGGAAGAATCAATACGCAAAGAAGTGGGATACGGAAGTACTAAGAAATGACGAAATACGTTTGAAGTTCTCTAAAGCTTTAGATACAGCAGTAAGGAATAGCGCAGTAGGCAGTACAGTTGAAGAGGAATGGACATCTTTAAAAAGGGCCATCACAGAAGTTGGGAAGGAAAACATAGGTACAAAGAAGGTAGCTGCGAAGAAACCATGGGTAACAGAAGAAATACTTCAGTTGATTGATGAAAGGAGGAAGTACAAACATGTTCTGGGAAAATCAGGAATACAGAAATACAAGTCGCTGAGGAATGAAATGAATAGGAAGTGCAGGGAAGCTAAGACGAAACGACTGCAGGTAAAATGTGAAGACATCGAAAAAGACAGGATTGTCGGAAGGACAGACTCAGCATACAGGAAAGTCAAAACAACCTTTGGTAACATTAAAAGCAACGGTGGGAACATTAAGAGTGCAACGGGAATTCCACTGTTAAATGCAGAGGAGAGAGCAGATAGGTGGAAAGAATACATTGAAAGCCTCTATGAGGGTGAAGATTTGTCTGATGTGATAGAAGAAGAAACAGGAGTCGATTTAGAAGAGATAGGGGATCCAGTATTAGAATCGGAATTTAAAAGAGCTTTGGAGGACTTACGGTCAAATAAGGCAGAAGGGATAGATAACATTCCATCAGAATTTCTTAAAACATTGGGGGAAGTGGCAACAAACCGACCATTCACATTGGTGTGTAGAATATATGAGTCTGGCGATATACCATCTGACTTTCGGAAAAGCATCATCCACACAATTCCGAAGACGGCAAGAACTGACAAGTGCGAGAATTGTCGCACAATCAGCTTAACAGCTCATGCATCGAAGCTGCTTACAAAAATAATATACAGAAGAATGGAAAAGAAAATTGAGAATGCGCTAGGTGACGATCAGTTTGGCTTTAGGAAAAGTAAAGGGACGAGAGAGGCAATTCTGTCGTTACGGCTAATAATGGAAGCAAGGCTAAAGAAAAATCAAGACACTTTCATAGGATTTGTCGACCTGGAAAAATCGTTCGACAATATAAAATGGTGTAAGCTGCTCGAGATTCTGAAAAAAGTAGGGGTAAGCTATAGGGAGAGACGGGTCATATACAATATGTACAACAACCAAGAGGGAATAATAAGAGTGGACGATCAAGAACGAAGTGCTCGTATTAAGAAGGGTGTAAGACAAGGTTGTAGCCTTTCGCCCCTACTCTTCAATCTGTACATCGAGGAAGCAATGATGGAAATAAAAGAAAGGTTCAGGAGTGGAATTAAAATACAAGGTGAAAGGATATCAATGATACGATTCGCTGATGACATTGCTATCCTGAGTGAAAGTGAAGAAGAATTAAATGATCTGCTGAACGGAATGAACAGTCTAATGAGTACACAGTATGGTTTGAGAGTAAATCGGAGAAAGACGAAGCTAATGAGAAGTAGTAGAAATGAGAACAGCGAGAAACTTAACATCAGGATTGATGGTCACGAAGTCAATGAAGTTAAGGAATTCTGCTACCTAGGCAGTAAAATAACCAATGACGGACGGAGCAAGGAGGACATCAAAAGCAGACTCGCTACGGCAAAAAAGGCATTTCTGGCCAAGAGAAGTCTACTAATATCAAATATCGGCCTTAATTTGAGGAAGAAATTTCTGAGGATGTACGTCTGGAATACAGCATTGTATGGTAGTGAAACATGGACTGTGAGGAAACCGGAACAGTAGAGAATCGAAGCATTTGAGATGTGGTGCTATAGACGAATGTTGAAAATTAGGTGGACTGATAAGGTGAGAAATGAGGGGGTTCTACGCAGAATCGGAGAGGAAAGGAATATGTGGAAAACACTGATAAGGAGAAGGGACAGGATGATAGGGCATCTGCTAAGACATGAGGGAATGACTTCCATGGTACTAGAGGGAGCTGTAGAGGGCAAAAACTGTAGAGGAAGACAGAAATTGGAATACGTCAAGCAAATAATTGAGGACGTAGGTTGCAAGTGCCACTCTGAGATGAAGAGGTTAGCACAGGAAAGGAATTCGTGGCGGGCCGCATCAAAACAGTCAGTAGACTGATGAACAAAAAAAAAAAAGGAGTCCTTGAATTCATCAAGGCATAGGGAGAGTTTGATTGGCGAGGGTCAATCCAGATAGAACGAGAGTTATCTTATTTGTCAGCAGCGAGCAGCGCAGACAGCAGTCATCTCATCTGACGGTACTGTGTGCTACAGCTCTTGTGAGTCCCATATTTCCTCCACAACAGTACACTTCACTGCATTTCACACGCGACAGCCTCGACCATACCTAGCAACATTCTAAAGGATAATTTTTCAAGTTGAGTAGGCGCGGCACTCAGCCATTCTGCCAAGTCAATAACAATTTTAAACTCTGTATAGAAATTTCATTAGCGAATCCTATCCTTAAGAGGTAACTTCACATTCCGAAAAGAACCCGGAAATAACTTGTTCAGTTCATAACTAAAAGTGCCATTGTGATTTCTCAGAACCCTTGCAACAAAAAAAAAAATAGTTTTTTCGTTAGTTTCATATTTTTCTTACACTAACTAACACTACTCCAGTACCCACTAGTAACGTAAGAAATTTTGTGAATTTTGTGTCATTTCCTTACAGCGGACGACTCCAAAAGATATTTATTGGTGAAAGTTTTTCAGGGATTTCTCTTTAGAACGTTAGGAGCGTCTGTCTGACTTCAGTAGTAGTGTGGGGGTGGAAATTGCGTCTTACAGGAGCCGCAGGGTAAAGGGAACATCTCAGATTAATCTGTTGCGCAGAATGACATGTTCGCTCACACAATATATATCTGTTGCAATTCAAGTCCTACAGTCGATATCTCTACCACTAGAAAATGCTATAGGCTTATCTCCAAGATGCAGATGCATCTGAAGAAAACACCTGCTTAAGTACGCACAGCACGCATCACTAAATTAAGAAATCACTAAATTAAGTAATATTCTTCTGATAAATCCCAGACATAAAGATATGAAGATCCTGTTTATGGATTCTTCCGTTTCTTCTTGGTAGAACAGTGTACTTCATATTCAACCTTAAAAAAAAGAGTGACCGCCATTATTCAGGAGGATAATTTCGAAGGCGGGCACGAACAGTTGCGTTGCTGAAATATGCACCATTGACCTCCTGTGCTATAGAGGAGATCTTCTCAGCTTACAAAAATGTACTGAGAGACAACAGAAAAAGTTTAACGTTATGAAACTTAGAAATGTGGTTAACTGTACACTGCAAGACCAAAATGTAATATGAAATATCTTGTTAGCTGCAACTTTAGGCTATGGATTGGAATAATACACAATGTTATATGACAGTTTATCCCACATCTCTCCTACAACCTTTTTCATAGTTTAATATGCAGATCCCAACAGTCGTTCATGTCAAACCACTAACGCTGCATGGGAACTGCAAATAATTCACTATTGCCACTAATGCTATTTCTAATTATTTTATATCTCCTTTCGTCTTAGTGCAATGACAATGTCTTGTAATTCTGGCAGCCTTGGATCTTTTAGCTGGCCCTTGAAAGGGAAGTTTCACTTCGGGGAACGGATATTCGTAAAGTTGTTTTCTTCTGAAAGCCGTTCTCCTCACAGGTATAAAACAAACGAAAACAGTCTGCCTTCCCAGCCCAACAGGAGCTTAGCGTGAGGATGGGCAGTGGGCCATAAAACTGTTTTGTGCGAGAAGCGAAGAAAATTCTTTTCAGGTAAGATAAGAATCTGAAAGACGGAGAGAAGACAAAGCCACGTTGCGTGGGAGCAGCCATTAAGCCCAGTGGAGGCAGCTGTTACGTTTGTTCAAATTTTAGTAAAGGGTTTCCTGATGGGCTCACATTAAATATTTCGGTAGCGAGGATGAGTTCTTGGGTGTGCCTAAAAGGTCATCTGTTGATTGGCCTTAACCGAAAATCTGTCGTGTAGCGGGAGAGAGTTTGTGCCTTCTTCAGCACGCCACAGGAGAGGTATACTTTACCGATTAACCACGGCGAAGTCTGCAAGAGCTGGAAAGTGTTAAGCTTGTTTATCAAATTATCGTTAGTCAGAACTCACAAGTTGTCGTTGACCAATGGTAGGCGAGATTCTAACGCTAGCAGACCCAGCTAAGTTTCATAGAGGTAAGTTAGAACACACTTGCTTCGGTGAACACCGCAAATGACACTTGTTCCTGACCTTGAGACAGTACATTGGCTCTTCGAGCTGCAGATCGAGTTATTCTGACTTAGAAGCTGTACTCAGAATATTCAGTCATCACTACGGCCGTCTTGTGCATCCGTACATCTTAAGAGTGGTAAACAAAGGCCATCGTTGCAGGCACAGAGGCGAACCAAGCATGAAGCAGTTAATTTGACTTAGGATTTCATTTTGCAGATCTAATTTTCACAGCCAGCTAATTGCTCCTATTATGAACTTAGGCGAGAGCGTATGCTTTTGCAGGACGTTTCTTCAGATTATGAACCTTGTTGAAATCAGGGGATGTCTTCGAGACGTCGTTTTATATCATTGTTTTATGCATCCACCTACACGTGCCAAGGGTGTAGTTTGTACTTGCAATCCGTTTTTGACTTGTTAAATGTTTGTATTCTTTATTCGGTGGGTAAATCGTTTATGCTATCTCTTAGTAAAAAGTCAGACTTTATAGTGACCAACTGTCTCTATTCATTGTTTGATTTATCCCATTATCAGTATGTCACGTGATGTGAGGTACCAATACTTTCATCTCTAACTGAGCCACCCATAAGAATTTTCACTTAATAAGCCACTCTCCCTTGCACAGCCTTGTTTCTTTTAAATTTTCATGATCTTATAGGGAGCTTTCCATCTCTATAGGTATTCAGAAATCAGATCAGTACCATCTCAGGGACATGCTAAACGGCTCAGCCTACACCTCACAAAAGATAAACATCTCAAGTGTTTGTTTTTATGTAAGCCACACGCGAAAAGGAGGTTACCAGAAAAACACATTTTATTATTATAAAAGAGAAAATAATTGTAGGATGGGTAAATATCTCAATTCTTTATGCTCATATAAAGAATAAATGTTTATTTTCCATAAAGAACTACGAGGGTTTACTGAATGCTCCGAAGATTTTTTTCTGTTCTCAGTATCAGTTGAGATATTACTCGGTCGACTTTCGCGCTTCAGCGACACAAGTTGCAATCGTCTGCCGCTAGAGGGCTCCAAATTGTAAGATGTAACAAGTAGTGTTTAATGTAACTATGCTGGTGTCTGAGAAATAGCACGCTGTAGTCGAGTTTCGAACTCGAAGGGTTCCGCCACACATGGAGCACACTCTTCTTCAGCGTGGCAATTGCAGACCACACACGAGCGATGTGACATCTACAACAAGCCGACGCCTTCGGTTCGCTGTCATTGACCATTCTAGATACGCTCGCGACTTGGCCCCATTTTCGTCTGTTCCCAGAACAACTTCGAGGACTTCACTTTCATAGTGATGAAGCAGTGGGAGCAGAGATGAAGTTGTGGCTCTGTCGACGAACTCAAACATTCAACACTGGCGGTATCAAAAAACTGGTCTCCCGTTGACAGAAATGTGTTCGTCGTAAGGGTGACTGCGTTGAGAAATAAAAATGTAGGCATGAAGAATAGATGTAGAATAGCAATAAAATTTGTTTTATTTAAAAATTATTAAGAGTTTTAAAAAAATCTTAGACATTACTTTTGAGCACGTCCTCGTAGAATAACTTTATCAAAATAATAACAAAGTTTTCTACGAACGGTCAATATATTTGTCATTAAAACAGCCCTAAAATGTGATATTGCTTAAATGTAAAAAAGGGTATTTCAAGAAAGCAAAGGGCTAAACTCCATTTTTTGAAAACCTCAAGTTCCGACCCCTATTAATGGCACAGATATGGAGTTATTAAATTAAATGTTTACTGTACTCATAGCTGTTGTAGCACGCCCTTTGTCTCTTTGTAATAAACTAAAGGTTGTGTTCTACCCTCAGGAATGAAGTGTATTCATCTATCTAGAAGAAAAAGTATCTCTTACGCCACTTAATTATTGCTCGTTCAGCAGACACACATAAGAAGCTGAAAGGAACTGGGTCATAAGCTCCTGGTATTCGCCATTCATGCCTCGACTGCAATTAATTTTGTCTTTTATTTTGTAGTAGAGATGTGAATAGCCACGTGATACAGAGAAGATGTTTACTTTTCCTTGAGTATCAAAGGCGAGGTCAGAAGAGAACGTCATTAGAGCTTGCTTCAAGTTTATTAACGCTTCTGTACCTGATTAGCATCATAACTATAGTGTTCAGTGGAGCGTGAAAGAAATAGAGCCCGTACAGTCAGAGCGGATTAATTCCAGTGGGAGCAGCGCACGATGCAGTATCACCACCATTTTTACTACTATGGATATAATTCGAAATCCGACATTCTCAAATTGATGCACGCGATCTACATTGGAAATTATTTTTTTATTCGCAGCTGTCGTGATCGCTTTCGATGAACTTACGAGGGGTAGTCGCAAAGTTTTCACTATAATCTCGAAAAAATTAAGTTACTTTTTTTTGTTTGCAAGTATGTTTTGCTATCCTGGTATACACTGAAATCCCCGCGGCACAGTACCGTAGCCGCTAGAAGATGAAAAAAAAAAAAAAAAATAGCGCAGCTCATGGATAAAATGCAGTATCGTGTGGTAGTTCCTTATCTCAATTTGAAGGGAACAAACTGCAACAATTCATACTGAGCTGCTGTAAGTGCATGGCAACAATGCACCATCATATGACGCATTAATCAGGTGACGCAGACACTTTCAATGTGGTCCAGACGGGCCTGAAGAACAACGAAGTACATCACATCTCTGTTACAAACCGGGAATCGGTAGAGAAGAGGAGGCCCTGGTACTCGAAGAGCACCGAGTCATAAATCGAACCGATAGTAGAAATAGCGATAGTGATATTTTGAGCAAGAAAAAGGCCACCGCCCACTGGGTTCCGCGACTGCTCATGCCTATTCAAGAAGCAAGCCGAAACGAGGCAACAACAGAATTATTTCATCCGCGACAGACCAGTTAAAGTTATTTCTTTATCCGCCTAATCACCTTAGACCAGCGCTGGGTGTACCACTGTGACCCATAAACAGAGAAGGAAAGTAATCAATGGAAGCATGTGGATACACCACAGCCGGAAAAGGCGAAAACCGAGCCATTTATGTGCAAGATAGTGGCGTATCTTTTTTCTGATTCACATGGTGCGGTAACGGAATATGCTCGTAAGGGGACAATTGACAGAGGAGCACGGTACTGAAATCACCTGTCAACGTTACGCGAGACTGTGCAGGAGGTTTTACCTCACCCTCGTATTTGTCTAAAGTGGCATTCATTCTTTCTTGGATAGAAAAATCATTGAGTGGCAGAAATGTAGTACGCAGCTGTCATGATGCCTTTAATTACTACCACAGGTCACATGGGAGCCCAGTTGAAAATCCACACAGCGTAATACTGACCTCACCCACCTGCGCTAATGGTGCATCCAGTGTTTCGACCAGCTGTGCTCCGGGATGATGGCATATCTCTACACAAGTGTTCACAGCTCGTGGTCTTGCGGTAGCGTTCTCGCTTCCCGCCAACGGACTCCCGGGTTCGATTCCCGGTGGGGTCAGGGATTTTCTCTGCCTCGTGATGAATGGGTGTTGTGTGTCTTTGATCATCATTGACTCGCAAGTCGCCGAATTGGTGTAAACTAAAATGCCATATGATCAATTCATTTTTTGTACACAAGTATCGACTAAGTGTAAGAATAAACTCGATTCATCACCCGCCGACACTGTCTATCCGGTTTCTCAGTGGGCAATCCTCTGACCTCCACATTCTCTGATAAGGTGTGGATGTCCAACACCTTGTCACCCAGTCGTCATTTCGCCGTTCCTCAACCGCTTCACATATAAGAAATGTATTCGCTGTTGGAAATACTGACAACCATCTTCAACGGAATGACGGCAAAGAAAATTTGAATTGGACTGGGACTCGAACACGGATTTCCCGTTTATTGCAAGCAGTCGCCTTACCATTAGCTATCCGAGCACGACTCACCGCCAGACCCAAACTTCCATGTCGTCACCCTCGTGAGCCATGGCAAAAATTGCTGATTTGAAGAGCGCGCCACAGCGCGTAGTGTGAAGCAGTCTCCCTCCGTTTCTGGCGGTGGTGCCGCTGTGGCAATCGCAGCTTTCTTGTCTCCCTCTGGTGGGAAAGGGGAAAGGTAGCCTGTTCACGTGCATTTAAGGGGCGCTATGAGCTCGCCATTCGGTGTGTCGGGGTCAGTCTGGTCAGTCTCTTGTCCCCAGTTTGCTAGTCTGTCTCTCATTAGTTAGTGTCTGTCTGTCGTCCGGAGCGCTAGTATGTCTTTCGTTCGGATCAACCTTTAAAGCCGGGAAAATGAGAGTCTTTCCACTCCGCTAGTAAGAGAACTCAGCGAGTGGTCGCCCGGTCGGGGCTTTGTTCCTGCATCTGAGTCTGCGTGTTAGGCCGCCAGTCTGCTCGACTTTACTCAGGCGAGGGTCATTGGCGGTTAGATGGATCGGTTGGTCGGTCGCGCACTGAGACACAAGATGACTTGTCCATCTTGAGCGTCGGCGCATGTGAGGTCGCCACGTGAGTCCAGTGAACCGCGCCGTATAGCGAGGGACAGTGGCTTCGCGGTCGAGACGAGAGCAACAGGAGTCAATCCACGACACCAGTTGGGCCGGTTCAAGCTGCGACTCCGTGGTGTAATTGGTTCTCCGAGCGCTTCTGGGCCCCTTCAGTTACCATCTTGTGGAGCTTGGCTCGGTCCTTTCCTGGTGCAGGGATGTCGTTTTGCCAGTGGGCGTGTTTCCTCTGCATGGTTGGGTCCGAGCCAGTATTTCCGCCGTCGTGCGTCTGGAAGCGAGTGGTAGACGCACCAGCAGTGCAGTCGCGACGGAGCAGCAGTCGCGGATGGAGCAGCGGGCAGACGGCCGCTTGGTGCGGACCAGGAAAGACGGGAGATCGGCACGCCTTCCTGCGTCCGTTGAAGCGGCTGGCAGCGGACGGTTCGGGAGAGCGATTTGGGGGTGCTGCGCTAGGTCTTCCCGAGAAATCGCAGTTTATTAGAAGTTAAGTGATTGGTGCTATGTTGTGTGATTTACTCTTGTTAAATTCTGCTTGGTCAGTCTCGTCCCCGGCTTGCTCGTCTGTCTCTCGTCCGCATTTTTTAGGCAGTTAGTGTCTGTCTGTCGTTCGGAGCTGCCTCTGTCATGTTTGTCGGATTTAGTGTGTTAATGAATGTATTGCTTGGAGTGTAACGGCCTAATTCCCGAAATATGTTTTGATCTTGCCTATCATCTCGAGAGGCGATATCTATGTACTGTAGAGCATGTTAACTTGTTTGGGCAACCTTGTAGAATTTTACATAAGATTTCATTTCATGGGCTTTTATTTAAATGGTCATTTTAGTATATCAAGTTTCCACCCTTCCACCGTAAGACTTTTGATAGAAGTTAAAATTAAGTTGCACCTTCGGTGGCAAAGTTAATATTTTAATTTTAGTGTTTTGTACCATTTCCTTCCCTCTTAAAGGGTGCATAGTTTGTGTGCTTGTGTGAATTGTTGAAACTTTTAATTTAAAGTAATCTGGCGTGTTGCAGATTTGTACCAGTGTAGTCTTTCAGAGGTTGTTGTGAGCTGTCGTAACTACGGCCGTGTCAAAAGGGAGTGGCAAGGTTCTCAGCCCGAAAGCTCATATAGTCAAAAATTTGTCTCTTTCTGTATCTGAATAAATTGTAACTTGATATTTAGAGGGTGCTTTCTGATTATAATTTTAAATCTGTTTCTTTAAAAAAAAAAAAAAAAAAAAAGCTTCAGGCACCATTAAAGTGAATAAATTACCATTTGTTAAAAGGAATTTGCTCATGATTTCATCAGTTACTTCCTGGCAACTACTTCCACGCTCACGTAGTGTGATTAAATGTGATAATGTTCTTGATGAATCGTTAGTAAGTGGAATAAATTCTCAAGAAAATTCTTTGAAAATAAATCACGGTTCACCATGTGTATAAAACGTGCACTCGTACATCTATAATGTATATTCCCGTACAGAAGAGATATTTTACTTGAATGTCGCTTGCCGGTGTTGGCGGATAAATTCGATATTGCAGTGCCTGTGTTGTTGAAAAGTACGACGCAGTGTTCATTCGGACATGCCTACATGTCCGAAGGAACACTACATCGTATGTCTGAACAATACAGGCACTGCAGTAACGTGTTTCTTCGCCGACACTGGGCAAAAAACTTTCAATTAAAATATCTCTCCTGTACGGGAATATACATTACAGTTGTACGAGAGCGGGTTGTAGATACGTGGATGACGACGTACGGATGTTTGGGTCTCTGTGAGGCGTGCTCGGATAGCCTAGTAGTGCCTGCATTGTAGCTCAGAGTGTTCGGTCAGAAGGCTGGTTGCCTTCGTAATAAAACGTCTGAGTGAAGTATTCAACGATGAACCCCAAGGGGTGTCGTGTGATATCCGCCGAGATCAGATAACGAGAACAATACCGAAAAGTGAAAGGGAAAAAATAGCAGAGCGACCGCCATCGATAAGCGGGAAAACCTTGTTCGAGTACCAGTCCGGCGCAAATTTTCATTGTCGTCGTTCCATTACAGAGCTGATGATTTCCCATATTCGACAGTGCTAATATATTTTATGAATGCAAAGGATTATTGATTCAATTAAGCAGCACAAAAGTATACCACAAAAATAAGAAAATAAAAATCAAATCATGCAAGTGCAAAATTTTTCGAAATACGGTTTATGGCATTAATGGACTTTTCTGATGTCAACACACAATTCCTGTGCAAATAACGGTATTCGAATACCACGTATCGCAGATACGGGTCCATAGAAACTGCCATGACTACACAAACAACGTAATTCAGCAACTCATTTGGTTTTCGCTCCAGTCGGTTGATGGCACCACAGTGCTGCGGTACGATACTCTGCAGGCGTGATGGATGTATATCCCCTTACAATGGTGTGTTCATATTACAGTTAGCTTTCAGAGACTGTTGTCTTCAGTTGTGAAACTGCTTTGTGTGAAGATATTTCATAGTTAATCGCAGGGATAGTGGTGCTAATAGCGCGTCAAAGAAGATGAAAAAGACACTAACAAATATAGACAATTTTTTTAAAATCATCAAACATGAAGGAACGATACTATGAAAATTGAAGAAGTGAGATCGTTCCAGCAAGAGCAGCAAGTCCTGACACTTAGTGTAGCAAACAGTGCTTCTCTAAGCTAAATGACGTGGTTTTGTTAACATTACTAATTCATTTTGAACCAAATATGAGCAAGATATTTTCTTAAAGCTCTTATTGAAAAGCAAGATACAATGGACGGTAGTCCTAGCAGTGACTTTTCCAAACCTCTTTCACATATTACTCATATAATTATTGCCAACAAATAACGCATGGAAATTAGCATTTAATTTATCGTATGGTGCAACAAAAAGAGGGTGTGACTTCCTACCAAGTTTCTGTTGCTGATAAGAGTTATCCCATATGACAAGTAAAAAAAATAAAATATGAAAATGTAGTAAACCAAGACATTTGTCTCAGATTCAGATCATATTGATTTGTTTCCTATTAGTTTGGTTGATTTGGGGGATGGGACCAAACAGCGATGCCATCGGTCCCAACGGATTAGGCAAGGAAGTCGGACGTGCCCATTCAAAGGAATCATCTCGGCAATTGCCTGAAGCGATTTAGGGAAATCACGGAAAACGTAAATCAGGATGGCCGAACGTGGGTATGAACCATCGTCCTCCCGAATGCGAGTCCAGCTTGCTAACCACTGCGCCACCTCGCTAGCTATTCCAATTAGGCTCAACGGTTATCTTTCCCAGAACATAATCCCGCGTCCGACCATCCTAATTTAGGTTTTCCGTGATTTCCCTAAATCGCTCCAGGCAAATGCCGGGATGGTTCCTTTGAAAGGGCACGGCCGAGTTCCTTCCCCGTCCTTCCCTAATCCGATGAGACCGATGACCTCGCTGTTTGGTCTCCTCCCCCAAACAATCCAATCCAATCCAATCCTTTCCCAGAACATACACTACTCAACTATTAGATAAGATAAGAGAATGGACTTGCTTGTTTTTGGACTCAGTTACAAAATATCAGTTTTACCTCTCTTGTTTCAGTGAATTCCGTAATTGGCAATTTAGACTGAAGTTGATGCCGAAAAGGAATGAAAGGAGCTCCTTACCAGATGTGAATACCTCTCATTGCTACAGACCTACAGGTTTACAAAAGGAGAACAAAAAATTTTTGAGAGAAATCGAAACACACTTGTGCAATAGCGCTTAGTACGCGCTTACACTATAGCATGGTGTTTGAGTTCACACAGAATATAATTCTATTGAACTCGCTACTCTTTCCATAAGTCTTAGATCGACTGCGATCCCCCGGTCCGTTCCAAATCGACTGCTTCAGAAGAACAAAGCTTTGTTCACCATAACCTAAATTCCACGGAACAGACGTTGGTTCTCTAAGCTAAGTGGCGAGGAAAAGAGGATTTTGTTAACACTAATAATTCGTTATGAACCAAATATGAGCAAGATATTTCCTTACAAGCTCTTACTGAAAAGCTTGATGCAAGGGATGGTAGTCCTAGCAGAAACTATACCTAACCTCTTTCACATATTACTCATACAATTATTGCCAAAACAATAACGCATGGAAATTAGCATTTAAGTTATCGTATGGTACAACAAAGAAAAGGGTCTGTCTTTCGACCGAGCTTCTGTCGCTGATAAGAGCTCTCCCATATGCTTTAAATTGTCAATCTTCCGAACAGTATTTCGTTGTGTGGTTATTTCAGAAATTACCTTCGCCTTTACTAACGTGTACTGTAAGTCTGAACTGGAAGTCTGAACTGGATATCTGAACTGGAAATCTGAACCAAATCTTATTACCTTATTAGCAGGCAGCGACATAATTGTTTAGAAAATTCTTTTGAAGCAATCGACATTTGCACAGTACCGGCAAGTTGTGAGGGACTAGCAATGTCATTGATGCAATGAATTATCTGTATAATTGGCGATCAACATACTTTAAAATTACTTGAAACTTAACTCAGTTAATACGTTATGCTGTATCTCTGACGTAGAGCCTCTTTGACGGCTGTGAGGGTTACAAGGGGGGACGGAATGGGTCTAAGACATAAGGATAATTTGTTCAGAATCCACGTCTTGCTAATCGTTGGGGGGGAAAGAAAGAAAAATCCTACCGTCAGAACAGCCGCCAGACTTTCCTTCCCTCGCCTGCCGATGAGCGGCGCTGTCCAATGTAACTGCGCAGTCGGCTGGCCACAAATAATGCAGTCCAATAAACCGGTTGGGCGTGCGCTGAAACGAACCGCTTGACCGAGTAATAAAAGCCTCGACAGAACAGTTCGCAGCGTACGTGAGGCCGTGTGTGGGCAGGCGGCGCTCAACACTCACAATGAACTTACTCGCCTCTTTCTTTTTTTTAATTGGAACAGGAGTAAAACTCTGTCGAGAAACGTTTACCAATGAAATCCGCAAAATGAAATGTTTCGTGGCTAACGATGAGCATCCACACGACATCAACGATTTTCAGCCGTAGCTATAAGAAACTAACAGATTTTCCACTTATTTGCGATAGACAGTTATTACTGAATATTGTGGAGCTTTACTTATTAAGTTGCTTATAATTTTTTCTTCTCTTTGCGTATCTACGTATCTAGCGCCTCCCGAGTAATACTACATGCACTGCCATAATACGGCTGTTGCCAATACTACTACCTTGTATTCGTAACTTAGATTATTAAACTTATAACGTCACATTTTCATTCCATCACTCTAGTTGTGACGTCCCAACAGTTTAATCTCGTAACGTCCCAATAAAGATGAGTGACTAACCTCTCAATAAAATTGTAACTCATATAAAACTTTTCAATAATTAACTGATTGTGATTCTAAACTGTAAATCTGGACGTCAGCAATGCTGTGCCATGTCGCTGGAAAGTCATTCTGAATAAACCGAAAATTCTTGCGTCAATTATGTCGCCGGATAACGCGTATATATCTGCTCCTATAAGAATTTTTTCTGGCACAGCCCAGTGCAATGCTGGCCACTAGATTTGTTATGTGTAAAAAGAAACAACTGATTTTTCTTTACGATGATTGGGATGAGCATTGATAGGAGAAATTAGTAAAATCTTTAAGTTCAGGTGAATGTGTGATGTCACCGCCAGACACCACACTTGCTAGGTGGTAGCCTTTAAATCGGCCGCGGTCCGTTAGTATACGTCGGACCCGCGTGTCGCCACTGTCAGTGATTGCAGACCGAGCGCCGCCACACGGCAGGTCTTGAGAGACTTCCTAGCACTCGACCCAGTTGTACAGCCGACTTTGCTAGCGATGCTACACTGACAATTACGCTCTCATTTGCCGAGACGATAGTTAGCATAGCCTTCAGCTACGTCATTTGCTACGACCTAGCAAGGCGCCACTACCAGTTAATATTGAAATTATAAAACATGTACCATCAAGAGCGATGTTCTCCAATTATGGATTAAAGTTAAGTATTACAGCAACTGCGTCCGTTTTTCTAAGTTCTCATTTCTTTGTAATGTTCCAGACCTCACGCCAGCCTGCGTGAGCTTAATCGCGTGCCTTTCGGCTTCCTCTCATATTGACTTGGCTGTCTTGCCAAGTCACAACAGAATGATTGTCAAAAGTTATCTTTATAAGAAAGACTATTATTAAAAATTTTTTTAAACATTTACATGGGACTTGATATAACAATACTACAAAATCAGTTGTTACAAATTACAAATGCGCGTGGCTATAAATAATAGTAATTTTTGCTTTTACCTTATACTATATCGCTCAGGCACAGCCACCGTTCTCCACGACCATACAGGACACAAGTGCTCTCTGTAAGCCATACAGCTCGACAGCTGCCCTCTAGGAGAGACCTGACCCAACCACCCGTCTGCGAGCTACTATTACTACTACTACTACTGCCGACACTGCTCTCTGGTCTGCGATTCTATTGTAGCTTACATATAGCGGGCAGCGCTTGAGCAATCCATCGAAGTTACATCTGCTCGAGTGCGCTAGCAATAAATTCCTTAGTCATGGACCTCTTACATAACCCTCCACTGGGGGGGTAAAAACTTGGCAGCGCTGGTAAGTCAATTGGACCTGCCATGAGGAACAATTTTTTTTACAATATATATATTATTGATAAATAATATAAGTACAGAACATATTGAAAAATGTAATAGGGTGCACACACAATGAGTACAGAACATATTAAGAAATGAAACAGAGTGCACACACAGTGTATACGTCTTCATCATTTTTACAAGAACTGAACACATTGAGAATGGAATAAAGTGCACACGCACTGTAGAAGTCTTTAGCAGATTACAAGAACTAGGAAAGGAATGGGAAGGATAGCACCATGGTTGTAGCACAGTGGGTTGCACATAGCTGCACTAAAAGTCCATATCTTTCTACAGAAGCACAACACCAAGTGAGACAATCTGAAGTTCTCTTCCCCAAAGTATTTATCAGTGTAGCTAAGACACTGAAATGTTGTATTAATATTGTATGTTATCATTTTGGTAGTACATTAGGTACACCAACCAGTAGGTCCATAGTGACATCTCCATCGTTCAAGGTGGTGGACAGCTTGATGTCAACACCACATTCTTGGAGAATCGATACTCTTACATCAACGTAGAATTAGTGCAAAAACCAAGTAGGTTGCTCCATGATCATGAGGATGGACAGGACATACGGATATCGCAGTAATTGGTAGTAATTAGGTCAGAAGGTGAAGACACATTAAGTCCTACGCTAGTCATCATTCAGAACTACACTAGTGAGTCATCCGATTTGAAAAATTATTAGCACCCATTGGCCAGTTATAAAGCATGTATGGAGTATTACAGAACATTATTCACAAGTCATCTCATTGCACTAATTATTGGCATAGCATTTATGGAGTATGACAAAACATTATTCATGAGTCATCTTATTACAGTAATTATTGGCACTCATTGGCCAGTTACAAAGCATTTATTATGCATTATTCAGAAGTCATCATTCAAAACAGGAGTTATTGCTTATAGAAACAAGCTGCTAGTGACTATATCTGATATCATGCAAGTGACATAAGACATATTTAAAATGTAAAACATTTGAACTAGTACTCAAGGTGTTTAATCCAATAATACATAGACATCATGGAATCAATACATAAGAAAAATTTGCGTTATATTTAGGACTAGAAATGTATCTTAAACTAATAGCATTATTTAGTTGGATACTGATAATATTTAGGACTAGTAATAACTTTTTGTGCTAGCAATGCATTGTGTTGGGATCAATAGTCAATTGCTGGGCCATGAAAATATTTGCTTTTGACTTATTGCTGGAAATAAGGATTATCAACATCATTCGTCATGAGTCAGCTGTAGCAAGGTTATCAAACAAGTAGAGTATATGTGATTACATTCATGAATGATAGAGACAACTGGGTAAAAAAATTAATGCAAGTACTTGGTTCAAATGGTTCAAATGGCTCTGAGCACTAAGGGACTTAACATCTGAGGTCATCAGTCCCCTAGAACTTAGAACTACTTAAACCTTACTAAACTAAGGACATCTGACACATCTATTCCCGAGGCAGGATTCGAACCTGCGACTCTAGCGAATGCAAGTACTAGAACAGGTTTAATAACTAAGTGCTTGTAGCATGTAACATAACGACATATTTCAGAAATCATTTTAATGTCATGAAAAGCTTCTCCTGGAACAAAATGCAAAGTGGATTACTAAGCTGAAAGAAGAAGTATATACTACGCTGAAAAGTGGTAAACTTCCAATTAACAGGTAATGACATATCTGCTGAATATGCACCTACTCTAGCTGTCCCTTTCCAAAACATTCAGTCATTATACTACGCAATATACGGCAAATAGAATTACAACAAATACTTAAATAACTACATAAACTTCATCATTATCCTCATCTGCAAAAAAGAAAAAAAAATCATTATTCATTACCATTTTCTTCATATAACTAGACACCATAATTTATTATCCTCTGCAAAAAGAGTTCATTATTCATTATCTTATATATCAGCATCATTCATGAGCAACATCATTTCATATATTATTAAGTTTCTTATTTCTAGCATACTTCATCACTAAAATTAACACACATAGCTCCGCTTGATGGTCGGCGCAATTGCATGTGAAAGAAAAGTAATTAATAAAGTTCACTATCATAAAGTGCATATACTATATTTTGGTAATCTTTGTTAATTCTAATCCATTTACTCTTCGAGACTAGGTATTGCATTTTCTTTCGTTCATTCCGACGGTAAAATTCCCATTTCATAGTAACCCACTGTGTTTGTTTAATTTATTTCTTTTACACAGTATTGCTTTCTGAAAATGATGAATATGGATTAATATCTTGCATTTAAACCATATACCCAGTAAATGAAAACTTGTTTCTGGTGATATGACTAAGCATATAGCATATCATGACAGACAACATATTAGGTCAAAACCATAGACAATTTTCAAGTGCAAAAATGTACACACAGTATCATAATGTACTAGAAAGAAATGTAAAATAGTCAAGATATTGGGACATCATAAGGCAAAATGTCGAAGTCAGCTGGTCTTTGTTATATCTTAAAGATTTCATAGTGCAAACAGAGAAAATTCTACTTTCGATAGGAAAACCATCATATATACAAAAAAATGGAAAATGTGCACGGTGTGATATATAACGATAAGAAAAACGACCTGCTAACCTTGCCTTGCCAGGCACTTGCCAAGAAAAAATATGATCATCAGTAAGTGGTCATATAAATATCAGGAAACGCCATTACAGTGTGATAAATCATAAAGTATGTTCAGTCAGTAAACGGTTTAATATTGGAAATATGGTTTTCTGGTTTTCTGGTTCTCAAAGCTTCGACATTACTACATGGGGGTGAGGAATGCTGCGAATTCTATATGGACCACCGTATAGAAGCTCAAATTTACTGCACCTCCTCTTTCCTCTGTTGGATAAATAATGTGTGCGTACTAATGTCTTCTGTCCTATGTGAAATTCACGGCGTGTACAAACCTGTTTTTGCTGTCTTCTGCGGCCCTCTGCTGCATGTTTGATGTTGTTGAGCGCAATGTCAACTATTTCATGGTGGCGTAGTCGACGAGATGTAGGAAATGATACTAATTCATTAACTTCGTTGGGTGGTTCAACATTTTTCAATACAACAGTCGGAGATAGCATAGTAGATTCATTTGGCATGGAATTAATTACATCCTGGAATGAGAGTATGTGTGTGTTTCCCAATCAATATGTATTTTATGGGAGTACATTCTACATAGTTTACCAATTTCTTTCATCAATCGTTCAGAAGGGTTCGAAGAAGCGTGATACCTATATATATAGATCGGAGAAATGTTTCTAGCTCATAACGTACGTGTCCATATCGCAGATCGAAATTGTGGTCCATTGTCGGAAATTACTTTCAATACATGCCCTAGAAGAAATAGAAAATGTTTTACAAATGCATTCGAAATAGATTTAGCAGTAGCTTTGTGCAATGGAGTGAAGGTAACAAATTTCGAAGTGAGTTCAAGAGCGACAAAGATGTAACAAAAATCTCTATTAGATCTGGGAATCGGTCCAAAAATGTCTACTGCGGCGATATGTCGCAATTTAATGGGTACAATGGGATGTAACAGAGGAATATGTGAAATCGTGACTGATTTATCTTTCTGGCAGATTTTACATAGATCTAAAACTCGTCGAATACGTTTCTCCATGTTGGCAAAATAACAGTTCTATCTCAGTATAAGTATTTTCTGGCTCCATAATGTGCGTAACTTAAGTGAATATACCAAATTAATCTGTTAACAAGCTCGTCAGGAATGCATAATAACCAGTTGTTGCTGTCAGGGTGAGAGCATAATAATCAGTTGTTGCTGTCAGGGCGAGAGCGGCGAAAGAGAATGTTGTTGCGTACAGTATAATTGTTTCTAATGGTAATGTTATTTCTTTCTTGCCAAAGCTCTTTAATTTCTTTCCATACGTTATCCTTGCTCTGCTCTTGTGCTGTGTCTCGTAATGATGACGAAATGAAATTTTCAAATGCAGCTTGTTGAATATACATGAGGCTAAAATTTGCTTGACAGAACTCAGTTGCTATGTCTTGCTGATTGTTGCTGAGAGAACGGGATAGTGCGTCTGTTACAATATTTTGTGGTCTGGGAATGTAAACAATTGTAAAATTAAATTCCTGTAAATAACGCTTCCATCTGCTTAACCTGTCATGTGTAAATTTAGCGGAAAGTAAAAACTGTATAGCTCTATGATCTGAATAAATGGTAGTATGTCTTCCACAAATAAAATGCCTCATCTGGTAAATGCCCATACAACACATAATGTTTCAAGTTCTGTAACAGAATAATTGCGTTCAGCAGGTGACAGAATGCGACTTACAAAGGCGAAGTTTTTAATTACTGTAGTATCGCCTTCTTCAATTTCCCGAAAATGTGTACGTTTCTAGAGCTGTGTTAGAACTGTCGGTGCCAATGGAAAAATTTCTGGTAGTATCTGGGTTTGATAAAAGGGGTGCGTTCAACAAAGCACGTTTTAGATTAACAAACTAAGACTGTGCTGCTTGGATGTCCCAGGAGCAAACAGCGGTTTTACCCGTCAACTGGCATAATCTAGGGGTGACTAAAGCAGAGCAACGAATAAATTTACGGAAAAAGTTAATTAATCCCCGAAAGCTGCATAGTTGTTTCTTGGTCGTTGGAACAGTATGGTCACGTAAAGCTTGGAGTTTTTCCGGGTCAGGCGCGATGCCTTCTGCTGAAATTACATGTCCAAGAAATTTTATGGAAGCTTTGAAAAAATGCAATTTGTTGAGATTAACTGTGAGTTCTTGTGCACGATAAGTTTGCAACAGTTGTTCAAGAATCAAATTGTGTTCAGGTCAGTTAGCTTCTGCGATAAGGATGTCGTCTACATACGTTGTGATTCTGTCTTTTAGTTCTGTCGGAAGTATATCATTCAAACTGCGAATAAATGCTGCTGAAGAAATTGTTAAACCGAACGGTAATTTGCAGAATTGATAACAATCACCAAAACAGAGAAATGCTGTGTACTTTCTGCAGTTCGGATGGAGCTGAATTTACCAAAACCCCGATTTTAAATCAAATGTGGAATAAACAGCAATACCGTGAAATTTCTGTAGAAGTTCTTCTAGTGTCTGTGGGTGATCTGTTTCATTAATAATAATGTCGTTGACGTGACGCGAATCAAGTACGAGGCGAAGTGAGCCATCCTTTTTCATAACAAAATGGAGCGGGTTTATATACGGACTGACTGTCGGTTCAATAATACCTTGTAAAGCATAGCTAGCAATTCTTTCTTGACCTGTTGTCTGTGGATATATGGAATAGGATAATGTTTGGTTTTAAGCCTGTCGTGCTGTTTAACTTGAAATTCATACATAAAACCGGACATAGTACCAGGGATGTTGTCAAAAACTGGAGCTTGCTGTAAAAGAATATTGCGTAGTTGAGAACGTTCGTCATCTGTATTTGCATTGATCTGTTTTACCTTCTCTGTAATCATTTGCATAACGTCATAGTCGGCTTCGTCTGGTGTATTGTAGCTGTGTGCAAACGTATCTGTAAACAATGTGGAATGACAGTCTGTGTTACGCTATGTAGAAATGACCTCTGTCCGATTAATTTCCTGTTCGTCTGCTGATAAAGAGTGCTGAAATTCTAATGCCAGTTGTAATTTTTCATACTTTGACATCAAATAGGAACTTGGAAAGTCAATAATTGCGTCATGTTGTACCAAAAAATTCGTACCTAAAATAATGTCTGTTGTCAATAACGGAACAATCCAAAAATTTGCATGGAATGTATGACCTGCAATACAAAATGTTAAGTGTGTCTGTAATTTTACATCTACTCCTTTACCAGATGCTGCTCCTTTTACTTTAGTTTTGCCTCGTGGTAACGTAGGATAGGTGTTCCCTTTGTTACATTCGTTGAAAGTTTCTTCATTTATAACTGACATAGGTAATCCAGAATCGATTACTGCTAAAATGTGGATGATACAATCTTTACTTCAATAACATGGTGGCAAATGGTTTTTTGTATAACTGGATTTTCATGTAAAAGTGTGTCTCGGATGTCGTCAAAAGTAATAACATTTTCGTGAACGAGATTCTGTGTATCAAAAGTATTGCTTACGTTGCTGGAAGATGCAACCTGTACTGAATCTAGTCAAATTCTTTCTGACGTGATGTTATTTGCAGGAGGATTCTGTGGCATTTCGACTGTTTGTACTGTTCTGTTATTTCATCCTGACGTATTACGTTAGGGATGTTATCGACTGTCTGGTTCATTCATGATAATCTGTTGTTGTGGATGATTCCGCTGATGATAAGACCTTCAGTTATTAAGGGGACCAAACCCTGCCTACCTAACCCATATTAATTTAGGCAAGTATTTGACCCATTTCTGAAAAAAACTATTTGATGCAGAACCTTAATATTTTTAAGGTATGTTACATGATGCTAATAGAGTCAACTGTACTAAAATCTACTTTATCCATTCTATAGGTTTTAAGAAATATTTTTTTAAATTTATTAACAAAAAATATTGAGTTTTTTCTGCAGAAAATACTTTCTGTGGACTCCCTAATTGGGGAATATTAATGAATGTAGTAGCAGAGGAGGCTTCTTATGTTATGTAGTGTCTCTGAAAATTTCATTCATTTATCTATGAGAGTTTCTGATATAATGGGGCATATGTACTGAAAATTTTAGTTTGCGGGAAATTGACTTTAAAGAAAAAACTTTTGAAATTTGTTACTTACTTACTTACTTAGTGAAAACTGTCCTACTGCGTATGATGGCCCTTCTTTGGCCTCTAGCAGGTCTTCCAGCTTCTTTTTCACCTTCCTGGATGTTTGTCTTGCTTTCTTGGCCATATTAGATGCAGACCTGTCTGCATTGGCTATACTCATTTTGTAGCAATGTTGCAGCTCAGTGATCATATTTTCACTAGGATTAATTCCCAGCTTTTTCAGTTCCCAATCCTTTCCAATATTACCACAACTGAATGTAATAACAGTACAATGAACTCCTAGTTTCATTGTACGCATGCCTACATATACAGTTTTAGGAAAGCTGTTCCAAATTATGCTGTTGAAACATTCATTTGGGTTCTGTGTCTGCCCATGCAGACATTTCCTTAGATGGTCAGAATGGGCCAAGTCTCTGAAAATAGTTTAATTGCTGTAATAACAGCAGCAGGCAGAGGATGCTGGTGAGAATAAAATTCTCCAGTTGCCTGCGCCCTATTGTATTTGCACCACGAATTTTCTCCTGATGGACATAATCCATGACATGGCTTATCATCAGTAGGGGACTTATGGAAGAATATGGCCCAAACATCTCTCTTCATTGCCTCCAGATTTTCTTTATTTCTACTAATTGCCTGCCCATAGTATACCTGCAAGATTTTTATTTGAGTTTTAGGTAACCGACTCTGTCCGGCCAAACAGCAGAAACAAAAGAATACCGACCGTTGCATTCCAAGGATAGCCAACACACTTGGGAGTAAAGAAAAATCCCTAACGTGCAATGTAGGGGATATAAAGATCTAAAATATATGCAGAAAAGTGGGTAACAGAAAAGTGGGCGTGGCACATAAACATGTGTGGTAGGAAAACGACCTTTAAATACTCGAAAAAAATTTGTTTCAGCAAAATCCTTTTCAGAGTACTTAAAAAAAAACCTTAATCTATCGAAATATGATGAAAACCGAATATCGATTTTTTTTCGACCTGAACCACGGTGTGGTTCCCTTAATCATTCGCTGAAGACTGTGTTCATTACTTTTGCGTCTGTCATGATAGTCATTACTATACGGCGCATTGCGATAGGAGTTGAAATGATGTGTCTTCTGTATGTAGTGATTTCCTTGTTGCTGTGCGTTACTATTTGGCGGAGCCGGCGCTATACGTGTAGGCAGCGAAACATTAAAGCTTGGTTGCCCTTGCACACTACATTGTTGGTTAGTTATGGCCAACTGGCTGGTTTTGATGCTGTTTTTGTGGGGAAAACCCTCTATTGTTGCCAAAATGTGTTTGCTGTTGCTTATAATTTTGACAATACTGATGATTAAAATTTTGTTTATTATTAAAGTTCTGGTGGTTGTCATTCCTGGAGTGTCTAATGAAAACTATCACTTTCAGGTAAACCTAGTTATATCAGGTTTTCTTTACTCGTTCCTAATCTTAGATAGATCGATAGTCGAAGAGTTGTTTTGATAAATATAAAGGATAGTAAAAGAGTAGGCAGCAGTGCAGAAAACTAAAGAAGAAATAGCACTACTATGGCTCGGGGCCCTGTGCACTCTACGGCACATATTCCTCGAAGTGTAACGAATCCCCTGAGGTCAAAAGCTGCAAATAAATTTTAGTTTCTGCGTTATAGGCCAAGCCGGTGGAAGTGCAGAAGTAAATTTTTGTATCAGTCCAATGGGTGTATTTGTGTTCGGTCATTTTTAAATACCTTAAATTTTCTCACAGATAGAAAGTGCTTATAATCAAAATTATCGTCTCTGAATGTCTTAGCAGATTCAGGATTGTGTGAGAATCTGTTTGTCTGTGTCTGTTTGGAATCTAAGTCACGTACTCTCTGTAAATTACCTAAGTTATACTGGCTGTGTGAGTCTGACAAATGTTCGGAAAGTGGCGTATGCTGTGATGTGTTAAAGGCTGAAATATCTTTCATCTCCGTCAATTCGTGCTGTAAAGATGACAATTTTCTACGTAATGTATTATGGGACGAACCTATCTCACTGATTGTCTGCTGTATGTTTTGGAATTCGGATGTTTGATTGGACGAAACTGGTGACGTATCGTCTGATTTGGTGTCATTGTTATTTTCGATAACATCAATACGACTGGCCAATTCATCAAATTTTTCAGATCTTTTACCTGACCATCATTTTTAGTGTCACAGGCATCAATTTGTTTTTGGATTTTACATGTGGTTTTCTTTAATTTCTTAACGTCTGCTTTAATGGCATCGGGATCCTGTATTAATTCCAATTGTTCAAGTCTGCTGGTCACTGTCTGAAAGTCTACTGCGTATTTTATTTTCCAAACTCTGAATATTAGTGTCTGTTTTTGTTTTTAGATCGGAGATTTCACCATGCAATTCAGTGTTCAACTGTTTGATAGTATTGATTTCGTCTGATACTGCAGCAATGTTGGTGTCTACGTATGTTTTTGCTTTCGTAAACAACTTACGTTTGTCTTCCTGTCTCTGTGTAGTAATTGTTTCCATGACTTGTTTCTTTACTTTGTTCTGTTCCTGTATGAATTTAGGGTAACGTGTTTCACTGTTTGTAGGCGGTGATTAAAACGTTCGTCAATTTGGTTGTTCTGTTGTGCAAATTTCTTGTCGACTTTCACATCCAGAGTGCGTGAAAGTTCTGCTGACATTAATTTAAACTCGTCGCATAACTTTGTTGCGTTTTCTGAACATAGTTTATCGACTGCACTTATTTCATCTCTAAGTAGTTTTGTTGTGGCTGCATGTGTATTACGTAATTCTTGTGCAACAGATCTAATTTCTTCACTATTGTTCCTAGCACAAATCTCAATTTCCTCACGTAATTGTTCTTTAGTATCATGACACTGCAAGGCAACGGCTGTAATCGGTTCACCAAGTTGTTTGTAATTGTTGTCGTGTTTTTCATTCAACTCTTTGAAATTTTTGTTAAGTTGCTTATTCGGTTCATTAAGTTGTCTATAGTTGTTGTCTTGTTTTTCATTCGACTGTTTGAGATTTTCATAAAGTTATAGCAATACTGCCATAACTTGATCCATGCCGAAATTAGCGACTCTATTCTCTGTGCTGTGTGATGGTGTATCTGCATTTGTCACGTTTTGTCTTTGCTAATTGGATGTGCACTGTTGGTCAATACATCGGAATAAAATAAATCTGACGTATTTTGAGTACACTGTTCATCTTCGTTGGAAACATTTATTTGTTCACAGTGTAAATTTTGCAAATCAGGCGTGTCAAACTGGGCAGCGTTCATTGTAGTCGAACGTGCCGCGTCATCAATTGTCGTTAAATTTACTGTGGACGTAATTGAATTTGTTTGCTCATCATTTAGATTGGAATCATTACTGGTGGTCAGCACGCACTGATTATATGTAATTGGAGGATTATCATTATGATACTCAGTGTTGCTAGTATTATCAGTCAAATTATGCAAGGCGGCCCTTTTCACTCATTACGCATGGCGATGTACTGTTAGCAGTTTCTCGCGACATTTTCACAGGTTAAAGGTAGGCACAAAACCAAAGAAAAAGCAAAAATGGAACAAATACAATAACAAGAAGTAGCAATCAATTGCCGATGATCTGTGAAAGAAGGAGTGACAAATTAGTAAATGCGTTGCGCCAGATGCAAACTACATTTAACATTAGGTAAATAAGAGCAGATATACCGCGTGGTCCATTGATCGTGACCGGGCCAAATATCTCACGAAATAAGCGTCAAACGAAAAAACTACAAAGAACCTAACCTGTCTAGCTTGAAGGGGGAAACCAGATGGCGCTATCGTTCGCCCGCTAGATGGTGCTACCATAGGTCAAACGTATATCAACTGCGTTTTTTTTAAAATAGGAACCCCCATTTTTATTATATATTCGTGTAGTACGTAAAGAAATATGAATGTTTTAGTTGAACCACTTTTTTCGCTTTGTGATAGATGGCGCTGTAGTAGTCACAAAAATATGGCTCACAATTTTAGTCGAACAGTTGGTAACAGGTAGGTGTTTTAAATTAAAATACAGAACGTAGGTACGTTTGAACATTTTATTTCAGTTGTTCCAATGTGATACCTGTACCTTTGTGAAGTTATCATTTCTGAGAACGCATGCTGTTACAGCGTGATTATCTGTAAATACCTCATTAATGCAATAAATGCTCAAAATGATGTCCGTCAACCTCAATGCATTTGGCAATACGTGTAACGACATTCCTCTCAACAATGAGTAGTTCGCCTGCATTGACAATGCGCTGACGCACTGTTGTCAGGCGTTGTCGGTGGATCACGATAGCAAATATCCTTCAACTTTCCCCACAGAAAGAAATCCGGGGACATCAGATCTGGTCAACGTGCGGGCCATGGTATGGTGCTTCGACGACCAATCCACCTGTCATGGAATAATGCTATTCAACACCGCTTCAACCGCACGCGAGCTATGTGCCGGACATCCATCATGTTGGAAGTACATCGCCATTCTGTCATGCAGTGAAACATTACGTAGGAAATCAGTATACATTGCACCATTTAGATTGCCATCGATAAAATGGGGGCCAATTATCCTTCCTCCCATAATGCCGCACCATACATTAACCTGCCAATGTCACAGATGTTCTCCTTGTCGCAGCCATTGTGGATTTTCCATTAACCAATAGTGCATATTATGCCGGTTTACGTTACCGCTGTTGGTGAATGACGTTTCGTCGCTAAATAGATCGCGTGCAAACAACCTGTCATCGTCCCGTAAGTTCTCTTGTGCCCAGTAGCAGAACTGTACGCGACGCTCAAAGTCGTCGCCGCGCAATTCCTGGTGCATGGAAATATGGTACGGGTGCAATCGATGTTGATGTAGCATTCTCTACACCGACGTTTTTGAGATTCCCGATTCTCGTGC
This sequence comes from Schistocerca americana, assembly GCF_021461395.2. Classification (NCBI taxonomy): domain Eukaryota; kingdom Metazoa; phylum Arthropoda; class Insecta; order Orthoptera; family Acrididae; genus Schistocerca; species Schistocerca americana. The sequence goes on along the minus strand of NC_060122.1, from coordinate 569,535,284 downwards.
AATTTGTCTGCCACTGATGTGAGGATTAGCCGCGACAGCAGCTAAAACACCTACTTGGGATCATCATTTGTTGTAGGTCGTGGCTGACGTTTCGCATGTGGCTGAACACTTCCTGTTTCCTTAAATAACGTTAACTATCCGGCGAACGGTCCGGACACTTGGATGATGTCGTCCAGGATACCAAGCAGCATACGTAGCACACGCCCGTTGGGCATTTTGATCACAATAGCCAGACATAAACACGATATCGACCTTTTCCGCAATTGGTAAACGGTCCATTTTAACACGGGTAATGTATCACGAAGGAAATACCGTCCGCACTGGCGTAATGTTACGTGATACCACATACTTATACGTTTGTGACTATTACAGCGGCATCTATCATAAAGCGAAAAAAGGGGTCCAACTAAAACATTCATATTTCTTTACGTACTACACGAATATGTAATAAAAAATGGGGTTCCTATTTTTAAAAAACGCAGTTGATATGCGTTTGACCTATGGCAACGCCATCTAGCGGGCCAACCATAGCGCCATCTGGTTTCCCCCTTCAAGCTAGACGAGTTTCGTTCTTTGTAGTTTTTTCGTTTTATGCCTATTTCGTGAGATATTTGGCCCAGTCACTATCAGTGGTCCAACCTGTATAACTGACTACTTCTCAAAAATTCACAAAAAATACGTCCAACGTCACATTTTCGTTCCATTACTCTAGTTATTACCATTTTGCAAATATTACTTTAATTATACATCAGATAAAACTACCTCCTCGTCTAGCCCCTGAAGGTCCAAGGGATGTCGTTCGGCTGCCGTACTATCTCCTGCCATGTGGCGTTATGTGGATATGGTATGATGGAACATTGGAACGTGTTGTCTATACCCCGCTCTCCCGGCTGTTTTGCGACTGTCCAGATCTCGGAACCGCTACTTCTGAACCAAGCAACTCCTCCATTGGCAACACGAGGCCAAGTGCACCGCGTACCATTCCTTCCGCCAAAGAAGAATCCTTGGATATATCGGGAATCGAACCCTGGTCCTTCGCATGGCAGCCATCTACACAGACCACTTAGCTACGCACGCGGACTATACACTCTACAACTTATCTTTAAACTCCTTTAGACTCAGCATCGTCACTACTGCTATGAAACTAAAGACTTGCTATCAAATTCATAACATAAAGCATACGAGAAATATGTAAAAATGACCGCTTATACAGCTCTACAAAAAAACTACACATTTAATAATTCATGCCTAGATGATTTTTATCGGTAGGCTATCAAACCATGACTTGGTATCGAGAAATCGTTATAAATGCTGAAGTAATAAAAGCACATTAGAAAACAGCTAGCGGTCGATAATGAAATGGCCGCAGAAGATCCACCACAGCAACAGTGTATTCCATATGTGACGTACATCAGCATTTCTTACTTTAATACAAGGTGTTTCAAAATGAATAAACGGGTTTTAAGCCTTTGTAGCATTTACTACATTTAATTTATAATTATAAATAACACATCAAATGAAAGAGCAACTGCAACAGCTTTTCTTAAAAGTGTTCAATGTGAGCACCATCGTCACACATTGAGTCGATTGGCGAGTTATTCCAAAACCTTGATCACCATGTCTATAGTAATTGTTGCAACAGTGCTGTTTCTCAAGTCGGATAGACCACCTGGTAGCGGAGAAATACACATATCATCCATCCTTTATAAACCCCCAAAGGCACAAACCTCATGGGGTCAGACCGTGTATGAATATGAAGATCATATGAAACGAGCTCTGTCATCCAGCGCCTTTCTGCCGATCCAGCGGTCGTTTATCCAGTCGCATGCTGAGTTATGCCAGTGAGATGGCGCGCCATTTTGCTGCTGAGAAACACCAGTTACAGTTGCTCCACCGAAAAAGTCTCGTTGCAGCTGTACCATCTCGTGGGGATTTATTTACCCCCACATACACACACGACGTGTGTTCACATTTTCATTTAGGTGAAATGTCTATCCATCATTGAAGACGACACAATCTAGAAAATCTTCATCTCATGCAGCAAATTTCGTTTGCGAAGCTAGCACGTAAATCGTAATATGTAGGCTTTAGAGCTTGTAACAACTGCGAACGACAAGGACGAACTGATTTCCTCGGACTACGCGTGATAGACTCACTCTTTCAAGATGTTCTTCATTCATTCTTGGTCATTCCATTCTCATTCCTTTGCGCACGGGTATACAAACAGTTGTTTGAATTTCTCTTTCATTTTATGTGTAATTTATAATTATAAGTTGAACGTAATATATGCTAACAAGCCTTAAAACCCGTATATTCATTTTGAAACGCCGTGTATATGCTGTATTTTATGACGCTCAGTCGTGGATCTAAATTCCGACACAGATATTCTAAGCGTCCATATACGTCATGTTGTATTTAATGTAGGCCGGTGGAAGCAATAGACTTCTGGTCATATAAAATGCAAAATGCAGTTTAAGATGAAGTAAGACGGAAGCAGCTGCACTGTAAATAATAGCGATGAAATAAGTATTACTACTCAGTGGTGTTTCTCAAAATAACGTTAAAACTGAATAATGCTCCAGGGCCCAATGGAATCTGTCTCAGATTCCATACTGAATTTGCGGCTCTTCTAACTATAATCCATCGTGATCGTCAAACAAAAAACTGTGCCAGTTCTTAGAAACAGGCACAGGTCGCACCTGTCTACACGAAGGGCAGTAGAAGTGATCCACAAAACTACCGTCCAATATCCTTGACATGGATTTGGTATAGAATCTTGGAACATATTTTGAACTCAAACATAATGAGTTAGCTCGAACAGGATGACGTCGTCAATGACAACCAGCATGGAGCGAAAACATCGATCACGTGAAACCCATATCACACTTTTCTCACGTGACGTACTGAAAGCTTTGGATCAGTAGTCACGTAGATGTAGAATTTCTTGATTTCCAAAAAGCATTTGGCTCAGTACCACATCTACGCTTATTGTCAAACGCTCGATCATATTGGGCATCAAGTGAAGTCTGTCACTGGCTTAAGGACTTTTTGATAGGAAGGACGCAGCATGTTATCTTGGATGGAGACTCATCTCAGGTGTAGATGGTCCAGGAGAGTGTAGCGGGACCATTGCTGTCCACGTTATATATCAGTGACCTTGCTGATATACTACGTGAACAATATTAATATCAAAACCAGCCTTCTTGCAGATGAGGCAGTTATCTATAATGAAGCACAGTCTGAAATAAGCTGCATAAATATTCAGGCAGCCGGTCGCTGTGGCCGAGCGGTTCTAGGCTCTTCAGTCCGGAACCGCGCTGCTGCTACGGTCGTAGGTTCAAATCCTGCCTCGGGTATGGATGTGTGTGATGTCCTTAGGTTAGTTAGTTTTAAGTAGTTCTAAGTCCAGAAGACTGATGACCTCAGATGTTAAGTACCATAGTGCTTAGAGCCATTTGAGCCAAATATTCAGTCATATCTTGATAATATTTCAAAGTGGTGCAAAGTCTGGCAATTCGTTTTAAATGTTCAGAAATGTAAAATTGTGCATATGACAAAACAAACTTAATATCCTGTAACTATATTATCAGTGAGTCACTGCTGGAATCGGCCATCTCGTGTAAATACCTGTGTGTAATTCTTTGTAAGGATATGAAATGGAATGATCACATAGGCTCAGTTGCGGGTAAAGCAGGTGATAGACGTCTGTCTATTGGTAGAATACTGGGGAAGGGAATCACACGTGCGACCGGTTCCGGAATATTATTCAAATGTGTGAGATCCGTACCAAATGGAAATAACAGGGAATATTGAACGTATATAGATAAGGACAGCACGGGTGATCACATGTCTGTTCAATCCGTGAGAGTGTCACAGAACTACTGAAGGCCGGCCGGTGTGGCCGAGCGGTTCTAGGCGCTTCAGTCTGCAACCGCGCGACCGCTACGGCGCAGGTTCGAATCCTGCCTCGGGCATGGATGTGTGTGATGTCCTTAGGTTAGTTAGGTTTAAGTACTTCTAAGTTCTAGAGGACTGATGACCTAAGATGTTAAGTCTCATAGTGCTCAGAGCCATTTGAACCATTTGAAATACTGAAGGAACTGACCTGGAAGACTCTTGAAGATAGACATAAACTGTACTGAGAAAGTTTATTAACAAAATTTCAAAGACAGGCTTTGAATGATGGTTGTGGGAATATGGTAAAACCCCTTACGTATCGCTCACAAAGGGATTGTGAGGATAAGATTAGAATAATTCCTGCACTGACAGATGCAATCAAACAACCGTTATTTCCGCTCTCCCGACTTGAATGGAACGGGAAAAAACCCCAATAACCGGTAGAATGGGTCGTACCCTCTACTGTCCATCTCACGGTGGTTGCAGAGTATAAATGTAGATGTAGGTATCAAAATTTATTCCCAAGCGTCAACCCGGATCAGACGTTTGTTTCGATAGTGTTTCTTCCTAGTTAAGAAATTTCTGTTATTTGTAGCTGCGTCAGGCCCAGTTTTATGTTAACAAGTCATTATTATCTTTTGAACTGCTCTTAATCACATTCTAACCCAAATTCTCTACCACGACTGATCATTCCACTAGATAATTCTTCCGTAGCAAATTTCCTATTGGGAATTTATTCCCATTTTCAGCTGCTGTGGGTGGTCACGTTGGTACTGTATGTGATGTCTGAGTGTGTGTCGTTCTGCTTTTCTCGCAGTGCACTCTTCTTGCTACGCTGTTACTGAAATCGGAATAATACAGATCTTGGAATTTTTACATGTTAATATCAGGAAACGGTATTTTTGTGTACTGGGTACCGCGAGTGGAACCCCCGGCATTTGGATCCGTAGTCTGACACTAGTAACACTGGAGCACATCACACATTTCAGCTTCCAGAAGATCGGCATCAACCACTTGAAACATATTTTCGTTGGTTCAGCAGGAAGACAAGAAGAAGGTTATATGCTCACTGCCATATTTAAATATTACCCAAAGTAAAATAAAAGTTTAGTTTTTAGTTGGACAATGTGACCATAGAAACAAAATAAGAAATAAGGGCAAAGTCATGAAGTAATGTAGCAAATTTCGCCACACTGCCTCTGTAGTTCGGGGGTCGAAGTTCTCTCAGGGCAACTTTTAATTAGAAAAACTTGTGTTATTTGTTGTAAAAGACACTCACAACTACCCTCGACTTGGCAGACTCCAGCACACCTCGATATTGTCCGCGACATGCCATTCGAGAATGGGGGACACCATCTGGTGAAGTCTAAATCAACGTAGCGATCCATGGTTAGGAAACACGAGTCCAGCGTTCAGTCAGCGTTCTAACTAGTTCTAAGAACAGCTTCAAGGACGCGCTGACGCTATTTGAGATTCAGCTGTCTTATCTCGCACTTACCGATAAATTTAATTATAATCAACACTGACGTCACATTCAGCCGCGCATCGGCCTCCTCAAAGGGTGCCGAGGTACACGTGTGCACACGGCACCGTTAATTAGAACGCGGAAGCTGCCGACAGCGAACGGATCGTAAAGCCCGACGCGTGGGCGGCAGTAAAAGCGAGCCCGCAGGCGACTGCTAGGGGCTCTTCACAGGGGGCGATCGCCGCGGAGATGGCGCCAGCCGGTTTGCTAACGACGTCCATCAGGAGCGGCTACCGCGTCGCGATAAGGCACCGCGCTGGCCGCCCCAGGCTGCTTTTTAGTGGCGACCGTGACAGGACGCCGAAGACGCAGTCGTAGCCCGGGGCAGAGCGGCTTTCGAGTCTCAGCCGCCGAGCCGCCCACGAAGCCAAAAAGCGTTTCCCGGGACGCCGGCCACGGACGGTGGAGTAATCTATAGGTCCATCACCTACTCCATCATTGCAGTGAGTGCATGTACGTTACGACTACTTTCATTTTTATGTGGAACTACTCACAGAGGTACAGTGTGGGGGGCTGTAATTATCGTATGGCAGCGTAACGTAGTAGATATTCTAGTGCGTTAATGCGGAACCAATTTACACTGGAAAAAAATTAGTTATAATTTTGGCCAGTAGATGCAAATCTGGCTCTGTCAGTGCATGAAAGAAGTATAGAAATGTTTCCATATGTAGGAATGCGACATGGGCAGAAAAGATCAAACAAATGAGAAAGGTATAGTATTGATTTCATTATTAACCGTCTTTTACATAATTTGTTTAGTATGAGCAGTGGAGATGTCGACGAGATGCTACATCCATAGAACGACGTGATTGCACGCAGCAGTTGCGGTGGAATCCAAGCAACGTGGTCGTGTATACTGACCTTCAAATCAGGTGTAGACCGAACGTGTTCCTAGTAAAAACGTTCTTTTAGATATTCTCAGATCCAAAAGTTACATGGATTCTGATCAAGTGAGCTTGAAAGCCATTTATCTGGAAAACCTCTACAGATAACACGTTTCTGGAAGGTTGAATTAAGCAGATACTTTATTGGGCGAGTGACATGAGGTGTGGATTCATCTTGCATGAAAACAGTGGTTTCCACAGAAGAAATCACGTGTAGACGACACGGTAAATCTAGCAGGCCCTACGGGGGTATTCTCTTCAAAGAACGGTAAGGTGCTTGTGAATCAGTACCTCCAGTCACATATGGCGAGTGCAACGGCTCTTCGTTCGCAACACGTCGGTTAACAGAATCGCATAGTCGGAAATTCTCTGTATTCACTGCACCTTGTAGTGTAAAATGTGCCTCGTCACTCCATAGAATATTGTCCGGCCTCATGTCACAAACTCCGATCAATGCCAGGAACCTAAAAGCAAAATCAGTACCTTGTGGCGAATCATGAGGTTTCAGTTGCAGCACCGTCTGGATCTTGTACGTTTACCAGTGTAGAATAGAACGCAAAACTTTCCATGCTATTGATCATGGGATGGACAATTCTCGTGACACTACCACTACCCGGTCTGTTATGTTACAGCAAAGCAACCCCGTGAGTAACTTCCTCCGGGATAGAACGCCTTCCTCTTCCAGGCGCCACAGCAAGCTCACCCACGTTTTCAAATTTCATTAATATCTTCATTAAACCATGTAATGACACCGGGCCTCTCCTCAGACCTTTCAGTCGCCGATACTCTCCGTAATTGTTGCCGTTCAAATAAAACACTTTCACTAACGGTGCACGGTCTCTATTTCTCTCGATAACCAAGCCGTTCTCTCACTTTATGTCTTGCCAAATGACAGCGTGGATATCATATCGGCATACAAACAGCAATGATGATGATGATGTTTGGTTTGTGGGGTACTCAACTGCACGGTTATCAGCGTCCGTACAAATTCCCAACCTTTGCTCAGTCCAATCTCGCCACTTTCATGAGTGATGATGAAATGATGAGGACAACACAAACACGCAGTCATCTCGAGGTAGGTGAAAATCCCTGACCCCACCGGGAATCGAACCTGGGACCCCGTGCTCTGGAAGCGAGAACGCAACCGCGACCGCGAGACCGCGGGACCTCGAGCTGCGGACATACAAACACCGCACAGTGCAGAGTTGTGTCTGGTGACCAGAACTGGAGCTAATTTTTTCCAGTTTAAATCGGTTCCACATTAACGCATTAGCATATCTACCTAGTTTCGCTGCCATATGATAATTACAGCCCGCACTGGATCTACCTGAGTAGCTGCACTTTAATTATAACTACCTGGAACCTATACTCTCCACTCACCAAGTCCGAAAGAGATTATCATGAACGCAGGAACTGTGCCATTGGGAACTCGAACCAAGGGGAAGATCGAGTGGTTTTATTAGTTGTGGTATGCATGTGTGTACCATTAGCACTTTATGTCATTCACAGTCATCAGTCTTTTATCGATCATGTTTTGACTGTGTTTTATGTATATTCCGTCATTATTTTTGTTTATTTTTGGTTTTGTGCCAAATATAAATCATTCTGTGCATGTATTGTATTCCACAAAAATTCTGTGTGTGTTATTGTCCGACGTATCGAGACGATCATGTTGTAACGATATTTATTTATTTTATTTAGTTCATTAACAGTACAGTGTAACCCACCACCTTGAAATGTAAGGTGGGTCGGATGCTTCTGAATCTACCAGTAAAGACTTCTCAGTGTTACAACCTTATTGGTATACAGTTGTTAATGTTTTTTTTAAATAATATAAAGAACATAATATATAAAGATTTCTCTGAGATTACAGCGAATTGAATGCTTAACAATTGTTGAAATGGTTCCATACAATTTTTACCAACTAGTTGATGAGAATATAATTTATATAATGCAAATGTCAAAGAAAAATTAAAAAAATAGACAAAAGAAGAAAATGTAACACAATGAGCTTGGTGAAAATAATTTGCAGTATGTAGAGGGAAGTGATATGCTGTATTTGGATGTGCAATACAGTCCAAGTACCATGTTGGTCAATAATGGCCTATTTCTACCTATTTCAGATGAGAAGGTCTCGGTACAACATCGAACCATATTCATCTGAAATGGTTTGTGCTAATGTATGTTTACACAGATTACGATAGGATAGAATAGGAAAAGTTGGAGTAAAGTGCCTCTATCTTGGAGGCAAAAGTACGCCACTGGAAAACGTAGAAGGCGCGTGGAAAGCGAGCCATCTGATGACAACGCACTAAACGGTAGTCATTGTAGACATATTTGGCATATAATACGAGTGTAAAATCTGCACAGCTGCACGGAAATATTTCTTCGGATTGTCGCTGACTCTCACAGCGTTTGTTAACAGTGCTCCATGGCATTAATTAAAGGAAAGTACCGCATGTGAGAATAGTAAAGCCTGAGGCTGGTACTATTTAGTGTTTGACGGCTCTAACGTAGTGCTTCGAATTGTCACCTCTAGGCAATGTACACTTTTCCATATCATTGTAAATTACATGGACCAGTATTTATACATGTTCGTTTGTCAATATAGTTTAATTTACGTGTGCATACAGACTGTTATTGACCCAAGTCATACTACCTATGATAGGTTTCTGGCCTAAATCCAAAAAGTTACATTAGTGTCATAATTGTGAAGATAAATCTGTCGTAAATACGTTTCATTCAAAGAAAATTATTTATCTTGAAGAACTACTCAAACATTCAGACTAAATTGTTATAAGTTTTTCCTGTTGAGTAATGTTGTAATATAATTAGAAACTCAGTAATATAGAAACAAATTCGTTCTAACAATATTATTCTTTCTTTTTTACATTTCGTTGTTTGCAACATGTCACGAGCGTATTTTTATTTATGCGTGATTGTGTTTATGAGACACCTACGTAAAGGAAGTGGAGCTGTAGATTAATTTCCTTCCTTAATTTAGACGTTTCTTTGCTCAGAACCAAACAGAAAGTTTTCGTAACCATTAATGTGATGGAGTGATATCCTGGTTAACTGGTGTTTCGCAATAATGCACATAATCAGCATTACACTTAAAAGTGGATTCAGTAGCTTTCTCATGAAGTAATTAAAGTAAATAGTCACCTAGTCACTGGAACTTTAGGTTCAGTTATAGTAATTTATTTACTCACTAAAAAAGCATGTCTGAATGGGACTGACGATTGTAACTTTACCCTATTACAACACGTACTGGAGACTTAGCAGAAGCTATTCACAATCCTTACTTTTTGTGCACCAATTATGGTAAGTTATGGAATCTGACTGCCTATATTAACCATAAGTAACACGATCAAGGTCAAATTTTTTTGAAATAACAGATCTAATGACTTGTATACTGTCGTGTCTGCAGGATAGTTATACATAGGTGCACGTTGAGATGAGTTTGGAGGTACTACCGATTGTTGGAGGTTTACACAGGTTGAAATGGGCCCTAACACCCCTGCCATCATCCTCGCACCCCGCAAATAGTACAAGAAACTCAAGACACTACCGTCTTATAACGTGCAGCCCTTTGTGCTCCCACAGCAGGCGGAGGAAAACATCTACCTTTATCAAGACAAGTTACAAACCCATCGCTTCTGAACTGTCTCTTAATGTTTTGAGAAACATCGCTGATTTGAGTGTTCTAGTGTGCTGTCTCCCTTCCTCTCCCTCCCTTTTCTCCTGGCAGGTGACTTGACCCCAATCCTATTAAGTGCATTTTGACTGTGTCATGGAATTTACGCCAATACTCGTTGCTGCCGTCATCAGATCCAAAAGGATTGTTACACGTTTATTAGGTAGGCGTCTTTATTCCAAACACTTGTGAGTATACCCTTCCCTGCGATGCATATCTGTAGACAGAGCTACTTTACGTACTTTGATGCTATGTGTTATACTGGTAATTTCTCATTCTTACACCAAGCATAACATGATCTTCTCACAAACAAATAATATTCGAATGGGATTTGTGAATAAGAAACATGTAGCGTAATTTTCGCTGTATAATAGTTCCTACCTACTTTGTGTGGTTGCACTCCAAAGCACATTTTTTTATATATCCAAGCATATATTACATTTCATGGCAGTTTTGACGTCTGTTGCACGTTACCTGCGTTGTGTCGCACTTTTGATGGACAGCAGTGTACAAAATTTTAGCTATGACAAAATCCAGTGATGTGCTCTTGCACAGGCTGATACTGATTCAAGAATGCAAATTAGTCTTGGAGATGAACAATTCTGGTAACGATTTTAATGCTTACAAATATGTCGTTCATAAAATATGTTGTAGATGTGAAGAAAGAAAATATTTTCGTCTACTGCAGCTATATACACACTGACTTTCACTTTGATAGTCGAGTCCTTCGCATACACTGAATCCGTTGAAATTCCACTGTGATTTGGCAACCATATTAGGCTTGACGATAATATCTTTCATTAAATGGACGTCTTCACCAGGCTGGGGAGTTCGTGACAGAGGAGAAATTTGAGGTTGCTCGAGGGACTTACTTCTGACGACATCCCGGTCAATTGACACAGCAATCCCTCAGGCCGACTGGTGTCCATTTATTTAATACATTGGTCGTCATCTGATTAATCATACCAAAGAGCATGGTCTGACAGCTTTTCGGCGAACCTTTTAAATTACTTGTTGCGTTTCATACCCTGCTTTGCTTTTGGAACCAATGATAAAAGTACCGTATGTAATTTTTCTTGTCTGCTTGCAGGGATGATGTATTACTCTTGCGAAAATCATAACTATCCATTTCATCCCTTTCGAATAAAGGCTACAACCTTTTTGAGCACATGTTACTCTTTTTATAATATGACCATCATGTTCCCATTCCAGTTACAATTGTTAGGTTTCCAGGTGCATTATCTGCTCGCAACTGACAACCCTATTAATACGTTCCAACAAGAAAAAAAAATTGTGACTCCAGGAGACGTCACGCTAATATCATGCAGCACTACCTCTAGCCCTGATTTTTTTGCTTTCTTTTCACCGGTATTCCGACTGGTTTGAGGCAGCCCGCTCCGAATTCCTCTCCTGTGCCTACCGCTTTATCTCAGAGAGCGACTTATAGCCAGTTCCCGCTTGTCTTCTTCTACTTCCTGAAACGTTTCTGCTTATGCAAGTCGTTCACACAGCTTCTTCCAAGCTTTTCTTTTCTCCCACAGTCTATTACTCAGCATCTGCTCCCTCTGCAGCTGTCTTCAGTTGACGTCATCCTTCACCTGTTCATTCCATGACGCTCGTGGTCTTCCGATTGGTCTTGGTCGAGATTCTATCCATTTCCTTAAGTATTTGATCAGTATGTTCCAGTGCGTCGGATAGGTAATGGCCCCCATTACGGAATGAAGTGAATTCATAAGTACAGATAAAGCCATTCACTAATGATTAGACCACGTAGATCTACGGAACTGCAGATGTCTCACACAGTGCTCCAAAAAGCAGGAGATATGTTTTGAGGAATTAGTATCGGGAGGTTTAGCGGGCCATTCAAGATGCAGTAGGGCGCATTAATGTTGATCTAACCACCCGTGTGAATACACATATCTTCATCTCGGATGTTGGGAGTGTAGACAGAGTAATCAACGTTAAGTTGTCGAAGAAAGGGATACACTTGGTCACCGAGAATCTTAAAATAAACGTCCTGGTTCATGTTCACAGTAATCTGAGTGAGTGGCCCTAAGTCATAGCACGAAATACACTCCTGAAACATCACGGAACCGCCTCCGGTCTAAATTATTCCCTCCATACTCTTCGAGTTATACACCTCATTGGGCCATCGGTGCTCCCGATGCCTTGAGTCGTTTCAAAAGAGCCGAAATGGGAAGACGTTGGACAACACAACATGCCACAGATAGCTACAGTACAGCTTCAGTATTGCGTAGCACAATGAAGACGTGCAACGACATAGGGCGTTGTAAACAATAGTCTTTTTCTAGCTACCCGACTCCAAATTTCATTCCACGCAATTCGCTTCGCAGTGTTTACTGAGGACCGGTTTTGGATAGATCTTCGTACACTGACAGAAGCAGCTTAACTCGGATTTGAACCCGATTGTCATCGACACTGAGCGACACTCGTATCCAGTCGCTGACTGTCAGGAGCTTTATACGACCACTGTTCTTACGCCGTGTTGTATGGCTGCGAAGGTACACCACGTTGGAGAGTCCGCGTTGACACATTAGTAAATCGAGCAATTTACCTCACTGCATGCTCATGGGCACGTCCAAACACGACAGCTCCTTCCTGCCAGTCTGTCACGTCTCGATCTCGACCTATCGTACTGCATGCTTCTATACAACCAGTTGGCTCATACACACCACTTCAATTCCATGATTTATGGCAGCATTAGAAGACCACGTGGCAGCCCGGAACCAGTACTACAACACAGCAACTACAGCGCTCCAAAGCGACCAGTATGTTTTTTTAACACTCGTGTAATGTCTGGGGTTTAACTAAAAATAAACAGTGTTAATATGGGTGTAGACTACTCACCCACTATTCACAGACTTTTTATTATAACTGGATAAAATATTTATATCACTATTTGTAGTACAACAATCTGTGATTTTCAGTGTTATACAAGGTGATCCGAATCTACGATAGGAGCTGAAAAGTTTGTGGGACAAAAGCTGGATGGGACAACGGAAACCCTAATACGACGTTGGTTTTTTGTTGCTAGATGGGGGTCACTTCAGACAATTCTCTCTCGCACATCTTCAGGTGTAGTCTTTTACGAATCCCCACAAGAAAAAATCCAGACGCGTCAAGTCTGACGAACGAACCGGCCAAGACACATCTCCTCCGCGTCCAATCCAACGATTTGGGAATTGTCTCTGCAACTCATTTCTAGCCGTCAGCGAAAAATGTGCCGGACACCTATCATGTTGATACCACATTCTGCTCTTTGTTCCTAAAGGTATTTCTTCCAATAACAGACCTAATGTTTCTTGCAGGAATGTGGTGTACTTCCTACCATTAAGATTTCCTTCGATGAAATAGGGGCCTATAATTCTGTCCTCCAGAATCTCTCACCATACATTCACCGACCACGGTGTTTGGCGTGCAACTTGCCGCAGCCAGCATGGATTTTCAGTTGCCCAATAACGCATGTTATGCAAATTAACATTTTCATGATTCGTGAATCTAGCCTCGTCAGTAAATAAAATCAAATTAATAAATGTGTCATCCCTCTGAATCTGAAGTTGAGCCCATCGGCAGAGTTCAGTGCGACGCATACCATCCGTACCAGTTAATTCTTGGTGGAGACTGATATGGTATGATGGTACTTATGGCGATGCATAACACGAACAACACCACTCTGGCTCATGCCATATTCCCTTGCGATTTGACGTGAACTAACACAAGGATCTCGAACCACGGTGGCAAGAGTACCAATTTCCATTTCCCCGTTACTAACTTTCCTTTACCGGATATGTTTCCGATGCATTAAAGATCCAGTTACCCTCAATTTATCATACAAATATTTAAATTTACTATGTGTAGGGTGAGTACGTTGAGGATATCTTTCAGCGTATAAATCTCTAGCTCTCACGGAATTTCGTTGGCATTCTCCGTGAAACACGTATGTAACGTAGCAGCGATGGCGAGGCATTGCAGCGTCTCTGACCAGAGAGTGTGCGCTTGACCGCGCGAGTGTTGCGAGCAGTTCGTTAGTTGTCGCTATGCAGAGGAGTACTCTGTCAGTAGTTGTTGCGAGCAGTAGCTCTGTTCAGTTGCGTCGAGTACGCTAGTAGTCGTCATGCAGAGCGGTCGGTCAGTGGTAGCAGCCCAGTGCGGTTGTGTGATGTAGTCTGTCGGTATTCTGGTCAAGATGCTGAATGAGGTATTGTTAATTAAGGTAATCTTCAGATAATGTAAAGTTTATTTATTATAATTAACCTCCAACAAGTGCCCCAATAATAATTTTTATTTCAAAAGCATTTTTCAAAAAATTTTATTTTTTATTGAACTAACGATTTCGTTGCACTTCCCATTTCATTCCACTTCTTTTAAAGAAAAATTTCAGTAAAATCACAGAAAAAAGGAATATTATTATTTGCAATGCAGTTCCTCCAAGCCGTGCGCAAGAATAAGAGCAGAAATTTGACTAGCAGTTACAATGAGGTAAGACTTTAATTCTGATTGTTTTACACAGGGCCAAAGACCGATATTTCGGTGTAATTGAATTATCATTATCACTGAGTTTTTCTTATCACTGAATTCACTTTAAAAATTTTTGTGAGGAATTTATATTTGAGTCAGATTGCGATTCTCATTTTTTATTGTCATTAAATTTAATTTCTAGTGAGGTTACGCTTGGGTCCCATTCATTTATTATTTCTGTCTTTAAAAATTTCAGTGGAGAGGTTACACTTAGCGCAATGTCCATTAGCATTCGTAAATAATATTGTCATTCTTATAAAATTTTGTGGGGAGGTTACACTTGGCGACACCCAGTCCAGGATCGTATTTCGTTGAGAGTCTTTTGAGCGACAGTCAGATATCTGCTCTTATTTGCTTAAATATAATTAGGATTTAGCGCAACGCTTTTATTAACTTGTGACTTTCTTTCTACAGGTCAACGGCAATTCGTTGCTCTGTTGTATTTGTGTTGCTTTTGCATTGTGCTTATTTGTTTTGTGAAAAATTTTTGACTATTGTAAAAATGCCGCGAAAGACTGTGAATAGTGTATCGCGAGGTATTATGAACGAAATTACCGACTTAAACAACGTGACCAATAGTAATTGTGACACGCAGTGTAATGATGACAATCCTGCGTTCACTGACAATCAGTGCGTTCCAACAATTAGTAATGATGTAGACCTTAATGATGAACAAACGAACTCGATTGTGTCTTGTGTTGATTTGACGACAATTGATGACGCGGGGCACACTATTGTAATGAGCGCTGCCCTGCTTAACACAACCGATTTACTAAATTCACGTGACGAGCAGACAAATTTGTCTAATGAAAATGAACAGATCACACAAAGTAGGACAGATTTATTTAATTCCGAAACAATGACTGATAGTATACATTTGACTGACAAACCTTTTTGTAAATTTCAAAATGACCAAATGGTTACAGAAAGTGAAACAATTCCAGATCCACTATTGAACAGCACAGAGAATAGAAATGCTGACCTTGAGTCGAATCCAATTATGGCTTTGTTGCGACAAATGAGTAAACAACTTAATGAAAATAGTGTAGATAACAAACAATTTAAAGAGAATTTCAAACAACAGAATGAAAATTTCAAACAACTTAGGGAAGATAACAAACACTTAAATGAGAAACTTGACAATAATGACGAAAATCTCAAACAACTTAGTGAACAGGTCAGACAACAGAATGAAAAATTAGACGACAATTCCAGACAGCTTAGTGAACAAATTAGAGCCGTTGCCGCGCAGTGCCATGACACTAAGGAACAGTTGCGCGTGGAAATTGAGGCTTGTTCACGAAAAAATAGCGAAGAAATAAAGTCTGTTGCGCAAGAATTAAGGGAAATGCAAACAGCCGCAACAGAAACACTCAGAGACGAAATTAGCGGAGTCGCTAAACAGTGCTCTGAAAAAGCAACACAACTACGGGACGAGTTTAAAGCAATGACAGCAGAACTTTCGCGCACAATGGATGAAAAGATCGACGCGAAATTCGAACAACAGAACACTCAGATTGACGAACGCTTTAATCAGCACATGCAAAACAGTGATTCGCGTTTCCGCAAATTTATTCAAGATCAAAACAAAGTAAAACGACAAGTCATGGAAACAATCACTGCACAAAGACAAGAGGACAAACGTAAAATGTTCGCGAAAGCGAAGACGTATGTAGACAATAATATTACTACAGTGTCCGACAAAATTAATACCATAGAACAGTGGAACGCGGAATTACGGGATGAAATTTCTGATCTTAAATCAAAAACAGATACACACACAGTAAATATTCAAACAGTGACAGACAGATTCGAACAATTAGATCTAACACAGGATTGCGATGTCATCAGAGCTGATGTTAAAAAACTGAGCGAAACTACGCGTAAGTTGCAAAAACAGATTAATGCGTCTGATCCTAAAACCGATGATCAGGTTAAAATACTGACTGAAAAATGTGATGAATTGGCCAGTCGTATTGATGTTATCGAAAATAATAATGATAATAAATCAGACGATACTGCACCGATTTCATTTAACCAAACACCTGAATTTCAAAATTTACAGCAGACAATTAATGAGATCGATTCATCTAACAACACGTTACGTAGGAAGTTGTCAAGTTTACAACAAGAAGTAACAGAAATAAAAAGCATTTCAGTTAACAATACGTCACAGAACCCGTCACGTTGCGAGCATTTGTCAGATTTACGCAGTGCGTATAATTTGAGCAATTTACAGCAACTACGCGACTTAAAATTCGAAAAGCCACGGGACTTAAAATCTGAAAAGCTACGCAACTTGAAATCCGGAATGACACAGACGAACAGATTAACACACAAAC
Organism: Schistocerca americana; assembly: GCF_021461395.2. Lineage (NCBI taxonomy): Eukaryota > Metazoa > Arthropoda > Insecta > Orthoptera > Acrididae > Schistocerca > Schistocerca americana. The sequence continues at coordinate 569,518,400 of NC_060122.1, read as the reverse complement.
CCGAACGTGTTTTCAAATTCAAAGACGAGAACGTAGATTACGAGCAAATTTTATCCGCCAGAAAATGTAAAGAATTTAATAATGACAGAACACAGGTACACGCTTTGAGCTGTATACGACAATTTATTTTTGTACCTTCACTGCTATTGTCTGTAATGCAGAAGCTAGCTTTGAACCTGATGCGACAATTTGCTATTGCATTTTCATCAGCATTGCGTGTAATGAGGAAACTTGAATTAACGTGCTTACAACAATTTACTTTTGAATTTTTACCGCTATTGCGTGCAACGCAAAAGCTAAAATTTATTTGCAGTGCGTAAATGACCTCAGGGGATTCATTACGCTTTAATGAATATGTGCCGTAGCGAGCATAGGGCCCCGAGCTGTAGTAGTGCTGTTTCATCTTTAGTTTTCTGCACTGCTGCCTTCTCTTCTACTATCCTTTATATCTATCAAAACTGCTCTTTAACTATTGCTCTACCTAGTATTAAGAAACGAGTAATGAAAACCCGATGTGACAAACTTTTACCGAATGTGACAATTTTCAGTAGGCACTCCCGTGATGACAACTACCGCCGTAACTTTAATAACAGATAAAATCGTAATCATCAGTATGTACAAAATTTTCGGCAGTCGCAACCACATTTTTGTAACAATAGATGTTTTTCACCACAATAGCATGAAAGTCAGCCGCTTAGCATACGTAACCAACAATGCAGTCTACAAGGTCAACCAAACTTTAATGTTTCGCCGCGTGCACGTATAGTCCCAGCTCCAACAAATAGTAACGCATGGCAGCAAAGAAATAACTACGTACAGACAACACACTATTTCAACTCGTATCGCAATGCGCCGTATAGAAATTACTATCATGACAGACCTAAAAAAAAAATGATGAGCACAATTTTCAGCGTACATTTAATAACAGTCGATCTTATGAGCAGCAACAACATCAGCAACAACAAATAATCATGAATGAAACAGACAATAGGTGTCATCCATAGCGTAACACGTCAGTAAGAAATAACAGAACAGTTCATATAGTGGATATGCCACAACATTCTCCCGTAAATAATAACACGTACGATAGATTTTAACCAGATACAGCACAGATTGCATATTACAGTAACGCAAACATTACTTTTGACACGCAGAATTTTGCTCACGAGAATGTTATTTAAAACATGCTCTGTTGAATGCACCACTTTTATTGCACCCAGATCTTACTAGAAATTTTTCCATTGCCACTGACAGTTCGAACACCGCTTTAGGCGTACATATTTTCCAGGAAATTGAAGAAGATGGTTCTACAGTAATTAAAAACATCGCATTTGCAAGTCGCATTTTGTCACCTGCTGAACGAAATTACTCTGTTACAGAATTGGAAACATTATGTGTTGTATGGGCTTTTACGAGATTTAGGCATTTTCTTTATGGCAGACATACCACCGTCTACACAGACCACAGAGCGATACAATTTTTACTTTCGGCTAAATTCACTCACGACAGGTTAAGTAGATGGAAACTATATTTACAGGAATTTAATTTTACAATAGTTCACATTCCCGGCACGCAAAATGTTATAGCAGACGCACTATCGCGTTCTCTCAGCAACAATCAGCAAGACGTAGCAACCAACTTCTGCAAAACAAATTTCAGTGTCATGTACATTCAGCAAGTTGCATTTGAAAACTTTATTTCATCGTCATTACAGGACATAGCAAAGGAGCAAAATAAAGACAATGTGTGGAAAGAAATTAAACACCTTTGGCAAGATAGGAATAATGTTACGATTAGAAACCATTACGCTGTACGCAATGACATTCTGTTTCGCCGCTCTCATCCTGACAGCAACAATTGGTTATTATGCATTCCTGACGAACTGGTTAACAAATTAATTTGGTACACTCATTTAAGTTACGCACATTACGGAGCACGAAAATGTTTTCTTATACTGAGACAGAACTGTTATTTTACCAACATGGAGAAACGTATACGACGAGTTTTAGCGTCTTGTAAAATTTGCCAGAAAGCTAAATCAGACACCACTTCACATATTCCTCCATTATATCCCATTATACCTGTTAAATTAAGACACATGGCCGCTGTAGACATTTTTGGTCCGATTCCCAGAACTAACAGAGGTTTTTGCTACATCTTTGTCGCTGTTGAGCTCACTTCAAAATTTGTTACTTTCACTCCATTACGCAAAGCTACTGCTAAAACTGTTTCGAAAGCATTTGTAAAACATTTTCTATTTCATGTAGGGCATGTGATGAAAGTAATTTCTGACAATGGATCTCAATTTCGTAGTAGCGTATGGACACGCATGTTACGAGCCAGAAACATTTCTCCGATCTATATATCCAAGTACCACGCTTCTTCGAACCCCTGTGAAAGATTAATGAAAGAAATTGGTAAGCTGTGCCGCATATACTGCCACAAAAGACATATTGATTGGGATACACACATACTCTCATTCCAAGACGTAATTAATTCCATTCCAAATGAATCCACTATGCTATCTCCGTCTGTTATACTGAAAAACGTTGAACCACCAAACAAAATTAAAGAATTAGTAAACTTCCCTAAATGTCGTCGACTAAGACACCACGAAATGATTGACATTGCGCTGAACAACATCAAACGTGCCGCAGAGCGCCGGGGAAGACAGCAAAAACAGGTTTGTACACGCCGCGACTTTCACGTTGGACAGAAAATATTAGTACGTACACACTATTTATCCAGTAAATTAAAAGGTAAGTGCAGTAAATTTGAACTTCTATACGCAGGTCCATATCGGATTCGCAGCATCCCTCACCCCAATGTTGTACACGTCGAAACTTTGAGAACTAGAAAATCGAAAGGCAACCACCATATCTCAAACATTAAACCGTTTATTGAATGAAGACACTTTATGACTCAACACACTATGATGCCATTTACTAATGCAATTATTTCACCTGACTAATTACTGATGATTATCGTATTTTTTCTTGGCAAGTGCCCGACAAGGTAAGGTTAGCAGGTCGCTTTTCTTGTCGTTACACATCAGACCGTGCATATTTTCCATTTTTTTGTGTATATGATTGTATTCCAGTTTTGTTTATATGCACTGTGAAATAGTTAAGATATAACACACACTAGTTGACTTTGACATTTTTTGCCTTATGACATCTCAACATCGTGACTGTTTTACATTTTTGCTGCTGCATTGTATTATTCTGTGTACATTTTTGCATCTGAACACTGTCAATGTCTTTGACATATTACATTTTCTGTTATGTTATGCTGTATGGTTAATTATGTTACCATAAACCAGTCATTATTTAGTGGGTATATGATTTAAATGCAGGACATTAATCTTTGTTCATCAATTTCAGAAAGAAATGATGCATGTAAGAAATAAATTCAACAGAAATGGGAATTTCACCTGCGGAATAAACGATAGAAGATGCAATAACTTTATGAGGAAGAGTAAATGGATCAGGATTGGCAGGCATTAACAAGAATATACTATACTCATCGTAGAAGAGCAGTCTTAACTAATTTTTTCTTTCAGAATACAAGGTGATTGATGCAGGCTGTCAGACAGAACTACACATCTTAGTTTTAGTAATGAAATATGCTAGAGATAAGGAATAGTTATGTAATGAGTAATGAAGTGATTTTTGCAGATGATAATGAATGCTGACGAATAATGATGAGGAATATGCTGTTATGAATAATGAAGTTTTTCTCTACAGGTAATGATAATAATGAAGTTATGATGATATGGATAATGAAGTTTTCTTTACAGATGAGGATAATGTTGAAGTTATGTATTTATGCTATGTAGTTATTTAAGTATTTGTTGCAGTTTGTTTTGACAGCAGGTGTTACATTGCATAGTAGGATGACAGAAAGTTTTGGAAAGGACAGCTATGGAACACATTTTATACACATTTCACTACCTGTTAATTCGAAGTTCACTACTTTTCAGCATAGTGTGCGTTTCTTCTTTCAGGTCAATAATCCATTTTGTATTTTTTTTCCAGGAGAAGCTTGTCATGATACTTACTAAACCTGTTACTTATTATACCTGTTCTAGTACTTGCATTTTTATTTTTTACCCATTTGTGTTTATCATTTATAAATGTGATCACATATACTGCCTTGTTACATAACCTTGCTACAAGTGACTCATGACGAATGACGTTAACTATGCTCATTTGCAGCAATAGGTCAAAAGCAAATAGTGTTATGCCTCAGCAATTAATAATCGATCCCAACGCAATGCATCGCTAACAAAAAAAAAAAAAAAAAAAAAAAATTTATTACCAGTCCCAAGTAGTGATACCAGTTTGAGAAAGTTCTGAGTAATACTGATTAGCTCTGAATAGTATGTCACTTGAGTAATGACTTCTTAATGAGACAAAAAAAAAGGTATATATATAAAATAATGCTTTGTCACTAGCTAATAACTGCCACTGTTTATTGTAATGAGACTACTTATAATGCCTGTGATTATTAATGCTTTGACTGTAATTAGCTGATTTTTAATAATGACCTTGTAATGATCTGAATAATACTGAATGATGAACAATGTTTTATTCTATTCAATACTTGCTGGCCAGTGAGTGCCAATAATTAATGTCACTCCATGAATATGTTATTAATTATGCCATTAATTAACTCTTGTTTTCAATGCTATACTTTGTAACTGGAAAAGAATGTGATTGTTTAATAGTGCTTTGTAATTAGGAGAAAGCTAATGATTATTACTATTGGAATGACAAATGATTAATTAATTATGCTATGCTTTGTAATTGGAAACGAAAATGCTTTGTAATTAGGAGAAGGATAATAATTCTTACTATATTCAAATGACAGATGATTAATTAACTGACAAATAATTAATTAACTATGCCATATTTTGTAACTGGAAAAGAATGTGACTGTTTAATAATGCTTTGTAATTAGGAAAAGGCTAATGATTAATACTATATTGGAATGACAAATAATTAATTAACTATGCCATACTTTGTAACAGGAAAAGAATGCGATTGTTTCATAATGCTTTGTAATTAGGAGAAGGCTAATGATTCTTACTATATTGAAATGACAAATAATTAATTAACTATGCCATACTTTGTAACTGGAAAAGAATGTGACTGTTTAATAATGCTTTGTAATTAGGAAAAGGCTAGTGATTAATACTATTGGAATGACAAATAATTAATTAACTCTGCTATACTTTGTAACTGGAAAAGAATGCGATTATTTAATAATGCTTTGTAACTAGGAAAAGAAGGTTACTGATTTTATGTAATACAATTAATGAACATTTTTCTGTAATACTACATACTTGGTACAGAAATGTTCAATAACTGGGCTATGAATGCCACAAACTACTAATGAAGACTGTAATTGTCAATATTATGTGACATAATGTCCTTCTCCTCATAAGCTAACTACCCTGAATTACTGCAATGTCCATTTGTCCTGTTTATCCTAGTGATCATGGAGCACTATATTTGGTTTTGCACTAATTCTACGTTGGTGTGCCTTGTAAGAGCGTGGTGTTGAGACGACATGCTGTCCACTACCGTGAGCGATGAAGACGTTATTATGGTCCCACTGTTTGGTGTACCTAATATACTGCCAAAATAAAAAAATGGAATATTACTACGACAGTTCAGTGTCTTGGCTACGCTGATAAATTCTGAGGGGAAAAGAACTTCAAGTTGTGTCACTTGGTGTTGTACTTCTGTGGAAAGATATGGACTTTCAGAACAGCTGTGTGCAATCTAAAGTGCTACAACCATGATGCAATCCTTCCCTTTCCTATCCTAATTCTTGTCACATAGTGAAAATAATTTTGCTAACATTATTTATGTTCATGGCTATACATTTTTTTCAATTCGCTGAACTCCAGTGCGAGTACACTTATGTCACTGGTCGACATGATTTTTTGCTATTATGTTTATTTATTGCCAAAATGCTAAAGACATTTTTTTCGATTTGTTCTGAAGTACAGTATATGTGCACTCTTGTCTTTTATATTGTATATACATTTTTTATTTTAATGATATGTTCTGAACTACAGTGCATGTGCACTTCTGTTAGGTGTTAATATGTTTTCTACTGAACTTCAGTGCCTGTGCACTTTTCTCATTTTTCAATATGATTTGTACTATTCTGTATATTCAATACTTCAATGCGTATGCACTTATGTCATTTGTTACTAATTGTATATACATTTCATCATTTACTGATATGTTCTCAACTGCAGTGCATGTGCACTCATGTCACTTGTCAACATAATATTTTTTGCCAGTCTGTTTATTTGTTCTGAATATGCTAAAGAATTTTTTCAGTGCCTGTGCACTTTGTTATCTGTCAAATAATTTGTATATACATTTTTCTGATTTGCTACTATGTTTTGTACTCACATTTTGTCTTTGTCTGATATATTTTGTACTTAGTGCGTGTGCACAACATTTAATTCATGTACTACATCTAAATATTCTGTAAGTTGTAGAAGTTTGTTAATTAAAGAAAAATTTTGCCGCGCTTGGCAAGTCCAAATGACTCACCATCGCTGCCAAATTTTTGCCCCCCCAGTGGAGGGTTATGAAACACGTATGTAACGTAGCAGCGATGGCGAGGCATTGCAGCGTCTCTGACCAGAGAGTGTGCGCTTGACCGCGCGAGTGTTGCGAGCAGTTCGTTAGTTGTCGCTATGCAGAGGAGTACTCTGTTAGTAGTTGTTGCGAGCAGTAGCTCTGTTCAGTTTCGTCGAGTACGCTAGTAGTCGTCATGCAGAGCGGTCGGTCAGTGGTAGCAGCCCAGTGCGGTTGTGTGATGTAGTCTGTCGGTATTCTGGTCAAGATGCTGAATGAGGTATAGTTAATTAAGGTAATCTTCAGATAATGTAAAGTTTATTTATTATAATTAACCTCCAACAAGTGCCCCAATAGTAATTTTTATTTCAAAAGCATTTTTCAAAAAATTTTATTTTTTATTGAACTAACGATTTCGTTGCACTTCCCATTTCATTCCACTTCTTTTAAAGAAAAATTTCAGTAAAATCACAGAAAAAAGGAATATTATTATTTGCAATGCAGTTCCTCCAAGCCATGCGCAAGAATAAGAGCAGAAATTTGACTAGCAGTTACAATGAGGTAAGACTTTAATTCTGATTGTTTTACACAGGGCCAAAGACCGATATTTCGGTGTAATTGAATTATCATTATCACTGAGTTTTTCTTATCACTGAATTCACTTTAAAATTTTTTGTGAGGAATTTATATTTGAGTCAGATTGCGATTCTCATTTTTATTGTCATTTAAATTTTGCTAGGGAGGTTACGCTTGGCTCCCATTCATTTATTATTTCTGTCTTTTAAAATTTATCTGGGGAGGTTACATCCGTAAATGTGAAGCATATCGACATGTTCGTCGAAGGAACACATCATTCACATGATTTGACGATACTAGTCTTACCGTTCCTATGAGTTTTGTATTGTGAAACCGTCGAATGGTGTTTACATGCCAATGGCACGTTAGATGGATACGCCGTATTCGACGAATATTTACTATTTGCACGATATACGAGAGAGAATTGTCAGAGCATGTGCTTCAATAAGTGCCGAAGTGATAAGGAATACCACTCAATCCATGATAAGATGATGCGGAACTGCACTGTTACCAGTGGTCATCACTTCGAACACCTTCTGTAAATGGACGTCCATGCCACCTTTTTGACCTTCGTTGACCTTCAAAGACCTCACTGTTACATATCATTGAATTAGTCTCGATAGCCGCTATCAGAAAATAAGTACCAAACTATAGCATCCCATTTTAAAAAAAAAGGAGTTGACCTTTATATCTCCGAAGCGACCCCACCTAGAAATAAAACCCAACGTCATACAATACAATGTGTTTTTCCAGAGCTGTACCACGCGAGGGTTAAAGGGGTTACTGATTTGTCTTGTTTGAAGCGATGCAAACTCCGGTAGTAATCATAAAATGTTCTCCAAACGGTTCCACATTAACAGCTTACTTGTAAGAGATGTTCTCGTTGTCTCGAGTATCGGTATGCAACTTCCAGATTCCAAAACCTTCAAGTCTTTATTGATGTAGATAAGAGATAATTTTGAAATAATAATTAATACATTATTTACCACAGGAAGTTCTCTGTGTTGAGTAATATCTCCGTTAGTTTTCGTAGAGTGAGGTAACGAAGTTTCTTTGTTTACTGGGTGTTCATATTATGTTAGTGTGGTTTCCCGTCATACACTACTTAAAACGAATTTCCAACCGGAGAGCAGTGCTGAGATTGACGACGTTTTGACGAGTGTCATACTCAGCATGGGCGAAGATGGCGACTGGTAACTCAAGAGCTTTTTATCATGCGTGTGACTACCACTCAATGGGCCAAACTCAGCGTTGCGAGTGTTTGTGATTGACGTTATAGGATCCGCAGACATACGGCCGTCTCTTATGGAATCGAAAGTCGACTCAGGTAGAAACCCTCATACGCATGTGCACTACAGCTTGCCACCGTACCGCTGTTCCGCTCAAAACAAAAGATCCACCCGAAAGGCACGTGTCACACCTTCTACCTGAAGTTCTTTTTTTTTTTTTTTTCTACAGATGAGTGTGCTATTCTTGCGATCCGGTAGATTAAGCTAAGAGCACCGTTTCCTGTGGCACGTGACATTCCGCCGCCGCACTGCACGCTACTCTCTGAAGCGTGTTCAATAATTTGTCAGCTGCCAGCTCTGGAATCCCGAATTTGAGGAACCCTTATTCCGCCAAGACCCGTCGAGGTACCTGAGGTGCTCCGCAGAAAGCACGTTTAGTTTATGAATGGCATAAATACAGTATTCATCATCATCTCCTAAACGCATGTGAGATATAATAAAAACTTTTTTAGGCGTTAAACATGACAAATGATAGGACTATATCAAAGTAGTATAGCTATGGGCATCATGACCCACTTCTTGAGGCGGAAACGTCACCAAGTGGGACCAAAAGCCCTGCCCTCCTTAGCTATGATGTCATTATCACCACCACGTGATATGCCACACCCCTCCCTTTACTCTTCTCTCCATCCATACCTCCCCTATCCAGCAACAGATAGTCACAACCTAGTAGTTTAAGGGACATTAAAATGAAACAACTAATCGCAGTGTACTGCCACCCATTAATATGAAACAGCCAATCTGTATACAAGATGGTAGATCTAACACAGTTACGCTAGCAAGAAACTTAAGAAAATTGTGGAACTAAATCACTTGTGCTTCTATCCTCTGCCCTGCGCCTTCCTCCCTTCAACCAATCTCAACATAATATTAAAGTGAGAAAGCCAATCACAGCGCAGTATTTTATTGAGTACTGAAATGAGGCAGCCAGTCAAAATATAGCTGCGGAAGCTTTATTTGAATTGTGTAAAATTGGCGCCAATTGCAATGATATTTGCCTCTGAACTGGATAAAATGGCGCTATCTTCAGAGATACTTGCCTCTGAGGCACCATCACAAACACACAAACACACCCACACACACACACACACACACACACACACACATATATATATATATATATATATATATATATATATATATATATATATATTGGGTGACAGCAACGATGGTCAATTGACGTTGATTGCCATTACAATGGATACTATTTGGAGAGGGTAATGATGGTCAGTTTACAGAACGATTGCCATTCCCCGCTGGGTACTATTGGACAGGGCAATGATAGTATTTTTTCGGGATAGGGCAATGATAGTCAGTCGACAATGTGACTCCCATTACACCACGTATTACTGAGTGGGGCAATGATAGCCATCAGAGACGATGGCTACCATCACGATGATGGTGACGTCATAGATGAGGCATCAACAGTGACAAACTATTCACAGAGAGTCAACAAGTTCAGACAGAAAGGAAACTCCTTAGTAAGCACTAGTCAGCAAGTCTTATCTTGTTGACTCGGGATAATACTTTAGTTTTCCACATTCGCAAGGAACATGATTTCAGAGTTTCGTTATACGCATTATCAAGAAAACGAAATCTTGAATCGGCATGTTGTATCTCTGCATTTCAAAGGAATAGGGAACATATACATACGCATGGAACTCAAATGTTTCTCTGCATCTCTGTGCGGTTGCTGCCCACAATTCTGCTTATTTTTATTGAGCCAGTAACTTTTAATACATTACAGATAGTATGAAATGAGAAACAACCAATCAAAAAACATTATAGATATAAATTTCATTGTTTAAAACATTTTACATTTTCATACAATATAGCAGAGGCAACTTTGATTTGCAGCAACTGTCATATACATTGGAAACATACGAATTTAGTTATCGTCTTCAATACGGAATATTTTCTGTTGTGAACGGTAGCTTATTACATTCTAGTAAACATGAGAGACATCTCCTGCAACTAACCGTGTTTTAATAGCTGTCTCTGACTTAACAAATTTGAATTGACAGTTGCATTTCATTGGCAATAACATCAAACAACTATAGCGTCTGATGTTCTAACGTTACCTTTAAGTTAGCTTTTTTGTGTGCAGAAAGAAAGTCACATTTCCTTCCTAAGCTCGGACAGACCATCCTTCCTTCATCCGAGCTTGTGCTCTGTCTCTAATGACCTCATTGTCTCTGGGACGTTAAGCTCTAACCTATCTTCCTCTCTTACACTCGGGTCCAATTCATATCCACTTTTAACCACATTTGCAGTATTCTATGAGGTATTTTAAAATATTCATTGCCTTTTTAATCGATAAACATTCAGCAACAGCTTGTTTTGTCTTTTTAAAATCCTCTGCATCCATTTAGCCTGTGAAATCGTCCTTATATATTTTCTACCCTTGCAGAACATAAAAAATATATACAAAAATTGATATCACTGAGACAATTAAGTATAGTTTTCAGGGTGACCACCATTATCCTCAATCATGGTGACCAGTATTATTTGGAATACGTGGTTTTATTCAACAATTAATAAACAACTATGTGATACAAAGGAGGTCTTGCCCATGTCCAGTGTAATATGATCTTCAGTGGGCTATGAATTATTTTAATATTTTCACAGGTCTTTTTAATCGGAAAACTTTCAGCAAAAGTTTTTCCTCCAAACCGTCTGCAGCCAATTTAGCTTTGTCTGTCTTCCATACACGCTTTTTAACCGTCTGAAAATACATATAGAAATGGAGTGCAGTAATGTTCTGCTTCCCATTTGAGTGTCACTATCCTGAATGAAGGGTTTCGCGCAGCAATTAAAAAACAGCTTCTTGATACTGCGTAATGAATAACATGTTAGCAGAAGCAGTGGAACAGGCAATTAATTTTGACCATACTGTAGCTTTGCTTACAACAAACACTCTATCTCACTCGACATCCAAGAAGTGAAATACAATGCCAGCATAGAGGTGTAGACATTATGTATATCTAGACGACACACACGCTTTCGATGTCGTGTTCATCTAGGACAAGTGCACAACAAAGAAATTTAAGTCTGACACATATACAGGGTACGGTCAAACTTTCAGCAAACATTCCTCACACACAAAGAAAGATAATATGTTATGTGGACATGTGTCCGGAAACGCTTACTTTCCATGTTAGAGCTCATTTTATTACTTCTCTTCAAATCACATTAATCATGGAATGGAAACACACAGCAACAGAACGTACCAGCGTGACTTCAAACACTTTGTTACAGGAAATATTCAAAATGTCCTACGTTAGCGAGGATACATGCATCCACTCTCCGTCGCATGGAATCCCTGATGCGCTGATGCAGCCCTGGAGAATGGCGTATTGTATCACAGCCGTCCACAAGACGAGCTCGAAGAGTCTCTACATTTGGTACCGGGGTTGCGTAGACAAGAGCTTTCAAATGCCCCCATAAATGAAAGTCAAGAGGGTTGAGGTCAGGAGAGCGTGGCCATGGAATTGGTCCGCCTCTACCAATCCATGGGTCACCGAATCTGTTGTTGAGATGTGTACGAACACTTCGACTGAAATGTGCAGGAGCTCCATAGTGCATGAACCACATGTTGTGTCGTACTTGTAAAGGCACATGTTCTAGCAGCACAGGTAGAGTATCCCGAATGAAATCATGACAACGTGCTCCATTGAGCGTAGGTGGAAGAACATGGGGCCCAATCAAGACATCACCAACAATGCCTGCCCAAACGTTCACAGAAAATCTGTGTTGATGACGTGATTGCACAATTGCGTGCGGATTCTCGTCAGCCCACACATGTTGATTGTGAAAATTTACAATTTGGTCACGTTGGAATGAAGCCTCATCCGTAAAGAGAACATTTGCACTGAAATGAGGATTGACACATTGTTGGATGAACCATTAGCAGAATTGTACCCGTGGAGGCCAATCAGCTGATGATAGTGCCTGCACACGCTGTACAAGGTACGGAAACAACTGGTTCTCCCGTAGCACTCTCCATACAGTGACGTGGTCAACGTTACCTTGTACAGCAGCAAACTTCTCTGACGCTGACATTAGGGTTATCGTCAACTGCACGAAGAATTGCCTCGTCCATGCAGGTGTCCTCGTCGTACTAGGTCTCCTCCAGTCGCGAGACATAGGCTGGAATTTTCCGTGCTCCCTAAGACGCCTATCAATTGCTTCGAACGTCTTCCTGTCGGGACGCCTTCGTTCTGGAAATCTGTCTCGACATAAACGTACCGCGCCACGGCTATTGCCCCGTGCTAATCCATACATCAAATGGGCATGTACCAACTCCGCATTTGTGAAGATTGCACTGACTGCAAAACCACGTTCGTGATGAACACTAACCTGTTGATGCTACGTATTGATGTGCTTCATGCTAGTACTGTAGAGCAATGAGTCGCATGTCAACACAAGCACCGAAGTCAACATTACCTTCCATCAATTGGGCCAACTGGCGGTGAATCGAGGAAGTACAGTACATATTGACGAAACTAAAATGAGCTCTAACATGGAAATTAAGCGTTTCCGGACACGGGTCCACATAACATCTTTTCTTTATTTGTGTGTGAGGAATGTTTCCTGGAAGTTTGGCCGTACCTTTTTGTAACACCCTGTATATTGCTATTAAAAATCTTACATCTTCTATCTTCCAATGTGATCTGGACCATGCCTCTTAAATTTGGAAGACTGTTGATGGGTTGCATTCACCATCGTGAATGATAGTTGACGGGTGACCACCATTACCCCAGAAAAGAAATATTTTTTCCAAACACATTAGTAGTGGTAGTAAAATATTCTTTTCTGCGTGATACTCTTTGTATCATATAACAACATGTGGTACATACTTCCTTCTTGGTCTTTCTTCATTTAAATGCAAATGAAGTTCAATTGAGTAACTATGCAGAGAGACATTTCCTCCCACATTTGTGTTTCGTGAATCTGCATACCAGTTTCCTTTTGCTTGAAATTTAGAAGTGAAATACAATGCCAGCATAGAGGTGTAGACATTATGTATATCTAGACGACACACACGCTTTCTATGTCATGTTCATCTAGGAAAAGTGCACAACACAGAAATTTAAGTCTCCAAATCTTTAACATATTGCAGCGCGTCAGCAACTGTGAAATGTACAGAATATAAACAATTTTTTCAGCCTTCAGTTGCGAGGTAAATTTTACTCGTTTACCTAGGTTTCGATTCCAGTAATGGAATCTTCTTCAGAACCTATAAATTAAACCACATACGGACATATATTACTCACTGAAATGCATTATCAGTCTAATGATTGAATAATAAAGAAATCGTGATACTTTCAAAAAATTAAATTATTTTGAGAGCCAAGCACTGGCCATGTCACAGATTAAAAATTAAAACAATAAAGACGCATAATCATAAGATTATGTCTGTCGAAATTAAAACCATTAAGGCGAACGTAGGCGGGGCTACGCCGGCCAGAAATAAGGACCACACGTGAGCGGCTCGGAAACTAGGCGTCATGAGCAGTTCCGCGGCGAGGCTCGGCCGCGGCCAAGCGCATGCGCGAGCGCAGGCGCAAGCACAGGCGCGAGAGACAAACTGTCTCTAAATTACTTACAGCAAATATACATATAAACAAAATGTGACTGAAAGCCGTCCTACAAATGGACAAACCTATCTATTGGTATAGCAACATTAAACAATTCACCTGAGAACAAATTACAAAGCCAAGGTACAAAAATTTTTTTTACATTTAAATATTATAGGAAGAGGGCGAAGCCCCGCTACAGTAACTAAAAATTAGTGCCGAAACCATGCGTGCTAAGCATAAAATGTCTTTAACATAAAAACACCTTAGCAACTATGTGTCATTACCAAGAATATTACGAAACATAAAGACACACATGTACAATCGCACTATAATAAAGGGACAATGCAGATAGGGAAACAGCATCGGCCATTCGAAGCGGACTGTGGGTCAACTCCACTGGAGTAAAGGTTGAAATCCTTCGAAATAACTTCTATTTTTTAGTTGTAGCTGATCATTAAGTAAGTTGTCTCTATCAATAATAAGATGTTTAAAAATTTGCAATTCTTCGAGGGTGTCTAGCCTACATCCCTTAACTTCAAAATGACTCTGAGCACTATACGACTTAACTTCTAAGGTCATCAGTCGCCTAGAACTTAGAACAAATTAAACCTAACAATAACCTCCATGAAAAAATCAGTTTCACGCAAGAAAAGCAGACAGCTGATGGGACCTTAGACTATCTCGATCTGACTCTAGCCATTATTGGCAACAAAATAGATTTCAAAATTTTTCGGAAAGCAACCTATTCCGACATTATCATCCCAGCTGATTCCACCCATCCTCAGGCCCATAAAATGGCCTTTTTTCACTCGAGTATCCATCGAGCCCTTTCCATTCCGTTTTCGCCAGTCAACTTACAGAACGAATTAAAAGTCCTCGAAAACATCGCTCAGAATAATGGATATAATCCCAGTATAGTGAGACAGTTGTTCAACAAAAAAACACGAAAAAAGACTACCATCCTTTCCAGTTCAGGTACTCACAATCAACACCAGGCAACGAAATACATATCAGTTCCTTTTATAGGTAACATATCCTATAAGGTAGGTCGTTTATTAAAAAACCTAGGGTGTAAAGTTTCATACTCTACCACAAACAACCTCAAAAAGAATTTAGTTCATTCTCTGGATAAAGAAACTGATAAATCATCGCTGTCAGGTGTGTATGAGATCACGTGTGCCGAATGTCCTTCTTATTACATTGGCCAGACAGGAAGGGCCCTGTCTGTTAGATTTAAAGAGCATCTGCCGACAAAAAGCGGTGATGGAACACGAGGATCTACATTTGCTGAACACCTGGTCCAAAAGGCGCATGCTCCCAAGCCTCTGAAAGACGCAGAGCTTTTGCATAATGAAGTTAAGGGATGTAGGCTAGACACCCTCGAAGAATTGCAAATTTTTAAACATCTTATTATTGATAGAGACAACTTACTTAATGATCAGCTACAACCAAAAAATAAAAGTTATTTCGAAGGATTTCAACCTTTACCCCAGTGGGGTTGACCCACAGTCCGCTTCGAATGGCCGATGCTGTTTCCCTATCTGCTTTGTCCCTTTATAATAGTGCGATTGTACAGTACATGTGTGTCTTTATATTTCGTAATATTCTTGGTAATGACACATAGTTGCTAAGGCGTTTTTATGTTAAAGACATTTTATGTTTAGCGCACATGGTTTCGACACTAATTTTTAGTTACTGTAGCGGGGCTTCGCCCTCTTCCTATAATATTTAAATGTAAAAAAAGGTTTTGTACCTTGGCTTTGTAATTTGTTCTCAGGTGAATTGTTTAATGTTGCTATACCAATAGATAGGTTTGTCCATTTGTAGGACGGCTTTCAGTCACATTTTGTTTATATGTATATTTGCTCTAAGTAATTTTGAGACAGTTTGTCTCTCGCGCCTGTGCTTGCGCCTGCACTCGCGCATGCGCTTCGCCGCGGCCGAGCCTCGCCGCGGAACTGCTCATGACGCCTAGTTTCCGAGCCGCTCACGTGTGGTCCTTATTTCTGGCCGGCGTAGCCCTGTCTACGTTCGCCTTAATGGTTTTAATTTCGACAGACATAATCTTATGATTATGCGTCTTTATTGTTTTAATTTTTTGAAAGTATCACGATTTCTTTATTATTCAATCATTAGACTGATAATGCATTTCAGTGAGTAATATATGTCCGTATGTGGTTTAATTTATAGGTTCTGAAGAAGATTCCATTATTGGAATCGAAACCTAGGTAAACGAGTAAAAATTACCTTGCAACTGAAGGCTGAAAAAATTGTTAATTTTCTGTAAATTTAAGTCTGACACATATATATTGTTATTAAAATCTTCCATCTTCCATCTATTTATTACCTGCTGTAACTCGTGTATGCTTCTGTCTCATTCAGTTTTTGTTATATTCGTACATGCATTCCTTTGGACAGTTTCCAGTCTATCAGACCTTGCCACATCCATAAATGCAGCTACAATGCCATTCTCCAATTCTTATTAGGCGAGCGTTCCATAAGAAATAAAACACATTTTTTCTCGACATTTTTTTTTGGAATAATGCAGAATTTGTTGTGGAACATTCCTGCTTCACCCCTATAGTTTCACGAGCTTCGGATAGGTGGCGGCGTAATATTTAGCGTTCAAAATGGCGTATGTAATGAAGGTGTGCCTCTTACAAAACTGTCACTGAGTTTCTTTTGGTGGAAAATCATAGGCGATTGCAGAATGGTTACGGAGATCCGTCAGTGAGCAAAAGTGCCGTAATCGTTGGGCGAGGCGTCTGTCATCATTGCAGTAGCGTTGCGCAAACCCATCCGATCTACCGCGTGCCGGTCGGCCTCACACAGCTGTGACTCCAGCAATGTTGGAACGTGTAGACACTCTCTTCCGAGGTGATCGACGGATTACAATCAAACACCTGGACGACCCTGTGGGTGGTTCTGACACAGTCGTCCACCAGTCGGGATACCCAGACGTGTGTGCCCGCTGGTTTGGTTCTAGGCGCTTCAGTCCGGAACCGCGCTGCTGCTACGGTCGCAGGTTCGAATCCTGCCTCGGGCATGGTTGTGTGTGATGTCCTTAGGTTAGTTAGATTTAAGTAGTTCTAAGTCTAGGGGACTGATGACCTCAGATGTTGAGTCCCATAGTGCTTAGAGCCATTTGAACCATTTTTGAACCCGCTGGTTTCCTAGCCGCCTAACAGAAGACTATAAAGAGCAACAAAGGACCGTCTTGCTTGCTTGCACATTACGTGGCCGTTCGTGACAATTTTTATTAAACATCGTCACAGGCGCTGAAACTTGGGTTCAACACTTCGGAACTGAAACAAAACGGCAATCCATGGAGTAGCGCGCGCCACACCATCTCTCCTCCAAAGGAAACTTTCGAAGCCCCACCTTCAGATGGTAAAGTCATGGCGATGGTCTTCTGGGACTCTGAAAGGGTTACTCTGTTTGATGTTTTCCTTCACTACCCTTAGAAAATTGAAGCAATGCCTTCAGCGTGTCGGTTGCCATAAAAATGCAAATGAACTTCTTCTCCACGATAACGCAAGGCCCCATACAAATCCGTGGACCCGGCAGGAGCTCACAGAACTTCATTGGATTGTTCTTCTTCATTCATTCAACAGCCCGGATCTCCCACCTCCACCTCCCATTTTCCTTCTGTTTTGCCCAATGAAGAATGCGCTCCGTGGGAAGCAGAGGCGGTTGGCTCCGACATCAACCGGTAGGGTGTTACCAAGCACACGGGACCTTCCAGTAGCGTGGCGCAAGGCAGCTACATTGAACGGAGGTTATAGCGCAAAGTAGGATTTTGTAACCAGAGGTGTGGGGTATAACATGGTGTATTGGAATCTTGAATAAAACCAACTTGCTTTCAGAAAAAAATGTGTTGCTTTACATACCGAACAGCCCTCGTACTATTAGTAGTCTTATACCTTTCACCTATTTCTTGCTTGCTATAACTCATGTTTGCTTTTTCTCATTCGGTATTGCAGTTTCTGGAAGCTGTTGGAGAGAGAAATGACGTTGTTCTGCTGAAATATACGCCCCCTCCAGCAGAAAAAGTAAGCTTTCTTCCTCCTGAAACGCTTCTGCTTATGTAGATCATTCACAATCTATCGTTTCTAAGTTGTATTCTTTGTCATAGCTATGAGTGCAACCAAATTCGCCCACCCGCTGTATCTCAGAAATGCTTTTCATTCAGTATCACAGGATCTGCAAGCAGCTGCCATCTTGTACTCAGTAAGACCACTAGTCGAAGGGCTGCAGAGGCTGTTGTTTAATACCAGATCTGGGAGCAGCGAACAATTAAGACAACGAAGAGTGGTGACAGAGAAGTCTCAGTTGTCTGAATTTTGTGGACATCGTCGACTTTGAGTCGAGCCTAGTAATGTTACTGTGCTAGTCAAGTTAGCAACAATGGGTGAACCAGCAACAAAATGTGTTCAGTTAGATACAACCAACGGTCTGATCTTTCATGGGTTACTATTAAGACCTCATTCAGAAGTCAAATATATTCAGATGTGGTAGACAACAGAACTGGGTGTAAAGAGCCTAGGCATTTCATGGATGTCTGTTTTCACACTATCAAGATCATTGTTTGTCAAATTAACCAGTCTCTGAAAACGAATTTTTCACTAGTTTTCAAGTTTCTCTTACCCAAATTAGATGAAGAAACCAAATGTACCTCAAGACAGAGAATGCGAGATTAGTGACACCTAGCATAAATTACTATTTGCACTCAACTAAATTTACTGATGTGTGTTAAGGAAACATCAGGGTTTTCAAAAGAGACATTCCGGCTGGACATTATTAGAAATAGTTCACTTGCATGTTAATGTCGAAGAAAATAAAGGATTTTATATAGGGCTACATGTGAAACTGGCCAAATGGTAGTAAATAAACAAGTACAGTAAATATTCATTCAAAGGACAATTAATGACTGATGTGGTTAATTTTAGTAGGTTTTGTCCTGTAAATAAGCGTGAAAACAGTGTGTCCAAATATTGGACGTATGCAGAAATAATAAACTTTATCTCTTTCCACTGAACTGAAATATCTACACATGTTAGAAAAGCAGAACTGAAACATCTTTGTAAAAGCCAACGCCATACAGTATTCTGATTATAATTCGTAGTCATTAAGGACAAGGGAGATGAGAAAAAAAACTTTGATTGCATCGTTATACATCACAGAGCACCGTCATGTCAGAAATGTAACTATTAATGACGCAGGTTCGTGATACAGATAAACAACATTTCTATTGCATAAAAAACCATTTAATGCAAGCACATAATAGTATTACTGGTCACCACCGTTTAGTAGCAGAACTTGCGCACTGTCTCTGTTATTTACATTCTAAAAAACAAAATTAGATGAACAGTCATGCTCAAAAGTATCCGAACGACCTGAATTGCATTTCGCCTGATTCGCGTGCAACCCACATAACGCAGCTGTCTAGCAGGTCCTCTAATCGCTCCTCGGTACAGTCGTTTGACTATTGAAAATGGTTCCAACAAGTCACCACTAGAAAACACTGCTATGTATCGCAATAACTCAAGATGTAAAGTAATACCAAGGTACTACAAATATCAGGGAACACCTTATCAAAGATAAGACAGTCCATAAGGCTTGTAAGCTCGCATTTGTTACAATAAATGGCATACCTGAAATGTTACCATTCTCATTATTACGCCAGATAGGCGATGCACGTAGTAAGTTCGTCGTATTCATGATTTGCTCTTCAAAGCAACATACCGTACTTATTATTTAACACAAAATTACATTAAAAATTTAAGTTATTCACGAGCAGCTAGTTGAGAATATGTATGAACTTCAAATGACACGACGAACCATCTCGTTTTGTATATGGATACAAACCTAGGTCATGCAGACTAAGCAAAGACTTCGTGACTGACGGAAACTAACAGTCATTCCTGAGTAGGCATACAGAGAGTGATATACCTCGATTTTAGACAGAATCAGTTAGCAAATATCAACTTTAAATTGTATAATGTAAATATTTTTAACGGACGCGAATTCCTCACCAGCATCTGTTGTCCTTGTTAACGAACTACGAGAGATGTTAAATATAGCTTCTTCACAAGTAACTTACTTAAAATGCCGCGAGGTAAAGCTTTGTGTTGGACAGGGATTCGAACCCATAACCTAATCGGATTGTTATCGAAGCACAATCAACTGTGACATACCGGATTTTCTCGGCAGTAGGTAAATGTTTTAACTGAAATGACGGGACGAAACATTAATTTTTTCTTTCCCAGGACTCCAACCTGGCACCTATCGCTGTTATATTCTAGAGAACACGAACGTTAAATATGGTATGTTACACCAGCAGCGACATGTGAGCATGTTTGAACTAGAAATGATATGACGAAGATTTCAGTGCTGACTGGGAATCGAACCCCACACATACCGTTGTTGCCTGCACACAAAGAGACGTACAGAAGCTCAAATAAAAGATGGAATAAGTGTCCTATGACCCTACATAGCGTTTGTTTCGTCACTAGAAATAAATAACTAGTATAAGGACGGTTGACGCTGATAGTGTTTCTACTTGTCGGGATTCCCTACTTTATTGTGGTTAAACCTAACGTCTACTTGGTAGAGAAGGAATATCATGTTTAACGTGAATTTCAGACCGCAATGCCATGATACCTTCTTCACTTGGCGTAGCCAGAACAGAATAGAATCTGTCTGTCCTTATCAAAAATCAGCAGTAGAAGTTGGAATCGAACCCAGACCATAAGTATATGAAACTATCATCAATCCAACAGAACACCAAGTCCTCTTCTCCTTGACTCATTTTTCTATCATAACAACGTTGCGCCACACTGGATGAAAAATCTGACACACAGGCTCCCTGTAGTGGTTTGCAGCATGTTCAGTACATTCATTTACTTGGTTGACCGAATTACCATGAACTAGCTGTCTCGGCTACCCAGTGCATACATTCGACTCTATTTTGTAATAAACGAAATAAAATCACGTAACTGCCACCTACAAAAAACTGCAAACAGTGTAGGATGCAGGAATTTAAATAGGATGTGTTCCTTTTCAGTTGAGCTACTCTATTGCGCTATCTGTTTGTTGAAAACGTCACGCAGTGCAAAAGAAAAGCTGTAACTGTCTGCCTCTCAGAAGTCTAGATCCGGCCATATGCATTATCTCACAGCACTGTGGCATGCAGAAGTTCGGGATGAATTGTTCTTGACTTTTGGAGCTGCTGTAACTAAGTGTCAGCGAGTAGTGTAATGGAAAGCGTCGCGCACTGTGCGTGAGACGTTCCGAGTTCGAGAACATTCACTCCTACATTTTTTAAAGCGCAATTCTGCTGTCTGCTGAAGTTATCAATCTAATGGAACTTTGAAAATAATTCCGTTCACTCTTCAACCCAAAATAGTTGCATGTGGAAAAAGGGGTTAACTTCTGCGACATTTTGTTCCTTTCAGGTTCAATAGACTGCCAGGCAGCAGATGCATCTCGAAACTTTTGTATTATGTATGGGGAGAGCGCATCGTGCCAAAATACATCAGAAAAGTATTTTCTACATAAGCTTTAGTGTGGTAGTGGCATTTTATTCTTCATCAAACCTTGTTTGACAGCTTTAACTCAGATCAAGTTTCCTACACGCATGTAATCAATAAACTGCATGTGCATTGTCAGACTGTTGTAGATAGCATCAGAAATTCTCATATATCGTTGATGATTAATTTCGCTCCCATGTTTACTATTATTTAACAACACTAAAAGAAACTTTTCGAAAACTATGCACTGTATTATAAGAAATGAAATAAGACTACCCACGATAATCTTACGACGAAAGTCTGTTTCAATAAAACTGAGTATCTGTACACAAGCGTACCTCTATCGGCACGAATTAGTAAAATACTACTCACTTCGATTTCGATTTGGTCTGCTTTTGATTGTTATGCTGTGCTATACTCAAGTGGTATGCAAATGTGGCATTTTATACATAAAGTTATGTATTCCTAGAAACCCAAAATTTGCTTGTCAGCAGCAGAAAGAGGCGTTATCTATTGGTCAGAATTGTAAGTTTTTCACCACCGCACTATGAGCCGAAAGTATTTTCTTGCGATTTCCTTATCGATTCTTGATCTGACTGCCTGTAGCTCTTTCACAAAAGGGATAAAAACGTTACAGGCAGCAAGACCGGAATCGCAAACCATAGAAGACGCTATTTCCCATGTCAGCACGTTACTACGGAGCTGGAACGTATTTACTATTAATACTCAGAGCTGACTGCAAACTAGGTATCATAATTCAGTAGCTCTCATAGTGGTTTTTATATTTCTTTCGTAAGTGTAGTCAAAACTAAAAAACTCATTGACAGATGTTTTCGTGCCTCGCCGATAGACGAGCACAACAAACAAATAAAAGTAAAAGAAGAAAATGTATGTTTTTGTGTGTGTGTGTGTGTGTGTGTGTGTGTGTGTGAGAGAGAGAGAGAGAGAGAGAGAGAGAGAGAGAGAGAGAGAGAGAATGAGAGAGAGAAAAAATTGTTGTAAAGTATTTGAATCATGATTTATAAAGAAATTTTTCGTTAAAATTACGCGTTCCACATCAAATACGAAATGTGGATGAACTCAGACTTTGGTTGATAATCATTTTGAATATTTAGCAGTACTGTACCCACTGGTGTTACAGTCGTTTTCAACCAATGATTCCCAAGCTACAGGAACACTACTTGTGATACCTCTTAGACAAAATAATTATGCAGTGCTATCAGATGAAAAGATCAACCTTACACAAATTGTGGGAAGTTTGTTTTACAATCTTCTTACCTGGATAAAGAGCTTTTCCTATTGTAAGTAGGCTATTTAGGTTTTCTTATTGGTAACTCCACGTAGCGCTCTGTATGAAAATCACTGTATGTGCTGTGTGCAGTCTGTGGCTGGGTGGCATTGTTGGAATTTGCCATTCTAGTGTTGGGCAGCTGGATGTTAACAGCGCGTAGCGTTGCGCAGTTGGAGGTGAACCGCCAGCAGTGGTGGATGTGGGGAGAGAAATGGCGGAGTTTTGAAATTTGTAAAACTGGATGTCATGAACTGCTATATATATTATGACTTTTGAACACTATTAAGGTAAATACATTGTTTGTTCTCTATCAAAATCTTTCTTTTGCTAACTGTGCTTATCAGTAGTTAGTGCCTTCAGTAGTTTGAATCTTTTATTTAGCTGGCAGTAGTGGCGCTCGCCGTATTGCAGTAGTTCGAGTAACGAAGATTTTTGTGAGGTAAGTGATTTGTGAAAGGTATAGGTTAATGTTAGTCAGGGCCATTCTTTTGTAGGGATTTTTGAAAGTTAGATTGCGTTGCGCCAAAAATATTGAGTGTCAGTTTAAGCACAGTCATGTATAATTTTTGTAAGGGGACGTTTCATACTACTTGAGATATCTGTGAACGATTTAAGAAGGAACTAAATACCTTCAGCTACGACAATGTTTAAAGAAATCGTCTTAACGGCACTAAATCGTGATTGTGAATCGTTTACTGGCCGTACTCTGCCGCATTTCGCTGGTTGGAAGGCAAAAAGCTTACTCACAAATGTCACAGAAGGAAAAGGGGGACGAAACGTCTCCCACTGGAAGTTATGTTCACTCTGAGCTAGAAGTTATGGTCAGCGACTAAGTGTAAGGTCAATGAGTCGGATGCGGGTTTTGCGACTATGAAATACTTTCCTACATTATAGAAGAGAATATTAAATCTGGACTAATATTGCGAAAATTTTGAACTTGCGTAGCTTAGAATGAAAATCTTTCTGTTTATTGCAAAGGAAAACAATTGATTTTCTAAAACATTCTCTGTTATACTCAACTTGAAACAGGTCACGTCGACCAAATCATATGGAAGAACTGACAGCGACGTATATCGGAAGGCAGAAAGATTCCTTGGCTTTTGGTTTGGCAGTGTTAGACAGCCATTTCTAGGCGCAAGTAAATGAAGAAAGGCAGCGCGTTTTTGTTATCAAGTAACGTCTTCATCAATTACTTTAGTTTTAATGTAATCTATGAGTAATTGCTGATGTTTGGTACTAACAAGAAAAGGATTCCGTAGACAGGGAAAGAACCTCTTCTTGGGCAACTACGTCTACAACGACTAAAAGGCATTAAATGATCTTCAAGCACATGTGTTCCAGCAACGGTATGAAGAAAATGCTAGTAATAATGACGGTAATAGTCGAACTTCACACTTCACAATGGATTTCATCGAACTAAGAAATTTGCTGAATTAGTGAAAATTTCAAAATAGTTTCACATCGAGGCTATGATGCCTAGAAGAGTCTTTACATCCTGCTGACATGAGAATAGCATAATCTCCGCGTCAGAAGCTTTCTTCTACTTAACCATTTAATAGGCCTGCATTTTTCCACTGCGACTAATTTTGTAAGCTAAGCACATAATCCATTACAGCACACTCCTGGGGCTGGGAAATGTGGCCACAATGGTCTCGTGGAACTAACTATCACAGATGCAATGCGTGGGTTCAGGGATTTACTTTTAAGAGGCGCAAACAGATTTACTTTACCTCTGGTAACCACAAGAGAAAGACATTATAATCCAGAATCCGCATTAAGCATCACGTTCCTTCATTACCAACTGGGCAGGGCCGGTTTACGTTGGGAAATGACATAGGCGGAAGTCATGGTAAACAGAAATACTGTCATCAGTAAACTTATTTACACTAGAAAAATTTATTTCATTTGGTGAACCGATAGTCATTTAAAGGAACAGGGCTCTTATTTTATTTGTACTTGATTGAACTAGAGACGTTGAAAAATTTGGTGCTGGATTGTGATTCGAATTCGAGGACCTGAATCTCTCAGAACAGTATGTTCAATCATTTCGTTCCTTTTCCGAAGATTGCTATCTTCTCTAGGTCTCCTCCAAAGCTAAGTATGCGGGTCCAAATCCTGACCCAGTACAAAAATATTCATACTTTAATTTCACGCCCTATCACGTGAAAACCAGACTGCTAGTGAAAATTAAGGTGCATTTTTAATGCCTGTTCATGTCTTGCCAACAATCGCAATAGCTGTATTTATTTCTGGTCAAACACGCGCACATCTTACTGTTGGTGAGGAAGCAATTGATACTTAAGCTATTTCCGTGGATGATAAGGAAGCACAGTAGGTGTGTGGTTCGATTGTCGCTCAGGCACAAATATTTGTATCCTCATAGATTCAAACACCTAGCAGCTCGTAAGAAAAACCGATATGTAACATTTGATTTTACTTAGTTAACAATCCGATTACGTATTGGGTTCGTATCTCCGTCACAGAACTTTACATCAAGCATTTCATCTTTAAATGCATGCACACTTTGTTACTTCTGAATGGAGGTATATCGGACATC
Source organism: Schistocerca americana (assembly GCF_021461395.2). NCBI lineage: Eukaryota > Metazoa > Arthropoda > Insecta > Orthoptera > Acrididae > Schistocerca > Schistocerca americana. The sequence continues at coordinate 569,492,968 of NC_060122.1, read as the reverse complement.
TTTCGTGGTTAGTTAACAGGGACGAAATGGTCTTGATAGGAGCCCCGGTTCATCACAAAACTGTCAAATTTTATTTTCAAGTTTAGGTTTGGTTACTAATATTGGCGAAAATTGCGATAATTCATGCCTCTTCATGGCTAGTCAGCAATATGATATGATTGGATTAGATTAGATTTGATTATACTAATGCTTGTTCCATAGATCATGAATACAACATTTCGTAATGATGTGGAACGTGTAATTTTAACGAAAAATTTCTTTACATATCGTGATTCAAATACTTTACAACAATATTTTTTCTCTCTCTCATTCTTTCTCTCTCTCTCTCTCTCTCTCTCTCTCTTTCTCTCTCTCTCTCTCACACACACACACACACACACACACACACACACACACACATACATTTTCTGTAGACTGGCAATGGCAAGGAAATCGTTTCTGGAGAAGAGAAATTTGTTAACATCGAGTATAGATTTAAGTGTCAGGAAGTCGTTTCTGAAAGTATTTGTATGGAGTGTAGCCATGTATGGAAGTGAAACATGGACGATAACTAGTTTGGACAAGAAGAGAATAGAAGCTTTCGAAATGTGGTGCTACAGAAGAATGCTGAAGATAAGGTGGGTAGATCACGTAACTAATGAGGAGGTATTGAATAGGATTGGGGAGAAGAGAAGTTTGTGGCACAACTTGACTACAAGAAGGAATCGGTTGGTAGGAAATGTTTTGAGGCATCAAGGGATCACAAATTTAGTATTGGATGGCAGCATGGAGGGTAAAAATCGTAGAGGGAGACCAAGAGATGAATACACTAAGCAGATTCAGAAGGATGTAGGTTGCAGTTGGTACTGGGAGATGAAGAAGCTTGCACAGGACAGAGTAGTATGGAGAGCTGCATCAAACCAGTCTCAGGACTGAAGACCACAACAACAACAACTTTTATTTGTTTGTTGTGCTCAGCCGGCCGCGGTGGCCGTGCGGTTCTAGGCGCTCCAGTCCGGAGCCGCGCTTCTGCTACGGTCGCAGGTTCGAATCCTCCCTCGGGCATTGGTGTGTGTGATGTCCTTAGGCTAGTTAGGTTTAAGTAGTTCTACGTTCTAGGGGACTGATGACCACAGCAGTTGAGTCCCATAGTGCTCAGAGCCATTTGAACCATATTTTTTTTTTTTTTTTTTTTTTTTTTTTTTTTTTTTTTTTTTTTTTTTTTTTTTTTTTTGTTGTGCTCGACTACCGGCGAGGCATGATAACATCCGTCAATGAGTTTCTTAGTTTTGAGTACACTTACGAAAGAAATATAAAAACAACTATGAGAGCAACTGATTTATGATGCTTTGTTTGCAGTCAGCTCTGAGTATTAATAGTAAATACGTTCCAGTCCTTAAACCTAGTTACAGAAATGTGAATCAGACAGATTGCGTATTGCAGGCCGTAGCAGCCACGTCTTTGAGACGCCAGCTATGGTCACTTCCCAGCCTGCTAGAGGATCACATCGGTTCGTCTTCTTCCTGCTGGTAATGTAACTGAGATTTGGCAACAAGGCAAGGTATGTTTGGCAACACTGTGATCGAAGAGTTACTTCCTGGTGTGCACGGAATTAAGCCTCAAAGCTCACTTGATGTTTCCTGTCATTTCCATTGAATAATCTGAGTTATTATCGCTTGAGGAGTAACAAAGGATTGTAAATTTACAGTTTTCAGCCCAGGAAAGTCGTTGCACGTGGAAATCGCAACTAATCTCGTCCTTTAAATAGTGCATTACTAGTTCTAGCCACTATTAGTCTCGTAAGAGGAAAGCTAGACCCATATCACTTCTCTAGCTCTGTGGTAACGTGCTGACATGTGAAATATCGTGTGCTGTGGCTTGCGGTTTCAGTCTTGCTGACTGTAACGTTTTTATCCCTTATGTGAAAGAGCTACAGGCAGTCAGCTCAAGCATCGATAAGGAAATCGCAAGAAAATACTTTCGGCTCATAGTGCGATGGTGAAAAACTTACAATGCTGCCCAACAGGTAACGCTTCCTTCCGCTGCTGACACGTAAATTTTGGGTTGCTAGGAATACTAGGAATACATAACTTTATTTATGAAATGCCACATTTCCATACCACTTGAGTATGGCACAGCATAACAATCAAACACAGACCCAATCGAAATCGAAGTGAGTAGTATTTTACTAATTCGGACCGATAGAGGCACACTTGTGAATAAATACTCAGTTTTATTGACACAGACTTTCGTCGTAAGGTTATCGTGGGTAGTTTCATTTCATTTCTTATAACATAGTGCACAGTTTTCGAAAGGCTTCTTTTAGTGTTGTTAAATAACAGTAAACATGAGACAGACATTAATCATCAACGATATATGAGAATTTCTGATGTTATCTATAACAGTCTGACAATGCACATGCAGTTTATTGATCACATGCGTGTAGGAAACTTGTTCTGAGTTAAAGCTGTCAAACAAGGTTTGATGAAGAATAAAATGCCACTACCACACTAAAGCTAATGTAGAAAATACTTTTCTGATGCATTTTGGCACGATGCGCTCTCTCCATACATAATACAAAAGTTTCGAGATGCATCTGCTGCCTGGCAGTCTATTGAACCTGAAGGGAACAAAATGTCGCAGAAGTTAACCCCTTTTTCCACATGCAACTATTTTGTGTTGAAGAGTGAACGGAATTATGTTCAAAGTTCCATTAGATTGATAACTTCAGCAGACAGCAGAATTGCGCTTTAAAAAATGTAGGAGTGAATGTACTCAACTCGGAACGTCTCACGCACAGTGCGCGACGCTTTCCACTACACTACTCGCTGACACTTAGTTACAGCAGCTCCAAAAGTCAAGAACAATTCATCCCGAGCTTCTGCATGCCACAGTGCTGTGAGATAATGCATATGGCCGGATCTAGACTTCTGAGAGGCAGACAGTTACAGCTTTTCTTTTGCACTGCGTGACGTTTTCAACAAACAGATAGCGCAATAGAGTAGCTCAACTGAAAAGGAACACATCCTATTTAAATTCCTGCATCCTACACTGTTTGCAGTTTTTTGTAGGTGGCAGTTACGTGATTTTATTTCGTTTATTACAAAATAGAGTCGAATGTATGCACTGGGTAGCCGAGACAGCTAGTTCATGGTAATTCGGTCAACCAAGTAAATGAATGTACTGAACATGCTGCAAACCACTACAGGGAGCCTGTGTGTCAGATTTTTCATCCAGTGTGGCGCAACGTTGTTATGATAGAAAAATGAGTCAAGGAGAAGAGGACTTGGTGTTCTGTTGGATTGATGATAGTTTCATATACTTATGGTCTGGGTTCGATTCCAACTTCTACTGCTGATTTTTGATAAGGACAGACAGATTCTATTCTGTTCTGGCTACGCCAAGTGAAGAAGGTATCATGGCATTGCGGTCTGAAATTCACGTTAAACATGATATTCCTTCTCTACCAAGTAGACGTTAGGTTTAACCACAATAAAGTAGGGAATCCCGACAAGTAGAAACACTATCAGCGTTAACCGTCCTTATACTAGTTATTTATTTCTAGTGACGAAACAAACGCTATGTAGGGTCATAGGACACTTATTCCATCTTTTATTTGAGCTTCTGTACGTCGATAAAATTAGTTCTGATCTGGGAATGCAACTCAGACCGCCCTTAACGCGGAATTTGATCCCTTCGTGACAACACAGCTCGACTACAATTTGTTGTTTGTTCAAAACTGCAGATTCCTCAACATCTCCACATATTGCGCGTGAATGGGTTCGAATCCTGGTCCGGCACTGAAGTTTTCATTGTGTATTATCAAGCTCTACCATGAGAACACCTGTCTGCTGGTGGATAACAATTTTGAGTTGTAATGTTTTCGACGCCCAGTGAGACACAGAACTATTTGCGAGATCACTGTAAGTTCAAGGATGTTATTCCGAGCTGCTGGTGGAGCAAACTTCGGTAGCTTACGTCTCTTTGTGCGCAGGCAACAACGGTATGTGTGGGGTTCGATTCCCAGTCAGCACTGAAATCTTCGTCATATCATTTTGTAGTTCAAACATGCTCACAGGTCGCTGCTGGTGTAACATACCATATTTAACGTTCGTGTTCTCTAGAATATAACAGCGATAGGTGCCAGGTTGGAGTCCTGGGAAAGAAAAAATTAATGTTTCGTCTCGTCATTTCAGTTAAAACATTTACCTACTGCCGAGAAAATCGGGTATGTCACAGTTGATTGTGCTTCGATAATAATCCGATTAGGTTATGGGTTCGAATCCCTGTCCAACACAAAGCTTTACCTCACGGCATTTCAAGTAAGTTACTTGTGAAGAAGCTATATTTAACATCTCTCGTAGTTCGTTAACAAGGACAATAGATGCTGGTGAGGAATTCGCGTCCGTTAAAAATATTTACATTAAGTTATTTAAAGTTGATATTTACTAACTGATACTGTCTAAAATCGTGGTATATCACTCTCTGTATGCCTACTCAGGAATGACTGTTAGTTTCCGTCAGTCACGAAGTCTTTGCTCAGTCTGCATGACCAGGGTTTGTATCCATACGCAGAACGAGACGGTTCGTCGTGTCATTTGAAGTTCATACATATTCTCAACTAGCTGCTCCTGAATAACTTAAATTTTTAATGTAATTTTGTGTTAAATAATAAGTACGGTATGTTACTTTAAAGAGCAAATCATGAATACGACGAACTTACTACGTGCATTGCCTATCTGACGTAATAATGAGTGTGGTAACATTTCAGGTATGCCATTTATTGTAACAAATGCGAGCTTACAAGCCTTAAGGACAGTCTTTTCTTTGATAAGGTGTTCCCTGATATTTGTAGTACCTTGGTATTACTTTACATCTTGAGTTATTGCGATACAGAGCAGTGTTTTCTAGTGGTGACTTGTTGGAAACCCTTTTCAATAGTCGAACGACTGTACCGAGGAGCGATTAGAGGACCTGCTAGATAGCTGCGTTGTGTGGGTTGCACGCGAATCAGGCGAAATGCAATGCAGGTCGTTCGGATACTTATGAGCACGACTGTACATTTAATTGACAAGTCAACAGCATCATGCCTAGTAGCAACAATGATTTTTAAAATTTACTAAGTCCAGCAGCAAACTGAAACTACATTTTATAATTGATGCTGAACTATTTGCTATTTTAAATCATAGAAGTAATACTAGTTCACTTTCCATTCATATGCACTTGTAGACACCATTCAGCACAGTCTTCTGCATACGCAGTGGCTGTGCCCAGAAATATTATGAGTTTAAACTGCACAGAAGTAGCGATTGCAAGTAATGGTTCACTGAAGAGCTGTAAGCAGTCGTTGACGATTGTGATGATACAGGGCATTTTACACTATCAGTTAACGCAGCAACGACATATGACATATGGCAAGGGTCAGCCTGAACTTATTCATGTTAAGCACAGTATAATAAAGATAATATTTGTATAAATTATGTTAATTTCTGTGATTCTTCACTGTATTATATTCTGTTTTGAAGCCTACATATGTGTGTGTTTTTTTTCTTATTTTTCATGAGAGACGCAGCAGCTAAGCGGCAGCGGAAGGTATCTTCCACCTGGACCGAAATGTTGAGGTCGCCGCACTCAGACGTCAGAGAGACGAAGGCCGTGCGCAGGAAGAGAATGGCGGAAGCTTCCCTTAGATGCTGTGCCTATTTTTTTAACAATGAATTTATGTTTCATGAACGAAAATGTGATGTTGTAACTTCAGCTTTGTGTCAGAGTCCGATGTTCTGTAAAATCCACGCTTGATGGCAAATGTACATTGAAATACTTTCGTTGCAGTCGTCTGTGTATAATCTCACGAAATAAAACGTTTAGTGTCATCTAAAAAGAAAAATGCTAAAGAATTAATTATTTTGGAAACTGATGACACCAGTTTATTTATACTGAGATGTGTGTGAAGATTAAGAAGAGCGATGATTTTTACTAAATGAAACTTTATGTACCTTACGACGGTGAAAGAAAGTGGTGTTTAAGGTCTGACTTATCGAGTTTATGAGACGTGATATAAACTGTGAATATAGGAATGGTTCTCAAAGCATAGTGGTCTGATAGGTTATATCAGTCAAACGTCATCAGTTTTATTATTCAAGAGGCGTCTAAATTGAAAAAAGTTACATAATTAACCATTTTCTTCATTTGAGAATTTAAATACGCTTACCAGAGATAATTGTGGTTACGGATATTAGTGTAAACAGTTATCCTTGGTTCCCACAGTAACGGATAAATGATTAGAAGGAGATCTTTGGTTTCAACTCGAATACTTACACCAAAAGATAATTTTTCTGAAGTATTTATACTATTCAGCTAGAGTGGAGTGGACCTGTCTAAATAACAATTTTACTTGTCTTCTGATACATAGAAGTGGGGTTAGGCGCGATCTCTGTGAAGAAGGTAGTGGAACTTATTTGTCTACGAGCTACACAAGATACGCTCGACCAGAAGGGTTAGTAAGCTTCTCATCACTAAAACCCCTATAGAGAGACTGCAACAGGGTCTGTTGAGTTCTGAGCGCGAATCCTGTCCTATGTACAAACTCTATATCGATTATGTAGGACCCTCACCTCGTACTAAGAGAGGTCATCGGTTGATGCGTTTTCGAGATTTACCTGGCTCCTTCCGAGCCGTAACGTGACTGTTACCACCACTATTTCGCATTTAACTAATGTTTTCAGTGTTTTCGGATCCCCCAAACAGATAGTTAGTGATAATGCGCCCGCCTTCCTTTCAGCTCCCTTCAAGGCCTTCTGTTTTCACTACTATGCCGTATTACCCGCAAGGATCCTTTGCGGAGAGGGTCAATCGAAATCTTAAATCCGCATTGATTATTTACAGTCAGAAGACACCTAGTAAGTGGGATTCTTGTCTTCCTTGGCTTAGTTTTGCTTTCAATACTGCCAATCATGAGGTCTTGAAAGCTACTCCAGCCTCCTTGATCCTTGCCTATCCTATTAATTCCCCCGTTTCGAACTTGTGAGGAATTCAAAGATCTAATTCCGGCTGATATTACCCTTCAAGTCCTCAAGGAGAACTGGAACAATGCCAGACACAATATTCTCAAGACCCATAACAAACACGCTGAACGTTACAATCGTAATCAGCGAGCCTTTAGGGGAAGGCCAGGAGATCAGGTCTATGTCCGTAATTTCCCAGAAGGCAGGTGCGTGTCCGAAACCTTAGTAAATTTACTCCTCGCTATTTGGACCATTGCACCATTGTGCGTATTTTAGGCTCGGTTAACCTGCTGGAAAAGGATAACCGCACCAGCAAGCGGTACCGGGTCCACCTTAGCCAAGTTAAATTTGGTTATCCCAATTGTTTAGTTACCCCCCCCCCCCCCCCCACGGGTTTGTTTTTGATGGTGGGAGGTCGAGTTGTGGCCAGCTCGTGTTGATACCGTTTGTTCTTTGTCATTTTGTCACAATCGAGTGGCGTGTTATTTCTCCGTGAGTTACTACCATAATGAGTTGCTGACTTGTTTCCGTCAGTGGCAGCAGCAGTGCTTATCAATACTAGAGTCCGCCCCCGGTAGCTGAGTGCTCAGCGTGACAGAATGTCAATCCTAAGAGCCCGGGTTCGAATCCCGGCTGGGTTGGAGATTTTCTCCGCTCAGGGACTGGGTGTTGTGTTGTCCTAATCATCATCATTTCATACCCATCGACGCGCAGGTCGCCGAAGTGGCGTCAACTCGAAAGACCTGAACCAGGCGAACGGTCTACCCGACGGGAGGCCCTAGCCACACGACATTATTATATTATCAGTACTAGTACTGCTGTACCATCTTTGGTGTAACCGCTATATTTCCGTGTGGTGGTGTGTGTGGCAGTCGGTCAGTTGGGACAGAGCAGCGAGGAAGTCTCCGCAGATCGAGGATCAGCCTGGGACTGCTGGTGGCGTGCACGCACGGTCGGATTGTGAGGCGCTAGCAGCGAGAGCTACAAAGTTCGTTGCCCACCGAACTTGGACACTGAAGTTGAGTGATCAATTCACCTGTTGTGAAACCTCAACTGCTGTGACATCTCTTCGTCTATTGCTGGTTGTTGCTTCCTGGTCCATTTCGGCTAGCACCAACGTATGGTGTGTTGGAGTCGGCGAAATTTTGCAGCCGTGTTCCTGTATAGTCTTTAGCTATTAAATTGGTTGTTACTTATCAGTGAAGTGAACTAGCGGTTTTTCTGCCTTGTGGCCGTTAACGCCACAGTTACTTGCCCTGGTCATTAGCGTAGTTTTCCAGCAGTGTGTTTTTCCTCGCCATTTTGATGCTTTCCTGCACAGCGTGTAGTTCTACAGCCTTTAAGTTGTTTGTTCATTTTTTTCTAAGACTGGTTATTGTGCCTTGGCTGTTTTTAGACGCCAATTTTGAAGAAGTAGCGCTGCTGGTATCTTCGTCCTCAACTGATACTTTCCATTGTCGTGCCATTGGTTGTGTAGAAAGGAATTCATTGGGTTGTTGGTCGGTCCTTCAGCCGTCCCTGGGTCAGGTTGTCATCTGATTATTTAACCTTCCTCTTGGCTGCCTGTCTCACCTCACCTTACATTAGATCTACCTCCTCAGGCTGACCCTTGGAACATTTCTGAGCACCACTGTTCTGTTGATCTTAGATATTGATTTTCATTTTAGTCTGAAGTACTGTGCAAGACCTTCAGCCATCTATTAATTTAGTTTGTTTTAATTTTAAAATAAGGCCTTCAGCTGACTTAAATTAAAATTTGAAGGTTGATTTGTTTAGAAGCTAAATTTTGAAAGTTTGTTCGATCTGAAGTTCTTGTTATCCAGGCCCTAAGCTCTGCGTTGTTCACTGTCCAGTGTGTGGCTTTAGCTGAGCTTTTACATGAAATATTTTTAAGATAAGGCCTTCAGCAGTTTTAAATTAAAATGTGAAGATTCATTTGTTTAACAAGAATTTTTTAAAAATTTGCTCTATCTGAAATTCTTGTTACCCAGGCCGTAAGCCCTGAGGTGTTCAGTGTCTTGTGTGTGACCTTCAGGCGAGTAGTTACGTGAAATATTTTCTTAAGTAAGGCCTCCAGCCACGTGTATTCTTTAAAGCAATTTTTTATAACTTGTGTGCAGTCCTTCAGCCGTTCTTGGTTTTGGTGTGGTTTTGGGCTTTCAGCCCAGGTGGTATCTCAAGTTTTCTTAAGTAGGCCTTTAGCCATATTGTATTATTTTGATCCTTGTAAGGCAATGTGTAATTCAGTGGTTCGTAGGAAAATAAAAGTTCGTGTGTTTTGTGCAACTGACATTAACTGAGTATGGCCCCTCCACAACCAAACCTGATCCATTCTATCCTATGAAACCAGATTTCAGTCATTCAGTTTCAGCTATTAGACAACAAAAATTATGTTTGTGTGCACAGGACGACAAACGATTTGTATTTCTGAATGAGGTACTAGCACATGAAAAAAGATGATGATATGTTTCATATTATCGTAAATGCTTATAAAATGTAAATAAAATGTGAGTGTGTTTCAGAAGTAAATATTGTAAAACGTGTTTTCTGGTGTGTGTGAAAAATGTTAATTGTAGATTGTAAATGTAAACTGTAGATTGTAGGTTGGAGCCACTTCCACATTTGTAACTGATGTGAATTCACATACTCATGTAGAAACATTCATTTCTGATTGACTAGATTAAATTCGCAATCACCACAAAAAGATGTTCTCATTATTTTGAGTTCATATGATTTCGAGTATGTTACGATGTACAGTTTTCTACGAAAATTTGTATAATTTAGTTTGTTCACATACATCCGTTATCAAGAAATATCCTTCATAATTGCTCAAATAGTGAATCTACGAAACAATGTGAAAACGTTGTACGATTTAAGCTTTTCTGACGTACTGTGTGAAAATGTAATAAGTATGATAATAAATTTTATATCTAGAGTACTTTTGTTTCAAACTTTTTCTTTCTCATTCCCTTTGTAATATATTATGTTCTTTATTCTTCACTCACGTAGGCATCGCAGAGAGAGAGAGAGAGAGAGAGAGACAGATGGATTTTGACAGAACATGAGCTGATTTAACATGCATCGTCTCCTTTAGCAGCCAATTGGAAATGTTATCACACATCCATTATTCTGAGAAGGAAGTAGCTAACTCTCTCTCTCTCTAACACACACACACACTCACACGCTAGCCCCCCCCCCTCCCCTCCCCCCCCCCCCCCCCACGGTCTTTCTCTCCAGGTAGTAGCTTTATTGACGATCATAACATGTTTCTCAGAGGTGTGTGTGTGTGTGTGTGTGTGTGTGTGTGTGTGTGAAAGAGAGAGAGAGAGAGAGAGAGAGAGCGCATGCGCACTCGTTTCACTAATGATGATGCGTATTTATACTTTTCTGACGCCAAAAATTTAGTTTGTTACCCCCCATGAAGCATGGACCTTGCCGTTGGTGGGGAGGCTTGCGTGCCTCAGCGATGCAGATAGCCGTACCGTAGGTGCATCCACAACGGAGGGGTATCTGTGAGAGGCCAGACAAACGTGTGGTTCCTGAAGAGGGGCAGCAGCCTTTTCAGTAGTTGCAAGGGCAACAGTCTGGATGATTGACTGATCTGGCCTTGTAACAATAACCAAAACGGCCTTGCTGCGCTGGTACTGCGAACGGCTGAAAGCAAGGGGAAACTACAGCCGTAATTTTTCCCGAGGGCATGCAGCTTTACTGTATGATTAAATGATGATGGCGTCCTCTTGGGTAAAATATTCCGGAGGTAAAATAGTCCCCCATTCGGATCTCCGGGCGGGGACTACTCAAGAGGATGTCGTTATCAGGAGAAAGAAAACTGGCGTTCTACGGATCGGAGCGTGGAATGTCAGATCCCTTAATCGGGCAGGCAGGTTAGAAAATTTAAAAAGGGAAATGGATAGGTTAAAGTTAGATATGGTGGGAATTAGTGAAGTTCGGTGGCAGGAGGAACAAGACTTCTGGTCAGGTGACTACAGGGTTATAAACGCAAAATCAAATAGGGGTAATGCAGGAGTAGGTTTAATAATGAATAGGAAAATAGGAATGCGGGTAAGCTACTACAAACAGCATAGTGAACGCATTATTGTGGCCAAGATAGATACAAAGTCCACACCTACTACAGTAGTACAAGTTTATATGCCAACTAGCTCTGCAGATGATGAAGAAATTGAAGAAATGTATGATGAAATAAAAGAAATTATTCAGGTAGTGAAGGGAGACGAAAATTTAATAGTCATGGTTGACTGGAATTCGAGTGTAGGAAAAGGCAGAGAAGGAAACGTAATAGGTGAATATGGATTGGGGCTAAGAAATGAAAGAGGAAGCCGCCTGGTAGAATTTTGCACAGAGCACAACATAATCATTGCTAACACCTGGTTTAAGAATCATGAAAGAAGGTTGTATACATGGAAGAACCCTGGAGATACTAAAAGGTATCAGATAGATTGTATAATGGTAAGACAGAGATTTAGGAACCAGGTTTTAAATTGTAAGACATTTCCAGGGGCAGATGTGGACTCTGACCACAATCTATTGGTTATGACCTGTAGATTAAAACTGAAGAAATTGCAAAAAGGTGGGAATTTAAGGAGATGGGACCTGGATAAACTGACTAAACCAGAGGTTGTACAAAGTTTCAGGGAGAGCATAAGGGAACAATTGACAGGAATGGGGGAAAGAAATACAGTAGAAAAAGAATGGGTAGCTTTGAGGGATGAAGTAGTGAAGGCAGCAGAGGATCAAGTAAGTAAAAAGACGAGGGCTGGTAGAAAACCTTGGGTAACAAAAGAAATACTGAATTTAATTGATGAAAGGAGAAAATACAAAAATGCAGCAAATGAAGCAGGCAAAAAGGAATACAAACATCTCAAAAATGAGATCGACAGGAAGTGCAAAATGGCTAAGCAGGGATGGCTAGAGGACAAATGTAAGGATGTAGAGGCTTATCTCACCAGGGGTAAGATAAATACTGCCTACAGGAAAATTAAAGAGACCTTTGGAGATAAGAGAACGACTTGTATGAATATCAAGAGCTCAGATGGAAACCCAGTTCTAAGCAAAGATGGGAAAGCAGAAAGGTGGAAGGAGTATATAGAGGCTCTATACAAGGGCGATGTACTTGAGGACAATATTATGGAAATGGAAGAGGATGTAGATGAAGATGAAATGGGAGATACGATACTGCGTGAAGAGTTTGACAGAGCACTGAAAGACCTGAGTCGAAACAAGGCCTTCGGAGTAGACAACATTCCATTGGAACTACTGACGGCCTTGGGAGAGCCAGTCCTGACAAAACTCTACCATTTGGTGAGCAAGATGTATGAAACAGGTGAAATACCCTCAGACTTCAAGAAGAATATAATAATTCCAATCCCAAAGAAAGCAGGTGTTGACAGATGTGAAAATTACCGAACTATGAGTTTAATAAGCCACAGCTGCAAAATACTAACACGAATTCTTTACAGACGAATGGAAAAACTAGTAGAAGCCAACCTCGGGGAAGATCAGTTTGGATTCCGTAGAAACACTGCAACACGTGAGGCAATACTGACCTTACGACTTATCTTAGAAGAAAGATTAAGGAAAGGCAAACCTACGTTTTTAGCATTTGTAGACTTAGAGAAAGCTTTTTACAATGTTGACTGGAAAACTCTCTTTCAAATTCTAAAGGTGGCAGGGGTAAAATACAGGGAGCGAAAGGCCATTTACAATTTGTACAGAAACCAGATGGCAGTTATAAGAGTCGAGGGACATGAAAGGGAAGCAGTGGTTGGGAAGGGAGTAAGACAGGGTTGTAGCCTCTCCCCAATGTTGTTCAATCTGTATATTGAGCAAGCAGTAAAGGAAACAAAAGAAAAATTCGAAGTAGGTATTCAAATCCATGGAGAAGAAATAAAAACTTTGAGGTTCGCCGATGACATTGTAATTCTGTCAGAGACAGCAAAGGACTTGGAAGAGCAGTTGAATGGAATGGACAGTGTCTTGAAAGGAGGATATAAGATGAACATCAACAAAAGCAAAACGAGGTTAATGGAATGTACTCGAATCAAGTCGGGTGATGCTGAGGGAATTAGATTAGGAAATGAGACACTTAAAGTAGTAAAGGAGTTTTGCTATTTGGGGATGGTGGTCGAAGTAGAGAGGATATAAAATGTAGACTGGCAATGGCAAGGAAAGCGTTTCTGAAGAAGAGAAATTTGTTAACATCGAGTATTGATTTAAGTGTCAGGAAGTCATTTCTGAAAGTATTTGTATGGAGTGTAGCCATGTATGGAAGTGAAACATGGACGATAAATAGTTTGGACAAGAAGATAATAGGAACTTTCGAAATGTGGTGCTACAGAAGAATGTTGAAGATCAGATGGGTAGATCACATAACTAATGAGGAAGTATGAATAGGATTGGGGAGAAGAGAAGTTTGTGGCACAACTTGACCAGAAGAAGGGATCGGTTGGTAGGACATGTTCTGAGGCATCAAGGGATCACCAATTTAGTATTGGAGGGCAGCATGGAGGGTAAAAATCGTAGAGGGAGACCAAGAGATGAATACACTAAGCAGATTCAGAAGGATGTAGGTTGCAGTAGGTACTGGGAGATGAAGCAGCTTGCACAGGATAGAGTAGCATGGAGAGCTGCATCAAACCAGTCTCAGGACTGAAGACCACAACAACAACAACAACTTACTTGAACATGGTGCAAAATTCAGGTGTGTGTGTATGTGTGTGTCTGTGTGTGTGTGTGTGTGGGTGTGTGCATAAAAGGAAATAAGGGTTTCACAAAAATCACTTGTTGCAAACGTGTAATGAATACAGTATTTGATATGTGAAAACAGACAGACAGGCGAAATACAAAGTTGTTTGTCTCGTATGTGTGTGTGTGTGTGTGTGTGTGTGTATGTGTGTGTGTGTGTGTGTGTGTGTGTTTATGTGTTTCTATGTGTGTGTGTGTGTGTGTGTGAAAGAGAGAGAGAGAGAGAGAGAGAGAGAGAGAGACTGCGCATGCGCACTCGTTTCACTAATGATGATGCATATTTATACTTTTCTGACGCCAAAAATTTAGTTTGTTACTTACTTGAACATGGTGCAAAACTCAGGTGTGTGTGTATGTATGCGTGTGTGTGTGTGTGTGTGTGTGTGTGTGTGTGTGTGTTTGGGTGGGTGTGTGCATAAAAGGAAATAAGGGTTTCACAAAAATCACTTGTTGCAAACGTGTAATGAATACAGTATTTGATATGTGAAAACAGACAGACAGGTGAAATACAAAGTTGTTTGTCGTGTGTGTGTGTGAGCGCGCGCGCGCGCGCTCTCCCGCGGACGAGTGCGATGGCTGGCGCAGATCTACGCAATTCAAAGGAGCTTACGTAATTTCACAGCAACATTCTGCCTGGTTGCCTCATTTTAATCCCCACTAAAATACCATGCTGTGACTGACTGTCTCTTTTAATAGTACACAGATTTGCTGGTGAAAGGAAGAAAAAGGTGAGGGAGAGGAGGTACAAAGCACAAGTGAGCTTGTACCAACAGCTTTGATTTTTAATTTTTTTTAAATTTCTCACTAGCAAATCTTTGTTAGTTTCACCATCTTCCACAATGATCGGATGTTTCATTTTAGTGGTATCTGCTACACCGTGATTGTGCGTTTCATATTACTATGCCCTAAAATACTAGCTGTAGTCTGACTGTGTGTTAGAGGCTACTGGAGGGAAGTGATGTGGTGATATGGGAAAGAGGAGAGGAGGGTCTGTCATGTCACATGATAATGATGATGATGATGACGGTGATGAAGTCATAGATAAGATTTTCGCCGCTTGATGGTCCCATTTGGTGATGTTTACGCCGCAGTGAGTCAGGATTCCATAGCTATACTATTTACCAAAATGAACATTTAATGTAAAGTTTTGTTCACCTTTGTGGTGTTCGTGGAGAGTTGTGGCTGAAATAGTTCAGAGCTTCGTGATGCTTGTGGAGAGTTGTGGCTGCAATAGTTCAGATAGACATTGATCAATCCTTCCACAGTCACTTTCGTACGTGGTATACGTTTACTCATAGCGTTAATGTCGTTTTCTGGTCTAAGACGAAAGAGTGCGCAGCACAATATGTATATTGACAGTTTAATTTATATTACGATGTGACAACAGTAATAAATTCATGGTTTTATTACCTGATGTCAATGATTTTATATTCGCCTAATATTATTCTGTAAATTCTTTAAAAAATTGATGAGGGTCACTCGAACGAAACGGGTTGTTCCCCAAAGAATTTTATCAGCAGCTCAAAGCCGTAATAATGGCAGTTTTCAAACAGTTTCTGTCTTGGAGATGCATGTGTCAGGAAAGAATACAGTTTGCTTTAGTATACGGTGTTCATTTGATAGTCAAAAATTAGTAATAATAATAATAATAATACATCAACGGCGTCGTATCACATTATAAGATATTTTGACCATCCAACATAATGATCCACGTGATAGTTGGTCATGAGACTGAATATCTCGAAATCAGTGTATGCTATTCAGGACAGTTAACATGTGAAGGGGCTGCAGAAAGATCGATAGTCCACATATCATTTCGAATTTTAACCACAAATACACTTCATTAACTTTTGGCAAAACTAACCTAGTGACTCAAAATACATTCTCCAACATGCTTAGTCCGTACAAGTCACAGAGCCGCTCAAATCACTGAGAAGATGTGAGATTTAGCTCGTTTGTTTAAAAAAAACGACATATCTAAAGTGATCAGTGACTGCCGTTTGGTTTAATTTGGCTTCAGGGTCGATAGCACGCTGCTTCTCCTCCTCCTTGGGCGTGAAGAAGCTGTAACACACGCGTACGGCTGGAGGTAATGGACGTCTGGCAATAGAAAGGATCTTCGGTGAACTGTGACGCAAGACTTCTCTGATTAAATACGAACTTTCCTCGGAACTTCTCGCATTTATCATTGTCTTTGCAACAGGCGCTGCTCAACGTCTGTGTGCCAAACTTCGCGAAGAGAACAAGAGTAGGAAGTCCCTTGTTATAATGACATCGATGGAACATAAGAATCTGAAACTCAAATGCTAATAAAAATTAATTTTCGGATTGATGGCGTCGCGTAATATCTACAGTGAGAGAGAAATTAATATCGTATGGAATGAAAGAGATTCGCTTTAAAAAAAGCCGCAGTTCTGCGATCGGTTGTCAACAACCATACTTTGTACAATCTGCGTATCGAAAATTGTAGGCGCTAACAAAATCTGAGATGTATTTACACACAATCACGTACGTGCTGTTGATACTTCTGACGAAAATATTGTTTGCACGTAATTATTATACAGCAAAGTTATTTCATCGGGTTATTAGACAACAGTTGAGTAATTAGATAACTTTGGGAGCGACTGCGTTAGTTCTCCACTTAGATGATATCAAATAATTGAAATTTCTTACGTCTACAAAGAGAAAGAACCACCGTAATTAACAAGAAGATAACGTGACGTACTTTCCATTAATATGAAAGAAGAGGCGCGAAATTTCTAGAAGACGCTCTAAGAACGAAATTGTAATCAAAATTCGTGTCTTTGGAAAACATGTAATATCGCTCAAGAGTCAAAACAGATGTGCTGAGTCCTTCCCTGGGAAAAGATTGTAATACCTGTAACCTACGATTTTCATGAAATTTGAATAATATTGAAGAACTTGTGTACCTCATTGGAAAATGTCTCGCTGAAGTGTATGATAATTTTTATAACAACAGGGACGGGAAGCAAAGCTTAACCGAAAAGAAAACTGTTCGGAGACAGAACATCGGAATGTAAAGGTAGTCTCAAGCATAAGGGCAGCAGTACTTCTGGAGGTCGAGGAAGAGTTTCGAACGGCTTACAACGTAGGGATGCTTCTAGGTATTTCCTATCATTGTGAGACTGTTTTAGTTTTTGTTTGTAGTCCTAGTTATTATTTATATACTGGTTACAATTTTGCAGTTGTTCGTTACACATTTAATAGTTCAGAGTAAATTCGCAGCACTTCGCAATACATTTTTGACACGTTACTTAAGTTTGCAACACGTCACAATCAGTTATAAATAGTTCACATAAAATTTTCTGAAAATCCTCCATAATCTTAAATGCTTTTTTCTGTTCTCAGAAGACCACGGTGTGTTCCTTGTCTTGCAGCTCTGAAATTCCCTATGCTGGTAGCACTGCACATAATGCTATCGGGCAGAGCTTTCTTGCATCTCCACCTTTCTTTCGTACATATTGACCTTTCTTCAACCTGTAACGCTACCGCCCTACTCGGACGTACGTTAGCTCTATAAAGCCTGTACTGTAATAAGTTCACGGGCTTCACCTTCTAAACAAGGATTTTAGTACAAAAGTTGACCGCGCGTACCTAATAGAAGCAAGATCGGACTTATACTCAGTCAATAACTACAGTGATGCAGTCAAGCAAATGTAAAGTATAACTACTCGTTCGCATGGACAAGAAGTACACACAGTAGATGCTACCTATAATCAATAATTCGGTGGCCAGCCTACATAGGCAATGAGTGAGTTTTTCCTTGTACAAGTGGGTGCATGTACAAGCATAACTACACGTAGTAACGTTGCGTTATATGGCAAAGTTTGGAACCAAAAAGAAAATCCACTGAACTAAAGTTTTCTCCCTTTGTACTAATTTGGATGAACTACATTTACACAACACCACACAGCAATGATTACTACGAACTACATTTTGTATATTGATCAGACTGAAATCGGGCATAGATTGCCCTAGCATTAGCAATCTCGAAAGTACACACACTATGTCACTGTTAAGGATGGAAAAACACTAATACACTTAGGATTAATATATAATTTAGCTTTACTGGTCAAATCTGATCAACACATTTCAAGGTTTGAATGAATGGACAAGAGAAGGGAGGGGGGGAGGGGGCCTGAAACAGTGATGGTCGTTATACTGAAACTATTAAGTACTGAAGGCAAATTAACACTCAAAATTATCAATCTCTGAATAACTACTCTTTTGTCTCACTTCTGAATTATTTAACTGTCATTATTTCTGTCTCAGATTAATTAAATAACATCGCTAACTCAATCCAACAAAAACTCTCTTCCAATTTAGTCACACTTTTGTTCTTTCTCAACATTTGCAATAACACATAGAAATTTTAGGCTCCTTTATGGCATAGATTAATCTGCTGATAATTTTCATTAACACTAACATTAAACTTTCAGTTCAGGATACTCGGATTGCACAATACGAGGTAAGGATCCTGTCTAGGTCAGTGATCAGGATCAGTAATGGCTAAGGCAATTCTGGTAAAAGTCACGTTATTATTGAACAGTTAGAAACAGTTTCGACACTGGTCCACACAGATACACTTCTAAAGATGAAATAAATGTTTGACCTGTGCAAGTCGGTGCGGCGGTTGGCGGGCAGCGAGATAGCGGGCAGCGCGGCACACATACAAGCACGGCTAAGGCTCACACAACATCGGCACTTTCCATCTTCTTAGCGTCGTAATCTTTCCAATTTAGTGCCTCAGAATATAGCCATGCCAAGTAGTCGTCGGAATCGGTTCATCCGAGGCTCAATGGAATCCACTTTTCCTGGGTAGCCTCTTCGGTACAGTACGTGTACTTCGACTGTTGCTCGCCTCCGACTGTTATACTGTGCCCGTTGTGCCGAACCACGCCAGTGTGCCTTCTCCCGCCTCGCTTGCCTCCACCTTTTCCCGCTCCCCTACAGGTTTTCTACTACACATATCCTAATGCATTACCTACGTATGGACCAAGTGTATAAATTACAATTTTCACATCTTACAATAGTTTTAACATTAAATACACTTCCTTTTGATTACCACATTATTTGAAATCTAACATAAATAATAATATTCATTTCAAAAGTTGCACACAGTCTCTTTAACATAACGATGCGAACCGAAAAAAAATTCAAAACATTGCTTACATTAATTTAACTAAATTCATAAAGAAAAAAATTATTATATGTACAGTTGTCGTTACAAACCTCATAAACCGAAAGCTAATGACGTTAGATCTGGAGATCTTGGCTGACAGAAAATGGTATTACCGCGATAAATATGCCGAGTAGAAAAAATATGGTTTGATGTTGCCTTACGTAGGAAGCACATAAATAGCATTCCTTGTGGTCAACGTTCCGTTGTTCCAAAACTACCATATTTTGCAAACAAAACAATAACCAAGAAATTTCATCCATATTTTTAATTACACTTCATTCCGCAAGCCGTTTTACGGTGCATGGCGGAGGATATTTCTGGAACCAGAATCTCTATCCCGCTTAACTGTTCCATTTGGGAACGGCGCAAGGCAAGAACAGTTGTCGGTAAACCTCCGTATGAGCTCTATTTTCTCCTCATGGTGATATCGCTAGACGTAGGTGAGAGGAAGGGCTGTGTGACATCACAGTCATATATCGCTGTGAGGTATCTGATTATTTTTCTGCTCATTTCTTGGCTGCTTTTGAGGAGAGTACAAGCCTTGCTAACTCAGGAGGAAGGCTTCGAATTGATCTTGTTTGAAACGAGAAGCCCCGTGTGCTCGTCCCGTGGTCTGGTGTGACCACTCGAGGTTAGTCACAGCGGCTTTAGGGAACGGCCATGGTTCCCCAGGGCACTGCAGTTTGCAGAAGTCGGCTGCGGTAAGCCCTGTTCTGCGCTTTGTGGGCAGATGCGGTTTCCTCCTTTGAAAGCACAGTCTGCCACTACTAAGCCACTGCGAGTCTCTAGTGTGTCACTGAGCGTGACAAATTCATCTCACTGTACACACATCTAAGACTGAGCCGCCACTGCTCTGCTCGGACGCGCTGAGATAATTCGCTGCCTCTCGCTGCAGATTTTGGTATCCAATCAAGTGAGTCTTGCCCCTCAGCACGTTTCGACGCGAAGGGTTCGATCAATGAATGCAACGTGGGTCGCAGCCAATACCAATCTCTGGCGTGTTAATTTGCATTCTGTAAGCCATAAATGAAAAATTTCTACAGGTTTTCCCCTGTATTCATGTAAAACAAAGGGAAACTCTCGCTTTGGAGACGGCCGGGAGTCCTTCCTTCCATGCAGAATTCTTCAAAAAGTTACGAATTAGGCTTAGAGGACAGATAATTTCGTGCGTCATCCACTTTCTGAGGAGCTCATAATTTACGAGATTTGCTACGCAACTTATTTTGCCATATTAATTGTATTGTTTTGTGGATTTTGGACTCGATTTCTTTGCATTTGCGAGTGCGCAAATCAGAAAACCTAGTAGCGTTTGCTAAGCAGTCTTCCTACAGTGTTAGTGGGACATTATCGGTTAAACTGTGCTTTTAGAGTTTTTTATCTTAGTATTTTTGGATGACATTGTGCTCGTTGTGCTGGAACAATTTCTTAGTCAGTTTTCGAGACTTCATGTTCATTTCGTTGGACACCTCTTCTTTCTCATTTTAATGTGGTAATTGTCGAGAGCCCAAAGTAAATATGCAGTCGGGCACTACAGTCTACATAAACCCTCAAAATAACGCTTGAAGTCAATATCAATCAAGAAAATATTATGTTTTCACTTTCTGTGATATAAACAGACATGTTAGTAACTGAATAACAACATATACACTGCATAATTAATAATAATTCCATATACTGACATCTTCAGCATACAAATGGAACAGCGGTCAGGTGCAACAGTAAATATACACTGTGATGTTCTTCACCTTCAGGCCCAATTTCATATTTTGTATTGCCACCTTTCGCTTTGATCACAGCTTACAAACGTCGAGGCATAGATTCCACCTTTTTTTTGCGTACGCAGGTGTAAAGTTATTCCACTAAGGCTGCTTTTAAATCTTATTTCCTTTAATGTTGTATTTTTTAGCGTACGCTTTAGTTTAATGTCTGGTGACTGGGGAGGCAAATGCAGCTGTCTTGGTACATTTTAAAGTAGCCTTCTTTTACGACAGTGGCCGTATGCCTGGGGTCATCGTCTTTCTGAAACATCCAGTCTGTTCTTAGTCCCAGTTTCCCCGCAGATTGCTTCAGATTTTCCTTTAAGATCGTGATATACTTCCATTTATCCATAATATCATCAATAAATACTGAATTCCCAACCCCAGCTCCATACATGCAACCCCACACAAGAATATTTCGACTAACATATTTCACTGATGGGACAAGATTTCTCTTCTTCCAACTTTCATTCCTTTTTCGCCACACCTTTTGCTGTCCATCACACTGGAAGATGTTAAACGTACTCTCATCAGTGAAAAATACTTTATTCCAAAATTTGGAATCTTTATTTCGGTGCAGAGCTGAAAATTCTAGGTGCTTCTGTTCATTTACCATGCTTATGAACGGATTCTTCCTTGCTGTTCTACTTTCAAATCCATGACTGTGTAGCAGTGTTCGTACTGTTATGGGATGAACATTATTTCCACTAGTATTTTCGACATCAAATGGCAACTCCGTAGCTGTAATTCTGGGATCCGCATTCACTATTCTAATGATGTGTCGACGCTCCCTGTTAGATAATTTTGGTGGTCGTCTACATCTCTAGCTTTGTTTTCTAGAGTTCCTCCATCTCTGTAATTTCTTATTACGATTTGGACACTTGCATGGCTCCTTCTAACAGTTTCCCCACTTTTCCGCAGTGAAAAACCCTTTTTACTGAGCTCAATAATATTTTTGCTCACCTCCACTGGTATTTCGGTTCTCTTTGGATCCATGTTACGCTGTCGAATTACGTATTTGCAATACACGTCTATTATATCAACAAACCACACCACTTGCACTGTGTTCACTGCAACGCCTCTCTTGCGACTAACGGCAGACTCGAAGTGTATGTTGACTTCTGATCAAATGTTTCAAATGGCTCTGAGCACTATGGGACGTAAAATCTGAGGTCATCAGTCCCCTAGAACTTAGAACTACTTGAACCTAACTAACCTAAGGACATCACACACATCCATGCCCGAGGCAGGATTCGAACCTGCGACCGTAGCGGTAGCGCGGTTCCAGACTAAAGCGCCTAGAACAGCTCGGCCACAGTGGCCGGCTTATGTTGGCTTCTGTACCGTAGTAAACAAACACTGCTGCATCTTTCACGCTTGCAGTGTACGATACCGGTCTGAAGACCTTGGTTTATGTTATTGTGGACGTGGACGCAGGCACAGAGTTGCACATCTAACTCTGTGCATCCAGGCTGCACTCAACATGCTACAAAATGGGGGTGTGTGTAGACTTTTGCGTCCGACTGTATTACTTATTAAACTCAGATTTGATCTGAATCTCAGAACTAAACTATTGCCTGTCCGCAGCTCGTGGTCGTGCGGTAGCGTTCTCGCTTCCCACGCCCGGGTTCCCGGGTTCGATTCCCGGCGGGGTCAGGGATTTTCTCTGCCTCGTGATGACTGGGTGTTGTGTGATGTTCTTAGGTTAGTTAGGTTTAAGTTCCAGGGGACTGATGACCATAGATGTTAAGTCCCATAGTGCTCAGAGCCATTTGAATTTCAATTTCCATAATATTGTCCTCAAGTACATCGCTGTTGTATAGACCCTCTATATAATCCTTCCACCTTCCTGCTTTCCCTTCTTTGCTTAGAACTGGGTTTCCATCTTAGCTCTTGATATTCATACAAGTGGCTCTCTTTTCTCCAAAGGTCTAATTTTCCTGTAGGCAGTAGCTATCTTACCGCTAGTGAGATAAGCCTGTACTTCCTTACATTTGTCCTCTAGCCATCCCTGCTTAGCCACTTAGCCATTTTGCACTGCTTGATAGAGAGCGCGGTAATAATATGAGAGAGTTCGGCAGATGGCGTTGTTTGTCTCTGCGCGTTGCCCGTCCGCAGAAATAACTGTCGTGATGAATCGTCTCTTACGGTTTCTCGCCGGCCGGAGTGGACGAGCGGTTCTAGGCGCTACAGTCTGGTACCGCGCGACCGCTACGGTCGCAGGTTCGAATCCTGCCTTGGGCATGGATGTGTGTGATGTCCTTAGGTTAGTTAGATTTAAGTAGTTCTAAGTTCTAGGGTACTGATGACTATAGATGTTAAGTCCCATAGTGCTCAGAGCTATTTTTAAACTATTGACCTACAATTGATCCTGGTTATGCGACCCTCTAAATATGAATATAACCAGCTTATCTGCATTTCTGATTAGTTTGCCCCATTGTGACGCGTTCCGCTACTATACAGATCCCAGACCTTCTGATCATTCAGTTTATAAACAGATATTGTGATCAGTTGTTTAAATTGATGCATACCGGACACTGCAGTTGTTCGTCTAGCATGCTATTGATTACATTGTAAGTAAAAACGGATTCCATACCTATATGCAGCAAGCGAAAGAAACAATGCATACATTTCAATTGTGTTTCTCCAATAACGGCTCTATATTAACGTCCCAAAAGAGTGGCCCCAGAACGGAGCCCCGGGGACACTCCTTCGTGATGGTTTTGCTTATTTTTTCGCTAGGCGATGATAACCAAACCACCCTATCCATGCAATAGCTCTTCAGACAGCCATAGAGGGGCATTGGGCACTCCTTCTCACGCAAGGGGGAGAAGAACGAGGGCCACCACAGGTTGTCAAATGCACCACTGTTGTCCACCATGCTGCCAACCACGTACTTGTGCGGTTCTGAGCTGCAGACCTCAGCCGCCAGGGCGATTGCGTCAGACGCCGATCGCCCTGGCCGGAAGCCGAACTGCCTGCCACTCATCCCGCGCAATGTCCTGTGCAGTCAGTCTGTCAGTTAATAGTTTCTCCAACAATTTCCCCATGATGTCCAGGAGACATATTGGCCTATAGGACTTCGGCTCCATGGGATCTTTGTCCTTTCCCTTTTTTATAATAACCATATTTGCTCTTTTCCAGATCTTTGGGAATTTACTGGTCCTAAGACATTCATTAAATAACCCCGTGAGAGGTGTTATTAGCTGCGGGGTGAGGAACTGTACCACCTCCGCTACTATACCGTCTGGCCCTGGTGTCTTTCCCCGTTTTAGTGACCTAATCTGTGCAGCAACTTCTTCCTCAGAGAACGGGTCATTGGTGTACTCCTGTTGATCCGCCCTGCGGATTTGCTGTTGGATCTCCGTTTCTCCATTTTTCTCGTCGTCTGCCAGCAGAGTCAGCAGGAGAACCTCGGCAGTCTCTCGCCAGGACTCTGTTGTTCTGCCACCGTCTCTGACTGTGGAGAGAACCGCAGGAGACCTTATCTTTTCCCTGACCAACTTGTAGGGAAGTCCCTAAGGGTCAGTTGCAAGTTGCCTCAGCACGTATCCCTCCCAACTTTTGCTCCTTACCTCTTTCAGTTCTATTTGAAATATGTCTCTCGCTTCTCTATATTGCTGCAACCAGTACTGTTTTCCTTGCCAGACGGCACTTCGCTGGTAGTACTTCCTCGCCCGTGGCACAGACTAGAGCAAACGTTCGAGGTTAGCGCTCCATGGTGATGGGGAAGCCGCTACGGCTCTTCTCCTAGTTGGCACAGCAGCTTTTATCGCCCTAAGTACCGATCTCACCAGTTCTTCGGCGTATCTATCCACGCCAAGGTCACCCTCGGGCAATGCAGGAACATCACACTCTCGATCTAGGAACTCCCAGTCTGTTGTATTGAAGTTGTATTGGACTTCCCATCCCAGGTCCCAGCGGCACTCCTCGTCACTGAGACGAAAGACAGTCGGTTGTGGTCGCTTGTGGTTACTTAAACTTTAACTACCCAGCTTTTAATGTTACTAATTACGTCAGCTGTGGCCAAAGTGACATGTGGGGGGATTCCCCGGTTTATTCAAATGTTTTTTATTCCAGTCTCTGATCACATTATAAATTCTTTATACGATGACCGGTTTCAGTCCATAATGACCATCCTTAGATCTAAAATATATAAATATAGACATGTAGTGAGCAGTGTGTCTTTCAACATAAAACAGCAATATGTATCACTATATACTGTCATACAACCAGGGAAATGTACAGATAAAAAATGGTACAACGTACCTTTTTTACACCATGTCCTAAAGTGATAAGGCGATAATGGCATCGTCAATACATATAAATATAATCAGCACAGCATCGTCACATGGATCTAAAATAAGGTGTAGAATAGGCCACATCGTCCACATAGTGATTATTGCAACTGGCCACTGACGTACAGTAGCAACCAGAAACCTGTTTGCCTACATCCTTCCTAGATGTCGCTACTGTGGGCTTACTTAGATGTAGACATCATTTACGCAAAAAACATAATCTGATAAAAACACATTCTATGTACCGACTTGGCAGAAAATCCTAGGAAGTTCTGGTCTTACGTTAAATCAGTAAGTGGCTCGAAACAGCATATCCAGACACTACGGGATGATGATGGCATTGAAACAGAGGATGACACGCGTAAAGCTGAAATACTAAACACCTTTTTCCAAAGCTGTTTCACAGAGGAAGACCGCACTGCAGTTCCTTCTCTAAATCCTCGCACAAACGAAAAAATGGCTGACATCGAAATAAGTGTCCAAGGAATAGAAAAGCAACTGGAATCACTCAATCGAGGAAAGTCCACTGGACCTGACGGGATACCAATTCGGTTCTACACAGAGTACGCGAAAGAACTTGCCCCCCTTCTAACAGCCGTGTACCGCAAGTCTCTAGAGGAACGGAGGGTTCCAAATGATTGGAAAAGAGCACAGATAGTCCCAGTCTTCAAGAAGGGTCGTCGAGCAGATGCGCAAAACTATAGACCTATATCTCTTACGTCGATCTCTTGTAGAATTTTAGAACATGTTTTTTGCTCGCGTATCATGTCATTTCTGGAAACCCAGAATCTACTATGTAGGAATCAACATGGATTCCGGAAACAGCGATCGTGTGAGACCCAACTCGCCTTATTTGTTCATGAGACCCAGAAAATATTAGATACAGGCTCCCAGGTAGATGCTATTTTTCTTGACTTCCGGAAGGCGTTCGATACAGTTCCGCACTGTCGCCTGATAAACAAAGTAAGAGCCTACGGAATATCAGACCAGCTGTGTGGCTGGATTGAAGAGTTTTTAGCAAACAGAACACAGCATGTTGTTATCAATGGAGAGACATCTACAGACGTTAAAGTAACCTCTGGCGTGCCACAGGGGAGTGTTATGGGACCATTGCTTTTCACAATATATATAAATGACTTAGTAGATAGTGTCGGAAGTTCCATGCGGCTTTTCGCGGATGACGCTGTAGTATACAGAGAAGTTGCTGCATTAGAAAATTGTAGCGAAATACAGGAAGATCTGCAGCGGATAGGCACTTGGTGCAGGGAGTGGCAACTGACCCTTAACATAGACAAATGTAATGTATTGCGAATACATAGAAAGAAGGATCCTTTATTGTGTGATTATATGATAGCGGAACAAACACTGGTAGCAGTTACTTCTGTAAAATATCTGGGAGTATGCGTACGGAACGATTTGAAGTGGAATGATCATATAAAACTAATTGTTGGTAAGGCGGGTACCAGGTTGAGATTCATTGGGAGAGTGCTTAGAAAATGTAGTCCATCAACAAAGGAGGTGGCTTACAAAACACTCGTTCGACCTATACTTGAGTATTGCTCATCAGTGTGGGATCCGTACCAGGTCGGGTTGACGGAGGAGATAGAGAAGATCCAAAGAAGAGCGGCGCGTTTCGTCACTGGGTTATTTGGTAACCGTGATAGCGTTACGGAGATGTTTAATAAACTCAAGTGGCAGACTCTGCAAGAGAGGCGCTCTGCATCGCGGTGTAGCTTGCTCGCCAGGTTTCGAGAGGGTGCGTTTCTGGATGAGGTATCGAATATATTGCTTCCCCCTACTTATACTTCCCGAGGAGATCACGAATGTAAAATTAGAGAGATTAGAGCGCGCACGGAGGCTTTCAGACAGTCGTTCTTCCCGCGAACCATACGCGACTGGAACAGGAAAGGGAGGTAATGACAGTGGCACGTAAAGTGCCCTCCGCCACACACCGTTGGGTGGCTTGCGGAGTATCAATGTAGATGTAGATGTAGGTAAAATGCATGTAGCAGACTTATTAAAATTGATGACTATCATAGAAACCAATTGTGATACATTAAGAGATGGATGCAGTTACCCATATAAAACCGGCCACACTGTAGGCAATATCGAGAGTTGTATGCGTATCTTACACAGGGCAGAGGAGGTCCGCTCTCTACTTGTTGGAGGAGTTGGACGTTTACAAAGCCACAAAGCATGAGCCCACTAGGGTACTCAATGGACAAAGCAATTTTGTGCCCAACACCTACTTCGCTTTATTTCATAACGTACTACAATAACCAAATAATGCCTCGCGTATATATACCTAGCCTTACTTGAGTTATGTTGAGAATAGTAGGCATTTGCCTTACTTCCGTATATTAGTCGCTCTAATCCTGTAACTGATTATCTCCTACCCATTCATGGAGTTTTATTTATTGACTGCTTGTATGTTGTTTAAACTTTTCTGTGGGAGACATGTCACGAAGTATGTAAAGCCCTCTAGTGGTTAAGTTCTTACGATCGGTCCAAATGGCTCTGAGCACTATGGGACTCAACTGCTGTGGTCATAAGTCCCCTAGAACTTAGAACTACTTAAACCTAACTAACCTAAGGACAGCACACAACACCCAGCCATCACGAGGCAGAGAAAATCCCTGACCCCGCCGGGAATCGAACCCGGGAACCCGGGCGTGGGAAGCGAGAACGCTACCGCACGACCACGAGCTGCGGGCCTTGCGATCGGTGCGCGCCTACATAACATCATAGCGGCCGACCCAACAGAGGGTGCTGATCATTGATCTGTGTCATTTTCAGCTGTCATATAGACATTTTATCTTTCATAAGCAATTTATAGGTTTCCACAGGCAATGCATTACGTATATTAATTGTTGACCGTAAATTCACCATAAAAAAGGGTCGGACCTATTTTCTTCATATATTTCCTTTTAATTATTTTATATGGGTAACTGCATTCATCTCTTAATGTATCACAATTGGTTTCTATGACAGTCATCAATTTTAATAAGTCTGCTACATGCATTTTACCTAATCTGTTTTTATCAGATTATGTTTTTTGTGTAAATGATGACTACATCTAAGTAAGCCCATAGTAGCAACATCTAAGGAGGATGCAGGCAAACAGGTTTCTGGTTGCTACTGTACTTTAGTAGCCAGTTGCAATAATCACTATTTGGACGATGTGGCCTATTCTATACCTTATTTTAGATCCATGTGACGATGCTGTGCTGATTATATTTATATGTTTTGACTATGCCTGTGGCAACCTATAAATTTCTTATGAAAGATAAAATGTCTATATGACAGCTGAAAAAGACACAGATCAATGATCAGCGCCCTCTGTTGGGTCGGCCGCTAGGATGTTATGTAGGCGCGCACCGATCGTAAGAACTTAACCACTAGAGTGCTTTACATACATATTTTACATGGTGTAAAATAGGTGCGTTATACCATATTTTATCTGTACATTTCCCTGGTTGTATGACAGTATATAGTGATACATATTGCTGTTTTATGTTGAAAGACACACTGCTCACTAGATGTATATATTTATATATCTTAGAGCTGAGGATGGTCATTACGGACTGAAACCGGTCATCGTCTAAAGAATTGATATTGTTATCAGAGACTGGAATAAAAAGCATTTGACACTATTGGATCACTCTTTGTGTACGCGATTATGTTACAGTTGGTGAATCCCGGTTTATTGGCCACAACAAGCTGTTGGGCCATGATCAGCTCCTCAGCCTTTTCGCCATTAGCATCTCTAGTGCCGCTATACCATAGGGGGGATTTTGCATTCATATCAGCTGTGATTATGACCCTCCGCCCATGCAAAGCCGTGGTGATTCTTGCAAGGTGGTCCAGTTAATCTTCGAATTCCCTCCGTATTGAAAGTACATATTTATGATATATACCATTCTCAATGGTGGCTGTAACTCCACGACGTTGCAGTGGCTGTTGGATGACTGCGTTATTGTTGTAGCCCTTAACCCTTTGTTAGCTATTATCGTAACTGCCTGGGGTTCTTCCCCGGTGGAGATTACCTGCCAAGAGGCAGACATGAAAGGAATTTGCCCTGCCCAAGAATATGGCTCCTGCAGACAGATTACGTCCACTCTCAGCTCCTCCACTGTCCTTCGCAGCTCCTGCGTGACTAGTCGGCTATTGTGAGTGTTGATTTGTCCTATCGTGATACCAGATCTCATTACGGGAAATATGTGTGGAAGTTGCAGTCAGACCAGGCCTTGTTCCAGTCTGACGCAATTCGCCCATTGGCCAGGACAGACTGTGTGTAATTTCTTCCATGTCGAATTTTTCCTCTCTTCTTTCAAAGACTTTCTTAAGCAAGTCACGCAGGGCTCCGAATTCGGTGGGGAGGTTCATTGACTTTAACAGTATCCTGTCTACAGCCTCCATTGTAGAGAAGGTGACCTTTCTTCCGTGTTTATGCCCTACACGTACGACGTGCCAAGTGTTGTTGTAAGGACAGTCGGTTCCTCCAGGTGCGAGAGCTGCGTGGTGAATTCCAAGTTGGGATATATTCTTCTTGAATCCACCCCTGTGAGTCTGTGTCCTGCCTCCAGTTGCATAGAACTCGTGACTGAACTACCCTGTAAAACTAATTTCGAGGGCCCTTCTTGCTCGGGGATTATGGTGTTCGTGTCGGTAGTCTGTGGGTCGTTATCTGGCGTATGGCCAATTTGTGCTGTGTTTGGTCGGCTCGTAGTTACTGAAATGCAGTTCGTCCACCGGCCTCTCCCCTAGACCAAGGACCCCTCAGAGCTACTGGATTCAACGCGCCGTTTCCAGAGCACTGGTCCCCCTTCAGTACCTAGTCACCGCCGATTTCATCCATCCCTCATCGGCAAGCATGCCCCGCGCTCTGGAGAGGCGGATGCACCTCTCGCCCTTCGCCTCCTGCTAGCCCGAGCTTCCACCTGACGGGCAAGGACCCACTCCTACTCCTACTCAGGTGGTGGGCCGGTCACCTAGTCGTTCGGGGCTCTGGACCCAGCTAACCTAACCCAGGCTGTGTTACTACCTCCTGGGCTTGGCGGAACACGCCTCGGAAGACCAAGAGGCGCGGCGATGCACACTTCTCGACTTAGGACAGGATCTCACGACGGCAAACCAAGCCACCGGCACAGAGACACAGTTGGTGGCGTGTCCCTGCGTTCTGGGGAGTAGCTGCGCCAGGCAGGCGCAGTACGTCGCAACCGAGGCCAGCAACACGCCGCACCCGCCCCACACCGCCTCTTAACCCAGAACCAGGAAAGGACAGATGTAGTGTCCCCATTGCGCAGCTCCCCCTGTGTCATTCACCCTTTGCTTTCGTTTTGCGTTGGGAGACTTTTAACGTCGACCAGGACGTGAGGAACTACAGCAGTCAGACCGCAGGGCCCCGGGATCGTCGTTTGACTTACCCTCATACCCTCGCCCAACTGCCAAGCTCAACTCAGGAGAGACAGATGGCGTGTTCTCGTAACGCAGCTTCCCCTGCGCCACGCACCCTTTGCTTCGCCTCGGGTTTGGGGCGTTTAACGTCCTACCTTGACGCGAGTTTAACGTCCTTTCTTGACACAATGACAACCCTCACCTTTCCACAGCCCGGATGTGTTATGAAGTTGTGATCAAGTTGATATAATGATGTTATGGCCTGGGTCTTATGTTCTGGAGTTTGACATCATCGAGACGGTGCGGCAGTCAAACCCGAGTTACGTTCCCGGGAGGGCCTCCACACGTACTGGCGGATCATAACTGACCATGTCTCACACATCACTTTTGATAATTCACGGTGGTCCAGCGCGGATCAGTGAGGATTGCATCCAGTTTAGGACTAGCCTTTTAACGTCCTGTATGGACACCCCTTCCCGTGTTAGCTTCACCCCATCCAAGGGGGCTACTGAGCGCCGGGGCCATGTCAAGGCCACGGGACAGGACATTACGGTCCCCTCCCCACGCGGAGCCTCAAGAGCACTTCAAAGCGATCTGAAGATTTCTGGGAATCAGAGGATCTCCTGGTGGTTTTAACCCAGTTATGGAAGGCAACACACCTCTCCCAGGTGGCGCCACGCAGACCGCTCGCAGACCGCTTTCCCGTGCGTAACCCCTTGTCATTTATGACCGTGGTGCATCAGAGTTGCAACGGCGCCGGTTTCGGATAGCGCTATTTTGCCACGCACGGTATACTTTAACAGCAGTTTAGAAACTTAGTCGTTCGGGAAGTGTTTCCAGGCTTGGCCGAAAACCAATTATCATGCCCTTTCGGACGTCAGATGAATCGATTCCTTTCCACATTGCAACTACTGCACTGTTCGCGTCTCCTCCAACACGCTTTACATATTCTCCGCATCTAGTGCTGCCGCCAACCGTCCATGAGTGGTTATTGCACGTTAACGTCGCACATAGGCGGTTGTCACTTTAATGTGACTGGATTGTGTAAATACGCGCTTTCTAACGTCCGTAACATTCCTGAAATTCGTGGTCAGCTAAGCTGAACGATGCTAACAATCCATTACCGGTACTGCACGTTTTGTAGAATTCCTCGTCCACTTGAAACTTGTACGCTGGACACTAGCACTTGACGCACTGCGCTAGAAATATCGGAAAAAAACTTGACAATCCGTAATTCTAGGTGTCGGAAAGCGCCAGAGGTATTCTTCGTAGCAACAGTACCTCTGCCATCACAGCAGCCGTAACCATACGCGGTATCTCCGAGCACTGTTTTAATTAAACGTGTAGCATTTTTACCAACAATTTGTGTAATGAAAAAGTTACCCGATCTTGAACATGATGCACGCCCTATCTCTTGCACTTCTACAGTGCCAACAGATAACATTCAGCTATGAATTCGATGATGTGATTTCATATCAGCAAAAGTATTCAGTGCACTGGCACCCGATATAAAGGAGATGCTGTGGTTCTCAGTCCGAAGACTGCTTTGATGCACGTCTCCACGCTATCCTATCCTTTGCGAGACTCTTCATCTCCGAATAACTTCCATAGGTTAAATGTATTTTAACCTGCTTAATGTATTCAAATCTAAGTCTCTCTCTACAGATGTTACACCCCACACTTCCTCCATTCCCAAACAACTATTCCTGACGCATTAGGCTACGTCGTATCAACCGAGCCCTTCTCGCGGTAAATCTGTGGCATTACTTTCTATTCAGTATCTCCTCGTAAGTTATTCGATCTACACATCTAATCTTCAGCATTCTTCTGTAGAACCCTGTTTAAAAAACTTATATTCTCTTCCTGTCTAAATTTCTTATCGTCGGCGTTTTGTTTCCGTTCAAGGCCATACCCCAGACAAATCCCTTCAGAAAAGACTTTTTTTTATAACACTGAGAGAATGGCAATGGCAAGAAAAGAGTTTCTGAAGAAGGGAAATTCGTTGACTTCAAATATAGATGTGAGTGTTAAGAAGTCTATTCTGAACGTTTTTGTATAGACTGTAGCCAATGGAAGCGAAAAATGGGTGATAAACGATTCAGACAGGAAGAGAATGGAAGCTTTTGAAAGATTAGTTGGGTAAATGACGTAACAACAGAAGAGGTACTGAACAGAGTTGGGGAGAAAAGAAATTTGTGGACGACCTGACTAGAAGAAGGGATCGGTTGCTAGGACTCGTTTTGAGACATCAGGGGATGACCAATTTAGTGTTGAAAGGAAATTTATATGTATGTGTGTATGTGGTGGGGGGGGGGGGGGGGTTATAAGTCGTAGAGGGAGACCAATACATGAATATAGAAATCTGATTCAAAAAATTAAAGTTGCAGTATTTATTCGGAGATGAAGAGGCTCGCACAGGAAAGAATAGTATGGAGAACTTCACCAATTCAAAAAAATGGTTCAAATGGCTCTGAGCACTATGTGGCTTAACACCTGAGGCCATCAGTAACCTAGATCTTAGAACTACTTAAACCTAACTAACCTAAGGACATCACAAGCACCCATGCCCGAGGCAGGATTCAATCTGCGACCGTAGCGGTCGCGCGGTTCCAGACTGTAGCGCCTAGAACCGCTCGGCTCACCCGCTATGGCTGGTTTGTCCCACAAACTTTTCACCTACTATCATACTTTCGGAGTTATTCTAGGTGGCAATAGTTAGTGACTCACCCTGTATATTGTTCTGATTCTTATTTCTCAATGCAACATTATTGACCAATGTTAATTATTCTTGTAATTTTCTTAAAGGGAGCGAGTCTTCATTGAGTTAGTTGTGCTTAAGGAGCTGGTTCCCCTTGGTAAATGAATTTGGTTAGTGGTTTTTTTAATGCACTATTTTATTCTGAGCATTAGTCAACCTTTGAAGCTCGATTTTGATGTTTTAATTTAGTCCCATTATGTAGTGTCTGTATTGGTAAAGCAAATTATGAATTAATTGGTAGTTTAAAGTAACCTTCTTTCAATTGATAAATTGTTGAGTTTACTGATTTTTATGAATGTTTATGATGAATATATGTGCTTTTGAACTACTTGGGTCAAGCCCTTCCACGTGAGTTTTTCCTTAGAAATTCCTTGAAGCGTAATTTTCTCATTTCAACAGAGATTCCGAAATCAGACACTGGATTGTAAAGCGTACCCAAGAGCAGATATAGACTTAGATTAAATAGTAATGATGACGAGTAGACTGGGGTTCAAGAGAACCGCCTGGAAGGATTAGTGCGGAACTAAGTGGGACACTGAAATAGTGAGTAACGCTGAGATGCGTTTGACGCTCTGTAAGGAGGTGGATACTGCGGTAAGGAATGTCACGGTAGGTAATTCAGTTGACAAGAGTGGACGTCTCTAAATCAATTGATCGAGAAAACGAGAAACTACAAAATTCTAAAAACACTCTTCGTTGAAATTAAAAGCAAACATGTTAATATTAAGAGTGTAATAGAAATTACAGTGCTAAACGCTGGGCGTAGCGCGGATAGGTAGAAAGAGTACATTGACGGCCTATATGAAACTATAGCCTTTAAGGAACACGTAGGGGACCCAC
Organism: Schistocerca americana; assembly: GCF_021461395.2. Classification (NCBI taxonomy): domain Eukaryota; kingdom Metazoa; phylum Arthropoda; class Insecta; order Orthoptera; family Acrididae; genus Schistocerca; species Schistocerca americana. The sequence continues at coordinate 569,458,970 of NC_060122.1, read as the reverse complement.
AATTTAGAAAAGCTCTGTAAGACTTGAGATAAAATAAAGCAAAATGTACAGATAACACTCCATCGCAATTTATAAAATCACTGGGCAGAAGTGGCAACCAACGACTATTCAGGTTTCTGAACAGAATTATGAGATTGCCGATGTACTATCATATTTTAGGAAAAATATCATCCACACAGTTCCGAAGACAGCAAAGGCAAACAGGTGAGAACACTATCGCACAATCAGATAATATTTCATGCATCCACGCTGCTGACAGGAAGAATGTACAGAAGAATGGAAAAGACAGTTTAAGGATCTGTTAGATGACGATCAGTTTGGCTTTAGGAAAGATAAAGGTACCAGAGAGGCAGTTATGACATTGCATTCGATGATGAAAGTGAGGCTGATGAAGAATCAAGATCTAGGAAAAGCGTTCGAACAGTGCGAAATGTCGCAAAATGTTCGAAATTCTGAAACAAATAGGAGTAAACTGCAGGGAAAGGCGAGTTATGTGTATTAGGTGCAAGAACCGAGAGGGAACTGGAAGACCAAGAACAATGCGCTCGGACTGAAAAGGGTGTAAGACAGGTTTGCAGCCTTTCGCCCCGACTATTCAGTCTATGTATCCAAGGAGCAATGATGGAAATAAAAGAAAGGTTCCAGAGTGCGACTAAAATGCAGGGTGAAAGAATATCAGTGATAAGATTCGCTGAAGACACAGTTAGTGAAAGTGAAGAAGAATTACAGGAAATGTTGAATGGAATGAACAGTCTAATAAGTACAAAATATGGAATTCGAGTAAACCGGAAAAAGACATAAGTAATGAGAAGTAGCTGAAATGAGACTAGCGAGAAACATAACATCAAAATTGATGGAGACGAAGTAGACAAAGTTAAGGAATTATGCTACCTTGGAAGCAAAATAACCCACGACAGACCAAGCAAGGAGGACATGAAAAGCAGCCTAGCGCAAGGAAAGGGAGCATTCCTGGCTAAGAGAAATATACGAGTGTCAAACATACGCCTAAATTTGAGGAATAAATCTCTGAGAAATTACGTTTGGAGCACAGAATTGCATGTTCCTGAATCATGAAGACTGGGGAAACTGGAACAGAAGAGAATAGAAACGTTTGAAGCATGGTGTTACTGAACAATCTTGAAAATCGGGTGGACTGATAAGGGATGTAAAGGTTCTCCGCAGATTCGGAGAGGAAGGCAATATATGGAAACCAATGACAATAATAAGGGACCCATTATGAAGCATTTCTCGTCTGTCTGAGATCCTTGCCAAGTAGTTAAATACAGGAAATAGATAATACCCAAAGAAGAGTGGCACCTTTTGCTACGGCTCCGTCGACCAAGCGACAGAATATTACAGCGTTGGTCTTCGAATTCCAGTGGTGGGTGCTATAAGAGGAACGTGTACTTCACGTAGAAATTAAATATTACGTCACCGAGAGCCCAAGTTTTAAGAAGAATGAATTAACATAAATTATTATTTCTTTCAAATAAATCTCGCGAAATAACCATAACGGAAAACTCACAAGCGGAAAAAAAAGCAATTCATACATGTGGAGGCTTATCAACACTCTCAGGTCTCAGCCACTTCGGCAGTGGATTAGGGAAGAGGGTAAATGGTAGAAGTATCCTCCAATGTACACCGTAATATGAGAGGTATAGATGTAGATGTATATTAGGTAATGTTCAACAAAGTACTTTATCACAAACGTGCTAAAGTTATTAGCTGACTGCGCAACTTCGGGGAGAATAATCACAACACCTGATTTGTGGTATTATCTGTTGATATTAAAGGAAATAATTTCTGTTGTTCACCACACAAAATCGTAGGAGCCAACGAAACAGACAGATATGGCACTTCATTGACGAACGTAAACTACTTTCATTTAAATGTACCACAGCACATCTAATTTTAGGAGCCACATAAACGCTAAGAAACACAAAGGGACTATGGCTGGCCGAGTAGAGTCTAATGATCATTATATTAGCATTTATACACGTAGAATCAAGAGCGAAGCAGCCAAACAAATGTGCTGCATTCGGGTGCAACAACTTCATTACAAAGATAGTTTGTTGGACTGTCGCAAATGCCAGAAGGCGAGCAAGGGATAATTTTAATGACGTTGTTTAAGACAGTTTAAGAAGATTTTAGTTTTATTTAATTTCAGCCTATTACGAAATTATGCCGTCAGCATGAGGAGCACTTTGGCGTAGGAGCTACTTTTTTTTATTTTAGTCAGTGTTCTGGTAAAAACCACACAGATCCTGATAGGAATGTTTTATTTTGGGTTCATTGGGTGCAACTCACAAGCGTATACGTGGCTGTATCTACCGAAAAACACATTTTTCACATGAAATTTATATTTTAATCACCCATTTAACCTGTATTTAACGATTTAAGATTTCCAAAAATATTTGGAAGTGATAATTTTAACAGTATCAAGTACCTAAAGGCGTACATATTCATTCTATACGGCATGCACTGCTCTACGGTATCTCGTAACACAATGCTCGTAATTCGTGCAGTTATATGGACGGCGCTCAGACAGCAGCGTAAACTTGTAACCGACTGACTTACTGCCTTTCACGCTGCACGAATGGGCGCTGTATTAGTATCGCAATAAAGTTCACACAGTGTATGTACACGGCGGAAAATTACGTGGAGCGCGATTTCCAGTAGGGAAGAATGAAATATACAAATTTAGAGCAGTGAAAAGATTTATTCAAACAGCATGATAACACAGGGTGACAAAGCTGCCTGTACCTAAGGGTTTTACACAACCCTCATCGCCTTCAGATACCACACACAAGATTTTCATATTCTCTCTCTCACTACGCGCAAACTATTAGCCCTACAGAAAATTTGAACAGGACGTTTTTGTAGGAAATTTAGTGTACTCAAAAATTTTGTACTGGGATAAGTTTTAGTTAGAGGCCGTAGTTTTCGAATTATTCAGGAAAAAGGACCTTCAAATATGTTTTATATAACTCGAAAACCGTGCCCTCCAGCGAAAACATACCCCAATACAAAATTTAACAATATTAAATTTCTTACAGAAAGGTAGTATTCACTTTTCCTGTACGACTAATAGTTTGCGAGTAGCGAGCACGATAACATGAACATCTCGCATTCGGTTTTTCATGGCGTTGCGGGTTGCATAAAATCCATTGGTAGAGGCAGATGAATCATCTTGTACTAATGTCAGGTGAACATTAGTGAAATCATTTCTGACTTTACATTAGTATTTCGCAAGAGATGGTGGGGAGAGTAAAAGTCGGTTTTTCTTTTACGTGTTGTAAGCCTGACAATGTCAGCAGCCCGTGTGGACCAACAATTATCGAAAACAACATCTCATGATTGTGACTAATGAGCGTTAACGATGTGGGCAAGCAATGCAGTCGAACGTGATATTAATGATGTACACAGAATGTATCAGGCATTTTAATGTAAATAATGAGGAAATTTTCAAAACAAAACAAACAATACTAATCAATCTCTATTAGTTCCTGTTAGTACCTATCGTCCAAAGTAATTACAGCCCAATGAATAAACGCGTAATTGAAGATAGTTGGAGCTAGTAGAAATGGAAGTCTTCATTACGTTACTAAAACTGAAGATGTAGTCCTTACTTTTAAATCAGACCACAAATATTGTTTTCTTGAATCTAAATTTTCAGGTATTACATATAGGCTATGAAAGCATCTAACCAAATTATTTAACGATGGGAAATTGGGGGAAGTATCTAAAAAATGAAAATTATTAAATTGGAAATATTTATGAAAGGAACTTTGAACATTGACAGTATTAAATGGAACTAACCTTATTGCGGAAATGGTCATTCACAGTAGCTGTACATTACATGTCGGAAATGTCTTCACGTTAAATTTTTTTCACTTCACTGTATTTTATAATCAGGCTTTTAACTGTAAGGGATGCTCAGTCCCGTTATGTATCGAGGTAGCTGCCAATCACAGTGCTGTTGCGACATAATAAGCTGAAAGGAAAAAGAATTTCACTGCATGTTTTAATTTACCGCTTGTCAAGAAAGACAACACACTATCAACTCGCCATTCCGTTCACCCGCCAACAACATTTTAGTACTCATTGCATTCAAAATGCATTCAAAAGATATGTCATTTATGAAAAGAGAGAGGATGATAAATGAAAAATAAAATGAAATCAGAAGTTATTTAATTTTCTCAAAATTACAAAACTAACTTTTAACCCATTTTAATAAAGTTACTGATTCCTTTTAATCCTATCACAGACACTAAGCATTTCTGAAATACGAAATTACTACAACTTTTATTATTAAATCAAGATTTCCTTTAACTAACAGAAATGGATGGAACTTGCTAACACCTTGGACACATAACTGCTAATCGTCTCCTTTACCTATCACTCGAAATCACTGAACAATGAAAATTAACAAACTACAAGCATTGCTAAATGCATGTAAAGCAATGTGAAAATAACTTCTGGTTGCTGAGTCGTTTTGTGTCAAAATCAAATTCCAAAGATCTTCCCTCTAATAATATTCAATTCTTAGCCATTCTTGACTTCTGATATTAAAGTGTTACTCAACCACGTGACCACCTCTTTTATGTTATCAAGTTGCATTAGCCACGTAACAAAAACTGCACTCCCGCTTTCATGAAAGATCTACAAAAAAAAACTTCAACCTTCTAGTACCCTACAAACAGACTTGAACGTTAGAAAAAGGCGCAAGTATGAAATCTGTTTGACGTTTTAGAATTTTCAGCAACTTCTTTTCTTAATTCACCACAGAGTATTAAATTTCTGCGTAGTACAGCAAACGTAAGCTTGGCAATGTCTCTTGTAACTGATAACTTATAATCGCAAAATCATAGTATGCTGTGATAAAGCGAATGTGATGTGAAACAATCGTCGTGGTTATTCGAATATGAAACTTGGTCGTAGAATACACCAGATGTTTAAATAACATACGGGTTTGGTACTGGGTGACGTTGTCGACCACCGCCGATATTTCGACAGGAGCACACCCTGCCATTCTCAAGGCACAACTGCAAGGAGGAAGCAATGTGCAAGGGAATTTAATACCTCGGTTCACAGAGGAGAAACAAGGAAGATACCACACACAGAACAAGTAACTGCAGAGTCAACACACAACCAAAGATAACCAACATCAGAAATATCGATGGTGACTATTAATCAACAGGTGAGGTAGCACTAATTCTGTCCCTCTGTTTTTTGATGAGAGACAGATCCGGATTCCGAGCAATTTAAACAAAATCCACCATCTCTGTTAATAAGGTTGCTTGTTAGTTTGATTTCAACTTCTTCCTTACTAACACTATCCCAATAGCTGGACGTGCAAGCCAGAATCTCCGTGTTGTTGTATTCCATAGGATGACCGGTGTCAAGGCAATGTTCTGCAATAGCGTATTTGCCGTTGTAAGCGTATGTGACGCTTATGTTCAATACACCGGTCTTCCACAGTCCTGATTGTCTGACCAATATATGACATGCCACAACTGCAAGGAATACGATAGACACCAGCCTTACACAAACCAAGATCACCTTTTACGGACGGCGGTGGTCGACGACGTCACCCAGTAGCAAACCCGTAAGTTATTTGAACATTCAATTCGCCGGCAAAAGTTAAGGTCTCATACCGCATGTTTCATTTACGAGACAAAGTCTTGTGTCCAGATTTGACGGGAACCAGGCCAGTACGTCACATTTATTTACGTTGAGCGTTAACTGCCAGTCCTTGGATCAAGCGTAGATGCTGTTTAGATTTTCCTACACTTCGTTACAGTTCTACTCCGCAACTTTCCTACTCACAATAGCACCGTTAGCAGTCTCACGAAGCTCCCGACGTTATTCCTTAGATCATTTATACAGGGCATCCTATTTATATTGACCACGCTAAACAACTTTTTGCCTAGACGCAAAATAAAAAAATGTATCAAGCAAATGTTGTTTAGCTACCAGAGTCACATTCACCATTCCTAGTATCTCTTTACGTATTTTCTAAATAGCACCCTTTCTTTAAATCTGTAAACCATTTCTTCTCATCAAGAGCTGTTCGATAATGTATCGCAGTGTACGATTTATTAAAAACGTAACATAAAGCTTTGACTACCTTGTACGATCACACAGCACACATATCGAGGGTAACGTAACTCGTCCACTTGGTCATGCAGACAGTAAACAAATTGTGGTGTGTGTACTGTAAGACCTTCGGTACACACACCATCAGATTATTTGACTTGTTGCTCCACCGAAGTAGGCGAGTGTCAGCAATATGTCTCGTGGTCTTATCGTGGCGTTTCTATCTTCTGCCGTAAGGTCAGACGATAGAAATGCCACTTGCACGCCTAGAGTAGCAGATTGACGGTAACCAACTTTAAACAGAACTTGATTAATTTTCACACACGTTTATTAAAATAATAACAAGCATAAAAATTACTTAACTTGGTTCTGGATACTATTTGCAATTGACAATCTGAAGTTCCTTTGGTATTGGTACATTAATCTTATTCTCATATATATCTCTGATATTTGACAAAATTGTCTATACATTTATCTTAAGGGCTATGTACAGGAATATGGTAATCTTATTGGGCACAGACTTAACTTGACTATAGACTGGTACAGACAAATGTAGAACTCGTACAGACTGTTGCAGACTAATGCTGACTCACTAATCAGAGGTCTGTACACTCGTTATAATACCTCGCGCGTTCATGTATCACTGCGCGAGTGTGATCTGTGAGGAGAAAAAGTTCTACATAAGTAGCAATCTCATTGGTTGCGTTACATATTAATACGCGGATCGGCGGAAGCAGAATTTGGTTCGTCTCTATGGCAGCGCCATCTCGTAGTGAGGAGACGGACGAGCGCTGCGCCTGCACTGTTGTGCTTAGCGGGGCGCGCTCTCGTGTGAAAGTTGTGTACGCACTGACTACGCGGAACTAAGTACACAACACAAATGGAAACCCAAAGAAACTCCACAGTGGTTTTTCAGTTAACCATATTCAATTGAAGGATTGAGTGAGTACAATATACATTTACGAATAAGAGGTAGTTATACTACTTATCTATGGAGAATGTTAGTTAGCAAAACGGGCTTCCCTAAGTCTGTGGGCACACGCAGAAATATCACAAATCCCTAGACACATCACACAAAACATTTAAGGCACTTTTAGAAGTGAATGATGTACCATACACCCACACAGTACTGCATTTGTTAATTGCGGAGACATGGCTTAACCACAGCCTGGAGGATGTTTCCGGAATGAGATTTTCACTCTGCAGCGGAGTGTGCGCTGATATGAAACTTCCTGGCAGATTAAAACCGTGTTCCGGACCGAGACTCGAACTCGGGACCTTTGCCTTTCGCGGGCAAGTGCTCTACCAACTGAGCTACCCAAGCAGGACTCACGCACCGTCCTCACAGCTTTACTTCCGCCAGGAGAACTTCTGTAAAGTTTGGAAGGTAGGAGACGAGGTACTGGCGGAAGTACAGCTCATTCTATTTTCACTGTGATTGACAGGTAGATCATGCATTGTTTCTCGACCTATACACGTGGGTTCAAAATGGCTCTGAGCACTATAGGACTTAACTTCTGAGGCCATCAGTCGCCTAGAACTTAGACCTGCTTAAACCTAACTAACCTAAGGACATCACACACATCCATGCCAAAGGCAGGATTCGAACCTGCGACCGTAGCGGTCGCGCGGATCCCGACTGTAGCGCCTAGAACCGCTCGGCCACTCCATATACACGTGGATTATATTACAATTCATTGCCATGACAAGTATTACTCATTACACAAAAAGAACTAGAATTTCTTCAGTATTTACACGGGGTCCTTGGTGTTTTGTTCGGGCACTTAGTTCATGATATATTTGCATATCACTATCATTAATCAGTCTAATTCCGTCTAAATTAGCGTCATTCTCTGTTAACTAAATGTACCTAAGAACATATACGTTGCGACGTAAGTACCCGCTTTACATTCTCTAGGGTACGTTTACGCTGCAGCCCCGCTGCTGGCACCTCGCTGTTCGCTGCTGGCACACCACTACTCGCTGCTCGCAGGGAGCCTCTCTGCATTTACGCTGCAACCTCACTGCTGGCACTGTAATAGGGCACTGCATCCGCTTGGCGAATCCGCTTTAGTAGAGGTCGACGTTTATGTGGAAGCACATGACTGGGAGTCCTCACCGAGTGCACGGCATTGGCCGTGTGGCCTTGGCCAGACTCTATACATCTTCGTCACAATGTAGCCCCATTAATGGGTCCGGCAAGCACCCGGATGCATTTAGAATTAAAATTTCTTTTGAGCTATCGATTTTCCATGTTGCCATAAGTCGCTAAATGTTACCACAGCAGCTGAGTTTGATCATACACAACGAAAATTAAAGGGATAATCGAATATTGAATGTAACTGAATGTCATGTTTTTAGCTTCGGAACTGTAAATTTGCTTGAAAGAATAGCTGATGAAATAATGGTTGCATTCCGTCTGCCGCTAAAATGTCACCGACATTGAAACATATTTTGCACAGAAGGAGGGTGACAACAGACTATAACTGTCAACTTTGTTTGTAATTAAGAAAAAACTTCAGTCCAGCTATACTTTAGGCTTTCATGAGTAAATCGAGCAAATGAACTAATAGGAATTTCTACTGTTGATAATATGAACTGCAATGAATGGAAACAGAAAAGCAGTGTAAGGTGTAGTGGTAAGCAGAGATGGGCATAATTTGAACAATTATTTGAATAATCAGATCAGTGAAACAAATTTATTCACAAATAAATTATTTGTGACCTAAATAATGAATAACTTGCGATGACACTGATTTTTTTTTGTTTACTACTTGTACCGTATTCTATCATTAGGTCTGTTCCCTTGGCTTAGTTCAGTTTCCATTTGATAAACAACTTGTTAATGGATTGTACGTAAATGCACCTTGGTCTCTCTGTGGTTTAACCCCCACAGAAATTATGACGAAAGACAATAAAGAAATAGAACGACTAAAAGATGAAGTGAGTTAAGTTGCAAGCAACAAAGTTAAAGGTTTTGCTTTCAGTGCCCCGTCATTCCTACGATTTTTTTCTGTTAAGTATCTCTTTTTTCATCTCTAACGATGAGAAAAATGGCAAGTTAAGTTGCACATTATTTCAGAGTAAATGTTGAATTATAGGTCCCTTCTAACTGGCTATGGCTCTGAGCCCTATGGGACTTAACATCTGAGGTCGTCAGTCCCCTAGAACACAGAACTACTTAAACCTAACTAACCTAAGGACATCACACACATCCCTGCCCGAGGCAGGAATCGAACCTGTGACCGTAGTGGTCACGCGGTTCCAAACTGAAGCGCCTAGAACCGCACGGCCACACCGGCCGGCGACGCCAAAGACATTTGAAAGTGTTTTAAGATTAACACTGAGAAAACGGAATAGTTTTTCGATCCGACATGCGTCTGTGCAATTACAGAGATCTTTGAGACTGAAAAGTTTCGGAAGAGACACTGGATCTGTGTTGACAAAAGGTTCATAATATTGCAGCACCCTCGCAATTTTGTATCGTGAAAGTGTCAACAGGCTATTAGAAGACGTTTTTCGCTTTTCAACAGCAACTTCAATTATTGCAGCACTGTCTTATCCACTTTTTAAAAACACGAAGTTCGCCTGTATCGCTGTCCATGACCAAGGGAAGTTTACAACAAACTACAGACACAAAATAGCCAAAGAAATGTGAAACAAACAGGGTCACGAGTTTCGAACAATATAATTACGTAAAAAAAATTTGATTTGAGAAGTGAAGTTAACGTGAAATCACAACGAATTATTTGCCAAAAACTGCAGCGGAATTGACGTTTCCTCAGTTTTTGCTGAACAAAGTTGTATATTGGAACTCATATACCGTTTTCATAAAATAAAGACGACTTCAGTAGATGTAACACACCGATTTCCTCCTGCCATGTGTAGAATATAGTTTCTTTAGTGTCATAAGGGCAAATCTTCGAAAGTCAAATAAACTTTCTTATGAGATGTTTGAAAAAAATATTTGTTCTGAAAGCTGATTTAAAAGAAACAAAGGTACTTTCATTTATTAATTAACAAAAAATTGAGGAATAAATATTTTTGTATAAGTGAATAATCTTTCGAATAATATTTGTCGTTCACGGATAACAACTAATAGTTTATATCTCTATTAGTTACTCGTCATTCATATACGTTTTGCGCAACTTTCGTGATAAGCGAAGGGCACTGGGCATGCACATATTGCAGATTCGCCTCCTATGTGCAAATGAACGTAGACACGTGAAATCCAGCTGGCTGTGCCAGCCGCGTGCCCCCTTGCATATGCACTCACGTGGCTTCCATTAGCATCGGTAACCTTCAGCAACTTCCGCCAACATTGGCGCTCTGTCGTGCACCGCAGGTGCGCACGGCCTAAGACGGTAGGCGACGCACTTGCAGGGCTGTGCTCTGGCACAGTTTTGCTCGCTGGTCGCTCAGCCATTCGCTTCTCGCCAGGAACCTATACCATGCCTCTGTTCACTTCGCAGTTTGAGAGATTTACTTGCAGTATGTGAAGCAAAACGATAGTCTCCACATATCTGATGACAGTATTAATTGTTCATTGCATTAAAAATTTGGTTGTTAAAAAGGAGAGTGTAGACCACCCGCACTGCAAATACTTTCACCTGTTCTACTAACAGCTCAAAAATTATCGACAGCACTTATTCAGGAAGTTACATATGTCGCAACATACTTTACAGTTGATTTTAAATATTATTAGACCAGAAAAATTAAAGCTGGGAAGATTCGACCCAAGATTATGAACGGAATTTCCGTGAAAAGGCTATTCGAGGAGTGTTCACTCTGAAATAATACTTCCTCATCCTTCATCTAAACATACGTTATGTAATACAGCTGCGACTTATAGAGTTTCGTGCTGATTTTCTGTCGAAAAAAAGAGAGCGACACGTTATATGAAGCAGAGGAGTTAATTTACAAAAATTATGCCATCTAATAGTATTGTTCAGGAACAGGTGGTGATGATCTGTAAACCAAGAGTCCCAGCTACCTTTGCGTCAAAAGAAGGCCAAAAAAATGTATCTGTTTGAAATCTTCATCTGTAATTGTCATTATTGAAATTATCTTATAAACTCACAACAAACTGTAGAGGAAGACAGAGATTGGAATACATCCAGCAGGTAATTGAGGACATGGGTTGCAACTGCTGCTCTGAGATGAAGGAGAGAAATTCGTGGCGGGCTGCATAAAACCAGTCAGAAGACTGATGACTCAGTCTGTGTGTGGTGGTTTTATTGGTAGGATACAGTGAAAATGTAGTCAGTCTACAAGGGACGTTCCTTACAAGATGGTATCTAAGAATACTGCTCAAGCGTGTGACGTTCATACGAAATAGGACTGTCATAGGATATTAAATGTACAAAAAAAAGTTCAGCACAAATAGCTGTACGTTTGTTTGATCCGCAAGACAGCGTCACAGAAATGCAGAAAAACTTGAGCTGGCAGATGCCTGAAGTAAACACAGGCTATTTCACGTAAGACTACTTAATACGTTTCATGTACCATTATCTAGAGATGAATCTAAGAATATACTACAGTCTCCTTGCATATCGCTTCTACAACATTAATCTAATTGCATCTCGCTCAGAGGCATTTAACAAACCACTTTTCCCCACTATCCATAAGCAAACGCAACGGGAAGAGACTTTGATATTTGGTACAACGAGAAGTACCATCTGCTAGGCATTTCACAGTAGTCTGCAAAGTATCGATGTAGACAGAGATGTAGAAGTAGACATATGATGAGCGAGAAACCGCGCAACGAGGAGATGTCAAACACACTGAAGCAGCCAATCACATCTCAAGAAACAAGATGTGCAGTGATGATCGCAGCCCGAAACAGAAGCCAGCTTGCTATCTTTGCATGGCGAGGATCGTAACAAACAGCGATAGTCCAAGTTAAGTGGGCCGGTAAGAGGCAGGCGAGCAGCGATTAGCAAGGTGACAGCATAAGCGAAATATGGTGTGGGGTGACCACCACGATGCTTACTAACTTGATAATACTGCCCCTTCATGAGAACAATAATGGCTGTTTGTAGGTGGACAAGTACTCGTTACATCATTATTCCTTCACTGTTGGCCGAAGTATTCTGTCGTTAATTTATTATGAGAATATAATCATTGCCTTTGAACACTTAGGGATAGTAAGCACTGGCTGCAATTGTACGAATTGGAACATGTCTTCTGTTGAACTACACTCCTGGAAATGGAAAAAAGAACACATTGACACCGGTGTGTCAGGCCCACCATACTTGCTCCGGACACTGCGAGAGGGCTGTACAAGCAATGATCACACGCACGGCACAGTGGACACACCAGGAACCGCGGTGTTGGCCGTCGAATGGCGTTAGCTGCGCAGCATTTGTGCACCGCCGCCGTCAGTGTCAGCCAGTTTGCCGTGGCATACGGAGCTCCATCGCAGTCTTTAACACTGGTAGCATGCCGCGACAGCGTGGACGTGAACCGTATGTGCAGTTGACGGACTTTGAGCGAGGGCGTATAGTGGGCATGCGGGAGGCCGGGTGGATGTACCGCCGAATTGCTCAACACGTGGGGCGTGAGGTCTCCACAGTACATCGATGTTGTCGCCAGTGGTCGCCGGAAGGTGCACGTGCCCGTCGACCTGGGACCGGACCGCAGCGACGCACGGATGCACGCCAAGACCGTAGGATCCTACACAGTGCCGTAGGGGACCGCACCGCCACTTCCCAGCAAATTAGGGACACTGTTGCTCCTGGGGTATCGGCGAGGACCATTCGCAACCGTCTCCATGAAGCTGGGCTACGGTCCTGCACACCGTTAGGCCGTCTTCCGCTCACGCCCCAACATCGTGCAGCCCGCCTCCAGTGGTGTCGCGACAGGCGTGAATGGAGGGACGGATGGAGACGTGTCGTCTTCAGCGATGAGAGTCGCTTCTGCCTTGGTGCCAATGATGGTCGTATGCGTGTTTGGCGCCGTGCAGGTGAGCGCCACAATCAGGACTGCATACGACCGAGGCACACAGGGCCAACACCCGGCATCATGGTGTGGGGAGCGATCTCCTACACTGGCCGTACACCACTGGTGATCGTCGAGGGGACACTGAATAGTGCACGGTACATCCAAACCGTCATCGAACCCATCGTTCTACCATTCCTAGACCGGCAAGGGAACTTGCTGTTCCAACAGGACAATGCACGTCCGCATGTATCCCGTGCCACCCAACGTGCTCTAGAAGGTGTAAGTCAACTACCCTGGCCAGCAAGATCTCCGGATCTGTCCCCCATTGAGCATGTTTGGGACTGGATGAAGCGTCGTCTCACGCGGTCTGCACGTCCAGCACGAACGCTGGTCCAACTGAGGCGCCAGGTGGAAATGGCATGGCAAGCCGTTCCACAGGACTACATCCAGCATCTCTACGATCGTCTCCATGGGAGAATAGCAGCCTGCATTGCTGCGAAAGGTGGATATACACTGTACTAGTGCCGACATTGTGCATGCTCTGTTGCCTGTGTCTATGTGCCTGTGGTTCTGTCAGTGTGATCATGTGATGTATCTGACCCCAGGAATGTGTCAATAAAGTTTCCCCTTCCTGGGACGATGAATTCACGGTGTTCTTATTTCAATTTCCAGGAGTGTAGTTGTGATTTCATGTTTGGTTATATCTTTCAAGAATAGCTCTCCAAAAATAGCTATGAGGTTGGATATTTTCACTAACATAAGACACCACTTGAGCTTTCTTTCTTTCTTTCTGTCTTGGGCCCTTTGTCCCGCTTCAACACGGGGTCGCCCGTGTTAATATTCATTTGGCAGGTGCAGAGGGTGCCTGGATGCCCTTCCTGCCACCACCCCGAACCCCCTGGGACGGAACTAGTGTACCCCAGCAGTCTGCATCTAGCGTAAGCCATGGAATAGTGCGAACGTTTTCAAATGTCTGCGAGTTGTGTAACTGAGGGGAAACGTGGGGGCCAGCCCAGTATTCACCAAGCGGTATGTGGGAAACCGCCTAAAAACCATATCCAGGCTGGCCATCTCGTTATTAATCCGCCAGGCAGATTCGATCCGGGGCCAGCGTGCCTACCCGAGTCCAGGAAGCAGCGTATTAGCGCTCTCGGCTTCCCTGGCGGATTAAACACCACTTGAGCTACTTGAAGAAAAATATTTTAATTACAGCAAAGCCGATATGGAGTAATGGCAGCTATTTGGTTATTCTCCCACTCGATTGCATCAGCTGGGTAAAAATTGTTGGAAATTTCACTGTCTTTTTCTTTCTAATGAATTCATTCCTTGAAACGATAAAAAAAATGGAAGAATGTAGATTTGAACGCTGCACCTTCACATTACGAACTCACCGTTCTAACCATTACGCCATGAGAAACAAGAAAAATAGTA